>NC_092723.1:50338606-51588606 GCF_047496885.1 Scyliorhinus torazame | reverse complement strand
CCCAGCTTGGTTCGACCCGGACTCCTACTACTTTCGAAAGCACCTTTGTCACCCCCATCCAAAACCCCTGTAGTGCCGGGCATGACCAAAACATATGGGTATGATTCGCTGGGCTTCTCGAGCACCTCGCACACCTATCCTCCACCCCAAAACATTTACTGAGCCGTGTTCCAGTCATATGTGCCCTGTGTAATACCTTAAACTGAATCAGGCTTAGCCTGGCGCACGAGGACGACGAGTTTACCCTGTTTTGGGCATCTGCCCACATCCCCTCCTCAATCTCCTCCCCTAGCTCTTCTTCCCATTTCCCTTTTAGTTCGTCCATCATAGTCTCCCCTTCGTCTCTCATTTCCCTATATATATCCGACACCTTACCGTCCCCCACCCATTTCTTTGAGATGACTCTGTCCTGCACCTCTTGTGTCGGGAGCTGCGGGAATTCCCTCACCTGCTGCCTCGCAAAAGCCCTCAATTGCATGTACCTGAATGCATTCCCTTGGGGCAACCCATATTTCTCGGTCAGCGCTCCCAGACTCGCAAACTTCCCATCCACAAATAGATCTTTCAATTGCGTTATACCTGCTCTTTGCCACATTCCATATCCCCCATCCATTCCCCCCGGGGCAAACCTATGGTTGTTTCTTATCGGGGACCCCCCCCAGTGCTCCGGTCTTTCCCCTATGTCGTCTCCACTGTCCCCAAATCTTCAGTGTAGCTACCACCACCGGACTCGTGGTATAGTTCCTTGGTGAGAACGGCAATGGGGCTGTCACCATAGCCTGCAGGCTGGTCCCCCTACAGGACGCCCTCTCTAATCTCTTCCACGCCGCTCCTTCCTCCTCTCCCATCCACTTACTCACCATTGAAATATTAGCGGCCCAATAATACTCACTTAGGCTCGGTAGTGCCAGCCCCCCCCTATCCCTACTACGCTGTAAGAATCCCTTCCTCACTCTCGGAGTCTTCCCGGCCCAAACAAAACCCATAATACTCTTTTCTATCCTTTTGAAAAAAGCCTTCGTGATCACCACCGGGAGACACTGAAACACAAAAAGGAATCTCGGGAGGACCACCATCTTAACTGCCTGCACCCTCCCTGTCATTGACAATGCTACCATATCCCATCTCTTGAAATCTTCCTCCATCTGTTCCACCAACCGCGTCAAATTTAGCCTGTGCAATGTGCCCCAATTCTTAGCTATCTGGATCCCCAGGTAACGAAAGTCTCTTGTTACCTTCCTCAACGGTAGGTCTTCTATTTCTCTACTCTGCTCCCCTGGATGCACCACAAACAGCTCACTCTTTCCCATGCTCAATTTATACCCTGAAAAATCCCCAAACTCCCCAAGTATCCGCATTATTTCTGGCATCCCCTCCGCTGGATCCGCCACATATAGTAGCAGATCATCCGCATATAAAGATACCCGGTGTTCTTCTCCTCCCCTAAGTATTCCCCTCCATCCCTTGGAACCTCTCAGCGCTATCGCCAGGGGCTCAATCGCCAGTGCAAACAGTAATGGGGACAGAGGACATCCCTGCCTTGTCCCTCTATGGAGCCGAAAATATGCCGATCCCCGTCCATTCGTGACCACACTCGCCACTGGGGCCCTATACAACAGCTGCACCCATCTAACATACCCCTCTCCGAACCCAAATCTCCTCAACACCTCCCACAGATAATCCCACTCCACTCTATCAAATGCTTTCTCGGCATCCATCGCCACTACTATCTCCGTTTCACCCTCTGGTGGGGCCATCATCATTACCCCTAACAACCTCCGTATGTTCGTGTTCAGCTGTCTCCCCTTCACAAACCCAGTTTGGTCCTCGTGGACCACCCCCGGGACACATTCCTCTATTCTCATTGCCATTACCTTGGCCAAGACCTTGGCATCTACATTGAGGAGGGAGATTGGTCTGTAGGACCCGCATTGTAGCGGATCCTTTTCCTTCTTTAAAAGAAGCGATATCGTTGCTTCTGACATAGTCGGGGGCAGTTGTCCCCTTTCCTTTGCCTCGTTGAAGGTCCTCGTCAGTAGCGGGGCGAGCAAGTCCAAATATTTTCTGTAAAATTCAACTGGGAATCCGTCCGGTCCCGGGGCCTTTCCCGTCTGCATGTTCCTAATTCCTTTCACCACTTCTTCTACCGTGATCTGTGCTCCCAATCCCATCCTTTCCTGCTCTTCCACCTTGGGAATTTCCAGCCGATCCAAAAACTCCATCATTCTCTCCCTCCCATCCGGGGGTTGAGCTTCATACAATTTTTTATAAAATGTCTTAAACATTTCATTCACTCTCTCCGCTCCCCGCTCCGTCTCTCCATCTTCGTCTCTCACCCCCCCTATTTCCCTCGCTGCTCCCCTTTTCCTCAATTGGTGTGCCAGCAATCTGCTCGCCTTCTCTCCATATTCATACTGTACACCCTGCGCCTTCCTCCATTGTGCCTCTGCAGTGCCTGTGGTCAGCAAGTCAAATTCCACATGCAGCCTTTGCCTTTCCCTATACAGTCCCTCCTCCGGTGCTTCCGCATACTGTCTGTCCACCCTCAAAAGTTCTTGCAACAACCGCTCCCGTTCCCGTTCCTTACTCTCCTGCTTCCCTTTATGTGTCCTTATTGATATCAGCTCCCCCCTAACCACCGCCTTCAACGCCTCCCAGACCACTCCCACCTGAACCTCCCCATTGTCATTGAGTTCCAAGTACTTTTCAATGCATCCCCTCACCCTTAAGCACACACCCTCATCCGCAATTAGTCCCATATCCATTCTCCAGGGTGGACGCCCTCTTGTTTCCTCCCCTATCTCCAAGTCTACCCAGTGTGGGGCATGATCCGAAATGGCTATAGCCGTATATTCCGTTCCCCTCACCCTCGGGATCAATGCCCTACCCAACACAAAAAAGTCTATGCGTGAATAGACTTTATGGACATAGGAGAAAAACGAGAACTCCTTACTCCTAGGTCTACTGAATCTCCACGGGTCCACCCCTCCCATCTGCTCCATAAAATCCTTAAGCACCTTGGCTGCTGCCGGCCTCCTACCAGTCCTGGACTTCGACCTATCCAGCCTTGGTTCCAACACCGTGTTAAAGTCTCCCCCCATTATCAGCTTTCCGGTCTCTAGGTCTGGGATGCGTCCTAGCATTCGCCTCATAAAATTGGCATCGTCCCAATTCGGGGCATACACGTTTACCAACACCACCATCTCTCCCTGTAATTTGCCACTCACCATCACGTATCTGCCCCCGTTATCCGCCACTATAGTCTTTGCCTCGAACATTACCCGCTTCCCCACTAATATAGCCACCCCCCTGTTTTTCGCATCCAGCCCCGAATGGAACACCTGCCCTACCCATCCTTTGCGCAACCTAACCTGATCTATCAGTTTCAGGTGCGTTTCCTGTAACATGACCACATCTGCTTTAAGTTTCTTAAGGTGTGCGAGTACTCGTGCCCTCTTTATCGGCCCGTTAAGCCCCCTCACGTTCCACGTGATCAGCCGAGTTGGGGGGCTTCCCACCCCCCCCCCCCCTTGCCGGTTAGCCATCATCTTTTTCCAGCTTCTCGCCCAGTTCCCACGCGGCTGTATTTCTCCCAGACGGTGCCCCCCCGCCCATCCTTTCCCGCACCCACTCCCCCCTTTCCCCAGCAGCAGCAACCCAGTAATTCCCCCCTCCCGCTAGACCCCCCGCTAGCGTAATTACTCCCCCCATGTTGCTCCCAGAAGTCAGCAAACTCTGGCTGACCTCGGCTTCCCCCCGTGATCACGGCTCGCCCCGTGCGGCGCCCCCTCCTTCCTGCTTCTCTATTCCCGCCATAATTATCATAGCGCGGGAACCAAGCCCGCGCCTCTCCCTCGGCCCCGCCTCCCATGGCCAACGCCCCATCTCCTCTCCCTCCCCACCTCCCCCCATCACCACCTGTGGGAGAAAGAAAAGTTACCATACCGCAGGATTAATCATACAATCCCTCTTCGCCCCCCCCCCCCCCACTCGTCCCACCACTTTGTCCAAACGTTCATTTTCGTAGTCCAATCATTCCAATTTTTCTTCTACAATAAAAGTCCACGCTTCATCCGCCGTCTCAAAGTAGTGGTGCCTCCCTTGATATGTGACCCACAGTCTTGCCGGTTGCAGCATTCCAAACTTTATCTTTTTTTTGTGAAGTACCGCTTTGGCCCGATTAAAGCTCGCCCTCCTTCTCGCCACCTCCGCACTCCAATCTTGATAGACGCGGATCACAGCGTTCTCCCATTTACTACACCGAGTTTTCTTCGCCCATCTAAGGACCATTTCTCTATCCTTAAAACGGAGAAATCTCACCACTATGGCTCTGGGAGCTTCTCCTGCTCTCGGTCCTCGCACCATAACTCGGTATGCTCCCTCCACCTCCAACGGACCCGTCGGGGCCTCCACTCCCATTAACGAGTGCAGCATCGTGCTCACATATGCCCCGACGTCCGCCCCCTCCACACCTTCAGGAAGGCCAAGAATCCTCAAGTTGTTCCTCCTTGCGTTATTTTCCAGTGCCTCCAACCTCTCCACAGATCGTTTCTGGTGTGCCTCCTGTATCTCCGACTTCACCACCAGGCCCTGTATGTCGTTTTCATTCTCTGCTGCTTTCGCCTTCACGACCCGAAGCTCCTGCTCCTGGGTCTTTTGTTCCTCTTTCAGCCCTTCAATCGCCTGTAATATCGGGGCCAACAACTCTTTCTTCATTTCCTTTTTTTATCTCCTCCACGCAGCGTTTCAAAAACTCTTGTTGTTCAGGGCCCCATATGAAACTGCCACCTTCCGACGCCATCTTGGTTTCTGCTTGCCTTCCTTGCCGTTGTTCCAAAGGATCCGCTGCAATCCGGCCACTTTCCTCTCCTTTTTCCATCCGTATCCAGGGGGAACACCCTTCTGGTTTACCGCACGGTGTTTTCAGCCGTTAATATTGCCGTTGGGGCTCCTATCAAGAGCCCAAAAGTCCGTTTCACAGGGAGCTGCCGAAACGTGCGACTCAGCTGGTCATCGCCGCACCCGGAAGTGTCCAGTCTCATTTATCTATAGCTCATGTGCTGTATGCTCCTGTAATAAATATTATGACAACAAAATAGCTTCAGTGCTGCATAATCTCAAAATAATAGGCACCTATAAAACACATAAAACCGTAAGAGCGATTACTTTTTCCATGCTTACTGCGTTCATCCTCTGTGCCTTTTATTCTCTGTTCTTTGTCAAACTCAATTTGCATTTTAATTATTACCTTTAATTTCACTATTTTCTAATTATTTGATCCTGTGCCTTTTTCTTTTGTTTGCACGCTCCATTATAGAGCTGGAAACAGACTTTATTTTTTTTAAGAGGATTTATTTTTAATGGCCTGAAAATTTGCATGAAAGATCAACTTGCTCAGAAATTAAATGGTAAAATCATATGCAGAGCAAGTCATAATTTTGATATTGCAAAATTAACTGTGAGTTTAACATTCTTTTGTTAAGCATAGAGCAGTTATCTTGGTCACAATCATCAAACATAATAGCTGTGGTGAGGGTTGACATTGAATATTCATGCTTCATGATTGACATGCGCAAGGGAACTTCACGAGGGTCCAACAAATGCAGATGCAGTGATACCCCAGGTATTCCATCAGTACCTGTCATTAATCCGAAAAACATGTGTAGAGGTCCACATATACCTGAACATATCCTGGAGACAGGCTGACACACAGCTATACCATATGCTGCAGTATGACCTGCAGATTTGCACCTGAAACATGGAATGCTCTGTCCAATGGAAATGACTATCACAGCATGAAAGCTTCATATCTATCAGATCCTTCCAACATACCCTGGAGACATCTGCAGCATCAGTCAAGTTTGCAATCCACACCTTTATCAAGCATGCAACAAAGTCAATGTTACAAGTGCCAAAACCTTTGTCACTTTTGCTATTGAAAGAAATCATTGTATATGTGTCGCAGAATATTTACCCTGTACAAGGCAGTGCAGACAGCATCGATATGGCCAATAGGGTTCCTCATACAAGCCCCATGAACAACTGGATACCAGAAAGTACTAATTTTTTCTTTAGATTACTAAATCAAAATTATTATGCTCATCAAAGGTGCTTATCCAGAAAGAAGCCATGATGCATGTCTTATACAGCAGTCCACGTGGTTTGCTTTTTTGGAAAGAAAGGGAACACTGGAGGAATATGTCTTAGGACGGTGTTTTTCAAACTTTTTTTCCCCCAAGACCCACTTTTGCCCTGCAGCTCTGTTCAGAACTAACACTAGCACTGCGCTTTGCATGATGGTGATTTATCCCTTTATAGGAGATCTGCAGGATGGAAATCTGAACATCTACTAGGAATTCTATGTTCTCCTTTAGCATGAAAACAATGATGCCCATCTTTAGCACAGTGAAAGAACACAAGGAAAAGGGCAAAGGTTGTGTGCAGTACGGTATTCTCATAAAGATAGTGGGTGTTCTAAATATAGGTTTATGGCAAGCTTGGTAAACATCAACATGCAAAACAATTAATTTTACTTTCCTCTTCTTCATTTACATTTGAAGTACGAGGCACCTGGCTGATCACACTGATGCACCAAGTCAGGGATCATTCTCCATTAGTCTAGCATCTATGTCTTTATTGGAAGATGCCACCTCCCTGCATCCTCTTTTGATGTCCTTTGCCTTGTCATCGGGGAAGCTATACATCATTCGGGATTCGCAATGACAGTTGTAGAAATGCCTCGTCATCCCTTGCTGTGGGGCTCTTGTCGATCAGTGACATGGTCTGGAACACACTCATTAAAGGTGTTGTCACTTCAAGCAGTTTCCCATGCCGAGTACCGATTTGAAGGCGGCCAAACCTTGAGGAGTCCTACACCTCCTGCTGCTTCTTTCTCTTCTGGATATCCTAAACTTTCACTGCCTGTTTGGTGACTGCCTCCTAGTGACTGCAGCTGCTGTCGAGCTATGAAATATTGAGTTCAAGCGCCTGGAGATACTGCCCACATATATGTTCCCTGTCCCCCAAGACACAAAGTGTCCTGAGGTACCCACATGGCTCAGAAATTCAAGCATGAGGTTTCAGCTGCCCATCCGTGGCATAAAAAAAAATCTCTATGCCCTCTTTTAGAATCTAGTTAGCACCTTGTTTAAACTAACAACCTTAAATATGTCTCTAGATTTGCTCACTGCTGACATTGGTACTAATTCGTTTTCTGTTATACTCACCGTGATTAAAATTGCCACAACCTACCAGCTCCTACTCTTAAAAAAATGCCTTAAGATAGAAAAAGAGAGAAATATTCACCAACCAGTCACTATTTGATTTCCTTTGCTGACACTTTTTTTTCTACTTTTTTTCCTCAAAGACACTTGCTCTGTCTCCCACTGACTCCCCACTGCCACTTTCTACTACGGTAGCACAGTAGTTCGCACAGTTGCTTCACAGCACCAAGGTCCCAGGTTCGATTTCTGCATGGGTCACCATCTGTGCGGAGTCTGCATGTTCTCCCAGTCTCTGCGTGGGATTCCTCTGGTTGCTCCAGTTTCCTCTCACAAGTCCCGAAAGACGTGCTAGTTAGATGAATCTGTGTACCCGAACAGGCGCTGGAGTGTGGCGACGAGGGGATTTTCACAGTAACTTCATTGCAGTGTTAATATAAGCCTACTTGTGACACTAATAAAGATTATTAATTAACACCATGTGTCTCTGACACTGTTCCCTTTCAGCCTTGCTCTCTCTCTCTCCCACTTTCACCTCACCACCACTTTTAACCGTAGGTCTGGCGCTGTTTACTCTCGTGCTCCTGATCACTCTGACTGATTTGTTACTTTAAACACTGGAGTACACAGGCGTCTATTGTAACAACCACAGAATCAAACCTGTAATAAGACATCATTCTATGCAATCTGGTATGTTTTCTCAGATACATCACAGTGCATGATTCTATTATCTGTATAGGGGTCTTTAATGAGTTCCTATTCCAATATGAAAACTCAGACACTTCACAACCTAGAAAATGCACCAAGTTACCATGGTTCACTCACAGCTCTTACACTATTTCTACCTTTGATCTCGACATTTCACCACTAAATCACTGTACAAAGATACATAAAAATGCCATCAGAATAACTAGATGCACTTAGCTCATTTCCTAATCATTCTGTTACCATGGTTATTTGGCCAATTTCATTTTATTGCTTTAAACACCAGTGACCAAGCCAACATTTCCCAAAGTCATGGGTGAGTGATTTCCAGACAGTTCATCAATTTCTCATCCTTGCCTCGGGTCCACTTACAGAACACATCACAGGTTCAGCAGAAAGTTGGCTTTAATTCATTGTGTGCTGATTCCACAAAACACCCCAGAAAATTAAAATCCACAGGTAGTGTGAACCTTCCTCCCCAAACTTATTAGTACCAAACAGGGGTACACCTCAAACTCTTTCAGCACCGAAGGAAGAATGTCCACATTGCCACCACTGGTGGCTTGAGAGATTCACAGGAGGATTCCAATAGTTAACAAAAGGGTTTACTGATGAAAGGCAAAGACAGTTAATTAACAGGCACAGAACACTGTACAACAGGTCATAACACTTCAGCTCCATGGTCTACACTGCCCACGGTCCTGCTCGGGGGCCCCGTGCAAACTCCCCATTGGCCAGAATTTGTGCGCTCCCCTGCAATTGGCCCTGAACTGGTCACATGGTCCATGGAGCCCGCTCTCTTAAAGGGATTGCGCTACCATATCCGTCCTCCCTTAAGTCTTTCATTACAACCACCCGAAAAACTATATACAGAAGTTCCAAATTCAAAAAGAGACAACGGAGGAAAGCGCGGCCATCAAAAAGTCAATCAGTCCGGAGACCTCCAGGTCCTCCCAAAGATCCGAAGCACTGTCACAGGCTCGGCACTCTTTTGGGCGATGGAGTAGTCAACAGTCGATATCACCTCAGGAGGAATCACTTCAACGATAGGTGAGCTGGCCTCACCAGCCTCAGCAGGCACAGGCGGTTGAACAGAAACGGGAACCCCTGGCTCCTCTTGGCTGGACAGCGTTAGAGGAGTATTCACGATGCCAGCTGGACACAAGACATCAGCCCTGACTGGGCCATAACCCATCCTTCTAAACAAGGTGAACCTGAGACGAAATTACAGACCAAAACCGGAACTCCCACATGGGACAGCTTGTCTCCCCTCTGCTCTGACCGCTGACTTCTTCTGGACGGCCTGAAGTGCGTTCATCCTCTCCGCCAAATTTGGAAATACCAGATCCAATCGGGTTCTGAACCGAAGGCCCATGAGCAGCTCAGCTGGTGTGACCCCTGTGGTTGAATGTGGGGTTGAGTTGTACAACAACAAACAAATTAGCCAATCTCTGGCAAAGAGGTTTATTAGACTGCTTTTTCATGGCATTCTTGAAGTTTGGACACCCCTCTCAGCCAGACCGTTTAATGCTGGGTGGTAGGGGGCTGTTCTCATGTGTCGTATGCTATTGTCTCACACAAAAACCTGCGAATCATTGCCGGTGAAAAGGGTGCCATTGTCCAAAACTATTGCTTCACGAAACTGTGAATTGCAAATGCTCAGCACAAGGCATCTACCGTGGCTGCAGAGGTCGTGGTCCCCATCTATCATGTAATTGATAGTTACTTAGAGTGGGCATCTACCAGCACCAAAAACATTTTGCCCATAAATAGGCCTGCATAAACAATGTGGACCCTGATTCATAGAACATAGAACAGTACAGCACAGAACAGGCCCTTCGGCCCTCGATGTTGTGCCAAGCATTGTCCGAAACCAAGATCAAGCTATCCCACTCCCTGTCATTCTAGTGTGCTCCATGTGCCTATCCAATAACCGCTTAAAAGTTCCAAAAGTGCTCGACTCCACTAGGACAGCAGGCAGTCCATTCCACACCCTAACCACTCTCTGAGTAAAGAACCTACCTCGGACATCCCTCCTGTATCTCCCACCCTGAACTTTATAGTCATGCTCCCTTGTAACAGCTACATCCGCCCGAGGAAATAGTCTCTGAAAGTCCACTCTACCTATCCCCCTCATCATCTTATAAACCTCTATCAAGTCGCCTCTCATCCTCCTCCGCTCCAAAGAGAAAAGCCCTAGCTCCCTCAACCTTTCCTCATAAGACCTATCCTGCAAACCAGACAGCATCCTGGTAAATCTCCTTTGCACCCTTTCCAATGCTTCCACACCTTTCCTATAGTGAGGTGACCAGAACTGCACACAATACTCCAAATGTGGTCTCACCAGGGTCATGTACAGTTGCAGCATAACCCCGCGGCTCTTAAACTCAAGCCCCCTGTTAATAAACGCTAACTCACTATCGGCCTTCTTCACGGCTCTATCCACTTGAGTGGCAACCTTCAGAGATCTGTGGACATGAACCCCAAGATCTCTCTGTTCCTCCACATTCCTCAGAACCCTGCCATTGACCCTGTAATCCGCATTCAAATGTTTTCTACTAAAATGAATCACCTCGCATTTATCAGGGTTAAACTCCATCTGCCATTTTTTGGCCAGGCTCTGCATCCTATCAATGTCTCTTTGCAGCCTACAACAGCCCTCCACCTCATCCACTACTCCACCAATCTTGGTGTCATCAGCAAATTTACTGACCCATCCTTCAGCCCCCTCCTCCAAGTCATTTACAAAAATCACAAATAGCAGAGGATCCAGCACTGGTCCCTGTGGTACACCGCTGGTAACTGGTCTTCAGTCTGAAAATTTTCCATCCACCACCACCCTCTGTCTTCTATGTGATAGCCAGTTACTTATCCAATTGGCCAAATTTCCCTCTATCCCACACCTCCTTACTTTCTTCATAAGCCGACCATGGGGAACCTTATCAAATGCCTTACTAAAATCCATGTAGACAACATCAACTGCTCTACCTTCATCTACACACTTAGTTACCTCCTCAAAGAATTCAATCAAATTTGTGAGGCAAGACGTACTCTTCACGAATCAGTCTTCACAAATCCGTGTTGACTATCCCGGATTGTGTCTTTCCCTGACAGTTTCTGTGCCCATCTTATGCTCCCTAATTCTTGTCTAATCCTAACAACGTGACCACTCCTTTCCTATTTCTAACTTCGGCCCATATTACCTCAGGTAATATGGTGATCCACGGATAACCTGGTCATTCGCAAGGGTGAAGGGTGGGGGAAGGCAGAAAGATTGTTGCATTTGACAAGGGTGGCACTGTTGTGCTAGTTCTTCAATGGTTCTATCTTTGGCTGGCCACCAGACACAACTATATGCCAATGTCTTCATCTTTGTCTGCCTTGGGTGAGTGCTATGTGGCTCATGAAGGAGGGGTCCCCGGGCCTGAAGCGAGATGACCACCCGTGATCCCCATAGAACCACGTCATCTTCGATGTCAACTCGTCTTGACGAATCAAGTAGGGCCTCAGCTGTTCAGACTTCTCTCAACGCCAGCCAGAACGTATAATTTGTTTGACCATTGATTGAATAGGGTCTCTATGGTCCAGTTGCGTATTCACCCTGGATGCTGGCAGAATGTCTAGGAAATTTAGAGTTAGAATCATAGAATTTTAGAATTTACCGTGCAGAAGGAGGCCATTCAGCCCATCGAGTCTGCATTGGCCCTTGGAAAGAGCACCCTACTTAAGCCCCACGCCTCCATCCTATCCCCTTTAACCCGGAAATCCAGTAACCCCATCTAGCTAGTTAGAATTCTCTCTTGATGTACAGGTGGTGGCTGAATGCTCTTGGGTAGGGGCAGGCAGCTTAATATATGCGCATTTACAATTTGCATCCCAGGCCGGTGCTGAAAAGCATAGTTGAAGACCATCAACAACAAGGTCCAACATTGTACCCTCACTGAGGCTATGGGAGGTATGGGCTTATCATCCCTTAAAGGGCCCAGTAATGGCTTGTGGTCAGCCACTATGTCAAACTGTCGATCGTCAACAGACTGGTGGAGTTTTTTCCACGCAGAATATAACTGCTCTGCCCTCCTTCTCAATCTGGAAATAGTTTTGTTCTGCTTCAGAAAAGGTCCTTGAAGCAAAAGCAATAGGGCGTTCCGAAACATCTCCCATCTTGTGGGATGAAATGGCCCCATACCGTACGAGGACGCATCGCACGTCAGCACAATTGGTTTTCCCTTGTCAAAATGCACCAAGAAGTTTGCCAACTCAAATGCTTGCTTCACGACTCGAAAACTTCCTCTTGGGGCTCTCTCTATTGCCTGCGATGATTCTTCCATAATAGCTGATGTGACAGTGTCAATGTTCTGGCTACATTTAAAACATATCTTCCATAATAATTGACCATGCCAAGGAAGGATTTAAGCTCGCTGGCAATTTTGGGTTCCAGGACATCTCCTATGACCGTAACCTTTTCTTCCAAGGAGTGCAATCTTGCTACATTAACGGGAAATCCTAGGTACATTATTTCTGAGGCCTGAAAAGTACATTTTGGGGGTTGCAGGCGGATGCCATCAAGGTAAACCATCACCTTGGGAATTCCATGGGAGAGATTTTCCATTGTACCCTGGAAGAACGCGCTGGCGGAAGCAATGCCGAATGGCAGTCTGGTATACTGGAAATGGCCTTTCTTGGTATTGATTGTAGCAAACCTCTGAAGCTCCTCATCTAACTCTAGTTGCAGGTAAGCGTGACTGAGGTCCAATTCCGAATATATGAGGCCTCCGCCAGCTTAGCAGAGAGGTCCTCAATTTGGGATTTTGGATACCGTTCGAACTGGGCTGCCTGATTTATGGTCAGCTTATAGTCCTCACAAATCCTCATTGAACGATCGGCTTTCAGGATAGGAACTATTGGCACCACCCACTCTGAAGACTGAACTGACTTGATTATTCCCAGCTCTTCCAATGAAAATGGCACTGGCCTGTCTCTGAGGAATTCTGGTGTTGAAACCGGATTGACATATATCTTGGCTTTTACACCCTTATTCGGCCCAATTCTTGTGGAAGACATCTTCATATCGTCTAAAGAATCTTGGAGGATCTGAGGATCTTCAAATTTCCCCAGTGTATGTTGAAAGCTTGATTGTAGAACTCTTCATGCTTCAAGACTGCGTTTCTGCAACAAGATATTGGAAAGTCTTCTCACCCACCATTGTCACTGAAGTCCCATTGTTGACTACCATTTTAAGGGGTCTACTGTTTACCCTTAAGACAATATAAATTGGAATCTTCTTATTCAATTGGACTGCATTCAACCAAAACATTGCATGCTCTTCTTCAGAGCTCCTCTCCACTATGTTAGGTGATGCTGTGGACTGCTGCTGCCATAGTTTCATTTTGCATTGCCTCACTTTGCCTCATGTGACAGCACACTTGAACCTGTCCCCTTTGACTGTATTGGAAGCACACATACTCCGTAGGATGATTCCCCTGCAACAATAACAATCCACCTCAAATTTGGGTTGATGCCCCGACTCCTTCCCGTTCCTTGTGTTCTAGTCCCGTCCCGAGGACCGTGTCTGGTTCTACCCTATTCCTGTTGATCCCGTCGCTGACCTCGTGGCCAGACCTGGTCAACCTCTTCCTCAGCTACGCGGTGAAGCTCAGTGGCTCCTTTTTCGGCGCACTCTATCACCCAAGCTACCTCGATCGCTTTTCTTACGTAATTGTGGTCTCCGCCAGAAGCGTTTTCTGAATGTCAAGGGTATGGATCCCACAAACCAGCTATTCATGCAGCATGTTGCTAAGCGCAGTCCCAAACTCTCAGTGCTCAGCAAGCTGGTGAAGGCTGGCTATGAAAGCTGAGGCCGACTCTTCATGGTGCCTCATTGCAGAGTTAAATTTATAACGTAGGAGGATAATCGAGGGCATTGGGTTGAAATGTTCTTGAACTAATTTCATTACCGGTCAAGGGACTTCGAGGTTCCTAATCAAATAATATGTCAGGGGTCGCAAACTGTCAGAAGCCTGTGATCTTGTTTGCGGTAAAATCTGAGTTGTTCGATGTACTGACTCCAATCCTCAACCCCTTGGTCAAATGGGTTTAGTTCCCAATGATAGACATTTCCACTCACGGTTTAATAATCCCGACTCTTGCTGGAGCTTCTCTACATTCTTAAAATGTTCCTCCCCCCCCCCCCCCCCCCTCAACTCACGGCGACTGTTGGCTGTGATCGAAAACTTTCACCTCGTCACCAATATTGTGACTCGAGACATAATAGTAATAATAGCTTATTGTCAAAAGTAGGCTTCAATGAAGTTACTGTGAAAAGCCCCTAGTCGCCACATTCCGGCACCTGTTCGGGGAGGCCAGTACGGGAATTGAACCCGCACTGCTGGCATTGTTCTGCATTACAAGCCAGCTGTTCAGCCCACTATGCTAAACCAGCCCCTAGTACTAAACCAGCCCCGACTAAACTCATACAGTGGAGGCTTCCAGTAAAGGAATTTTTTTTGAAAAATATTTTTATTCTATTATAACATAAATTCCGACCTCCGGTAACTAACTGGCTGTGTGGTATGGAGCTTGTACATTCTCCCCATGTCTGCGTGGGTTTCCTCCGGGTGCTCCGGTTTCCACCCCAGTCCAAAGATGTGAGGGTTAGGTGGAATGGCCATGCTAAATTGCCCCTTAGGGTGGAGTTTCAGGAATAGGGTAGGGGATGTTCCTATGTAGGGTGGTCTTTTGAAAGGTCGGTATAGACTCGATGGGCCAAATGGCCTCCTTCTGCACTGCAGGGATTCTATGAATTTATGGTACTGAGCACTGACCCCCAATATCTCCCCAACTTCTGGCAGTTTCAGATGGACATGGTTGGCTGAGCCCCTCCCCCAGCGTTCACAATTATCTTCCACCCCTCAAACAACCGCCTCATCCACGCCCTTGTTAAGTGCACCCGGGACACCACTTTTAGCTGAATCAAACCCAGCCTCGTACACCCTTCGCAGCACTTTGCACCACAATCCTTCCTCCAGCACCACCCCAACTCTTCTTCGCACTTATCCCTGATTCTGCCCACCGTCTCCTTCCCATCTTCCATAATCCGACCATACATCGCTGAAACACTCCCTTTCTCCAGCCCCCCTACCAACAGTAGCTCTGCCAAAAATGAGGAAGGCGGTGTTGCCAGGAAACTCGAAAAGGTCTTTCTCGCAAAATTCCGCACCTGCATATACCTAAAGCCCTCCTCACGCTGCAGCCCATTCCTCACCCCCAACTCCTCTAAACTTGCAAATCTCCCCTCCAGAAACAGATCCTTCATCTCATTCACCCCTTTCTCCTCCCATCCCCTGAACCTCGCTTCCATCCTCCCCGGCTCAGACACGTGATTCCCCCTTAACGGCATCACCCTGAAATCAACTTTAATTGCTGCCGGAATTGCCTCCAAATCCTCAGCGTGGCTACCACTACCGGATTCCAGGAATACTTCTCTGGGGCTAGCAGCAGCAGAGCATTTGCCAGAACCCGCAACCCCGACCACTTACAGGACCCCACTCCATCCGCATCCACAAGACCTCCAATTCCGTCCTCCAGCCCCACACTTTCTCCGCATTCGCCGCCCAATAATAATGCAACAGATTTGGAAGAGCCAAGCTCTCCGACTGCCTTTGGAGCACCTCCTTCCTTATCCTCATCACTTTCTCTGCCCAAACAAACGTCGAGACTAGCCTATCCACCCCTCAAAAAAATGCCTTTGGCAAAAAGACCGACAGACACTGGAATCATAACAATAACCATGACAAAAGATTCATCTTGACTGCCTGCACCCGGCCAGCCAACGACAACAGGAGACTATCCCACTTTTCCAGACCCTCCTTCACCTTCCCTACCAGGCTCGTGAAATTCAGCTTATGCAGCCGTATCCAGTCCCACGCTAACTGCACCACCAAGTACCTAAAGTGATTTGTCGCCACCCTAAATGACAACCCCTCCAATCCCGCCCCTCCCCACGAAGGAGACACAACAATGGAATGAAGAGTTTGTCGCATGAGAAACAGTTGAGGACTCTGGGTCTGTACTCATTGGCGTTTAGAAGGATGAGGGGGGATCTTATTGAAACTTACAGGATACTGTGAGGCCTGTTTAGAGTAAACATGGAGAGGATGTTTCCACTTTTGGGAAAAACTAGAACCAGAGGACATAATCTCAGACTAAAGGGACAATCCTTTAATACAGAGATGAGGAGGAATTTATTGAACCAGATGGTGGTGAATCTGTGGAACTCTTTGCCGCAGAAGGCTGTGGAGGCCAATTCACTGATTGTCTTTAAGGCAGAGATAGATAGGTTCTTGATTAATAAGGGGATCAGGGTTTATGGGGAGAAGGCAGGAGAATGGGGATGAGAAAATATCAGCCATGATTGAATGGCGGAGCAGACTCGATGGGCCGAGTGATCTAATTCTGCTCCTATGTCTTATGGTCTTAAAACACTCGCTCTTCCCTAGATTCAATTTATACCCTGAAAACGCCCAAAATTTCCCAAGCAGCCCCATTATGTCCCTCACCGAAGAGTCCCGGTCCGTGATGACAGCAGTAAATCATCTGCATACAGAGACACCCTATGCTCCAACCACACACCCCCCTCCCCCTCCATAAGCCCAAGTCCCTCAGCACAATCGGCAACGCAAACAAGAGGGGGGCATGGGGCACCCTGCCTCGTTCCCCGGAATAACGGGAAGTACTCTGACTGCATCTCATTCATCCGCACAAAGGCTGTCGGATCCTGATATAGCAATTTTACCCAAGCCACAAACATGGGCCCAATCCCAAACTTCTCGAGTATTGCAAACAGATACCTCCCCTCCACTCTGTTAAATGCTTTCTCCACTTCTAGTGCCACCACCACCTCAAACTCCCTCCCCTCTGCCAGAGAAAGCACCACATTCAGCAGCCGCCATATGTTCAACAACAGTTGTCTGCTCTTGACGAACCCTGTCTGACCCCCCCCCCCCTCACCACTTTCAGAAGACACCCCTCCAGCCTCACCACCAGTACCTTAGTACCTTAGAAAATATCTTGGCATTCAGATTCAGTAGAGAAATGGGCCTATACGACCCACACTCCACCGGGTCCTTACCCTTTGTCAATAACAATGAAATTGATGCCTGCCTCATAGTCTCCGGTAACTCTCCAACAAAGAGGTTTTTTGATGAAAGGCAAAGGCAGTCAAATAACAGGCACAGAATATACAACAGGCTCCCTGCCCGGGGTCTTGCTCCCAAAACGCCACACAAACTTTCCATTGGCCGGGGTTCTTGCGACTGGCCCCGAGCCGGACATGTGTTCTGTGCACCTGTCACCTTAAAGGGCTGTGTTACCGCACCACCATAACACGATCAGCCTACTTTCCCAGATTAATTGAAATGTTGTCTTTAATGGTGGGATACAGTACAGTGAAAGCTCCTGGGCGGGATTCTGTGATCCTGAGGCTAAATGTCATTGCCATCGGAAACCCTGTCGCGTTTCTCCACGGCGTCAACGCGGCCTCAGGATCAGCAATTCTGGCACCTACAGGTAGCCAGCATGGCACTGGAGTGGTTCACGCCATTCCAGCTGCTGATCCCGGTGTCAACTGGGCGCTGCGGGATCTGTGCATTCGCAGTGGCACCGGTGCCAACATGTGCATGCGCAGTGGCTTCCTTCAATGCACCGGCCCCGACACAACATGGCGCCGGAAGAAAGGAGGCCCCCAGCCAGAGAGGCCAGCCCGCCGATTGGTGGGCCCCGATCATGGGCCAGGTCACATCGGAGGCCCCACCCCCCCCCCCCAGGGCCGGAACCCCCCCCCATAGGCTGCCCCCCGACCCTTCCACGCCGAGTTCCTGCTGGCTGAGAGGTGTGGACGGTGCCGGCGGGACTCGGCTTTTATACAACGGCCGCTCAGCCCATCCCAGGCCGAGAATCGGCGGCGCCGGCCACATAGAGCGTCCGCGACCGGTGCCGTGCCAACCACGCCAGCACAAATGGCGCCGAATTTCCGCTCTGCAGGAATCGCGCGCCGGCGTGGCGCAATTCTCACCGGTCGCGGGGATTCTCCGGCCCGGCCCCGGGCTGAGAGAATCACGCCCCCATCTCAGAATTTTATACTCCACAGTCAAATGTGTTTTATTGCTTTCTCTCTTTGCACACATTTTTCATAAGCCTATTCAATTAGAGGGTTGGATTTCCTCTGCAGCATTTGGCACAGTGTGGTCTGCCACACATCCTGTTGGCACAAGTTAGAATCCCTACAGTGCAGAAGGATGCCATTTGGCCCATCAAGTCTGCACCGGCCCTTTCAAAGAGCACTCCACTTAAGCCCATGCCTCCAGCTTATCCCCGTAACCCAGTAACCCCATCTAACCTTTTGGACACTAAGGGGCAATTTAGCATGGCCAATCCACCTAACCTGCACATTTTTGGGCTGTGGGAGGAAATCGGAGCACCCGGAGGAAACTCGTGCAGACACGGGGAGAAAGTGCAAACTCCACACAAACAGTGACCCAAGGCCGGAATTGAACCCGGGTCCCTGGAGCTGTGAGGCAGCAGTGCTAACCACCGTGCCACCCACAGTTAGCTTGTGTCATCTAACATCAGAACTCCATTTTGGTCTTCTCTCCAAACTGGGCTGTTACTCTTTTTCGACAAACGTAACATTTCCTACGGTGGTTAATTGTTATTTTCATTAAAGCCTGAATCTTGGAACACAAATATCTCGAGAAATTGTAATCGAGCAGTACTGGCGTTCCTGGGATTTGTTCCAACAATATTCCTATAAATTACTCCTGGTTATTTTCCCATTGGGAGAAGTAGATGGGGGGCGGGGGGGGGGGAAGGCAGAATCACAGGGTGTGGCGAGTCAGGAGTGGGGTGATGGGTCCGGGGGGGGGGGGGGGGGGGGGCTGTATTGTCAGTACCATAGTTGCCCAGGAGTTAGAACTGGTTTCAATCCTTCCAACCTTTCCTGGGGAACTATTCTGCTAAGTGAGTCAGAACCAAGTGAAGTCTCCGACTTTAAATTAGAGTTTCAGAGGGTTCTAGGTGCAAGGTGATTGCCCAACGGAAGTGAAAACTTCCTGGGCAATTCCTGTGCAGTCCTTGCATAGAGACTTTAAAGGGATCGCCCAGTGCATGTTCTGGGTTACCTCTGGGTAGGACCCTCTTAGATGTGATAGGTATTTACAGCATGGAAACTGGCCCTTTGGCCCAGCTTATCCATGCCGCCCAGTTTCTATCACTGAGTTAGTCCCACTTGCCAGCATCTTGGGAACAGAATATCTGGGCCCATATTTTATAGGACACTGGGTGAACTCTTGTGCTTTTTTAAAAATTGTGTCATGGAATCTTTTGCATACACAGAGGGAACTCAATTTAACATTTCACCTGAAAGGCACCACCTCCAAGAATGCAACACTCGTGCAGTACTACACTGAAATACTAGCCTAGATTGCGGGCGGAATTCTCCGGTCGTGCCCGCTGGCGACTGGAAATTCCTGCCCGAGGTCAATGGACATGATCTGCGTCCCACCCATGGCGATCTTGCGACGGGTGGGGTGGAAGAATCCAGCCCTGTTTGTTCAAATCTGTGGAGCAAAATTTGAACGCACAGCCTTCTGATTCAGAAGCCATTGAGCCAAAGCTGAAGATTTTTGACAAGGTTGATAGGAATTTAAAAAGATCCTGGAATGATTTAAGTCTATTCCATGCATGGATTATAAATTTGTTTTAGGAATTATTTCTACTTTTGGCATCAATCTTAAATTTGACTTTTGCGGATTCTAACTTAATACCCTTTGTTCTTCTTTCTACAGTTTTCTTTGAAATGTCCTCAATTTGAGGCTGGAACATACAAGCTTTTATTGTAAACAATTACATACAAACGTAGAAAATAGGAGCAGCATTAGGCCATTCAGACCTACGAGCCTGCTCCACCATTCATTATGATCGTGGCTGATTATCCAACTAAGTAACCTGTTCCTGCTTTCCCCCCATATCCTATAATCCTTTTAACCTCTAGAGCTATATCTAACTCTTCTTGAAAACATACAAGTCAGAATTCTCCAGCCTTTCTGCTGAAGGGATCATCTGGTCCCACTGACGGTGCACCCTGCCGCAGGTTTCCCAGCAGTGTGGGTGCATTCAATAGGAAACCTGGTTGACAACGGCAGGACCAGATGGCCTCTGCCATCGTAATTACCACCCACAATGTTTTGGCCTCAACTGCTTTCTATGGTAAAGAATTCCACAGGCTCACCACTCCCTGGGTAAAGAAATGTCTCCTTCTTGCATCTCCCCAATCTAATTCTGTTAGAATTTTATCGGTTTCTTGTGAAGGATTTAGGTTATTCCGGACCTGATAATACTTTATTAATAACCTATGCTCTAGGTTGACCCACCAAAAGAGGGAAATCTGTTTCTCTGCTGAGACTCAGAATAGATCTCACGAAGGGAGAATGCTTTTCCGGTTCTCATTCTCAGACAGTTAAACAGGATCTCAGTTACTTTTTATGGGAAAAGTTTAGATACATCACTCATAACTAAATCGTTACCTCTATCGTCGTGGGTCCTAGCCATTTAAGACTTCCTAAATGAGTGTCTAGGATTTTAAACTTTGAGAGTAAGTCTACACAGTATAATTTTAATCAAAGTATTTTTATGGTAAAAATACTCCCAATAGATACATACAGAATTATAGAATTAAAAATATAAGTTGTCTAAGTCTTTAGTTATCTGTTAATAATATAAAACCATTAACAGTCCTATGTTATCCGCTAACACACTAACTTCTCTCAAGAGAATGAGGTATCTGAAACATGGAACATCCTAAAGTATCTGCTATCAATTTCTAATACATTTCTACAAAGTTTAACAGAAACATACTTACAAAAACCATGATGTCTTTGTTTGATGAGGCAAGCTTGAAGAACAGAGCTTTGACCCACACTCCTGCAGGGGAGTGAGAAGGTACCTCTCTGCCAAAATACTCTTTTTATACATAAAATCTTCTAATTGGTCAAGGACTGCTTCTGTTATCTTATCACTTATTGTTGTTAATTGCCTATAGCCAAATGGCTAATTTGATGTATTATCATCAATATATGTTTTAATGATCTTAGTGTCTGCGTGAATGTCAGGTGTCTTAAGATATATTAGCAAAGAGGTACTCGTATAGAGATCTGTCTCTTTTCAGTGTTACCATGCTTCTTAGATATATAGATTGTCAAACAGACACTTCTTTGAGGGTGTTATTCTAAATGTAAAAGTTATATAGTTAAGGAAGGATTTGTGTATTTATTTATCTGAAGAATTTCCTGTCCTCATGGTTTGAATACTCATAGGTTCAGGGGAGTGATCCCAAAGAATTTATGGTGTGTCAAAGGAAGGTCTTTCTTATCCTGTAATTGTTTGTATTAATACTCCTTTGAAAGCTAGCTAGGAGTTTCTCCCAGTAAATAGTGACCTCTACATGACCTTTAGCTGAAGTGGTTTTATTCCACTTTGAATTAAAATGCTGGTTGTATTAATTTCTGTTACCTTATTTCAAACCGAATTCTGCGGCGAACGTGATATTCATCACATTCTATGAGTAACCCCTTCATTCTTCTAAATTCCAGCAAATATAATCCTAAACCACACAAATTCTCCTCATACATCAGTCTCGCCGTCCCAGAAATCAGTCTGGGAAACCTTTGCACACCCTCCATAGCAAGAACATCCTTTCTCAGATAAGGAGACTAAAACTGTACACAATATTCCAGGTGTGGTTTCACCAAAGCCCTGTACAACTCCAACAAGACATCCCAGCTCCTGTACTTGAATCTTCTCGCCATGAAGGCCAACATACCATTTGTCCTTTTCACCACCTCTGCAGCTGACAGCGACAGGTGTACAAGGACACCCAGGTCTTGTTGCACATTCCCCTTTCTCAATCTATAGCCATTCAGATAATAATCTGCCTTCCTGTTTTTGCTACTAAAGTGGATAGCCTCACATTTATCCACATATATTGTATCTGCCATGCATTTGCCCACACACTGAACTTGTTCAAAAGGCCATGATGTGGAGATGCCGGCGTTGGACTGGGGTGAGCACAGTAAGAAGTTTTACAACACCAGGTTAAAGTCCAACAGGTTTGTTTCGATGTCACTAGCTTTCGGAGCGCTGCTCCTTCCTCAGGTGAATGAAGAGGTATGTTCCAGAAACATATATATAGACAGATTCAAAGATGCCAGACAATGCTTGGAATGAGAGCATTAGCAGGTGATTAAATCTTTACAGATCCAGAGATGGGGTAACCCCAGGTTAAAGAGGTGTGAATTGTGTCAAACCAGGACAGTTGGTAGGATTTTGCAGGCCAAATGGTGGGGGATGAATGTAATGCAACATGAATCCCAGGTCCTGGTTGAGGCCTGACTAACTAGACAAGGCTACCTTGATCAAAAGGAAACTGGTTGGGGTATAGAAAGAAAAGAAGTTGCAGGGCTATGGTGATAGAGCTGGGGATTGAGATTGGTTTGATTGCTCGATAGAGAGCTGTCATGGTCTTGATAGGCCAAATGGTCTCATTCCGTGCCATAATTACTCAAGGACCTCTTATGCCTCTTTAATCATCAATAACTGAGGTTAGCGGTAAGGTGCAGCATTCCTAAATGGGCATTGACACAACAACTTTTCCCATTACATTTTAGCACAGATCATTCACTATACATATATAAATGATGTACTTGCCAAAACATTTGCTTAGAAAATTTAATTTCTTCACGGAAACTTAACAAAGGACTAAGCAATGGAATAATGAAGTAACTATTTTGAACTATCATAAAATAACTGAAGATTATTTTTGGAAGGATTATTATATGAAATATGAAGCATTAGACATTTTAGGCAATGTTTTTCCTCTTGTTCCCGCACGCTATAATCTATTCCCCAGGCACACAGAGTGGGCAAGTCACATCATTCAAGGTCAGCTGTCTCTTGTTAAACAAGTGTGACCCTGTTGATCTCACTCTCCACTTTTCTCTCATTATGGGAATTACTTTGGCTGCTTCCCTTGATGGCCCTGCCAAGAAAAAGAAGTCACCATGCAGGAAAATATGCAAAGGAAAACCTGTGTCCAACCCCAAATTCCTCCTGTCTGAAATGCAAAAGCAGAAGAATTTCAGGGCTCCAGTATTTGTATCATACATTCTCAAGTTAAGTCATATGCAGCACAGTCAGATGCAGAATAAAGTTTCCTCTGCTTGTCACAACATCCTGCCTCAGTCTCGGATCATTGCTTGTATTGCATCCTTATAAATTTCCTTCCCTCATCACCCCCATTAATAATAATCTTTATTATTGTTACAAGTAGGTTTACATTAACACTGCAATGAAGTTGTGAAAATCCCCTAGTCACCACACTCTTAGCGCCTATTCGGGTAGACTGAGGAAGAATTCAGAATGTCCAATTCACCGAACAAGCACATCTTTTGGGACTTGTGGGAGGAAACCAGAGCACCCGGAGGAAATCCACGCAGACACGGGGAGAACGTGCAGACTCCGCACAGACAGTGACCCAAGCTGCGAATCGAACCTGGAACCCTGGTGCTGTGAAGTCATAGTGCTAACCACTGTGCTACTGTGCCACACATCTTTTCAACAATTCACAACTGAATATCCACATCTAGGACTATTCTTGTTGAGGTGGAAATTGAAGATGACCTAATGGTTGGCAACGTGTGTGTGGAATTCAAAATAATTTGACCACAAAATTAAGCTCTGTGGCACCAGTAGCTTTGGGGCTACGGGTACTGTTTTGGTAACAAGAAGGTGTCAGCACTTGATGTGCACATTTCTAGGGTGCTGGATACCATTGTGGTGAGGGGGGCCAACGCAGGCATTAGGAGCCTGCACTGGAAACTTACAAACTGTGACATCAGTCAGTATGGAACACAGATTTGCCACAATAATGCTATTTTCAATCTCACCAGTCTTGCTAACATCCTTTCTTAAACACCGACATCTGAACCCATGTTCAACAGCAGGAAGACCCCCCCCCCCCTCCCCCCCCCCCCTGAGCAGCACTACTTAAAAGGGATCATCAACAACTTGCATGTGAGTTGTTGATTGATTTCTACTTGTTCTGCTTTGAGTTCGTAGACGTGCTTGGAGTATTTTGCTACTGGTTAAAGTATGTTAAGTTGACAGAGAGTGATGCTGAAAGTGGTGAATGATTTCATTCTGATTCCAAGAGCTCGGGTCAGGCCACTTGCTCAGAGTCATCAATGCTGTATTTACCACCTCCCGGGCTTGCAGCATGACAGGGACATCGAGTAGAAGCAGCACAGAAGTGGACAAGCCACTCGCAGAGGAAGATTAAAAAGGGCTCTCAGAAGACTGATGCATCCACCAAAAGGTCTTCACAACTTACCTCAGCCTGAGCCTGTGTGAGCACTCTCTCCATTTTACATAGGTGTTCACTGAAATCTGCCAACTCTTGCAGGCTGACCTACAACCAAAAAGCAAGACAATGATGGCATTCAGTGGAATTGAAAGTAAATGGTGATCATGAGAATGAATTTCTTTGATGCGGTGTTTTTCCAGGCTGGAGCAGGCAATATAGTTACCGCCCTCACTTTGGCTTCCCATGTTACGTAAGGGAGACTGAGGATTTTCATGCCAGGAATATATGATGTTCTCTGACCAGAGGGATGCAGACAAAGCATGCACATGGCTTTCTGGACAGCGGTATTTCCCATGCTGCAGGATGCCTTCACCTCGACCCATGTGGATTTGCAGATGATGCATTACCACATCTGTAAAGGTTACCAGTCACTGAATGCATAGTTGGCGGGCGATCATGCTCAGTACATCAGTGCTGAAGGAGGCCATACGGCCCATCTGATCTGCACCAACCCTCCGAAAGAGCACGGTACCTAGGCTCACTCCCCGTACTATCCCGTAACCCCACCTAACCTGCGCACCTTTGGGGGGAGAGGCCGGCCCGCCGATTTGTGGGCCCCGATCGTGGGCCAGACCCCATCGGAGCCCTCCTCCCTCCACACAGGCTGCCCCCCGACCGTTCCCGCCGGCAGCGACCAGGAGGGAACGGCGCCGGCAAGACTCTGCCGTATCAGCGCAGCCGCTCGGCCCATTAGGGCCGGAGATTCGGCGGCCCCACCGATTCCAGCGGCCCACGGCCGGTGCCGCGCCAAACGCGCCGGTGTAAATGGCGCTGATTCTCCGCACTTCAGAGAATTGCGCGCTGGCGTCGGGGCGCAGTTGCAGCGAATCTCCGGCCCGACGCGGGACTCGGAGAATCGCCCCCTCAACCTCTTTTGTAAACCAAGGTTCCCTCACTCGACTATTTCCTCCCTGCCTGACAGGAACATAAAAATCAAGGACATGCAGTATTTGCTCCTTGAACACATCTCAATTGTGCCTATCCCTGATAGTTCCTGTTTCCATCTTATGCTCTCCAATTCTTGCCTAATCGCATCGTAATTACCCTTCTCCCAGTTATAAACCTTGCCCTGCCGTATGTTCCTATCCCTCTCCATTGCTATAGTGAAAGTCACCGAATTGTGGTCACTATCTCCAAAGTGCTCTCCCACAACCAAATCTAACACTTGGCCTGGTTCATTACCCAGTACCAAATCCAATGTGGCCCCACCTCTTGTCGGTCTATCCACATATTGTGTGAGGAAACCCTCCTGCACACACTGGATAAAAACAGCCCCATCCAAATTATTTGAATTATAGTGGTTCCAATCAATATTTAGAAAGTTAAAGTCACCCATGATAACTACCCTGTGACTACTGCACCTATCCAAAATTTGCATTGCAATCTTTTCCTCCACATCTCGGTTACTGTTTGGGGGCCTATAGAAAACTCCTAACAAAGTGACCGCTCCTTTCCTATTTCTAACTTCAGCCCACACTACCTCAGTCGGCAGATCCTCCTCAAACTGCCTTTCTGCAGCCATTATATTATCCTTGATTAACAATGCTACTCCTCCACCTCTTTTACCACCTTCCCTAATCTTACTGAAACATCTAAACCCCGTAACCTCCAACAACCATTCCAGCCCCTGTTCTATCCACGTCTCCGTAATGGCCACAACATCGTAGTCACAGGTACCAATCCATGCTTCAAGCTCACCAACCTTATTCCTGATGCTCCTCACATTGAAGTAGACACACTTCAAACCACCTTCATGCCTGCAGGTCCACTCTTGTGACCTTGGTACCTTCCTCAGTACTGCTGTCAATGATGGATGCCCTTGAGCAATTTTGGCCCAACCTCTTTCCCAGCCAGTTTCAGCCTTGCTTCAGCCAGAGTGCACCTCCCCATTAACAGCTGCGGGCCAGCTTTAAGTTGTGCAGTCAAGCTTTAAGTTGCACTTATTCAACACAATCTTAGACCCCATGCTGAGGTATGCAGCTACTTGTAGCGTAAAGGGTTAATATTAAATATGTGAATTGACAGTCTACATCAGTGATGTAAGATCACATGACAGCAGAGCATGCTACGTGAAGCCTCATGCTAAGCCTTGTTCGGTGTATAATTGGAAGAATGTTTAATGAAAGGCAATGTTTCCCACAACCTTGCTTTCTGCAAATCTTTTTGATGCTGACCAAGGACAACCTAAGCTAAGACCCACAATGATGTTAACAGAACAAGCTTAGCCCCAATGCTATGGACTGCAACCCACAATGATGTTAACAGAACAAGCTTAGCCCCCATGCTCTGGACTGCAGCCACTCAGCAGCATGTTTAGCGCTGGGCTGCATGTGAGTGCTTACACTGCTGAAAAGAAAAATGTGTTGCTTTTGACTTGCACTCATTGCCTTGTAGCAATATTAGAGTTCTGTACAATCATATACTTTACGAGGCAGTATAAAGTTTATATATTGCCTCCATTGCAATTTCTACCAGAAATAATGGGCCATAATTTGCAGCCAGCAGTGTAAAGTTATGTCCGTTGGAATTACAAGAATTTAAGGCACACTGACCTGTTCTGGAAAACTCTGTTAAGACCTCCACTGGCCGGAGCTGCTTGGGACCTGCAGCAAAGAGCCCCAAAGGCCCAAGCACATTGCAACACCAGCAATCACAGGAAAGCTTTACTGCACTGGATGTTGTAAAGCGGTAGGTTTCTGGGTGCCAGGGTGCCAACCTGCCCAGAGACCGTCCACCCAGGGGCCTCCGATCACCTGTGAGACCCCCCCCCCACCCCCCCACCCCCAAAGGTACCGTTCTGCCTGGTCCTCATTTGTAGGCATGAGTACTGAGCAGCGCCCGGCTGGGGTCTCCTCAGCGAGGCGGCTCGATGCCGGGTGGCCAATGGGTGGAACCCAGGTCCACCAGATCTCGGGTGGCGTAATGGCAATCGGGAAACCAAGGGGAGGCCTCTCCCGGGATCTATCAGCCACCTCCCTCCCCAATTCCGGTGGGACGCGGCAGGTAGATTACGCCCCAGAAGTGAGTTATTTGTTCCATCCCTTTCAGAGTAACATTTAGGGTATCATGCGTAGAACCATTTGAAGTTAATGATGTAAATTGCTTTGTTGAACAGTTCCCAGCGCAGCGCAATTGGTCAGGGGAAGTTAGCCCTTCTGCATAATTGCTGTGGAAACCCTTACCTGGGAATATGCGAGAGTGATTCTCCAGCGCATCTTTGGGGAACATCCCTAATCCAATGCTAGGGAGCCAGGAAGCTACGGTATGTTTCTCTCTGCCCAGCTGCTGCCTGATCTGCTAAATAGTTCTGGCATTTTCCGCAATTTGTTTTTTGGCTTATGGCGGAAACTTTTATCTTTACAGAAGAGGAAAATTTACTTCACTATTTCCAAAAATTATTGTTGAATTTCACCACGAAAGGAACTGCAGAGCAACAGTTCCCGGTGAATAAGCGTTGTAATATATTGCAGTCAACTCAGTTCACACAACAGACATGCTGAAATATTTGACAGGAGCTCAAACCAAACAAAACCTGGTTACAACATGTTTCCATATCCAAACTATTTAGCCATCTTAATATATTGTGGTTGTGGACTATTCGGATAATGGATTATGTACTGTGCTCTATTTTACTACTTATACTGGGACAATAATAGAACATTGAGATGGAATGCAATTCTTTTCATCAAGTGTATTATCTAAAGTTAATTCCACAAGTCAATTATTTCTCATACTTGTCATCACTAATATAAATTCTCTTTGTGTGTAGGTGTGTGTACCTTAAAAACGTTACGACAAAATGGGAAGAATAATGTTTTTTCCATTGAAGTACGTAATTGCCATTTAGTGCTTTCTCTTCATGTGCAACAGATATCAAGGAACCAAGTTTAACTCCGTGCAAGTGAGTTTAGTTTGAATGAGTTGAAATCTTGCCTCAAATGTTGATATGGTTGGAAGTAACTCATTTCCCAAGGTTTTGTGTTTTCGTTATCCATTTTTTGGCATATATTGGCCATCCTCAATTGCCCTTCAGAAAGTGAATTGCCCTCCCTGAAATGCTGCAGTCCATCTAGTGCGGGCACACCTAGAGTATTTTCCAGAGTGTTCGATATAACCAAATGGCCATTTTAGAGGGCAGTGAAGAGTTAACCTCATTGCTCTGAATCAGGTGTAGGTCAGACCAGGTAAGGATGATAGATTTCCTTCCCAGAAGGTCATTAAATGAACCAGGTGGGTTTGTATGACCATCTGCTAATGTTATGATCATCATGAATGGAACTCGCATTTTATTCCAGGTTAATTAATTAACTGAATTTGAATTCCCCCAGCTGTCATGGTGGGATTGGAGTTAATGTTTTTTGGAACATTAGCCCAGGCCTTGGGGTTACCAGTCTAGTAACATTGCCACTGTGCTATTGTCTACCATCAGACTATATTCACCTGGCAGTAATGCAGTTGATTAGAAAATTGTATCAAATATTTCATCATTGAAATCTTAATAACCTATTAAAGCTAAATTGCTTCTCCATCCCACGTGGAATGAGAGAAGGGAGGTTATGGGAAGTAGGTCAATATGTGAAGTATTTTCATTTCAAACATTGCAATCAATTATAATGTTCAGATGAGTCAGATTAGAATCAGAATCCCTACAGTGCAGAAGGAGGCCATTCGACCATCATGTCATCCTTGGACACCAAGGGGCAATTTAGCATGACCAATCCATATAACCTGCACATCTTTGGACTGTGGGAGGAAACTGGAGCACCCGGAGGAGACTTGCGCAGACACGGGGAGAATGTGCAAACTCCACACAGTTAGTGACCCAAGGCCGGAATTGAACCCAGGTCTCTGGCACGGTGAGTCAGCAGTGCTAACCACTGTGCCACCATGCCACCCCATAAATGTTATGAGCATGTGTTTTTGTTTCAAAGATACATTTTTAAAATTTGCCTTTTTCTGGCCGCATTTTAAAAATACTTAACTGTAATCCTATTGGGTGGCCCGGTGGCACAGTGGTTAGCACTGCTGCCTACAGCGCTGAGGACCCGGGTTCGATCCCTACCCTGGGTCACTGTCTGTATGGAGTTTGCACATTCTCCCCGGGTCTGCGTGGGCTTCACCTCCACAGCCCAAAGATGTGCAGGTTAGGTGGATTGGCCACGCTAAACTGCCCCTGAATTGGAAAAAAAATAATTGGGTACTCGAAATTTTTTTAAAAACTGTAATCCTTTTTTTATAAATTTAGAGTACCCAATTATTATCCAACTACACCCAGGAAAACAACTGAACAGAACTGTTGCAATGTGGAATTATTGCATTGCAACCAGCCAAAGGACAGTTAACCACATTTCCTTTGATTGTTTATCTTCATCACAAAATGTAAAACATTTTTAAGCTTATTCTCTTTTTTGCCATCTGCATTAGTGTATGTGCGGGTCCAGGGCTTGTGTGTGAAGTATGAAGGATGGTTACGTAGTTTAAAAAAAAAATTTGGCAAGTAGTCTCTAAAATCTTTCATATTCTGTGTTTAAATTCAGAAAATCTGCCTGGCTAATTCTATATAATCTGAAAGTGTACTTGGTGGTACTCCTGCAATATTAGCAAAGCATATCCTCACTAAACTCATGAAAACATTCATGGGCTGGATTCTTCGTTTCAGGGACTATGGGCCCACGCCGTCGTAAAAGCGGTGGCCTTTTATGCCATAAAAATTGACGTCAAAAGGCCACATATTCACAGCCCTGCAGGGGGCGAGCAGGGACCCGTTGTGAAGCTCGCAGCTCTAGCTGTAGATACGGACCCCCGCACCTCCGGGTCAGAGGCCACGCATGCGCACAGCGGCGGCCTCCAGCGGCCGCGCTGTGTTCCATGTCGGACTCAGACCGTGGAGCTGGACCTCCTAAATAGTGACCCCAATCGGCCGAGCGCCCGACCCGGATCGCCCGGCCAAAAATAGCCCGGTCCCATATGATGCCCCCTGCCCTCCGATCGGCCCACCCCCGACCATGGCAGCCGCAGCCTGAGTCCGCAGCCACCTCGCGAGTATCCCGAATGGCAGCACCATGTTAGATCCACACCTTTGGGACTTCAGCCGGTCGGGGGCGGAGAATAGCAGGGCGGGCCTCTGGCAATAGCCGCAGGTAGGGGATATGCGGGAGACGGAGAATCGAGGAACTGCCGCCAGTCCTGATTCCATGCACGGAAATGGACTCTCCGCCCCGGCGCAGGACACTATTTCGGCGTCGGGGTGCGGACAATCCTGCCCCCGTTCTAGTCAGACTTTCAGAAGTATAATAGGGGTGTCATTTTTAACCCCTCCTCACATGGCCATAACAAAATAATAAAACTGAAAAAACATAGGAAGAGAGATTAGGGGAAGAAATCAACACAGTCACGCAAAATGTATTTATTCTTTTTTGAAACTGTATTAAATAACACTATTGTAATCGCTTCTCGGTCTTTTGGCTAAGATCAAGTGTAGTAGCTTTTTGCTCAGATCTGGTATGTCCCTCTTGTGGATTCAATTTGAATTTGAATTGGATTTTGGAGCAGGCAAAGAGCTGGATTAGGGGTTCGCCCCTGACCACACTCTGAGCCCTGGCTTTGTAATTCAGAAAAAGTAATAATAAATAAAAAATAACACTATTGCATAAAAGATGTATACAGTTAATCACAGTTAACAGCAGTCACTTTCATTGCTCACTTGTAATACCTCTGAAATAAAACCTATTTTGGTGTTTGACTAAGATTATCATAGCAGTTCAGGTTGTCATGATATTCAGGCACACATCATAGCACATACATACATACATACATACTGATGGACAGATCAACGGACCAATCAACACACACAGCACGACAGCCAATCACAGTCAAGAGCATACACAGTACAAAACAGGGAACACTCCTGGGCACTCGAGCAGGAGGTGGCTCAGGGCGCTGCGCTCATTACAAGCCACTAAGACATCCACCATGTGCTGAGTGCCACTACAAGATAGAATTAGAATTAGGAATAGGTCCACAGAATCAAAGATCATGATCGAACCTCAGTGAACAGTTCACCAATGTAAATAGTTGTCTGAAATAAAACTGCGTTGTACCATTCACAACCGTGTTGGTTCATCTGTGTGGTAGACCACCCAACACTTCACAGGTGGTAAGAGCTCGGTAACCAAGGGAAACATCCATTTTTGTTTATACCTGCTGAAAATCCAGGAATAAAGACTACTGTACAGAATTCAAGAAAAGATACAGCCCAACATTGACAATTAGAGATGAGGCAGCACTTGTCCGATAAGGTCCAATTACATCTGGCATTTCAAGTCAAGAAAAATTATGTTCAATTGCAAAATACAGAAACATATGGATTAGCCAGAAACATCCTTCAGGCCTACAAGAGTAGTAAGAATCCCGAAAAAAGATTCTGGTTCTGTACGATTGCCAAGTCTGGCAAAACCCAACATTGCAGAAAGATAACAGCACATACTCATTTGCTGATGGCCATGGAAAAATATAGGTCAGCTCTTGCAGAATGCATCTGTAGTCCTCAGATATCAGACTAAAGCAACATCAAATCCGGCAGATGAATTAAACCATTGGTTTATATAATCTTAAGAATGTACTGTACTAGAGCTGAAAATCCTCTTTGGCTGTGTGACCTCACTATATTTAACTAACCTGGCCAGACTGCACTGTTATCATCAAATACTATTACACAAAACGGTAAGAAAGGTAATTAATGCAAAATGGAATGTAGGTGCAATGGTGGATTGACATTTAAGGCTGACATTAAATTACCTGCTGCCGATCTACATGTCGTATCACAGTTTTATATTTTTAACATATACAGAATGACATGCATTCCTGAAGACTCATCAAGCAAACCACAAAATAGGTTGTCACAAAATAGGCAATATCTAATTAAACGGTGTAAAATGTAGAATAGTAGCAAACCATAGTCCTCAAGTTTTCCCTCTGTGTGTTTTCTCAATACAAGATAGTATACGTATAGCAGCCACCAATTGATGACATTTCTGAAACAGGCATGAAGTTTCAAACCTCAAATCAATCATAGCTCTTCAGATGTTACTAATGCGACATTGGGCAAGGCAGACTCACACTTGCAATTCCAGAAAAAGCCATACAACTCCCCTTTCTCCCACAAAGAGAAAATGAAATTGCAAATGAAATAAATGATCGTATTTTTACATGTGGTGAAGAAATGAGAAATTCAATTTTTTTTAAAGTAACAACTGCTGGGATATGGAAGTAAACATGCATTATTTCCTGAGGGGTATCCCGAGCAAGAAGGAATACCCTTTTGTGTGTTTTGGGATTGTTATAATTCCAGCTGATATTAATATTAGACAAGTCAGAACCCAAAGTGAAAGCTGGCTTGCCAGATCCTAACTTTTTTATTTTAGAAACCATGGAGGAATGTTACTGAACAAATTCACAGGAGATTACTAACAAACTTCTGCCACAAACAATGGAACATTTAATAAACAAGGAAAAAATTAACTCTATTACACCAGAGAGAAACAATTGGAAAGATCTCTATACAAACACTAGAAAAGGATTCAAACCCGCTGTTCCCTTTATACCAGCAATACCATCACAGACACAAACAATTAAGCTAAGATTTGCCACAGTCTTAACACCAAGGTTTCTGGCTTGGGCTGACTCAGTTGTAGAGGTTTTCTTCTGGTGGATTTCTAAGCATTTACTCGGTGCTTTTTCACAACTGGTACCTCTTGCTGAGACACCCAAAAAAGAGTAAACACATGAGTTATCTAAACTCAATCTCTCAGCAACCTTGCATGATTTCTTATGAGAGAGCATAGAATTCCTGTCTTCCCTCTCTGCCATATACATCCCGACCATCTTTTCTACCTTTCTTTTGTCTGTCACTGGACTCCTGTCTTTTTTATACTTTGGTGATTTTTTTTACCCCACATCTTCACTCCAAGAGTTGTAAACCTCATTAAAAATGCACAATATATAAACAAATCCAGAAAATCTGACCATTTGGTGGAAAGCCCTTCAGAATTCCCAACACCAAGCTCACAAAAGAACTAAATGAAACTGAGACCTAGGGCCGGATTCTCTGAGACTCCGCGCCAAAATCGCGATCGGCGCAGGGGCGGAGAATGGGCATCAAACCCGAGATCGGGTCCGACACCGCTCCCGCGATTCTCCGGTCCCCGCCAATCGCGCGCGCTGTCGACGCGGTGCCGGTCGAGGACCATTGAAAGAGACCCCCGCGGCGATTCACCGAGTGCAGCTGGCCGAGTTCCCGATGGCGTGGTTCTCGCATGGTTGCACCTGGCGGGAACTCGGCCTAGTGGCTGCGGACTCAGTCTACGGCCATCCTGGTGGGGGAGGGGGGGTGGGGTGTCATTCACCAGGATGGCCAGGCTACCGATCAGGGGCCACCGAGGGGGCTGGCTATGTTTTCAGTACCGGTCCGCGGTGTGGGTTGGCCATGTCGCGCGGGGCAGCCGACACAGGCCACCGCTGTACGCATGCGCGGAACCCCGACCAGAATTGCAGGGCTCCATATCAGCAGCCTGAGCTGCGAGGAGCACTCCGGGGCTCTGCTAGCCCCCTACAAATTGGAGAATCACCCTGGTCTTTCTCCAGGTAAGTCCAGAGTGATTCGCGTGCGATTTTTCACAGGCATGGGGACATAACCCCATTATTGGAGAATCCCGCTGTTCCACATTTCTTGACACAAATATAAATTAAAATTCAAAGTTATATATTGTTCCTAAAAGGGATGTTCGCCACAGCTTTTTCTCTTAGACCAGGGATGGGATTCTCCGTTGCAAGTCCACCTGCTACCGCTGCTACTGAAGGTACTCTGCCAAATCTCCCATTCATTGCAGGGGAACCGGAGAATCCCAATGGCACGAAGGAAGAAAGAATCCCACCCCAAAAAACATTATTAAGGTAGCACAACCTAGTTTTAAGGATTTAGCCCCTACACAGACTACCATTCCATACACGAGGCGTATTTTGCTGAAAACTGAATGATCTCACGTTTACAAGTATGGTTTGGTGAAAAATTATAGGTTGCTTAAATATTTACTGTCCTTGAGCAACAAAATTAAACATTTAAGTTAAAATTGCCCTGGTCACTCACCTGATGAAGGAACTGTGCTCCGAAAGCTAGTGATTCAAAACCAACCTGTTGGACTTTAACCTGGTGTTTTAAATCTCTTACTGTGCTTACCCCAGTCCAACGCCGGCATCTCCACATCAGTGTGATGTAAGAACAGCGCAAAGCATAGCTGGCTTCAAAAAGCATGCAGCTGGTGAGTAGAACATGGAGGTGAGTAGAACTAAGAGGTGAGCACCATGCTTGCTGAGTAGCTCTGCAAATTCAGGGGGAGAGGGGGTACCAGGGTTTTACTCAGGGACACCAGCATCAACAGACTTGAGAGAAAACTGGGAGGATGAACTCAGGGTAATCAATGGGGAGTGACTGCAAGGTACCGGTTAGAGGGTGCAGGGTGGCTGCGGGGTACCCCGGTGGTGGAGGTGGGGGGGGCTACTCTGGGGTACCAGGAAGTGGGAAGTGACTGAGATTGGGGGGGGGGGGGGGGTGGAGCAGGGGGAAAAGATTTCAGTCAGGGCAGACCAGGGAACTGACTGTCAAGTGTTAAAAGCACAATTCTTGAGGATGCCTTCTGCCATCGGGCTATGGGTTTCTTATAATGGCCTCACCGAGGGAGGGGAAGTGCCTCGGGCAGTTGGGAGTCATTACAAACTGACAGATCTGCTGAAATCTGGGGGTGGTGCTACTAGAGGCAGCACATTGTGGCTAATTGTTAGTGATCAGTAGTGCTCCATTGCAGCTGAGACCATTCAGTTTTAACTCAATTGACATGTCAGGAGTCAAAATAGTCACACAATTATGCTCACTCACTCATCACTTGCGTGTGCGAGTGCCACTGATTGCTGTTCAGCATTTAACCCATGACATAAAATGAATGCCAGGGTGTGCCTGTACCATTGCCCATCTGAGCAAACAACTACATTGCCTTAGTGTTGACAGTGGCACACTGCCTAAAGAGAGTGCTCCTAATCCTTGGCTGTGTGCTGAGGTGTGTATTGACAAGTGCCCTCCATAGCTGAGGTTGAGCACAAGGTCTTTGATTTAATCGTTGGACAATGCCTGCACATGAGATGCAAGCTTAGGATGCAGCAAAGTGGCCAAAGGTGTGGTGTAGGGCAAGGGTGGTGTAGGGTCAAAGCAGAATACCAAGTAAGGACTGGGTATCAATGTATCAATGTGATGGCCAGGACATGAGTCAGTGGGCAGCTTCAGGTGATGAATGGGCAAAGAGTGGTTCTTTTTTAAAAAATATGTTTATTAAGGTTTTTTAACAACACAATTTTTCCCCCTTACAAACAGTAACCCCCCCCCCCCCCCCCGTACCAAAATAATGCAAAATCACCCTGAGCAAGATATATCCATGGCAAGATGGTATATTTACATAGCTTTATACACTGGCTCTTGGCCGCACGTACCGTTTCTCCCCACCCTCCATGCCATCTCCCGCTCGCCCATCCCCCTCGAACAATCTCTCGTTCCCCCCTCCCCCCCCCCCCCCCCCCCCAGGGTTGCTGCTGCTGCTGACCGACCTTCTTCCTCTAACGCTCCGCGAGATATTCTAGGAACGGTTGCCACCGCCTGTAAAGCCCCTGTGCAGACTCTCTCAAAGCAAACTTAACTCTCTCCAATTTTATGAACCCCGCCATGTCGTTAATCCAGGCCTCCAGGCTAGGGGGCTTCGCCTCCTTCCACAATAGCAAGACCCTTCGCCGGGCTACTAGGGACGCAAAGGCCAGAATTCCGGCCTCTTTCGCCTCCTGCACTCCCGGTTCATCCACTACTCCAAATATTGCTAGTCCCAAGCTTGGCTTGACCCGGACTTTCACCACCTGGGATATTACTCCCGCCACACCTCTCCAGAACCCCTCCAATGCCGGGCATGACCAAAACATATGGACATGGTTCGCCGGGCTCCCTGAACATCTTTCACATCTATCCTCTACCCCAAAGAACCTACTCAGCCTCGCCCTCGTCAAATGCACTCTGTGAACCACCTTAAATTGTATCAGACTGAGCCTGGCACACGAGGAGGAGGCATTAACCCTACCCAGGGCATCAGCCCATAGCCCTTCCTCAATCTCCTCCCACAGCTCCTCCTCCCATTTACCTTTCAATTCTTCTACTAGCGCTTCCCCCTCTTCTTTCATCTCTTGGTATATTTCCGACACCTTGCCCTCCCCGCCCCATACCCCCGAGATCACCCTATCTTGAACTTCTTGTGCCGGGAGCAACGGAAATTCCCTCACCTGTCGCCTCACAAAAGCCCTCACCTGCAGATATCTAAATGCATTTCCCGGGGGTAACTCAAATTTCTCCTCCAGTGCCCCGAGGCTCGCAAATGTCCCGTCAATGAACAGGTCCCCAATTCTTCTAATCCCCGCCAGATGCCAGCCTTGGAACCCCCCGTCCATCTTCCCCGGGACAAACCGGTGGTTACCCCTGATCGGGGACCACACCGATGCTCCCATTGCACCCCTGTGCCTTCTCCACTGGCCCCAGATCCTTAGTGTTGCCACCACTACCGGGCTTGTGGTGTATTTTGTCGGCGAGAGTGGCAGCGGTGCCGTTACCAATGCCCCCAGGCTCGTTCCCTTACAGGACGCCATCTCCATCCTCTTCCATGCCGCCCCCTCTCCCTCCATGACCCACTTGCGGATCATCGCCACGTTTGCTGCCCAGTAGTAACTCCCTAGGTTTGGCAAAGCCAACCCTCCTCGGTCCCTATTGCGTTCCAAGAACCCTCTCCTAACCCTCGGGGTCTTATCTGCCCACACATACCCCATAATACTCCTACCTACTCTCTTGAAAAAGCCCTTGGTGATCACGATGGGGAGGCACTGAAACACGAACAAAAACCTCGGAAGGACCATTTTTGACCGACTGCACCCTACCCGCCAGCGAGAGCAGGAGCATGTCCCATCTTTTAAAATCCTCCTCCATTTGCTCCACCACCCTCGTCAAATTCCGTTTATGTAGGGCCCCCCAAGTTCTGGCTATCTGGATCCCCAGATACCGAAAACTCCTCTCCGCCCTCCTCAGCGGTAGGTCCCCTATCCCTCTTTCTTGGTCCCCTGCCTGTAATACAAAAAGCTCACTCTTCCCTACATTAAGCTTGTAGCCCGAGAACTCCCCAAACTCCCTCAGAGTCTGCATGACCTCCACCATCCCCTCCATTGGGTCCGCCACGTATAGCAGCAGGTCATCCGCATATAGCGATACCCGATGCTCCTCTCCCCCGCGGACTATCCCCCTCCATTTCTTAGACTCCCTAAGTGATATGGCCAAGGGTTCGATTGCCAATGCAAACAACAGGGGGGACAGGGGGCACCCCTGCCACGTCCCTCGGTACAGCCGAAAGTACTCCGACCTCAGCCGGTTCGTCACTACACTCGCCACCGGGGCGCTGTAAAGGAACTTAACCCATCTAATAAACCCTCCCCCGAACCCAAACCTGCGCAATACCTCCCAGAGGTACTCCCACTTTACTCGATCAAAGGCTTTTTCCGCGTCCATCGCTGCCACTATCTCCGCCTCTCCCTCCTCCGATGTCATCATTATCACGTTTAAGAGCTGCCGCACATTGGTATTTAACTGCCTGCCCTTTATGAATCCCGTTTGGTCCTCGTGAATCACCCCCGGGACACAGTCCTCAATCCTAGTGGCCAGTACTTTTGCCAATAGCTTAGCATCCACATTGAGGAGCGAAATCGGCCTGTACGATCCACATTGCAGTGGATCCTTGTCTCGCTTTAGAATCAAGGAGATTGTCGCCTCCGACATTGTCTGGGGCAGGGTTCCCTCCTCTCTTGCCTCGTTAAAGGTCCTCACTAGTAGCGGGGCCAGCAGGTCCACATATTTTCTATAGAACTCCACCGGGAACCCGTCCGGCCCCGGGGCCTTCCCCGCCTGCATGCTCCCCAAACCCTTACTCAACTCCTCCAACCCATTTGGTGCCCCCAAACCAACCGCCTCCTGTTCCTCCACCCTCGGGAACCCCAGCTGGTCCAGGAATCGCCTCATCCCCCCTTCCCCCCCTGGGGGCTGGGATCTGTACAGCTCTTCATAGAAGGCCTTGAATACCTTATTTATTTTTGTTGCACTTCAAACCGTGGCTCCCCTTCCATCTTTGATTCCCCCTATTTCCCTCGCTGCCGCCCTCTTACGGAGCTGGTGCGCCAGCATCCGACTAGCCTTTTCCCCGTACTCGTAGGTCGCCCCCTGCGCCTTCCTCCACTGTGCCTCTGCCTTGCCCGTAGTCAGCAAGTCAAACTCCGTCTGGAGCCGTCACCTTTCCCCAAGTAATCTTTCCTCCGGGGCCTCTGCGTATCTCCTGTCCACTCGCAAGATCTCCCCCACTAACCTCTCCCTTTCCATTCCCTCTGTCTTCTCCCTATGAGCCCTAATGGAGATCAGCTCTCCCCTGATTACCGCCTTCAACACCTCCCATACCACCCCCACTCGCACCTCCCCATTGTCGTTGGCCTCCAAGTACCTTTCAATACACCCCCTCACCTTCCCACACACCACCTCATCAGCCAGAAGTCCCACATCCAGCCGCCACAGCGGGCGTTGGTCCCTCTCCTCTCCCAGCTCCAGTTCCACCCAGTGCGGGGCATGGTCCAAAACGGCTATGGCCAAATACTCCGTCCCCTCCACTCTCGGGATGAGCGCCCTGCCCAGAACAAAGAAATCTATCCGGGAGTAAGCCTTATGTACGTGGGAGAAAAAAGAAAATTCCCTGGCGTGCGGTCTTGCAAACGTCCAAGGGTCCACTCCCGCCATCTGATCCATAAAACCCCTGAGCACCTTGGCCGCCGCCGGCCTCCTTCCCGTCCTTGATCTGGAGCGGTCCAGTGCTGGGTCCAGCACTGTATTGAAGTCCCCTCCCATTATCAGTCCTCCTACCTCCAGGTCCGGAATGCGCCCCAACATGCGCTTCATAAATCCAGCATCATCCCAGTTCGGGGCGTATACATTTACCAACACCACCCACGTCCCTTGCAACCTACCATTCACCATCACATATCTCCCTCCATTATCCGCTACGATAGTCTTGGCCTCAAATGACACATGCTTTCCCACCAGAATTGGCACCCCTCTATTTTTCGCGTCCAATCCCGAGTGAAATACCTGTCCTACCCATCCCTTTCTTAACCTGACCTGGTCCGCCACCTTCAGGTGTGTCTCTCGGAGCATTGCCACGTCTGCCTTCAGTCCCTTCAACTTCAAGTGCGCGAACACTCGAGCCCGCTTCACCGGCCCATTCAGGCCCCTTACGCTCCATGTTATCAGCCGGATTGGAGGGACTCTCACCCCCTCCCCCCGCCGACTAGCCATCTCCTTTTCTGGGCCAGTCCCTTGTCCCCGTCTCCCTCACTCTCCAGTCCCCCAACCGGGGGACCCCCGTCCCAGCCACCTCTTCGGTGTCCCGTTCTCTTTCGGCCAGTGCAGCAGCAACCTTTTCCCCCCCTTCCCCCCCTTCCCCCCCCTCCCCCCCCTTCCCCCCTCCCTCCTCTCCTCCCCTCCCTCCTCTCCCCCCCTCCCCCCCCCCGCTAGATCCCCGTCTAGCTTTTTTGCTCCCCCAATATCCCTCCCGTAAGTCAGCTGACATCTGCTGACCCCGGCTTCCCCCGCCATCCCTTTGACCCCCCCCGTGTGGGAATCTCCCAATCAATGCACATTCCTTCGTTCCCCTTCCCGCCTTTCTTGCCGCGCGCGGGAAAGAAAACCCTGTGCTTTCCAAAGCCTGCCCCGCCCCCCATGGCGCAGCTCCTGTCGTGGCCTTGTCCCTCTCCCCCAGCCCATATAGCATTTCCTGCGCGTGGTTGACCCCCTATGTACAACAACCATCATACTTCAACCCTCAAACACCCCGCTCCCACACAAACCCTCAATTAGAGTCCAATTTTTCAGTTAGTATAAAGGTCCACACCTCTTCGGGCGTTGTGAAGTAGTGGTGTTGGCCATTATGTGTAACCCACAGTCACGCTGGCTGCAACATTCCAAATTTCAAGCTGCAACATTCCAAATTTCACAAAGAGTGGTTCTTAGGAGGCAAATGTTAACCGTCGAGTCTCTCTTGATACTACAGAAATCCGGGTGGAAGGGGTCTTTGATTATGCTGCCCACTTCCCCAAGGTAGTGGGAGGTGTAGACAGAGTCAATGGATGAGAGGCGGGTTTGTGTGATGGACTGGGCGGTGTTCACGACTCTCTGTAGTTTCTTGCGGTCTTGGCTGAGCAGTTGCCATACCAGGCTGTGATGCAGCCAGATAGGATGCTTTCTATGGTGCACCTGTAAAAGTTGGTAAGAGTAAATGTGAACATGCCAAATTTCCTTAGTTTCCTGAGGAAGTATAGGCACTGTTGTGCTTTCTTTGTGGGTGGACCAGGACAGATTTTTGGTGCACACCTAGAAATTTGAAGCTGTCACCCATCTCCACCTTGGCCCCGTTAATGCAGCAGGAGTGTGTCCAATACTTTTCTTCCAGAAGTCAATGACCAGTTCTTTAGTTTTGCTAACATTGAGGGAGAGATTGTTGTCATTACACCACTCCACTCGGTTCTCTATCTGACTCGGCGTTGTTCGAGGTCCGACCCACAGCGGCCGTGTCGTCAGCAAACTTGTAGGTGGAGTTGGAGCCAGATTTTGCCAAGCAGTCGTGTGTTTCTGAGGAGTATAGTAGGGGGCTAAGTAAGCAGCCGAGCGGCCGCCACGACACGAAAGGTCCCCGCCGGCGCCATTCACCCCTGGCCGCTGCCGGCGGGAACTCTGCGGGAACGCTGGAGGGGCGGCCTGTGGGGGAGGGGGGCTGGGGAGGAGAGGGGCTCCTTCACCAGGGTGGCCTCCGATGGGGTCTGGCCCGCGATCGGGGCCCACCGATCAGCGGGCCGGCCTCTCCTCCCCCGGGACTACCTCCTTCCGCGCGCGGCCCCAGAACACCGGCTCCATGTTGGTGAGGGGCTGGCGTGCCTTAGACGTTCCCCGCTCATGCGCAGGATGGCGCAGCCCAACTGCGCATGCGCATGATTGGGCTGCCCCAACTGCACATGCGTGGGCTGGCTCCCTGTGAGGGCCAGAATAGGTTGTGTCCGGGCCCTGTGGCGTTCATGACGGCGCGAACACTTGGCCTCAATATCGGAGAATCGCACCCCACATGTTTTGGGGCGTGTGGAGCGGAGAATTGAAATTGTAATTTGGCATTTCTAGAGACGGAAATGTTTATATTTACAAAGGACTACACAGCCAATTATGTCGTTTTGAAGTGTAGTCACTATGTAGGAAACTTCGTAGCCAATTCACGCACAGAATGCTCCCACAAACAGAATGGAAACAATGACCAGATAATCTGTTGCGTGATGTTGATAAGGGGATAAGTAGAGGCAAAGACTCCAGGGATAAATCCTTTGCACTTCTTCAAAATAATACTAAGGGATCTTTTACGTTCATCTACTGGGGGAGATGGAGGCCTCAGTTTGATATCTCATCTGAAAGTAGGCACCTCAGACAATACAGATCTCTTTGTACTGCTCTGAAGCGTCAACCTAGATTTGGTGCTCAGGTCTGTGGTGTGTGTCTGAACCCACAACTTTCTGACTCAAGAGGCAAGTGTGCTCCCGGAAAAGAAACGTCAACAAGAAAAAGATAACCAAAACTGAGAGTAACAAAGAGGGAAAAACAATAAAGAGAATACAATAGTAAATGACTTATTGCCTACACAGGACATGTTGTCTAATATTTCATTGATTACTTTCCTGTATACAGAAATCTTGGGGGGGGGGGGGGGGGACGACACTTTGTCAAAGCTGCTTTGATGAAGAGTAATCCAGACTCTAACCTATCGTGTTGGGTGTTCTGGTTCACAAACAAGCCAACAATGCTGGACGTGGTGTAACGAGGTCATTAAATCGTGCCCAGATTTTTAGCTGCCTGTTGGAAATATCTGCTGAGCAGGTGGCACAGTAGCTAGCACTGCTGTCTCACGGCGCCGAGGACCCGGGTTCGATCATCGACCCGGGTCACTGTCCGTGTGGAGTTTGCACATTCTCCCCGTGTCCGCGTGGGTCTCACCCCCACAACCCAAAGATGTGCAGGGTAGGTGTATTGGCCACGTGAAATTGCCCCTTAATTGGAAACATTTTTTTAAAAAGAAATCTCTGCTGATTGCCATAGGAGCCAATGGAAATGAAAATGCAAATCAGGAAAGATATATAACCAGTGGTTGAATTAATGTTGCATTGTAGTAAACATACTTGCAAGTTCGTGCCAAGTCACACACTGTCCTGACCTGGAATAATATTGTCATTCTTTCACTTTTGCTGGGTCAAGATCGTGGAATTTGCTCCCGAGCAGCACTGCGGGTGTACCTACATGACATGCATTGCAGCAAAGTGAGGAGGCTCACCACCACCTACTTGAGGGGAATTAGGAACAGTCAATAAATACTGACTTTGCCAGCTTGAACCACAATCCACGAAAAAATAATAAAAAAAACTAATGTCCAATATGTTAAAGCTAGTTGGCTCACTTTCCCTGTCTGCCCATCTGTGTTGCCAAAATTCTACCCTTCAGTTTTCAGCTTGAATTAAATTATTGGTTTGTTCAAATTTGGCTTTTGCAATGTTAATTCTGGCCATTCAGAAACTTAGCAATTTCTTTTAATATTTATCCATGAGTTGAATAATGAGGCAGGCACTTAACATGCCTTGAATGCTAAAAGCGTTGTTGAAAGTTTCAAATCTGAATTCGGTACAATTTTCTGACTGGCTTGTGGTGAACGTTTAAGTTTGTCTGTGCAGAATTATTTTTATATCAAAATCTTAGAACAAAAACATCTGTCATCTGTTGTGAACTATGGACTGTGGAGATTCACATTCGAGTGCAGAAAATATCAGGAAATCTCCATTTGTAACCAGAATGGGTATTTTAGTGCACGCCCTGGGCTACTAATTTAATACCGCTGAGCACATGAACTGAATGAGACAGCTGTAGAAAGAAATCCTCTGACATCCTATTCAATCCAGATCATCCTTAGTTAAGCTGAATGCAATTTCAGAGGCTACAGTCTAAATGTACCATAACTGCCATTCCATAAAATTCCACCTTTACATTGGGAAAAGGCATTTATTTTGAATCACGGATTTATGCTCTTTTCTGGCTTACGAAAGAAAGTCAATGCCCAACTCATGAACCACGTTAACTCTTGGGGCTGAAGGCTACAATTTTATACATCTGATTCAAATCAATTTTATCTACAAATGGATTTAATCAAGAACCAGATTAGGACTTTTGCATCATACTAACATCAGAACGTTAGTTTAAATGCTCCATACAATTTAACTTGGCATTTTAATATAAAACAGTTTGGCTGTAACATTAAAAAATCAAATATACATATGGTATATCTCGCCAGCTACAACTTAAACGTAATGAGTAAAATACATTGAATAACAAGGCTATTCGGATCTTTGCGACACACAGTTGAACTATTGATCTGACAAATAAAAGTGATTGATAACACTCGGGCCAGCACTTGGAAAATGTGTGCTGTCTATAGTACAACTGCAGCCAGTGCGGAAGTTTTCCAAATGTTAACCTTTAAAGTTTAAGTAACCTTTAAGCTATTTTGCCACATTTTTATTTCCAGTGCTTATATATATATAAAACTGATCATCTTGTCATCTGTTCTCAATCACTAGAGGTTTGATAGATAATTGTAGACCAGCAACTAGAATTCAGCACGTGCATGACATGCATGTGCCTTGCTCCCCATCGAAGAAACAAATCTGTATTCCTATAAGTAATCCTACTGTCAAATTGAGGAAGCTTACTTCAATTTAGTAACTAAATAATATTCCCAAAACTTTGATCAGCAGAGTAACTGAAATTATTTTGCCACCATTTAGATTTAACTCACTTTCAAAACTCACTTTCAGCACACTTTCAATCCTTACCTTTCTGATTCCCAGATTTGCAAGGCAGATTGTTGTGCTTTTTCAAACTGCTAATAGTTTGACTTTGTCCATTCAGAGTTGAGAGAGACATCGTATTACTGCCGGTTGCTGCTGCTGCCCTTGCAGTGGGGCCAGGAATCCTGAAGGAAAAAACATAGTGTCTTGGCTGTAAATATGAAGCAGATTGAAGAGAATGAATAACGCCTTGCACAAGAGCTGTGAGACTATCTGGGTTTAACCACAAATGGAAACAGCAATGGAATCAGAAAGGAGGGGGGGGGAAAAAAGTTCAATTGTGCTGATCGCGTACTGAGACTAAAGTAAAGAAATTACCTCACCACTCTTCAGAAAGAAAGATGATATGTCTACAGTATTATGGAACTGCTGTTTTATTTTAAATTAAATGTTGCAGTTCATGACCATTAGTTCAGCTGCCAGCTTAATAAGGTGGGTATGTCTCTGGTGGGGATTGACAAAGGCCCAACCCAACTTTAATATTAACCACATGCCATCCATTACTGAATCACAAATACAGCATACACATTGCTGACTACAGGGCCTTAATCCTAGGGCTGGATAGTGGCTTGAATAAATCAACGGAAGTAATGATACAAGGACTCAAAGACTTGGTTCTCAAGACAAGTAATTGTCTCTTCCGGTTGCTTCATCAAAAGTCTAGTAAAGATTGTCTATTTAACCACTTTTTAGTCAAGTATATTCTATATAAATATGATAATGATTAGCCAACCAAAACAAAAATTATAGCTAACATTAGTACAATTTCATTTCTAATTATTGAAGCCCCAGGTTCAAATATGGTATTATTTGCAATATAAAAACTAAACAAAGGAAGAACCCGGTAAAGTCCTTAAAACACATACTTTCAAATATTCTCGTGCCTTTTAAAGTTTACTTCTTTTCCGTTCAATGCTCCTCACCTAACAGGTGTCCGAGACATGCAGTGGACTTAAAATTCAGTGACACAGTAGTGAAACCTAACAGTGTGCAAATCGGCAGTTAATTTCCACTATATTTCAAAAGGACTTCAATGAGCGTGTCCTGAGGTTGTGAAATGCAGGTCCAAGTGCTTCGGACAACAACATCCAGCCAAAGGCCCACCTTGAGAAGAGAATAGCGTGGAGATTCAGTAGTGGGGATCGTTTTTGACCTCATTGCATAGTCTGGTCAATCCTGTTCAAGCCTCAAATTCAGGAATATTAGACCAATACCGGTACAATTACATTCAAAGCAATGTTTCTGCCTCTCGAACATTCTGCTAATTCAAGAGCTAAATGCTTTAAAAGGCTTAACTGTTTTTACAATAACTGGCAAGACGATCTACAAAGTCAACAGCAAAAGTCTAACCACACATACTGCATCACTCACATTCCATCAAGCCGAAACACCCTTGCGCGATACAGTTGGAATGCAATGTGGGCTTCTGGAGGATAGAGAGTCAGGCACTGATTATGATTAGGAAGAGGCAGAGATGGTGCATGTCTAAGGGCTGGTTTGCAGTGAACACAAAATTAAATGCAACCAGGATTCCAACTTGATGGAGTTACCCAAAACGGGCAGATTACGATAGGAGCAAAGGCAGTGGAGTTAGTCTCTTACTTCATTGCACAAGAGGAATACAAGCTGGGATGAAAGCAGCTGCAGAATGGGTCAACCGTGCACCAATTCGGCAAATGCCATTGAGCAATATTCACCATCATTGGTTCAGACCTCAAGCCAACAGGGTGAAAATATAGCAGCAACATTTTTCAGGAATGCTCCCAGTGATGTTCTGATAAAGAGTCAGATTGGACTCGAAACTTTCACCCTTTTTGATGCTGCCCAACCTGCTTAGTTTTTCCAGAATTTTCATATTTTATTTCAGGTTTACAGAATCTGCAGTATTTTGCTTTTATTTAGCTCTTCATGATGATTAGGTATGGAAGTCTGCATTCCATAACACTATTATGTGATAAAGCTGCCAGTTGATAGGCAACCTATGGGCTGAGTTTAATGGGCCACTTGGGTCCACCACCTCCTCCAAAAAAAAACTGGGCTGACCGCCAGTTTACCCCACATGCATTTTTATTTAGTTTAAGGTGGGACTTCCACCCCCATCTTGGCAGGAAGCCCCACTTCCTGTAGCTTCTGCGGTTCTAGCAGTGCTACCAGGAACAGCAGCCACTGCAAGGGTTACATCCAGTCCCTGGTACTGAGCGGCCAGATGTAGAGGTAAATAGAGGTGGGAACTATTGCCAGGGCCAGCCTGGATGGCTCTAATGGAAGGGGCAAGGGGGATAGGAAGTTGTGTTACACAGGTCAGCGAGGGATGGGAACCAGAGTGGAGTGGGGGAGGAGGGCCTTTGATGGGCCAAGGGAGCCCGTTAATAAGCCATCCCCCACTCTCTTGCCTACTACCAGTTTGCACAGTGAAAGCTGCCAGACTGGAAGCAGGGTGTGGTCCTCTCCCACTGCTGGGTAAATCCGGGCAACCGTGGGATGAGCTCCATTTATGCATGCTCCCACTTGACAGATTCCAAATCTGAGGATCTGGCTTCCATATATGAAATATGTGCACAGAGCACCGGGTTGGATATAAAACTCCTTTTCACAATTATATTCCATTTTATCAACTTCTGATTTTTAAAATATCAAATTAATATGTTGATTAAATATGGTAATAGATTCAAAAGATGCAAGCTATCCATTGACAAAGAAAATGGTTCCACTTTATGAAATCAAACTTGCATTTCTCCTTCGTTGTAACTGGACTGATGAATAAGAATCCTGTAGCATTCTAATGAGGCCATACAACTTGGTTGCATCTGAACTGGAGGAGGACCAATATCCTACGGGGCAGATTTGCTAGGGCTACAAGGGAGGGTTTAAACTAGATTGGAAGTGGGGGATCTTCAGGAGCAGGGAAGCAAATGAGGGGCTGAAAGGAGATTCCTTACTCAGCAACGGCAAGCTGAATAGACATGATAGGCAGGAGCACAGCAGAGAGAGGGGAAAAACCTTGGATTAAATTGCATCTATTTCAATGCAAGAGGGCTGTCTGATAAGGCTGATGGACTCAGGGCATGAATAGGTGTGTGGAACTGAGATATTATAGCTATTCCTGAAACATGGCTAAGGGAGGGACAGGACTGGCAGCTTAATGTTCCAGGGTACAGGTGCTTCAGTTGGGACAGAGATGGAGGAAAGAGAGGAGGGCAGTTGCATTTTTAATTAGGGGGAGCATCACGGCAGTAGTCAGAGATGAAATAACCAAGGGATCAACGAGCGAGGCTTTGTGGGTAGAACTAAGAAGTAAGAAGGGAACGGTGACCTTATTGGGGTTGTACTATAAGCCCCCAAATAGTCAACGGGAATTAGAAGAACAAATATTCAGGGAGATTGGGGAGACTTGCAGGAGTAATAGGGTTGGCATAGCAGCAGATTTTAATTTTCCTAACATAGACTGGGACTGCCATAATGTTAAGGGTTTGGATGGGGTGGAATCTGTGAAGTGTGTTCAGGAAGGTTTCCTCAGGAAGTATGCGGAGGTTCCTATTCGGGAAAGGGCAACACTCTTGGGAAATAGGGCAGGGCAAGTGACTGAAGTGACGGTGGGGGACCACTTTGGGACCAGTGTCCATAGTTCTATTAATTTAAAAATTGTTATGGAAAGGGACAAAACTGGTCCATAGGTGCAAGTTCTAAATTGGGGCAAGGTGAATTTTGATGGAATTAGACAAGAGCTTGTAAGGGTTGACTGAAGTAACTTATTTGAGGGCAAAGGGACCTCCAGCAAGTGGGAGGCCTTTAAAAGTGAAATAGCTCGAGTTCAGGGTCTACATGTTCCTGTTCGGGTGAAGGGAAAGACTGGCAGGAGTAGGGAACCCTGGCTGGCAAAACATATTGAGGTTTTGGCCAGGAAAAAGAATAAGCCATGGTTCAGATACAAGCAGCTGGAATCAAGGGATTCCCTGGAGGTAGAGGGGATACAGGAGTATACTCAAGGAGGAAATTAGGAGGGCAAAAAGGGGGCATGAGGTAGCTTTGGCTGAGAGGATTAAGGTGAATCCAAAGGGATTCTTTAAGTATACTAAAGGAAAAATAATAATTAGAGAGAGAATAGGGCCCCTCAAGGACCAAAGTGGACACATATAGGTGGAACCACAGGAGATTCCCAATTAATATTTCTCCTCTGTGTTTACCGTGGGGGAAAGATATCAGACTTGGGAATTTGGGAAGATTAGACTTGGGCCGATATATCAGGGCAGTTCGCATTACAGTAGAGTGTAATGATATGTAGACTGACATGAAACTAAGGGGTTAATCAGAACACCTGGCTGTGGCATGACCACTAGAGAGCACTACTCAACTCATTATAAAACCAAACACACACTAGATCCTCCCTTTCACTCCTGGCAGGGACTGTCGGATTAGCACCAGAATGGTTTAGATCTCAGGCTGGGTCACCACATGTGGCCTAGATCCCAGTTGTACAGTTAGTCATTATCACTAAGTTACTAGAGTTAGATCAGCAGAGTGTCAAACTCATTTATCTAGTTGTTGATACTGAATAAATCCTTTCAACTAACTTCAAGAACTGGAGTGTCTTTCAACGTTGTCTATGGTCAGTAGCAACTTATGTTAATCAAACAGCATAACATAACATGGTACCGGTAGTGGCTGCTGCATCTACCTAGGTAAATTCAGTAAGGTTAGGGAAACAATCAAGTCAGCTATTTGACAACAGAAGCATCCGGAACGGCCCTGTCGAATCCAGGCATGATGGACAAACCACAAGCTCCTCATCACGTCAGGGCCAACGGTAACCTTAGTGTTAATTGGCGCTTGTTTAAACAAAAATTCCAACTGTATGTTGAGGCGTCTGATGTAACAAACGCGACCGATGCTCGGAAAATAGCTCTCTTATTGACTACTGCTGGTGATCACGCGTGAGAGACATACAACTCGTTTAGCTATACAATTGGGCAGGACAAAACTAAGTATGAAACCATCCTTAAAAAATTTGATAGCCATTGTGAGGTCCAGGAAAATTAAATCTTTGAGCGCTACATTTTTAAGAAAAGGTTGCAAGGAACAGATGAATCCTTCAAGTTTTTCACTCACCTCAGACTGCTAGCCCAATCTTGTAACTTTGGTGCAATAACTGACTCGATGATCAGAGACCAGATAGTTTTTGGAATCTACTCTGATCCTCTCAGAGAGCAACTACTAAAGCTCAAACACATGGGGCGGGATTCTCCGACCCCCCCTGCCGGGTCGGAGAATCGCCGGGGGCTGGTGTGAATCCCGCCCCCGCCGGTTGCCGAATTCTCCGGCACCGGATATTCGGCGGGGGTGGGAATCGCGCCGCGCCGGTTGGCGGGCCCCCCCCCGGCGATTCTCCGGCCCGCGATGAGCCAAAGTCCCGCTGCTGGAATGCCTGTCCCACCGGCGAGAATCAAACCACCTCTTTTACCGGCGGGACAAGGCGGCGCAGGCGGGCTCCGGGGTCCTGGGGGGGGGGGGGCCACGGTGGCCTGGCCCGCGATCGGGGCCCACCGATCCACGGGCAGCCCTGTGCCGTGTGGGCACTCTTTTCCTTCCGCCTTCGCCATGGTCTCCACTATGGCGGAGGCGGAAGAGACGCCCTCCACTGTGCATGCGCGGGGATGCCGTGAGCGGCCGCTGATGCTCCCGCATGTGCGCCGCACGGCAAAGTCATTTCCGTGCCAGCTGGCGGGGCACCAAAGGCCTTTCCCGCCAGCTGGCGGGGCGGAAATCAGTCCGGCGTGGGCCTAGCCCCTCAAGGTGAGGGCTCGGCCCTTCAAGATGTGGAGAATTCAGCACTTTGGGGCGGCGCGATGCCGGACTGATTCGTGCCGTTTTTGGCGCTGGTCGGCGGACATCGCGCCGATTGTGGAGAATCCCGCCCCTGACTTTAGAAATCGCCAGAAACGTGCATGGTGCATGAACACTCAAAAAATCGCTACCTACAGTATAAGAGCGCTGAACATGGTGAAAATACCTCCCTTGAGGTCGCGTGTGTCCAGGCCATCTCCCAATTGCAGCGCCCCCATGTTTCTGACGGCAGCCATCTTGCACGCGCGAATTCGGGCCCTGCACATGTGTAGTCCAAGAAAAAGTATGAAATGCACGCGAACCGCTCCGCGCAGGCACACCACGAGCGAAGGTACAAAACGGCCAAAAACTGCATCGCGCATGCATGAAGACGCACGGAACGTCATGACGGTGATGTGATGACGTGCACAAATTGTGGAACCGCCCAGTTTTTTTAAAATGCCCTGCAACTGGCAAACACTGTCTCAACTGCGGGAAACTTAATCATTATGTTGCCCAGTGCAGATCTGCATCTCAATTCAGAAATCAAAGACAGCTCTTAAAGCAGAGACGCATCAGAAGTGTGCAATTTTAAATGAATGAGTCTGATCAAGGTAGTGCAACGGATCCAGACGAGGAATACCTGGATAAACCATTCCATGTGGGAATCATCACCAAGTTTGAAACCTCCGCACAGAACAATTTGAAAGTGAAGTCAATCCATGCCATTGACGATGAAGCTGAATGGCACACTGCTTTTTTTTAATAAACATTTTATTGAGGTATTTTTTGCCATTGTAACAAGCAGAAATATAAACAATGTACATGAGAATATAAACATAGTGCAAATACCATCTCCCTCCCCCACAGATCCCACCATTAATTAACCCCCTAATCTACGCTAACCTAGCCCCCTCCCCTCCCCTCCCTCTGCTGACGATTAATTTTCCGCGAAGAAGTTGATGAATGGTTGTCACCACCGGGCGAACCCAAACAGTGACCCTCTCAAGGCGAACTTGTTTTTCTCCAAACAGAGAAAGCGAGCCATGTCCGACTTCAGGAGCCTTGATTCCCTCCTAGCTAATAGTATCCGTCTCCGGGCTACCAGGGAAGCAAAGGCCAGAATGTCTGCCTCTTTCTCCTCCTGGATTCCCGGATCCTGCGACACCCCGAAAATCGCCACCTCTGGACTCAGTGCCACCCTTGTATTTAATACCTTGGACATGAAGTCGGCAAATCCCTGCCAAAATCCCCTAAGCTTTGGGCATGCCCAGAACATGTGGACATGGTTCGCTGGTCCTCCCTCACATTTTGCACACCTGTCTTCCACCCCAAAGAATCTGCTCATCCGGGCCACTGTCATGTGGGCCTGGTGAACGACCTTGAATTGAATCAGGGTGAGCCTGGCACAAGTTGCGGTCGCGTTGACTCTACTCAACCCGTCCGCCCAAAGGCCCTCCTCTAACTCACCTCCCAACTCCTCCTCCCACTTTCGCTACAGCTCCTCGGTCTGCATCTCCTCTGATCCCATAAGTTCCTTGTAAATGTCCGAGACGCTCCCTTCTCCTACCCACCCTCTGGAAACTACCCTGTCCTGAATCCCCCTTAGCGGTAGGAGCGGCAAGATTGATACCTGTCTACGCAGAAAGTCCCGCACCTGCAGATATCTAAATTTGTTTCCCCTCACCAATGCGAACTTCTCCTCCAGTGCCCTCATTCTCGGAAGGGTCCCCTCTATAAGTCCCCCATCCTCTCAATCACTGCTCTCCGCCATATTCGGGACCCCCCATCCATACTCCCCGGGGAAAACCGGTGATTATCGCAGATTGGGGACCAGACCAATGCTCCCATTGCTCCCACATATCTCCTCCATTGCCCCCAGACACTCAGGGCCGCCACCACTACGGGGCTGGTGGAATACCGTGCCGGCAGGAACGGCAGAGGCGCAGTTACCAGCGCCCCCAGACTTGTGCCCTTGCATGACGCCGCCTCCATACGCTCCCATGCCGAGACACCCCACCACCAGCCACTTCCTAATCATGGCTATGTTTCCACACAGTAATAATTGCTAAAGTTGCAGCGCCAGCCCGCCCTCTCCCCGACTCCGCTCAAGCATTACCCTCCTCACTCGTCGGGACTTACCCCCCCCCCCCCCCACATGAAGCCCGCAATAACTTTATTGACCCGCTTAAAAAAGGACCGTGGAATAAAGATGAGGAGACATTGAAATACAAACAGGAATCTCGGGAGGACCGTCATTTTCACCAATTGGACTCTCCCAGCTAGAGACAACGGGAGTGGATCCCATCTCCAGAAATTATCTTTCATCTGATCCATCAACTGGGCCAAGTTCAATTTATGTAGTCGGTCCCAATCCCGCGCCACTTGGATACCTAGGTCCCTGAAACTGTCCCCTACCCATCTAAACGGCAGCTCCCCCAGTCGCCTCCCCTGCCCCCTCGTCTGGACAGCAAACATTTTGCTCTTCCCCATTTAAGCTTCTACCCCGAGAACCGGCCAAATTCCCCCAAATTTCCCGTGATTTCTTCCATCCCCTCAATTGGATCTGAAACATACAGAAGCAGGTCGTCCGCATAAAGCGAGACTCTGTGCTCCACCCCCCCCCCCCCCCCCCCCCCCCGCCCTGGACCAGCCCCTTCCAGCCCCTAGAGGCTCTCAGAGTAATTGCCAGCGGCTCTATAGCCAGCGCAAACAGCACTGGGGAGAGGGGGCATCCCTATCTCGTCCCCCGGTGCAGTCTAAAATAGTCCGAAGTCGTCCTGTTTGGCCGTACACTTGCCACAGGAGCCTGATACAGCAACCTGACCCAGTCAATAAAGCCCCTCCCAAATCCGAACCGCCCCAGAACCTCCCATAAATAATTCCATTCAACCCAGTCGAAAGCGTTTTCCACATCCATTGCGACCACTACCTCCACCTCCTTACTTTCCGGGGGCATCATGATCACATTTAACAGCCTTCTTACATTAGCCACCAGCTGCGTGCCCTTAATGAACCCCGTCTGATCCTCCCTAATAACGTTCAGTACACAATCCTCAAGCCCGGAGGACAAAATTTTGGCCAACAGTTTGGCGTCTACATTCAACAGGGATATCAGCCTGTAGGACCCACATAGCTCCGGGTTCTTGTCCCGTTTCAGGATAAGCGAAATCGTGGCCTGCGACATCTTCTGGGGCAGAACCCCTCTTTCCCTTGCTTCATTAAACACCTTCATCAGCACTGGTCCCAATATCCCAGAGAACGTTTTGTAGAAGTCCGCTGGGTACCCGTCCAGTCCCGGGGCCTTACCCGACTGCATGGCCTTCAAGCCCTCCATTATCTCTTCCAACACGATCGGGGCCCCCAGTCCCTCTACCAGCTCCCTGTCCACCTTCGGGAAAGTCAGCCCCTCCAGGAAGTGCCTCATCCCCTCCGGCCCCGTAGGGGTTCCGACCTGTACAGCCTGCTGTAGAAATCCCTAAAAGCCTTACTCACCCCTGCCGAATCCCCAACCAAGTTCCCATCCCTGTCAATAACTTTCCCTATTTCTCTAGCTGCCTCCCTCTTTCTGAGCTGCTGTGGAAGCATCCTGCTCGCCTTCTCACCATGCTCATAGATCGCCACTCTTGCCTTCCTGAGCTGCTCCACTGCCCTCCCTGTGGTTAACAAGCCGAACTCCGCCTGTAGCCTCCACTGTTCCCTTAAAAGCCCTATCTCTGGATTCTCCACGTACCTCCTGTCGACTTGTAGAATCTCTTTTACCAGTCAGTCCGTCTCTGCCCTGTCCGTCCTGTTCCTGTGAGCCCGGATCGAGATCAGTTCTCCTCTCACCACTGCCTTCAGCGCTTCCCAGACCACTGCTGCTGAGGCTTCCCCCGTATCATTTACCTGCAGGTACTTTTGTATGCATTTCCTCAGCCTCTCGCACACCGCTTCATCCGCCAATAACCCCACATCTAACCTCCATTGCGGGCGCTGATTGCTATCTTTACTAACCTGCAGGTCAACCCAGTGTGGAGCATGGTCTGAGATTGTGATCGCCGAGTACCCCGTGTCCACCACCCCTACCAGCAAGGCCCTACCCAAAATAAAGAAACCGATCCGAGAGTATACCTTATGCACATGGGAGTAGAAGGAGAACTCCTACACCCTCGGCTGCCTAAATCTCCATGGACCCCCCCCCCCCCCCCCCTCGCCCCCCTCTCCCCTGCTCCATGAACCCTTTCAATTCCTTCGCCATTGCTGGCACCCTGCCCATTCTGAGTATGACCGATCCAGGCCGGGATCAATAACTGTATTAAAGTCCCCTCCCATGATCAGCTTGTGCGAGTCCAGGTCCGGTATCTTCCCCAACATCCTCTTTATAAATTCCCGCCATTGCAGTTTGGCGCATATACGTTAACCAGCATTACTTTCATCCCCTCCAGCTTACCACTAACCATAATATATCGACCTCCCACATCCGAAACTATTCTAGCCACCTCAAATGTCACCCTATTATTAAACAAGATCGCAACCCCTCTAGTCTTTGTGTCCATCCCCGAGTGGAAGACCTGACTGAACCAGCCTTTCCTCAATCTAACCTGGTCCACTACTCCAAGGTGCGTCTCCTGCAACATTACCACGTCCGCCTTCAGTCCCCTCAGGTGCGCGAACACACGTGCCCTCTTAACCGCCCATTTAACCCTTGAACATTCCAGGTGATCAGCCTAGTTGGGGGGCAAAGTGCCCCTCCCCCCCCGCCGATCAGCCATCCCCTTTCTTGGACCTGCCTCCAGCCCATGCGCCGTGCCTCCTCCGGCCTGACCCCCGGCCACCCCCGCCACCGACCTCCATTCTGTCCCTCAACCGAAGTCCCTCCCTCGTCTGCAGAACAACTACCCCCCTTCCCCCCCTAGCAACACCACTCTGAAACCTAACCCATACAATAAACTAAACATATGCACACCCCCCACTGCGCTTCCATGAGCTAGCTCACCCAGCTAGTTTGGTGGTCCCCGCCCCTGGCGCAAAATAGCCTCCCGCCTCTTGTTCCCTCACTCGCCTCCCCCCCGCTCATACAAACAAATTCCCTCATCTAACGATCCCCACACAATCACCCAACTGAAAGAAAAACACCGAAACCCAAACAAGCACGTCTCCATCCCACAAAAGTGCACATCAAAGCAAACAGCATTGCCAACATTCACCAGAAAGAAAACCCCAAAACGCAAAACTTTTTCCCCCCTTCTGAAACAGAACTCAAAAACAGAACAGAAAAAATTAAAAACACAATATAAGCCAACAAGTTGCATCAAAGTTCAAAAGTTCTCAGCCCACCACCAGTCCTTTTCTTTTGGCGAAGTCCAGCGCGTCTTCGGGCGACTCAAAATAATGATGCTGGTCCTCATATGTGACCCAGAGACAAGCCGGATACAGCAGTCCAAACTTCACCTGTTTTATGGCACACAGTGTTAACTGTAACAACTGCCCCATTAAGTTCAAACTGGACACAGGTGCCTCTGCTAACCTGATCTCGAGCTCGACTTTACGAACATCAAGAACGCTCCCAAAATCCTTCCAGCTGCCTGCCAACTCCAGGACTGCAATGGCAACGTGATCTCCTCACTGGGGTCATGGCATTTCGCTATATCCAACAAAGACAGGGAGGCTAGCCTGAGGTTTGAGATTGTTCAACCTGACTAGTCGTCACTGTTAGGTGCGCAAGCCTGCAAGCAACTGAACCTCATTCGAAGAGTCCACACCATGACGTCTTCTCATCAGCCCTCCAGACCAGCATTGATGGAATACTGGAACAATACCCAGATGTCTTCAGCGGCATGGACACATTCCATATCAATATCAGGTTCTGCTGCATGCTGATGCAAAACCAGTGGTTCACCCGTCCAGGAGAGTGCCCGCTCCCCTGAGGGTACGGTTAAACTCAGAACTTCAGAAGAAAGGCATCCTCTCCAAAGTCACTGAACCAACTGACTGGTCAGTTCGATGGTGTGCATCAAAAAGCCCTCGAGGGATTTAAGAATCTACATCGATCCCAAGGATCTCATCATTGCCGACTCGTTGTCTCACTCAGTCACTTCACCAAGTGAACCACTAGTGATGATCCGACAAATTGAAGCCCAGGTACAAATGGATGCGACAACCTTCCTGCAACAGACGAAAAGATCATTCTCATCAGAGCAGAGATGGGCGCAGATCCCTTGCTGCAACGAGTAATTCACAACCAAAATCATGGGTGGCCGAAAGGGCAATGCCCGCAATCCTACAACATCAAAGACCTGACAGTGATCAACGCTATACTGCTGAAAATGGACCCAATAGTGAATCCACTGCGTCTCAGGCCCATGGTACTTCGCAGATCCACGAGGGCCACTTGGGCATAGAAAATTGAGATGAAGGGCTCGACAAGCCGTCTACTGGCCTGGCATCAATCAGGACATTACGGACATGGTTTTGAGCTGTGAGACTTGCCAGAAGTTCCAACCAGCGCAACGTAAGGAGATTCTGCAACCACACAATGTGGAAGCCTCTCCATGGTCCAAGGAAGGCATTGACCTCTTCCACTCCAGTGGTCATGACTACGTACTACTCATCGACTACTACTCAAACTTCCCTGAAGTACTGAAGCTGTCTGACCTCACCTCACAAACCATGATCAAAGCATGCAAAGAGACATTCTCTCGTCATGGCATCCCAAACACTGTCATGACTGACAATGGAGCATGCTTTCACAGTCGAGAATGGACTGCATTTGCAAAGTGTTACAATTTCAAGCACGTCACCTCTAGTCCACACTACCCGCAGTCCAACGGCAAGGTGGAAAAGTGGGTGCACATAGTCAAACAGCTTACCAACAAAGCCTTGGTTTCTGCATCCGACATTCATCTAGCACTACTCTTGTATCGTGCTGCTCCCTTAGCATCTGGCATGTCACCGGTTCAACTGCTGATGAACAGGGACCTGCGAATAACGCTTCCGGCCCTACAACTGCCTAATCCAGATTTCCTACCGGTGATACACAAGGTGCGATGGCTTCGTGATGGTCAGAAGCATCACTATGAAAAACATGCAACTGATCTGGATGCGCTATCTCCAGCAGACACCGTCAGAATCAGAATACCTGATGGTGGTTGGTCTGCTCCAGCTGTTGTTATTCGACAAGCTGCACCCAGATCCTACATGATACAATAGGCTGATGGTCTCCAGAAAGGCACTTCAGAAAATACGGTCGCCACTGATCGCCCCTTCACTGCCGTTTGTTGAGGCAATCCCTCAAGACATCCTGACCGACGTTTCCACTGGTCGTGAGACACACACAACGATCAAGCCACCGATGTCTCTGCCGCCACATCTCAGGTCATCAAGGTCAAGGCGGAAGCCTCAAAGACTGAACCTGTGAACATTTTCTCTTTCCTGTTTGTTGTGTATAACAAAATTGTACATAACATATCATTATATCTAGCTTTGTCACACAAATTCCGTAGTACCACACCTGTAATGCAAAAAAAAAGGGGGAGATGTAATGATATGGAGACTGACATGAAACTAAGGGGTTAATCAGAACACCCAGCTGTGGCACAACCACTAGAGGGCACTACACAACTCATTATTAAACCAGACACACACGAGACCCTTTCTCTCACTCCTGGCAGGGACTGTAGGATTAGCACCAGAATAATTTAGATCTCCGGCTGGGTCACCACATGTGGCCTAGATCCCAGTTGTACAGTTAGTCATTATCACTGAGTTACTAGAGTTAGATCAGCAGAGTGTCAAACTCATTTATCTAGTTGTTGATACTGAATAAATCCTTTCGACTACTTCTAGGACTGGAGTGTCTTTCAACGTTGTCTATGGTCAGTAGCAACTTACGTTAATCAAACAGCATAACATAACACAGAGAGGTGATGGACATTTTAAAATCTACGAAGGTGGATAAATCTCCTTGCCCTGACTTGGTATATCCAAGAACACTGTGTGAGGCTAAAGAAGAAATTAGGGAGCCTTGGCTGAGATATTTACATCGTTGTTAGCCACGGGTGAGGTACCAGAAGACTGGAGGGTAGTAAATGTTGTGCCCTTATTTAAGAAGGGCTGCAAAGAAAAATCTTGGAATTATAGACAAGTAGGCCTAACATCTGTGGTGGATAAACTACTGGAGAGGATTCTGAGGGATAAGATTATACAGGCATTTGGAAAGAAGGGATTTGATTAGAAGTAGTTAGCATGGCTTTGTGCATGAGAGATCGTGCCTTACTTATTTGTTTGAGTTCTTTGATGAAGTGACCAGGAAGATTGATGGGGCAGGGTGGTAGACCTAGTCTATATGGACTTCAATAAGGCCTTTAATAAAGTTCTACATGGTAGGCTGCTCTGGAAGGTTAGATCATATGGAATCCAGTGAGAGCTGGCAAATTGGATATACAATTGGCTTGATGGTAGGAAGCAGAGGGTAATGGTGGAAGGATGCTTGTCAGACTGGAGGCCTGTGACTAGTGTTGTGCCTCAGGGTCAGTGCTGGGCCCATTGCTGTTTGTTATCTACATCAACAATTTGGATGAGAATGTACAAGGCATGATCAATAAGTTTGCAGATGACACTAAAATAGGTGGTATTGTGACAGTGAGGAAGGTTATCAAAAATTGCATCAGGATCTTGAGCAGTTGGGGAAGTGGGCCGAGAAATGGCAAATGGAGATCCATACAGGTAAGTATGAGGTGCTACATTTTGAAAAGTCAAATCAAGGAAGGACTTTCACGATGAATGGTAGGACCTTAGGGAGTATCATGGAACAGAGGGACCTTGGAGTTCAGGTCCATAGTTCACTAAAGTTGGAGTCACAGGTAGATAGGGCAGTGAAGGAGGCTTTGGCATGCTGGCCTTCATCAATCAGGGCTTTGAGTACAGAAGTTGGGAACTTATGTTGTTGTTGTAGAGGACGTTGGTGAGGCCGCACCTGGAATATTGTGTTCCGTTTTGGTCGCCTTGCTATAGGACAGATGTTATTAAACTGGAGAGAGTGCAGAAGAGATTTACAGGGATGTTGCCAGGACTCAGGGGACTGAGTTATAGGGAGAGATTGGACAGGCTAGGATATTTTTCTTTGGAGCATAGGAGACTGAGGGATGATCTTATAGAGGTGTATAAGAACATGAGAGGCACGTAAGGGTGAATGCACTCAGTCTTTTTGCCAGGCTTGGGGGATCGAGAACTAGAGGGCACGAGTTTAAGTTAAGAGGGGAAACTTTTTTTACACAGAGGGTGGTATGCATGTGGAATAAGCTGGAAGAGGAAGAGGCTGAGGGAGGGACATTCACAACATTTAAAAGGCATTTGGACAGATGCATGGATAGGAAAGGTTTAGAGGGGTATGAGCCAACTTCAGGCAAATGGGGTTAGCGTTGATGGGCTTTTTGGTTGACATGGTCCAGTTTGGGCAGAAGGGCCTGTCTCCATGTCATAGATTCTATGATTATATGAACGATGGGAGTTGGAGGAACAAGCGCAACTGCTTTTTGGCACCGTGCATATCTGTGTTGCACTGAGGCGACAATTTGTTGTAATGCACAGTCAGCAGGTTTAAATAGCTTGCAGCACAAACTGCCTGATTGTGGTAGTCACCACTGTTGTATTATATTGTATATACTGCACTGCATACGAGGGTATTACAGTAAAGCCCCTGTACTACAGATACGGGGGTGGATCCCTGCCTGCTGGCTCCGCCCAGTGGGCGGAGTATAAATGTGTGTGCTCTCCGAACGGCAGCCATTTTGGCAGCAGCAGCAGGAGGCCACACATCTGTGTAATAAAGCATCGATTACATTCTACTCTCGTCTCGTCGGAATTGATAGTGCATCAATTTATTACACAGAGATTTTTCAGAGATAGATCTCCGCATCAAGCCGCATCGCCTGCAGCTGCATCCTCAAGCAGACAATGCCAAAAAGGACTTCCAACATTGGCTAGCTTGCTTTGAAGCAGACATCGGGTCCGTGCCAGACCCAATCTCAGAAGCTCCAGATTCTGTACACGCGGCTGAGCACCAACGTTTTTCCCCTTGTCCAGGACGTGCCTACCTACGCAGAGGCCTTGGCGCTACTGAATGAGAATTACGCTCAGCAGACCAACAAGATCTACGCCAGGCACCTCCGATCCACATGGCACCAACTTCCCGGTGAGTCTATGGAAGATTTCTGGCGTGCCCTGCTCGCCCTGGTGAGAGACTGTGACTGCCAGGCTGTTTCGGCGACTGAACATTCGAACCTGCTAATGAGAGACGCGTTTGTTCTGGGCATAGGGTCTGACTACATCCGCCAGCGCCTCTTAGAAGGGGCGACGCTTGACCTCGCGGCAACCAAGAAACTAGCGCTCTTGCTCACGGTCGCCTCGTGCAGTGTACAGGCTTATGCCCCAGACCGCACGGCCCACCCCCCCTGTGCATCGTGGACCCCGCCAGCGGCCACCCCATCATGGACCCCATCAGCGACCGCCCTCAACCAACCAACCCCGGGGAACCCAAGTGCTACTTCTGCGGACAGACAAAACACCCCTGGCAGTGGTGCCCGGCGCGGAGCGCGTTCTGCAAGGCCTGTGGTAAGAAGCGACATTTGGCTGCAGTGTGCCAGGCCCACTCAATCGCCGCTATTGTCCAGGCACCCCCCACGTGCGGCCAGTGGGCGATGCCATCTTCCTCCCTTCAAACGACGTACGGCCCGCGGGCACCGCCATCTTGCTCCACTCACAATACGTGCGGCCCATGGGCGCCGCCATCTTGCTTACCTCAGAACCAATGGGCACCACCATCTTGCCTCCCCCAGGTCACGTGTGGCCCGAGGGTGCTGCCATCTTGCCTGCCCCAGGACACGTGCGGCCCGTGGGCGCCGCCATCTTACCCTCCTCAGGACCCCTGCCCGCCAGGCACCTCATCGGGCCACTCATCGCCTGCAACCGCCGACGACCAGCCGCGTCTCGCCTCGGTCACGATCGACCAGTCTCAACTGCACAATCTCGCCACCGCATCACCACCCCCACCGTCCAGGGCGTAGTGTTCAGCGGCTTCCGGCTCTACGACCTCCCCAACCTCTGCGCTGCCTTGCTACTCGGCCTGGACTTCCAGTGCAACCTCCAGAGCCTAACCCTGAAATCTGGCGGGCCCCTACCACCCCTTACTGTTTGCGGCCTCGGACCCTTAAGGTCGACCCGCCTTCCCTGTTTGCAAAACTCACCCCGGATTGTAAACCCGTCACCACCAGGAGCAGACAGTACAGCGCCCAGGACAGGACCTTCATCAGGTCTGAGGTCCAGCGGCTGCTGCGGGAAGGTATCATCGAGGCCAGCAACAGCCCCTGGAGAGCCCAAGTGGTAGTGGTGAAAACAGCAGGGAAAAACAGGATGGTCGTTGACTACAGTCAGACCATCAATCAGTACACACAGCTCAACGTGTACCCCCACCCATGCATATCTGATATGGTCAATCAGATTGCACAGTACCGGGTCTTCTCGACAGTGGACCTGAAATCTGCCTACCACCAGCTCCCCATCCGTAAGGTGGACCACCCATACACTGCGTTTGAAGCAGACGGCCGCCTTTATCATTTCCTTAGTGTTCTCTTCGGCATCACCAACGGGGTCTCGGTCTTCCAATGGGAGATGGACCGAATGGTTGACCGGTACGGACTGCGGGCCACTTTCCCGCACCTGGACAACATCACCATCTGCGGCCACGACCAGCAGGACCACGACGCTAACCTTTCCAAATTTCTCCACACCACCACACTCCTCAACCTAATCTACAACAAGGAGAAGTGTGTGTTCAGCACAAACAAAATTAGCCATCCTCGGCTATGTGGTTCAGAACGGAGTTCTAGGGCCCGACCCCGATCGCATGCGCCCCCTCATGGAACTCCCCCTCCCCCACTGCCCCAAGGCCCTCAAACAATACCTGGCGTTCAAAGGGATGGGAAGCCTTTATCAGGTGCGCTTTCTCTGACCGGTAGAAGTGCGGTTTGCACTCCGCGCAGATTTGGCAGTCCCTGGTGGCTGTCCCCACCTCCTCGATGGAGTAGGGCAGGTTGCGGGTCTTGACAAAATGGAAAAAGCAAGTGACCCCCGGGTGGCAGAGGTCCTCGTGGAGGGCTCGGAGGCGGTCCACTTGTGCGGTTGCACATGTACCACGGGACAGGGCATCAGGAGGCTCATTTAGCTTCCCGGGACGGTACAAGATCTCGTAGTTGTAGGTGGAGAGTTCGATCCTCCACCGCAAGATCTTGTCGTTTTTTAATCTTGCCCCGCTGTGCATTATCAAACATGAAAGCAACCGACCGTTGGTTAGTGAGGAGAGTGAATCTCCTGCCGGCCAGGTAGTGCCTCCAATGTCGCACAGCTTCAACTATGGCCTGGGCCTCCTTTTCGACTGAGGAGTGGCGGATTTCGGAAGCATGGAGGGTACGTGAGAAGAAGGCCACTGATCTGCCCGCTTGGTTGAGGGTGGCCGCCAGAGCTACGTCAGACGCATTGCTCTCGACCAGGAAGGTGAGGGACTCGTCGATGGTGTGTATTGTGGCCTTTGCAATGTCTGCTTTGCTGAGGCTGAAGGCCTGGCGGGCCTCTATCGACAGGGGAAAAGCTGTAGATTGGATCAGGGGACGTGCCTTGTCCGCATAGTTGGGGACCCACTGGGCGTAGTAACCGAAAAACCCTAGGCAGCGCTTCAGGGCCATGGAGCAGTCAGGGAGGGGGAACTCCATAAGGGGGCGCATGCGTTCAGGGTCGGGGCCTATAACTCCATTTCGCACTACGTAGCCGAGGACGGCTAGGCGGTCGGTGCTGAACACGCATTTATCCTTGTTGTATGTAAGGTTAAGGATTTTTGCGGTCTGGAGAATTTTCGGAGGTTGGTGTCGTGGTCCTGTTGGTCGTGGCCGCAGGTGGTGACATTGTCGAGATACGGGAATGGTGCCCGTAAACCGTACCGGTCAACCATTCGGTCCATCTCGCGCTGGAAGACCGAGACTCCGTTGGTGACACCGAAGGGAATCCTTAAGAAGTGATAGAGCCGCCCATCTACCTCGAAGGCAGTGTATTTGCGGTCACTAGTGCGGATGGCGAGCTGACGGTAGGCGGACTTGAGATCCACCGTGGAGAAGACCTTATAATGCGCGATCCTGTTTACCAGGTCGGATATGCGGGGGAGAGGGTACATGTCCAGCTACGTAAACCTGTTGATGGTCTGACTGAAGTCGATGCCATCCCATGCTTCTTCCCGGTCTTTACCACCACTACTTGAGCTCTCCAGGGGCTGTTACTGGCTTCCCTCAGTAGCCTTTGGACCTCTGACCTAGTGAAGGTCCGGTCTTGGACACTGTACCGTCTACTCCTGGTGGCGACGGGTTTGCAATCCGAGATGAGGTTCACAAACAGGGAAGGCGGGTCGACCTTAAGGGTCACGAGGCCGCAGACAGTAAGGGGGTATTGGGCCGCCAAATTTGAAGGTTAAACTTTGGACGTTACACTGGAGGTCTAAACCCAGGAGTGTAGCCGCGCAGAGGTGGTGAAGGATGGAGAGACGGAAATTTTTGAACTCCCTTCCCTGGACTGTGAGGTTTGCTACACAAAGCCCCTTTATCTCCACTGAGTGTGTACCGGAGGCCAGGGAGATTTTTTGATTAACTGGGTGGATGAGGAGAGAACAGCGCCTTACCGTGTCGGGGTGTATGAAGCTCTCCGTGCTCCCAGAGTCAATTAGGCAGGACGTCTTGTGCCCGTTGATGAATACGGTCGTTGTAGCAGTTGAGAGGGTTCGAGGCCGGGACTGATCCAGGGTCACCAAAGCTAATCGCAGAAGTTGAGTGTTCTCTTCGGGCAGTGCGTGGTCAGCCAAGCTAGGGTCCTGGGGGTTCATCCAAGATGGCAGCTCCCATTGGTCACACATGGCTGGGGGTGCACAAAATGGCGGCGCCCATCCCTCTAACGTGGGTTCCGCAGAACAAGATGGCGGCGCCCGGGGTCCGCACGTGGCCCAGGAATAGGAAAATGGCGGCGCCCGCTGGCCGCACGGGCACCGTGGAGAAGTTTGTGGTGGCGGTCCGCATTCGCCGCCGGAGACCGTGGCAACCGCACGGGCCTGACATACCCACATGAAATGGACCTTTTTGCCGCATCCCTTGCAGGTGAATGCGCGGGCCGGGCAGCGCTGTCAGGGGTGCTTGGCCAGCCCGCAAAAGTAGCAGCGGGGCCCCCGGGGTTGCCAGGCCGCCTTGCAGTGCAGGCTTGTGGGGGGGTGTCTCGGGGTCGGCTGCGGAGGGGTTCCACGCTGCCCAGGGAGATGCCGCGCGGTCGGGAACGTAAGCGCGGGCGTTCCTGGAGGCCACGTCCAGGAAGCCTGCAAGGGCCTGTGCCTCCTTGAGACCCAGAGTGTCTTATTCTAGCAGTCGCTGGCGGATTTGTGAGGATAGCATACCTGCCACGAAAGCGTCCCGGACCAAGAGTTCAGTGTGTTCGCTCACCGAAACTTGCGGGCAGCTGCAGTTTCTCCCCAACACCAGGAGTGCACGGTAGAATTCTTCCAGTGATTCTCCAGGGGTTTGTTGCCTTGTTGCAAGCAGGTGCCGGGTGGAGACCTGGTTTACCGGGCGAATATAATGTCCTTTTAGCAGCTCTATTGCTGCATCGAAGTCTTCCACTTCCGCGATGAGGGTGTAAATCTCCGGGCTCACCCTTGAGTGCAGGACTTGCATTTTCTGCTCTCCCGTGGTGTGTTGTCGGCCGTCCCGAGGTACCCTTTAAAGCACGCCAGCCAGTGCTTGAAGATTGCCGCTGAGTTCGCCGAGTGGGGGCTGAGTTGCAGACACTCCGGCTTGATTCGGAGCTCCATCCTTTCTTTTTTTTAAAAACGAGCTTATTAAATTGATGCACGATCAATGATCACGAAAGTGAGGTTGTAGTCCAACTGAAAGCTTTAATAAGCTAGATGTTTCCCCCAGCAGCTCAGGTACAGAATGAAGGCTGCTGGGGCGGCACGGGCTCTTATACACTGCCTAGCAGGGTGGAGCTATCATACATCCTAACCAATAGAAAGCATGCAGATTCCACCAATGGTGCTCCAGCCTATCAGGTACCGTAATACCTCTAATACCCAGTCTCTGAAGAATTTACTGGTTCCACTGTTGGTCATGGCTCAGAATCCTGAAAATGGGACCCATACCTGGGCGTGCGGTGAATCACAAAAAGCGGCAGCGATGACTATCCTCTGACGTCTGAAATGGCCCTGCTACCTTATGAGCTAAGGCCATGTGGATATCGAAAGAATCACCCTTGTAAAATGGTACTTAATGTTTTGCACTTTGCACAATTAGTACAAGCATTATATTTTATCATTGCAATTAATTATTTTGTACATTTTCTGCAGACAAGCAGTATTTCATGCTTTATAATGAATGGCTCATCAAAAATAGAGGTACGGGGCGGGATTCTCCGCAATCGACATGATGTCCGCCGACCGACGCCAAAAACGGCGCAAATCAGTCCGGCATCGCGCCGCCCCAAAGGTGCGACATCCTCCGCATCTTGAGGGGCCGAGCCCTCACCTTGAGGGGCTAGGCCCGCGCCGGACTGATTTCCGCCCCGCCAGCTGGCGGGAAAGGTCTTTGGTGCCCCGCCAGCTGGCGCGGAAATGACTTTGCCATGCGGCGCATGCGCGGGAATGTCAGCGGCCGCTCATGGCATCCCCGCGCATGCGTAGTGGAGGGGGTCTCTTCCGCCTCCGCCATAGTGGAGACCATGGCGAAGGCGGAAGGAAAAGAGTGCCCCCACGGCACAGGCCCGCCCGCGGATCGGTGGGCCCCGATCGCGTGCCAGGCCACCGTGGGGGCACCCCCCGGGGCCAGATTGCCCTGCGCCCCCCCCCAGGACCCCGGAGCCCGCCCGCGCCACCTTGTCCCGCCGGTAAGAGATGTGGTTTGATTCTCGCCGGCGGGACAGGCATTCCAGCAGTGGGACTTCGGCCCATCGCAGGCCGGAGAATCGCCGGGGGGGGGGGGGGGGGGGGGGGGGGCGGCCGCCAACCGGCGCGGCGCGATTCCCACCCCCGCCGAATATCCGGTGCCAGAGAATTTGGCAACCGGCGGGGTCGGGATTCACGCCAGCCCCCGGCGATTCTCCGACCCGGCGGGGGGTCGGAGAATCCTGCCTCTAAATCTTAATGTGATCGTATAATCTTTCATCAGAATAGTAATTATCTATTGCATTGTTATTGATCTGGAAAGTAATCAGATTAAATTTAAGCAATATGTACCAGTCACGCTAATTCCTCTATGTAAATTAACTGGTGAACATCAAAACTCACTTTTGATCTGTAACCATGCAACCCCCTGCTCCCGACTCATCAGTATCTTAGGACAGGGTTTTGATAGATCTTATGCATGTAGATCTGTTCCTCTGAACTTCACTTGCTTTAATCAATGTTATGCTGAGACCCAGACTTGGAGCAAATTCTGATTACAGATAAAGAGAGTGAAGTTTGTCTCGGGCAGTCAACAAAATTGGCAATAGTGAATTAGCTGTGCCTTTCACACTCTGTTAATTTTCTTTACGAAGTATAAATCAGACCGCCAATTTATTCATAGAATCACAGAATCCCTCCAGTGCAGAAGGAGGCTATTCGGCCCATCGAGTCTGCACCGGCCCTTGGAAAGAACACCCTATTTAAGCCCATGCCTCCACCCTATCCCCGTAACCCAGTAATCCTATCTAACCTTTTGGACACCAAGGGACAATTTAGCATGGCCAATCCACCTAACCTGCACACCTTTCGACTGTGGGAGGAAACCGGAGCACCCAGAAGAAACCCACGCAGTCAAGTGGAGAAAGTGCAAACTCCATACTGACAGTCACCCGAGGCCGGAATTGAACCCAGGTCCCTGGAGCTGTGAGGCAGCAGTGCCATCGTGCTGCCCTGTTTTTGCCCATGTCGCTCTATTACACATGAATTTCACCCCCTGCTTTTTATCCATCTCGCTCACCCTTTTAATCATTTCTACATTTTTGTTTTAAGAAAGCCAGCAGAGGTCATTGGCATCATCCAAAATCATATGAAAGTATTTTGAAATTCAAACAGCAAAATTTCTTCAGAAGAACTGAATTTAAGGAAGTGATTCAATCTTACACATAAACCATGTAACCCAACATTATACAGGAGCATCTGAATCTATTTCTTCATTCTAATTCTGACAGCTATCCATCTTTCTCCATGTCATCAATACATTAAAAAGTCAGCACTGACAGGTGGATTATTCAACTCTATCACTGTCCACATACTATGTTGAAGGAAATATTAAGCTTGAAACATTAAATAGCACCATATAAAACTTGATGATCGCAATGGTTTGCTTTTGGACCGAGAGGACCAAATCTTCCGTCCTCCTTCACAGCTGGGATTTTCCGGTGGCACTGACAATAAATAGAATTCTGGCTGGAATGTCAAATTTTCGGTTCTCACCCAAAATTTCAATACCACCTTGTCATTTCTCCAAGTACAATCATTTATTAACCTGAACTTTCACATTGTAGTCAAGAATATCACAGGCACACCTACCTGGACTGCATGTCTAAGTGCTCCTTGAGGGGGAAATGTCAGTCTGAATCTTGTGCCAGCTGATGGGATGATGTGTTAGGAGTAGCCATTAATGTCCAGTTTCCTATTTCTTGTGAAAAAAAAAAAATTACATAAATTATACTTGCACCTCTCAACTCAATTCAATTTAATTTAATTTAATCCACATTTCTTGAGAGTCCACTAGGATCTTGTCATACAGAATAGTTGGGAGGCACAAACCATACTCAGAAAAATTCTTACGAGACCTAAAAAGCTACTGACAGTAAAATAATCTGACATATGATAAACATTTGTTTACATCAGCTAATATTACTTTCCATATTTTGGTGACCCTTCAGCAATGCAGTCTAAGGGACATGTAATCCACGTAAAAAAAAGATAGCTGGTTACATCGGAACATGGGAACATAGAAATTAGGAGCAGAAATAGGCAACTCAGCTCTTTGAGCCTGCTCCGCCATTCAATCAGATATTGGCTGATCTCTTCCTGGTCTCAAATCCACCTCCTTACCTGTTCCCCATACCCCTTTAACCCATTTTTAAAAATCAGAAATATATCTATCACCTTCTTGAAACCATTTAATGACTCAGATTCCACTGCATTATGGGGCAGCAAGTTCAAGAAATTCACCAAGAATTGAGAAGTAGTGACTAATGAGAAGAATTGAGAAGTAGGCGAGAAGTAGTTTCTCCTCATCTCAGTTTTAAAACTACCGCCGCTCAACCTATGGATTTACTGACAACCTCGCCGCGTAATTTTCAGCGGCAGACGTGGCTCGCCAACAGGATCTACCGACCCCGCCATTGTCAACAAGATTTTCCGGTGACAGCACCCCTCGTCGCCTGGAAACCCGTGTGCCGGAGGTGGGATCGGAATTTCCTGCTGGCGTGAACAGCGGGTAAATCCCGCCCTACATCCGTGACCTCTCATCCTAGATTGCCCTGCAAGGGAGAAACATTTGGCCTACATTTACTTTATCAATCCCTTTCAGTATTTTATATACCTCGATCAGATCTCCTCTCATCCTTCTAAACTCCAGCGAGTATCAGCCCAAACGGTTTAATCTCTCCTCATACATCAACCCTTTCATCCCTAGAATCAATCTGGTGAATCTCCTTTGAACTGCCTCCAATGCCACTATATCGTTCTTCAAATAAGGAGACCGAAACTGGATACAACACTCTAGAAATGGTCTCACCAACACCCTACACAATTGCAACAACACTTCTCTACTTTTATACTCCAGTTCTTTTGCAATAAACACAAATATTCCATTTGCCCTTTTTAATTACAAGCTGTGCCTTTTTAATTACATGCTCAGTTGGCTCGATGGCTAGCCAGTCGTTCAGAATAACACCAGCAGCAGGGTTCAATTCCCATTTTGGCTGAGGTAAACTTTGGATCTGCCTCCTGCTGCTGCTCCTGAAGAGTGGAAGGCAACAGCAGACCACCACTAACAAAAGCTGCCAAGAGAAATGGCTAAGGTTGAAGCAATCAGCAGAAAAGAATGCAAGATCACAAGAATTACGAAGAGGCCATTCAGCCCTTTGAACTTGCTCCGCCTTTCGATAAGATCAGTGAGGATCTGATTGTGTCCTCAACTCCACTTTCCTTTCTGCCCCCATAACCTTGGACTCCCTTGTTGGTCACAAAGCCGTCTAACTCAGCCTTGAAAATATTCAGTGACCCAGCCTCCACTCTTCTCTGGGGAAGAGAATTCCAAAGACTAATGATCCGCAGTGAAAAAAAATCTCATCATCTCAGTCTTAAACGGCAGCCCCTAATTTTTAAAATTGTTCCCTAATCTAGACTCCTTTGCAAGGGGAAACATCCTCTCAGCATGCACCCTGACAAGTCCCCTCTGGTTCTTATATGTTTCAATATGATCATCTCTCATTATATTAAATTCCACCGCATGTAGGCCCAAACTACTCAGCATTAACACATAAAGTAGCTCCTTTATCCCAGGAATCAGTCAGTCAACATTCTCTGAATTGCTTCCGATGCAAGCATATCCTTTCCTAAGTGAAAAGATCAAAACTATACACTGTAGTCCAGATGTGGCCTCGCTAAGCCCTGTACATCTGTAGCAACACTTTCCTACTTCTATACTCTATACCCTTTGAAATAAATGGCAACATTCAATTTGCTTTCCTAATCATCTTTTGTGATTCATGACCCAAGGCACACTTTGTACCATAGAATTCTATAGCCCCTCTTAATTTAAATAATATACTGCCTTGTTATTCTTCCTGCCAAAGTGGACACGGTCACATTTTTCTACATTATACTCCATCTGCCAAATGCTTCCCCATTCAAAAATTCTAAATCCATTTGGAGACTGACCAGAGAATCCCGTCCAAGGTCAATGGACTTCTTCATTGTCCGTGTCTCGCCTGTGGCGTTCTTGCGGCGGGTGGGGCGGAAGAGTCCAGCCCTCTATGTCCTCTTCACAACTTACTCTCCTATCTAGCTCAGTGTCATCAGCAAATTAAGCTATCATACATTTGGTTCCTTCATTCGAGTCATAAATCTCGATTGATCAACACTGATCCCTATGGCACTCCATTTTGTCAACCAAATGATTACCCATTTATCCCTATTCTCTGCTGCCGGTGAGCTGACGAGCCCTCTATCCAAGCTAATATGTTACGCCCTACACTATGAGCTCCTATTTGAGATGGCACATTGTCAAATACCTTTTGAAAATCTGAGTACACTATATTTGCAGGTTCTCCTTTAACCATACTATTACTTCCCCAAAGAACTCTGATAATTCATCAAACCCTATTTACTTTTGATGCCAAAGACTTTTATTTCGAGCCAGCAGAGGCGGCTGAGGCGTTCGTGAGGGCCGAAGGCTTGGGACAGACATGAGGAGCGGAGCTGGAAGAGAGACTGTGGAATGTGATTGGGAGCTGGAAAATGTATAAATGCTGTAACTTTCTTTTTACTGACGTGTATTGTAATTTACTTCACTTCACATTGTTACAGAGTTCAAGTTATTGGTTGGGTTGATTGGCATTCTGTGTTGCGACAGTTATATCTTATTTTAGTGAATGGTATGGGTTGGATTGTTGTTTTTGTTTTTTCTTTCTCTGGGACTGGGTGGGGGGGGACGGTATACCTTGGCGGGGGGAGCCACCCGCGCTAGCTAACTAAAATCGGCTAGTGAACGGAGGTGAGGTGAGAGGAGGGCTGCGGACATTGGAGCCTGGTTAGCAGGTTTCGATGGGCCTACGAGGTGAGCAAGGGGGGGGGGGAAGAGACTGATGCTGGGAGATGTTTTTTCGAGAGGAAATGTAGGGGGGGGGGTTTTGGGAGGGGGGGAAGGGATTTGATGTTAATAATGGATAGGGGCGGGTCAGGCTCATGGGGCAAGGCCCGGTGGTATGATGATGGTGGATGAGAAGGATGGGGAGGGGTGGGGGGGTGAGATACCCCCAGTTAGGACAGTCACGTGGAACGTGAGGGGGTTAGGAGGTCCGGTCAAGAGGTCAAGGGTGCTTGTGCATCTTAAAAGTTTGAAAGCCGATGTAGCAATGCTGCAGGAGACTCACTTGAGGGTGAAGGACCAGGTGAGACTTAAAAAGGGCTGAGTTAGTCAGGTGTTTCACTCTGGATTTGACGGAAGGGCTCGAGGGGTAGCGCTAATGGTCAGCAAAAGAGTACACTTCCAGATGGAGAAGGTGGTAGCAGATCGGGGGGTAGATATGTGATTATGACAGGGGCGCTGGAGGGGAGTTTAGTGGCGCTGTTAAGTGTATACGGTCCCAATTGGTACGATGTGGGATTCGCAAAGAAGGTGTTTGGGGCCATCCCAGACTTGGACACACATGAACTGATAGTGGGGGGGACTGGAACTTGGTGCAGGAGCCAAGGTTGGACAGGTCACGACCGCGCTCACTGGTCCCATCAGGGGAGGCGAAGGCGTTGGCTGGGCTAATGGTGGAAATGGGCGGGATGGACCCTTGGAGGTTCCTGCACCCGAGGGAATTGGAGTACTCCTTTTTCTCAGCAGTCCATAAGGTATACTCGCAGGTCGACTTTTTTGTGGTGGGGAAGGCTTTGCTGGCTGGGGTTAAGGTGTCGGAATACTCGGCAATTGCAGTGTCAGATCATGTTCCGCATTGGGTGGATATGGTACTGGAGAAGGGGGTAGCACAGAGGCCGGGGTGGAAATTAGATGTGGGACTTTTGGGAGCAAGGGTTCTGTGACAAAATTGAAAAGGTAATTGAGGAATATGTAGGTTTCAACTGTGCGGTTGAGGTGTCGAAGGCAGTTGTCTGGGAGGCTCTAAAGGCGGTGGTGATCGGTGAGGTGATTTTGTTTAAGGCCAGGGTGGACAAAGAGGAGAGGTTGGAGCGGCAGAGGGTAATAGATGAGATGTTAGAGGTAGATAGGAGCTATGCAGAAGATGGGGACCCAGCGAAGTTGGAAACGAGGAAGGAACTACAGTCTAGCTTTGACCGACTATCTACCAGACCAGGAAGGCGGTGCACCAACTGAGACGAGCAAGGGGTGCAGTTTACAAACATGGAGATAAGGCAGGAGATAAGGCATGGAGATATGGTAGCAGGTCAGCTCCAGAGGGATGCAGCGGTAAGGGAAATTGTTCAGGTGAGCGATAGGGCAGGGAAGTTGGTGGTGGCTCCGGATCTGATTAACAAGGTTTTTGAGGCATTTTATGAGAGGTTGTACTAGTCAGAGCCACCTGGAGGAGACCGGGGATTCAGAAATTTCTAGATGGGTTGGAGTACCCGAGATTAGGGGAGGGGGACAGGGCTACATTAGAAGGACCGATTGTGGAGCAGGAGATAAAGGATGCGATTGGGAGGATGCAGTTGGGGAAGGTGGCAGGGCCGGATTGGATGATTATGTACAGTCACTTAGGTATGCAAACCTGGGAGTTAATCTGGCCCACAGAAAGAAATAAATGTATGACCAGCTATCTTTTTTTTGTGTTGGGTGGGGGAAGAACGTTGGCCAAGTAACATGATTCCTATTAAATAATACTATGGCATATTTTACTGAACCTCAGAAGAGAAATCTTGGTTTAATTTCTCATCCATGCTGATAATTCAACACTACTTCATTGGCAGTCTATTGCATGCTGTAGTTTACTTAAAAATACCTGACCTAGTGGTGAAAATACTATCAACTGAACAAAGCTAACAAAGTGAGGTACATTCACCTCTGTCCACGGACAGTAATGGGAGGTGGGTATAGATTTATTACACATGCAGTTAGTCCTTCCTCCAAAGGCTCGTACAGACCTAATTGTCAATAGAAAAAATATATACTTTTGTCCCAAAAAATGTCCACAGTGTTCCTTTGAAGTACCTCATGGCCCCTCAGAGACACTAACTGTACTTTATCCTGGACATCCCTCTCATGTGGTTATGAGGAAATCGTATGGAAGATGTCTCCATCGTTACCATCGATTTTTCAAGTGAAACTTCTGCCTGTTCTGAATTGTAGCTGCACCAGCCAAACATGCTCACCACAAACCTCCACATGGCACAGGGTGGAGCAGGAGGTGGGGGCTGGCAACAGTTAGGTCATGCCACACATCACCTCTTCACCATGAACAATGAAGATTAAAATCAACCCTATGTGATTTGAGATCTGTTTTCAGCTTGCAATAGGGAAGTCAAAAGTGCACTATATTGCGGGTTGTGCAGTAACTCATTTTATTGTAAGGTGCTTCCGTATCTCAAGCTGGTTGGAAAATAGCAGAAGTATGCAGCTAATCCAAACAGAATCAGGCACAAAACTGTCATACTACAACCGGGCAACTGATTAATAAGACACTAAGACTCAGGGTGAAAGAGAAGTCCTGAGATTTAAGTTCTTCTATATTGTGCCCAAGTTCATGAAAGTACCAGCTGTGTGGTTGCACGATCACTACAGATGATATAAATTATTACACTTTGACATCAAAATATTGCTTCAAATAAAAGTGTTTCAAGAAAAGCTTAAAGCCAGATTGCAGAATGTGGTTTATGATTCAATAATGGAGATTCAGAAAAATGTAAACCATCATCAAATCCAAGGAACTGTTATACACAAAGCTAATGTGTCAGTTCGACTCTCTTTCCCTGAAAAGAAATAATCCAGATACTAACATGCCAAACTGATCAGTAAACTTTGGAGACTGATAGTGATCCCTCCATCGGAAACCTCCATTAGTTTCTCAGTAAACCATCAATCAGTGCAATAGTTTATAATACTTCATTGTTTGTATTTGAATGGCACTCAGCATGTGTGAAAATTATAAAATTGAATTTCTAGGTTAAAAACACAAATGCTGTTTCGGCAGACAGGGAACGAACGATTTGGCGATCTGTTCATGGGGGACAAATTTGCGAGGTCGGAGAACCTGGAGGAAGAGTATGAGTTGCCCAGAGGGAACGACATAAGGTACCTGCAGGTCTGGGATTTTGTAAGGAGAGAGGTGCAGTCCTTTCCTGGGCTGCCGCCCCTGGGATTGCAAGACAAGGTACTGTCGAGGGGCGAGATAGGGGAGGGGAAGGTGTCCGAAGTCTACAAGGAGTTGATGGATTGGGAGGGAGCCCTGGTGAGGGATATAAAACGCAAGTGGGAGGAGGAGCTGGGTGGGGATGTGGAGGCCGAGGCATGGGCAGAGGCCCTGCGCAGCGTGAATGCATCCTCATTGTGTGCAAAGTGAAGCCTTGTTCAGCTGAAAGTAATACACAGGGCACATATGACGGTATCGCAGATTTGTAGGTTCTTTGAGGGGGTAGAGGTTAGATGTGGGCGGTGCGCGGGGAGGCCGCGAATCATGTCTACATGTTCTGGGCATGTCCAAGGCTGAAGGGTTCTGGCAGGGGTCACGGACGCAATGTCCGAGGTGTCATGATATCCAGATCAGCATATCATGGTGCAATCACACACACACTGATGGACAGGCAGTTGGACCAACCAGCACACACATAACATCGCAGCCGATCACCAGTGAGAGCACATGCACTATAAAACGGAACACCACAGTTCCCGCTGATTCTACCAGGAGATAGCTCAGAGCACAGAGCTCACAGCGCGCCAGTCAGACATAGACCATGTGCTGAGTGCCTGACTAAGATAGTGATAGGGCTGGGTCCACAGGTTAGCTGGTGAAGTACGAACCCAAGCCAGTAGTTAGTTGTTACCGTTGTTTAGACAATAAAACAGAGTTGTACCATCTACAGCCGTGTTGGATCATGTGTGCATCAGAACACCCAACACGACACGAGGTACTGGGGGTGGAGGTGGCCCCGAGTCCAGAGGTGGCAATACTCGGGGTGCCGGAAGACCTGGGAGTCCAGGGGATGAGAGAGGCCCATGTTTGGCCTTTGCCACCTTGATAGCCTGAAGACGGTTCTTGCTCAGTGGTGGGACCCGGAGCCGCCAAAAGCGGGGGTGTGGGTGAGCGACCTGCTGGAATTCCTGAGGCTGGAGAAGATCAAGTCCGTCTTGAGGGGGTTGGCGGATGGGTTCACTCGAAGGTGGAAGCCGTTTATTGATTTCTTTAAGAGGTTTTGGGAGGTCAGCAGAGTGGGGGGGGGGGGGAATGGGGGGATAAAGGGGTTAAAATGGGGAAGGCGGGATGGGAGAAAGGGGTGGATTAGGGGAGCGGGGGGGGGGTAGTCAATCTTGGTTGTTTATAAGGTTGCTTGGTTGTTCTTCTGCTTTTGTTTGTTTTTCTGAAAATACCTTGAATAAAATATTTTTTAAAAAATGCATGAATGCTGTATAACTTGAGTTTTACCGATCAGGAGGTTGACATTCCTGGTCTGTGTTGAATTTATTGATTTCTGGCAGTTATAGCACCAGTATCTCAGCTTGCCTGGACCAGGGAAAAGAAAAAAAAATCATCCAGACGCCCCAATCTTGATATTTATAGTAAGAAGTCTTATGACATCAGGTTAAAGTCCAACAGGTTTGTTTCGAATCACTACCTTTCAGAGCACAGCTCCTTCATCAGGTGAGTGATCAGCTACACTCCGAAAGCTAGTGATTCAAAACAAACCGTTGGACTGTAACCTGGTGTTGTAAGACTTCTTACTGTGCCCACCAGTCCAACGCTGGCATCTCCTCCACATCATTGATATTTGTACAGTAATCATTTTGGAAAGGAAACACAGACAGTGAGCATGGCATGGAGTTCAGTCATGTTACCTCCCATTGCATATATCATAGCATTTACAGTGCTGAAGGAGGCCATTCGGCCCATCGAGTCTTCACCGGCTCTTGGAAAGAGCACCCTACCGAAGGTCAACACTTCCACCCTATCCCCATAACCCAGCAACCCCACCAAGGGCAATTTTGGACACTAAGGGCAATTTACCATGGCCAATCCACCTAACCTGCACATCTTTGGACTGTGGGAGGAAACCGGAGCACCCGGAGGAACCCCACGCACACACGGGGAGGATGTGCAGACTCCGCACAGACGGTGGCCCAAGCTGGAATCGAACCTGGGACCCTGGAGCTGTGAAGCAATTGTGCTATCCACAATGCTACCATGCTGCCCGCTGCCCCACAATGCTACCGTGCTGCCCCTATATATCTGCGGACACCCACTCTCTAGGTCCACATGAAGCAAATATCGTCACCGAGATTTAGAAAGTTTATTGAAATAGTTATTTTCTACCTTTGGTTTCTTTATGACAGAATGGCTTTTGGTCCATTTTAGACAGAGTGGAATAAAATTGAGCTGGTGGCAGACAATTTTCACTGGTCAGTTCATCAGACAAATATTAGTGGACTATTCTATGCAGCCACAATCGCAAGCTCCCAAGACTGTGTTGCCTGCCTGGTGACAAAGCTACGGGCATCTTGTCAGGGCTGGGGAAGAAGGATTGCAGAGAGGAGGATTCAATTGGTACGGTCCAAATGGGAACCAATGACACAGGCAGATCGAGGAATGAGCCTTTAGCGGAGGAAGTTTGAGGAGCTAGGGTCTAAATTAGTAAGCAGAACCTCAAAGACAATCATCTCTGGATTGCTGTCTGAACCACACGCAAACTAGCTTTCAGACAAAGAGATCAGAGAGGTCAGTGCATGCTCAATGAGTGGTGTGCAAAACAGGGGTTGACTGTTGGGGTACTCCGGATATCCCTCATGCTATTGAATTCCTTTTTGTAAGCACGTCAGCAACTTAAAATCCAGCCCAGTGCGTGCGTTTCTAACTGAGCCACAGTCAGAGAAGATCTTCCTATGTCTTTCACTGCCTCAGACTGACTCTCCATGGGCAGAGAGAAACATAACCTGTCTTCTCATCCCTCCCGCATCTCTAGATGTTGTGCCTTTGCTTGCCAAATTGGCAAAGTTGAATGAAAAGCTGCCTCACTGGTGTGGAAGCTTGCTGCACCAGTATGCTTAGTCATCATTGCCAGAAAGACTGAATGAAAACCCATTCTGTAATAATAGCAGGAAGCAACCAGAAACTTTGAAAAGCTATTGCGCTACTCTGAAAATTTGGGGGCAGTGGAGACGGCATAGGGGAAAGACGGGAGCCTCGGTGTGGTCCCTGATAAGAAATAACCATAGGTTTGCTCCGGGGAGAATGGATGGGGGATTTGGAACATGGCAAAGAGCAGGAGTAACACAATTGAGAGATCTGTTTGTAGATGGGACGTTTGCAAGTCTGGGAGCGCTGACCGAAAAATATGGGTTGCCCCAAGGGAATGCATTCCGGTGTATGCAACTGAGGGCTTTTGCGAGGCAACAGGTGAGGGAATTCCCGAAGCTCCCGACGCAGGAGGTGCAGGACAGAGTGATCTCAAAGACATGGGTGGGGGACGGTAAGGTATCAGACATATATAGGGAAATGAGGGACGAGGGGGAGATTATGGTAGATGAGCTGAAAGGGAAATGGGAAGAAGAGCTGGGGGAGGAGATTGAGGAGGAGCTGTGGGCTGATGCCCTAAGTAGGGTAAACTCATCGTCCTCGTGAGCCAGGCTAAGCCTGATACAATTTAAGGTGTTACACAGGGCGCATATGACTGGAGCACGGCTCAGTAAATTTTTTGGAGTAGAGGATAGGTGTGCGAGATGCTCGAGAAGCCCAGCGAATCACACCCACATGTTCTGGTCATGTCCGGCACTATAGGGGTTTTGGGTGGGGGTGACAAAGGTGCTTTCGAAGGTGGTGGGGGTCCAGGTCGAACCAAGCTGGGGGTTGGCTATATTCGGGGTTGCAGAAGAGCCGGGAGTGCAGGAGGCGAAAGAGGCTGTTGTTTTGGCCTTTGAGTCCCTAGTAGCCCGGCGCAGGATACTGTTGATGTGGAAGGAAGCCAAGCCCCCGGGTGTGGAGACCTGGATAAATGACATGGCAGGGTTTATAAAGCTGGAACAGATTAAGTTCGTCCTAAGGGGATCGGCTCAAGGGTTCACCAGGCGGTGGCAACCGTTCGTCGAATACCTCACAGAAAGATAGAGGGAATGGAAAAGAAGAAGACAGCAGCAGCAACCCAGGGGGGGAGGGGGGGAGGGGGGAGGAACCAGAAGGACTCTCAGGGATGTTAGTGTATAAGTATAATATGTATAGGTTGTTGTTATAGGTAATTGTATACTGGACTGCTGAATTGTATTTTTGGAGAGTATTTATTTGGGACAAGGCAGTTGCCATTTAGTTTTGTTTTTTAATTTTGAGGTTGTTTATATATTATTTATTTCTTGTTTAAAAAACTGGCCATTGTTATTTATATTGTTATATTACTGTGTAAAAGATACACAATGTACTGTTATGGTTGGCTAAAAATTTTGAATAAAATATATTTAAAAAAAAGAAAAGCTGTTGCAATATACAAAAGCAAGCAGGCTATGTTGTCCCATCAGATTTCCCACCAAAGAAATACCCTGATTTATATTTTCAATCACTTGTATTTTCTTTGGAGTTAAACAATTGTGAGCTGGAGCTACATCAATAATGTAACAAATTCAAACTCATTCAGGCTGAGCAGATAAACAGAACAATGTATTTTTCATTGGCACCATTTCTTCTTTTCCTTGTAGAAAATGTGCTTGTATACTTCCTATTTCATTAAACAACCATTCTGTTTATTCTTTCAGGTCGTTCTATTTGTGTCCAATCATCTTACTGGAATCTAGTTATATTTATTCACGTTCATACTGTGGTGAACTTCAGAATAAATAGCAAGATGCTTAGTCCTTGTGTTTGTTCACTGTTTTACGGATTCCTGTCTGGAATGAATGATTTATTTGTGAGCATTGGCTTTTTTGTCATCTGTATTTGTTATGATATCATTTCTGCAAGCATTGGAAAAAAATATTTACGGACACATTGAGCTAACAGGTCATCCAGTCAATTCAGAATGGGAGAGGGGGGAGGTTAGTATAGCTCCTGTGCAAGGAAGGCCTTGCAAATTCACCAATCATTACAGTTCATTGACTTATGAAGGTTCCCAAGAAACCTAAACAGTATCCAACTGCGTAGAAACTGCAGACAAGAAATTGACAGCAGGCCCGTGAGAAGCCATCAGTATTTTAAAAGGTAGAAAAACTATTTCAGCATTTCATCCTGTGAGAGATCCTTGTGGATGAGAGACATCAACCCAGCACAAAAGGGTAGCGGTAAATTTAATGCTGTGGGGCACTTTTGAAAGAAAATCTTACACAGGACCAGAGCCAGCATTTTAACAAATGGATGTGTTCCTCTGAGGGAAGAAAATTCAGGAGTATCAGTGGGAAGAAAGGTAATTGGAAAGCTATAACAGATAGAAACTAGGGGGGGCACAAGAGAAAGATTATTCAGGCAAAGCAGTACACCAAAGGATAAAAGACCGTGCAATAGCATAGACAAAATTACAAACAAGCAAGAACACTAAGACAGGACAAAGTGCCAATTTTAAACTCTTCACTTTCCAGAAGGCAGGCTGATTAACATTTGAATGAGAAAAAGGCCCAATAGGAATTATTATCCTGCTGCTTTAGTTTACAATCAGAAAGTGAATGTGCAGAACAACATTGGTAATAAATCTCACCTTATTTCAACTCACCTTCTTCTCAATTAAGAACATAGCAAAACGAACTATGCTACCTGGTAGCAGGCTAAATATATTTTTATTTCCAAAGTTCAATAGTTCTTTTGATCCTGCCTAACTCTATTTTAGGAAAGCATTAGATTTTTCTATGTCACTGTCAGTCGACCGCCTCGAAGTAACTGACGATTGTGTTTCTATCTTCTCTTTCCTATCCGAACAGGAAGCCAAGGATTTAATTTCCTCCCAGATATTTTAAGCCCGGGGTTGGTCAGTAAAGCAGCCTAATAAACCAGAAGCCTCCCAGATGAGGGTTTTCCTGCAATGCTTCCTGCTGAGCTCATAGGAAAGAATCACATCAGCCAAATTATCCAATTTTCTGTCTGGTGAATGAATCTTCATATCTCAACATGATGTGAAGTATTGCCAACCTGGCATAAAATTTCCTGGAATCTTTGAATGGGTCTCCATTTTCACAGAAGAGATGGGAAGATGGTGGCATGGTGATAATGTCACTGGACTAATAATACAGAGGTCCAGGCTACTGCTCTGGGGACACGGGCTCAAATCCCACCTGGCGCAGATGGTGGAATTTAAATTCAATTGGTAAATTGGAAACAAAAGCTAATCTCGTTAGTAGTGACCATGAAGTTACCACTCACTGTAATAAAAACCCATTTGGTTCACTGATGCCGTTTAAGCAAGTGTAGTTGCGAAGCCCGTTAAGGGGCAAGGTTTTGGGCGGTCATGTGACCCGATCGGTCAATCGGGCAGGAGAGCATGAATCCTGGAGCTGAGCAAGGTTTCCCCGGCTATTCTGGGACAGGAGTCGAAGTAGTCAGTAGCACATTTCTTATACTCTGTGTATAGTTTATTCCTTATAATAAATGGTTTGTTTAGTTATTAAACCTGGCGGTCACCCATCCTTGAATTATTACATTGGGGATGAGGATCAATGGGAGCTCCTTCATATTGCCATGAAGAAAGACAGAGCAGACCTTGTGTGCAAGTCATTCAAGCTAGGTCCATACAAGAGTCAATAAGTTACAACAATGCCTCTGTTCAGAAAATTAGAGCCCTTTGACCCTAATTGGGAAGATTGGGTTCAATACATCAAATGCTTGCAATATCTTTTCAAAGCAAACAGAACTATTGCGTGGGGGGGGGGGGGGGGGGGGGGGGTTGGTGAGGGAGGAGAAGAAGAAGCGGGTAATACTGCTCACAGCCTAAAGTGCTCAACCCTACAATTTACTAAGGAGCTTGACTTCTCCAGATATCCCTGACTCTAAAAACTTTGCACCGCTAGTAGAAACAGTAAAAGGGCAATGTCACCCGAAGATCTCGGTAATCATGCAGAGATATAAGTCAATTTAACTGCAAGAGTGACAGCGGCTATCATGGTAAGATTGAGACAAATAGCTGAACATTGTGAATTTGGGTGTGCCTTTAATGATATGTTGAGAGACCATGTAGTGTGTGGGGTAAATAGCACTGCAAGGCAGAGAAGACTGCTAGCAGAGGCAAAAATTACGCTAAAGAAGGCGGGTTAAATTGTCCTTGCCGTGAAAAGTGCAGAAAAGGGCATGTGAAACTTCAAGGTGTGCAAGGCAGTGAGGTCCACCAGGTTTGGCGGGAAGCTGTTAGAGTCAGCAGTGCCAAGAACGAGAGCGCATGGTTTGGTGAGCAAAGAGCTGAAGAGCCGTACCAAGTGCAGAGGTATAAGAGATTCGTCCAACAAACCAAGATTTGTGAAGAGTGCTATCAGTGTTGGGGAAACCACCTCCAGGATAAATGTAGGTTCAAGGAGATGATCTGCTATGCTGCAACAGAAAGGGGCATATCAGAAGCAAATGTAAGATTAAACAGGGCCAGCCCAGTGTTATCAAGATCAAGATTCCGGCTCCAGTGCAAAGCATGGAGAATAATTCTGAAGGGGGACCGAATATATATATGAGTTGAATAATATTAAGGTGGGAAAAGTAACCCCCATCTCACTAATACTGATGGATGTCGACTCAAAATGGAGGTAGACACAGGAGCCTCTGCCACAGTAGTGGGAGAGCAAACTTATCGATATCTGCAGGGAGGGGCCCAATCCCTGAGATCAAAAACACAGCTATCAAGCTGGCAACATACACAGGTGAAGCTATGAAGATCTTGGTAACAACAACAATCCCTGTAAGTTACAGGCAGCAATCTGTCCAACTGGCCTTAATTGCAGTGGTGGGCCAAGGACCAAGCTTGATGTAGCCGAGATTGGCTTCAGGAAATGAAACTAAATTGGCTAGAAATTTTTAAAATAAATGAAGAACGTGAAATCCTCAGAAGGTACCAAAAGGTATTTTAAGAAGAATTGGGAAAATTCCGATGCTTGAAAGCCCAAATTCTGGATCCAGAAGCTATACCAAAATTGTATAGAACCAGACCTGTAACATTCATTTTATGAGAAGGTGGAGACCAAATTTAGAAGATTAGAAGATGTGGGTATCATAAAGCTCATGTAATCTGCGAAGTGGACAGCTCCCATTGTGCTAGTGGTCAAGACGGATAACACCGTAAGAATATGCGGAGACTACAAAGTAACAATAAAACAGACAACAAAATTAGACATGCATCCTCGACCTAAAATAGAGGGCTGACATGCACAGCTGGCTGGGGGTGTGACATACATCAATTTAGGCACAAGTCATGCGTACCAGCAGCTACAGCTGGGTGATGCTTCCAGCGGGTTTGTCACTATTAATACACATAAGGGCTTGTACCAGTACACCAGATTGCCATTTAGAATCTCAGCTGCTTGTGCAATTTTTCAACGCACAATGGAGGGCCTCTTGCAAAAAAAACACCAAAGATGGTGCTGGAAGGCGCAGCAAAAAGAAGCCTCAAGACAAGTGAAGCAAGCAAATCTACCTTTTAGTCTACTTCGATCTTTCCAAAGAAATCATACTCATTGGTGTGCATCTCCTTATGGAATTGGAGCTGTTCTGTCAGATAAAATGAATGACGGGTCAGAAAAGCCCATTGGCTATGCTTCCAGGACCTGAACTGATGTAGAGAAAAGGAAAAGGAAAATGCCATCATTTTCGGGGAAAACAAAATTCCCCCAATATGTTTATGGCTGGCATTTTACCATAATTACACTCATAAACCCTTATTAGGACTGTTAATGAGAAGATAAGGCAATCCCTCCGATTGCGTCTGCAAGGATACAGCATTGGGCTTTATTGTTGGCGGCCTATGATTATCTCTTCCAACACTGAGCTGGTGCATATATAACAAATACAGACTGCTTGATTCATCTTCCATTGCTGGAAAGTATGCTGTCAATAGTGCCACAAGAATTTATCTTAGCCTTGAATTTTCTTGAACATTACCTATGTCTGCACAGCAGATCAAATATTGGACTCAAAGAGATCCAGTATTTCCCAAAGTAAAATGCAATTCTTCATGGCTGCCATGGCGATAGAATGTCTGAACCGCTAAAACCTTTTCAAAAAAGGAAGGATGGACTGAGCTGTGAAGATGGCTACCTTCTTTGGGGAGACAGGGTGGTCATCCCCATGACTGGCAGGACGTTGTTACTTGACGAGTTACACAGCGCCCACAGGTGTATCTAAGATGAAAATGTTGTCTCACAGCTACATGCGGTGGCCGGGGCAGAGTGTGGTTAAGCAGTACAACCAATGCCAGGTGCAACAAAAGTTACTGTTCGCAGCCCCATTGCACCCTTGCAAATGGCCAGGTCGGCCAAGGGTGAAACCTCATGTGGACTTTATAGGCTCATTTATGGATACAATGGGTTGGATTCTCCCAAAATGAGACTATGTCCATGTCTCCACGCCGGTGTAAAAACGGTGGAGTTTTACTCCAGAGATTCCTGGAAAAAAGTTGAACAAATTCATAGCCCTGCAGGGTGCGAGCAGGGACCTGGAATGAATCTTGCAGCTTTTGCTGCGGATACGGGACCCCGCACTTCCGGTTTGGAACCCGCGCTTGCGCACGGCGGTGGCCTCCAGCGGCCACGGCGAGCTCCATGGCACACTCGGTCAGCGGAGCCAGACAGAGGATAGAGACCCCCGGATCGGCTGTGCGCTGGAGCCTGAAACCACGCAGATTTCATCTCCGGCTGCCTGTAAGGCCCCCCCTGGCCTCCGATCCCCCCCGCCCCCGACCAGGGCGGCCGCGGACTGAGTCTGCAGCCGCCACGCCAGCATCCCGACGGCAATAGTGGGTTAGTTCCACGCCGTCAGGAACTCGGCCAGTCGGGACGGGAGGATCACTGGGCACGCCTCTGGCAATGGCCCCCTGGTGGCACAGCGTACTCCGCGATCACACCGGTTTTTGGAGCCGGGAGAATCACCAGACCGGCGCCAGGTCCGATTATGGCATGAAAGTAGATGGCCAAGTATGAAAACCAAGGAGGCCAGAGTAATTAAGTGGTGGTTTATTTAAGGTCGAAGGAAACGGCCACTAGGGCCGCATACACACACTATAAGTCCTGGTTGGGATTACCAGAATGCCGGTCCCTCTCGGGGCTGGAACTTATACAGTCTAATAATGAGCCCAGCTGGTTGGTCTCCGCCCACTAGCAGGGAATCTCATATTCCACAAGATCCACAGGGAGATCGATTAGGGTATCACCATGGTCACGTCCCAAGTCCATAGGTTCTCCTCCAGTGGCCAGCTGAGGGGGACTTCTTTTCTGATTGGCATGTGGTTTTGCCTTTGCCAGTGGAGGGACCGGGTCAGGGGGTATGTAGCGACTTGTTGATCACCTTTTCCGTGATGAACAATGGAGGAACACTGCTTGGGGCTCGGCTTTGGTCACGGCATCATCAGTGAGTGCAGATGCTTCCGTGTCCATGTCCAAGGCTGACTCATCGTCGTCCTGTCCATCCAGATGCTGGTCAACAGTAGGTTGTGCGCATCTCTTGACTACATAGTGGCACCAGACGCAGTGGTGGCACCGATTAGCCTGATGTGGCGTCCTCCAAGATGGGTTCTCTGCCCATGAGGTGTTCCATATGTTTCCGCATTGTCTTCTCCGGGTTCTGACCATGTACTAAATGGGACTTGTTTTCTCCAATACAACCCCATAGAGCCAATGGGTGACATCACTGAAATTCTGGACATACATGGTGTCCTGAATGGGGTCCCGTTATCTGTGGCAAATACCTCCGGAATCCTGTGGATACAGAGGACTGCTGTAATTGCTCTACAGTAGATCTCGAGCTGGTGGTGGTCATCGGGGTGCACATCCAGCCACTTGGTGTGGGTGTCGACAAGGACCAGAAACATGGACTCCATTAAAGGTCAGGCGAAGTCCTGGCCATTCCCAGGGATGGAGCAAGGCTGAAAAAAGGAGCTTCTGGTGCTCCTGGCATGCCGGGCACCGTTTTACCACTCTCTCAATGTCGCCATCATTTCCAGGCCACCAGACATCGCTCCTAACGAGCATCTTCATCTTTGAAGTCCCTGGATGTGCACTATGCAGGTCCTGCATGATTGCCTTCTGACCCGTCCGTGAGACGAGCATGTGAGCTCCCCATAGGAGGCTATGGGGGGAATCCCTTTGTCCTCCTTGAAGAGGCCCAGCAGAAGCTTGGAATCATAGAATATACAGTGCAGAAGGAGGCCATTCGGCCCATCGAGTCTGCACCGGCCCTTACAAAGAGCACCTAATGAAGCCCACGTATCCACCCTATCCCCATAACCCAGTAACCCCCACTTAACATGTTTTGGACACTAAGGAGAATTTAGCATGGCCAATCCACCTAACCCGCACAACTTTGGACTGTGGGAGGAAACCGGAGCACCTGGAGGAAACCCACGCAGGCACGGGGAGAACATGCAGACTCCGCACAGACAGTGAGCCAGCGGGAATCGAACCTGGGACCCTGGAGCTGTGAAGCAACTATGCTAACCACTATGCTACCGTGCGGCCCATAAGGCTTATGATCCATGATGATAAATAAGTTGGTCCCACAGACGTACTGATAAAATGTTTTCATTGCATAATTCACACCCAACCCTTCTTTCTCTATCTGGGTGTAGCGTCGCTCTGCATCTGCTAGAATCCGAGAAGCGAACGATATTAGGCATTCCGTGCCATTGTCCCATCGATGGGACAGCACTGCTCCGACGCTGTACAGGGAGGCATCGCACGTGAGGATGAGCAACCGTGAAGGGTCATAATAGGTCAACATCTGGGAAATTAGCAGCTGTCTCTTCACCCTGGAAAAGGCTTCCTCTTGCAGTGCTCCCCATGCCTACCTTTGATTCTTCTTCAATAGTGCATGAAAAGATGGCAACAGGGTGGCTAAATTCAGCATACACTCCCTGCAAAGGTTCATGAGTCCCAAAAATGACCTCAGTTCGATAATATTTTCTAGTGTCGGATCTCCCTTTATGGCCTGACCCTGCTCCTCTACCGTGGTAACTCAGCCACATGACCGCTTTCAACTGAAACACACACTGCCTCTCTTCAGGTGGACCTCCGCTTGGGAGGACCGCCTGAGGACCTCTTCCAAATTGTCCAAGTGTTCCTTCTCGGTGGCCACCGTAATGAGCATGTCATCCAGGTATACCGCCACATTGGCTAACCCCTGGAGGATACCTTCCATCACCCTCTGGAGTATCGCACATGAGGATTAGACCTGGAAGGGGTGCTGAGTATACTCGTATAAATACCTGTGGGTGTTGATGGTCATGTACTTTCAGGATGTTGTATCTAGGTCCAATTGGAGATATGTGGGGCTCATATCCAGTTTCATGAACGAGTGGTCCCCGGCTAGCTGCGCGTACAAATCCTTAACAAGTGGCATGGGATATCGGTCCAGGCGGGAGGCCCTGCTCATGTCATTTTGGAATTGTTGCAGAGGGGAACCGGCTTATCTGCTTTCAACACCGGGACTACTAGTGCATCCCACTCTGTAATTGAACCGGGCATTTAATAGCCAAGCTCTCTAAGCGGCCTAACTTAGTTTCCACCTTCGCAAGCAAGGCGTAGGGGACCAGTTGTGTTCTGAAGTATTTGGGCTGGGCCTCTGGGTCGATATAAATTCTCATCCTTGCCCCTTTTATTTTACCCAGGCCCTCCTGGAAAACCTCCGGGTATTTACCGAGGGATTCAGACAGGCTTCCGAAAAATCTGCTGTCAGTCAAAGCAAAGTGTTTGCAGCCAATCGCGGCCCAACAGATTGGGTCCCAATCTCTGTACCACTAGTAGTGGCCGTCTGACTGTTTACTGCCTGTAGGTAACCGGGTTCTCAGGGGTTCAGAAATGTTCAACGGTTCCCCAGTATATGTCCCCAATCTGGCCTTGGTATCATGTAAGCTCAAAGGCAGAATTCACGTGCAAAGCTGGCGGAAGATCTGCTGACCAATGGTGGAGATGGCAGCTCATTGGCTTGAAGTCTAACCCAAAACGGTGCCACTTTAGGGCCGTGATGCAATTTAGCTGCATCAGGTCATCTTCCTCAGGCAGGGCCGTGTGCAAGCCCTGGCTTGTGGTGACCTTGTCGTCTGTCCAGGCAGCGTGTTCTTTGTCGATTGTGGTGGCCTTGGTTGCCGTGCGTTCTGCGACCACAGGCCTGGCGATGTCACTGGTATTCCCCATCGTCCTCCAGTCACGCTGGTCTGTGGTGACCCTTGACCATTGGATCCGGACGTGACGTTTTGCACTTCATTGCTGCTTGATCGTGATCTGGTCATGTGAGCTCTGCCCTGAGAGGGCATGACACACCTGTACGGAGGTCGTCCAACACTGTGGTCAATGGAACTCTGGGGCTCCAGAACCCCCTTCTCAGTGTTCTCAAGTGACAGGGCTGGCTCGATGGCTCTTTTGCCAACAACTTCCTCTGAGATGCCACATTGTTAATCTGCACACCAAACTGTCCCGAGCTCACAATCTTCAGCCAGCCTTCGGAATCATGTCAGAAAGTCCACTACTGGTTCCCACAACTCCACACAGCAGGGTTAAATCAGTGCTGTTGCATAAGCTCGAGCAGTTTCAGGTTATAATGACTGGACACCAACTCCACAAGTTCATCAAAGGACTTCGAATCCAGAGCTGCCGGGCATGTCTTTTAATTATGCTGAAGGTTGGGGACCTGCAGGCACTCAGGAGGATTACCTTCCGTCGGTCCTCTCCACTGATGCCGTTTGCCTGAAAGAAGCACTGTATTCACTCGGCATATTCCAATCCTCTAGGCCTGCATCGAAGGCCTCTAACTTTCTTAAGCGTGGCATTTTCCAACTCTATTGAACATGTTGCTATGCGACAATACCCCGATGTGGTTGGGACGTCCAGAATCGTAATTATTGCTTTTACCTCGTCGTCAGTATGAAGACCCAGGAGGTCTGAGTAGTTAAGTAAGTGGTGGTTTATTTAAGGTCAAAGGAAACAACGCTATGGTGGCATACACACACTGTACGTCCCCATCGGGATTACCGGAATGCCAGTCCCTGTCCAGATCAACTTTTGTACAGTCTGATAACGAGCCCAGCTGGGCAGGTCTCCACTCACCAGCAGGGAAGCTTGTATTCCACATGTCCCCGGGAAGATCGATTCAGGTATCCCCATGGGTCTCGTAAGCGTTATTACACTTAGTTCATGTAAATAATTTTGGGATTGGCCTGAATTGGGTTTCAGGTATTGTCATGGCTGGAATAGGTATCATATAACATGGAAGTTCAAGATAAAATTCTAAAAAGGCAATTAGACCACTTGAGAAGAAGGGAGTCACAAGATAACCAGTGGGCCAGTAATATTATTGTGAGTGAAAGAAGTACAGAAGCAAGTCAACCTGAGGACAGGCCAAGTCATTTTCCTGGGGGAAGTGACGCTGTAAAAAGCACAGATGCACCTGTACAAATTGAGAGTCCAATTTCTGGGAGTCAAAACGAAGCTATCTCCGCAGTGGAGACACCGCCTTCTGAATTTTGCCGCTCCCAGCGGACGAGAAAGTCTCCTGACAAACTGAGCTTATGCTGGACTGTGTTGAAGAACATGTTTATTGTTGCTTTCTTGTAAATGGTTTAACTTTTGTTTCAATATGGTAATAAGTGACATAAAGAGGGATGTAGTAGTGAGCCCCTTTAAGGGGGGGCACAAGGTTTCGGGAGGTCATGCGACTTGATTGGCCAATCGGCTGGAGAGCGCGAATCCTGGAGCTGAGCGCGAGTTTTCCCAGCCAGTCTGGGACTGGAGTTGAAGTAGTTAAAAATGCATTTCTTATACTTTGTACATAGTTTATTCCTAATAATAAATAGTTTGTTTAATTACTAAACCTGGTGGTCACCCACATCTGAATCCAAGCCCACAGCAATGTAGTTGACTCTTAACTGCCCTGAAATGGCCTCTCCATTCAGTTATCAAGGCGATTCACCACCTCCTACTCAAGAGTGATTAAAGTTGGGCAACAAATGCTGGATTGCCAGTGATGCCCACATTCCATGAGAAAAATAAAGAAGACATAAAGTGCGCAAGGGGGATCATTTCACAAACTGGTTCATCTAGATGCAATACACATCTCTCCAGATTTTGCCTGAGGTGAGATCTGTACTTCCTTGAGCTAAAATTGACTTATTATCATCATTTAAATAACATTGACATCAAACTTCACCTATGCTGAAATAGTCTTGCACTTTGTAAAGAACAAATTAACAAAAGATATAAAATTTAATGCTAATTATTTTCATAGATTCCCTATAGTGCAGAAGGAGGCCATTTGGCCCTTTGAGTCTGCACCGACCCTCTGAAGAACACCTCACATAGGCCCACTCCCCCACCCTGCAACTTGACTTGCACATCTTTGGACACTGAGGGGCAATTTCGCATGGCCAAGCCACCTAACCTGCACATCTTCGGACTGTGGGAGGAAAGCAGAGCACCCGGAGGAAACCCACGGACACATGGGAAGAACATGCAAACTCACACAGTCACACAAAGTCAGAATCAAACCGGGGTCCCTGGTGCTGTGAGGCAACTGTGCTAACCACTCTTCCAACCTGCCACCCTTCCTATCAAAAAACTGCCGTTATAAAACTGGGATTTATGGAATGATTTGGAAACAAAACCTCTGACACATCCGCAACAGATTGGAGGAATTAGTCATGCAATTGTTATGGGACCAGGCTCGGTATCTTGTCTCCACTACCTATCAGGTATCATAATACTTTTCTCATTTTTATTTTTGTTAATTTATATTTTTTGTTCTTTTGTTTGGCTTTTAAATTGTCTTCCTTCCTATCACAGGAAACCAATAAGGCCTTTATCGGAAGTCAGCCAATACAAATTGTCTAAAATAAAACCTGTTCCTGTTTCAAAGAAATCCACACCGTAGAGGTATTTTTGGAGGGGGGAAATGTTTTACTATCATGCTAACAGTGCACCAAAAGATAATCACAAAAAATGGAAACTCGAGGTTCAGACAATATAAACAGCTTCTGATATAAAGGGACTGTCCTCCCTGCAATGACCATTGTTTCAACAGTAAGAGAAACTGGTCTGATAGTGCCAGTGTGCTTAGAGGGCATTCAAACTAAATGGAAACATGCGTCACATCAGATTTTCGTTTTGTGTGTGTTTATAGGGTGTGGGGAGTGTCTCTGTGCAGACAAAAAAATGATTAATGCTATCTGGCTTTGAACCAACTATAAGCACTGTGCTTAAATGTTCCCTGGCTCACAGCTGCAGCTATTGAAAGGAATAGTTTCAACAAAACATGCAACCAAGAATGATCTCATTCAACACCCAAAAGGTCCAAATTTGCACCAATTAGTTTTAATTTACATATACAGATAGGCACTGCATGAACGCTGCAACTAAAGAAATTATTTCACAGTGAAAAAGGAGTAACCAGAGTAGCTCAGACTGAAGTGTGTTGCTTTGAAGTTTACTCTTATTATAAACACATGAAATCAAATACACCTTTGATTTCCGGTTTGTATCTAACAAGTGCAATTTCTGAAATACATAAAGATATTGCTTTACATTGGATATCTGCGCAATTAACTTTGGGTTTTCTACAAATCTGATATGTACAACAGATTTACTATATCATCACTACTACTAATTTGATTCTCGAGTGAGAAGTACATGCAGAACAAGATTGGTTGGAGTCCATAATTACAAATCCAGTCTGACAAAATTGTCATTGATATTATTGTTATGACAGCATGGAAGGGATGATCTGGCTCCCCTCTGTGCACCCCTTGGTCGGTCACAGAAAATATTTATATTTCTTTTCCACAAGGATATGCGTTCTCCAAATCAAAATGTATTTAGCAATAAGGAGCCAATCAAACAAGGTGTTCTTGAATTAAATAAATTAAAAATGTATTAACCACTAAACCCCCCAAAGAAACAAAAATGTGATGTCAAACATCCGGCCCCCATGCAGTCATTCAGGGGCACACACATACACATACACACACACAGATGGACACACACATATATGTACATGCAGATGTACACACGCGGACCTGTACACACACACACGTACACACAAATGTGTACACACACAGACATGTACACACATATCAGAAGGGAAGTTGGAGACCAAATTTTAAAAAGGTAAAAGAATATATGATTAAGGTGTCCCGGCATTGTCCTTGAGGCACAGATTTTAAACATTGTGGCTGGCTTCTTGGATGCGGTCAATTGTGGAGCAGGTTGCAATTATTCTGAGCTTTGGATTTGCTGGTATGTTTCTAGTACAGTTGGCTTATCGAACCAGGTGACATACTTAGTCAAAAGAGAGGGAGGTAGAAAGGTCTTCAGCCTGTTTCCTCTGCTGAAGACTTTCTTGACACCGCCTGTGTCAATTGCAATCTCGCTCTGGTGATTGGGCAGCTTTGAGTTGAAATACCTCACCCCTTATGTATTTCCAAGAGGATTTGAGTGTGTCTGTCTGTGACAGCAATTCCTTCAATATCCAGTACTTTGCATTTTTAATGTCTCTTCCTGTGACAGTTATGACTTTCGATAGGTGTTTGGATGATTGAAAATGTCTCTCAACACTTCCCCAAGGGTGATTTGTTTGTTTCAGGAATGTGACCTTGCATTTTTAATCGGTTTTCTCAGACTCAGCTCAAATGGCAAAATTTCCAATCCGTTGACAGTTTATGTTTTCAAAAATAAAGGGCATAGTGCCTCGTGACTATGCCCTCTCAGAAACAAGCATTCAGACAAGTTTTGAGGGCATTAACAATCATGGCCAGAGTATGTCTTGAGCAAGAGCCAGGTCAACATTTGGCACCATCTTTTTTCTTGCAGCAGCAAACGGATAGAACACTGCATTTGAATCAATATTAGTCTGGTTACTGCTGGATAGATATTGCTTGCATTTTCAACATTAAACTTGATGGCTATCTTTATAATGCTTTTCACATTAGAAATAACTCATGTTCAAAGTAGGTGTTGTGTTACGACACCCTGGGTCAACCCGCCCCCTTGACCCGGAGTCGCAACACAAATCAATTAACCAATAATTCTGAGAAAAATACCCAAAGTCTTTGGCCTTTGGTTGCCCAATAATTACAGTCACCGGGTTTATAAATTTAATCACAATCAAGTTAATTAATAACAGTAATTATAATGAAATATGCAGCAAATACAACAGGTTAACTGTTATCTAATTCCTACCCACCACCCCCACACTTAAACTCATCCCACCCCTACTCACACACACAAGACAGACAAACACAGAGGTGAGAAGAGGTGGGTAAAATAATATGTAAAAGAAAACAGAAAAGAGTCTTCCTTTCACATGGTTTTGGTTTGAGATTTCTATTCCCAGTCTGTAGTGGCTTTCACTGCAGACTCATTCATTCAGGTTCTCTGTAGATTCAGAAATACAGCATCTCACTGTATTTCTGGAGAGAGAGAGAGAGAGAGAGAGAGAAGGTACTAACAGCTCCTACTTTCTTGAGCATTCGAGGCCCAACTCTCCTTTCTTTACATCTCTGGAAATCATCCCACTCAGGCAAAATCCAATCACCACCTGTTAACTGGCAGAATGCAGCCTTTTCGCCAACTCATTGGCTACCAGCCAATGAATCGAACCGAGTCCCACCTCATCTCTTGGGTACCACAATGTCTGAGTTCAGCAAACCAGCACCGTATACTATGATGTAGCTTTTTGAATTTCTCATTCTCTCTGCTCTTGACTTAACGATACATGTCCATTAAACATCCATAGATCAAAATGTGAACAGTAAAAATAAAGGAAAAATAAGGGAAGTGACAGGAAGGATCCTTACAGTTGATAAAAAATTAGTACAAATCCTGTAACTTTCCATTACCCAAGTTCATCTGCTAATGCACCAGATCACCTCTTCCTCTGTGACATTGCAACAAGGACAAAGATTTCCAGAGTTTTGTATTTTGCGCATAAAGGTGCTTCTGGACAGGAGGTCCTACCCACTTTAAACAGAAGCACAATCCCTCTCTCAGTGCTAGAGGTACAGAGACAGCAGTAGAAGAGAGACAAGACGTAGAAAGACTGGGAATGAATGATATTGAATGGGGCATGCAGATTGCAAACCATGGGGAAATAGGCGTTAATGGAAAAGGGTAAATGGGTAATAATCAAAGTCAGAATCTTGGGATTTATTTGCTGGGGACAAGGGGCCAGTGGAGCAGTCCCCATTTAAAAAATAAACAAACTTCTGTTTTTATCTACAGATCAGAATTCTGACATCAAAATGGCACTGAGACGATACTGTTTTCCAAAATGTAGTTTAAATAAAGGATTTTGTCCCAGGTGCCTCCACCATGCATATTTTCATTGCTCGTCTGAGTCTGAAACAGCTGCGTGGTGCTAATCAACACAATATTGATATCTCCGAGTACAATTCTTAGAGCACATTGAGACTATTACAAATAGGATAAACCAAATGATGTATGCATTACACAGTATTTTACTATATTGGTTAGATATAAAGCATGATTGCAACTCGCCATAATTGTGTTATATAAGTAATTTTGTTTGTGGCTTTTATAATATCAACAAGCAAATTAAATTTCAAAATACTGAATGGTGCATGAATTGATGAGCTAATTGACTTTAAACGTACATATTGCACATCAGCTTTACATGCTAATAGGAGCTTGGAATGAAATTTTGAAAAAAAAGGTATTCTACAAATGTATGCACACCCAAAAATAACTTCACAGATCAACATTCAAAGCAAAAATGCAAAATTAAATAATAAAAATCACACGGACAAAATAATACACTAAAGATAAGACTTTAAGCATATTTATACTGAAAGTGGCAAATGAATTGTGAAAGTGCAGAACAAATAAAAACTCCTGCTTTACTGAAAACTGCGGATTATGTTAAGATATTGTACATACCAATTGTGAACAGCAACTAGACTATTCTCAAGCTGTTGATTTATCATTCACTGCTTGCAATTTATTTTAAGTCGAGCGCCATGGTTCAAATTTGTAATATTAAGCACAGATGGGGAATGAGATTTATTAAGGAAAACAGACTCGGGTAGGCCAAGATCCAATAAAAGTCAAGGTCTCAACTTTTTTTCTTCATTTCATATGAGAAGAAAAGCAGAAGATTATCAACATATCCTAAGCAAACATGCAAAAGTCTGAACATAAGCCCCACTGAGCTTTGAAGAAAATTAACAAAAGTAAGACCAAAAAGAAATCTAAAGGCAAACACAAAAGAAGAGAGACAGAGTTCTCAGGATATGATTCTCCACCACCCAAAGAAAATATAGTCCAGGAAAAGCAACCACAGCAAACCGGCCATGTTTAAATAGTTGGTTCGACTTGACCCAAAATAACCACATTTCACTGAAGTAAGCCAAATGCAAAAACTAAAATGGCCAACATTATCAACAACAAATAAAAACTTGGCTTCTCTCCTTGTCAATTTAGTTTCAAATTTCTTGTTGAATAGGCAATTTTGCTGTTTCAGAAGAAGTGCCAACCTAAACTTTGGCCAATGCAAACCAACAAAATTCATGGTGGTTGAGATTTCTGTCACAGATTATTGCTTATCTCCATAAAGATTTAAAACATTTCTCCCTGGTTCTACTCTATTAATAGACTGAGAACCCATTTTTCATGTTAAAAATCATCATATTTGCTTTTAGTTTAGTGATGTTTGTCAAGCCATGCAAGCACAACTAATAAATTAACTGGGAAGTAACATTAAAGTTATGGGACTGGTTTCTCTGTTTAGCATCTATAATTAAATAATGAACACGTTCATGATCCAATGAGATATACGAAACAGAAGTCTACACAAAGCTATTTTCGGTCACACCAAATGACTAGCCACGCCATTATTTTTGTACAAAATATATATTATTCAAGCTCCCCACCCTACTCCACACTAATAGTTCATAATTTTTAAGGAGACATTGTTTATGAATGTTAGCTGAAGATTATTCCTACAAGTAGAATTTGACAGTCTTTTCATAGGAAAGCATACACCATGAAGTGAGTTGGCCTTCTAATGGCGATATTCATTACTCCTCGACGGAATCTATTAACCATAAAATTACATATTAAACAGGAACAGAAATGCGAAAGTAGGAATAAATTGTTCTACTTAAAATCTTCTAAGCAATTCATGGTCTATGGGTTACAATCGGAAATATTGCCCAAGAATGTAAATTTGGCTTACATTTAAAAATATAGGGCCAATCTACCGGCCTTGCCGTACCCGACTCGGGATGTGACGAGGCCATTAAATCTTGCAAGCGGTCTCTCACGAGATTTAACGGCCTCGCAAAGTCGAACGAGACCTCGCAAGGCGTCGCGATCTGGATCCTGCCCATAATGGGCGAGACCTAAATTTGCATATTTAAGTGTGCAGTAGTCAGGCTCACTTGAATATGCTCTCACCGGAGTTACCCAAAGCACGGGATATAACGCCTGCACCTCACAGACTCCGGCCGAGTGCTCTTTAGCACTAGTCTCCACCATAGTGAACCAGGCGTGCCAGCACTTGAGGGGGGGGGAGGCGTCTCCCAGGCAATCGTGAGCCCCTCGGTTGTTGGGCTCTGGGCAGGGTGGTACACTGGATGCCACCCAGGAACCGTGACACTGCCACCTGGGTGCCACCTTGCACGTGGCACTGCCAGGATGGATCAGGGTTCAAGGCCGGGGCTGCTCTGCCCTTATGAGGTGGGCTGTGGGAGGCTCAAAGACCCCCTTATTTGTAAATTGGGGCATTCGGGGGTCCGGAGGCCACGGCAAGGGGTTGAGGGGTCAGGGCGCCATTTCCTGCACTGGCAACGTGAGCTGATTAGTGCAGGAAATGGAACTAAAGGCATTCCTCGCTGAGGTCCAGAAATGAAGCTGAGTCCTATTTAATAGTGGGGCCATTGTCGATGCTGCCAGCTTCGGGAAATACCCAGCTCAACGCACCCGACACGGGACTCTCTTTAATTTCCATTAAATCGTGCCCATAAGTAATGATGCATTATAAAAAGTGAACTAAGCAATTAGACCATAAGACCATAAGACATAGGAGCGGAAGGAAGGCCATTCGGCCCATCGAGTCCACTCCACCATTCAATCATGGCTGATTTCAACTCCATTTACCCGCTCTCTCTCTAGAGCCCTTAATTCCTCGAGAAATCAAGAATTTATCAACTTCTGTCTTAAAGACACTCAACGTCCCGGCCTCCACCACCCTCTGTGCAATGAATTCCACAGACCCACCACTCTCTGGCTGAAGAAATTTCTCCTCATCTCTGTTCTAAAGTGACTCCCTTTTATTCTGAGGCTATGCCCCCGGGTCCTAGTCACCCCTGCTAATGGAAACAACTTCCCTACATCCACCCTATCTAAGCCATTCATTATCTTGTAAGTTTCTATTAGATCTTCCCTCTACCTCCTAAACTCCAATGAATATAATCCCAGGATCCTCAGACGTTCATCGTATATTAGGCCTACCATTCCTGGGATCATCCGTGTGAATCTCCGCTGGACCCACTCCAGTGCCAGTATGTCCTTCCTGAGGTGTGGGGCCCAAAATTGCTCACAGTATTCTAAATGGGGACTAACTAGTGCTTTATAAAGCTTCAGAAGTACATCCCTGCTTTTATATTCCAAGCCTCTTGAGATAAATGACAACATTGCATTTGCTTTCTTAATTATGGACTCAACCTGCAAGTTTACCTTTAGAGAATCCTGGACTAGGACTCCCAAGTCCCTTTGCACTTCAGCATTATGAATTTTGTCACCGTTTAGAAAATAGTCCATACCTCTATTCTTTTTTCCAAAGTGCAAGACCTCGCACTTGCCCACGTTGAATTTCATCAGCCATTTCTTGGACCACTCTCCTAAACTGTCTAAATCTTTCTGCAGCCTCCCCACCTCCTCAATACTACCTGCCCCTCCACTTATCTTTGTATCATCGGCAAACTTAGCCAGAATGCCCCCAGTCCCGTCATCTAGTTCGTTAATATATAAAGAGAACAGCTGTGGCCCCAACACTGAACCCTGCGGGACACCACTCGTCACCGGTTGCCATTCCGAAAAATAACCTTTTATCCCAACTCTCTACATCTCTTGATCTTTTGAGCATGGCCATGTTTCAGAGAATCAGGCAGGAAATTAGGAAGAGTAATGTATTGATGTGTGTTCCATCTATTCAAATTTCAGGAAATCCTTTATGGCATAAAGATGATGACAACTGATGCATAACAGATGTAATTCAGCCACACTATAAAACAGGTACTGCTGGAGTTCTCCTCAGCCATCAAATTTAATTTTTGACTTAGAAATATATCTATTATTAAACTAAAGTCAGATTAGGAACTGACAAAGAATGAATGAATAAATCTGCGTTAGTATAGTCCATAAGATGCTCCCGATCGCTTCACAGTTAATGAATTACTGGTGACGTGTATTCACTGCCGTTGTGTAGTGAAGCACATTAGCTGCTTCAAACAAAATTAATGACCTTATAATGTAATCGATTTCAGTTTCATACAGATGGAAAAATATTGGCCAGTCTGCGAGAACAGATATGTCAAGAATATCACTATGACTCTTTGACTTTCTTGGAAAGCTGCCATGGCATATTTTACATTTACCCAAACAGGCACATTTCAATGCCTAATCAAAAAAACAACACTTCCAACAAAATGTAGCATTTCTTCAGCACTTAAGTGTCAACATAAATGACATGCTCAGGTCCTGGAGTAAACCTTAAACCCATAACCTCCAGCAGGTTTTCAACTAATAAGTCTCAAAAACCAGTTTGCAAGCAATTGCGATATTAAATTCAAGCTCCTTACATTTAAACTTAACTTCCATTTGTAATTATGCCACTGGTATCTCCAGCTGCTGTCCTGCAAACCGAGGTCTGTGGTCATTTCATGCATAGCCACTGTTATTAAATGGCCCATTTATTCTGTGCATAATGAAAGTTGGGTGAGTGCGCATGGAGGGCATACGGGAAATGTGTGAGAGGTGAAGGCCAAAGGTCCTAACAGCCTTTAATATGACTGGGACAAAGTCTTGTAGTTGTTCTTCTCCAGTTCTTGCCTCCTGTTATGCGCTATCTTCTCCTGCAAGAAAGAGAAAATGTGCCAGTGAGGTCCTACAATATGCTTGGGTGATGTGGCTAGCACGATTGAATATATTTTTTGAGGTGGGAAGCTCAGGTCAGGGAAATTCATGACTCGGCAGATCTGTCTCCTAGTGAGAGAGTGCTGGGGGAGGGACATGACTGACTTGGTTTGCACCCTCCAGCACCTGGAAACATGAGGCACCATCATAAGGCACCATCGGTGGGATCGAAAGTTTCCGCTGGCAGGAATGGCCGAAAAGAGTCAGCCAAAAGGCCATAGCCACAGTTCACAAGATCTTTGAGGTATAAAATTCCTCAGTGATCAAACTACACACATCTCTGCAAGCCACCAGCTCCTTTATTCTCGCTAAAAGTCAATGGGCACATCAGCTTGGAAGTTGGATGACCTTCCTTTTCCTGGAAATGAAAGATTATGCATAAACTTCCTGATCTCCCTGGATTTCGAGGTTGCTGCAGAAAGTATGCACAGAGCAAGAAAAAAAAGTTGTGTCGGTCAAATGTGACTTGAACTTTGCACGTGTTAATTATAAACAAAGCCAGTATCATCTCCCCCCCTTGCCACCCCCCCCCACCCAACTATTCATCACTCACACCCCCAAACTGACCTTCCATGTTGCCACATCACATAAATAAGGTGGGTGAAAAATTGGCAGTCCATGTGCATATTTTCTCATTCATTTTCAGCAAGTGGAACTAATACTAATTTACTTACAGTCAACAGCCTGAGGGTGAGCATACTACTCTGATAGTCTGTACTGTCACCAAGCAGGAAATAGTACAATTGTTACAGTTGAAAATGTTAGTACCTAAAGATTGGAGTCGTTCTGATCAGCGTGATTTCTCAATATGATGGAACAAAATTTCCCAGTGATACTTAGTAAAAGAATCAATTGGAAGGTTTATAATTCAAATTGGAAAAGGAATCAAATGGAGTACCATTGAGTCAAAGTGCAGCATATTATAGTTTTAGGAATAACCATAATATTTATCAGAACTATTCTATCGTTTATTTTCTATTTCTTCTCCTCATTCCTCTTATGAAAATATACTACTCTACAATTCTCTGTGTTAATCCGCATGCATCTGTCCATTGTGTCCTCTTGATGTCGGTTATTATCATCTGATTGTTTAGTATTTTCTAAATCGGTTTTCGGGTGTCGGAAGTTGCTGCTGAATGTCCAACCTGTGTACTGCTCCTGCAGTCACTGTAATTGATTGGTCTAGCCATAAGTTTCTGGTCAACAGTAACTGCCCAGGATGTTGACCATGAGGGTTCTGAGATAGAAATGCCATTGAACGTCAATGGGTAACAGTTAGATTCGCTCTTGTTGGAGATTGTCATTGCCTGATAAATTGTAACATGAATGTTACTTCCCACACATTATCCTGAGCCTGAATGTTGTCCAGGTCTTAATGCATGCATGTTTCAGTACCTGACGAGTCATGAATGATGCTGAACATTGTGCAATCATCTGCAAATATACTCACTGACCTTAGGATAGAAGGAAAGTCATTGATGAAGCAGTTGAAGATGGATGGGCCGAACACACTTGAAATGAAAAAATGAAATTAAAATCTCTTATTGTCACCAGTAGGCTTCAAATCAAGTTACTGTGAAAAGCCCCTAGTCGCCACATTCCCGCGCCTGTTCGTGGAGGCTGGTACGGGAATTGAACCGTGCTGCTGGCTTGCCTTGTCTGCTTTAAAAGCCAGCTCTGAGCTAAACCAGCCCCACTTCTCTGAGGAACTCCTACTGCCATGTTCAAGAATAAGATGATGTACTTCCAAGAACCACAACCACTTTCCTTTGTGCTAGGTATGACACCAACCAGTGGAGTGTTTTCCCTCAGATACCCACGGACTTCAATTCTGTTAGGAATCATTGATGCCACATTCAGACAAATGCTGCCTTGATGTCGCTCTCACCCCCCTCCTGGAATTCAGCTCTTTGTTGAAACCAAGGCTATAATCGAGGTCAGGAGCCAAGTGGCCCTGGTGAAAACCAAACTGAGCATCAGCGAGAATTCTTGGGGGGATTCTCTCAGCCCGGGGCTGAATCACCGCGACAGGCGCGAATCGTGTCATGCCGCCCCGATGTCGGGATGTGATTCCCCGCAGAGCGGAGAATCGGCGCGACGTCGGTGTGGTCGGCAGGGGGCAGGTCGGGGGCCGCTCCCCCCGCCGATTCTCGGCCTGTAATGCGCCGAGCGGCCGTAACAAGAGTCCGAGACCCGCCGGCACCGTTCTAACCTGCTCTTTGCCAGCGGGGTCTTGGCGTGGAAGGGTCCAGGGGTGACCTGTGGGGGAAGCGGGGGTCCGACCCCGGGGAGGCCTCCGTTGTGGCCTGGCCTCCGATCGGGGCCCACCAATCGGAGGGCCGGCCTCTCGGGCTGGGGGCCTCCTTTCTGCCTCGCTGGCCCCTTTAGCCCCATGCCATTTGGCGTCAGGGCCAGCGCAGAGAAGGGAGCCACTACCCATGCGCGTGTTGGCGCCGGTGCCACTGCGCATGCGCGGACCCTGCAGCACCCAGTTGACGCCGGGATCAGCAGCTGGAGCGGCGAGGGTCGCTCCAATGACATGCTAGCCCACTGTAAGGGCCAGAATTGTTGATTCTGAGGCCGTGTTGACGCCATCGGGAAATGCAACAGCGTTTCCGACGGCGTCAACACTTAGTCTCAGGATCAGAGAATCCCGCCATCTATTACTGAGTAAGTGCTGCTTGATAGCACTATTGACCATTATTGACCACACGTTCCATCACTTTCTTTGAGTTGACAGAAGTTGTAGGATTGTGTTTATCTTGTTTTTTGTCAAGTAAATGTCAGTGTTGTAGCTGTGCTGGAACAGCTTGACGAGGACTAGGGAGCAACACATTCCACAGCACAAGTCATCAGCTGGGTGTTACAAGGACCTGCAGATTTAGTTGTTATCTAGTGTTTTCAGCTATTTCTTGATATCACATGGAGTGAATTGAATCGGATATATTGAGGCATCTGTGATGTCAGGGACCTTAGGTGAAAGCAGAGATGGAACATTCACCCAGCACCTCTGCCTGCAGCTTGTTCCAAATGCTTTCACATTGTTTATTGCATTGACCTTCTGGGCTCCCCACAATTGAGAATAGGGCATTCTTGGAGCCTCCTCTAGTTCGCAGTTTAATTGTCCACCACCAATTTTAACTGCAGAACTTTGAACACATCCATTGGTTGTGGGGTCACTTAGTTTTGTCTGTAGTATGTTGCTTCCACCATGTGACATATGTTATGATCCTTAGCCAGGCGCCTAAGCTGTTGGTGAGATTTGGTTAAAGTTCAATAATGTTTTGTGAAAAGGTAAACAAAGTTTGCGATTCAAGGCACTTTCTCAGTGAATAAAGGTCACAAGATTCCACGCGTTTTGAGCAAACAAAAATAAAACTTCACTAGACACAAGTCAGAAACGTAAAACAATTTGCATTATCTATCTCACAGTCTAACAGGAAGGGTTGCCATGAGGTATATATGTATTAACAGGTAAACTGTAGTCAGACCCGCCACATTGTGCAATAAATGCCAAATCTGACCAAAACAGATTCCACGGATTCTCAACAACACACCCAGACTTCAGTAACACGACTAATCTCACTGAAATTCCATCATTCTCACAAGGGATTCACGTTTTCACCTTTGAAGACTCTCCAAAGGAGGCTCAAACTCGGACAGCTTCAACAAAGCCGCACCTCGCAGGGTTTCAATCTTGTCTGCAGAGATTCCATTTCCCTGGCTTCCTGAGTATGCACTCAAGCATCAACTCACACGCACAACTTCAGCTCTTCAGTTGCATCGAGCAGAACACTAATGCTCCAATGGGGTACATATTCCCCAAAGGCCTACAGCATGGAGTCACCAATCCTCAGCAGCCTTCTTTGATCTTCAGGGCTTATCAAGTCCTCTTCAATTTCATACTCTCAGATGGCAACAACACCTCACAGGATTTCAATCTCATCTCCTGAGATTCCATTCCCTATCTCTGTCAGCTACCTGGAGCTTCATTTTGGAATTTCTCCCTGTCCTCACTCTCCTTTTTGGGGCTTTCTCCTCTCCATTCTCCCTGTCCCCTTCCTGGGAGATTAGTCATTCATGGCGCTCTACACTTGATCCAGGCATTTACGCCATTTATCTTTCCACTCATAAAATCATAGAATCCCTACAGTGCAGAAGGAGGCCATTCGGACCATCGAGTCTGCACCGACCTTCCAAACATGCGCCCTACCTAGGCCCAATCCCCCGCCCTAGTCCCATAACCCTAACTAACCTTTGGACTTTTAGGGCAATTTTGGTTAGGCCAATCCACCTAACCTGCACATATTGTGGACTGTGGAAGGAAACCAGAGCACCGGGAGGAAACTCACGCAGGCATGGGGAGAATGTGCAAACTCCACACGGACAGTCACTTGTGGTTGGAATTAAACCTGAGACCCTGGTATTGTGAGGCAGCAATGGTAACCACTATGCATGCCACCCTGCTGCCCTATTCCCTTTGTCTGCAGGTGCCCTGGTCCGGCAGAACTTAAAGATGCATATCTACTGAATTTTGCTTGTGCATCCCGCTCCCATTTGCGCATGTGCGGCAGTCTAGGTTTGTCGGGACTTGGGTGTTTCCGATCTCCTGTGCTCAATGTTAAGGCAAGTTTCAGTTTCCTAACACAAGTATGTAGTCCCGTGTTGCAGCCTCACCAGATTGGCAGTTCCTTTTTAGGTTGCCTGGTGCAATTCTTCGCATGATCTCCCACATTCCTCCTAGAGTTAAGGTTGGTCAACTGGCTTAATAGGAGGGAATTAAGATTCCTGTCTGTGGTTGAATACAGTTCTGCTGCTGATGGCCCACGAGCCTCATTGATGCCAAGTTTTGAGCTGCATCGAGAATCTATCCCATTTTGTAAGTGGGGGTTCTCCTCAGATTGAAGATAGGATTTAATCTCCACAAGGTTCACTTGGTGGTCACTCCTACCAATATTGTCGGACAGATGCATCTGCAACTTGTACTGGTAGATTGATGAACACGAGTTCAAGAGCGTTTACCCTCTTGTTGGCACTTCCACACATCAGTCTGGCAGATAGGTGCTTCGGGACTCGCCAGCTCAGTCGGTAATGGTGCTATTGAGCCATTTTTTATGAAGGACATTGAAATATCGTATCCAGAGTGCATTCTGTGTCCCTAATAACATCATTGCTTCTTCTAAATGGTATTCAACCTGGAGCAGTACTGATTCATCAGCTGAGGGAGGTAGTTGCCAATCAGCAAGAAGTTTCATTGTCCTATCTTTGACTTGATGTCAAGAGATTCCAGGAGGTCTGGAGACAATGTTGAGGACACCCAGGCCCACTCCCTCTCAACTACATGTCATTGTGTGCCCTTCTAGTGATTCTGTCTTGCTGATGGGACAAGATATTCCAAGTGGTGGGGATGAAGGATTCAGAGTTATATAATTATGACAAATGTGTGATTATATCAGGCTGTTGCTTGTCTAGACTGTGGGACAGTTCTCCCAATTTTTGGCATAAGTTTCCAGGTCTTAATGAAGAAGACCTTTGAAGCTCAAACAGGCAGAGTGCGCCTATGCTGTTTCCAGAGATAGATGCTCCAGCTTTATTCTTTTACTGTTGTAGTTTGTTACAACTGAGTGGCTTGTTAGGTCATTTCAGAAAGCAGTTAAGAATCAATCATATGCCTGTGGATCTGGAACCACATGTACATAGAACATAGAGCATAGAGAAATACAGCACAGAACAGGCCCTTCGGCCCACGATGTTGTGCCGAACCTTTGTCCCAGATTAATCATAGATTATCATTGAATTTACAATGCAGGAGGAGGCCATTCGGCCCATTGAGTCTGCACCGGCTCTTGGAAAGAGCACCCTACCCAAAGTCAACACCTCCACACAACACGAAGGGCAATTTTGGACACTAGGGGCAATTTATCATGGCCAATCCACCTAACCTGCACATCTTTGGACTGTGGGAGGAAACCGGAGCACCCGGAGGAAATCCACGCAGACACGGGGAGGATGTGCAGACTCCACACAGACAGTGACCCAAGCCGGAATCGAACCTGGGACCGTGGAGCTGTGAAGCAATTGTGCTATCCACAATGCTACCGTGCTGCCCTTAAGAACAAATAAATCTACAGTATATCATTTTACCGTAATCCATGTACCTATCCAATAGCTGCTTGAAGGTCCCTAATGTTTCCGACTCAACTACTTCCACAGGCAGTGCATTCCATGCCCCCACTACTCTCTGGGTAAACAACCTACCTCTGACATCCCCCCTATATCTTCCACCATTCACCTTAAATTCATGTCCCCTTGTAATGGTTTGTTCCACCCGGGGAAAAAGCCTCTGACTGTCTACTCTATCTATTCCCCTGATCATCTTATAAACCTCTATCAAGTCGCCCCTCATCCTTCTCCGTTCTAATGAGAAAAGGCCTAGCACCCTCAACCTTTCCTCGTAAGACCTACTCTGCATTCCAGGCAACATCCTGGTAAATCTCCTTTGCACCTTTTCCAAAGCTTCCACATCCTTTCTAAAATGAGGCGACCAGAACTGTACACAGTACTCCAAATGTGGCCTTACCAAAGTTTTGTACAGCTGCATCATCACCTCACGGCTCTTAAATTCAATCCCTCTGTTAATGAACGCGAGCACACCATAGGCCTTCTTCACAGCTCTATCCACTTGAGTGGCAACTTTCAAAGATGTATGAACATAGACCCCAAGATCTCTCTGCTCCTCCACATTGCCAAGAACTCTACCGTTAACCCTGTATTCCGCATTCATATTTGTCCTTCCAAAATGGACAACCTCACACTTTTCAGGGTTAAACTCCATCTACCACTTCTCAGCCCAGCTCTGCATCCTATCTATGTCTCTTTGCAGCCGACAACAGCACTCCTCACTATCCACAACTCCACCAATCTTCGTATCGTCTGCAAATTTACTGACCCACCCTTCAACTCCCTCATCCAAGTCATTAATGAAAATCACAAACAGCAGAGGACCCAGAACTGATCCATGCGGTACGCCACTGGTAACTGGGATCCAGGCTGAATATTTGCCATCCACCACCACTCTCTGACTTCTATCGGTTAGCCAGTTTGTTATCCAGCTGGCCAAATTTCCCACTATCCCATGCCTCCTTACTTTCTGCAGAAGCCTACCATGGGGAACCTTATCAAATGCCTTACTAAAATCCATGTACACTACATCCACTGCTTTACCTTCATCCACGTGCCTGGTCACCTCCTCAAAGATTTAATAAGACTTGTGAGGCAAGACCTACCCCTCACAAATCCGTGCTGACTATCCCTAATCAAGCAGTGCCTTTCCAGATGCTCAGAAATCCTATCCTTCAGTACCCTTTCCATGACTTTGCCTACCACCGAAGTAAGACTAACTGGCCTGTAATTCCCAGGGTTATCCCTAGTCCCTTTTTTGAACAGGGGCACAACATTCTCCACTCTCCAATTCCCTGGTACCGCCCCTGTTGGCCAGACCTGGTAAGGAAGGCAGCTTTCTTTCCTCTGAGTGCATCAGTGAATGATATTGTTTTTATTACAATTAGGTCACCATAACAGAGATGAACTTTTTATTCCAGATTTATTTTTATGAATTACATTTAAATTCCCCCAGCTGCTGTGGTGGAATCTGAATGCACTTCTCTAGAGCATTAATCTGGACCATCTGGATTACAAATCCAGTAACATTACCACAATGCTACTATTCCTGAATATGTACTAATATTTAACCTAAAAAACAAACAAACAGGGGCTCTTCTTGTGGGTTTATCGGACTTCTTAGTCCAGAAGAGATGTTGCTGGTGGCAATTGTCTTTTGTTCAAAGACATTTATTTACAGGTTAACTATTTACAAAGGTTAAATAAGACCAAAGCAATCTGGACCTGCTCTGAGAGGCTTCACACACATCCCCTCTCAGTGAGCAACATAACTGTGACATAATGCCTTGCACAAATGCTCAGTAGTTATCATTAGAGTTAACCCTTTACTCTACCGCCCTTTTGAACATCTTATATAGCATTCCAAATAACAACCATTCAGATTATTCTATTTTGTGTGCCTTAGCCGATTTTATATTTACATTGATATTGTCCCTTTAGTCCCATTGCTTTTAATCTTACTAAGAATTCTTATTATGCGAAATCAATAATCTGATCCGCAAATTAGACTTCTATTTGAGGGCATGTTGTCACTGGAACAGCTATTTAAGAACCTAGAAGAGGATACCTGATATCGGCCTTGTGGAATTACAGGAAAGGCATTTACCTTTACATTTACCACCCAATAATTTAAAATAGTTCTTTGTAGGGCAATCTATTGTCATTCAAGCCTCCTCGATTAAGCAACTTAAAATGCCTCAGTTAGAAAATAACATTGTTAGCATTAATTTCAGCTCTCGGAATTAGTGAATTGCAAGTCTTAGGAGCAAATCAGCTTTCTTTGATTTAACATGATTAGACTTCTTAGCAAAATTAAAACTAACACGATTAAATGGACAGAGGTAACATGGATTTAAAACTGGTGAATGAAACAGTAGTGATGAATAACTTTTTTTGAATGCTGGGAGGTATACAGTGTGGTGAAATCCAGTATTAAGAACACTGCTCCTGGCTAAATATCAATTTTGTACAGGGCATTTTTGCAACGTTTACAGATGATACAAAACTCAAAATATATTGGCAATTAGAATAGTAAAATACTTCACGAAAGCAGATGGACTGGTGAAATGGGCAGATATATGGAGACTAACAGAACTGTGAGGTGATACAAAAGAAAGCAGTATAAAATACATGATACAATTTTAAAGGGAGTACAATTTTAAAAGGAAGTGCAGGCATTTGTATAGAAATCTGTGAAGTAAAGTGGAGAAGACTCTTAAAATTCAGTAAAATCTATGACTTTATTAATAAAAGTATGAAGTAGAAAAGCAAAAGAAAGGGGCTGGATTCTCTGGGCGCGATACTCCGAGGCCGCGTCGGTTGGGAGAATCGCCGGCCGCGCCATTGTATCGCGCGCCGCCGGTCCGACGCCGTCCCGCCATTCTTCCAACTGGCGAGAACGACCCCGTCGAGTTCTGCGCCGCGCCAGTCGGAGAATCGCCCGAGAGACTCACAACGGCAATTCTCCGGTACCCCCGTTTTCTCCGGCCCGGATGGGCCGAGCGGCCGCTCCGACAGGACAGGTTCCCGCCGGCGCCGTCCACACCTGGTCGCTGCCGGCGGGAATTGTGCGGGAACGCTGGGGGGGGCGGCCTGTGGGGGGTGGGGGAGAGAGGGGTTTCTTCACCGGGGGGGGCCTCCGTTGAGGTCTGGCCCGCGATCGGGGCCCACCGATCGGAGGGCCAACCTCTCTAAAGGAAGACCTCCTTTCCTCCGCCAGCCCGCAAGATCCATCCACCATCTTCCTGCGGGGCGGCCTCAGGGAGGACGGCAACCACGCATGCGCTGGCCGTGTCATTTACGCGGCGCCGCTTTTTAATGCGGCGCCATGGCCCAGCGTGCGTAAAATACGTGACCCCGCTCCAGCCCCCCGGGGGCGGGAGAATAGGGAGCTGGGAGCAGGCTCCGACACCGGAGTGAAATACTCCAGTTTTCACTCCGGCATCGGGACTTTGGCCGGGTTTCTCCCACACCGGGCAGGGTGGGGGGTCCCGGCGGGATGGAGTGGCGTGAACCACCAGATTTCTCCGCACCTTTAGGGGCCAAGCCCTTACCGTGAGGGGCTAGACCCGCGGCGGAGTGATTTCCGCTCCTCCGGCTGGCATGCAAGGTGGGACTAGGCGGCTGCTGACGTCATTCCCGCGCATGCGCAGGGGGGGGGGGTCTCTTACGCGTCGGTCATGGTGAAGGCTGTGGCCGAGGCGGAGGGAAAAGAGTGCACCCACGGCACAGGCACGCCCGCGGTTCGGTGGGCTCCGATCGCGAGCCCGGCCACCTTAGGGGCACTCCTAGGGGCCAGATCACCCTGCACCCCCCCTCCCCCAGGACCCCGGAGCCTGCCAGTGCCGCCTAGTCCCACCGGTAAGAGAGGTGGTTTGATTCTCGGCGGCGGGACAGGCATTCCAGCAGCGGGACTTCGGCCCATCGCGGGCCAGAGAATCGCCGGGGGGGGGGGGGGGGGGGGAGCCGACCGGCATGGCGTGATTCCCGCCCCCGCCGAATATCCGGTGCCGGCGGGATTCACGCCAGCTCCCGGCGATTCTCCGACCCGGCAGGGGGTCAGAGAATCCCGCCCTTTGTCTCCCTTTGGGAGAATCGTGCCCTCTGTTCCTGAGACCGAGTGTTGACGCCGGGGCACAATTTGTGGACATTTACAACAGCAAAACTGGTGCCAAACCTGGGTTGATTCAGTGACTGTGGAGGGACTAGCACTGGCGCCATGTGGTACACAATCAATTCCAATGAAAAATGGTATGGGATTCGCCGGGTCCATGATTGAGACTCGGGAAGCTGACAAGTTGCGGCTGCATATACACATTACAATCCCCACACGCACACTCATCCCAGCCAACAAGATGACACCGGTTATGCTGAAGTGCGCCCATACAGCTGATGGGTCGGCTGGGGTCAGAGGGCACCTAGGGGGGGTGGCCTGGTAGGTCACCTATACAACCTGTGGCCCTAAGTTCACAGTGGGCTGTTAGTGGCGTGCGCAGTTGCATGGCTGCCATGCCGGCTGCGGCAATGGTTTTCTGTGTCTGTCCACCCCAACCCCACAGCCCACCTCCTGGCAACCCTTGTTACTCGCCCCGGCCCTGGCAGAAGCCCCCCGGGCTGCGACAGAACTATCAGCAAACTATGGCAATGTTGGACACTTTCCTCATCCCCTCTCTCTCCCTCAACAGCCACCATGCCAGTTTCATGATTTTTATAAGCTCAAGTGAGCCGTGCCATCAGGAATTCAGCCCATCAGAGACGGAGCATCGTGAAGGCCCCGGAGAATACCGGGTCGGGCCCCCTAATGACATGCAAACGTATGTGCATTCCAGACTGCATTGACGCCGCTGTCGATGTGACGGAGAATTGCGATTTTCAGTCAAATCTCGCCCGCCACGTTTTTGGCGGCAGAACCGATTCTCCGCCCAATCGCGTTTCATGATTTTGGCGTCAGCCAACAGGATTTTGTTGAATACTGCCAAGGTTGCATCTGGAGTATTGTGTTCATTTCTGGTTAAAAGAAACACTTAAGATAGGGGGCGCGATTCTCCCATGCCGCGCCGTATGGGAGAATCGCCGTTTGCGCCATTGTTTCCCGCGGCGCTGGTCCGACGTTCCTCGGAGAATTGGCGCCATTTGCCCCAGCGCGTTTGGCGTGGTGCCGGTCGCGGGCCGCCGTCCGCGGCCGGGCCGCCAATTCTCCGGCCTTGATGGGCCGAGCGACCGCGCGGAAACGGCAGAGTTCCGCCGGCGCCGTTTACACCTGCTCGCAGCCGGCGGGAACTCTGCGCGTAGGGTCGGGAGGCGGCCTGTGAGGCGGGAAAAGTGCTTCTTCACCGGGAGAGCCTCCGATGGAGCCTGGCCCGCGATCGGGACCCACCGTTCAACGGGCCAGCCTCTCCAGCCCTGGCCCTATTTTATTCCGCGGCCGGCCCCTGAACCCCCACGCCATGTTGCATCGGGGCCGGCGTGCTGAGGAAGTCCCCCGCGCATTCACGGGTCGGCACGGCCCAACTGCGCATGTGCGGGTTGGTGCGGTCCAACTGTGCATGTGCGGGTTGGCGCGGTGCCCATTTGGCACTGGGAAGGGAGGCTGGAGCGGCGTATCGGTAGTGCCCGCGCCCGTTTCGCGCCGTCGTGTCTGTCTCCATTTCGGAGAATTGCGCCCGTTAAGTCCTTGAAGAGGATGCACTTGAGATTGACTAGAATTGTACCAAGATTGAAGGACTTTAGTTATGTGGAGAGACTGAAGGGGTGAAAAGCGCAAGATTAAGAGGAGATTTGATTGGATTTGTTCAAAATTATTCAATGGGCTTGATAGAGTAAATACGGAGTCAAACTGATAAACTTATAAATAATAAGCATATCTGGGTCGAAATTCTCCCCCAACGGCGGGATATCCGCCGACTGGCGCCAAAGCCGGCGCCAATCAGACGGGCATCGCGCCGGCCCAAAGGTGCGGAATGCTCCGCACCTTTGGCGGCCTAGCCCCAACATTGAGGGGCTAGGCCGACGCCGGAGGGATTTCCGCCCCGCCAGCTGGCGGAAATGGCGTTTGTTTCCCCGCCAGCTAGCGCGGAAATGCGGCGCATGCGCGGGAGCGTCAGCGGCCGCTGTCATTTTCCCGGCGCATGCGCGGGAGCGTCAGCGGCCGCTGTCAGTTTCCCGCGCATGCGCAGTGGGGAGAGTCTCTTCCGCCTCCGCCATGGTGGAGGCCGTTGCGGAGGCAGAAGGGAAAGAGTGCCCCCACGGCACAGGACCGCTCACGGATCGGTGGGCCCCGATCGCGGGCCAGGCCACCGTGGGGGCACCCCCCGGTGTCAGATCGCCCCGTGCCCCCCCCCAGGACCCCGGAGCCCGCCCACGCCGTCTGGTCCCGCCGGTAAATACCAGGTTTGATTTACGCCGGCGGGACAGGCAATTTCTGGGCGGGACTTCGGCCCATCCGGGCCAGAGAATCCAGCGGGGGGTCCCGCCAACCGGCGCGGCCGGATTCCCGCCCCCGCCCAATCTCCGGGAGCGGAGACTTCGGCGGGGGCGGGGGCGGGATTCACGGCGGCCAATGGCCATTCTCCGACCCGGCGGGGGGTCGGAGAATGACGCCCCTGATCTTGGATTATATAAATGGATGTCTGGAATGCAAAAGCAAAAATAGTCATCTCTAATCTCATACAATATTCTATCGTCTAGCCTTCGATTTATGTCAAGATATGGGTACCTTACTTTTTTTAGCAAGATGACAGACAGGGTACAGATTGAACAGATGAGAAGTTCGTGTCATGAAAATGATCAAACAAAGAAGCTTGAAAGTTAATCTGATTGAAAATTCAAATTACAAAGGGGTTTGTAAAGATCAATCAATAAAATCTATTTCCACTAGTCAATGGGCCAGGAGTTAGCCGGTCTAAATCCCATATTCTATTAATGCAGAGTTGGAATATTCTACAAGAAGCAGTGAAGCAAACTCCACAATTAGATTCCAAAGAAAATGGATAAATGTTTGAAAGTTAAATGTTAAGGAGTGAGAGGAAAGTCCAGGATAATGGCTTGCTCCTTCAGACAGTTGCACAGTCTATGCTATAATATCTTCTGATTATGCGATTCTTTGAACGCCTTTGACCAAATGATTATATTACGCTATTAAAACAGATAAATGTTGCAGGGATGCAAGAGAGACAAATATAGCAAGTAAAACTGTTTGTGATAAAGAAAGCCTTCAAACACAACTATAATTTTGAACTTTGTCATTCAGACACTCCTTGAGCTTGAAGACACGTTAGCCAATGATACGGTCCACAACAGACGCCATCTCCATGGCCCTGCACTCTACCCTGGAACACCTAGATAACAAAGACACTTATGTCAGACTCCTATTTATCGACTACAGCTCAGCCTTCAACACCATCATGCCTACGAAACTCATCTCCAAACTCCGTGGCCTTGGCCTCGGCTCCTACCTCTGCGACTGGATCCTGAACTTTCTAACCCACAGGCCACAATCAGTAAGGATTGGCAACAACACCTCCTCCATGATCATCCTCAACACCGGTGCCCCACAAGGCTGTGTCCTCAGCCTACTATACTCCTTATACACCTATGACTGTGTGGCCAAATTCCCCTCCAACTCGATTTTCAAATTTGCTGACACCACCAGTGGGTCGGTTTTCAAACAATGACGAGACAGAGTACAGGAATGAGATAGTGAATCTGGTGAACTGGTGCGACGACAATAATCTCTCTCTCAATGTCAACAAAATGAAGGAGATTGTCATCGACTTCAGGAAGCATAGTGGAGAACATGCCCCTGTCTACATCAATGGGAAGTAGAAAGGGTCGAGAGCTTCATGTTTTTAGAGGTACAGATCACCAACAACCTGTCCTGGTGCCCCCATGCCGACACTATAGTTAAGAAAGCCCACCAACGACTCTACTTTCTCAGAAGGCTAAGGAAATTTGGCATGTCAGCTACGACTCTCACCAACTTCTACAGATGCACCATAGAAAGCATTCTTTCTGGTTGTATCACGGTTGGTATGGAGCCTGCTCTGCCCAAGACCACAGGAAACTACAAAAGGTCGTGAATGTAGCCCAGTCCATCACGCAAACCAGCCTCCCATCCATTGACTCTATCTATCATTCCCGCTGCCTCGGAAAGGCAGCCAGCATAATTCAGGAACCCTCGCACCCCGGACATATTCTCTTCCACCTTCTTCCATCAGGAAAAAGATACCAAAGTTTGAGGTCAAGTACCAACCGACTCAAGAACAGCTTCTTCCCTACTGCCATCAGACTTTTGAATGGACTTACCTCGTATTAAGTTGGTCTTTTCTCGACACCTTGCTATAACTGTAACATTATATTCTGCAGTCTCTCCTTCCTTCCCTTATGTATGCATTGTTTGTACAGCATGCAAGAAACAATACTTTTCACTGCATACTAATACATGTGACAATAATAAATCAAATCAAATCAAATAAAAGATATTGCAAAGTTGGCCGACTAAAGGAAGGTATGCTGCCTGCAGCCATGCACCAGTAAAACTGTCTCGAACACATTCCACTTTCACAATGTCAGTGCTGAGAGAGAACTGAAATGAATGGCCAGAGAGTGAAACACGATCCCCACCTTGTTTATCTAGGCACCACCCTTGGCAAAACTCATGTGCAGACAGCACCTCATTAAGACTGCAACAAAAAAAAAATCAAAACCCACAATAACCACCTCAGTAAAATGGCTAGTACCTCCTGGGGAATTACAGGTCAAGACCCCAAGGACCTCTGCTCTTGCCATCACATACTCAACTTCAGAATGCTGTGCCCATTGCTACCAATCTGCCCATACCAAACTCGGTAAATGTACCACTCAGCAAAACACAAAATCACAAGTACTCTTCGACAAACTCACCTCCCTTGGCTTCCAGTCCAGAGCAATACTGGCCCTCCCATCAGGAGGATAATTGCAACAGACAAGCTACTGAAAAAGTCTCCTCCCACCCAAGCCTGTTCTTGTAAAAGCACAAGGATATACGAAATAGGAACAGGAGTAGGCCATGCAGCTCGTTGCGTCCGCTCCATCATTCAATGAGATCACGTTTGTGTTTTGTTATGCTCTTGACGTTGCATAAGCTGCTTCCTTGATGTGCACTCTGACAAAGGAAGGTTCAGACTTGGAGATAGCTTCAACGCGTTTATTTTCTCTGCATCTGCCACGCCATCTAGGTCGCACGCTACCAGGTAGATCTCGAATCTCTGCCAGAACCAACGCCAGTTTTCACTGAGATTGCCTTGTTACTGGAGCTGCTGTGGAATCGGAATCCCAAACATCATCTTGGCTGGCTTTTGTTGCTGGTTGTCACTGTTTTGTTGAGTTGAGCTATATGGATTTAATAGTCCACTCCTGGAAACATGTTTTGTTATGCTCTTGATGTAGCATATGCTGCTTCCTTGATGTGCACTCTGACAAAGGAAGGTTCAGACTTGGAGATAGCTTCAACACGTTTATTGAACTATTAACAATTCTCCTACTTGGATTCGATGCTACTGTTAATCCTGCTATAGCTACACAGACTGACTAACCAGTCTGCTACATCCACGTGGTGGGAGTGATGTGTTTTAAATCAACCCTGTGTACACACTGAGAGTCTCCACTGGAAAGAGGAAGATCATGTGTGCAGTGTCCTTATATATGGGTTGGTGTAATGCCCCCCTGTGGTAGTGTCACCTCTGTGTGTATCGTGAATGCCCAGTTGTCGTGTCCTATCTTACTGACCTATTGGTTGACTGTCTGTGTGTCATGTCTCTGGTGTTCCCTCTAGTGTCTAGCTAGGTGTAGTGTATGTACATTAACCCCTTGTGTACTTACAGTGATGTATATCACCACATCCCCCCTTCTTCCGTGTTACATATTTTCTGTACAGTGTTGAAGAAAATTGAACAAATGAGGTAGATGAGTGATACTCTGTACAAGTTATGATAACTGTGATCATTAAACAATAAGTCCAATAATATGCATGAGTCCAAAGTTCATTAATTATTATGGTCGAGTGGCTTTCTTGTTTGGTTGGTGAGTTGGTGATGTTGATGGTGGCATTGCATTGTAAACGCCATCAGTGTCACTGTGCTGAAGGAACCAAGAAGTGGTCAAATCACTTCATTGTCTGACTTGGACTTTTTTTTCCTTTCGATGCTTGTGGTGGTAATTCTTGACGGCATCTGTCTGAAAGCCAGGTTGCCTGTTGGTAGTGCAGCAAATGTGAATTGGTAAGATGCATCGTGCTGCCATGGTATGTCATTGTACTGAGCTGAGCAGTAACAGTGTCCCTCATTTGCTGAGTTGTACCATGTCGTACCAGTCGTAGTTCCAGTGGCGTTGTGTTTGTCGTGCTTGTTGTTGACGTTGTTGCCTTTGGTACGCTTCTTGCTACTACTACTCTTTGATGTTATTGTTGGTTTTGTTGCCATGTTTGCTGCGCTCAAGGACCACACTCTGTGGATAATACGAGTCCTTCACACAGTTACTCGTGTTGGCGTGCTTTGTGGCATCTGCTGTCTCCTTGAGCGTGCCGTCACTGAGTTTGCGGCGCTCCCCGTCTGGAGTCATGTCCGGCTTACTTGAATCAGATTTGGCTTGTCGATGCTCCCTGTCTGGAGTCTGGTCTGTTTCACCTGAGTCAGTTTTGGTTTGTTGATGCTCCCCGTCTGGAGCCCTTTCTGGTTCACCTGAATCAGCTTTGGTTTCTTGATGCTCCCCGTCCGGAGTCATTGCAGGTTTACTTGCATCTTCTGAGGTTTCTTGATGCTCCCCGTCCGGAGTCAAAACATTCAGGAATGCATTTGCTTGTGGAGAGGCTCGAGCGAATGAGCTTTGAAGTAACGTGGTGTCACCGGAGTCACCAGTAGTCTCACTGTGATTGTCGAGTGCCTCTGTACATTCTAGCTGAGGTCTGTCATGTTGCACATCTGGTATGGGAAGTGGGATGCCGTCGTCAAGAGCCTCAGTGTCTTCTTGTCGTTCACTTGAGCTGGGTAGACCGTCAGAGTCTTTTTCTGGTGGCTCAAATAATCTGGGTGGACTGTCAAAGTCTGCTTGCTGTATACTTGAGCGTGGTAGACTGTCAGAGTCTTCTTCTCTTCTTCTTGTTCACTGGAGTGTGGTAGACTGTCATAGTCTGCTTGCTGTACACTTGAGCGTGGCAGACTGTCATAGTCTTTCTGTTGTTCACTTGAGCGTGGCAGACTTGCATTGTCTGCTGCTGGTTGCTCAGAGGAGGTTGCTAGACCCTCATGGTCTTGTTCATGCAAGGACAGCGCTTTGGAGTCTTGCATTGCTTCTATCGTGGAGGCTGTCCACGAGCTCGCTGTGGAGGCTTGTGTCACTCCCTCTGTGGCGTCTTGCAGCGTTCCTTGTGTGGAATCGTGCATTGGTCTCTCTGTGGAAACTGTCATCACTTCTTGTTCATGCAAGGACTGCGCTCTGGAGTCTAGCGTTGCTTCTATCGTGGAGTCTGTCCACGAGCTCGCTGTGGAGTCTTTCATCACTTTCCGTGTGGAGGCTGGGGCCCTTTGTACTGCATGGACCACTCTCTGTGTGGAGTCGAGGGACCCTTCGTGGTGCATGGACCACTCTCTGTGTGGCAGCAGGCCGCTCTCCGTGGGCTTGTACCGCTCTCTGTCTCTTGGTGTCAGGCCGCAGCATAATCCTGCACACACGAGTCGGGATGTCATATCGGCTGGGCTGAAGATCCTCAAATCCGAAGAACACATCGTTGGGTTCGCCAATGTGCAACACGTCTAGTTGCAGTTCGGATTTGGTACTGGGGGAGACTCCCAAGGTGAAAGCTTCGTCTGAGTCGCTGTCTTCCAAGACCATATCATCACGTTTTGTTTCGGAGCTGGCATTGGGCTCGGGATGTCCAAAGAAGAATTCAAGGTCTGAGTCATAGTCTTCAAGGCGTGTACCATCTCTTTGGGCGGTGCTTACTGCTTGTTGCAGGGTTCTGCGGAGGTTACTTTCAGATACTGGTCGAATTTCAGGCATTGTGCTGTCGTTCCAGGTGAAAGAATCTGATTTTGAGGCATTACATTTTTTTTCCCGTGTTTTGGGACATTTCCCCTTTAAGTGGGCGTGGTCCAGGGCCTCTGACGTCACGACGCTTGTGAAGTAGAGCTTAGGAAGCGATTGTGCATGCGCAGATCGCCGTGCCTTTACTTAGGGCCTTTTTCTCAATTGCGCATGCGCGGCTTCTCACGCATGTGCAAACGGACCTTCCCGTTCTGTGCGCTCTTCGCGCAACTGTGCATGTGCAGCACCTTTTCCAAGATGGCTGCAATTCAAAACTGCCGTTCGGTGCTGCAAGCCTACCTCGCGGTGAGTTTTGGCGCCTCTTTTACCTTTTCTTCTTGTATGTTCCTCGCAGAATTCTTGGAATTTGTCCAGGACTGCCTGGAAGATGCTCTTGTTTTGCCCCTTTGAGTATTTGAAGGTCTGGAAGATTTCACCTGCTTCTGGACCTGCGATGGTAGGTAGAAGCGTTATTTTCTCTGCATTCGCCACGCCATCTAGGTCGCACGCTACCAGGTAGATCTCGAATCTCTGCCAGAACCAACGCCAGTTTTTACTGAGATTGCTTTGGTACTGGAGCTGCTGTGGAATCGGAATCCCAAACATCATTTTGTTGCTGGTTGGCACTGTTTTGTTGAGTTGAGCTATATGGATTTAACAGTCCACTCCTGGAATCATGTTTTGTTATGCTCTTGATGTAGCATATGCTGCTTCCTTGATGTGCACTCTGACAAAGGAAGGTTCAGACTTGGAGATAGCTTCAACACGTTTATTGAACTATTAACAATTCTCCTACTTGGATTCAATGCTACTGTTAATCCCGCTATAGCTACTCAGACTGACTAACCAGTCTGCTACAATCCACGTGGTGGGAGTGATGCGTTTCAAATCAACGCTGTGTACACACTGAGAGTCTCCACTGGAAAGAGGAAGATCATGTGTGCAGTGTCCTTATATATGGGTTGGTGTAATGCCCCCCTGTGGAAGTGTCACCGCTGTGTGTATCGTGAATGCCCATTGGTCGTGTCCTATCTTACTGACCTATTGGTTGACTGTCTGTGTGTCATGTCTCTGGTGTTCCCTCTGGTGTCTAGCTAGGTGTAGTGTATGTACATTAACCTTTGTGTACTTACAGTGATGTATATCACCACAGTTTGATCTTCTACTTCGACACCATTTTCCTGCACTATCCCCACATCTTTTGATGTTTTTAATATGTTAACATCTGTCAATCTCTTACTCAATTACCTCCTCAACCCACCAGCAATGCACTTCACCATAAATGGTTAAACCCACAATGCCAAGGAGTAACAGTTGAGGACCAATGCCAGGACAATGCATCCACCAAAAATGATTCTCTCATCATAGACCGCACTGCTCATCCACCCGGCTTTGATCTCCACAGTGACCTGAGTCCTTTTAAACTGTTTCCGGAATAGCCAAGAGAAGGCACCAGGGTTGGGGTGAAGTGTGAGGGGCAACTTGGTATTGTCACTGAACTCGCTTCCTTAGCTCACCCCCACCCTCTACACAATACAATACAGCCAAACACAGAGGGAAAATCAGGGTGTAAAATAAGAATGAAAGTAAAGGATAAGGGTGTCTGTTTCAGATGAACATCTTTCAGTACACCTTTCTTCAATCGAGGCCTTCAGTTGGAGGTTTTTGTTTTTCAGACTGTAATGGTTTTCACTGTGGATTCATCCTGGTTCTCTACAGGTTCAGAAACAGCAGATAGGCAGTATTTCTGAGGAGCGAGAGAGACAGACAATCACAGCTGTTCCTCTCGGCATCCAGCATCCGACTGCCACTTCTTGTGTCCTCTGAAAACCATCCCACTGGGGTAGGGCCGATTACTACCTGTCGCCAGGCAGAATACAGCCTTTGGCCAATTCATTGGCTGCCAGCCAGCCAACTGAACTGAATGCCTCCGATCTCTTGGGTGCCAAAATGTCTGAGTTCTGGTGTTCAAAGCTATAATGGACAGCACGGTAGCACAAGTGGATATCACTGTGGCTTCACAGCGCCAGGGTCCCAGGTTCAATTCCCCATTGGGTCACTGTCTGTGCGGAGTCTGCACGTTCTCCCTGTGTCTGCGTGGGTTTCCTCCGGGTGCTCCGGTTTCCTCCCACCGTCCAAAGACGTGCAGGTTAGGTGGATTGGCCATGCTAAATTGCCCTTAGTGACCAAAAAGGTTAGGCGGGGTTATTGGGTTACGGGGATAGGGTGGAAGTGAGGGCTTAAGTGGGTCGGTGCAGACTCGATGGGCCGAATGGCCTCCTTCTGCACTGTATGTTCTATCTCCTTTGCAACTTTTGAGTTCCCCACTTTCTCTGCTTGACTTAAAGGTATATGTCCACTCAACATCCATGGATCAAAAATGATAACCACAAAGTAAAAGAAATGGAAAATAAAGGAATTAACAGGAAGGGCCCTTGCACACTAGCAGCAGCTACCACCAGTGGAGCTGCCTAGTACAGAGGAGTTGCCAGCCTCCGATTGACCAGCAGCTCTCGGTGGATGTGGCTTCCTCCCCTGGGGTCCTTCATCCTGTGGATGGCTCGCTACTGGTCTGGATGTGCATAAGATGCGGTGAACCTTCTTATAAAGGAGGGGACGTGGGGGTCTCCACAGCTCTCTAGCCAGCAGCAAAGACCCTCATCGCCTCACAATATTCCAATTTATTTCTGAGAATTAAAACAATTTTGGTGAGTTTGAAAATAATGGACCTACAGTAAATAATCCAAATTAACTTCAAAAAACACTAAAATGTAATCGTATTTAATCCAGATTAATTATTCTCAAATATAAAAAAACTACAAACATTTAGCTTGCCTCCAAACAACACTGTCTTAAGCATTGGAACCAATTATTCTGTGCATAGTTCTACTTCTAAACATTGTCAAAGCATTAAAATAAGAACTTCAATGACTTCAGTGCCGTTTGCGCCAAATAAAATGCACACTTTTTTATTTCTACATCGCTCATTCAAAGCATTAATCTTGTTGTATTATCAAATCATATGCCTAAATTAAAAAGGTCAAGCCTCTGAAAATTCACTAATCATTTCATTTTCTCTTATATCTGATTTCAACACTTTGACCCTCAACTACTAGCCTGAAAGATTTTGAATATTTCTAGGAGACATTTATCATTGCAAAGCTTTTGCATGGTGCCTTACAGCTCTTTGAGCCAAATTACAATCAGGCAAGCAGCCTGAACTCCCAATGAGTTGATTTAGTTTTAAATTTAACCTGATCGACTTCCTTATTCAGAGGGATTTCTAACGGTAATGGGTACCCCAGTTGCGATTGAAGCAATGCCTGTCTGACCCATGTAAATGAGGTGCCCTCCACTTGACCCTGTAAACTCCATAAGGGTCAATGTTGGAGGGCACTAACGGATGTGACCCTGATGAAATTTCAGGGTCTGTATCTGAGCAGCCTGATTAATGAAAGAAGAAAATTGAACGTTTCTTCAAATAGACTTACAAGGCAGTGCTAACTGGGCACAGCATGAGATTCCCAGCTCCAGCAAGTCCTGGTCCATTAATTTCTTCTCAATAATGCTGGCAAGAAATCTGTTAATGATGGTGTACTTCTGGAAGAAACTGCAGGCTATTTTTCACGATTAGTGCTTCCCCTGGACTGCTTGGATACATTAAAAAAAGGTTGGCATAAACTAATTAAAAAAATTAAGATCAGCATTACATTGGTGAAAAATCTCCTTTAACAATCATTTTTTTTTAAATTCCAATTAAGGGGCAATTTAGCATGACCAATCCACCTACCCTGCGCATCTGTGGGTTGTGGGGGTGAAACCCACACAGACACGGGGAGAATGTGCAAACTCCACATGGACAGTGACCCGGGGCGGGATCGAACCCGGGTCCTCGGCGCCGTGAGGCAGTAGTGCTAACCACTGCGCCACTATGCCACCCACCACCTTGACAATCATAGACAGCTGGTGCATAATTATGCATATACAAGTCAAAAAGCAAGTATTCAACGCCAAGACAGTCTGAGATTAAACAAAATTAAGATTTTGAGGGAGCGCCAAACTAGTGACAGAACAAATAGTGAGGAGTTTTCTACCCCAGACTATTGGTGTGATCTTGTTCAGGTACTTCACAGTGCAGTCGTGTGCTTATAGACATTTAATAATAATAATCACTTATTGTCACAAGTAGGCTTCAATGAAATTACTGTGAAGAGCCCCTAGTCGCCACATTCCGGCGCCTGTCAGGAGGCCGGTACGAGAATTGAACCTGTGCTGCTGGCATTGTTCTGCATCGCAAGCCAGCTATTTAGCTCACTGTGCTAATCCAGCCCCTTCAGGTAGATAATTCAATCCAACTAGTTTGTGTTCGTGTTTACATGTCAATTGAGCAGTATTCCTAGCCCAATGTGTCTTCCTGTTTCTGTATCCTTTTATCTCACGACTCTTAATTCCCTAACTGCTGCAGTGCATTTCAGTCTCACCACTCTCTGTTTAAAACACAAGCTTCTCTTGCATTATCCCATATCTCATATTTATGCCGCCTGCCCAGCCCCCCCAACGCCATTCTTGACCCGTCAATTACTGCAAACAAATCCGGTTCCACCTAGCCTATCACACACCTTCATAATCTTCAAGATCAAACTCACTTTATCCTCCTCCACATTATTAAAAGCAGCCCCGATTTTCCAACTAATTTGTGCTGGCATATCCACATACCAGACAGTATACAATGAGTCGGTGCTGTTGTCATGGGCTAGTGCATGATCAGTTCCAGCCCCACTTGGCCTAGAGTCGTAACACGGGTGAAATTAGGGTTGGAATTCTCCAGCCGTTGGGATTCTCATTTCCCGCTGTCAGCGCAATCCCCCCCCCCCGCGGGTTTCCCTGCGGTGTGGAGTGGCTTCAATGGGAAATTCCATTGACAAGCAACAGGAAAAGATAATCCTGCTACCAGAGAACTGTGCACCGCCGAGAAACACGCGGCGGAGGGATCGGAGGATCCCGCCCAAGATTTTATGTAAAATACCCGAGGTCCTTGGTTGCGCCCAATAAACGACAGTCACCAGGTTTGTAACACCAACACAAGTAACAATTTATTATATACATTATTACAATTAAATGTACAGAAAACTTAATTTATTATCTGATACCCTTTTTTCAACCCCCAAACCCACCTCCTAACTATCCCACTCTCTACACACACACACACACATACGCAAACACACATACATCATAGTGGGGAAAGGGAAAGGAAATATCAACAAAAATAAAGGATGAAGATTTTTGATGCACTGAGATGATTTTCGGTTGGTGTCTTTCTGAAGCTCAGCTTCCGTTTTGATATATTTTCCTTCTAGGTTTGAGATGACTTTCTCTGGTAAGGTTTTCTACCTTCTCTGCAGACTCTGCATCACTCCAAGTTCACAGCAAAGGATGTGTCAGGCACTCACTGCTTTCAGAACAACAAAGCAGTTCTTCCACTTCAACACGCAGAAGTGAGAGAGAGAGCATTCCTTTCACTTCCAAGGGCTGTACGCTTCTGCCAAGTTCTTCAGAACGCATCACGCAGGAACCAATTACTGACCATAATCAGGTAGAACCACCGTCCCTTGCCAACCCACTGGTTGCCAGCTAGCCTCCCAATCAATCGAACTCCCTCCAAACTGGTTCCTGAGATCCACTTGGTTCCGAGGAGTGTGGCTAAAATCAAAACCTGGGAACACAGTGTCCTGACAAGCAGGCTGCTTCAACCTTGAGTCTTCTGCTTGAAGGAATACTCCGATTATGGGTCCACGGACCAAAATAATAAAACAGCACAAAAAAATGGGAACAAAGGAAATAAACAGGAAGGGCACTTATGCTGTATCCATTCTATGTTTTCTCAATATCCTTTCTGTAGTCTGAAACCTAAACCATTGCACCCAATTATCAAACTGTGAATTTTTAATGGTAACTTGACTATTGGACTTCCTATGCCTTGTCATAAAGTCCAGTATTGCATTCACTTTATGACCTTCTATATTTGAGGTACTTATTCTAATGTTTCACCCAACTGAACTGTTCAAATCCCTTTGCTCGTCCACATCACCTTCTCCCATTCAAAAGTATAATAATTACTTTTATTGCTGAGAAAAAGATTCACAGGAATACCAAATCTCAAAGAGAGAAACAAATTTATACTGCATGAGAAAAATGTGCTGATTGGTTGGCAAGTGGATTCTGATTGCTAGAGGCGTTGCCACGGAGAGTGAACCAGGGAGCAGCTATCCCCCCCAAAAAGAAAATGTCCAGCCACTACATTTCTTTCAACAAAAGTAAAGCTGGGGGACAACTGTTCCCTGGTGCATTCCCCAAGCACTGCCTCAACCAGAATTTAAATGACAACCAACTAGGATTCTTTCCTTACTCAAGAAAAATGTGTTGTTCCCTTGGGAATTTGGTACTCTAATGGTTCTGTCATGATAAGTGCAAGATGAAAAACTGCATCACCATCTCTTTTTTTCAGCAATACTCACATCTTGTGCTACCAAATGACAATTACTTTTATCTTCATCAAAATGCAACACCTCATATTGTGGCCACTTCACATAGTGACATTGGCTGGAATTCTCCGGTCGTTGCGATTCATTTTTCCCGTCGCCAGCGGATCTCCTGGCGGCGTGGGTTGGTTAAAATGGGAAATCCCATTGACAAGTGGCAGGACGATAGAATTCCAGTGAGTGGCTCACTGCCGAGAAACACCTGCTATGGGAGAATCCAGCCCAATGAATTCTAACAACTATCTTTTGCTCATTCTGCCAATATCCTTTCAGCTTCCTTTCGACCTCAGAGCTATTTATGATGCCTTCTACTGGGAGCACAGTGAGAACAGGGGGTGCACAACTCAGCAAACACCATCCCATTCAGACAATGCATCAATTATCTGGTTATGAAAAGAGGCAGTTGATGAGTATACAGAGTGTGTCTGTAAATAATGTGCATTATCCACGACTGTGGCAAAGCCACAATATCAGGAGTTCAAAAGAGAACAGTCAGGTCACTTGACATAGCTTTGCCCATCAATCCAAGGAAATATTCAAGTGTCCTTTTAATGATTGCAAGATTTTTGCCTCCAATATTTCAACCCGAAGTTCATTTTTATATTTATCCCCAATTTTGTGTGACATTTGACCTATTTTTGCCTTTTAACTTTGAGCCAGTGTGTTCATGCCCTAATTTCATAACATAATTTAGTAAGAATCATTCAAATTAACCATTTTTAATACCGCCAGATAGGCATCTCTTCATCATCGCCTTTCAGCAGCTTGTGTTAATATAGCACCTTCAATGTAGCAAAATACACCGTGCATTTCACAGTTTTGACAGAGTGAGGTTCGGGGATTTCTCATCCTTTATACTTCTGCTTTGCGAGGAGCTGGCCTTTCATTATCAATGTAGTTCTCCCTGGAATGTGTAACTTAAAAGATAAGGGTTGCAATGTATTCAGGTTCAGTCATTCTACTTCATCTGATAAAATAGAAATCCATGCTCCTGGCTCTAATTCAAACTCTGTTGCCTGTCCATCTACTTTGAAGTTAGCACTCTTAATACTTGTCTTCAGTGGCATTTCTCTCCCCTAGGAAGGTCAATTCCTGTTCTTATGATTCTTTCACTTCTTATATGTTGGTCAGCTTTAAGAAAATTTGCAGTTCCTCTGCTGGACATTCTTCTCATTTGTGTGGTTTGCTCATATCACACCGAGACATTTAAAAATGGCAGTCGGACCAGCTTTTCTCCGTTTCCTTGGGCTTAGGCACACTTCCCATATTATGGCCTAAGAATTGAATGGCCTTGCTCGATCTTCTCCCCGCAAACAAACACCCCATTCTGTTTGCTAAATTCCATTTGTCTTGAGGTCTGCACTGCTTTCTCCTGTGTATGTAAGAGATCTGTTAATGCTTTGTCTAACACCACTCCAGTGATCCTGCCATGAATCAGCTTGTCCTTCAAAATCTCTCGAACACAGTTTCCTGCTAGCCTGCAGAGATTGTTGATAAACGAATCCATGCTTATGCCGGCTTTTGTTGTCTTCCATTAAATTTAGCCTCTCAATAGTCAAGTTCCAGTTGAAACTGAACTAAATCGAAAGCTCACAGGTCTTCGAAAGAAGCTAAGTCTCATCGAACCGCTGCCTTGCTGTCAGATCATCAGCAATAGTACCGACAGCATAAAAGTGCACCTGGTTTTTCTGCTCTTTTTTTAATATAAACCTCGGTGAACTTTTTTTCTGTTCTGTACCTGGTAATTTTTCTCCAGTTGTCCCAGTTCTAAAACTGCTGTGGCCCTTCTGCAGTCTGGAATGGGATTGGAAGGTTAATTCCATGTTCCTGTTGAGCCCTGGAAATGTTGAGGAGTAGGGCTGGTGGTGGTGGTGGTGGTGGTGATGGTGGTGGGTGGGTGGGGGGGGGGGGGGGGGGGAGAGGTTGGGGAGGGCAAAAGGGAGCGGGAAACAGAGACAAGCGGCTGGATTCACCGTTTTTGGGGCTAAGTGCGGAGGATCTGTGGGGTGTCATTCTCCGACCCCCCGCCGGGTTGCTGCCGTGAATCCTGCCCCCGCCGGTTGCCAAAGTCTCCGGTACCGGATATTCGGCGGGGCGGGAATCGCACCGTGCCGGTTGGCGGGCCCCCCTGCTGGATTCTCCGCCCCGGATGGGCCGGAGTCCCGCCGATAAATTGCCTGTCCCGCCGGCGTGGATTAAACCACCTTTTGAACGGCGGGACAAGGCGGCATGGGCGGGCTCCGGGATCCTGGGGGGACGCGGGGCGATCTGGCCCCGGGGTGTGCCCCCACGGTGGCCTGGCCCGCGATCGGGGCCCACCAATCCGCGGGCAGGCCTGTGCCATGGGGGCACTCTTTCCCTTCCGCCTCCGCCACGGTCTCCACCATGGCGGAGGCCGAAGAGACTCCCTCCATTGCGCATGCGTGGGAAACTGTCAGCGGCCGCTGACGCTCCCGCGCATGCGCCGCCCGGGGATGTCATTTCCGCGCCAGCTGGCGGGGCAATAAAGGCCGTTTCCGCCAGCTGGCGGGGTGGAAATTCCTCCGGCGTCGGCCTAGCCCCTCAATGTTGGGGCTCAGCCCCCAAAGATGCAGAGCATTCCGCACCTTTGGGGCGGCGCAATGCCCGTCTGATTGGCGCCGTTTTGGGCGCCAGTCGGCAGACATCGTGCCGTTTCGGGAGAATTTTGCCCGTGGTGTTTTACATCAATAGAATCTGCGTCTCCACCTCACCGATCCTGCGACTGGTGAGGGGCTCGCAGCCGTGCCACTTAAAATCCCCGGCTCCCACGATAAAAACGGCTGGAGAATGGCTGGATCCGTGGCCGCGCACGCGCACAACGAAGACTTGCAGCGGTAGCATCGTAAAACATGGCACCGGCCGTGCGCGCACCCGACCTGCCAGATAGTGTGTCCCCCCTCGGGCCACTCCCTGGCTACCCCCTGGCCAATCCCCACCAGTCCCCCAGCCCTCGCCGAAGCCCCTTCCGAAACAGTCCGCAGCCGCCACGCCGGGTTCCCGACTGCTGAGACCACACGTCAACCGCGCGGTCGGAAACTCGGCCCACTGTGGGCGGAGCATTGGGGGAGGGTCTTAAGGGTACGTGCTGAGGCCATCCCAACGGCGTGGGGTATGATGACGACATTTTGGAGTGTGTGCGCACGTTGGTGCGTATGTGAGTCAGAGACATCTGCACTTCAGTAAAGAAAACCCACTGAAAATTAGTCATCTGCAGCAGCCACATGTCCAACCTCAGAACAGAGAAAGGACTGCACTGCAGTAACTGAAGGTCGCCTTGGCTGCAGCCATGAGCATTAATGCTTCAGATTCCTTCCTGTTTAGCGCTGTAGGTCTTTGCAGCATTTCTCAATTCACATTCACTGAAGGTAAGGGATGTCATAGTAGGTCTGGTTTCAAATGCACTCCAGTTATTTATCTTACTGGAGAACAACAAGCGGTCCAAGCAATAGGTTGTACAGACTTCCCCTCATAAATTCTGAGCTGTATCTCAAACAAAAAAGCAATTCCACTTCCTCCACATCTAGTTAGTGTTGAGTATATGTGGAGGATCGTGCAGGCCAACATGGCAGCAGTCACAATGCCTTCATTTTGTCACATTCCACTATATCAACTGCATTTGAACCACCACAACAAACCAGAGTGGGCTATTGGGAGACGAGGGAGAGATGCTGAGAATGTGACTCAGGACTCTTTTGTGCAACCCAGGCACAAGTGGGCAGCACACATCACAAGCTATCACCATTGCCAAGCTAAAGCAACACTTCTCTGTCTGGTACCTCTGGAGGAATCCTGCAGTATTTGGCATAGCAGGTGTCAAGATTCATGGTGAACAGCTGCACAACTTGCTATTGTGAGCACAGTCAAATGCGCAAAAGCAGCCCGTAAAGTGGAGAGGGGGAGGAAAGAGAAAGGCACAGGCAGCCAGCACTGTCCCTTTCTGTCTGTGCTCAGATCATCCGCCTATGATAAACACAATTCCCTGTTCACCAAAAGCCCACAACGTACCTTCCCTCTCTACTCTTGGGCACAATGGAAAAATAAAAACAAGAAATTAAATTTGTAAATCAAATCAAAGAATATTATGTTGCATGTAAATGTAAACTCATTTATCTGGTGCATTTGCGTCGTATTGTAGAACTGCTGTGCAGTGCCACCTCCCAATGTTGCAGAATGGCTAGCGGAAAGTTACTGACTTTCAGTATCGGAGACTGCAGATAGCTTTGGAGGACAACTTTGAGCAATGCTGGCCCTAGAAGGCTGGATTCCGGTGCACCATCTCATTAAAGGCAGCAACAGTCTGGGCGGCTGGTCGATAGGCAACAGCAAAGGCCCTAGCGAATGATAGTGCTGGGAGGAAAATGCCGTGTTGTGGAGAGAGAAAGGTTCATGGAACCATGGAGACACCCCCCCACCCTTTCCTCCCCTGCCGCCGTGGACACTTTCTCAGCAATCCTAAAATAGAAGACAGATTTTTGGGCCATTGCTACACACTGCAGGAAATTTCAGTCCCATGCCAGCACATGGATTTCCTGCCGATGAGGGGTTCCCGATGCCAACGGCGGGACCGGTTGATCCCATTGTCGGGAACATCGGGTGGCGGCTGCGGACTCAGTCCGTGGCAGCCCTGGTGGGGGGGTGGGGAGATCGAGCGGGGTGGGGGTGGGGGGGGTGGGAGGGGAGTCTCATGGGCTGCCAGGGCGGCGATCGGGCGGCTTGGATACGTGGACACGCGCCATCTCAGGGGGGCCTACATTTTGGATGTCGCTCCGTGGTCCGGGTCCGCCATGTGTCACATGGTGCGGCCGCTGCAGACCGCCATCGTGCGCATGCGCGGACTCCCAACCGGACGAGTGGCAGCCGTTTCCTCAGCCAGATCTGCGAGCAGCTCCCTGGGGCTCTGCTAGCCCTCTGCAGGTAGGAGAATCACTCTTGATCTTTTGAAGGAAAGTCGAGAGTGAAATGCCAGCGCTTCTACGCTGGCGTGGGGACATATCCCCATTTTTGGAGAATCCAGCCCCTCATCTTAACTTGCACCGGAGTTCCATGCATCTTAACTTGCACCAGAGTTCCATGCATCTTAGCTTGCACCAGAGTTCCATGCATCTTAACTTGCACCGGAGTTCCATTCACTCATCATCCCATGTGTTTGCTGATCTACATTGGCTCCCAGTCCATTGATGATTCAATTTTCAACATTCTCACCCTTCTTGTCAAATGCTCCGCAGCACCTTCCTTCAACTCCCTTTCTTCATCCCTGCAATTTCGTCCAGCCCTAGGAACCACAATTGGCGACCATGGCTTCAGCTGCCTAGTCTCACAAGATCTGGAATTCGCTCCCTAAACCTAGCCATCTTGACTTCCTTTAAGATGCTCCTTAAAACCCAACTTCCTAATATCTCCTGAGGTGGTTTCGTGTCATACTGTTTGATAACAGTCCTGCAAAGTGCCTTGGAAAGTTTTACTATGCAAAGGCACTGGGTGGAATTTATTGGCAGTTCACGCCGGCAGGAAATTTCGGCCCCATGCCGGCGCACGGGTTTCCTGGCGGAGGGGTTCCTAATGCCAACGGCGGGACCGGTAGATCCCATTGGGGGGACGTCTCCCCCGCCGAAAAACATGCGTCGGGGTGGTCGGTAAATCCCGCCTACTATATAAATGTAACATAACAGTTTGTATTATGTTCATTCACTTTTGAACAACTGGTATTTTGTTTACTGCACAAGGCACTACAAATCGATTCATCCATTTTGCCTGTACGAGATTAATGCATTTAATCTATTTTGTTCTACGTCCTTGCCATGAACCTTTGAATGCAGTTGCGGATATACCCAACTAAATGTGCTCTCCCAGCTGAAGCAGTATGCTTAGCAGATAACTGCACAGTGAACTGACCAACCTCAGTGAATAATGAAAGCTAGCCAACTGCATCTTTGATGAACCTGTCGCAGTGCCAGGTTCTCACACAGAGTTGCTATGGACACCCCTTGCTTTCAGAAGCAGGAGCTACTATCATGTATACAGGGCTGGAGTAGAACCTGGCACTGCTACAGGTTCAACATTAGCAGCAGTCAGCTGTCAGCTCATAGAGCCATAAAATTTTACAGCACAGAGAAAGATCCTTCGGCCTGTCATGTCTGCCCTGGCCATCAAGCACCTATCTATTCTCATCCCAATTTCTAGCACTTGGTCCATAGCATTGTATGCTTTGCCATTTCTTTTTTAAAAATATTTTTATTAGGGTACATGTAATTTTTATAATAATAAAAACAGCGACATAAACATGGTACAATAAACATTTCCACCCCCATCACAATCTTCGCACACCACAACCATAAAACAACAGTCTGCCCACCGGCATTCTGCTTCTGCTGACATTTTAATTTTCCCCGAGAAAGTCGACGAACGGCTGCCACCTCCAGGTGAACCCTAACATTGACCCTCTTAAGGCGGACTTTATTTTCTCGAGACTGAGAAACCCAGCCATGTCACTAACCCAGGTCTCTACACTCGGGGGCTTCGAGTGCCTCCTCATCAATAAGATCCGTCTCTGGGCTATCAGGGAGGCAAAGGCCAAGATGTCGGCCTCTTTCGCCCCCTGGACTCCCGACTCTTCCGACACTCCAAAGATCACCATCTCTGGATTCGGCACCACGGTGTTTTGAGTACCGTGGACATCGCCTCAGCGAAACCCTGCCAAAACCCTCTAAGCTTCGGGCATGCCCAAAACATGTGGACATGATTTGCTGGGCTTTCCGTGCACCTCGCACACCTATCCTCTACCCCGAAGAACTTGCTCATCCGGGCCACCGTCATGTGTGCCCGGTTGATTACCTTGCTGGGGGAATTTGGTAATTTTTTTGGGTATAAATATACCCCAAATATAACCTTAACCCTGCTTAAGGCATCCGCCCACAGACCCACCTCTATCTCTCCCCCTAGCTTGTCTTCCCACTTGCCCTTAAGCTCCTCCACCGGAGTTTCCTCTGATTCCAAAAGTTCCTGGTAGATATCTGATACCTTCCCATCCACCACCCATGTATTGGAGACCACTCTGCCCTGTATCCCCCGTGGCGGCAGCAGTGGGAAGGCCGGAACCTGCCCTCTCAGGAAGTCTCGTACCTGCAGATACCTAAACCCATTCTATGCTGGCAATTCAAATTTATCCTCCAAGGCTTTCAAGCTGGGAAAGCTCCCATCTATAAATAGATCACCCACCCTCCTAATTCCTGCCCTTTGCCATCTCCGGAACCCACCATCCAGCCTACCCGGTGCAAACCGATGATTATTATAAATCATGGTCCAAAGCGATGCTCCCCCCACTCTCTTATATCTTCTCCATTGCCCCCAGATTCACAGAGCCACCACCACCGGACTTGTGGAGTATTGGGCCGGCGAGAATGGAAGAGGTGACATTATCAGTGCTCCCAAACTTGTGTCTTTACATGACGCCGCCTCGATTCACTCCCACACCGACCCCTCCCCCACTACCCAGTTCCTAATCATGGCTATATTAGCCATTCAGTAGTAATTACAAAAGTTCTGCAACGCCAACCCACTCTCCCCCCAACTGCGCTCCAGCAACACTTTCCTCACTCGCAGGGTTTTACCTGCCCACATAAAGCCTCAAATAACCTTATTTACCTGTTTAAAAAAGGCCCTCGGGATGAAGATGGGGAGGCACTGAAAGACAAACAGAAATCTGGGGGGAACCGTAATTTTCACTGTCCGTACCCTCCCTGCCTCTTTCATTTGTTCTACGAGCCGGGATAGGTTTAACTTGTGCAGTGACTCCCATTCCCGAGCCACCTGGGTTCCCAGATATCGGAAGTTCCTTCCTACCATTCAAAATGTCAGCTCTCCCAGTCTCTTCTCCTGCCCTCTTGCCTGGATCGCGAGCACCTCGCTTTTCCCCAAGTTCAATTTATACCCCAAAAAATTACCAAATTCCCCCAGTGTCCGCATAACTTCCCCCATCCCCTCCAACAGGTCTGAAATATACAAAAGCAGGTCATCTGCGTGAAGCGAGACACAGTGCTCCACCCCCCCCCCCCGAACCAGCCCTATCCAGTTCCTAGAGGCTCTTAACGCCATGGCCTGCGGCTCTATGGCCAGAGCAAACAGTAGCAGGGAGAGGAGACACCCTTGTCTCGTCCCTCGGTGTAGTTCAAAATACCCCAACCTCAACCGGTTTGTACGCACACTCGCTATTGGTCCCTGATAGAGAAACCCCGTCCAGTCAATGAAGCGCTCACCAAACCCAAACCTTCCCAGTGCCTCCCACAGGTAATCCCACTCCACCCGATCAAAAGCCTTTCTTTTCCGCATCCATCGCAACCACAACTTTCATCTCCTCTCCTTCTGAGGGCATCATAATAACATTTAAAAGCCTTCGGACATTGGCTGTGAGTTGCCTGCTCTTTACAAATCCCGTCTGGTCCTTAAACACCTCATTCACCCCCACTGGGTCCAGGACCGTGATCCCACCTCTACTCTTTACTCTCCCTATCTCCCTGGCCGCCTCTCTCTTTCTGAGCTGGTGCGCTAACATTCTGCTTGCCTTTTCCCCATACTCATAAATCGTCCCCCTTGCCTTCCTCAGCTGTTCCACCGCCTTCGCTGTAGCCAACAGCCCAAACTCCACCTGTAACCTCCACCGCTCCCTCAGTAGCCCTGTGTCCGGGACCTCCGAGTATCTCCTGTCCACCTGGAGTATCTCCTCAACTCATCTAACCCTCTCAGCCCTTTCCACCTTTTCTCTGTGGGCCCGTATCGAGATTAATTCCCCTCTGACCAGTGTTTTCAAAGCTTCCCAGACCGTTTCTTCAGAGACCTCCCCCGTATCATTTGTTTCCAGGTAGTTCTGGGTGGACTTGTTCACCCGCCCACAGACGGCTTTATCTGCTAACAACCCCACATCCAGCCTCCATAGCGGGCATTATCCTCTCTCCAAACAAACCCGTAGAGCCACCCAATGTGGGTCATGGTCCGGAACTGCGATTGCCGAGTACTCAGTATCCACCACCCCCGGTATTAGAGCCATGCTCAGAACAAAAAATTTGATCCGAGATAATAACTTGTGGACATGTGAGAAAAAAGAAAACTCCTTCGCCCTTGGCCGTGCAAACCTCCATGGGTCTACTCCCCCCATCTATTCCATAAACCCCTTCAATTCCTTTGCCGCGACTGGCACCCTCCCTGTCCTGGATTTTGACCGGTCCAATTCCGGATCAATGACTGTGTTGAAATCTCCCCCCATGATCAAGTTATGTGACTCCATGTTTGGGATCCTACCTCACACCCACCTCATAAATTCCACATTGTCCCAATTCGGAGCATATACGTTTACAAGTACCAACTGCACCCCCTCCAGCTTCCCACTTACCATTATGTACATGCCCCCCGTGTCTGACGCGATTCTCCCTGCCTCAAATACCACCTGTATATTAATCAAAATCGCTACCCCCCTGGTCTTTGAGTCCAGCACTGAGTGGAATACTTGGCCAACCCACCCCTTTCTCAATCTAGTCTGGTCTGTAACCTTTAGGTGTGTCTCTTGTAACATTGCCACGCCCACCTTCAGCCCCCTCAATTGCGCGAACACGCGAGCCCTCTTGACCGGCCCGTTCAACCCTCTAACGTTCCATGTAATCAGCCTGGTCGGGGGACTTCCCGCCCCCGCCCTGCCGGCTGGCCATCACCCTTTTTAGGCCAGCCTCCAGCCGTGTCCCTGGCCTCCTCGAACCCCCCTCAGACATCCTCTGTCCCCGACCTCCCATTTGTCCCCTAGCACCAGTTCCTCCCCTGTCGGCAAAGCAGCTTCACCCCCCTCCCTTCCCCCTGGTAGCAGCACCAGAAAGTAACCCCCATATCAAGCTCAAGCTTATCACCTGCTCGCCCCCCACTGTGCTTCCGTGAGTCAGCTGACCTAGCTGACCTAATAGCTCCCACCCATGGCACCAAACAGACTGTCTCTCCATTGTTCTCTCACCTCTCTCCCCACTTGGACATACATATTCAAAGCATCACATTCCCCAGTAAACAAACAGCAGACAAAAGTGGAAAAACAATCACAGAAAAAGCAACCACGAACACCGCCACCGCCCCCCCCCCCCCCCCACCGCCCCCTGCACCCAGCTCCCAGTAAGATAAAGTTAACTTTAGCCATCAAAACAGCCCCTTATTGCACATAACACTACTTATTCAAACTAGCATAAAAGTGATTTCAACAAATCGCCATTGCAGTACTATCACAAGGATTCAGTGTCTTTAGTTCACATCTAGTCTTTTTCCCTGATGAAAATCAATGCATCGTCTCGTGTTTCGAAGGAAAATTCCCGGTCCTCATGTGACCCACAGACGCGCTGAGTACAACGTCCCGAACTTCACCCCCTTTTTAAAGAGGGCAGATTTTGACCGATTAAACCCTGCTCGCCTCTTGGCCAAATCCGCGCCCAGGTCTTGAGAAATGCGCAACTCACAATTCTCCCACCTGCTGCTCCATTCTTTCTTCCCACCGCAGAACGTGTTTCTTGTCAAGGAATCAATGCATACATACCACCATCGCCCTCAGTGGCTCGTTCGCTCGGGGCTTCTTTGCGAGGGCTCTGTTCGCTCTATCAACTTCCAAGGGCCAAAGGAATGCCTCAGCCCCCATCAACTTCTCCAGTATGTTCGTCACATAGGCCCTCGCATCCGATCCCTCACTGCCCTCAGGGAGGTGAACGATTCTCAGGTTCTGCCTCCTGGACCTGTTCTCCAGGTCCTCCAGCATCTCCTGCATTCTTTTCTGGTAGTCATTCATCATCTCCACCTTGGTCTCCAGCACGGTTAGGTATTCCTCGCGCTCGGACACCTTTTTCTCCACCCCCTGGATCGCATGTCCGTGGATTTCTTGATTCTGCACCACCTGATCAATCGAAGCATTGGCTGGGTCCAGTGTGTCCTTCTTAAGCTTGGCGAAGCAATCTTCAAAAAACTTCACCAGCTGCTCCGTCGACCACTGTGCCATCTTCCCGCGGCCCTGCTTCTCCGCCATGCTTTCCCACATTGCCAGCTCTGCTCGCGTCTTTCTTGGAGAACTTTGTCGTCTTACACGGCCGCTTCTGGTCCAATTCTCCATACACTGGAGGGGAATTTGTCCTCACGGTCTCACTCTCCACCAATTCATCCAATAAAAATCCCGGAAAAAAACGGGAGGAAAAGGTCCAAAAGTCCGTCACAGGCAGGAGCTATCAAATGTGCGACCTACTTCTCCATAGCCGCCACCCGAAGTCCATGCTTTGCCATTTCAAGTGCTCATCTAAATGCTTGTTAAATGTTGAGGTTCCCACCTCTACCACCCTTTCAGGCAGTGAGTTCCGGATTACCACCGCACTGTGGATGAAAAGGTTTTTCCTCAAATATCCCCTAAACCTCCTGCCCTTTACCTTAAATTTATTTATCTCGGTGTTGGCCCCTCTACTAAAGGGGAAAAATTTCTTCCCATCTACCTTTTGTCCCTCACCATTTAGTACACCTCAGGTCTCCCCCACCTCCCCCCCACACTGCCGCTAACCATCCCCAGACTTCTCTGCTCAAAGGAAAACAACCCCCACCAAGCCGGCCTCTCTTCATAGCTGTAACATGACTGATTGAGGGGACTTTCTTCTGAAGTTCTGTGATCTACGCAGTACTGTACAAGGATGAGATTTCCAAATTCCAACTATGATTCCTTCTTGGCATTTGGAATGCACAATTACCAGGAGATGTTACTACTTATTCTTTAGGCTCTGTTACCATGACTTATAATGTAGAAATCATTGCCACCACCACATGCTCAACAATATGCCAGAAGGATATTCATGGGTCAGCACGTTTTGGAGGAGCAAAGAGAACTGGGAAGAAAATTGGCAAAAGAAAAGTTTTAATATTGTAATATTGATTCACTGCAGATGTATTAGTCATACATTTTCAGGATACAATTACTTCTTTTAAGTAGAATTTAGCTCTTTCAAATAACAAAATTCAAGATGTTTTGAATTACTTGGGTCAACTCTTAATAAACTGCTGCTCTTTCAATTCTCAAACATTCAGATTTAATTTATCCAGAGTTGTAAAAAAAAATCTGCCTTCATGATTGTTTTTCTGTTTCCTCAAAAACATTTAGGTATTTAAAGGACATTTCTTAATCAAACCCAGAATTACAAGAAATGCAAATTAATTCTCACACCCAGGGCGAGATTTTAAACTTTCCGACCTGCATGCGATATGATAGCAAGTGACCGGTAGGGAACAGAAATTTCAGCAGCCCCTTGGTCAGTAACATATTAAACACTGTATTTGCCCCTGACCTCTGGGTTTCCTGACAAAGTAGGTTGAGCAGACATGATAGCCACCCACATGAGGGTCTTTCAGTTCAACTATTTAAGGGGTCAGACTTGAAGCGTTGTAGAGGTGGTTTAATAGAGCAAGAACCTGGAGCAATAGACTGTAATAAGGGAGCACCCAGTGTCATAATATACACCAGTATATCATGGTGCAGACACACACTGATGGACGCACAGTGGGACCAATCAACACACACAACACCGCAGCCAATCACCAGTGAGAGCACAAGCACTATAAAGACAGGGAGCATCAGAGTTCCCGTTCATTCGAGTTGCAGCTAGCTAGGAGGACAGAGCTCACAGCCTGCAACACAGACATTCACCATGTGCTGAGTGCATCGACTGGGTAGGACAAGGCAGAGGTCTTTAGTTAAAGCTAGTATCGTATTAACCCATAGTCTAAGTATGTTTAAACAGTTAATGATTCAATAAAATAGTGTTGCACTATTTCAAGTGTTGGTGACCTGGATGTGATCCAGAACACCCATCACATCACCCAGCTTTAGCAATGTGTGTCTAGAAATGATGTTGTAGACTGTAACAGGATTTACAGACAGGATGCTGACACGTGGATGAAGAAATCCCCAGAAGCACAGAATCATAGAATCCCGGTGTAGTGATCTTTACATGGGTGTGTACAGAAGGGGCTGATGGGACATAGAAAGACCACTAGGGGACAGCACTGATGGGTATAAAGGGGGAAGCAAGCAACCCTCAAGCCTCTTAGGCTGATTAGACTGTGAGGAGAACAAAGGCAGAGATTTAGCTCAGGGCTGCTAGTGTGGTCAGGCATTGTTGTAGTGCATAGAAAAGTTGTAACCTTCTACTAGTACAGTTCTTAAAGTAGGAGCTCACGCAGTTATTTAAGTTGTGTTACTCAATAAACTTTATGTAAAACTTCTGGCCTTCTTCCGAAAGCCTTTGCTGTAACTGAATTGAGTAGCACATGTTATCTGCCATACAGGTAACAAAACACTCTGCATAGTGGCACAGTGGTTAGCACTGTTGCCTCATGGCGCCGAGGACCCGGGTTCGATCCCGGCCCTGGGTCACTGTCCGTGTGGAGTTTGCACATTCTCCCCTTGTCTGCGTGGGTCTCACCCCCACAACCCAAAGATGTGCAGGGTAGGTAGATTGGCCACGCTAAATTGCCACTGAATTGGAAAAAAATAAATTTTTTAAAAGAATCATAGAATCCCGACGGTGCAGAAAGAGGCCATTCGGCCCATCGAGTCGGCACCGACCCTCTGAAAGAGCCCCCTACTTCGGTCCACTTCCCCTCCCCCATCCCCACAACCCCATAACCCACCTAACCTTTTGGACACTGAGGGACAACTTAGAATGGCCAATCCATCTAACCTGCACATCTTTGGACTGTGGAGGAAACCAAAGCACCCAGAGGAAACCCACACGAACATGAACTATTGGTAGGAGGTCACCGAAGAAGAAGTTGCTATGCTCCTGATTACAATGTCAGAAGATGTTTAAATGAATCAGAATAGGAAAGGCAGGTGGCATGGTACATTCAAATACACTCCTTCATGTGTACAGTGCTTTTCACACAAATTTCCCTTACAAGTGCACCCATTCCTCCCTGTCTAGGCACCTCCACAATCCTCATGTGACCATCCAGCCACTGACACTCACCCTCATCTTAATGTAATGTCACACCGATTCTTGAGAGTCAACCTCCACAAATATTGTCCATCCTCTGAACACATTCCATTCTCTCACAAACTTGGGTCTCTTCTTTCCTTCCCCTCAGAATAGGGCACAGAACACTAGGGGGACTTCATTAAAGAACACAGAGAGGTAAGACTGCTGCAGGTAAGACAGCTGTTTGTTTGTTTCAAAATTGAAAAAAACCCGGTAAAGTGACATCACACGAGACTGTGACCTGATTGGTTAAAGGCAGACTGGGCTAAATTTGAATATCCGTGGAATTACTGATTTAAATACTAGTTTTGATTTGACTTAGATTACTATTTTTAAGTTGATTTGAATTACTATTTTAAGTTGATTTGAATTACTATTTTTTAATTTTTTAATTTGACTTAAATAACTATTTTGGGTTGATTTAAATTACTATTTTTAAATTGATTTAAATAACTATTTTAATTTCAAGGGGCTAAATAGTCAGTTTTTTTTTAAAATCTAATTAAATATTACATGGGGATTGAATTTAATCTGACACAAAAATATCATCCTAAAGTTTATTTTCAAAAGTTGAATTTAAAGGAATAAATCATGGCAGGACAACTCCAAGGTGTGGTCTGCTCCTCTTGCTCCATGTGGCAGGCTGGGGACAGTTCCAGTCCCCAGGGTCGGCATGTGTGCAGGAAGTGTCTCCAGTTACAGCTCCTGGAAGCTCGAGTTTCAGAACTGGAGCGGTGGCTGGAGACACTGTGGAGCATCCGTGAGTCGGAGAGTATCGTGGACAGCACGTATAGAGAGGTGGTCACACCACAGCTCAGACTCCGCAGGCAGGAAGGGAATGGGTGACCACCAGACAGAGCAAGAGAGCGAGGCAGGTAGTGCGGGAATCTCCTGTGGCCATTCCTCTGCAGAACAGATATCCCATTTTTGATACTGTTGAGGGGACTGGCCTCTCAGGGGAAAACAGAAACAGCCAAACTCATTGCACCACGGTTGGTTCTGCTGCAGAGGGGAGGAGTAATTAGTGTAACAGTGCAATAGTTATAGGGGATTCAATTGTAAGGGGAATAGACAGGCATTTCTGTGGCCGCAAACGAGATTCCAGGATGGTACGTTGCCTCCCTGGTGCCAGGGTCAAGGATGTCTCGGAGCGGGTACAGGACATTCTGGAGGGGGAGGGTGAACAGTCAGTGGTCATGGCACACATCAGTACAAACGACATAGGTAAAAAAAGGGATGAGGTCCTAAAAGCAGAATACAGGGAGCTAGGAAGGAAGTTAAGAAATCGGACCTCAAATCTCAGGATTCCTACCGGTGCCACGTGCTAGTCAGAGTAGAAATGACAGGATATATAGGATGAATACATGGCTGAAGAGGTGGTGTCAGGGGGAGGGTTTCAGATTCCTGGGGCATTGGGACCGGTTCTGGGGGAGGTGGGACCTGTACAAACTGGACGGGTTACACCTGGGCAGGACTGGAACTGATGTCCTCGGGAGGTTATTCGATAGAGCGGTTGGGGAGGGTTTAAACTAATATGCCAGGGGGGTGGGAAACTGTGCAAGGAGTCAGAGAAAGAGGGAGCAAGGACAAAAGCAAAAGGTAAAAAAGTGAATAAGAAAAGTGATAGGTGGAGAAACCAAGGAGAACATTCAAACAGGGCAATAGAGAAAAATATTGGGAGCAAGACAAGCATTGTGAAAAAGGCAAACTTAAAGGCTCTGTGCCTTAATGCACGGAGCATTTGAAATAAAGTGGATGACCTAATCACACAGATAGATATAAATGGGTATGATATAATTGGGATTATGGAGACATGGCTGCAGGGTGAACAGGGATGGGAACTGAATGTCCCAGGGTTCTCAATATTTAGGAAGGACAGGAATAAAAGAAAAGGTGGTGGCGTGGCACTGCTGGCTAAAGAGGAAATTAACACAATAGTGAGAAAGGATATTAGCTCCGACATTGTGGAATGTGCATGGGTAGAGTTGAGAAATACCAAGGGACAAAAGACGTTAGTGGGTGTCATATATAGACCCCAAAACTGCACTGGTGAGGTTGGGAATGACATTAAACTGGAAATTAGAGATGCATGTAATAAGGGAATATCGGTGATTATAGGTGATTTTAATCTTCACATAGATTGGGCAAACTAAATTAGCCACAATGCCGTAGAAGAGGAATTCCTGGAGTGTATACGGGATGGTTTTCATGACCAATATGTGGAACCAACTAGCAAGCAGGCCAGCTGAGACTGGGTAATGAGAAGGGAATCATTGCCAATCTGGCTGTATGAGACCCCTTGGGGATGAGCGACCATAACATGCTGGAATTTTTAATCAAGATGGAGAGTGAAGTAGTTGATTCGGAGACTAGAGTGCTGAATCTTAATAAAGGGAACTATGAGGATATGAGGCGGGAGTTGGCCTTGATAGATTGGGGAGAGTTACTTAAAGGGATGACAGTGGATAGACAATGGCAAACATTCAAGGAACGCATGGAGGAACTACAGCAACTGTTCATTCCTGTCTGGCCCAAAAGCAAAAGGGGTAAGCGGGCCAATCCATGGCTTACAAAGGAAATTAGAAATAGTATCCAATACAAGGAAGAAGCACACAGATTGGCCAAGAAAAATAATAGGTCTGAGGATTGGGAGCTGTTTAGTATTCAGCAAAGAAGGACAAAGGGATTGATTAAGAAAGGGAAAGTACAGTACGAAAATAAGCTTGCAGGGAACATAAAGACTGACACTAAGAGTTTCTACAGATATGTGAAGAGAAAGAGATTAGTAAAGAGAAATGTAGGCCCCCTACAGACAGAAACAGGGGAATGCGTAATAAGGGATAAAGAAATGACTGAGTAATTGAATACATATTTTGGTTCTGTCTTCACAAATGAGGACACAAATCAGATCCCAGAAATGTTGGAGAATGAAAGGTTTAGTGAGAGGGGAGAACTGAGGGAGGTCAACATTAGTAGAGAAATGGTGCTGGGAAAACTGATGGGATTGAAGGCATATAAATCCCCAGGGCCTGAGAATCTGCATCCCAGAGTGCTTAAGGAGGTGGCTCTGGTGGTCATCTTCCGGGATTCTGGAACTGTCCCTGCAGATTGGAGGGTAGCTCATGTCACTTCAATATTCAAAAAGGGACGTAGAGAGAAAGCAGGGAATTATAGACCAGTAAGCCTAACATTGGTAGTGGGGAAAATGCTTGAATCCATTATCAAGGACTTTATAGGGGAACATTTAGAAAGCAGTGGCAGGATAAGTCAGAGTCAGCATGGATTTATGAATGGGAAATCATGCTTGACAAATCTGTTGGAATTCTTTGAAGAGGTAACCAGTACAGTCGACAAGGGGTAGCCAGTCGATGTGGTATATTTGGACTTTCAGAAGGCATTTGACAAAGTCCCGCATAAGAGATTATTGTGCAAAATTAAAGCGCATGGGATTGGGGGAAATGTATTGAGGTGGACAGAAAACTGGTTTGCAGAGAGGAAACAAAGAGTAGGGATTGATGGATCCTTTTCAAATTGGCAGGCAGTAACTAGTGGGATATCACAGAGATCGGTGCTGGGACCCTTGCTATCCACAATATGTATTAATGATTTGCACGAGGGAACAAAATGTAACATCTCAAATGATGTTACCAAATTAGGTGGGAGGGTGAATAGTGACGAGGATGCAGGGATCCTACAGCAAGATCTGGACAGGTTGGGCGAGTGGGCAAACCAATGGCAGATGCAGTATAATTTGGATAAGTGTGAGGTCATTCATTTTGGAAGCAAAAACAAGAAGGCAGATTACTACCTGAATGGTTGTAAATTGGGAGAGGGGAGTGTGCAGTTGGACCTGGGTGTCCTTGTGCGCCATTCGCTGAAGGTACGCATGCAGGTGCAGCAGGCGGTAAAGAAGGCTAATGGTATGTTGGCCTTCATTGCAAGAGGTTTTGAATACAGAAGCAGGGATGTTGCTGCAATTGTACAGGGCCTTGGTGAGGCCACACTTGGAGTATTGTGTGCAGTTTTAGTCTCCTTCTCTGAGGAAGGATGTTCTTGCTCTCGAGGGAGTGCAGCGAAGGTTTACTAGACTGATTCCAGGGATGGCGGGACTGTCATATGAGGAGAGATCGACTAGGTTGGGATTGTTCTCGCTGGAGTTCAGAAGAATGAGGGGGGATCTCATAGAGACTTATAAAATTCTGACAGGACGAGAGAAGGAAGATGCAGGGAAGATGTTACCAATGATGGATGTGTCCAGAACCAGGGATCACAGCCTGAGGATTCAGGGTAAACCATTTCAGACAGAGATAAGGACATTTCTTCACATAAAGAGTGGTGAGCCTGTGGAATTCATTACCACAGGAAGTAGTTGATGCTAAAACTTTGAATATGTTGAAGAGGCGGCTGGATATAACACTTGGGGAGATTGGGATCAAAGTCTATGGGGAGAAAGCAGGTTTAGGCTATTGAGTTGGATGATCAGCCATGATCGTGATGAATGGCGCAGCAGGCTCGAAAGGCCAAAAGGCCTCCTCCTGCTCCTATCTTCTATGTATCTATGTATCTGTGAAAGAGACAGAGACCCAGAGGAGGCCCTCCAGACATTTCCATACTAACAACTGCAGAACAGGAGATTCTGGAGATGAAGCCAATCTCGCCATGCCTCGTCTTGGGAGATAGATAGATGGGGAATCCAGCTATCTGGGTGACAGAATTAAATATCTCACTTGCATGGCATACAACACTCACTCATGTTGACTTGAAGTCACCAGCTGCTGAAACATGAGGAGGTGCACAATGATATGTATCACCCTCTCACCGTGGTAGCTCAATGTCAGATTTTTCATCTCCCACACTGTGATAGTCACCACTGTTGTATTATATTGTATATATTGCACTGCATATGAGGGTATTACGGTAAGGCCCCTGTACTACAGGTACGGGGGTAGATCCCTGCCTGCTGGCTCCGCCCAGTGGGCGGAGTATAAATGTGTGTGCTCTCCGAACTGCAGCCATTTCGGCAGCAGCAGTAGGAGGCCACACATCTCTGTGTAATAAAGCCTCGATTACTCTCTACTCTCGTCTCGTCGTAATTGATAGTGCATCAATTTATTACACAAAGATTTTACAAAGATGGATCTCCGCATCAAGCCAGATCGCCTGCAGCTGCATCCTCAAGCAGACAACGCCAAAAAGGACTTCGCACATTGGCTAGCTTGCTTTGAAGCATACATCGGATCTGCGGCAGACCCAATCCCAGAAGCACAGAAGCTCCAGATTCTGTACACGCGGCTGAGCTCCGATGTCTCATCCAGGACGTGCCTACCTTCGCAGAGGCCATGGCATTACTGAAGGAGAACTACGCTTAGCAGACCAACAAGATCTACGCCAGGCACCTCCTGTCCATACGGCACCAACTTCCCGGTGAGTCTGTGGAAGATTTCTGGCGTGCTCTGATCGCCCTGGTGAGAGACTGTGATTGTCAGGCCGTTTCGGCAGCTGAACATTCTAACCTGATAATGAGAGATGCGTTCATGACGGGCATAGGGTCGGCCTACATCCGCCAGCGCCTCTTAGAAGGGGCTATGCTTGACCTCGCGGTGACCAAGAAACTAGCGCTCTCGCTCACAGTCGCCTCATGCAACGTACAGGCGTATGCCCCTGACCGCACGGCTCACCCCTCCTGGGCATCGTGGCCACCCCATCGTGGACCCCATCAGCGACCGCCCCCAGCCAACCCCACGCCTGCGCCGCGCGACAGCCAACCAAACCCGGAGGACCCAAGTGCTACTTCTGCGGACAGACAAAACACCTCCAGCAGCGCTGCCCGGCGCGGAGCGCGCTCTGCAAGGCTTGCGGCAAGAAAGGACAATTTGCTGCAGTGTGCCAAGCCCGCTCATTTGCCGCTATTGTCCCTGCACACTGGGCAAGTGGGCGCCGCCATCTTCCTCGCCTCAGACCACGTGCGGCCCATGGGCGCTGCCATGTTGCTCCCCTCACAACACGTGCGGCCCGTGGGCGCCGCCAACTTGCTTGCCTCACAAACAATGGGCGGAGCCATCTTGCCTGCCCCAGGACACATGCGGCCCGAGGGCGCCGCCATCTTCCCCACCTCAGGACCCCTGACCATCGGTCTTCCAAATGGAGATGGACCGAATGGTTGACCGGTACGGACTGCGGGCCACTTTCCCGTACCTGAATAACATCACCAACTGCGGCCACGACCAGCAGGACCACGACGCTAACCTATCCAAATTTCTCCACACCGCCAAATTCCTCAACCTAACCTACAACAAGGTAAGTGCGTGTGTTCAGCACGAACCGATTAGCCATCCTCGGCTATGTGGTTCAGAACGGAGTTCTAGGGCCCGACCCCGATCGCATGCGCCCCCTCGTGGATCTCCCCCTTCCCCACTGCCCCAAGGCCCTCAAACGATGCCTGGGGTTCTTTTCGTACTACGCCCAGTGGGTCCCTAACTTTGCGGACAAGGTCCGCCCACTCATCCACTCCACCGGTTTCCCACTGACAGCCGAGGCTCACCAGGCCTTCAACCGTATCAAGGCCGACATCACCAAGGCCGCGATGCATGCGGTCGATGAGACGCTCCCCTTCCAAGTCGAAAGCGATGCTCTGGCCGCCACCCTCAACCAGGCAGGCAGGCCCGTGGCATTCTTTTCCCGCTCCCTCTATGCCTCCGAAATCCGGCACTCCTCCATCGAAATGGAGGCCTAAGCTATCGGTGAAGCTGTATGGCACTGGAGGCAATACCTGGCCGGCAGGAGATTCACTTTCCTCACAGACCAACGGTCGGTTGCCTTCATGGTTAACAACACACAGCGGGGTAAGATCAAAAATGATAAGATCTTGCGGTGGAGGATCGAGCTCTCCACCTTTATTTACGAGATTTTGTATCACCCCAGTAAGCTCAACGAGCCCACCGATGCTCTGTCCCGAGGTACATGTGCCAGCGCACAAGTGGACCGACTCCGGGCCCTGCACGACGATCTCTGTCACCCAGGGGTCACCCGCTTTCATCACTTCATTAAGGCCCGCAATCTGCCCTACTCCATCGAGGAAGTCAGGGCTATCACAAGAGACTGCCAGGTCTGCGCGGAGTATAAACCGCACTTCAACCGGCCAGACCATGCGCACCTGGTGAAGGCCTCCCGCCCCTTTGAACGCTTCAGCGTGGACTTCAAAGGGCCCCTCCCCTCCACCGACTGCAACACGTATTTTCTCAATGTGGTCGATGAATATTCCAGATTCCCCTTCGCCATCCCATGCCCCGATATGACGCCTGCCACCGTCATCAATGCCCTCAACACCACCTTCGCTCTGTTCGGTTTCCCCGCCTACGACCACATCGACCGGGGATCCTCATTTATGAGCAATGAGCTGCGCCAGTACCTGCTCAACAGGGGCATTGCCTCGAGCAGAACGACCAGCTACAACCCCTGGGGAAACGGGCAGGTGGAGCGGGAGAATGGGACGGTCTGGAAGGCCGTCCAGCTGGCCCTACGGTCCAGAAATCTCCCAGCCTCCCGCTGGCAGGAGGTCCTCCCCGACGCCCCTCACTCCATTCAGTCACTCCTGTGCACGGCGACTAACGAAACCCCCCATGAACGTCTCTTTGCCTTCCCCAGGAAGTCCACCTCCGGTGTTTCGCTCCCAGCGTGGCTGGCAGCTCCAGGACCCGTTCTCCTCCGCAAGCACATGCGGCTCCACAAGGCGGACCCGTTGGTTGAGAGGGTACAGCTACTCCACGCAAACCTGCAGTACGCCTACGTAGCGTACCCCGATGTTGGCCAAGACACAGTCTCCCTCAGGGACCTGGCACCAGCTGGGTATCCCACACCCACCCCCCTCTGCCCAGGCGCCACCCTCCCTTCCCCCAGCGCACCCCACCACAGCCCCCGCTCCAGGATAACCCGTCCTCCCCTTGGTCCCACCCGGGGATGAAGAGGATGTCGACACGCTCCCGGAGTCACCGACGACCGAGCCGACGCCTGACTCGCCACCAGCACTGCGGCGCTCTCACCCATTCTGAAAGTACACCAAAAGAACATAAGAACTAGGAGCAGGAACGGATAAGTCAGCCCCGCGAGTCTGCTCTGCCATTCAATATGATCATGGTTGATCTCCTCTCGACCTCAACTCCATTTTCCTGCCCATTCTCCATAACCCTTTAACCCATTACTAATTAAAAATCTGCCTGTCTTCTTCTTAAATTTACTCACAGTCCGGGCACTCTGGGGTAGTGAATTCCACAGATTCACAACCCTTTGAGAGAAGTAGGGGTGAATTCGGCACCCCGGGATGCCCGAAGCGCCAGTCCTGGTGGGATAAAGAATCGAAAAAATCGGGATCGCCGCCAAAGTCAGCGGACGCCGATCCAATCACGTTGCTCCGACCTCCCGCTGGCAGGGGGAATGTAAATCGGTTGCAATACATCTCCGACGGGAGAACATGGGGCTGGATTCTCCGGTTCTGGCGTTAAGTGCTGACGCCAACATGGGAACTGCGGCATATTATGATGCCAAGATTAGCGCTGAACCCTCACCGATCCTGCGATTGGTGGGGTGTTAGCAGACGTGCCGGGTAAAACTCTCGCTCCCGTGGCAGAAACGGCCGGAGAATGGCCGGGTCTGTGGCCGCGCATGCGCATGGCGACGACCTGCAGCGGTCGCGCCGTACAACATGATGGATCCGAACTGCCAAACACTGCCCCCCACCAACCCCTGGCCACCACTTGGTCACCCCCACAAGTCCCCCAGCCCTCGACGAAGCCCCCCTGGCCAGCAGCACAGCTCCCGGCGGCACTAGTCACAGTGCGGGCTAACATGCCGGGTTCCCAACCGCAGAGACCACACATCCCCCACGCGGTCGGGAACTCAGCCCATCGGAGGCAGAGCATCGAGGGATTGGATTGGATTTGTTTATTGTCACGTGTACCGAGGTACAGTGAAAAGTATTTTTCTGCGAGCAGCTCAACAGATCATAAGTGCATGAGAAGAAAAGGGAATAAAAGAAAATACATAAAAGGGCAACACAACATATACAATGTAACTACATAAGCACTGGCATCGGATGAAGCATAAAGGGTGTAGTGTTAATGAAGTCAGTCCATAAGAGGGTCATTTAGGAGTCTGGTGGTGAAGAAGCTGTTTTTGAGTCTGTTCGTGCGTGTTCTCAGACTTCTGTATCTCCTGACGATGGAAGAAGTTGGAAGAGTGAGTAAGCCGGGTGGGAGGGATCTTTGATTATGCTGCCCGCTTTCCCCAGGCAGCGGGAGATGTAGATGGAGTCAATGGATGGGAGGTAGGTTCGTGTGATGGACTGGGCGGTGTTCATGACTCTCTGAAGTTTCTTGCAGTCCTGGGCCGAGCAGTTACCATACCAGGCTGTGATGGAGCCCGATAGGATGCTTTCTATGGCGCATCTGTAAAAGTTGGTAAGGGTTAATGTGGACATGCCGAATTTCCTTCGTTTCCTGGGGAAGTATAGGCGCTGTTGTGCTTTCTTGGTGGTAGCGTTGACGTGGGTGGACCAGGACAGATTTTTGGAGATGTGTACCCCTAGGAATTTGAAACTGCTAACCATCTCCACCTCGGCCCCGTTGATGCTGACTGGGGTGTGTACAGTACTTTGCTTCCTGAAGTCAATGACCAGCTCTTTAGTTTTGCTGGCATTGAGGGAGAGATTGTTGTCGCTACATCACTTCACTAGGTTCTCTATCTCTCGCCTGTATTCTGACTCGTCGTTATTCGAGATCCGGCCCACTATGGTCGTATCGTCAGCAAACTTGTAGATGGAGTTGGAACCAAATTTTGCCACGCAGTCGTGTGTGTACAGGGAGCAGAGTAGGGGGCTAAGTACGCAGCCTTCCGATGATGCGCCAACACCGTTCCAACGGCATGCAGTTTCGATGATGTCATTTCAGAGGGGGCGGAGAATAGAAAACAAACGTCAAATCTGCGTCGCCTCCGATTTGGGCGTCGGTTGGGATTCTCCGCCCGATTACGATATCGTCTCCCAAATGGAGAATCTCGCCCAGATAGATTTGTTCTCTCATGGTGTCTCACATATCACAAGTGAGCCTTTCACATAGGCAATGCAGCAGCTTATGTCATCTCAGTATTTAAAGCATTTCTTGCCTGTCAGTTGTTCACCTCTCTTAAAATCCCATCCTCCTCTTACCTCAGTTTCCCTGGCAAGTTCCACAAAGTCCAAGAAACCCCAGAACAAACAGTTCAATTCAGAAACCCTACCTAGTTAAAGCAGCTGGTGGCTTTACATATTAAAATTGCCAACCCACCTGATCCATGGGGGGTGGCCGGGGGGGGGGGGGGGGGTGGCAGGTGAGCATTACCTACATCTTGCAGTTTATGCTGGGATAGAAAACAGAAAATGTTGGGGTTGCTGCCAGCTCTGCAATGCGCCAGCAATTGCAGCCATTTTAACCTGCAGCTCACTCAAAAACCTACCTACCTAGCACAGGTAAAACAGCCCCCTTCCTGCCATCATTGCTCTCTTCTGTGATCCACAAACAAAATGGCAGGTCGAGTGTAATATGACGATGTATCATTTCAACCAAAGTGGATGATAGCATTAACAAAATTCAGTCAAACATGATGCATCTGCAGTAATGATCCTGTACAATTCTTCAGGCACCTAACCAACCATTTAACAAATACAAGTGTCTAAAATGCTCCGGAATCCAGATGTTAGGAATAGCTCCATGACATTGCCAGAAAGTGAGGATGCCAAGGAAGCCCTCAGCTTTGATTCAGAGCTCGTTGACAACATCATGGACAGAGACAGTGAGAATGGAAATTAAAAGTATGCGGATTTTCTAATAGGAGGGTGATCAACTCCACCAGTGACGTTCACTTTCACACACATACATTACCTAAAGCCATAAAGAATTCACTCATTCATTCATGTGTGCTCTGCTCAATGGCAGATCCTTGGCTGATTGTCTGCTGATGTTGCTGAGTTCTGAGCTACAAATACTCACATAAACTCGCAAGTGCTTTTCGAACCTTCCAAACAAATAAATCAGAATAGAAGAGGAAACATTTGGTAGGAAGAAAATAAGAGGGAAATTATTTGAATGTTGATAATTGAGCACTTGCTGGAAGCATGCAATCAATGCCTTGCGAATGTGATAAGATTCAAACATCTCAAAGACATCATTGACAATCTTAAACAGGTCATTGTGACATCCCAAATTCAGTTAGGGTTAATAGACTGGCTTCAAAACAAAAAGGAAAATAATGTGTCACAGATTGACTGCAGAAGTTAAGACTAAATCAAGGACACTTGTGCAGAACAGATTAAAATGCTATAAAGGATGGCTAATGTATAATGTCTCTATTGTAAAACAAATGGCAAGTTCAGAAAAAAAGGAGGCCCAACTGATGAAGTGAATTGAAAATTGCCTGGGCAAAGTGACACACCAGAAGAACCATAGAACAGAAGAATCCCTACAGAGCAGAAGGAGGCCATTCGGCCCAACGGGTCTGCACCAACCCTCTGAATGAGCACCCTACCTCGTCCCACACCCTGCCTTACCCCATAACCCCACCTAACCATTGGACACTAAGGGACAATTTAGCATGGGCAATATGCCTAACGGGCAGATCTTTGAACTGCGGAAGGAAACCGGAGCACCCAGAGGAACCCACGCAGACAGGGGGAGAATGTGTAAACTCCACCCAGACAGCTACCCAATGCAGGAATTGAACCCTAGCGCTGTGAGGCAGCAGTGCAAACCACTGAATTTCTAAAAGGAAAGGTAGTATTTGTTGTTCAGGGTTGAACAATTGACAAAGGAAGAAGGAACTAAATTACTGGCTATTATATCAAACCACAGAATCAGGAACATCTCTGTAGTTCTATCAATGAGCTAATTAAATTCTGATCACACGCCTACCTTCTAGAGTGTTGCGATGTTATCATCCTCTTTGAACACAAAATCACTGTGAAGATCATTGACACTTCAAGTTGCTAGATTTTTATTACAATACTTAGTGTAGTGATTTGTATATCTGCTGGTATGTAAAAGGTTAACAACTGTATTATAGTGCTAGACAACCACTAGATGGCAGCAGCAGATCCATGTATATAAACTGAACTCAGAGGTTCTTCCCGCCTGTTCGTATCAGGAGTGACTAGATAGCAGAGTGTTAGAAAGATAGCTTAGTTGGCACATATCATTTTATATTTCTGATTTACTTAATCATCAGTTATAGTTGTAGAAGAGTGAACAAACTCATAGATATTTATATTCGTTATTTATTAAATGTTATTTGCTTAATTTGAAGACTGATAGTTTCATTGAAGACCATTCTGGAAGTAAGCAAAATGAGAGAATGAGAATGAGAGAGAGAGAATCGCTTGTCACAAGTAGGCTTCAAATGAAGTTACTGTGAAAAGTCCCTAGTCGCCACATTCCGGCGCCTGTTCGGGGAGACTGTTACGGGAATCGAACCGTGCTGCTGGCCTGCCTTGGTCTGCTTTCAAAGCCAGCGATTTAGCCCTGTGCTAAACAGCCCCTGAGTAATGAGTAAAGAGTAACGACATATTACAATCACATAATATAACACTTAGTATACCCAAAATACTAGATTCTGTTCCTCATGTACATGCTGCCTCTTGCCGATATCACAGACATAGATACATATTCTATGTATATGCTGATAACACCAAGCTGGCTCTCCACCAGCTTTCTTGGACCTACGTGTTCTTTTCTTAAAACACTGCTTGTCCGATGACCAGTGGTGAACAAGCTAGAATTTCTTCCGGCTAAACACCAAGAACACTGAAATCGTTCTGCCCTCATCACAAGCGCCACACCTCCACCATCAATTTTGTCTCCCTCTCTGATCACAGTCTCAGTATAAACCAGAGCGTTGTCAAAATCTCAGCACTTATTTGAACCTGAGCTCAGTTTCTTCTAATCTTATACATTCTCCAGCACAAAGACCACCTACTCCCACCTTCACCAACATTGCCTAACATCACCCTGTCGCATCTCATCGTCAATCAGACCCACCTCCATTGCTTTATCATGTCCAAACCCAGAAGATCTTATTAAAACCCGCTTCTGTGACAGCCCTCCCATTAATTCCTTCATTAGCTTGGCATACATTTTTCAATGATTACAACTCCATTGAGTGCCTCAGGGTGTTTTTCTACATTAAAGGAGCAGTTTACAATGTTAAAATAGATATTTTGCAGGGATATTAAATAGAATTTTGAAGAAAAAGAACATAAGGAGCTAAAAAATATCATGGGAGCAACAAAAGGAAAAATTGTCCCAGTAAATTCAGATTGAAAGGATGAAGACATACTTAAATACAATACAAATTTTCTTTCTTTTTCAAAATTAATTCAAAAGATGTGGGCATCACTGGCTCAGCCAGCATTTATTGCCCATCCTTAATTGGCATCGAGAAGGTGCCGGTGACCGGTCTTCTTGGACCACTGCAATCCATGTGTTGTAGGTACACCCACAGTATAATTAGGAAGAGAGTTCCAGGATATTGAGCTAATGACAGTGACGGAATGGCGATCTATTTCCAAGCTAGGATGGTGTGCGACTTGGAGAGGAAATTGGAGTTAGTAGTGTTCCCATGCATCTGCTGGCCCCGTCCTTCTAGGTGGTAGAAGTCGCGGGTTTCGAATTTCTACTGAAGGAGCCTTGATGAGTTGCTGCAGTGCATCTTGTAGATGATTCGTACCATTGCCACTGTGCATTAGTGCTGGAGGGAGTGGTTGGTGGAGGTAGTGCTGGAGGGAGTGGTTGGTGGAGGTGCCTTGAGATCGAGGGCAGTCACTCTCACCTCACCTCAAGCTTAGCTCTTTTGACTATGTTTGGACCAAGGTTATAATGAGGTCAGGAACCGAGTGGGCCTGAGTGAGCCAAACTGAGCATCAATGGGCAGATTACTGCTGAGTAAGTGCTGCGTTATTGTACTTTCCATTACTTTGCTAATGCTCAAGAGTGGACTGATTGGTAATTGGCCCAAATGTTAAAACAATTTTATAATCCAAAGGTTTTGTGATGAACGGTTACTGCCTTATCATCATGTAAGGTGATGTCCCCTTTAAGACCGGGCTTGGAACCCTGGGGACTCTGCCTCTGGCTCCGCCCATCTGGGAGCCATACATAAAGGCCTGCCTCATGGTCTGTGTAACAGTCAGCTCTCGTCTCTAGCTGTAGTATAGTTATTAGTCTAATAAAGCCTTCTTTACAGTTTAATCTTTAAGCATCATTATTGAGGGTACCTCAATTTATTAGACTAAACTAGATTCAGGATGGACGCAGGCCTAAAACCAGAGAAGCTCAATCTGGAAGCACGAACGCTGGAGGCAAAGGAAATTTTTTAATACTGGCTGCGGTGCTTCGAGGCCTACCTGGACTCCGCAGAGATTCCCATCCTAGGACCATGCAAGCGTCTACTCCACGTCCGGGTGAGTCACAGAATCTCCGTCACGCTCGAAAAGGCGACGACTTATGAGGAAGCGATTGAGTTGCTCCGCAAGCGGTTTGTCAAACCCGTCAATGAGGTGCACGCCCGGCATCTGCTCTCTACCTGCCAGCAGCGCTCGGGGGAATCGCTCGACGAGTTTGTTGAGAAACTCACCGCGCTTGCCAGGGACTGTGACCATCAGGATGTGACAGGGGAAGTCCATATGAACCTGCACATCAGGGACGCTTTCGTGTCTGGCATCTGCTCGACCTACATCCGGCAGTGGCTGCTCGAAAACGGGGCAAAAGACCTCCAGGAGACGCTAACGCTCGCCTCCTCGCTGGAGGGGGCCCGACATAACTTGGGTACGTACCCCGCAGACTCTGCCAGCCCCCCCCCCCGGACTTCCTCAGACTCAACCGTATTACAGTCCTGCGCCACGCGACGACCCGCTCACCATGGGGGCACACTATGCTACTTCTGCGGGCAGGGCCAGCACCCACGCCCACGCTGCCCAGCCCGCTCCACGATCTGCAGCGACTGCGGGAAGAAAGGGCATTTTGCGAGGGTCTGCCTGGCCAGACCCAGGGTCCAGAAAAACAAAGAACAGCCGGCCCGAAAATCAGGCTCTCAAGCCCGCAGGCCTCGCAATGCTGCTGCGCACCGACCCGACACGCCCTCTTCTGACACGTCATCAGCCTCGTGCGAATCATGGGAGCGGCCATCTGGTCGGCGGCCATCTTCTCGGCCCGACATGTGCGACCCACGGCAGCGGCCATTTTACGAGTCTGACTCAGCTGACGACTCCGACTACCCGCGACTGGGTGCGATCACCCTCGACCAAACTCGGCCAAAACACCTGCAGAACTCCATGATTCAGGTCCAGGTCAACGGGCACGACACTGCAGGCCTCTTCGACTCCCGGAGCACGGAGAGCTTTATCCACCCTGAAACGGTAAGGCGCTGCTCCCTACGCACCCACCCCACATCCCAAACCATAGCCCTCGCATCTGGGTCCCACTCGGTACAAATCACGGGGTACTGTATTGCAGATCTCTCGATCCAGGGTGCCAAATACACCCGTTTCAAATTTTATATCCTCCCTCACCTCTGTGCCCCCCTGCTGATCGGACTGGATTTCCAGTGCAGCCACCGAAGCCTGACACTGAAGTTCGGCGGACCCTTGCCCCCCCTCACGGTGTGCTGCCTTGCGACACTGAAAGTCGCACCCCCCTCGCTATTCGCTAACCTCACTCCTGACTGTAAGCCCGTCGCCACCAGGTGCCGGCACTACAGTGCCCAAGATATGGCTCTTATCAAGTCAGAGGTCCAGCATTTACTAGGAGAGGGGGTCATCAAGGCTAGCAGCAGCCCTTGGAGAGCGCAAGTGGTGGTAGTCCGGTCCGGGGAGAAGAAACGGATGGTCGTGGATTATAGCCAGACCATAAACCGATTCACGCAGCTTGATGTGTACCCCCTTCCGCGCATCGCGGAAATGGTAAATCGGATCGCCCAATACCGAGTCTTTTCCACGGTCGACCTCAAATCTGCCTACCACCAGCTCCCCATCCGACCAAAAGACCGCCCCTATACTGCCTTCGAAGCAGCCGGCCGGCTCTTCCACTTCCTCAGGGTCCCCTTTGGTGTCACAAATGGGGTCTCCGTCTTTCAAAGGGCGATGGACCAAATGGTGGACCAGTACGGTTTGCGGGCTACATACCCGTACTCTGACAATGTCACCATCTGCGGCCATGATCAGCAGGACCATGACGCTAACCTCAAAAAGTTCCTCCAGACCGCCCGAGCCCTTAACCTGACCTATAACGAGGGCAAATGCGTTTTCCACATCACCTGGCTGGCCATCCTCGGCTATGTCGTGGAAGACGGGGTCCTAGGTCCCGACCCCGACCGCATGCGCCCCCTTAAGGAACTCCCTCTCCCCCACAGCCTCAAGGCCCTCAAACGGTGCTTAGGGCTTTTCTCCTATTACGCCCAGTGGGTCCCCAAGTATGCGGACAAAGCCCACCCACTCCTAAAGACCACCACTTTTCCCCTCTCGGCTGAGGCTCAATTGGCCTTCAACCGCATCAAAGCTGACATCATCAAGGCCGCCATGCACACGGTGGACGAAACCATCCCTTTCCAGGTAGAGAGCGATGCATCAGACATCGCCCTGGCTGCTACCCTCAATCAAGGAGGCAGACCAGTAGCGTTCTTCTCCCGAACCCTCACCGCCTCCGAGGTTCGACACTCTGCAGTCGAAAAGGAGGCACAAGCCATTGTGGAGGCTGTGCGGTGCTGGAGACACTACCTCGCCGGTAGGAGGTTTACCCCCGACACCGACCAACGGTCGGTCGCCTATATGTTCGATAACACGCAACGGGGCAAAATAAAAAACGATAAAATTTTGAGGTGGAGGATCGAACTCTCCACCTACTCGTACGATATCAAGTATCGTCCAGGGGAGCTCAACGAGCCCCCAGATGCTCTTTCCCGCGGCACGTGCGCCAGCGCGCAGGAGGACCGCCTGCAAGCCATCCACAATGACCTCTGCCACCCGGGGGTTACCCGGCTCGTCCATTTCATCAAGTCCCGCAACCTACCTTACTCAACCAAGGAGGTCAAGGCCATGGTCAGGACCTGCCAAGTCTGTGCAGAGTGCAAACCGCACTTCTATCGGCCAGACAAGGTTCGGCTCGTGAAGGCCTCGGGCCCCTTTGAGCGACTGAGCGTGGACTTCAAGGGGCCCCTCCCATCCACCAACCGTTATGCCTATTTCCTCACCTTCATCGATGAGTTCTCCCGTTTCCCATTCGCCATTCCCTGCACCGACATGACCTCAGCCACGGTGATTAAGGCACTGCACAGCATCTTCACCCTGTTCAGTTTCCCTGCTTATATCCACAGCGACCGGGGTACATCGTTCATGAGCGATGAACTGCCACAGTATCTGCTCAGCAAAGGCATCGCCTCGAGCAGAACGACCAGTTATAACCCACGGGGAAACGGGCAGGTGGAGAGGGAGAACGCGACCGTGTGGAAGGCTGTCCTTCTGGCCCTGCGGTCGAGAAATCTCCCAACCACCCGCTGGCAGGAGGTCCTACCCGATGCCCTACACTCCATTAGGTCACTCCTCTGCACGGCCACGAATGAGACCCCTCACGACCGATTGTTTCTCTTCCCCAGGAAGTCTACCTCCGGGGTCTCGCTTCCACCTTGGCTGATGGCTCCGGGACCTGTTCTTCTCCGGAGGCACGCGAGGAGCCATAAACGGACCCCCTAGTTGAAAAGGTCCGACTGCTCCACGGCAACCCCAGTTACGCCTACGTGGAGTACTCCGACGGCAGGCAAGATACGGTTTCCCTCCTGGATCTGGCACCCGCTGGATCCTCCACCACAGACGCCCCTTCCCGCGCCCCTGCAGGACCTGTCGCCCCCTACAACACACCCCCTTCCGGCCCTACCACCCATTGGTGAGCTCCTACCGTGCGCCCCCCCCCCCTTTACACACCCCGCCGGCGCCGGCTCCACTACCCCCGGCCCTGCCTAGTTCCTCTGCCCCGACCCGGACCGAAGCTCCGACCGCTGTGCTCCCGGATGTGCCCTCAACCGGGACGTCCGTGCCCGCCGCACCACCGCCCGAATTGAGGAGGTCGAGGAGGACGATCCGGCCACCGAGACGGATGGACCTATGATGGCACTTCACCCCCGCCGGACTCCTTTTTAAACAGGGGGTGAATGTGATGAACGGTTACTACCTTATCATCATGTAAGGTGATGTCCCCTTTAAGACCGGGCTTGGAACCCTGGGGACTCTGCCTCTGGCTCCGCCCATCTGGGAGCCATACATAAAGGCCTGCCTCATGGTCTGTGTAACAGTCAGCTCTCGTCTCTAGTTGTAGTATAGTTATTAGTCTAATAAAGCCTTCTTTACAGTTTAATCTCTAAGCATCATTATTGAGGGTACCTCAGGTTTTCATATGAGCAAGTAGCAGGTCATTCAAAGCTAGATTGAAAAGTATAACAAACTGATTCTACAACATGATAGCAGTCTTCCCCACCAATTAGCACTCAAGACAAAAATGACCGTCACTAGTTGTTGCCAAACGCCTCAAAACAATGAGAATATCGGCAAAGAAACAAGCTGCTTCCTTTCTCAACCAGAACATTTGGTACTGGTTAAGGTGTCAACGACATTGATGGATTAAGTGAATGCAAGATTGTGGCAGTTAGGAGGTCATCCATTTTGGAGGCAGGAATTATAGAACATGGTATTAAATACCCAATGTAAAACTAGAAACAGTGGGAGCCCATAGAGATTGAGAGGTCCAGGTACTTAGATGAATAAAATGTCCTGAACATATACATAAAAAATCAAAATGCAATGGAATATTGTCATTTATATATCAAAGACTGGAATATAAAGGGGTGGATGTCATGTTTCAGCTGTACAAGCCCTGGTAGATATGGAGATTAGTTCTGGGCACCCCATGGGAATGCGCATGGTTTATGCCAGGGCACCGAGGGTTCAATTAAGAGGTGGGATTACATGTTTGGGTTACATTCCCTGCAATTTAGAAGGTGAAAGCCCGATTTGATCAAAGGTTTCAAGATATTAAAGGGGAACAAATACGGGCGGCACAGTCGCACACTGGTTAGCACTGTTACTTCACAGCTCCAGGGTCCCAGGTTCGATTCCTGTTTGGTTCATTGTCTGTGCGGAGTCTGCACGTTCTCCCTGTGTCTGCGTGGGTTTCCTTCGGGTGCTCCGGTTTCCTCTCAAATCCCGAAAGATGTGATTGTTAGGTGAATTGGACATTCTGAATTCTCCCACTGTACCCGAACAGGCGGCAGAGTGTGGCGACTAAGGGCTTTTCACAGTAACTTCACTATGGTGTTAATGTAAGCCGACTTGTGACAATAATAAAGATTATTATTATTATGTATTTCCACTGGTCTAGGGCTAGGGGCTATCTTATTAAAAGTAGTGGTTGTCCTTACAGAAATGAAAATAGGAAGCACTTCTACACACAAAACATGGGTGAAATTTGGAACCCTCCTCTGCAAATAACAATTTATGCTCGATAAATGGTAAATTTTCAATCTGACATTGATACAGTTTTGTTAACTCTAGTTATTAAGAAAAGCAAAAACAGGTTTATAGAGTTGGTCGCAGATCAACCATGATCTGATTGAATGCAGGGCAGGCTCAAGGGCTAAATGGTCTAGCCCTGTTCCTATGTGACATAAATAAAGGAATGCTGGCAGACAAAGGACGCCATTCAGCGCCCACGTTGGGCTCGAGCGAGAGCACAAAGCGGCCGGTAGATCCCGGGTGAAACCTCCTGCGAGCCTCTCAGCAGCCTCTGCGCATCCCGAGGTATACCCAAGTCCCGTCAGGCATGGGAATCGGAACACTGCCCAAAAGGGGCGGGAAACAAACAGCGTTCGCTCAAGTAGGCCTTAAACCTACTTAAGGCCTACCTACCCGGGATCTACCTGCCTCCCTTGATCTACCAGGGAGGCTGCAGTTGGGTGTCGATCAGCACTGGTCGATGAAAATGTGAACCAGGCGGAACAGCTCCCGGGGTGGGGGAGGGGTGTCACCCGGGCCTTGGAAGACCCCTGGATGGTCAGGGATAGTGCAGGGTGGCTCTCCTCCTGGAACGTTGACATCTTGGCACTGCCACAAGGGTGCCTGGGTGGCACTGCCAAGGATCAGAGCCCAAGGGGAGCCATGCCCATGAAAGCTGGGTGGGGGAGGGGATTTGAAGGGTGGGGGTGCGCATGGCTGGAAAGTAGGGGCTCTGGGAGGTTGGGGGGGAATGATAGGTGGGGGTTCTGGAGGGGGCGTAGTGTTGTAAGGGGATTTTGGAGAGCCTGAAGGGGGGGGTCCAGGGATCCCACGGTGAGGTGTCTTCACTTGGGTGGGGGGGCATTGTCCATGTGTGTGGGGGTGGCATTGCCCATGGTGGAGGTGACCCACAAGCTGATTTAGAGTTTGGGGCACCCTTTCAAAATGGTGGCCCAATCTCGGAGTTCAGCTCCCCAGTGCTGAAAAGATTCGAAGTGCACGTTTTTCTGGAAAGATTTCTAAGTGTTGCCACGAGCTTTCCGGCGCTCGGCCCAGCGAGGTCGGCAACTCTATTCAACGTTAATTTGTCCACTTACCAAGGCCTCGTGGGCTTCTCATTGCAAATAAAGGCTCGCCAGCCGATTAGCCAGCACCGTGCCCTCCAGCCCCCGCTAACAAGGTCAAGCAGCACTTAAACAGCTCTTGCTCAGCCAATCCCAGCCAGCTCGCAACAATGGTGCCCAGGGAAGTGGCCCAAAGATTCGATGATGCAAATCTGGCCAGGCTCCTAGACCCAGTGGAGGCCAGGAGAGAGATCCTTTTCCCCCCAGGGTTCTGGAGGGTCAGCCACAGGGCAGGCAATGCTGCCTGGGATGAGGTGGCGGTGGCTGTGAGTGCCGGGAGTGTGACCAGGAGGACTGGCCTCCAGTGTCGTAAAAAGGTCAAAAATCTACACCGGGCAGCATGAGTGAGTAGACACCCACCCCCACCCCCCCCCCCACACTGAGACCTTTCCCACATGAGAATCCACCCTCCAACTCTCCATGCGACCCCCAACCCTCCCGCCAACCTTTCCTTCCCACCCCCCTCCCATCACTGTGAACCATGCATGTGGCCAAGGATGCCCTCTCTGTGTCTCCTCAGGGAAAGCTCTCCTACAAACTTTGGCAGAGGGCCCAGACTAGCAGAGGGCCCAAACGAATCCTCACCATCTTCGAGGAGCAGTCCCTGGAGGTGACTGGGGTGGCCAAGGACAGAATGGTCACCAATGCGGAGGATAGCGGATGCTGCAGAGGTTAGGAACCATCGGGCCCCACCTGGAGGACTTGTCACACGTGAGTTGTTATTGCCTTACTGACTGACCCATCCCTCCCGCTGAACACATGTTCATTCTCCCCCAGGTCCTTTAACTGACGGTGCTGGCCCATCTGGGTTAGCCCCCCCCTCCCCTGAATCCCAAGAGACCATCTTGGTGGGGCGCTCCGATGAAGACATGATCGAGACGTTGCAGCAGTCATCCCCACTCTCCATCAGCGCAGATACAAGCACCTCAGTGGGAAATGTGAGTGGTCAGGCTTCTGAAGCACAATCTAGTGAGCACCACACAGCTGTTGATGCACATCAGGTGGAGGCAGGAACCCCCAGACGAGACAGCAGTCGGAGGTCTGCTGAATCCCAGGCCCCAGCTGGTCCCAGCCTGCTGTTGAACCTGTGGGAGAGGCTTTCCCTCAACTGGTGAAGACTGGTGAAGGTTTCAGTCAGGACATTGAGGGGCATGTCAGCGTCACTCCAGCAGATCTATAGCCGCTTGGAGGAGTCCCTGAGGTGATGGGCGCAGGAAATGTAGCCGGTAATGCGTGGCACCGAGGCCAGCACTGCTCAGGTGGCGACCTCAGTGGAGAGCCTAGTGCATGACGTCGGCACCATGAGTGAAGGTGTACAAGGTGTTGCACAGTCGTTGGCGGCCATGGCTGAGGGCATCGGCAGAATGTCCTGACTTGCTGGACCCAGTACAAGGCCAACCTTGGTGAGGATCTGCGGGACATGTCCCGTTCTCAGATGGGAATGGCCGAGGCGTTGCGAAGTTTGTCTCAGTCGCAGGTGAGCATTGCCGAGGCACGGCGAAGAATGTCCCAGTCACTGAGGAGCGTCGCCGAGGGCGTCGACTCAATGGCGCAGAACATGGTGAACCGCCAGGTCTGGTGCAAGGGTAGCCGGGGCTCGAACCAGCTGCCGCTCTGTCCCAAGGTGAACCCCAGGGCCCTATAGCTACCGAGCGGGAGGAGGGGGCACCTAGTGCCAACCTGGACCCGTCCCATGGAGTGGCGATGGTGGCCACCAGCTCCCTCGTGTTCCACCCCTCTGATGAGGCTGCGTCTCGAAGTCAGCACACAATACAGGGCGGCATGGCTGTGCATTGCTGTCGACAAGTGCGCCGGAGCCCTCTGGCCTCAAAGCCCCCAGAGGATACCCGCCAGGGGCATCAAAGGCCACAGGACGAGGTAGGCAGCGGGCTGCCTCCACCACTGATGTGCATCCTGGGGAAATACCTAGACGTAGTTGTAGGGCTACAAGAGCAAAGCACATTGAGAATCACTGAGGGCACCGGTGGAGGTGGGAGGGAGGTAGGTAAGGGGTGGGGGGTGGTGATTGGGGACTGGGGGGGGGAGGCAGCACTATCGGGAGAGTGGTGAATTGTAAAGCATATTAAACACCCTTGTGCTCAACCCGTATGATGCCCCTGTCACTTTATTCGGCAATGCATGCTGACCTCCGATCCCTTGGCCCATCTCTCCAGGCATCCCCTCATCCCCTTGGCATCCACCCACCCTCCAGCCGCAAACGATCCAGGGGTTGGCATGGTGGAGCCGCAAGTGGTTGCCCCCGGTTGCTACCCCCCTCATCCTCCTATGGCGACCCACCCCAATCAAGAGTTCCCCACCCCACCACCAAGCACTGGTGTGGCAAGCCCACCACCTCCCCCGAGCTCTTTCCCTGTGAGCAAAGATGGCTACTAATCTCCTCGGCACCCCACAGAAGCCCTTCCACCAGGTTCACGTTTTTCAAAAGGTTTACTAATCGGCGCAAGCATGAGCACTTGCTGGGGAGGCCGCTGAATGACAGGAGGCCGTTGGATATGGGGTGGCTCTCATTAATTATATGGAAATTGGGCTTAAGTGGTGATAATTGGTTTCTCGCCTCGTTACGGTGAGATCCCGAATTTGCCTAGGCGAACGGGCCAGTTGCATCGCAAATGTTTGGCGCCTGCCGCGGTTCTCATTTTTAGCCTCTCCCGCTATTCACCGGCCTCGTTTCGCTTGAACGCGACGTCACAAGACTGGAAGATCATGCTGTAAGGGTGGGAGTCTTTGGCCCCGCCCACCCAGTGTCCGGAAATTCCTGACCAAGGTCAACGGACCGATACATGTTCCTGTCCCGTCCATGACGCCGAAGAATCCAGCCCTAAATGTCATTGGATCGTGGTGGAGAACTCACCGGCCCTGAAAAAACCACCACCAATGAACTTCGAAATATTTCCATTGAATTCCTCCCAAAGTTAGGGTTACAACGAAGCTTCAATATGCTTTACCTATTTTCCCCCAAACACAACTTCATTCAATGGCACAGTATCAACAACACATAGTGCATGTTTGAATATAATTTTTCGTCGCCTACAGTTTCTCATTCATCACCAATTCCCCAGCTTACCATGATAGTTGGCACTGCTAATACAAGTGAATCACATAATTTGGTCTCTAAGTACATGAATACTCTCTCAGAGCACGCTGCTACTTGGGAACAATAACAAACATTTGCCTTTATATCGCACCTTTATCATAGTAAAACATCCCAGAAAGGTGATCAAACAAACTTTGACACTGAACTAGCGAAGGTGATCATAGGAATGTTAACCACATGTTTTGTCATAGATACGTTCTAAGGTGCATTGGAAAGTAGGACATAGAGTGGGTTATGGAGTTTTTAAAAATAAATTTAGAGTACCCAGTTATTGTTTTCCAATTAAGGGGCAATTTAGCGTGACGAATCCTCCTACCCTGCACATCTTTGGATTGTGGGGGTGAGACCCACGCAGACATGGGGAGAATGTGCAATCCACACGGACAGTGACCTGGGGCCGGGATCGAACCCGATCCTCAGCGCCGTGATGCAGCAGTGCTAACCACTGCCCCACCGTGCCGACCCGAGTGGGGTAAGGAGTTAGAGAGTTTAGTGCCTTAGCAGATGAATACAGTGTTATCAATTGTGGAGTGACTAAATATTGGGAATGCACAAAGAGGTGAGACTTTCAGAGATCTTGGAGGATTGTAGGGCTGGAGCATGTCACAGAGATGAGGGCAGGATTCTCTCAGCCCGGCGCCAGGCCGGAGAATCCCCGCGACCGGCGTGAATTGCACCATGCCGCCCCGATGCCAGCACGCTCTGCGGAGAATCGGCGCATTGGCGCCGGTGTGGTTGGCGCGGCGCTGGTCGGGGGCCACTATACGCAGCAGGCCCGCCGATTCTCGCCCGGGATGGGCTGAGCGGCCGTCGTGAAAACGCCGAGTCGGACCTCCGGTTGCGGCTATGCGGAGCTAAGCCGCACATTTGGCGGCTCCCGCTAAAACGGACTTTTGGGCTCTCCAGAGGAGCCCCAAGGGCAATTTTTCAACGACTTCCAGTGTGGGAAGGTGATAGCAAGGTCAACCCCCCATAGTATATGGATTGGACCAGGAGCGGAGCGTTCAAAAAAGCGTTTTTGGAGCAGCGAAAAGTGCGAGGGAGAAAAAACAAGATGGCGGCGGGCGGCGATCAAGCGGCATGGGTGCAGGAGCAGCAGGAGTTTCTCAAGCGCTGCTTTGAGGAGCTGAAGAAAGAGGTGCTGGCGCCAATGCTGACGGCGATCGAGGGGTTAGTGGAGACACAGAAGGCCCAAGGGGCGGAGATCCAGGAGGTGCGGGAAAAAGCCACGGAGAACGAGGATGAGATCTTGGGCCTGGCGGTGAAGATGGAGGCACACGAGGCACTGCACAAGAGATGGGCGGAAAGATTCGAGGACCTGGAGAACAGGTCGAGGAGGAAGAATCTTCGGATTCTGGGTCTCCCTGAAGGAGTGGAAGGGGCCGATGCCGGGGCATATGTGGACACAATGCTCAACTCGCTGATCGGTGCGGGGGCCCCTCCGAGTCCCCTGGAGCTAGAAGGGGCTCATCGGGTCCTGGCGAGGAGACCCAAGGCCAACGAGCCGCCAAGGGCGGTAGTGGTGAGGTTTCACGTTTCGTGGATAGAGAGTGTGTCTTGAGTTGGGCCAAGAAAGAGCGGAGCAGCAGGTGGGAGAACACGGAGATCCGAATCTATCAGGACTGGAGTGCAGAGGTGGCAAAGAAGAGAGCTGGTTTTAATCGGGCCAAGGCGGTGCTCCATCGGAAGGGGGTGAGGTTCGGAATGCTGCAGCCAGCGCGATTGTGGGTCACATTTCAGGATCGACACCACTACTTCGAAACGCCTGAGGAGGCTTGGACCTTTATACAAACTGAAAAGTTGGACTCAAACTGAGGGTTTGTGGTTGTGGGGGGGATGTCGGTTGTATACAGGGTTTTAGCTACGCGTAGGGAATGTTCCACGGGTTGGGTGATGGATGGGGATGGGGGAAGAGATCTGATGGGGAGACTGTGAGAGAGTGTGGGCACCGGTGCTGGAGGGAGGGGAGGCCCAGGGATGGGGGAATTGGGATAAGGCCGCAGCAGCAGCGGCGCCAGAGGGGGCGGGGGCGGTTCAGGAAAGCGTGGGCTTTTTCCCGCGCTAGGTGGTGGGGGCGGGGGGTGGTGTGGAGGAGCACACACTGATTGCTGCGGAGGGGGGATTCCCACACGGGGGGGGTCAATGGGACGGCGGGGGAGGCCGGGGTCAGCAGGACTCAGCTGACTTACGGGAGTGTTATGGGGGGAGCAAAAGAGCTAGATACGGATCTAGCGGGGGGGAGAGGGGGAAATAGGGTTGCTGCTGCATTGGCCGATGGGGAACTGGAAACAGAAGAGGTGGTCGGGGCAGGGGGCCCCCGTCTGGGGGACTGGAGAGTGCGGGAGGCGCGGGCACGGGACTGGCCTAGAAAAGGAGATGGCTAGTCGGCAGGGGGTGGGGGTGGGAAGCCCCCCAATCCGGCTGATAACTTGGAATGTGAGGGGCCTGAATGGGCCGGTTAAGAGGGCCCGAGTGTTCGCGCACTTAAAGGGACTGAAGGCAGACGTGGTCATGCTTCAGGAGACACATTTGAAGGTGGCAGACCAGGTCAGGTTACGAAAGGGATGGGGTAGGACAGGTATTCCATTCGGGGCTGGATGCGAAGAACAGAAGGGTGGCAATACTGGTGGGGAAGCTGGTGTCGTTTGAGGCCAAGAATATTGTAGTGGACAATGGAGGTCGATACGTGATGGTGAGCAGTAGGGGGCGTGGGTGGTATTGGTAAACGTTTACGCCCCGAACTGGGATGATGCTGGATTTATGAAGCGCATGTTGGGGCGGATTCCGGATCTGGAGGCAGGAAGCTTGATAATGGGGGGGGATTTCAACACGGTGTTGGACCCAGCATTAGATCGCTCCAGATCTAGGACGGGGGAGAGGCCGGCTGCGGCCAAGGTGCTTAGGGGGTTTATGGACCAGATGGGGGGAGTAGATCCGTGGCGATGTGCGAGGCCCCTGGCCAGGGAATTTTCTTTTTTTTCTCACGTACACAGAGCCTACTCCCGGATAGATTTTTTTGTCTTGAGTAGGACGCTGATCCCGAAAGTGGAGGGAACGGAGTACTCGGCCATAGCTATCTCAGACCACGCCCCGCACTGGGTGGAGCTGGAGTTAGGAGATGAGAGGGACCAACACCCGCTGTGGCGTCTGGATGTGGGATTACTGGCGGATGAGGAGGTGTGCGTGAGGGTGCAGGGGTGCATTGAAAGGTATTTGGAGGCCATCGACAACGGGGAGGTGCAGGTGGGGGTAGTATGGGAGGCGCTGAAGGTGGTGGTCAGGGGAGAGTTAATCTCCATCAGGGCTCACAGGGAGAAGAGAGAGGGCAGGGAAAGGGAGTGGTTAGTGGGGGAGATCCTAAGGGTAGACAGGAGATATGTAGAGGCCCCCGAGGAGGGACCGCTTAGGGAGCGGCGAAGTCTGCAGATGGAATTCGACCTGTTGACCACAGGGAAGGCAGAGACACAGTGGAGGAAAGCACAGGGGACGATGTACGAGTATGGAGAGAAGGCGAGCCGGATGCTGGCACATCAGCTCCGTAAGAGGATGGCAGCGAGGGAGATAGGTGGAGTTAAGGATAGCAGGGGAACTACGGTGCGGAGTGCGCTGAAAGTAAATGAGGCATTTAAGGACTTTTATGAGGAGCTGTACAGATCTCAGCCCCCAGCGGGGGAAGAGGGGATGCGACGATTTCTAGATCAACTGAGGTTCCCGAGGGTGGAGGAGCAGGAGATGGCTGGTTTGGGGGCGCCAATTGGGTTGGAGGAGCTGGTTAAAGGACTGGGGAGCATGCAGGTGGGGAAGGCCCCGGGGCCAGATGGGTTCACGGTTGAGTTTTACAGGAAGTATGCGGACCTGTTAGCCCCGTTGCTAGTGAGGACTTTCAATGAGGCAAAGGAGGGGGGGGACCCTGCCCCCGACAATGTCCGGGGCGCTGATCTCTGATCCTGAAGCGGGACAAGGACCCACTGCAATGTGGGTCGTTTTGACCGATCTCGCTCCTCAATGTGGATGCTAAGTTGCTGGCAAAATTGCTGGCTACGAGAATTGAGGACAGTGTCCCGGGGGTGATTCATGAGGACCAGACAGGATTTGTAAAGGGCAGGCAGCTAAACACCAATGTGCGGAGGCTCCTCAATGTGATTATAATGCCCTCAGTGGAGGGAGAGGCGGAGATAGTGGCAGCTATGGACGCGGAGAAGGCCTTTGACCGGGTGGAGTGAGAGTATCTCTGGGAAGTGTTGCGGAGGTTTGGGTTTGGGGAAGGGTTTATCAGGTGGTTTAAGCTCCTATATAGAGCCCCGATGTGGCTACGAATCGGCGGAGGTCGGAGTATTTTCGGCTGTATCGAGGGACGAGGCAGGGGTGTCCCCTGTCCCCCCTGTTGTTTGCATTAGCAATTGAGCCTTTGGCCATGGCATTAAGAGAGTCCAGGAAATGGAGGGGGGTGGTCCGAGGGGGAGAGGAACATCGGGTGTCGCTGTATGCGGACGACCTGTTGCTGTACGTGGCAGATCCAGTGGAGGGGATGGTGGAGGTCATGCGGATCCTAAGGGAGTTTGGGGACTTCTCGGGCTATAAGCTCAATGTAGGGAAAAGTGAGGTCTTTGTGGTGCATCCAGGGAACCAGGGAAGAGGGATAGACGACCTACCGTTGAGGAGGGCGGAAAGGAGCTTTCGGTACTTGGGGATCCAGGTAGCTAGGAGCTGGGGGGCCCTGCACAAACTTAATTAGACGCGGCTGGTGCAGCAGATGGAGGAGGACTTCAAAAGATGGGATGTGTTGCCACTCTCGCTTGCGGGCAGGGTACAGTCGATTAAAATGATGGTCCTCCCGAGGTTTCTTTTTGTGTTCCAGTGCCTTCCTATTATGATTACCAAGGCCTTTTTTAAGCGGGTAGGTAGGAGCATCATGGGTTTTGTGTGGGCAAACAAGACCCCGAGGGTAAGGAGGGGGTTTCTGGAGCGTAGTAGGGGAGAGCTGGCGTTGCCGAATCTGGGTGACTATTATTGGGCAGCCAACGTGGTGATGATCTGTAAGTGGGTAATAGAGGGAGAGGGGGCGGCATGGAAGAGGTTGGAGGTGGCATCCTGCAAAGGAACGAGCTTGAGGTCGCTGGTGACGGCACCGCTGCCACTCTCGCCGACAAGGTACACCACGGTTCTGGTGGTGGCGGCAACGCTGAAGATCTGGGGGCAGTGGTGACGACATAGGGGTGAGACGGGAGCCTCGGTGTGGTCCCCGATCCGGGAGAACCATCGGTTCGTCCCAGGAAGGATGGACGGGGGGTTTCGGAGCTGGCAAGTGAGGGCGTTTGTGAGGCGGCAGGTGAGGGGATTCCCATTGCTCCCGACACACGGGATTCAGGACAGGCTGATTTCGGGTGTATGGGTCGGAGAAGGCAAGGTTTCGGCGATACATCAGGAGATGAAAGAAGAGGGGGAGACTTCGGTAGAGGAGTTGAAGGGCAAGTGGGAGGAGGAGTTGGGGGAGGAGATTGAAGAGGGTATGTGGGCTGATGCCCTGAGTAGGGTTAATTCCTCTTCCTCGTGTGCCAAGCTCAGCCTGATACAGTTTAAGGTCATTCACAGAGCGCATATGACAGGGGCGAGGCTGAGTAGGTTCTTTGGGATGGAGGACAGATGCGGGAGGTGCTCGGGAAGCCCGGCATTAGATGGGTTCTGGAGGGGTTTTGCGAAGACTATATCCAAGGTGGTGAAAGTCCAGGTCAAGCCAAGTTGGGGGCTGACATTATTTGGGGTGGCGGACGAACCGGGAGTGCAGGAGACGAAAGAGGCCGGTATTCTGGCCTTTGCGTCCCTGGTAGCCAGGCGGAGGATCTTGCTCATGTGGAAGGATGTGAAGCCCCCCAGTGTGGAAGCCTGGATAGATGACATGGCAGGGTTCATTAAGCTGGAGAGGATAAAGTTTGCCTTGAGAGGGTCTGCGCAGGGGTTCTTCAGGAGGTGGCAACCGTTCCTAGACTATCTCGCGGAGCGTTAGAATGAGGTCGGTCAACAGCAGCAGCAACCCAGGGAGGGAGTGGGGGGGGGGGGGGAAGAGGGGAGGGGAAAGGGGTGTTTCTTTCGGGGGGGGGGGAATATTTGGGCGGGCGGGGGAAGGGTTTTCCCTAGGGGTACTTGTAAAAAAGCATATGGGAGGGTTATTATGTGCGGGAGAAACCCATTGTATAAGTTCTGTAGTATGTTTGGTTGATATGTTTATGTTCTGTTCTGTTCTTTTCTCTTTCCTGTTACGGGGGGGGGGGGGTTAATTGGTTGAAAATTTTTGTTGGAAAAACTTTGAATAAACATTTTTTTTTTTAAAGTGAAAACGCCGAGTCCTGCTGGTGCCGTCCACACCTGCTCTCAGCCGGCGGGAACTCGGCGTGGAAGGGTCGGGGGGAGGCCTGTGGGGGGGAGGGGGGGTCTGACCCTGGGGGGGGGGGCTGGCCTGCGATCCGGGCCCACCGATCGGCAGGCCGGCCTTTCTGGCTGGGGGCCTCCTTTCCCACATGCCGGCCCCTGTAGCCCTGCACCATGTTGCTTCGGGGCCGGCGCATTGAAGGAAGCCACTGCGCATGCACGGATCCCGTGGCACCCAGTCCGCGCCGGGATCTGCACCTGGGGCGGCGTTAACCGCTCCAGTGCCGTGCTGGCCCCCTGTAGGGGCCAGAATTAGTCATCGGGTCGAAATGCGACGGCGTTTACGACGGCGTGGACACTCTGCCGCGGGTTTAGAGTATCCCGCCCCAGATTGGTGAGTCTAGGAAGGTTTTTTAAGCTCAAGGATGTGAATTTTAATGACAAGCTGTTACTGATCAGGAGCCAATATGGCTCAGTGCACACTGGGATGATTAAGTGAAAGTTTGGGCAGGGGCAACAGAGTTTTCAACTATTAAGTTTATGGAGGGTGCAAGATGAGAGGCCAGCCATGAGAAGATTAGATCAGTCACATCTAAGGTAACAAAGCTACGGACGAGGGTATCAGCAACAGATGATCCGAGGAAGGGAGGGGAACAGGTAAATGTTACACTGATGGAAGTATGCAGCCCTAGTATTCGAATGGACATGCAGGCAACAGCTCATCTCGGGTCAAATACAACACCAAGTTTGAGAATGAGTTGCTTGGCCTCAATCAGTTAGCAAGGAGAGGGGTGGAGTCAATAGTTAAGGAATAGATTTTTCCACAGAGACCAAAGACAATGGGCTAAATTCTCCGCCATCGGGATTCTCCGTTTTGTCAGCAGCCCAGGGGTTTCCCGACGTCGTGGTGCTGCCCCACAATGGAATATCCCATTGACCAGCTGGCAAAACGGAAAATCTGGTGGGGCGGGATGGAGAAACCCACCCAATGGAGTTGTCTTTCCCAATATTTAGTTGGAGGAAATTCCTGCTCATCCAATAATGAACATTAGGCAGACAGCGTGACAAATCAGAAACAATGGGGGGATGATCAGATAATCCTCAGCATTCAAGTGGAACCTGATGTGGTGTTTTCTGATGGTCTTTCCATCGGGAGTCACGTAGATGAGAATAGGAAGGTGCCAAAGGTAATGACTTGGGACATTGCAGAGTTAATGGTAAAGGAGCAGGAAGAGAAAACATTCCCCAGCTATGGCTATACAGATAATGATGGAACAGGATAAGGCAACCAGCTGGACAATGGAAAGATGGTGTTGGAGGAAGTTTAAGATCAGAAAAATGAGGAGGGATAGTGCACCATGGTTGCAGTCAGGTGCCAGAATTTTTCGGCCTTTCCCACCGGCAGGATCGTCTGGTCCCACCACCGACGGCACCCACCACTGGTTTCTTGGCATTGTGGGATCCATACAACGGGAAACCCTGTTGACAATGGGAAGGCCAAAAGATCCTATCGCCAGCCAATGGTGGGTTGCTTCTGTCGCTGCGAACACAAGGCGTGGGATGTGGAAAATTCCACTCACAGGGTATAAATTGTGATTTTGTTCAGAGTTGTTTCAGTACTATGGTAGTGATGGAAACCTGATTGGAGGAATTCAAATATGGAAAATATAGATTTTGATTTGGGAGATGACAACACAATCAAGGATTTGAAAAATTGGTTGGAACAACAGCTTGCAAGGACTGAGGGCTCAAGGGTTGGGTTTCTGAGGAGAGTGGCAATGATGGCAGATTTGAAGAAGGGAGTCAGTACTGGAGAAGAGAGAGCTGTTAGCAAGATCAGTTGCCGTAAATCCAGAAAGGGAAGCTGGGTGGTCGATGATTTGGTGGGAAAAGGGTCGAGGGAGAAGGAGGTAGGTTTCATATTTAACAATGAGCTTGGAGAAGGCATGGAGCAGACAGCAGAGAAGCTAGGAAGTTAGGAAATTACCCTACTCCCTTCTAAAATGAAGAGAGAAAAAAATTAAATGGCAAGAAAAAAATCTGTCACTTCAAATTATCATAAACACCTGTTATCAAATTCTTCACATGGCACAACTGACAGCAACAATTTATTTCTGGACAAGCTGAGTATTTTCACATGCTAACCCCAAACAAAACAGGCATGACGACCAAAAGCACAGTTTGTTACTGTTCTCTCATCACAATTTAAAATAAAACCAGCTGTTGGAATAATACCAGTGCTTATTGCTTCAAAGGAAACAATATTACCACAATAAATTTTATTCCAATTATTAATTTCAAATCATAATTTTCTGGGCTATGCTGGCTAAATAGCTCTCAGCAGTTTTGTTTATTGTTCTCACATAATTTAAAGATGGTTATCTTTTGGTCAAGTACGGCGCTAAATAAGTTGCAAATCCCGAGAAATCACAAAATTGCCAAAGCCGATGGGACAGAGGTAAGCTTTCTTGGAAAGGTAAGAGCATAGGAACTGGAGTAGCCCATTCAGTCCCGCAAAACTGCTTATTTTTTTTACCTTGTAATTAGATCTGTTTCTTAACTCTCTTTGCCCATCTTGATTCTGTACCCCATAAACCTTGCCTGACAAAAATCTATCTTAGTATTGAGATTCTTGAAAAGACCCTAAACCTCCACTGCTTCCTGGAAGAGAGTTTCAGATTTCCATTACTCGTTGGGTGAAGAAGTGCTTCCGTACATCACCCCTGAATGATCCACCTCTTTTACATCCTGTTGTCCTGAATTCCCCAACAAGAGGAAATGGTTTAACTCTATCTAGGCTTTTACGGATGGTTGTGGTGGTTGGAGGTCAATCATCTCAGATCCAAGAAATCACTGCAGGATTTCCTCAGGGCAGTGTCCTAGGCCCAACCATCTTCAGCTACTTCATCAGTGACCTCCCTTCCATCATAAGAACAGAAGTGGGAAGGTTCACAGATGACTGCACAATGTTCAGCACCATTCGCGACTCCTTAGATAAGGAAGCAGTCCATGTCCAAATGCAGCAAGACCTGCACAATATCCAGGCTTGGGCTGACAAGTGGCAAGTTACATTTGCATCACACAAGTGCCGGGCAATGAATATCTCCTACAAGAGAGGATCTAACCATCGCCCCTTGACATTCAATGACTTTACCATCACTGAATCCCTCCCAATCAACATCCAGGAGGTTACCATTGATCAGAAACTGAACTGGATTAGCCATATTAATACTGTGGCTACCAGGCCAGGTCAAAGGCTAGGAATCCTACAGCAAATAAGTCACCTCCTGACCCTCCCAAAGCCTGTCCATCATCTACCTATTTCCAAAGGGTCATCTGGACTCAAAATGTTAGCTCTTTTCAGACCTGCTGAGACTTTGGGTTTGACAAGGCGCAAATCAGGAGTGTAATGGAATACTCTCCACTTGTTTGGATAAGTGCAGCTCCAACAACACTCAAGAAACTCGACACCATCCAGGACAAGGCAGCCCGCTTTATTGCTCCCCCTTCCACAAACATTCAATCCCTCCACCATCGATGAACAGCGGCAAACTTGTGTACCATCTACAAGATGCACTGCAGTAACTCATCAAGGTTCCTTAGGCAGCACCTTCCAAACCCATGACCACTACCATCTAGAAGGACAAGACTAGCAAATATCTGGGAACCCCACCACCTGGAGGTTCCCCTCCAAGTCACTCATCACCCAGATTTGGAACTATATCGCCCTTCCTTCACTGTCGCTGGGTCAAAATCCTGGAACTCTCTCCCTAACAGCACTGTGGGTGTACCTACGCCTCAAGGACTGCGGTGGTTCAAGAAGACAACTCACCACCACCTTCTGAAGGGCAACTAGCGATGAGCAATAAATGCTGGCCCAATCAGTGACGCCAACTCCGGCAAATTAATTTTTAAAAAATGATTGTGCGATCGAAGATACCAGAACAGGGAAGGTAGAGTGGAATTCTCCCATGCCCTGCCGGTGCGTTCAATGGTGTGTGGAGTGGGGGGGAAATTTGGCAGGAGGTTCAAGAATCGGTTTTACGCTGGCGTGAATATCCCGCGGGATCTTCTGCTGGTGCTCGCTATGGCGGATCGGGAAACCTGCTGGTGGCCGACGGGGAACTGGTTTGCATCCTACTAAAGGGCAGATTGTTCATCAGCACATTTGTGATGATTTTAACCATGCTGGACAGCGACAGTGAAGATGCAGGCGACGACGACAACATTGAGTTAAAGGGAATATTCCTGACAAAAGCTGGAGTGGAGTCCTATTAGGTAGTTGTTGTCTCCTTCCGCCAACTCCTGCAACCGACTGGGCCCCAGACATATAGGGCTGGATTCTCCGCTGTCGGGATTCTCCGTTTCGCCGGCAGCCCGGGGATTTCCCGACGGCGTGGGGCTTCCCACAATGGGAAACCCTATTGGCTGGATGGCGAGACGGAGAATCCGGGGGGGTGCTGCACCAGAAATCTGGTGGGGGGTGGGGGGGGGGGGGGGGTGGAGAATCCCGCCCATAGGCTTTGGTCTTTTCTTTGAATCTCAGTCCACAAGATCAAAGAGACAGCAGGAGGGGTTCACATATTACCTCCTAAAACCATGTCTAAGTCTCTATTAAATCCTTTAATTGACTTAAAACACCTCAATTATATCATCCCTGACCGTCTATAAGAAAGGGAATACAAGTCTGGTCTCTGCAATCTATTCCCCCAAAATTAACCGTTTTAGTTCAGCATCATTCTGGCAAATGTGCTCCTCAGTCTACAGACCCTTCTTGAGGTCTGATGCACAGAATTGAACATAGTCCTCCTATGAGGTACAACTAGAGCTATATGTAACTGTGATAATATTAATGAGACATGCTCCAAACAGCACATTGTGTGACAGAGAAAGCTTTTTGCCCAGAGCTGATGGAATTTCAGTCAAAAGCTCAGCCAATTGGAGAGAACATAAAAATTGGATCCAAAACAAATAAGTAATTAATCTTATAAATAGCAGTCATTCTTCCAATGAAAGTAACATTTGCATGTGCCATCAGTCAATCACTTCCAGTATGTAATGTGCCTGACATGCACCATAATTTTACAACTGTAGGCTGCAAACCCATACGCTACGTGCAGCCCCCTATTATCAGTCCATTAAAATTAATGGACAGAAAATAGTGGACAATGTGCGTACAATTTCCCAACATGCAGAACTAACATGTGAGGTTCCCGACTGTTCACATGGATTCATCAACTAGTCCTTAATATTGACCTTCTGCCACAGCGCCCAAATTGACTGGATAGACGATGAGCAAATTCACGAAAACATTATCTTCTCTAAGAAAGAGTGTTAATCTGAAGTCAGTGATTTTCAAGTTGCAGCCTTGCCCTGTGAAAAGCTGCCTTTTGGAGTATTTGCAACTTGCAAACTAAATGGTTGGCTGAATAAGGAATTTATGTAAATGTGGATTGACATATGCTGCCAGACATTGCCGAGGCACATTGTTTAATTCAAGTGTATGTCTCTCCATCAAATTAACCCATGATTTGGGCATTTAAAAAAAAAAGATGAAGCTGCTAAGGACAGAATTTAACTCTTTCATTTTTGCTGGTCTCACCAAGGAACTTTAGTCGATTGACACTGCCATCGTCCGGTTCTGTCTGCAAGTTGAAAGAGGGGAGTGGAGAAGCAGCACACTCAATTTACTCCTGCAGGTCATAAGATTGGGAAAGATCACACTGCACCAGTGGATCAAGAAATAAATAATGGACCATTTGAACCATCACCAAACAGTGAAACAAACCTGAGGAGATGCAAGACTTTGCTGATAAGGATGGTAAAGTCACCTTAGTCCATAGGCTCACCCTTTGAAGGGAAGAGCTGACTGGTGGGTGATTTAACCTGAGGATCACCACATCTCAGGAGAGGGGCAAGGTTGAGAAGGCAGGGCCTTGTCATTTAAATTTTCACAGCGGGCCTACCCACACCTCCTGTTCCCCCATTCTGTCCCCCGCCCCACAGTGGTCCAAGATCAAAAGCCCCCGATGAAGACTCCGGGCTGGATTCTCCTGCACCGCCCACTGCAAGAATTCCACGGGTGAGCCGCGTACAATGGAGAACTCCATTGACCTCAGGCGGGATTCTCCAGTCGCTGGGCGGTTGCAACCGGAGAATCCTGCCCTCCGTCATTAGCATGGGTGTGGACGCGCTGTCAGAAGAAAGACAGGAGTCAGACTTAATCAGATCCTGAAGAGCAGCAGAGCTGTCCTTAGCACAGTGGTTAGCACTGTTGCTTCACAGCTCCAGGGTCCCAGGTTCGATTCCCGGCTTGGGTCACTGTCTGTGTGAAGTCTGCACGTTCTCCCCATGTCTGCGTGGGTTTCCTCCGGGTGCTCCGGTTTCCTCCCACAAGTCCCGAAAGACGTTCTGCTAGGTAATTTGGACAGTCTGAATTCTCCCTCTATGTACCCGAACAGGCGTCACAATGTGGCGACTAGGGGCTTTTCACAGTAACTTCATTGCAGTGTAAGCCTACTTGTGACAATAAGGATTGTTATAAAAAGATTATTATTATTATTATAAATCAGAAACACAAATGGAAAATGCAAATCCAATGCTTCATACATGTACATGATCATGAGTGGGTGTTTTCAAATTAAGTTTCAAACATTCAGTAAATCTAAGAATGAAAAATGTGAACAAAATATTCGCCTTTTTACATGAAGTTCAAAATTGTCCTGAATGCTTGATTAACTTAATTGAATTCTTACAAGAAACTGTATATAGGCAAAAGGAATCCTTTTGTTTCTTTCTTTCTTTCAAAAAATATTTTCATGAAGTAGCACTAACAGATTTGATGTTCAAATTAGGGTTTCTGATAGTAAAGGTAAAAGAGCACAAAGGAAAGAAAATGGCCACCAACAGTCGAAGGCAGAAGGTTAATTAGATGCATTCTGATTCAGATTTACTTTTTCAGCAATTTTGTTTCATGCTCACAGCAAAAAGTGCATTTTCCACGAGTAAAACAAGGATTTATGAACTGAATCCTGCTGAAACTTAAGAATGTGCAATGTATAATCAGGTGCACTCCATCAGTATAGAAAGAGGGAAGTAGAGTTAAAATTTCAGATCAATGACCTTTCAACAATTCTGAAAGCGTGATTCTCCCCCCCCACAGGAGAATCGCCGGGGCACCGCGCGAATCGCACCACCCCGCCCCGACCCTCGCACGTCATTCTCCCACCCCACCCCCGAAACCAGCGCCGCACGATTCGCGCCGGGCCGCTCGGAGAATCGGCGCAAACAGCGAGCGGCGATTCTCCGGCCCGGATGGGCCGAGCGGCCGCTACGACACGACAGGTTCCCGCTAGCATCCACCACCTCTGGCTACCAGCAGGAACACTGTGGGAACGCTGGGGGGGCGGCCTGTGGGGGGTGGGGCTCCTTCACCGGGGGGGCCTCCGATGCGGTCTGGACCGCGATCGGGGCCCACCGATCGGCGGGCCGGCCTCTCTCCCCCCGTGCCTACCTCCTTCAGCGAGCGGTCCCAGAACACCGGTGCCATGTTGGTGAGGGGCCGGTGCGCGTAAGACGTTCCCCGCGCATGCGCAGGATGGCACGGCCCAACTGCGCATGCGTGGGTTGGCGCGGCGACCCTGGAGCAGCGTGAACCGCTCCAGCGCCGTGCTGGCCCCCTAACGGGGCCAGAATAGGTCGTGCCGGGTCCTGTCCACACCGTCGTGAAACGCGACTGCAATCACGACGGCGCGGGCACTGAGTTCCGGGAGCGGAGAATCCTGCCCGCTAACTCTGCTTCTCTCCCCATCGATGCTGCCTGACCTGAGTATTTCCAGCACTTTCTTTTCTTTAAATACATAGATCAGTGATAGAGCTAGTGTTGAGTCTACTTACTGTAGTCCACCCTCCCTCGACGTGATTTTTTTATCCCAATAAAATCCGGATACCTCAATGTCTCAGAGACCGCGAGAAGGTCAGGATCACCTGATAGTGAGGCATCGAGGTATGTATTGGTTTCCTTGGCGAACGGGCCCCGCACAGGGGTGCCGCCCTCTCTCTTCTCTGCCCCGTACACTAACAGCGCATACATGTCAGGCACGCATATGCTGATAGTGTGCGGGGCAGAGAGGAGATGGGCCCTCTGTGTGAGGCCCTGTCACCAAGGAAACCAAATAATGCATTTTGAGAGGCAGCTTTTCCATAATTCACTGAGAAAAAGTGTACTTCCGTATTCGAACGGGTTTTCCGTATAAAATATGGAAAATACGTAAAATCCGTGCCAGTTGGAAACTCTGTCCTGGAATGCTGGATCCTTGCCGCCACCTGTCCTCCATCCTCTGGCTCCTCCTCGGGCTCATGCTCTAGCCCATCCTGGTCCTCCTCCTCTTCATCCTCCTCAGGCGAGGCCGCATGTTCCTCCTCCTCCTTCAGCTCTTCGTCCAGCATATCGCCCTGCTGCTGTGGCAGATTATGGAGGCCAGAGCAGATGGCTACAAAGCAGGAGACTGTCTGGGGACTGTACTGTAGAGTCCCACCACAGAGGTCCAGGCAGTGGAACCACATTTTTAGCATCCCAATGCACTGCTCGATGACAGCATGGGCCTCATTCAAATGGGTCTTCGCCGTGGTCTTAGACTTCCGCACTGGTGTCATCAGCCATGAACTCAGCAGGTATCCTTTGTCCTCCACAAGCCAAATCATAATTCTGGGCAGTTCTCAAAGACACCGGGGATCTCGGAGTTCCCCAGGATGTAGCTGTCATGCTCCCAGGGCAGCGGGAACAGATGTGCATGATCCTGAGGCAGTGGTGGCACATGATCTGAACATTCAGGGAGTGGAATCCCTTCCTGTTAATATAGGGCCCTCTCTAATGCCCCGGTGCACTCAGGGCGACATGTGTGCCATCGATGGCCCCCTGGACCTGTGGCCTCCCTGCGATGGTGGAAAATTCTGCAGCCCTGGTGTCTTGGTGGGTCTGGTCAATGTTGAGCATCCACCTCCCGGATGCACCTGTGGGGATGTTGACGGCGAGATGCCACACATGTCCTCGCCCAAGCCCTGGAATGACTTGATGGTTAGACATTTAGAGTTGCCGTGACCTTCAAGGCCACTGGGAGTGGGTGTCCTCCTCCTCCACAAGGTGCCATGTCCATGAAGATGTGGCACAGGTGCTGCACTGACTCTCTGCTGAGACGCAGTTTTCTGTGGCATATGCTGTCCGTCAGCGCGTGGAAGGACCGATGACTCCTGTACACCATGGCTCATCGCTGGTGTCCCCTTCTGGCCCCCTTCTCAACTTGAAGGGCAGGGTATACGATGGCCCCCCTGCACATAGGGTGCTACATCCAGCCTGCTTGGCCTGGCTGCCTTCTTCGTGTCTGCCCACCTTGGCTGTGACAAGCACAGCAAGGACAGCTTCCGTGGGATCCAGCAAACATTTTGGTATCTGGAAAGAACTGCAGAGGGAGAGAGACTGACAATCAGTTAGTTCTTTCATCCTGGGATCCTCAAATATCCAGGCCTCCACCACCGTTACCATGGCTCTCCCATCTTCTCTCAGAGTGCCATCCACCGAGCCAGTTGTGCTGACAAACCTCGCTCTGCACACTCACTCCCACTCAAATGAGGAACCCCTAGACCCCAGACCGCTGCCGGGAACACTAGTGAGGTTCAGCTCAGCTGTCCTCCAATCCAGACACTTAGCCACAAGAGGATCCTCAGTGGCGAAGCCCTGCCTTTTGATGTTTGATTGTTGGCAGCTGCCTCTATGGTGCTGGTGCTCCGAGAGTACAGGCACACTGGGCTGGATTCTCTGCTGTCGGGATTCTCCATTTTGCCGGCAGCGCTCCCACACCTGGGGATTTCCCGACAGCGTGGGGCTGCCCACAATGGGAAACCCCACTGGTCGGCTGGCGAGACGGAGAATCCCACTGCCGGCCGGGGCACGCCACACCAGAAAACTGGAGCTGCGGGACAGGGAATCCTGCCCACTGTTCGAGCATCAAAGATGGCAGGACATCCAGTTCACTGATCACCCTCTCAGACAGGGCACCTGTTTCTTCGAGGAGACACTTCAGGGTTCAGGGGCATGAAGTGCTCTCACAACGAACAAGGCTAATCCCTCATTTGAAATAGCCTTCAGCTTTGAAGCTTAAGGCTGCTCACAGTCAGAATTACTATCTGTGGGAGTCTGCATGTTCTTCATGTATTTGCGTGGGTTTCCTCCGGGTGCTCTATTTTCCTCCCACAAGTCCCGAAAGACGTGCTTGTTAGGTGAACTGGACATTATGAATTTTCCCTCAGTGTACCAGAGTGTGGCGACTAGGATATTTCACAGTAACTTCACTGCAGTGTTAATGTAAGCCGACTTGTGACACTAATAAAAAAATATCAAGGAGGTGAAATTGGCTAGCACGAGAGAAGCTGGAGCAGGGCTCTGTCTTGGAAGTGTTTGGTAGGACAGAAAAGTTGCAGCTGTGATTGCCCCTGTTATGGGTCTCCACAATATTTAAGGATGCTTGAAGGCCTCATAGACGCAAAGCCCCTCACAACCCTCCAGCCCAGGGGCGATCCCCAACCTGGAACCTTCCAGCCCTCCAAACAACTCCAACCCCCTGAAGAGCTTTGTGGAGACCACGATTGATTCATGCCAGCTTCATGCTGCGCCGGCGGGTGGGAGAACTGCAGGAACCATGAGAATCCGGCTTAAAGCAGATCCTGCCAGCTGGAGTGTGCCGGGAGCATCAGAAACTGTTTGGTATCAAGCACAAATCCCATTTCAGGCCTCTCCCAGAATTCTCCCGAGCTAACAGGATTTGCGCCGGGCGCAACGTGCCCGGAGAATTGCCCCTATCACGTTCCTGATGTGTTGGGTGCTCTGGATCCGTGGGACACATACTGGCCACCAACACTTAAAATAGTACAACACTATTTTATTAAGCTGGAAACTGTTGAACATACTTTCACTGTGGGTTAACACGATGTCAGATTAAACCAAAGACCTATGCCTGTCCTAACCAGTCTATGCACTCAGCACGTGATGAAGATCTGTGCTGTAAGCTGTAAGCTCTGACCTTCTGAGAGGCTGCATCCCGAATGAGCGGGAAAACTGATGCCCTCTGTCTTTATAGTGAGTGTGCTCTATCTGGTGATTGGCTGCGGTGTTGTGTGTGTTGATTGGTCTTACTGTGTGTCCATCAGTGTGTGTGTCTGCACCATGATATACTGGTATATATTATGACAGTTCCACCGAAGATTTATACAGCTAGTATGGCATCAATTGATGCTGGAAGATAACGTCCACTAAACATTTTCAGTTCCCCATTTAAAAATACCACTATGTCTAAATATTTTCTTTGGAGGATCGAATCAAAATCACCAGCAAATGATGCACGTGAACGTTTGGACAACAACATGATAACGAACTGAGCCACACACACAAGGCAATTTGACGGTGATCTGTGCTGAATTTGCTGACTTCAGCCAGCACAACAGATTGGACCCGCAGAGGAATGGAAAACAACAACAGTCCCTCAAATCCTGATTCCTGTCCAAAGATTCCTACCCAGAGGAAGTCAGTGTGCACACAGACATTGGGAAAATTGGACATGGACCCAGCTGTGTTGTCCCCACATTTAAATTGCCTGCCGCTTCATGAAATTTAGGCAAGACAACATAACAGCAGCTGGCACCAGTAAAAAACATTACCCAGCATAAAATTACAGTCAGGAGCGCAATGAGGACATTTTATTACTAAGTCCTGATATATTAAACTTTGAAACTGCAATTAAGTAACATGTAGTGTTGCACGCACCAGAGACTGTGTCATATTATTGTTCTCATCTGAATGTTTGCAGATTTAATGATACTAAAATTAAATACAGGTTTCAAAACAATTACTGCAATTTTGAACTAATATCATAAAAATCTTAATATAATAATTGAAGTAAAATTGAATTCTATTGCTTTGACAAGCTATGGTAGACTATTCTAGACTGTGAATGAAGCCATCTGCTCCACATATGTGGATTTCCAAACCCTGCAGCTAATCATTGAAAGGGGACAAGTCCTAAACTCTCATTGAAATATCCGTGTGATTTCTGTCCAATCAATCACTCATGTAACTGTACCGTCAACATTCCTACCTCTCCCATGTGGCTATCCGAATCCCACACATCTACTGTACAGAGACAAACAATATGGTCTTTTAGATTGAAACTAAAAAGCAGCAACTATGATTGTGGATTTATAAACATTTTTATACAATTGCACCTTGTCCAAAGAAAACATTTACACAGTGCCATTTTTGCATCACTGTAACCGAGAAGATACTGGAGCCAATACATGGAAATGTTTAATGCATACATAGGCCGTCCCTCCCGAATGTTTATAATACATGGGATCAACTATATCCACAAAACTAGCAGACAAACTAATATCAAATGAACACAGTAATCAAACAATATCAACAACTGTACCTTCTAAGCTAAGGACATATTAGCACGATATAGTGCACAATAAGGGAGTTCTAAGGTGTACGAGCAACATCTAGTGGGAGATACAAGGTATAAAATTAGATCGTTGTTAGCTGCATGCTACTGGCATTTTCCAGAATGGTAAGGGTCAAGTTCCACTGCTTTGCACAAATTCAATTCAATGTGAGGGAGTGTTTGTATGAGGTGAGGTTTGTGAATCGCTAGAAAAAGGTATTGGGGGGGGTCACGTGATGAGCGCAGGAGGGGCTGCATTTTTACGTGCTCCAGCTCTGCTCGTTTTTTATTTGTCTTTTCATCCTTATACACATCTCTTCGGCGCGCATAGGTTGCATTATGTCCCGGGAACTGTTGGCTGATATTTTGGTGTGATAGAGCTGAGATAGAATGTTTAAATCCCAGTTTATTCATGCCAGCTAGAAGGATTTGGGTTGGGGCCCTGCCTTTCATGGCATAGTTTCTTTTGGCGGGCCCCCGCCCTGGCGGTGCGGTGTGCATCGACGGATGGTGGCTGCCACCGACGCTCCTGTTCTGGCTGAAAGTCTTGGCTCTGTGGTGCAGGTCATCAAGGCCCAGTCCCAAGAGCTGCGGGATGTTTCTATGGAGGTGATGGAGGTGCATGATGAGGTCCTTGTCGTACTGAGAGAACACTATAGATTTCGATGGAGCACATCAAATCCTGTACTCGAGGCTTGGTGTTGGTTTGGCCTTCCGACCACTGGCCCTGTGTTGTCCTGTTCCAGGTGTTGGTGGCCGAACCGATCAAGTAATTTCCCCAGGCTGGAGCCTAGGTTGTTGACCGCCTGATGGACGTAATGATGTCTCATGCTTCAACCATAGAATCCTTGAAAAATCCCAAGGAGTGCTCATTGATCTTGATCCTGCCTTATCCTTGATGCACGGTAGCATTGTGGATAGCACAATTGCTTCACAGCTCCAGGGTCCCAGGTTCAATTCCCGGCTTGGGACACTGTCTGTGGGAGCCTGCACATTCTCCCCGTGTGTGCGTGGGTTTCCTCCGGGTGCTCCGGTTTCCTCCCACAGTCCAAAGATGTGCGGGTTAGGTGGATTGGCCATGCTAAATTGCCCATAGTGTCCAAAATTACCCTTAGTGTTGGGTGAGGTTACTGGGTTATGGGGATAGGGTGGAGGTGTGGACCTTGGGTAGGGTGCTCTTTCCAAGAGCCGGTGCAGACTCGATGGGCCGAATCGCCTCCTTCTGCACTGTAACATCTATGTTCGATGTTCTTTGCTTCCTTTGTGCGCCAGTGAAAAAATCTTTATCCTGAGGATGGTTCTGCATCTCCGTTGTCCCCCTGAACTTCACTCTCTATTGATCATGTTTCTATCTGCTTGATGCTGTTGATTTTCTCTTCTTACCGGGTAATGTGTAATGTGGGCATGATGACCTGCACCATTGGTTATTCTGATTTAACAAATTTCTCTCACGTTAAGCTGAATGTTGAATGCTGATTTGTGCACAGTCTTTATCCTAAACGTATTTGGGCTTTATAATCTCTGATAATCCTTGTGATGGAAGTAGTGGGTGGTTTTGTTTCCTCCCCCCTTGGCTTATTTGAAGGGAAGATGAGTGGAGCAGGAGTGAGGTTAGGCGTGGAAGGTGGTGTTGGAAGTTTTAGTTTATCCTCGCTATGATTGAGGAAGGCCCACCCCCACAGTTAGAGCTAATCAGTTTTGAGTTTTCTAAAGCCTTTTTCTTTCAATTTTGTTTTTGAGCATCTGTGTTTAAATGCTCTTTGGGCCCAGGCAGACTGTCTGTTATCCTGATGAGGACTGGGTTGTATCTGACTTTTCCTTTGGGTCGAGTTAGTCTTTTCTCCTGATATGGGTCTCCCTCTTTGGCTGTTTTGCCCGATGGTGGGGTCGGTAACTCGGGTCTTTATTTCTCCCTCCTTGCTCTTTTTGTGATTCTCTACAGGAGACCCAGGGTCCGAGGTTTGAGGTCTGAGTTTTACTTGGACATGTAATAGCCAGTCCTCTGTAGTATTGCAGTCATGTGATGGTGGTCTGTTCTGTCCTGGGCCATGATCGGGGTTGGATTGCATTGTGGGGTTTCAATGTAATATAATCCCCCCAGCCTTGGGGGTCTACTGTTTTTTTTCCCTCTGTTGCTTTTCTTTGAAGCGATGGGCATGTAACTCTGTTGTTGACAGTTTCCTGTTTTGTTGCAGATGGATATTGTATCAATGAAGGAAACATGTTGGGGATGTTAGGAATGACTCCGGTGATGTGCTGTACCTGTTCTACATTGATACCTCTGGCTTTTTTCTCTTTTTCCTTGTTTCGCTGCGATGTTGCTAAAAATGTGACAATTCTGATTTTGGGTGACACCATGAGCTGATCAATCACACACAATCAATGGGATTCTCCTTTGGCGGGATCCTCCACTTCGCCGGTAGCACACTCACGCCGGCAGATCGCCCGACAACGTGGGAGTGGCCATGGCAGAAAACTGGTCTGGCGGGTCAGAGAATCCCGCCCAAAGTGTCTCCCACTTGGGTTTTTAGCCCTTTCTACCTGGTAAATGGGTGGTTTGGTGGGAAGAATAAAGCAAGTGAAGTTCATTGCTTTCTCCTCCGATGTGGGATATCAGCAGGTTATAATACAAGGCTTATATCGAACAAAGCCCCGCTCAAGATTCAGAAGGAAAATATAGCAGACCTCACTGTGTCGTCGACGGCCTTCGAATTGCCAACGGAGCAGTTAATGAAGTTCATCGTTGGTGAATTCAAGAATCACAGGCAGGGGATGTGGGAGGAAGTGATATTATTGTAATTAGAATTTTTGGAGGTTTTACATGTTTTTGTGTTGGTTCTTCACCACAATTGACCTAGGGATTACTTGGGAGTTCTGCATTTTTCACTCAATGGGGGTTTGGGGTATTGGGTGCGTCAAAGAGGGTGTTCTTTCTCGTTTGCAATAGTGTGGATGGGGGAGTGGGTATTGGGGCAGTTGCGGCTGTTCGGGTAGGGTTCTTTTTGTTGTTTTCTAAGTGAGGTTCGCCATGCCAGCGGAGGTGCTAGTAAATGTGAGCACTGTGAGGAGGGGGCTCCAGTAGGTATCCTGGGAGGGAAGGTGCAGGTGGCATGCCTAGGTTGGTTGGGTTTTCATTCTTTGGGGGGGGCTGGTGAGGGTGATTTTGGGAGTTGGTGGGGCAGGCTAACTGTTCGAAGGGGAAAGGGGGAGGGGCCAGGGGGAAAGGTGGTAATTGTGAAGCCAAGGGGAGGTGGAGGGAGGGGGAGGGTAGGGTTCTGGTGACACAGGTTTCTTGGTGGCTGGATTTGGGAGAGGGCAGTGATGGTGGCCATTTTGGGAGGGCCTGAAACCGAGGCGGGCCTGGATTTGGCTGTATCTCCTCACAAAGTAGATTGGGCGAAACCAAATAGAGGGGGGATTCAGAGACCCCCTGTCATGAGGGGGTTAAATGTGTTTGCACATTTGAAGAACTTAAAAGCCGACGTAATCTTCTTGCAGGCGACACATTTGAGGGTTAGCGACCAGACAAGGCTAAAGAGGGGATGGATGGGACAGGAGATCCATTCAAACTTTAATTGAAAGGTCGAGAGGATTTGCGGTCCTGTTTAACAAGAGGGCGGCCTTTATGGCAGACAGTAGGGTGCTGGATCCTGGTATATAGTAGATAGATTGCAAAAATAAAAAATGACAAACTGTTTGTTATATGTTTGATTGGTTTTTGTAATTTCGGGAATTTCTTTGCATTGTTGAGAATAAAATATATATTTTTTTTAATGTTAAAATTTCAATGAAAATACGTTTTTTTTTAAAATCATAGAATTCCCTTAACTGATTGATAAATGCACCAGCCGAGTATAATTCTCTGCCAGAAAATTCATTTGTGAAAACAGCTCTTAGATCTCGAGCACTGGCCTGCAACTAAATGGTGAAAAAAATGAATAGAATTTCAGTAGTGATTTGACAGTGCAGGTAAAATTTGGGTTTTACTGCCTGGTCACTGATGCAAAGCTAGACAACAAGCTGAGTTTACTGCTTGCAATTTACAGCATCAGTTCATTTTAATAATTATTGATACACTGCCAATACTGCCTTGTTCAAGGATCTAGGCTAATGGAGTCTGTGTATTCATCATAAGGCCATAAGACCATAAGACATAGGAGCAGAATGAGGCCACTTGGCCCATTGAGTCTGCTCCGCCATTCAATCATGGCTGATATTTTCTCATACCCATTCTCCTGCCTTCTCCCCATAACCCCTGATCCCTTTATTAATCAAGAACCTATCTATCTCTGCCTTAAAGACAATCAGTGAATTGGCCTCCACAGCCTTCTGCAGCAAAGAGTTCCACAGATTCACCACCCTCTGCTGAAACAATTCCTCCTCATCTCTGTTACAGGGAAAATATTGCAGTTGTGGTTTGGGACAAAGCGTGGTTCATAGGTGGGCAAACCTTTCAGAGAAATGGGGAGGTCAGCCACTTGGATGAATATCTATCCTCTCAGAGTCTGATGTACTGCTTTGTTGATGAGAAAGGCATTTCAGTGTCATTATTATCGTGTTATCTACTCATGGGCTCCTTTTGCAAGTTTATACTCTTGGGATGATGAGCTTGTGACTAAAACAGCTGGCAGTGATGATCCTGTGCCAAGCCATCCTGTATTACAATACCTACTCACCCATACACAAATCTGTTTAGGCACCTAAAGCAGTGTTTCGAATGGCAATTGTATTGACTACAATTATCCTGCTCAAAAAACACAGAAACTAGTTGTACGAGTAGGGTATTCGGCCCATTGAGCCTGCTCCACCATTCAATATGATCATGGCTGGCCTTCGATCTCAATGCCTCATCAACATTCTCCACATATCCCTTGATGCCATTGAAAAAAAAAAACTATCTATCTCCACAGCCTTCTGTGGTGGAGAACTCCACAGGTTCACTACCCTTTGAATGAAGAAATGTCTCCTCATCTCAGTCCTAAATAGCCTACCCTGTATCCTGAGACTGCGTCCCCTGGTTCTAGATTCCCCAACCAGGGAAAACAACCTCCCCTGCATCTAGTCTGTCCAGGCCTTTTTGAACTTTATACATTTCAATCAGATCTCCTCTCGTCCTTCTAAACTCTTGTGAATAAGAGGGCCAATCGAATCAATCACTCCTCACAGGGCAGCCCCGTCAAACCAGATATCAACCTGGTAGGATCAGAGAGTGGGGGATAAATGGGTCTTTTTTCTGGTTGGCAAGCTGTAACTAGTGGGGTGCCACATAGTTTGGTTATCAGGCCTCAACTATTTACAATCTAGTTTAATAACTTGGATGTCGGGATGGAAGGTACTCTCGCCAAATTTATAGAGGACACCAAAATAGGTGGGAAAACAAGTCGCAATGAGGAAATAAGAAATTTACAAATGGATATGGATAGGTTAGGTGAGTGGGCCAAGATTTGGCAGATGGAATTTAACGTGGCTAAGTTTGAGGTTATCCATTTTGGTGGGAGGAACAAAAGGACAACTTATTATCTAAATGGTGAGAAACTGTATAGGCTATTGGTGCGGCTGCATCTGGAGTACTGCGCAAAGTTTTTGGTCCATTTATTTAAGGAAGGATGAAAATGCATTAGAGGTGGTTCAGAGGAGGTTCACTAGATTGATTGCGGGATGAAGGACTTGTCTTATGAAGAGAGATTGAGCAATTTAGATCGATACTGGCTGGAGTTTAGAATAATGAGAGGAGATCTAATTGAGGAAGATAAGATGTTAAAGGGGATTGAACACAGAACGGATGTTCCCCATTGTTGGACATTCCAGAATGAGAGGCCATAGATTTAGGCTAAGGGGTTGTAGATTTAAAACAGAAATGAGGGAGAATTACTTCACTCAAAGGGTCATGAATCTGTGGAATTCTCGACCCCAGAGTGCAGTGGACTCCGGAAAACTAAACAAATTTAAGGATGAGATGGATAGGTTTTTAATTAGTAGCGGGCTGAAGGGTTATGGGGAGCAGGCAGGAAGGTGGCGTTGAGGATGAGATAATCACCATGAATGTATTGAATGGTGGAGCAGACTTCAGGGGCTGAATTACCTACTCCTGCTCCTAGTTCTTATGTTCTTGGATGTATCAATATATCTGTCCTGTACAGAGATCCGCAGTCAGATCTTCTGAATCGGTTTCCTGCTGTAACCAACCTTCAACACTGCCTTAATTAGCTCACCTGAACATAGAAAATTCCCTTCAAGTAAAACAACCATCACTGTCGCCTAGGAAACTACTCATTTGTACTCGTGTTGAGTGGCCTAGCCTGCAACTCTTTAACAAGCCATTGGAAGTGGCTCAGAAAACAGTCAAATTTGAACTTTAATTTTATGAGACCAGCAAGAAGAGATTGCCTCCTGCCAGCACTTTCTTCCCGAATAATTTTGAAAAACATTTGAGCACATACTGCAAGAAACAGAGGAAAAAGATCCCATCAGCACAGTTAAGCGAACAGTGGCAATGCTTCCTGGGAAATTACACAACTCACAATTTAAATTCAGGTGAGGGACACAAGCTTGGGGCAAAAAGTAAAAAGTCCAGGCCCACAATATTGATACAGGCCTTCAAGCAAAAATTGTAACAAAAAGCATAAAAGACAAATGTGTCCACTGGATAATCGTTTTAAGAAGTTATGGGTGCGATTTAACCAAATGGGAATTATGTCCCATTGTGAGCACGTTTAGCTGCTTAATTCCCGGTGCTCGCGACGGCAAGAAACACAACACTATCTAACGTGACTCCAGTTAGATACGGGGCCTCAGCGGGGAACACGTGGCCAAGGCTGCACTTTGTCTCATTTCTGCACTGAGGAGCCCCACTCACTAAAATCCCTCAGCGCAGGGAGATTGGGACGCTATTTAAAAATGGCGTCCCGATCTCTCGAGCCTTCGACATGACCTCCGTCCTATTTGATCTGAATATTGTACTTGGCCCATGTGGGAACACCGCAAGAAATTGACGGGTTTGCCTAAGAAGTGCTCAATAGTTGCACCATTTTCTCTATAATGTACATTTTTCCAATGTGTTTCAATTCCTGCAAAACAAGCTCTGAAATACAAGAGACTCACCACACCATGCTGGACAGGCCTCATGAAGTCCTTGCCATCAGAAGCATCACAATATTGTCGTAGTTCTCTCCCAGAGTTCACAGTTAAGAGGAACCTAATTGTAAAAAGAAAATAGGTATTTTCTGGTAAAGGTAAATTAGATCACAGGGCTGGGCTGAGCTTTAAATAAAAAGCATCAAGATGGGAAGAATGATGTATATATAACTGTCATAGCTGTACTGATTCAAAGCTATTAATTTGTTTTTTATTTAGTTTTCCAAAGCTGGAAACTATTACCCTTGACTATCCCTTTCGTTTGATTAGAGTAACTGTTAACAACAAATGGAAATGTGACTTAATTTAGAAAATAGATATTCAACCTGCCAAGCTTTGAACATAAATGTAAACATTCCAAAACGGTCATCATATCCATTCCTATGAATCCGAGAATAATACGGCCCAGATTTTATCATTTAAAATGCGATTACTGCAAATTTATTAAATGCTCATTATCTGAATATCTGATTTAAGACTCAGCAGATATCCAAAATAAGAGGTGTATGCCAACAATCAAAGACAGTTTTATATCAACATCTGAGGCGTCATTCTCCGACCCCCCGCCGGGTCGGAGAATCGCCAGGGGCTGCCGTGAATCCCGCCCCCGCCGGTTGCCAAAGTCTCCGGCACCGGAGATTCGGCGGGGGCGGGAATCGCGTCGCGCCGGTTGGCGGGCCCCCCCGCTCGATTCTCCGGCCCGGATGGGCCGAAGTCCCGCCGATAAATTGCCTGTCCCACCAGCGTGGATTAAACCACCTTTTGAACGGCGGGACAAGGCGGCATGGGCGGGCTCCGGGGTCCTGGGGGGGGCGCAGGGCCACCATGGCGGAGGCGGAAGAGACTCCCTGACGCTCCCGCGCATGCGCCGCCCCGAGATGTCATTTCCGCGCCAGCTGGCGGGGCAACAAAGGCCGTTTCCGCCAGCTGGCGGGGCGGAAATTCCTCCGGCGTCGGCCTAGCCCCTCAATGTTGGGGCTCGGCCCCCAAAGATGCGGAGCCGTTTTGGGCGCCAGTCGGCGGACATCGCGCTGTTTCGGGAGAATTTCGCCCCTGAATTAGGATCAGGAATACTTGGGCCTGCTCGGCCATTTGATATCATCATGGCTGATTTGATTATGGCCTCTATGTTGCTCTCTCCATCCTCTATACCCTTTGACTCCCTTGTCAATAAAGAACCTAACTAATTGGGCCATAGAATCATGATCCTCAGAGAAATAAATTCTCCTGATATCCATTTTAAATGGGAGACCCCTGACTTTTACACTGTGTCCCTACATATAGCCCCCCCCTCCCCCCCACAAGGAGAAACATCCTCTCATCATCCACTCTATCATGACCTCTCAGGATCTTATGGGAAGGATTCTCCGGTCCCCCAGCCACGGGATTCTCGGTGGCGGCGAGATTCCCTACTCCCACCACTTGTCAATGTTATTTCCCATTGTAGCCACCCCACACCACCGGGAAATCGACAGGTGGGGGTGCACTGGAGATCCCGAGCGAGTGCCGTTTAGCACTGGTCTCCACCAGCGTAGACTAGGCATACCAGCACATGAGGGGTCTCCCAGGTGATCAGGTGGTAGGGCTCTCGGCAGGATGGTACCGTGGTACACCCTATGCCACCTGGGCATTGTGGAACTGCCAGCTTGGCACCCTGGCAGTGCTACCTGGGTGTGACCAGGGGGGGATTGGTCCAGTGGGTGCCCTGCCCTTATGAGTTGGTGTGTGGAATGGCTCAAGGAATCCCTCATTGGGACTTTGAGGGGCTCCGGAGGTCGTGGTGGTTGTCCAGAAATTGGCACCCACTGGCAAGCGGAGCTTATTACTGTAGGAACTGAGCCTAAGTGCTGCCTTGGTGGAACGTTTCTTGCCGAGGCCCAGAAATGAAGCAGAGTCCCATTTAATAGCGGAGTCACTCTCAGCGCTGAAAGCACTGGGAAATATCCGGCTACACGATCCTGACACGGGACTCTTAGTTTCATTTCCGTTAAATTGCACCCCATATGTTTTCAATAACCATTCGTACTTTTATCTATTTTAACAACACTGATGTTAATGACGATAAGTAATTTAAATGTAATTGATTAATATATAGAAATTAGCATATGCAAAATTAGCATATGACTTTTGAATAAAACGGCATGGCCTCAATTAGGACAAGGATTATTTGAATAAGCTAAGAACTGACAAAAAGCTAACACAACTCTAGTTTCTGAGTGAATCTTTCATTCACTGGTTCATTAGATCCTGCAGAAATCAAGGCTTTGTGGTGGCATTGAATCAACTTTTTATTATTTGGTCACTTCCAATTATTCTGATGACTGGTAATTATTTTCATAGCACCTTGTTATTTTAAAATCAGAGTTATTTTTACGCATATGACCACAAAACTGTGCAAAATCTATCTTTTTGTTTTCGCATTTCACACTAACAATGAGTTAAAAATTCAACCCAAAATGTATCTTTGAAAAAACCTTCAAATGTACCTCTGGAGCACAGGCCTATGATACCATAAAGCAGTGGTCTAATCAATGCTTCAACCAGCTGAGCTATCACAGAAGCCTCAGGAAGCTGGTTCTATTTCCACAACTAAGCTACGTTGCTATGGTAACACAAACATTTTCAGAAAAAGTAACAGGCCATTAGATCTGACAAAACCATTAATTTCTGATTAATCTCAATCTTTTGAACAACCTGCTTGCCTTCTTACCATAATTTCCAATTACATCGCCCTTTGCAAATCTTTAATAATTCCCCTAATTGCTTTAGGAATACATTGATATGTTCTTCCCTCATAACAAAATTCAGAAGTTAGGCTAGGGAGGTTGGTTAGCTCAGTTGGCTGTACGGCTGGTTTGTGATGCAGAGTGCTGCCAACAGCATTGGTTCAATTCCTGGACTGACTGAGGTCACCATGAAGGCCCTGCCTTCTCAACCTTGTCCCTTGCCTGAGGTGTTATATCATCCCCAGGCAGCTCTCTCTCTCTCTCAAAAGGAGAGAGCCGCCTCTGGATCTGTGGCGATTTCCATTGTTAGGCTCAAGATTTCATCTGTTGACCTGGAAATTAGTTGAAGCAAGGCTTTGAGTTGAAACTGGATGCAGGAACCATCCCTGCACCCCTTGGGTCTCAGCTGAATCACGGTAGCACAGTGGTTAGCACTATTGCTTCCCAGGTTCGATTCCTGGCTTGGGTCACTGGCTGGGCGGAGTCTGCACGTTCTTCCCGTGTTTGCGTGGGTTTCCTCCCACAAGTCCCGAAAGAGGTGCTGTTAGGTAATTTGGACATTCGGAATTCTCCCTCAGTGTACCGAACAGGCGCTAGAGTTGGTGACTAGGGGATTTTCACAGTAACTTCATTGCAGTGTTAATTTAAGCCCTACTTGTGACACTAATAAAGATTATTATTTATTATCATCATTGCAGCGAGCTGTTGGTGCCGGTTGCAACTCTACAGCCAGCTCGCCTGACGAGGGGGATGACTTTTAGGTCACCTGCTTCACCAGCTATAGATTTCAAGTAAGTCCTGTGGGTGGGGGTTCATAAGAAGGTGGGGGCAGATTACTAGCCAGTCTTCTGGGAGACTCCCACTGTTCCTGGCTCTCAAGAATTCATATGAGTTTTGTTTTTAAACTTTCCTTTTGTTGGCTTAGGCCACAGGAGCTTCTGCAGAATTTTGAGCTGCATTCTTGTGCTGAAAACAGGTATTAGCCCCACCAACTGCTCCCCCCCCCCCCCCCACCCCACCCCCGCCAAACCCCCTCCACCCCACCCCCCTGGCCATTTACTTGTGTTTTAGGTGACTGCCTTCCAATGGAGAAATCTCATCATTTTTATCTGATAATAACTTTATTATATCAAACAAATGAGGAAACAAAAGATAACATATACTACTGAAGAAGATTAATTGAATCTAATGCCACGTTGAACTATTTCTGATGTAGTAACATTCCAAAAATGTTTTGGTATCATGAGCTCTGCCCCTGGACGTCCTCCAGAAGATCCACCAAACACATTCTGGTATAACTGAGTGTCGAGCCAGGGCACAGCAGTCAGTATGGTGGCAAGGGATTTTACACTCTATTGAAGATGTGGCCTCCAGCTGTGTCACCTGTGCCATTCACATTCACAAACCGGAACAGAAAAAAAACATTTCTGCCCTCCGCCTCACCATCAAGTCCTTGGGATCGCTGTTGGGATGGGTTTGTTTGACTCTGTGTCCTGAATACTGTGTGTTTATTGTGATTCCTTGTAAAGTGGAAATAAATCATTTCAGCAAAACTGTCTATCTCAAGACACTTGTGGCCTAGGTGAATCCTCACTGGAACAGTCACAACTTGCCAGTGTGTGACTTAAACCCATGACATCTGGGTTGTTTGTCTTTGGGCTGTTGGTGCTCACTGTAAATCAGACACAAACTGCTGGTATCCACATACATGCAGTTGACAGTAGAAATTGGGAGGTTGCTGTCTGAGCTGCCCTGTTTCTCCAGAAGCTTCACTGCAGTGGTGCTTCGTCAGAAGACTCAATATTGGAACAACCGGAATAGTTTGGAGTTGAAATACTAGCAACTAAGCACGCAGGGCAGGATTGAATCCAGTATATCGCAGTGGGAAACTAGATCATGTAGGGGGCCGAGCGTCAGTTTGCTGGTGCCTGAAGAACCACCCATGATTGAGTCAGACTTGGGAAAAGCCTGATGCTTGAAATGAACCCACTGGAGTTTGATGGTGGTTCAAGGATTAAATGGGAGCCACACTACTCTACCAAGCCTCCCCAAGACTACCCAGCTTGCAGTCTCGGAGGGGAGGGGGAGGGGGGGGGGATTCGTTGTTAAGCACTCAATGCCCATTTGAGGTAACCTGCATCGGGAAATAGGGAGGTGCTGATGAACGCCACTCCCCTGCTCCTGCCTTCGACCCTCTGCTCTCCTCTCTGGCTGCCCCCACCCCCACCCCACCCCTCCATGGACCCCCATTGTACTCCATGCATCTGTATCCAGGGATACCCGGCGCAGCTACCACTTCCTGAGGTGGTTCTGGCAATGGAACACTACTGGCTTCTTGCATGGCAGCTCTCAAGAGGCAGGATTTCCACCCACCGTGGTCTTAAACCCCAGGGAAAACCTGACACTCGGCAATGAGATGCCTGCCAGGCACTTCATTTGGTTGAGCCTCCCTCATGGAAGCGACACGGGATCCCCACCAGTTCTCCAACTGGTGAATGAGGCCCTCTTCACAGACATTAATCCCATTCTTACTAATCAAGCAAGAAAATGTCACGGTTTGTCCATTCAAGTGTAAGTGATCTTTTTTCAGTTCCTTTTAGCTCTCTCTGTTAATCCCATTTCTCACTTCCTTTTGTTTTGCTTTTTGTACATGATCTGACATAGAATGAACTATTTCTAACTTGCAGTTCCTGTCTTTGCAGGATAAATATTGGAACTGGCCCACAAGCGGAGTGCATGATCACTCCATGTCCAATGGAAGTGAGCCTCGTGCTGCCTGCTATTCTCCATAATAGTGATGTGCAGCCCTGTGTTCAACAGACTGTTGGCTGGATGCAAGCATGGCAGGCTGCCCAGGTTTGTGCGAGGCTAGCACAGGTCAAAATGAGCTGGCACTTCATAAAGTCAGGTGAGGTGCATTCTGGTTTCTGTAAAAGTGTTTCTCACAAGAAGGAAGAAGAACAATGAGGAGCAGGCCAGAGGGAGGGCACCCAGGTTCTCCAGTATAACACTGGAGGCCTTAGTTTCGGCAGTGGAAAGCAGGGAAGTATTTTTTGCATCAGGGTCCAGGGCATTTTGTGGACACATACTTCAAAGATAATGGGAGAAACTAGCTACAGATGTCAACTGTAAGAACATGAGGGCAGTCTCTTCTCAAAGAAATGGAACCTGTGGAAACGTAAGAACCCTGGAAGATTTGTCTTGGTGTGACCGCGAGAAGGATTCAGCAGAATTAGCTAATCAGTGATTTTTTTCCCTGTAGTTTAGTGTTTAAGTTGTCAACTAAGTAATGTTCAGTTATTTTTTATTTTAGTTTGTTTGTTACAGTAAACGTCTTAAAATGTGGAGTAGTGTCGTGTGTTCATTTGAGTCTGTCACTGAGAATTCAAATCACTTTAAAAAAAGATTATGTCATGTTATTCACCCTGGGGTAACATGGACTGCAACACGACACAGTTAAATGATCAAGCATACACCAAAAGTAGGTGTTGGTTCAATAAGATTTATTGAACTTCAGTAACGAAGCACATAGCTTCCTGTGGGTTGACTCTCTACTACTCTAAGTAAACTAACATTAACTATCTAGACCAGGCTAGCTCTGATCCACGTGTAGAAGGTGTTGAATGATTTGTACACTCTGACTGTCACTACAGTTGTCACCAGTGGAAAGAGGCAGAGTGCTGATGCCTCGTGTGTTTTATAGTTTGAAGCACCCCTCTGGTGTTCTGTCTGGTGATTGGTCGTGTTCTGTTCTGTATGTTGATTGGCTCACCTGGGTGTCTGTCACTGCCTGCTTTTACCTCATGATGTACATGGGTGCATATTATGACAGATTAATCTCTTATAGCACAATGCGAGCAGTCTGGCCGTAAGGACATGGCCGCAGTGCTGGGAAAGATTCAACATCCTCACGCAGATTATCAAGGTCAGTGAATGAACTTCAAATGCTACATTCTGCCAAAATGTAGCAACACTTTCACACACTGTTCAATGCACAATATCCCATTGCTCACACTTCAGCAATATTTAACGATCAAGATCATTCCTGAAAAGAATATGCTCCACCTCATCCTCAAACACTTAATGTTGTTGCAAGCCTCAAACCTACAGCTTCCACATACTTCCAGCTATTCAGCTGTGGTGGGCTTATCCAGGCACACTCACTGACACTCTTCCTCATCTCTGTCAGATGAGGTTTTACAACAATCGATAATAGTTTCATGGTTACCATTGCTGGACTAGCTTAATGTTATTTATAAAATTAATTTTATATATAAATGTATATATAAATATAAAATGAAATTCCACTCGCTGTTGTAGTGAGATTTAAACCCATGTCCCCAGGACATTAGCCTGGGCCTCTGGATTACTAGCTCAGTGACATTATCACTATGCCACCGTCTTGTCAAATTTTTATCCACTTCTCTTTCAAACCATAATTTCAATCTGTATCCACCACAATATCAGGGAGTGTATTCCAAATCCTGAACGTTCGTTGTGTGAAGGTTTTGCACATCGCTCCTGGTTCTTTTGCCAACCAACTTAAACAAGGTTGAATCTTGGCTGTCTGGTTATCCAGCCCCCAACCACTGGAAACAGTTTCTATTCATTCTATCTAAATCCTTCGTTATATTATTTGCCTTCATCAAATCCCCCCAGGCATCATGACTCTGAGGAGAAGAGCAATAGAAGAGCTTCTCAGCATCTCAGCAGCCCCTCATTCCTGGGGCTATTCCAGTAAATCTCTTCTGAACCCTCTACAACGCCTTTACATTTTACGGGTACCCAGAATTGGGAACAATTGGGTAATCAAACAATTTTACATTAACTTCAGCAAAATATTCTGGCTTTTGTACCCGCATGCCTCGTTTTAGAAAGCCCATTAAAAGCAGAAAACCTGCCAGTAAATTAGCATCAATCAATTCACCTGCAATAATATGCTATTTCTATCCACACAAGGTGGGCTTTGTTAACAGAAAAATTACACTTTACATTGAGCGATAAATATTTTCTCATTTTAAATTGAAACCATCCACACTCACAAAATGCCCAGCATGGCACATGTACTAGGAAAGTAATCCAGATGCTTAAAACCTGAAATATAACATCTCACCATATTCCACAGGAGCATTTTCAAATAAAATTTAACACGAAACCACATAAGGGAATGTCAGGAAAGATGTTCAAAAGCTTGATGAGAAAGATAGTGTGGTGTTGGGCGTTCTGATACACAGATGAGCCAACACGGTTGTATATGGTACAACGCTATTTTATTTAAACTTTCTATGTACAGTTTTGTCTTGATACTCTGCACGTGGGGATTCCCTGTTTGTGATCTTGTAACAGGTCTTGTCCGTGTCTTTGTCCCCAGACCTACTGTCCACTAGGTGTCGTGTTCGTGCTTTTATGTGGTTGCTGTCTTTGTGTGTGATTGGTTGTGGTGTTGTGTGCTCTGATTTGTCTGTTGGTGTGTCCATCATGATGTGTGTGTTTGAATATCATGACATCCCCCCTTTTTACAAAGATATGTGCCTACGTGGTAATAAATATGATCGCGTCGTGAGTGCATCTAAGAGTGTGTGTGTGTTGTGTACAGCATGTGCATATGACGTAACTATTTACATGGGGCGATGTCGGGTGCGTCACATGAACAAGGTTGTACCATAACAGAACATGAATGCGAACGAGAAAAAAAAACTTGAACAGTGGTCCAGTCAGACGATATCTGGAACGATAAACAACAACAGGTTATCATATAGAATTGTGTAACTTGTTAGACATATGAACGGTGTTATAAGTCCAGTCTAATGGGCTTGCGACGAGTTCGGGTTGACCGCCTCAAGGGTGGGTCAATAACCACCGGCTGATGTGCAAGCATGGCCATGGGTGGCGATGGAGAGGGCGTGATCTGCGGCAGCTCCACAAAGTCATCCTCGGAAGCCTGTTGAGGATCTGGCGTGTGCATACTGTGTGGCTGCGAGCGTGGAAGTCGGCGAAGGGCGCGCCGATTGCGGCGACGCACTGAACCATCCGGCATGCGAACCAGGAACGAGCGGGGAGCCACATGTCGGAGGACTTCGGCCGGTGCTGACCAGCCACCATACGGTTGATGGACGCGTACTTTGTCTCCGGAGGACAGGGGGGGCAGGTCCGTCGCTCGTGTGTCGTACTGACTTTTCTGGCGATCACGCTGCATTTGCATGTTCCGAAGAACCGTCTCATGGTCTGTTGTTGGTGCCAGGATGGACGGTACCGTCGTCCTGAGGGAGCGACCCATTAGGAGCTGCGCTGGCGAGAGACCCGTGGATAGCGGGGCCGATCGATAGGCCAGCAAGGCGAGGTTAAAGTCCGATCCGGCAGCAGCCGCCTTGCACAGGAGCCGCTTGGCAATGTGGACGCCCTTTTCAGCCTTCCCGTTTGACTGTGGATGTAGAGGGCTGGATGTCACATGAGTGAAACCATATGCTGCGGCAAAGGACGACCATTCACGGCTGGCGAAGCAGGTTCCATTGTCTGACATGACAGTCCTTGGAATGCCATGGCGAGCAAATGTTTCCTTGCAGGCCCCAATGACTGCGGACGACGTCAGATCATGTAGAGGCATGACTTCCGGGTAGTTTGAGAAGTAGTCTATAATAACGATGTGATCTCTGCCGAGCGCGTGAAATAGGTCAACACCCACCTTCGCCCAGGGGGACGTCACCAACTCGTGTGGTAGAAGCGTCTCTGGAGGTTGCGCCGGCTGAAACCTCTGACAGGTTGTGCAATTGAGCACCATGTTGGCTATGTCTTCATTAATACCCGGCCAATATACCGCCTCTCGGGCCCTTCGTCTGCATTTTTCGACGCCCAAGTGGCCTTCGTGTAGTTGATTAAGAATCATCTGGCGCATGCTGTGCGGAATAACGATCCTGTCTAATTTCATAAGGACCCCGTCTATGTTGGTAAGGTCATCTCGCACATTATAAAACTGGGGGCACTGCCCTTTGAGCCACCCTTCCGTCATGTGGCGCATCACTCGCTGTAGAAGGGGGTCAGTCGCCGTCTCTGCGCGTATGTGGGCCAGACTTGGATCATCAGCTGGCAGATTTGCTGCTGTCAGAGTCACGTGTGCCTCAATTTGACGCACGAACCCCTCCGCATCTGGTGGTGTGCTCACTGCTCGGGAGAGCGTGTCCGCCACGATGAGATCCTTCCCCGGAGTGTAGATCAGTTCGAAATCATACCTCCTGAGTTTAAGTAAGATGCACTGAAGGCGAGGGGTCATGTCGTTCAGGTCTTTATTAATGATGTTGACCAGGGGGCGGTGGCCAGTTTCAACCGTAAATCGTGGAAGACCATACACATAGTCGTGGAACTTGTCCAGTCCAGTTAACAAGCCCAGGCATTCTTTTTCTATTTGCGCGTAGCGCTGTTCGGTAGGGGTCATGGCTCGTGAGGCATATGCAACCGGGGCCCATGACGACGTGCTGTCTTTTTGCAGGAGTACCGCTCCAATACCAGATTGGCTGGCGTCTGTTGAGATCTTTGTAGGGCGAGTCGTGTCAAAGAACGCCAGCACTGGTGCCGTGACCAGTTTGTGCTTGAGCTCCTCCCATTCCAGCTGATGTGATTACTGCCAGTGGAATTCTGTTGATTTTTTTACGAGATGGCGCATATTCGTTGTATGAGAAGCCAGGTTGGGAATGAACTTCCCAAGGAAGTTGACCATGCCCAGGAATCTTAGGACAGCCTTCTTGTCAGCCGGCCGTGGCATGGCTGTGATGGCGCTAACTTTGTCTGCATCGGGACGGACCCCTGATCGTGAGATGTGGTCCCCGAGGAATTTCAGCTCCATCTGGCCGAAGGCACACTTGGCGCGGTTGAGACGCAGGCCATTTTGTCGTATGCGGGTGAAGACACGTCGTAGACGATGCATGTGTTCCTGCGGAGTGGTGGACCAAATGATGATGTCGTCCACATATACACGTACCCCTTCGATGCCTTCCATCATCTGCTCCATAATGCGGTGGAAAACTTCAGATGCTGAAATGATGACGAATGGCATCCGGTTGTAGCAGAATCTGCCAAAAGGGGTGTTGAACGTGCATAGCCTTCGGCTGGCCGGGTCCAATTGGATCTGCCAAAATCCTTTGGACGCATCCAATTTGGTAAATATTTTGGCTTGCGCCATCTCGCTGGTGAGGTCCTCTCGTTTCGGGATGGGATAGTGTTCCCGCATGATGTTGTTATTCAGATCTTTAGGATCTATACATATGCGGAGCTCGCCAGAGGGCTCCTTTACACAGACCATGGAGCTGACCCATGGCGTGGGCTCCGTGACCCTGGATAGGACCCCTTGGTCCTGAAGAGCCTGCAGCTGCAACTTGAGGCGGTCTTTGAGTGGCGCAGGAACCCTGCGAGGTGCGTGAACGACAGGGATGGCGTCCGGTTTGAGTCGAATCTTGTACGTGTATGGCAATGTCCCCATGCCTTCAAAAACCTCCTGGTTGTGAGCAAGGAGGGAATGGAGATTTGCGTGGAACTCAGCATCCGGGATGTCGGATATCTCATCTGGAGAGAGAGACATAATGCGCTGTACCAGGTGAAGGACCTTACACGCCTGTGCGCCCAGTAACGAGTCTTTTGATGAGCCGACAACTTCGAAGGGGAGTGTGGCCGTGTGCATCTTGTGAGTTATCTGTAGCTGGCAAGATCCTATGGACGGGATGACGTTCCCGTTATAATCAACCATCTTGAGCCGGGATGGCGTGATGGGTGGTTTGACCTTCATGGCCTGGAATGCAGAATATGCAATCAGGTTGGCGGATGCGCCGGTGTCCAGACGGAAGGTGACGCGCGATCGGTTGACCGTCAGGGTGGCACACCACTCATCGGCTGGATTGATGGCATTGACCTTGTTGACATCGATGACGGAAACGCGGAAGGCATCCTGGTCATCTGCATCACTTAACTGGAAGTCTTGATGCGTGGGCTGGACGGTCCTGACTTGTCTGCGAGATTGTCGGGGATGTACAGGATCCATGGGTTGAGCCGAACGACAGTGGGCAGCATAGTGGCCCATCTTGCCACATCTGAGGCACTGTCGGTTTTTAGCAGGACATTGCCCTTTTAAGGGTACAGCTCCACAATTGCCGCACGTCATGACGTCACGGCGTTCGTTGCGCCACTGCGCATGCGCAGTGCGATCTTGCGGTGGGCGCGCCTGCGCAGTGCGTCCCTTGATGTGGCCGTTATTTTTGGTGCGCACCAGCGCGGGTGACCGCGAAAAGTGTGGGAAGCGGCCGCTGTCATCCGGGCCGTGGGTCGGGAAGTAATCGACGGCCTGGATGCGTTCGGCGTCGTGGGCGGCCTGGCTTGCCGATTTGACGGCTGGGGACACCCTCCGTGCCAACTCGGACGCCTGAAATCGGGCAAAACGGCAGGTTGCATTCTCGTGGAGGACACAGGCTTCCACAGCAGACGCTAAGGTGAGGCTTTTTATTTTAAGAAGCTGCTGGGGTAGGCCACTGGAGGCAACGCCAAAAACAATCTGGTCCCTGATCATGGACTCTGTGGTGCTGCCGTAACCGCAGGACTGCGCTAGAATTCGGAGGTGCGTCAAAAAGGGTTGAAAAAGCTCCTCCTTACCTTGCAGGCGTTGCTGAAAGAGGTATCTTTCAAAACTTTCATTCACTTCAACCTTAAAGTGCTGGTCCAGTTTGAGGATGACCGTGTCATACTTGGATTGGTTTTCGCCTTCTTCGAACACCAGTGAGTTGAAGACGTCGAGGGCGTGCTGACCTGCGTAGAAGAGGAGCATTGCAATCTTCGTTTCATCCGAGGCACTCTGTTTTTCGTTGGCTCGGATGTACAGGTCAAATCGCTGCCTGAAGAGCTTCCAATTGGTACCTAGGTTCCCCGCGACTTGCAACGGCTGCGGTTTGTCGGTGCGGTCCATGTCCAGAATGGCAGGTTAGTTGGCAGGTATCGATCCACTCCTGTACCATGTGGTGTTGGGCGTTCTGACACACAGATGAGCCAACACGGTTGTATATGGTACAACGCTATTTTATTTAAACTTTCTATGTACAGTTTTGTCTTGATACTCTGCACGTGGGGATTCCCTGTTTGTGATCTTGTAACAAGTCTTGTCCGTGTCTTTGTCCCCAGACCTACTGTCCACTAGGTGTCGTGTTCGTGCTTTTATGTGGTTGCTGTCTTTGTGTGTGATTGGTTGTGGTGTTGTGTGCTCTGATTTGTCTGTTGGTGTGTCCATCATGATGTGTGTGTTTGAATATCATGACAGATAGCTTATAAGGGTCGTCTTGAAGGAGGAAAGGGGTGTAAGAATTTAAAGGAGGAAATTGCAGAAATTCTTAGGGCCTTGGCAGCTGAAGGGATAGCTGCCAATGGTGGTGTGATTACAATCAGGCATGTTCAAGGATCAGACTTCAAGGAGTGCAGCTAAGTAAAGATTGCAGGGCTCAATGAGATTCAAGAAAGACTGTTAAAGTCAAGGTGTTGCTTCACCAGGAGCCAATGTGGTCATGCAGCAAAATAAGAGGACAGAGGGACTTCCGGTGTTGACCATGGAGTGAGTGGTCACATATAGGGCGGGTCCTTCTTGAAGGCACAAAAAAGAGCTCTTTTTACCGAATACTGGGTGGAATTTTGATGAAAAGGCGAAGGCGAATGTTGGAGGAGTAGTTTCCCCCAGGAGTGGTATGTCTGCTGGTTACTAGACCGGGCAGAAAACAGTGAGAGATTTGGCTGAAAAGTTGGAACAGGCTTGTGCTACAGCAACAGCCAGTTTAAACATACAGGCGGGGGAAGGGCTGATTCAAGCTAGGAGGCTTCAACTTGACTTGATGGCCTTTATTAAAGATGAATTCCAGCAGCAGAGAAAACAAATGCTGGAGGATCGCGCGAAGGCCATCGAACACAAATAATAAAATATTGATTGAACAATAGAAATGAACTATACATATAACACCATACAAAGGGGTTGGAGAAATATCAATGCAAACACAAAAAAATGATTTGTTTATTCATTACTCATTCACCACAGCTATATCTTTACAGTTGCATACAAACAAATTTATAGAGTGGGATTCTCCCCTACCCAGCAGGGCGGACCGTACCGGCATCGAGGAGTGGCGTGAACCACTCCAGCGTCAGGCCGCCTGGATGGTGCGGAATCCGTCGCACCTTCAGGGGCTAGGCTGGCGCCGGCAGGGTTGGCGCGCGCCAGCCGACGCAGAAGGGTTTGGCGCCGTGCCAACCGGCGGTGAAGGGCCTCCGCCGGCCGGCGTGAGTTGGCACAGGCGCAGGAGCTCCAGCGGTGCTGGCGTCATCCCAGCACATGTGCAGGGGGTTCTTCTCCGCATCGGCCATGGCGGAGGTTGACAGCAGCCGGCGTGGAGGGTAAGTGTGTCCCCACGGCACAGGCCTCCCGTGGATCGGTGGGCCCCGATCGTGGACCAGGCCACCGTGGGGGCACTCCCCAGGGCCAGATTCCCCCCGCACCCCCCCCCCCCACCCGAGGATTCTGCAGGCCGCCCGTAGAGTCAGGTCCCGCCGGTACGGACCTGGTTTGATTTATGCCGGCGGGACCGGCAGAAAATGGGCGCCCGCTCGGTCCATCGCGGGCCGTAGAATCGCCGGGGGGGGTGCCACTGCCAGCGGCCGCCGACTGGCGCGGCGCGATTCCCGCCCCGCCAAAACCCCAGCACCGGAGAATTCGGCAGCCGGCGTCGGGGCGGCGGGGTGGGATTCGCGCCGCCCCCCGGCGATTCTCCGACCCGACGGGGTGTCGGAGAATCCTGCCGGTAATATTTGTCCTATGCTCTGATATTCAAGGCGAGTATGTGGTACATGTGAATGAACAGGTGAACTGTGGTCAGGTACACCATATTCCAAAGATGCAACCCAATCAGATTCCATAGATTCCCTAAACCCACTCAAACATTCTTCACGGTGCAAGCAAACCAGTCTCACTGAAACTCTGTCAACCTCACGAGAGTTTCTAATCTCAACATTTGAAGAATATGCCTTGGAATTCTCTCCAAATGTTTCTTCCACTCAAGATGGCTTCACAAGGATCCACTTTCAGGCTTTTATCTTGCCTTCTGATATTTCTTTCCACTGGATCTCAGAATACACTCAAGCTTGACTTCAGGTCTTTTCCCATGCCAAGCAGAACACCACTGCTCCAAAAGCTACCTTTTTAGTGACAGAGTCATCAACCTACAGCTACGCTCTTGGATCATCTAGGATTCTCTCAAGTCCACCTTGCTTCGAGTCTGCTCCTGGTAGCTCTCTGTCTCTCTAACTCGCTGCCTATTTCTCTTCTTCTAAAAAAAAACTTTACTTCTGGGTCACCTTTCTGACCCCTGTCTTTTCCCATACCTAGGATGCTGGAACTTTTACTTCAGGGAAATATTTCTGTCCCTCTCTCTGGTTTGAGACATTCTCCTCTCTCTCTCTCTCCCTGTGTCATCTTCCTTCTAATGGTGCTCCGGTTCAGCTCACCTGGCATGCAGTTTTTGCGTCATTTTACTTTTTTATCTTCTGGGCACATGTGCAGGGCCAGTTCCTGGCCTAAAGATGGTAACAGACACTAACTGCGCATGTGCGGCCATTTCCCGTCAAATGCATCTGCAAAAGGCTGGAACTTTTGTTAAAAACCCGAATTGCTGATTTAAATACCATTGTAAATGTTTACATTTCGTCACACGTGTAAATGAGAAAAGTGGTGGGTATATAGGGAAAAATAGGGATAGGTTAGATAGGGAGAAAAACTTCTGATTGTAGAAAGGTCGAGAACAAAAGGGAAGTTTTAAAGTACTTTGCAAAAGAAGCAATGACGACATGAGAAAAAAATATTTTCGCTCAACGAGTAGTTAGGGACTTGAATGTGCTGCCTGAGTGCGTGAAGGAGGCAGCTTCCGTCAAACCTTTCAAGAGGCAATTGGATTATTATCTCAATAAAGAAAGAATGTGAAGGGCTACGGGGAGAATTGGGAGTAGTACTAGGTGAATTGCTCCTATGGAGAGCAAGCACAGGCAAGACGGGCGGAATGGCCTCCTTCTGTGCTGTAGCATTCTGTGATTCTATGGCTAAAGCATAGTTCCCCGGGGGTACCAGAGAAAACAATGCAGGAATCTGAAGAGAAGCCATCGCAGGTGATTGTTCAGGTGTGACTGGAGCCAGGTGAGAGCGGTCCCATCCAGTTGGATGACAATGCTGGAGGAGAATGCTGTGAGAAAGAACGGTTACAACAGGTAAAGAAGGAATCCACGTATCTGCTTGGGTTTCTTCTGGGTGCTCCGGCTTCCTCCCACTGGCCAAAGATCTGCAAGTTGGGTGGATTGGCCATGCTAAATTGCCCCTTAGTGTCCAATGATGTGTAGGTTAGGTGGGGTCATGGGGAGGTAAGGTGACGACACAATGGGCCGAATAGCCTCCTTTTGCACGGTAGGGATTCTATGATAGTCAGCCACACAGAATGTAATTTGTGCCTTTGAGAAGAGCTGTTTCTACTGTGGCCGGCATAGAAACCTAATTGGAGGGAGTTGCGGTCCGTGATAACACATTCAAGGTCTTTGGATAGGAAAGGGAGGCAAGGAAATAGGGCAGTAGTTTGCAAGAACAGAGGAGATAAAGCTTTCTTAGCTCACCATCACATTTTAGACCAAAGGAAGCATCACCAACTGTGGAAACAGTTTAGACATGCCGAATATACCTCTGGACAAGATTCATGCTCTGCCAACACCTTGTGAATGTACAGGGATCATGTGGCAATAGTACAAGTTGTTGACATGTTACAACTGAAAACAGGACTAATCTTGTTGACATACCAAACAATAGGCAGCAATGAATTACTACGGTTGTCAAGACTACCATTCAGAATTAGGAATTCAAATACCAATACGAATTTTCACAGATTGCAATACGGATCTTTAAGAACAACATTAACAGCAGTAGGTGATTTTTCTAAATAAAATAAAGCAGACTATATTCACATTTTCAGTTATTTAATTTCCTTAGGTCTCCATCATACCTTTTAATGCTTTATTCCATGTGTAGTTTTAAGCTTGTCCTTTTACACAGTTGCTGTAAACTGCTTTATAACAGCAAGTAGAAGCTGCTTCACTCCATTTTTGAAAAACGGATGTTGTTTTCTTTGTTGGATTGACTATGCCCTGCCTTTCTTCCAATATGCAGACTGTATTCTAATGTATTCTTTCCAAAGGGAATTTTGGCCAGACACTGCCCCCTGTTGCTCAATCCTAGTTAAGCATTAGAAACGCACACAAAACTTCAAACATTTTCAATGAAAATGCAGACATCAGTAACTCTCTGAAGGTGGTCAGAGACAACACAATGAACTTCTCCCTCCCGGCACAGAGTGCCTGTCACCCCCTCTTATCTAACAGTGAATTGTACACTGGGAGATGCCACATATGTTGCCTACTCAAGCCTGGAATCATCCCAAGGTGGGGATATTGAGCGCCATGGTTACACTCTCATTCATTGGCAGTACAGGCCTCGTCTTGCTCTGAGATTGCACTGATTGTAAGAGGTAGCAGAGTTCTGTGAGCATCCCCTTCATAAAGTGCATACGACACACAAACTGTTCCTGTCTTAGATGGAGATAAGAAAAGTACACATGAAAGCAACTGAGTCAAATTGACCAAGAGCCCTCCATTCGCCCAGCAAATCCCCACTGCCTTCCTTAAGGCCCCCCATGTCTCCCCCTTCCATCTCTCTCTCTCTCTCACCTCCCCGCCCACCCCCCTCCACAATCTCCCCCTCCACCCCCCACCAGTGTTCTTATTTCCCATTTGTTACTGTTTCTGTTCTGGACAAGCAGGCTGCCCACTACTTTGTTTCCTCTGCTCCATCTCCCACTCATGCTGCAGCCCTAGGCATTTTGCAAAGACAGCCTCCATAACTGGAAGCACGTGGGCAGACCAGAACTGTTGCAGCGTCACTTCACCAACTTTAACCAACTCTTCAAAACACCTCACGCTTTCATGCTTGTTCAGCTGCGTTTGCTGACAGGGAGGGTGTTAGCTGAAACTGCAAAGTCAGAAATCGTAATGCGGGTATCAAATCAGCATGACAGACACTGATGTCATTGACTGCCTACTCTGCTTATTGCTGACAGACACTCATGACACCTGCGCTAACACCCTCACAAAGATGGTGTTTACTGCACACCATTTTGGAAATGCTCCACACCATGGATGTAACTTTGGTATCACGCAACCCAGTTTGGCAACCATAAAGCCCAAAATGGTGAAGCAATTAGAAGTCAAAAAAGTCACGAATCTTATTTTTATTCTCCTCCTTTTCCACATTTTCTCCCAAATTTACACCCAACAATAAACAATAATCAGTAACGAATGTAATGTCAATCCCCATATCAATAACAACTATCCCATCCTCCCACCAAACCCCAGACACTGGCCCGCATGTTAACATAAACAAATGACAAAAAGAAATCAGGAATCACCCATAGTCACCATTAACACGTACAGTCCCCATCCCCTCAACCCTCGGAGCCCCCAACCCCCCTAACGTTCGATGTGATCCAATTCTCAAAAGTGCATAATGAATAATGCCCAGGAATTGTAGAACCACTCCATCCTTCCCCTCAGTTCAAATTTGACCTTTTCAAGTGTTAAGAATTCCAGCCACGCCAGGGCACAGGGTGGAGAGGTTGATCTCCACCCTAACAGGATCCGCCTTCAGGCGATCAACGAGGCGAAGGCTACAACATCTGCCTCCGCACCCGCTTCCAACCCCGGAAGGTCCGACACCCCAAATAAGGCCTCCCGAGGGCCCGGGTCCAGTTTCACGTGCACCACTTTAGAGATTACCCTAAACACCTCCTTCCAGTAATCTTCCAGCTTTGGACAGGACCAAAACATATGAACGTGGTTTGCGGGGCCTCCCCTGCAATGCTCACACACATCTTCTATCCCCTCAAAGAGCCGGCTCATCCTCGCCCTTGTGAGGTGCACTCTATACACCACCTTCAGCTGTATCAGCTCCCAACCTCGCACACGAGGTGGAGGCGTTCACCCGCTGGAGCACCTCACACCAGAACCCCTCCTCCATACCCTCTCCCAACTCTTCCTCCCACTTTACCTTGATCCTTTCTAGCGGCGCCTTCTCCTCCTCCAAAATAGCCCCGTAAACCGCTGATACTACCCCCTTCTCCAGTCCCCCTGTCGTCAGCACCTCCTCCAGCAATGTGGAAGCCGGCTCTACTGGGAAGCTCTGTACCTCCTTTCTGGCAAAGTCTTGAACCTTCATGTATCTAAATATTTCCCCCTGCTCCAGCCCATACTTCGCTCCCAGCTCCTTCAATCCCGCAAAATGACCCCCAAGAAATAAATCTTTTAGTGTCCTAATTCCTTTCTCCTCCCATCTCCGAAAATTTCCATCGCACTTCCCTGCCTCAAATCTATGGTTCACCGAATCGGCATTTCCCTTGACCCCACCCCCAACCCGAAGTGCTGTCAAAACTGCCTCCAAATTCTCAACGAAGCTATTACTACGCCACAGGCGGAGTCAGCCTGGCCACGCCCAGGCATGCACAATACAATACAATGCCATACAATGCAATACCGTGGTTTACCACATTCACCCCCTGTTTAAAAAAAAGTGAAGGGGTGAATGTGGTGAACCACGGTATTGCCAGGGTTTGAAGTGGTCTTAAAGGTCAAGTCTGTCGGGGGCCTTGACCTTCCGCCGTGATCGCCTCAGTCCCGGCTGTGGTGTGGGCGCCGGTGTCGAGACCTGCACGTCCGGGAGCGTGTTGTCTTCTTCTTCTTCACCCAGATGTTGAGTCGGCGAAGGGGGGGAGGTGTATGGGCGGGGGTGGTGGTGCTTGTCGCCGGTGGGCCTGCGGGTGTTAGTTCATGAGGGAGGTGGGCAGGGGTGGGGGAAGACGGTGTAGGGTCGGGGGTGATGGTGATGGTCACTGGGGAACCTGCAGGTGCCAAATCCCGAAGGCAGACCGTGTCCTGTCGCCTGTCCTGATGTGCCACGTAGGCATATTGTGGATTTGCATGGAGGAGCAGGACCTTCTCAACGAGGGGGTCAGTTTTATGGCTCCTCGCATACTTCCGGAGAAGGACAGGCCCTGGGACTATCAGCCAGGACGGAAGCGAGACCCCGGAGGTGGATTTCCTGGGGAAGGCAAACATACATTCATGAGGAGTCTCGTTAGTGGCTGTACACAGGAGCGACCGGATGGAGTGGAGCACGTCGGAGAGCACCTCCTGCCAGCGGGAGACTGGGAGACTTCTAGACCACAGGGCCAGAAGGACGGCCTTCCAGACCGTCACGTTCGCCCTCTTCACCTGTCCGTTTCCCCGGGGGTTATAGCTGGTCCTCCTGCTGGAGGCGATGCCTTTGCTGAGCAGGAATTGACGCAACTCGTCGCTCATAAAGATGGAGCCCCGATCACTGTGGATGTAGGCGGGAAACCCGAACACGGTGAAAAGACTGTGCAGGGCCTTGATGATGGAGGCAGAGGTCATGTCAAAGCAGGGGATGGCGAAGGGGAATCTTGAATACTCGTCAATGATGTTGAGGAAGTACACGTTACGGTCAATGGAGGGGAGGGGCCCTCTGAAGTCAATGCTGAGGCGCTCAAAGGAGTGGGAGGCCTTTACCAGATGTGCTCTGTCTGGCCGATAGTAGTGCGGTTTGCACTCCGCACAGACCTGGCAGTCCCTGGTCACGGACCTGACCTCCTCGATGGAGTAAGGCAGGTTGCGGGCCTTGATGAAGTGAAAAAAACGGGTGACCCCCGGGTGACAGAGGTCGTTGTGGAGGGTCCGAACTCGGTCTACCTGTGCGCTGGCACATGTACCACGGGAGATGGCATCTGGGTGCTCGTTGAGCTTCCCGGGTCGATACAAGATATCATAGCTGTAGGTGGAGAGCTCGATCCTCCACCTCAGAATCTTGTCATTCTTGATCTTGCCCCGCTGTGTGTTATTGAACAGGAAGGCAACCGACCGTTGGTCAGTGAGGAGAGTGAATCGCCTGCAGGCCAGGTAATGCCTCCAATGTCTCACCGTTTCTACGGTGGCTTGGGCTTCCTTTTCGACAGAGGAGTGGCGAATTTCAGAGGCATGGAGGGTACGGGAGAAGAAAGCCACGGGCCTGCCCGTCTGGTTGAGTGTAGCGGTCAGAGCAATGTCCGACGCATCGCTCTCCACCTGGAATGGAATGTACTCGTCCACAGCGTGCATTGCGGCTTGTATCTGCCTTGATGCGATTGAAGGCCAGTCGGGCCTCAGCCGTCAGGGGAAAAATGATGGATTTGATCAGTGGCTGGGCCTTGTCTGCATATTTGGGGACCCACTGGTCATAGTACAAGAAGAACCCCAGGCATCTCTTCAGGGCCTTGGGGCAGTGCGGGAGGGGGAGTTCCAGGAGGGGGCGCATGCAGTCGGGGTCGGGCCCTAGGACTCTGTGTTCCACGACGTAGCCGAGGATGGCTAGGCGGGTTGGGCGGAAGATGCATTTTTCTCTATTCAGGAGTTTAGCGGTGTGGAGGAAGCGCCGGAGGTTCCCGTCATGGTCCTGCTGGACATGGACGCAGAAGGTGACATTGTCCAAGTACGGGAACGTGGCCCGCAGCCGGTACTGGTCAACCATTCAGTCCATTTCTCGCTGGAAGACCGATACCCCATTGGTGACGCCGAAGGGGACCCTGAGGAAGTGGTAGAGGCAGCCATCTGCCTCGAAGGCAGTGTATTGGCGGTCCTCCGGGCAGATAGGGAGCTGGTGGTACGCGGACCTCAAGTCGACTGTGGAGAAGACTCGATACTGCGCAATCTGATTGACCATGTCAGATATGCGGGGGAGGGGTTCGCATCGAACTACCGGTTAATGGTCTGGCTGTAATCGATGACCATCCAGTGCTTCTCCCCAGTCTTGACGATCACCACTTGGGCTCAATGATCCCCTCTCGCAGGAGTCGCTGGACCTCCGACCTGATAAAGGGCCTGCCCTTCGGGTCCAGTGGCAGGAGACTTGCTGTTTAGTGTATTAAATTGATACACCATCAATAACACACAACGAGTGATGAACGTAACTGAGGCTTTAATACACTAAACAGCAAGCCTCCTGCCTCTGGACCCGAACTTGGTCGGAGGCAGAGACTTGCCACCTTTATACATAAGCCCGAAGGGAGGAGCCGCAGGTGGAGCCAGCCTGGACAAGCCCAGCCATGCACAATACAATACAATGCCATACAATGCAATACCATGGTTTACCATATTTCTCCCTGGGGCCGTCGGGAGCGGCACTGTCGCTAGCGCCTTCAATCTTGACCCCCGACCCAAACTCTCCTCCATTCTGACCCATTGGGAGTCAACCCCTCTGACCCAGCTCTGTACCTTCTCCACATTCGCCGCCCAGTTATAATACATCAGGTTCGGGAGACCCAAACCCTCTGCCTGCCTTCCTCTCTGTAGTATCACCTTTTTAATTCTGGCCAGCTTCCCTCCCCATATGAACGAGGTAATCATCCCTTCAATCTCTCTAAAAATTGCCTTTGGCAGGAAAATCGGCAGGCATTGAAAAATAAACAAGAATCGTGGCAGCATTCATTTTAACCGCCTGTTCCCGACCCGCCAATGACAGAGGGAGAGCATCCCACCTTGCCAGATCAGCTTTCACCCTCCCCACCAAACTAGAAATGTTATACCTTCGGAGCCCTCCCCCCCCCCCCCCCCCCAATCTTGGGCAACCTGCACCCCCAGGTATCGAAAGTGAGTCCCTGCCTTACGGAATGGCAGCCCCCCCCCACCCCCCCCCCCCCCCCAACCCTGCCCCCACCCCTGGCCGAGACACCACAAAATATTCTCTCTTGTCTGGATTTAATTTGTACCCTGAGAAAGACCCAAACACCCGAAGCAGCTCCAGTATTCCCCCGATTGACACATTTAGTTCCAACACGTATCACAACAATTCATCGACATATAAGGACACACTATGCTCTATCCCCCCCCCCGCACTCTCCCTTTCCGTACCCCTGAACTTCTTAATGCGATGGCCAATGGCTCAATCGCAAGTGCAAACAGCAGGGGGGACATTGGACATCCCTGCCTTGTCCCACGGTGGAGAGGAAAGTATTCCGAGCTGATGTTATTTGTGCGGACGCTGGCCCTCAGCTCCTTACATATTGGCTTTACCCAGTCCACAAAATCTGGGTCCAATTCCAAACCGCTCTCGAACTGCCATGAAGTACCCCATTCTACCCGGTGAGACGCTTTCTCGGCATCCAATGCCGCAACCACCTGTTTCCTTCTCTTCCGGCGGTACCATAACCACGTTCAATACCCTCCTAATGTTCGAAAAGAGCTGCCTCCCTCTCGCAAATCCTGTCTAATCTTCACCTATCGCCTTCGGGGGGCAGTTCTCTAGCCGACCTGCCAGTACCTTCGCCAATATCTTTGCGTCCACGTTTAAAAGTGATATGGGCCTATACGACCCACACTCCGTCGGATCTTTATCTTTCTTAAGTAACAGGGAAATCGATGCCTGCCCCAAAGTTTGTGGTAACACCCCCTTCCCTATCGCCTCCTCAAACATCCCCAGCATCAGTGGCACCAGCTTATTTTTGAATTTTTAAATAATATTCCGCTGGAAACCCATGTGGCCCTGCCACCTTCCCCAACTGCATCCTCCCAATCCCATCTTTTATCTCCTGCTCCATTATTGCCCCCTCTAATGTAGCCCTGTCCCCCTCCCCTAACCTCGGGTACTCCAGCCCATCTAAAAATCCCTGCATTTCCAGCCTCCCCTAGGTGGCTCTGACCTGTACAATCTCTCATAGAATTCCCTAAAAACCTTGTTAATCTGATCTGAAGCTACCACCAACTTCCCTGCCCTGTCCCGCACCTGGACAATTTCCCTTGCCGCAGCCTCCCTACGGAACTGACCCACCAACATACGCCCGCCTTTTCTCCATGCTCGTAAACTGTCCCCCTTCCTCGCCTCAATTGGCGTACTGCTTTCCTGGTAGATAGTTGGTCAAAGCTCGCCTGGAGTTCCTTTCTTTTTTCCAACCGCGCTGGGTCCCTATCTTCTGCAGACCTCCTGTCTACCTCCAGCATGTCATCTATTACCCTCTGATGTTCCAACCTCTCCTCTTTGTCTAGCCTAGCCTTGAACAAGATCACCTCACTCCTCACCATCACCTTTAAAGCCTCCCAGACAACTCCTTTGACACATCACCCGTGCAGTTAAAGCCTACATATTGCTCGATTACTTTTTCAATTTTGTCACAGACGCTCGGTCCCCCAACAGCCCCGCATCTAACTTCCACCCTGGTGTCTGTACCATCCCATTCTCCAGTACCATATCCACCCAATGCGGAGCATGATCTGATATTGCAATTCCCGAGTACTCCGACACTTTAACCCCAGCCAGCACCACCTTCTCCACCATGAAAAAGTCAATCCGCGAATATGTCTTATGGACTGCTGAGAAAAATGAGTATCCCCGCTCCCTCGGGTGCAGAAACCTCCAAGGGTCCACCCCTCCCATTTCCACCATTAGCCCAGCCAGCGCCTTCGCCCCCCCCCTGACGGGACCAGCAGGCGTGGCCGTGACCTGTCCAATTTTGGCTCCTGCACCAGGTTCCAGTCTCCACCCCCCCACTATCAGTTTGTGTGTGTCCACGTCGGGGATGGCCCCACACACCTTCTTCGCGAATCCCACATCGTCCCAATTGGGACCATATACATTTACCAGCGCCACTAGCCTCCCCTCCAGCACCCCTGTCACAATCACATACCTACCCCCCTGACCTGGAACCACCTTCTCCATCTGGAAGCGTACCCTTTTGCTGACCATTATCGCTATCCCTCGAGCTCTTCTGTCAAATCCAGAATGAAACACCTGACTAACCCAGCCCTTTTTAAATCTCACTTGGTCCTTCACCCTCAGGTGAGTCTCCTGCAGCATTGCTACATCGGCTTTCAAACTTTTAAGATGTGCAAGCTCCCTTGACCTCTTGACTGGGCCTCCCAGCCCCCTCATGTTCCACGTGACTATCCTAACTGGGGGTCTCTTCGCACCCCACCCCCCCCCCCCCCCCCCGTTCTTATCCACCATCATCATACGACCGGGCCCTGCCCCATGGGCCTGACCCGTCCCTTTCCTTTATTAACATCGAACCCCCTCCCTGCCTCCCAGAATCCCCCCCTGCACTTTTACTAATCTTCCTTAAACTAACGGCAAACAATTCCCACTAAAGCTCCTGTTCAATCATTGGTAAATTTATAAAGTTAAAGTCCCATCATTGCTTACCTTATTGATAAGGTTCAGAAACATTAGCTCAACTGGCTCCTCAGTGTTAAATTTATATAACAGCAATAATTTCAATTTATACAATAATAATAAGGGTTTATTGTCACAAGAAGGCTTACATTAACACTGCAATGAAGTTACTGTGAAAAGCCCCTAGTCACCACATTCCAGTGCCTGCTCGGGTACACTGAGGGAGAATGCAGAATTCTCAGCTGGTACGGGAACCCACGTTGCTAGCCTTGTTCTGTATCACAAACCAGCTGTCCGTCCCACTGAGCTAAACTAGCCATATGGAGACTTTAATGTAGCAAAACTTCCCAAGGTGCTTCACTGGAGCATGATCAAAGAACATTTGACACTGAGACACATAAGTTAATATTAGAGCAGATGACCAAAGGTTTGGCTGAAGAGGTGGAATTTAGAGAGCATCCGAAAAGGGGGAAAGAGGCGCAGAAAGGTTTTGGGAGGGAATTACAGAACTTAGGCCCCCACAACTGGAGGAATTGCATCCAGTAGCGGAGGAATTACATTTGGGAACGTACACATGGCCAGAATTATTGGAGGGTTGTCGTGGTGAAGGGGTTTGTGATTTAAAGGAGGGGCTTGACATTGAAGGATGAAACCTTTTAAAAATTGAGGCATTTTTCAACCAGGAGTCAATGTGGGCCTATGAACAGAGGGGTCATGGGTCAATTTAAGCTTACGGAGAGTCGAAGAAGGGAGGCTGAACGAACGTGCTTTGACATAAGTCAAATCCAGAGGCAACAAATGGACAGGTGGGAGTTTCTGCAGCAAATGCTGAAGTAAATGAGCTGAGGTGAGGTGACGTCTGGTAATTTTATGGATGTGAAAATAGGCAGTCGTAGTGATGGTATGAATATGTGGTCAGATGTTTAGTTCAAATACGTTATTAGTTTGCTTCACCCTCAGAAAGGTGCCAGGGAGGAGGGATGGAGTTCATGGCTAGAAGTGGGGTTTGTGGTGGGACTGAAGACATGACTTTGGCATCCCAATATATAATTACTTCTGCAGGATAGATAGAAGGCGGGATTCTCCTGAATCGGCGCGTTGGCCCGCCGCCGGCATAAAAAACGGCGCGAACCATTCCGGCGTCGGGCTAACCGGAAGTTGCGGAATTCTTCCAGGGGCTAGGCCGGCGCCGGAAGGGTTGACGCTGCGCCAGCCGCCGCCGAAGGGACTTCGCGAGTTAGTGCATGCGCAGACTGGCCACCATATTCTGGCGCATGCGCAGGGGGGTGTCTTCTCTGCGCCGGCCATGATGGAGCCCTGCATGGGCTGGCACGGAAGGAAGGAGTGCCCCCACGGCACAGGCCCGCCCGCAGATCGGTGGGTCCTGATCGCGAGCCAGGCCACCGGGGCCTCCCCCGGGGTCGGATCCCCCCGTGCCCCCCCCCCCGAGGACCGTACCAGCCAATGTACCTGCCAAGTCCCGCCGTGTGGGACAATGTCCAATCCACGCCGGCAGGACTGGCCAGAAACTGACGGCCGCTCGGCCCATCGGGGCCCGGAGTATTGCCGGGGGGGCTGCTGCCAACGGTCCCCGACCGCCGTGGGGTGATCCCCGCCCCCGTACGAAAGCCGGCACCGGAGAATACGACAGCCGGCGCGGAGCGGCGGGGCGGGATTCATGTGGCCACCGGGGATTCTCCGACCCGGCGGGGGGTCGGAGAACCCTGCCCAGAATCTATCAAGCTCCACACAGACAGTCAGACGAGGTCAGACTTAAACCCAGGTCCCTGGCGCTGTGATGCAGCAGTGCTAACCACTGTGTCACTGCACCGCCCTTTATGGGCTTGTTTCTGAGGTCTCTGAGGTGAAGGGGTTCAATCCCAAAGCCTCGGGTACCTCAGAATCTGCACACGAGAGTAAAGCTTGCTGCCTCGCTCTAATATGCAGATTTGCTAAGAAGTGATCCATCCATTGTGGGCGGGATTCACATCACAACATCTTGTGAAATTGCATTGAAACTCACGAGGCATTGCAAGCTGGGTAGATCCCGGGAGCGGGGTCTCCCGGCTTTCAACGGCCACATCAAGATGCTTTCCCGGCACAGCATGGCCGTAGGATCGCACCCAGAATTTTTAACATTCTTAGCTTACATGCGAACTGGAATGGTCAGCATTGAGGCAACAGGAGATGAGTCTTATTGACAAGATGAGCTTGGAGAGGGCATGAGTGGAGATAGGAGAGAACCTCGAGAAGGATGCAAGTTTTAGGGCGGGAAGATGTGTTGAAGAAGGTTTGACCCAGTGGGCTCAGGGAGAAAGGCAGCTGAACAGATGTTCTCAAGCTCAGTGACAAAAAAGTGGCTGAACTCCTAGAATTTGTTGGAAATTTAGGTGGGAGAGAGAGGATAGGGGTTTCAGAAGATGCTTTGCAGTACAGAAAAGTAGCCAGGGGTTCTGATTATGGAAGAGTGAGCATTTCTGAAAAAGGAGAGCAATACCTAACAGTACTTCATGTGGTTCCCTGGTCTGGTGGTGAGTGGCAAATCAGTCATCTTTCATAAGCATTCAAGTCTGGATCTCTTGGACCTAAAGGTGAGTACCATATTGAGGAAACAACTAGGGTGAGGGAGTGTAATGGTTTTAATGGGAACTAGGGCATGAAAGGTGGACTGAGGACACGGTTGAGCTGATTTGTAGCATCAGGAATACCATGGTGAAGCAAGCAACATTTAATGTGTGACCAAGGGAAAATGGACAAGAAGTATTGGACCTCAGTAGAGTGTAACCTGCACCTTAAGAATGTTGGAATGAAATGGAAATGTCTTCAGGTGGCAAAGAGTGCAGGTGCTCAGTGTGGGAACAGGGAAGAGTACAAGGGCTATTACTGGGCTAAACAATGTGCTATCATGACCAGTTTTCCTTTGCATTGTGCCGAAGACATTGGTTCCTAGAGTGATCTAAGCTCAGGAAATCCCACACTATAATATTATTTTCTTTCAGTTACCACATCAATTAAACAAAAAAGCTACACCACAACATCCTAAAATACTGCTGTTTCGAGAGAAGGGTGAAAGTGGAAGATGTAACAACTGATGTGGATACCATTCAGAAAAGAGGAACTTGTTCTGGTTATTCCAGCACACTTAATGAAAATTACACCACGAATAAAACATTGCTGCAGCCAAACAATTAACAGCTTGTGTAAATTCTTTTGAAACTGGTTGCTTTGGAGCCAGTCAGTTATGAAGCATATATCAATTGATTGCAACCGGAACACAGTCCCAGAGCTGTAAATTCTGAAAATATGTGCTATATAGCTTACATTTTGAACATCTGTTGTCCTTGCAAGTCTGTACTCATTAACACAAATTACCTTCCCCCACCAGCACCACCAAATTCAGATTTCTGTTAAAGTTTAAACGTTTTTTATTTCATCTAAACATCATTAATTTTCACTCATGCAGACACAATCGAATTCTCGAAACGTGGCAACACGCAAAACAAAGCTGAATCTCTTTATACAGAAACAGAGCACCAAAGCTCAGTCATCCATTTTGATTTTTCCTGACTGCACTATTCCCAAACCTGCCATGTGTTCCTTCCCCTAGTTATCTGCTACTCTTCCAGACAAACCCAGTAGAATGAAGACTCCACACAATTAATTTTTTTTTTTTTGCAAGGCCATAACTGAAAATGTGTTTTCACTCACTAGATGTAATGCACATAAAAGATTACAAAACTTGGGCGCGATTCTCCGACCCCACGCCGGGTCGGAGAATCGCCGGGGGCTGGCATGAATCCCGCCCCCACCGTGTCCCTAAGTCTCCGCCACCAGACATTCGGCGGGGGCGGGAATCCCGCCCCCACCGCGCCGGTCGGCGGGCCCACCCCCGCCGATTCTCTGGCCCGCGATGGGCCGAAGTCCCGCTGCTGGAATGCCTGTCCCGCCAGCGTGGATTAAACCACCTTTTGAACGTCGGGACAAGGCGGCGCGGGCAGGCTCCGGGGTCCTGGGGGTGGCGCGTGGCGATCTGGCCCCGGGGGGTGCCCCCACGATGGCCTGGCCCGCGATCAGGGCCCACCGATCCGCGGGCGGGCCTGTGCCGTGGGGGCACTCTTTTTCTTACGCCTTCGCCAGGGTCTTCACTATGGCAGAGGCGGAAGAGGGCTCTTCCTGCGCATGTGCGGGGATGACATCAGCAGCCGCTGATGCTCCCGCGCATGCGCCGACCCGCGTCGCCCGGCGTAGACCTTTCGGCCCCGGCTGGCGTGGCGCCAAAGGCCTTTCCCGCCAGCTGGTGGAGCGCAAACCACTCCGGCGCGGGCCTAGCCCCTGAAGGTGAGGGCTTGGCCCCTAAAGGTGCGGAGACTTCCGCACCTTTGGGGCGGCCTGACGCCAGAGTGGTTCCCGCCATTCCATTACGCTGGAACCCCCCGCTCCGCCGGGTAGGGGAGAATCCCGCCCCTTGTGTCTATTCAGAACAACTGTAGAGTGCAATGCTGTTGATTTGTCCATTCAAGCCATGTGACATTGCACACCAATCAGATGCAAAATATGGGCCTACCTTAAGCAACGACAACAGAATACAATCAGATTCCCAAGAGAATGAGCCAGTCATTTTAATGCAAAATTTACTCTGCCCATAACTCCATTATTTTACCAAACATATATTCATCAAAAATCTAAACCATTCTTTATTCTTTGTAGTTTTTAAGGTGTTGCCACCTATTTCCCACAGCTGACAAAACTTGAAAGACTATGAAGAAGAAAAGAAAAGGCTGGATTTTTACATACCTTTTTGTCACCCCCAAAGCTCCCTCCAATCAATGACCTATTTCTCAAGTATAATCACAGTTATGTAAGAAAATGCAGTAGCCTAATTCTGGACAGTAAAATTTCTTAAAAGGCAATTCAGTGAAGACCATCAGAGCATTAAAAAATAGCAGCAGGAATAGGTCATTTGGCCTATCGAGCCAGCTCCACCATTCAATAAGATCATAGATGATATGATTGTGGCCATTACTCCACTTGCCTGTTTGACCTTTTGTAACCCTCAGCTCCCTTGTCAATCAAAAATCTGCAGAACACCTTTTATAAAAATCCAATGACCGGCCTCAACCATTCTCTGCGGAAAAGAATTCCAAAGAATAACTAGCCTCTGAATCATGAAAAACCTCCCCGTCACCATCTTCACTGTAAATGCTAGTTCTAGAGTTGCCCATGGCAGGAAACATCTTTTGTGCAAGTTTCTGTTCACCCTCACCCCTCAAAATCTTTTATATTTTAATAAGATAACATCTCATTCATCTAAGCTCCAACCTGTTCAAATTTTCCTTCGAAGACAAAGCCCTCATCCCAGGAATCTGCCTATTATGAGGGGCCAGTAGTGATGGGAGGACTGCAGAGCTGTAATTTGATCTGTTGGTTGTGAGACTGTGTTATAACCCTCATGAAGACTACGGGGAATCACTATTTGATCTCCGCATGGGCTTCGTAGAATATGAGTTATCATGTTGAGCGGGAGGAGGCCTGCCCAATAGGGAATCAGCAGCGGAGCTTTAAATATAGACCCCCAGAACTTGACGACAGTGCCTGATGGATGGTAGTTTTGAGCTGCTAAATTGGTCCTGAATGTCTTTAGCATTGTGGTAACCATTATACAAAATAATGAGGCTGGAAATCGATGCACCAGGCATCTTCAGTGTGAAGACGGGACATTTTCTCCGTAAGGATAGTGTGGTGCTCACGTCTACTAATATAGTCATTGGCAGAAGATCTACGACAAATAAGTTGGTGAGGACATGTAAATTCTTTCCTTCTGTCGGTTCATTCACCATTTGCCACAGGTCCAGTCTAATAATATTCAGGAGTTAGTCAGCTTGGTCAGCAATGATGCCACCAAGACACATTTGGTGATGAGCATGAAATTCCCTGCCCAGAATTCATTCTATTCCTTCGCCATCCCAGTGATTCTTCCAAGTTATGTTCAATCTGAAGGAGTTATGATTTATCAGCTGAGAGAGGGTCTGGTGTTGCTGTGTGTCCGGAGTCACATGTAGGCCAGACCAGGTAAGGATGACAGATTTCCTTCCCTAAAGGGCATTAGTGAAACAGATGGGTTTTTACAACAGTTGACAGTGGTTTTATGGTCATTGTGAGACTTTTAATTGATATTGAATTCAAATTCCACATGGAAATTCAGCATATCAGTGCAAAAGGCAAGGTTGACAGGATTGCTTCCATCTTCAGCTACAACTGCTGAGTGAATGATCCATTTCTGCCTCTTCTTGAGTTCTCCAGCAACACACATGTAGTCTTCAGCCAATACCTGCACAATAAGTCCCCGTTGGGACTACCAGAATGCTGGTCCCTGTCTGGGCCGGCTTTTACATCGTCTAATAACGAGTCCCAGCCGGGTAGGCCATCGCCCACTAGCAGGGAAGCTCGAGATCAATTAGGGTGTACCCATGGGCCCATGAGGGTTATTACAGAAGCATTGAGGCCATCTTCATTTCTTATTAATACCCATAACAGGGCAAACCATGTCTGCAGTCTGTCGGTTCTCACAGGACAGAGCCATTCTGCAGCTTGTCTCTTGAAAGTCAATTTTACTCTTGAAATTTCCCCTTTGTACTAGCATATTTAAAGTCCATTTGGACCCCTTGAGGTTTCCCCGTTGTTCTTGCTTATTTAAAGTCCATTTCGGCCCTTCCAAAGTTTCAATAGACTCTGTGTTGCTCTATGCCTTCTTTTCTACCTTTCGACTTGGTTGTTTACGTTCCATGTTATACCCCATTGACTGTGACAAGCCTCCAACTTGACAGCTGAAGGCTCTCTCAAAGGAGAGAGTAGCCTTCTTCGTTGTGGTAGCAGTTAATGGTACATGAACTCTGAAGTGCCTCTTCGAAAGATCAGGTGCCTATCTGAGAAAAAATTCTCCTGACTGGATGTCCTGCAATCTTTGATGCCTGAACAACGTGCCTGCAGTATAGGTGCATGAGCAGCTGGCAACACTCATATATTAAAGAGCAGTGGTTTACTACTGAGGGCCCTCTTGCGGCCAAAGGCTAACTATCTGGGTGAGTGGAAGAGAACTGAGCATGAGCTCCCTGACATGGCTGGCAGTGGCCTGGGGTCTAGGGGCTCCTGATCTGGGTGGGGTGGACATGCAGAGCGAACTCACTGGATGGCAATCTGCGAGAAGATGGGGCAGTCATGTTAAGGGCAGGGGAGTTTGGAACACGGATTCCCTGTCAGGCTTAAAGGTACAGTGCAAGCTCTGGCAGCCCAGGTGCATTGAATGTGATTGCAGGACAGCAATACGATTTTGGGTTGTCCAAGGTTGACCACGCATCCTTGTTGACTTTGTTAGATCTTGTGTCCCCTCACAGTCCAGTGAGTCAGGCCACTACAACCACTCATCATTCAGCCCCAGCACTCTCAGCTGCATTACTCTCCAAGTCTGAGTCAGGGAAAGACTCCCTCAATGGCAAAGGCAGAGGATCATGGGCCAGGCAATGTGCACAGTGGCTGAGGGCACCGTGCACTGTGATGGGGGGGTCAGCTACCAGGATCATGAGGCAAGGGGTTGTGGTGAATGAGGGTTCCAGGATGGATGACCTTACTGACTATCAGTCTCTCTCATTCTCTCCTACCAGATAAAAGATTAATTTTGGGGTTGATCCAGTTGACATGGCTGTGGCCCTGATAGTCACAGTCGAGGTGGTCAGACGTCACCGACTGTATCAAGACGAACGTAGGCTGGAGCCTGCACCACAGCGACAGGAGACCGCCCATCAAACTGAAGAGGGGGCCAGAAGGATAGGCTGACGATGAGCGAGGGTGTACAGGACTCTATGGTTCTTTAGCGAGCTGATGGACACCATGTGCCACAGAAGATTGCAGAGACAGTGCAGCACCTGTGCCATGTTCTAATGGACCTGGCATTGTGTGGAGGAGGAGGACACCCACTCCCGGTGGCTGTGAAAGTCATGGTTGCCCTCAAATATTATGTCACTGGGTCATTCCAGGGCTCGAGCGGGGGCCTGTGTTGCATATCGCAGTTGTCAGCCCACAGGTGCATCAGTGAGGTGACGGATGCTCTGAATGCCCAAGCATCTGAGTACACCATCTTCAACCTGCACCAGGCCCATCAAGCTGCCCGGGCTGCAAGATTTGTTGCCATCGCCAGGATGCCCCAGGTCCACGGGGCCATCAATGGCACACATGTCACCCTGCAAGTACCATGGCATCAGGGAGTGCTCTTTATGAACAAGAAGGGGTTCCAATCCCTGAATGCCCAAATGATCTGTGGCCATCGCCTCAGAATCATGCATGAGTATGCATGCTTTCCTGAAAGGGAACACCTTCCTGGGACAGGCTGACATTCCAAGGATCTTTGAGGAACATCCCAGGCTGATGGGTTGGCTCGTGGGAGTCAAGGGATATCCTCTGAGGTCATGGCTGATGATGCCAGTGCGAAGGGCCAAGGTGGAATTCCGCTACAACGGGGTCCATACTGCCACCCATCCTGTCATTGAATGGTGCATCAGGCTGCTGAAAATGTGGTTCTGCTGCCTGTACTGTCCTGTTGTGCGCTGCCCCAGAGGGTCTCTGGCTTTTTTGTGGTCTGCTGTGCCCTCCGCAACCTGGCACAGCAGTGGGGCGACATGCTGGACGGGGAGGAGGAGGAGGAACAGGCGACCTCGGTTGAGGTGGAGGGCCAGAATGGGGTGGAGGATGACCCATAGAGGAGCCAGAAGATGGAGGTCAGGCAGAAGCACTGTTCCAACCTGCCAGGAGGACAAGGAAGGCACTCATAGCCTCCAGATTCACATGAAAGGAAGCTCTGTATCCGTCAGCTCAACAACCCCCACATTACCCTGTTCTCCCTTCCTGATCATCCTCTTCCCCAATAACCCTCTTCCCTTTCCGTGAACCCAGTTCCCCACCTCCAAAGGTCTATCTGATATCACACCAATGTGATGGGCCTGCATTGGTACTGTCAGCGGGTCACTTTTCAAGGCAGAAGGGTGATGACCACTCACCGTGGAAAGCTCGCTGTTTGGATTAAATGACATCGGTTAAAAAAAGAGATGAGGTCCTAAAAGCAGAATATAGTGAGTTATGGTGAGAGTTGACAAGTTGGACCTCAAAGGTAGTGATCTCAAGAATATGGGTGGGGGGGGTGGGACTTGTACAAACTGGAAGGGTTACAGCTGGGCAGGACCGGGACTGATGACCTAGGGGTGCGGGGTGGGGGTACTTGCTAGAACGGATGGGGAGGGTTTAAACTAATATGGCAGGGGGATGGGAACCTATGTAAGGATTCAGAAAGGGGGAATCAAGAACAAGAGAAAAAGACAGCAAGGAAAATAAGAAAAGTAATAGGCAGAGAAATCAATGGCCAAAATCGGATAAGGACACAGTAAAAAAAATAGTGGGGATGGGACAAATAAAGTTAAAAGGACTAGCCTTCAGATTTTGTACCTGGACGCTCAGAGCATTCAAAATTAAATGGATGAATTAGTTGCGCAGATAGATGTAAAGGGGTATGATATTACGGAGACATGGCTCTAAGGTGACCAAGGATAGGAACTAAACATTGAGGGTCATTCCGTTTTTAGGAAGGACAGACAGAAAGGAAAAGGTGGTGGAGCAGCACTGTTGATAAGGAAGATATTGATACAATATTGAGGAAAGATATTAGGACAGACGATGTGGAACCTGTATGGGTTAAGTAACACCATGGACAAAAAACATCCGTAGGGTTTCACAGTAACTTCATTGCAATGTTAATGTAAACCTACTTGCGACACTAATAAAGATTATAATTATTATCAAACTGCAGTGATAATGTTGGGAATAGCATTAGACAGGAAATCAGAGATGCTTGTGATAAAGGAACATCTGCGATTATGGGCAACTTTAATCTGTGTATAGATTGGGTGAGTCAAATTAGGGGATGGGTTTCTGGACCAATACATTAACCAATAAGGGAACAGGCCATCTTGGACTGGGTGTAGTGCAATGAGGAAGGATTATCTGGCAATCTAGTTGTGAGAGAACCCTTGAGGAGGAGTGACCATAATATGATAGAACTCTTTATCAAGGTGGATAGTGAGGTAGTTGATTCTGAGACCAGGGTCCTGAATCTCAGTAAGGTAACGATGATAGAATGAGATATAAGTTGGCTATGATGGACTGGGAAACATTACTGAAAGGACAGACAGTAGGCAGGCAATGGCAGGCATTCAAGGAATGAATAGGTGCACTCCATAAGTTGTTTATTCCTATTTGGCGCAAGAGTACATAGATACATAGAAGATAGGAGCAAGAGGAGGTCTTTTGGCCCTTCGGGCCTGCTCCGCCATTCATCACGATCATGGCTGATCATCCAACTCAATAGCTTAATCCTGCTTTCTCCCCATAGCCTTTGATCCCATTCTCCCCAAGTGCTTCCAATTCGAGAGTCGGAATGGAACTGTGGGCAGATATGGCTGCCAAGGGAAATTAGAGATAATATTATTCAAAGAAGAGGCAGAAAAATTAGCAAGAAAGAAGAATAGACCTGAGGATTGGGAACAGTTTAAACTTTAGCATAGGCGGATCAAAGGAGTGATTAAGAAGGGGAAAATACAATATGAAAGTAAGCCAGTGGGTAACATAAAAACTGACTGTAAACGTTTCTATGGGTATGTAAAGAGGAAAGTGATTTTTAAAAAGAAATGTCAGCCCCTTACAGTCAGAAATGAGGGGATTCATAATGGGCAACAAAAAATGGCTGAGGAACTAAATTGCTTCTGTCTTCACAAAGGAAGACATGAACAATGTACTGGAAGTTCTGAGTAACACATGTTTTAATGAGCAGCCGAAGGAAATTAGTATTAGTAGAAAAATAGTTTTGGGGAAATTAATGGGTTTGAAGGCAGATAGATCGCCAGGGCCTGATAGTCTCCATCCCAGAGTACTGAAGGAAGTGGCCCTTGAAATAGCAGATGCATAGGGCAGCACAATTGCGCAGTGGTTAGCACTGCTGTCTCACGGCGCCGAGGTCCCAGGTTCGATCCCGGCTCTGGGTCACTGTCCGTGTGAAGTTTGCACATTCTCCCCATGTTTGCATGGGTTTCGCCCCCACAACCCAAAGATGTGCAGGGTAGGTGGATTGACCATGCTAAACTGTCCCTTAAATGGAAAAATTGAATTGGATACTCTAAATTTATTTTTAAAAAGAAATAGCAGATACATTGGTGATCATGGGCGAAATTCTCCCGAAACGGCGCGATGTCCGCCGACTGGCGCCCAAAACGGCGTCAATCAGACGGGCATCGCGCCGCCCCAAAGGTGCGGAATGCTCCGTATCTTTGGGGGTCGAGCCCCAACATTGAGGGGCTAGGCCGACGCCGGAGGAATTTTCGCCCCGCCAGCTGGCGGAAATGGCCTTTGTTGCCCCGCCAGCTGGCGCGGAAATGACATCCCCGGGCGGCGCATGCGCGGGAGCGTCAGTGGCCGCTGACAGTTTCCCACGCATGCGCAGTGGAGGGAGTCTCTTCCGCCTCCGCCATGGTGGAGACCGTGGCGGAGGCGGAAGGGAAAGAGTGCCCCCACGGCACTGGCCCGCCCGCGGATCGGTGGGCCCCGATCGCGGGCCAGGCCACCGTGGGGGCGCCCCCCGGGGCCAGATCGCCCAGCGCGCCCCCCCCACCCCAGGACCCCGGAGCCCACCCACGCCGCCTTGTCCCGCCGTTCAAAAGGTGGTTTAATCCACGCCGGCGGAACAGGCAATTTATCGGCGGGACTTCGGCCCATCCGGGCCGGAGAATCATGGGGGGTGGCCCGCCAACCGGCGCGGCCCGATTCCCGCCCCCGCCGAATATCCGGTGCCGGAGACTTCGGCAACAGGCGGGGGCGGGATTCACGGCGGCCAACGGCCATTCTCCGACCCGCTGGGGGGTCAGAGAATGACGCCCCATTTTTCAAAATTCTTTGGATTCAGGATTGGCTCCTACAGATTGGAGGGTGGCCAAGGAGTGAGCAGCGACTGAAAGCAGGGTTGGTCTGCACCAGAAGAGTGAGGGTTAACTGCATCTTCATCCAGATGACCTGCCTCAAGTGAGTCATTGATGCCCCAGACCCTTGTCCTCCTCTTCCACAGCACCCATGTCCCTTGTCTTGCAGGATCACCACCTGATAAGGTCGAGCCATCTGGTGTCGCTGTACCCCTGCAATCCAAGAGACCACCTTGGAACAGAGCTCCGAGGAGAGCACTGACAATGAATCACAGCTATAACACCGCCACACCCCAACCACCCCCACCCCATCCCACTGCCCATCACCCATCCTCCCCCCCCCCCCCCCCCAAAGCCCCCACCCCCGTCCTCTCCCTCTCTCTCCTATATCTTCTCCCATTGGTACAAAAGGAGAACATTGTAACATTGTAAGCCGCACGCCTGTCGAGTCAGGGGCTCTATAACAGGTGGCATGTGTGGACACTGTGTCTGGACAGAAAATAATTCTGATGATAAATGCCAGGGGGGTTCTGAGCAACAATCTGGGATGTCAGATGTTGTGAGGGTGCAATGGTGTGAGTCAGTATTTTGAGGGGGTGGGGGAGGGTGTGTGGAGCGGGCTGGTGATGGGCATATTATAAGTGTGGCAGACTAGACTGATGCCAGGAGGAGAGAGGTGCCGCTTGTAGGAAATCATACATCTGGTTCCTACACTTGATACCGGTCCTCCTTGTCATGCTGCTGTCACTAACTGTAGCCGCCACTGCTCACATTCCTCTGGGGTCTCCTACCCCCTTGAGGGTACAGGGTGATGTGATGGGTGTTCTGGATCACATACAGGTCACCAACACTTGAAGTAGTGCAAAACTATTTTATTGAATCATTAACTGTTTAAACATACTCAGACTGTGGGTTAATACGATACCAACTTTAAGTAAAGACCTTTGCCTTGTCCTAACCAGTTGATGCACTCAGCACATAGTGAATGTCTGTGTTGCAGGCAGTAATCACTGCCCTCCTAGCTAGCTGCAACTCGAATGAGCGGGCACTCTGATGCCCCCTGTCTTTATAGTGCTTGTGCTCTCACTGGTGATTGGCTGCGGTGTTGTGTGTGTTGATTGGTCCCACTGTGTGTCCATCAGTGTGTGTCTGCACCATGATATACTGGTGTATATTATGACATCCCCCCTTTTATAAAAAATGTACCTGTGTGGCAATAAATAGCGTATGGTGAATGTTCCTGACTACGTGTGTGCGAAATATTTACAGGACTATGTACATAAAAACTAAGCTATTTACATGGGAAGGTGCCTGGTGCAGAAAAACAGTGTGTCACAAGAATAACGAGATGAATACTATATACAAACCACTTGAACAATTAAACGGAAGAACAGAACAAATCAGAAAGTCCATAATTCCACAAAGTTCACAAATTAAGTCTCTGAGGTGGGCGACGAATTCTGGTTGACCGTCAGGGTGGCACACCACTCATTGTCTGGATCGATGCTGTATACCGACAGCAGCTGGTGTCTTTGCTCCGGGGACATCCTGTTTTTCGTTACGACAGCGACTCGAAAAGGCGCCTTCAGGTCCTCGGTGTCACTGCTGTGTGGGAGGTCCGCATCGGACTCGGTGACCGTGGACTGAATTGCCCGAACATTCCTGTGAGGCTGGCTGAAGCGATATGAATTGGCAGGCTGAGCTGCTCGACAGAAGGCAGCATAGTGGCCAAGTCTTCCACGTCGTAGGCATTGTCGAGATTTTGCGGGGCATAGCCGCTTTAAGTAGGCGGAGCCACAGTTGCCGCACGTCGTGACGTCAGCACGTTCGTTGCACCACCGCGCATGCGCGGTCGTGCGTGGTGCGCACCTGCGCATTACGTTCCTCAATGTCGCCGCCCCCTCGTTTGGTGCGTACAAACGCGGGAATCCGCGAAAAGTGCACGAAATGGCCGCCCTCATCCAGGCTGAGGCCCTGTAGGTGCTCAATCACTTGGACCCGTTCCGCCTCGTGGGGACCTTGCCGCACCGTTTCAGCCGCTTGTATATGGGAATATCGACTCGTGGCGTTTTCATGTAAGACACAGGTCTCGATGGCGGTCGCTCGGGTGAGTTGCTTTACTTTGAGGAGCTGCTGACGTAGGGGGTCCGACTGAACTCCATAAACGATCTGGTCGCGTATCATGGAGTCGGAGGTGGGCCCCATAGCTGCAGGATTGCGCAAGGATGTGGAGGTGCGTGAGAGAGGGTTGGAAAGGTTCATCCTTACCCTGCAAATGCTGCTGGAACACGTAACGTTCAAAACTTTCACTCACCTCTACGCTGCAGTGAGTGTCAAACTTGAGGAGGACCGTCTTGAACTTCGATTTACCTTCATCATCCGCAAAAGTGAGAGAGTTGAAAATGTGGATGGCATGGTCCCCGGCCGTGGAGAGGAGAAGAGCAATCTTTCTGGTGTCTGTGGCGCCATCCCTGTCCGTGGTTTCGAGGAAGAGCTGGAAGCGCTGTTTGATAATCTTCCAGTTGGACCCGAGGTTGCCAGCGATGCGGAGCGGCGGCGGGCTGATGTTGTCCATGTTGCAGGATGATGGAATGCTGGCAGAAGGCAGATCACTTGCAGGTAGGTCTAAGAAGTGCTAATATCCCACCACACCTGGTATATGATGTGTTGGGTGTTCTGGATCACATACAGGTCACCAACACTTGAAATAGTGCAACACTATTTTATTGAATCATTAACTGTTTAAACATACTCAGACTGTGGGTTAATACGATACTAGCTTTAACTAAAGACCTTTGCCTTGTCCTAACCAGTTGATGCACTCAGCACTTGGTGAATGTCTGTGTTGCAGTCTGTGAGCTCTGTCCTCCTAGCTAGCTGCAACTCGAATGAGCGGGAACTCTGATGCCCTCTGTCTTTATAGTGCGTGTGCTCTCACTGGTGATTGGCTGCGGTGTTGTGTGTGTTGATTGGTCACACTGTGTGTCCATCAGTGTGTGTCTGCACCATGATATACTGGTGTATATTATGACACAGGGTGCCCTGCCTCTTCTCCACTGCATCAAGTAACCTGACCAGGTCTGTGTCCAGAAAGTGAGGAGGTCTCCAGGCTGCCATCCTCCTGGCTTGTCTGGGATTGCTGAGGGACCGTTTAAATGCTGCTCCCCCTTGTTAGCAGTGAACAGCTGAGCGCCGAGTCAGGCGAATCAGAAGCCTGAAGACTCAGGCTCAGCATGATTCATGTGGGGGTAATTTGTACACAAAGTGTGGGTGAATTGCGATCTGGATCATATCCACCCTCCTGTCGGGAATCCCGAAATGATACTCAGTCATTTTTCAGGAGAAACGCACCCAGCATTTCAGCTGTTGTACTGAAGACTTGTGCTCTTGAACTGGCTGCACCCCTAGCCAAGGTGTACCAATACACGAAAACACTGGCATCTACCTGATAATATGGGGAATTGCCCAGGACTATCCTGTCACAAAATGCACGACAAATCCAATTCAGCCAATTAGCATCACATCAGTCTACTCTCTACCAGGTCGGTGAAGAGATCCACAGTCCTCGCCTATCTCAAGAGTCTGAGGGTGGACATAGCCTTCCAGCAGGAGGCACACCAAAGAGAGAGGGACCGATAAGGAAGAGCTGGGTGGGACAAACATTTAATTCATGTTTTGACACAAGACAAGGAGTGGGGTGTTGGCAATACTAATAAACAAGACAGTTTCATTCAAGGCGACGAGCACAGTGACGGACCCAGGGGGTGATACACTACGGTCAGCGGGACCCTGGAGAGGGCCCCTGTAGTCTTGGTAAATATATACACCCCGACCTGGGACGATGCAAAATTCGTCAACAAAATTATGGCCGAAATCCCAGATCTAGACACCCACCAACTTATCATGGGGGGGGGGGGGGGCACTTTAACTGTGTACAGAACCTGACAATGGCAGATCCAACCCCAAGACAGGAACCGTGTCAGGTGTGGCACGAGAATTGAACGCCTTTATGCAGCAGATGCCGTTGGTAGATGCATGGAAGTTCAGTCAGCCAAGAGAAAAATAATTCTCCTTCTTCTCCCACTTGCACAAGGTCTACTCATGTATACACTTCTTAAATGGATGTGACGTTGGAGAAGGGTCGGGCCCAATGCCTCCAAGGAGGCTGGACTCAGCTCTCCTTGTCCATAAGGAATTCTGTACAAAAACATCCCAAGCCATCAACGATTATGAAACCTGCAACCAGAATGGGGTGGTCTCACCCCCCACATTCTGAGAGGCACTGAAGGTGGTGATCAGAGGTGAAATCATAGCTTAGAGCCCTTAGGGACAGGAGAGAAAAGGCAGCCAAGCAGCGCCTGATGGACTCCATACTAGAGGTGGATCAGCAGTACTCCACGGTCCCAACCTTGGGACTGTTGCGGAGAGGAAAAAGCTGCAGATGGAATTTGATCTGCTCTCCACAAAGAAGGCAGTCCACCAGCTCCACCAGGCACGGGGATCTTCTATGAACATGGAGACAAGACCAGCCGCCTGCTGGCGCACCAGCTAGGAAAGCAAGCAGCCGCAAAAGAGATGGCACAAGTTAAGGACAGAAATGGTGGGATGGAGGTCGACCCAAATGAGGCTAACGAGGTCTTTGCAAACTTTTACCGAGGGCTATACGCCCCGAACCTCTGGAGGGGGACTCGGTTTGTGGAATGCATTCATTCCATGCAGTCAGGGAAAGCACCGGGATTGGACGGCAGTGCTGGCCTGCACATGCGGGAGAGGTTCAATGACTCACTGGTAAAGGGGTTCCTGCTGCCCACGCTGGCCCAGGCCTCGATCTCATTGATCCCCAAAACGGACAAAGACCCCAGAGTGTGGAGCATACAGAACCATCTCTCTGTTAAACACTGATGCAAACGTCTGAGCAAAACGCTGGCGAGGTCCCTGGGGAGCTGCATGCCCGAAGTGATCGCAGAAGATCAGACCGGGTTTGTTGAGTGCACACAAATAACAGCGAACATTGGACACCTGCTAAATGTAATAATAACATGGGGCGCGATTCTCCGACCCCCTACCGGCGTGGATTGAACCACCTACCTTACCGGCGGGAGCAGACGGCGCGGGCGGGCTCCAGGGTCCTTGGGGGGGGGGTGCGGGGCGATCTGGCCCCGGGGGGTGCCCCCAGGGTGGCCTGGCCCGCGATCGGGGCCCACCGATCAGCGGGCGGGCCTGTGCCGTGGTGGAACTCTTTTTCTTCCGCCTTCGCCATGGTCTTCACTATGGTGGAGGCAGAAGAGACCCCCTCCACTGCGCATGCGCGGGGATGCCGTGAGCGGCCGCTGACGCTCCCGTGCATGCGTTGCCCGGCGAAGTCCTTTCGGCGCCGGCTGGCGTGGCGGAAATCACTCCGGCGCGGGCCGGGCCCCTCAAGGTGAGGGCATGGCCCCTAAAGGTGCGGAGAATTCCGCACCTTTGAGTCGGCTCGACGCCGGTGTGGTTCACGCCATTCCATTACGCCGGATTCCCCCGCCCCGCCAGGTAGGGGCGAATCCCAGCCATGACCCGGGGAGAGAATATGGGAGGTGATCGTCTCCATGGAAACATTGAGAAAGCCTTCGATGAGTCGAACCTCCTAGCCAGCATGGTAAAGATATCGGGGCTCCTTAAGGAGTTTGGTGCCTTCTCAGATTACAAACTCAACCTGGGAAAGAGCAAAGTCTTCCCGGTGAACTCCATAGAGGGAGGAATTGACTCGAGGAACTACCGTTTAAAGGAACCAAGACCAAGTTCAAGTACCTGGGGTTCCAAGTGGCCCACATCTGGAAGACGCTCCACAAATGGAACCTCTCCAGCCTGGTGGAGGAATCATAGTATAACAGAATTTACAGTGCTGAAGGAGGCCATTCGGCTCATCGAATCTGCACCGGCCCTTGGAAAGAGCATCCTACTTAAGCTTACACCTCCACCCTATTCCCGTAACCCAGTAACCCCACCTAACCTTTTGGACACTAAGGGCAATTTAGCATGGCCAATTCACCGAACCTGCACTTCTTTGGACAGTGGAAGGAAACCGCAGCGCCCAGAGGAAACCCACGCAGACACCGGAAGAAAGTGCAGACTCCGCACAGACACCCGAGGCTGGAATTGAACCTGGGACGCTGGAGCTGTGAGGCAGCAGTGCTAACCACGGTGCCACCACACCGCCCTAGAAGGAGGTGAAGAGGGAACTGCAAAGATGGGACTCATTCCCTCTTTTGCTAGCAGAAAGGGTGCAGACGGTCAAAATGAACATGCTGCCTAGATTCCTCGGCGTATTTAGATCACTCCCGACATTAATCCCCAAATCCTTCTTCACCAGGGTCAGCAAACCAATCATGGCCTTCGTCTGGGGGGATATGTTTCTAGGATACACAAGGCCACGAGGGTAACATGTGGGAGCGATGGCCCTACCGAACGTCCTATTTTTCCACTGGGCAGCAAAAGCGGAGAGGGTGAGGGGGTGGCGAAGGGAACCGGAGGCGGGCTTGGTCCGAATGGAGGAGGCCTCCTGCATGGAACACCTCTCCGAGCGCTGGCCACCGCAACACTCCCCCCTCAACCCCCTACAAACACACACACATACACCCTCAAGGAGCCCAGTGGTAGTGGCAACACTAAGGACATGGAACCATTAGGCGCCACTTCAAGCTTGGAGAGATGTCTATAGAGGCAAAAATCACAGGTTCACACCGGCGAGGGTAGACACCACATTTGGAACATGGAGGGAGGACAGAGGGGCACTGAGAGTGAAGGACATGTACGTAGATGATAGACTGCTGGCCCTGGGGGAACTCTCAGAGAGGCTCCAAATCCAAAAAGGGAACGAGCTCAGGTATCTGCAGCTGCGCAACTTTCTCCGCAAGGAGACAAAAATGTTCCCCACAGACCTGGATTCACATTTCTGGGCACAATGGTGAGCTGGATTGGTTTGGAGACGGCAAATGTGGCGACATATACAGACAACCCCACTGGACGGGACCAGACGGAAATGGGAAAAGGAGCTGGGCATGGAGATAGGGGGCGGGCTCTGGATAGAGGCGCTGCACAGGATTAACTCCAGCTCCTCTTGCACCAGGCTGCTCAAGGTGGTGCACAGAGCGCACCTTACTAAGACACGCATGAGCGGGTTCTTCCTGCTGGCGGAGTGATGTCGGGCGGGGGGGGGGGGGGGGGTGCCTGGCCAACCATACCCACATGTTCTGGTCCTGCTCCAGACTCAGGGAGTTCTGGGCGGCCTTTTCGAGGCCATGTCCAGGGTTGTGGGGTTGAGATGGAACCGTGCCCATCTGTGGAGGCCTTCGGGTGTCACAGCATCCAGAGCTCTGGACAGGGAAGGGGACGCACACCCTGGCCTTCGCCTCACTGATCCCCAGGCAGAGATTTCTACCAGGCTGGAAGTCGGCAGTGCCACCCAGGGCTTCAGAGTGGCTTACAGACCTGGCCGAGTTCCTGAAACTGCAAAATATAAAATTCTCAATAAGGGTGTCTGAGGAGAGATTCCACAACATATGGAAGAATTTCACAAACCTCTTCGCAGATCAGAGCAACTAACCGGGGTGAGGGGGGGAGGGGCAGGTAGGAGGGGAGTGCGAGGGGCGGGTATAAGAAGGGGGGTAGGAAGGGACGGGGAATAGGGAGCACCGCCAGGATGAAAGGGAGCTCGCGTACAGCAGAGAAGAAACGGGGAGGAAGGCCACTTACAGGAAAGGACACGGATCCCTCCGACACGTGTTGAACCCGGGAGGCGGACCATCCTAACCTCCCCGGAGAACTCAACGGGGGGGAACAGGACCTCCCCAACAGCAAAACAAATTAATTGTAAACAACGTAAAAAGTCCTGGCAGTAACTGTAAGTACGTATGTAAAGTTGTGAACAATTCTTATTATTAAATGTTAAATGTCCCAAATAGAACACCTTTTAAAAAACTGTATAACACACACTGATATAAATAAGTTAGGGAATGATAGAATGGGACTACTGTCACAGACGCAGGGGCAGCATGTGATACCTGTATTGGTGTTGTGATCATTGTGGTTGCTATTATTGTTTTTATATTGTTCTGCAAAGTTTTGATATTAAATGCAAAATTCCAAGAAAATTATTTTCAAAAGAAATAAAAAGGTTGAAACTCCCTCTTCCAACAGCACAGTGGGTGTACCTACACAACATGGATTACAGCAGTTCAAGAACCCCAGGGCAATTTTGATGGGCATTTAGTGATGGCCTTGCCAGCAATCCTCACATCCCATGAATGAATAAAGATAAAATTGAACTGGAGGTTTTAATATAATTATTTGCACACATGAAAGTTAAAATGTGAAATCTGCCGCAATCTATCATGAAAGCAGAGTTCCTAAATTTATTAAAAGTGAATTATTAAAGGGCACGGCAAACATGCAAGACAGAGAGATTAGTCTGAGCAATGTCTGAAGAGACAAACACTGCTTCCCTTTATAGAGCAAATGATCCCTTTGTGTGCAGCAAAAGATCTCCAAACCATCAGTGTTGGAAAAGACCACGGGCGGATTTCTCTCATTCCCCTGCCAGTGGGATCAATGCCAGGTGGGAGAGGAGAATTTCGCAGAAGGCACAAATATTGGTTTCACGGCGACTTGAAACTGCAGCAGGATTTTCCGATGCTGCCCACCGTGGCAGGTCAGGAAACCCACTCGAGGCTGGCGTGAAACCAATTTGCATCTCGCTAATGGGATTCAGATAAAGACCCAACCAGAATCCACCCGCTCCCCCCCTACCCCCCACAACTGCTCCCCATCCGCCCCCACTCCATGTCCGATTCTCTGCAACACCAGTGTAAAAACATGCTTGTCCAGAACAGGTGACGATCAACATGATGTGCAAAATTCAGGACTTTGAAGAAGGCCTGGAGCTGCCTCCGGAGTTTGGGATGGAGGCTACCAGAGGCCCTGAAACACCACAATGGTCGGTGTAAGGAGGGGGGGGGGGGGGGGGGGGGGGGTCTTTCAGGTGCCATTGTGGAGGTCCATCATCCAGCCTCAGAGTATTCCTGCAGATCCATCTTCTTTCTTCAATGGCACCTTTTAAATACAACCCAATGATATGACGGTGGGTCGCACGCCATCAAGTGTACCGCTCCATGGAAGATGGCACAAAACACCCAGTTGCATCATGAATTAAATCGGGGCCAGAAGATAAGTTATGGTTTCCTGTCGGCTTCTGCAGCCAGAAACATTCCGCCGCCACGGCCCCACTACAGGCCTTAATTCTGCCCCTCGCTACTCAAATTTTCACACTGTACCCATTGTTGCAACAGATTCAACCAAGTTTGTGGTGAAACTATTTTCAACAATGAAATCGTCATTCAGTCCTCGAGTATACAAAGAGTTACCAAACAATTAAGATCAAATGGAAAACATCCAACAGCGCTAAAATCAATCCATATCTAAGAACACACATTGGGAGACATTTTGTCAAGCTGACTGGACTTTGCCATTATAGTGGAACAATAAAAAAGAACATTGAATAAATTCTTAATCTAAAAAGTTAGAAGCATGAGCCTGACAGCTAAATACTTTCAAGGAAACACTGCAGACACTGCAAAGAAGTGCCAAAACCACACTTGAAATACACAATCTTGCTTGTCATGCTCTAAAAGCTAAGAGGCATTGGAGAGGATTCAAGGAGACTGGATCTTAGATTAGAGAAATGAATGGCAAGCAAATAGGGTGAACCCTGATGTTATTGTGTCGGGAAACACCCAGAGAGCATAAGTAGCTGAGGAAACCACAGGCTAAGATGAAAGCAGTGATTCCCAAGATGCACTTTTTCATCGTTATTTATGTTTTAAAAGATGACAGAACCATGTGGCTCTGCAATAAGTCAGAACAAAAAAATGTGCTTAAATCATGGTGCATTGACGATACTGATCCTCTGTCACTTCTCCAATTAAAAAAGCCAATGAACCAGAAAGGCCATTTTACAAATGTTTCACAATATTTCCACACAGCAGTTGAAAAGTTAAATTTGAACAGCAAGTTTGAAAAGTAAATTTTTCCCCATCATGCCCAAGATGTCCTTGCCAAATGCATTATGAAAAGCAGATTGCAGGACCTTTCTGATTAGAAGGATGGACATGAGCAGGGCTTTAAAGAAGGCACAATGAGGATTCATTGGAAGAATGCCTAATACAGGGGAATATAAATACAAAAGAAGAACTGAAAAATCTGGGGCGAAATTCTCCGGAAATGGCGCGATGTCCGACGACTGGCGCCCAAAACGGCGCAAATCAGTCGGGCATCGCGCCGCCCCAAAGGTGCATTGGGGGCCGAGCCCCAACCTTAAGGGGCTAGGTCGGCGCCGGACGAATTTCCGCCCCGCCAGCTGGCGGAAAAGGCCTTTGGTGCCCCGCCAGCTGGCGCAGAAATGACATCTCCGGGCGGCGCATGCACGGGAACGTTAGCGGCCGCTGACGGCATTCCCGCGCATGCGCATTGGAGGGAGTCTCTTCTGCCTCCCCGGGCGGCGCATGCGCGGGAGCGTCAGCGGCCGCTGACAGTTTCCCACGCATGCGCAGTGGAGGGAATCTCTTCCGCCTCCGCCATGGTGGAGACCGTGGCGGAGGCGGAAGGGAAAGAGTGCCCCCACGGCACAGGCCCGCCCGCGGATCGGTGGGCCCCGATCGCGGGCCAGGCCACCGTGGGGGCACCCCCCGGGGCCAGATCACCCCGCGCCCCCCCCAGGACCCCGGAGCCCGCCCGCGCCGCCTTGTCCCGCCGGTAAGGTAGGTGGTTTAATCTACGCCGGCGGGACAGGCATTTTAGCGGCGGGACTTCGGCCCATCCGGGCCGGAGAATCGCGCGGGGAGGCCCGCCAAGCGGCACGGCGCGATTCCCGCCCCCACCAAATATCCGGTGCTGGAGACTTCGGCAACCGGCGGGGGCGGGATTCACGCCAGCCCCCGGCGATTCTCCGACCCGGCGGGGGGGTCAGACAATCTCGCCCCTGAACTCATCTTTGGAACAACTTTGTACTCTTGGTTAATGAATCAAAATTAGTTACAGACAATCTCAATGGACATGTGATCTCAGCACTCATTTTTGCACAGTGTACACCTACTTAAGCATTTTACATGTGTTGGTAAGCTAAAAAGCAGTGTTTGAAATTAAATGGTAATAAATGTTTACTGAGTAAATATATATGTGAAGTGCATTTACCAGTATTGGGTGTCAAGCTTTTCCTCCGAAGAACATTTGACTAAAATGTTGTCGCCATAGTCTTTTCTTTAGCAATTTCTATTGGTCACCACTTTATTGGCAGAATTATCATAGAATTTACAGTGCAGAAGGAGGCCATTCGGCCCATCGAGTCTGCACCGGCTCTTGGAAAGAGCACCCTACCCAAGGTCAACACCTCCACCCTATCCCCATAACCCAGTAACCCCACCCAACACTAAGGGCAATTTTGGACACTAAGGGCAATTGATCATGGCCAATCCACCTAATCTGCACATGTTTGGACTGTGGGAGGAAACCGGAGCACCTGGAGGAAACCCACGCACACACGGGGAGGATGTGCAGACTCCACACAGACAGTGACCCAAGCCGGAATCGAACCTGGGACCCTGGAGCTGTGAAGCGATTGTGCTATCCACAACGCTACCGTGCTGCCCCAGAATGCAGGGAAACATAATGGCTGGGGTTTTACAGCCTCTGGGGCCAGGTTGGTAGGAAGTGGACTGTAACGTTGGGCACTGTATGAATGTGTCATTCCTGTGCCTACCACCACCCCCCCCACCCCACTGCAATTTTACCAGGACATATCAGGGTCTCCTACCTTCACCAGTGGAAGGTTACCAATGCTGGAAGAGGCCTAACCAAGCTGCTGGGTTAAATCTATGCCCATCAGAGCCTACCCCAAGGTGCAACTCCTCTCTCCTCGTTCCCCTACCTTTGCACTTTCCAAACATGTCCCTCATTCCCCTTACCTCCTTGCTGGAGCCTACAGACCTGGCTCAAGTGAAGACTTCAGACTCGCCTTATACGCCAGCTCCAATGCTGAATGCCTTCCACTTGACCTTGCTGCAGTCCCAGCAATGGCCACCATTCCCAGTGGCACTACTGGAACATGAGAGCTAGCAGCCTCCCCCGAATGACCAGCATCTATCTGAGGTGGGATTTCCTCTTGGTGAGAGGCGGACGTCCCACCTCAAACCAATTATAGGGCCATCGGAGAGCGGAACATATTCTCCCAAAGTATAATTCAGCCATAATTTTGAACAGAAAGTGAGTGAAGCATCTTTGCATAGACAATTCAGATTGCTGCTTCCTGAGTTATACAGTAGCAAAGGCAAAATCGTTATCAATATTGAAGATTAGATTGAACCCCTGCATGGGTTTCCTCTGCATGCTTCGGTCTCCTCCCACAAGGTTAGGTACATTGGCCATGCTACATTACCCTTAGTGTACAAAATGGTTCGGTGGGGTTACAGGGTTACAGGGATAGGTTGGCGTGGGTTTAGGTAGGGTGCTCTTTCCAAGGGTCAGTGCAGGTGTAGGTGTTGAATAGGTGTATGAAGGAAACGTGGATAACGAGAAATGGAAATTGAGTGGGTAAATTTGAGTAGGAGCATAAATCCTGATATAGATTGGCCAGCCCAAATGTTATAATGTTTATGTATGAAAAGATCACAGTTTACCATGCAGATCCAAAATGTTGAACCATTCAGTAGATACAGAACGGAGTCTACATTCTGGAAATTTGCATCCCAACCAGTACATTCACTCCTTCCATCACCAATACACTATGGTTGTCACGAGTAACATCTCCAAGCTGCAGTGCAACAGTTCAATGGGGCTTCTTTGAAGCAGCACCTTGCAAAAACCCAACCTCAACTGCCTCGAAGAACAAGGACACCGGTGCATGGTACCACAAGCTCCAGCAAGATCCCCTCCAGGTTACACAGCACCTAACGTGGAAACATATCACCATTCCTTCATCATCGTTGTGTCAAAATCCTAGAATCCCGAACTCCCAGCTCTGTGGCTGTACCCACACTGCACAGACTGCAGCATAGAATCATAGAATCATAGAAGTTTACAGCATGGAAACAGGCCCTTCGGCCCAACCAGTCCATGCCGCCCAGTTTTTACCATTAAGCTAGTCCCAGTTGCCCGCACTTGGCCCATAACCCTCTATACCCATCTTACCCATGTAACTATCTAAATGCTTTTTAAAAGACACAATTGTACCCGCCTCTACTACTACCTCTGGCAGCCCATTCCAGACACTCACTACCCTCTGAGTGAAGAAATTGCCGCTCTGGGCCCTTCTGAATCTCTCCCCTCTCACCTTAAACCTATGCCCTCTAGTTTTAGACTCCCCTACCTTTGGGAAAAGATGTTGACTATCTACCTTATCTATGCCCCTCATTATTTTATAGACCTCTATAAGATCACCCCTAAGCCTCCTACGCTCCAGGGAAAAAAGTCCCAGTCTATCCAGCCTCTCCTTATAACTCAAACCATCAAGTCCCGGCAACATCCTAGTAAATCTTTTCTGCACTCTTTCTAGTTTAATAATATCCTTTCTATAATAGGGTGACCAGAACTGCACACAGTATTCCAAGTGTGGCCGTACCAATGTCTTGTACAACTTCAACAAGACGTCCCAACTCCTGTATTCAATGTTCTGACCAATGAAACCAAGCATGCCGAATGCCTTCTTCACCACCCTGTCCACCTGCATCTCCACCTTCAAGGAGCTATGAACCTGTACTCCTAGATCTCTTTGTTCTATAACTCTCCCCAACGCCATACCATTAACTGAGTAGGTCCTGGCCTGATTCGATCTGCCAAAATGCATCACCTCACATTTATCTAAATTAAACTCCATCTGCCATTCGTCGGCCCACTGGCCTAATTGATCAAGATCCCGTTGCAATCCTAGATAACCTTCTTCACTATCCACTGTGCCACCAATCTTGGTGTCATCTGCAAACTTACTAACCATGCCTCCTAAATTCTCATCCAAATCATTAATATAAATCACAAATAACAGTGGACCCAGCACCGATCCCTGAGGCACACCACTGGTCACAGGCCTCCAGTTTGGAAAACAACCCTCTACAACCTTACCCTTCTGTCGTCCAGCCAATTTTGAATCCAATTGGCAACCTCGCCCTGGATCCCGTGAGCTTTAACCTTCTGCAACAACCTACCATGCGGTACCTTGTCAAAGGCTTTGCTAAAGTCCATGTAGACAACGTCTACTGCACTGCCCTCATCTACCTTCTTGGTCACCCCCTCAAAAAACTCAATCAAATTTGTGAGACATGATTTTCCACGCACAAAGCCATGCTGACTGCCCCGAATCAGTCCTTGCCTCTCTAAATGCTTGTAGATCCTGTCTCTCAGAATACCTTCTAGCAACTTACCTACTACAGACGTTAAGCTCACCGGTCTGTAGTTCCCAGGCTTTTCCCTGCTGCCCTTCTTAAACAAGGGCACAACATTCGCCACTCTCCAATCTTCAGGCACCTCACCTGTGGCTGCCGATGATTCAACTATCTCTGTTAGGGGACCCACAATTTCCTCCCTAGCCTCCCACAACATCCTGGGATACATTTCATCAGGTCCCGGGGATTTATCCAACTTGATGCGCTTTAAGACTTCCAGCACCTCCTCCTCTGTAATATGCACACTTCTCAAGACATCACTATTTATTTCCCTTAGTTTCCTAACATCCATGCCTTTCTCCACCGTGAATACCGATGAGAAATATTCATTCAGGATCTCACCCAACTCTTGTGGCTCTGCACATAGATGTCCTTGTTGATCCTTAAGAGGCCCTACTCTGTCCCTAGTTACTCTTTTCCCCTTTATGTATCTGTAGAATCTCTTTGGATTCTCCCTTGCATTATTTGCCAAAGCAATTTCATGTCCCCTTTTTGCCCTCCTGATTTCCCTCTTAACTCTATTTCGACAAACTCTATACTCTTCAAGGGATCCACTTGATCCCAGTTGCTTATGTACGTCATATGCCTCCTTCTTTTTGACCAGAGTCTCAATATCTCGAGTCATCCAGGGTTCCCTACTTCTACCAGCCTTGCCCTTCACTCTAAAGGGAATGTGCTTACCCTGCACCCTGGTTAACACATTTTTGAAAGCCTCCCATTTACCAGCCGTCCCTTTGCCTGCCAACAGTCTCCCCCAATCTACCTCTGCAAGTTCCTGTCTGATACCATCAAAATTGGCCTTGCCCCAATTAAGAATTTTAACTCTTGGGCCAGACCTATCATTCTCCATAGCTATCTTAAAACTAATGGAGTTATGGTCACTTGTCCCAAAGTGATCCCTCACTAGCACTTCTGTCACTTGCCCTTCCTTATTTCCCAAGACGAGGTCAAGTTTTGCCCCCTCTCTAGTCGGTCCATCCACATACTGAATGAGAAATTCCTCCTGAATACACTCAACAAATTTCCCTCCATCCAAGCCCCTAATGCTATGGCTGTCCCAATCAATGTTGGGAAAGTTAAAGTCCCCTACTACTACCACCCTATTATTCTTGCAGCTATCTGTAATCTCCTTACATATTTGCTCCTCAATTTCCCGCTGACTATTTGGGGGCCTGTAGTACAGTCCTACCAAGGTGATCTCTCCCTTCTTATTTTTCAGTTTCACCCATATAGACTCAGTGGGCGAACCCTCGGATATATCCCCTCTAAGTACTGCCGTGATGTTCTCCCTAATCAAAAACGCCACTCCCCCTCCTCTCTTACCTCCTGTTCTATCCTTTCTATAGCATCTGTACCCCGGAACATTGAGCTGCCAGTCCTGCCCCTCCCTTAGCCATGTTTCAGTCATAGCTATAATATCCCAGTCCCATGTGCCCATCCATGCCCTGAGTTCATCCGCTTTGCCCGTCAGGCCCCTTGCATTGAAATAAATGCAGTTTAATGCAGAATTTCCTTGCTCTCTGCCCTGCTTTCTCTGGTCATGCTTTACACACTCTCCCTTCCTGCCTTTTGTTTCTGTCCCCACTGACTTCCTACATCGGTTCCCATCCCCCTGCCACATTAGTTTAAACCCTCCCCAACTGCACTAGCAAACACACCCCCGAGAACATTGGATCCGGTCCCACCCAGATGCAGACCGTCCGATTTGTACAGGTCCCACCTCCCCCAGAACCGGTCCCAATATCCCAGGAATTTGAAACCCTCCCTCTTGCACCATCTCTCAAGCCACGTATTCATCCTAGCTATCCTGTCATTCCTACTCTGACTATCACGTGGCACTGGTAGCAATCCTGAGATTACTACCTTTGAGGTCCTACTTTTTAGTTTAACTCCTAACTCCCTAAATTCAGCTTGTAGGACCTCATCCCGTTTTTTACCTATATCGTTGGTGCCTATATGCACCACGACAGCTGGCTGTTCACCCTCCCCCTCCAGAATGCCCTGCAGCCGCTCCGAGACATCCTTGACCCTTGCACCAGGGAGGCAACATACCAACCTAGATTCTCGTTTGCGTCCGCAGAAACGCCTGTCTATTCCCCTTACAATTGAATCCCCTATCACTATAGCTCTGCCACTCTTTTTCCCGCCCTTCTGTGCAGCAGAGCCAGCCACAGTGCCATGAACCTGGCTGCTGCCACCTTCCCCTGGTGAGCCATCTCCCCCAACAGTTTCCAAAACGGTAAATCTGTTTTGGAGGGAGATGACCGCAGGGGATCCCTGCACTGCCTTCCTACTCTTCCTCTGTCTGTTGGTCACCCATTCCCTATCTGCCTCAATAATTTTAATCTGTGGTGTGGCCAACTCACTGAATGTGTTATCCACAACTGGAAGGTTGTGCAAATCAGGAAGGTTCATCACAAACAACTGAAGGACATTTAGGAATCAGTAACAGTGATAGTTGCATTTAGAAACTACTTGTTGAAGACTATAAAGACTTGGAGAGTCAGCGAAAGACTGGGAGAGACAGTGAAACACTCAGGCTCGGATTTCCCACTCCCGCCGAAAGGCAATGGACTTTTGGCTGGCCTGCTGCACTCTCCCATGGTGGGTCCCACCATAGCAGGGCCGGAAAATCCCGGCCTCAGGGTGGGCAAGCAATGGAATGCTTATGGAAGCAGCCAGTTTGGCTAAAGGTTCACCATGGGGACAAACATAAGAGTTTCATTGAGGCTTCAGCTGAGAATCAAGACATCCTCAGAGTGGGCACCCAGACATCACTGCTTGTGGGTCAGTGACAGCAGGGTGTTTCTCCAGCTCAAAGAAGCTTACCCACTTCCAGGTGATTAATGACACCTCCCCCGCGAGATCGCCCCCACCTCCATCATCTCCTCTGCGATCTCTGCCACATGACCATATAACCAACACCACCGCCACAATCATCCTCTCACCAATCACAAGACTCCACCAAATAATATCTGTGCCCCCTCCCCCCAACAAACCCTCAACCCCCTCCACTACCTCCCTAAGAACCCCTCCCAATCAGCTGCATTGTTGTGCTGCTGGCTTTGCCGTGTAACAGGCAGCCACAGGACTTTCAATCAGCCTGACTGTCTGGTAAGAAAATGACAGAAGTTTACAAGGCACATCCTAAACCCTGTCCAAAATATCATCCTGGCTCATTCCTTCCCATGTTCTCCTCCGAGAGGGTCTCCCGAAAGATACGAGGACCAATGTATTTTGTCGACCTTCAGCTTCTTTTTGTTTTAAAAAAGATTCCCTTAATATGGGCACAAGCTGGCAAACCCAAAATTATTCTTCCAAAACTACTGCAATCCCTGTGCGTATGGCACTCCCACAACTGCATTAGGTCAGGCATTCCAGGACTTTGAACCAACAACAATGAAGAAACATGATTAATATCCCAGTCAGGGTGGTCTGTGACGATCTTGGTGGGAATGACTGAGGCACAGTCAAAGTATTTTAATGATTCACTTCAGTGAATCCTGCAGCCATGGTTCACATCTAATGGAGGGTGTGTATAGGAGCCCTGTGGCCAGGACGCAGATCAGATCGACCTGGATAGCATCAAACTTGTGGTTGCAGCTGCACATGGCCTGTTTTATGTTCTTGTCAATGGTGACCCTGAAGGAGGTTCATGGCAGGGGAAATCAGCGACGGTATTTTTTAAAAATTAGTATTTAAGTCTGAAGCTTTTTAATTTTTCAAGGATCCCACTTCTTTTTTGTTAGGTCATTCATGCTTACGCACTAAAATGGGAGTAGTTTTATTGACACAAATTCGATCTTTAAATCTGAGTTTTTCTGAATCAGTTAGATGCTTAGGCCATAACGTACTAATTGGAAGTCTGGTTTTTTGTATCTTTATCAAGACTTTTATTGGCATGTTTGTAACAGCCAGTAGTAATTCTGTAATTGTCAATTTTGACTTCATGGATATAACATGGATAGCGATGGTGTAGTGGTAATAATAGTACTGAGCTAGTAATCTAAAGGTCCAATCCTTGGCTGGTAGAATTTAAATTTAATTAATTAATACATCTGGAATTAAAAGCTATTTTCAGTAATGATGACCATGAAAATATCATTAGCAACCCTTCTGGTTCACAAATGTCCTTTAGGGAAGGAAATATGTCATCATTACCTGGTCTGGCCGACATGTGACTCCAGACCTACAGCAATGCCGTTGACCCTTATCTGCCCTCTGAAATGGTATAGCAATCCACTCAGTTGTCACAAACCACTACAGAAAAGTCGAGAAGGAATAAAACCGATGGACCAACCGGCTTTGGGCTAAACACCAAAAACAACAAAGTTCCTCTAATTAACATCTGGGGGCATGTGCCAAAATTTGGAAGTCTGTCAAGAGGCTAGTTAGGCAGTTAGGCCTGATATATCCATAGTCACCAAATTATAACTTGCAGCAAATGTCCTAACTCCTTCACCATTCCTGATTATGTCTTTAGTAACTTGAGGAAGCCAGCATAGTGGAACAAGTATTTATTGAGCTATTGAGTTATGTGTAATACCCTGCCCAGGGCAGAACTCCTTTCCAATCCAATCCCTGTTGGTTCAACCAACAACTCCAGGCCCTGCTTTAGCAGCCTTTATGTGTAGGTCTTTAACGATCTCCAGCTAGGCGGCCTCCGCCCCCTACCTGGACAGCTCATACTCCACGAGTCCCATGGGTTTCCCCATGATCCTCGTGGGGGTTATGACACCACCCCTTACCACCATCTCCCGACCCCCAAGTCCAAAAGATCCCCTTCAGCCACCATCATGGAGGCCTTCTGTGCTGCTTCATGCGAGCTGCACTTCAGCCTGTGACAGTTCTGGGTTAGGCGGTGTATATCAGTTCGTAGCCCATCTTTTCCTGGCCAACCTTCTAAGTAGTATCACCAGGATCTTGGTCCCGGACATGAAATTGCTCATCTGCACGTACACTTCCATGTCCATTTCTGAATCGGAGTCATCCTCCTCCTGCTGGATCGGGCGCTGGGGAATAGACGGCTGGCTCCTCTCGCTGATGTACGGTTCTCGGCACGGAAGGGATGTCAATGCTGCCATTTTGACATCGTGTAGCACAGGCTCCCACTTCTTAAGGTGTTCAAGATCTCTCGCTGAACTCTCCCCTGAATCTTAACTTTGTCGGAGACTGGTCCTATTCTCTCCAGCACGACACCTGGGAGCCGAAGTGCCCTGTCTTCAAAGTTGCGGGCATTGAATGTGCGTCCCCAGAGCTAAACTGACACCCTGGCATCCTCTGGTCATGGTGCCACTTCTGCGCCTCCTGATGCACCTCCGCTTTCCTGCCAAGGTTTGGAAATGTGAGGCTCAACTGGGTTCTAACCTTCGGCCCATCAGCAGCTCAGCCATCGTGTGTGGCATTGTGTGGTATTTAAAGAGTACCTCTGGACTCTGGATTCCATGAAGTCTGATGGCATCAAATCAAACTCCTCCATGTTGAATACCAATTCGAAGAAGCACTGAGAATAACAAGAGCAGGCAATGTCCTCTGATGGAGGAACTTCAATGCCCCTCACCAAGAGTGACTTAGTATCACCATTACAGACCAAACTGATTGTGTCATAACTGATATATCTGCCAAACTGGCCTATGGAAGCTGATGTGAGAAACAAGAAGAGAAGAGGAAAAAAGATACCTAACCTCGTCTTCACCAATCTACTTGTCTCAGACACATTTGTCCATGGCAGTATCGGTAGGGGCAACCACTGTATTGCCCTTGGGGAGACAAAATCCTGTCTTCAAAATGAGGACTCGTCCGTCGCATTGTGAAACACTGCCACCAGGATAGATTTAGAACAGATCTCATAACTCAAAATTGGATGGACACGAGGTGCTATAGGCCATCAGCAGCAGAATTGCACTCGACCACAATCTGCAACCTCAAATCCATTACTTGTCCCCAAATGTGCCATAGCCAGGGGATTAATGCGAGTTCAATGAGGGGTGAAATAGAAGCTACCGGAAGCAGTACCAGGCATGGCAAAAAAATTAGGTGCTAACACGGGACTACATCCATGATAAATAACAAAGGCAGCATGTAATAGACAGAGGTAAGAATTCCCACAACCAGTGAATCAGATCATAGCTCTGCAATCCTGCCACATCCAGTCGTGAATGGTGGTAAACAATTAACCAGAGGAGATTCCACAAATATTCCCAGACTCAATGAAGGGGAAGCCCAGAATGGCTGTACCAAAACCAAACCTGATGTATTTGCAACCATCTTCAACCAGAAGTGTTGAGTGGACACTCAGCCTCCTCCTGAGGCCCCAAACACCACAGATGCCAATCAGCAACCACTTTGATTGACTCCAAATGATATCGAGAACCGGGTGAAGGCACTGGGTACAGCAATGGCTATGGGGCCTGGCAACACACTTGCAGTAGTGCGAAAGGTCTGCAGAAGTAGCTGCCCCCATAGCCCAGCTGTTCTAGTACAACTACAACACTGCTGTCTACCTGACAATGTGTAAAATTATACAGGTATATTCTGTCCACAAAAAAGCAAGACAATGCATTCTGGCCAATTGCCACCCACACTGGATCATCAGTAGAGTGATAGAAGGTGTCATTGACAGTACTTATCAAGTGGCACCTGCTCAGAAATAATCTTCTCACTGACGCTTAGTTTGGGTTCTGCCAGAGCAACTCGACTCCAGGGGTGAGATGGCAAGGTGGATACAGAACTGGCTAGGTCATGGAAGGGAGAGAGTAGCAATGGAAGGGTGCTCCGCAGGGATCAGTGCTGGGACCTTTGCTGTCCGTAGTGTATATAAATGATTTGGAGGAAAATGTAACTGGTCTGATTAGTAAGTTTGCAGACACAAAGATTGGTGGAATTGCGGATAGCGATGAGGACTGTCAGAGGATAGAGCAGGATTTAGATTGTTTGGAGACTTAGGCGGAGAGATGGCAGATGGAGTTTAATCTGGACAAATGTGAGGTAATGCATTTTGGAAGGTATAATGCAGGTAGGGAATATACAGTGAATGGTAGAACCTTCAAGAGTAATGAAAGTCAGAGAGATCTAGGTGTATAGGTCCACAGGTCACTGAAAGGGGCAACACAGGAGAAGAAGGTAGTCAAGAAGGCATACGGCATGCTTGCCTTCATTGGCCGGGGCACTGAGTATAAGAATTGGCAAGTCATGTTGCAGCTGTATAGAACCTTAGTTAGGCCACACTTTGAGTATAGTGTTCAATTCTGGTCGCCACACTACCAGAAGGATGTGGAGGCTTTAGAGAGGGTGCAGAAGAGGTTTATCAGGATATTGCCTGGTATGGAGGGCATTAGCTATGAGGAGCGGTTGAATAAACTCGTTTTTTTCTCACTGGAACGACGGAGGTTGAGGGGCGACCTGATAGAGGTCTACAAAATTATGAGGGGCATAGACAGAGTGGATAGTCAGAGGCATTTCCCCAGGGTAGAGGGGTCAATTACTAGGGGGCATAGGTTTAAGGTGCGAGGGGCAAGGTTTAGAGTAGATGTACGAGGCAAGTGCTTTACACAGAGGGTAGTGGGTGCCTGGAACTCGCTGCCGGAGAAGGTGGTGGAAGCAGGGAGGATAGTGACATTTAAGGGGCATCTTGACAAATACATGAATAGGATGGGAATAGAGGGATACGGGCCCAGGAAGTGTAGAAGATTGTAGTTTAGTCGGGTAGCATGATCGGCATGGGCTTGGAGGGCCGAAGGGCCTGTTCCTGTGCTGTGCATTTCTTTGTTCTTTGTTGACTCCTGACCTCATTACAGCCTGAGCTCAAATATAGACTAAAGAACTGAACCTGAGCGGTAAGTTGACAAGTGACTGCCCTTGGAATCAAACGGCAACACATGACAGAGCGTGACATCAAAGAGCCTTAGCAAAACTGGAATCAACAGAAATCAAGAGGAATACTCTCCACTGACTGAAGTCATAATTAGTATAAATGAAGATGGTTGTGATTGTTGAAAGCAGAACACCTTAGCCCCAGGACATACAGGAATTCCTCAGGGTAGTGCTCGAGCCTAACCATCTTCAGCTGCTTCACCAATAATCTTCTTTTTATCATGAGGTGGGAAGTGGAGATGTTTACTGAAGATTACACAATGTTCAGCACTATTTGCTACTCCTAATATGCTGAAGCAGTCTGTGTCCAAATGCAGCAAAACCTGGACAACATTCAAGTTTGGGCTGATAATTGGCAAGTAACATTCACACAACACAAGTGCCAGGAAATGGCTATCTCAAACAAGAGAGTCTAAACATCTCCCCTTGACATGCAATGGCACTACCATCGCTGAATCTCCCACTATCATCATCCTACAAATTATCATTGACTAGAAACTGAACTAGCCTAAATGTAAGTACAGTCGCTACAAGAGCAGGTCACAGGCTGGGAATTCTGCAGTGTGTGACTCACTCCTGCCTCCAATGCCTGTTCACCATCTACAAGGCACAATCAATATTCTCCCCAATTGCCTGGATGAGTGCAGGTCCAACAACACTCAAGAGGCTCAGCACCATCCAAGACAAAGCAACCCGCTTCACCGGCAACCCAATCTACCATTGATTCCCTACACCACCGACATACAGTGGCAGCAGTTTGTACCATATTGAAAATCATCACTGTACCTACTTTGATAGCACCAAGAGGACAAAACAGCAGATGCATTGGAACAATGCCACCTTCATGTTCCTCACATAATGCTGTTCTTTCATTGTATCTGGGTCAACGACCTAACAGCACTGTGGGTGTACCTACACCACATGGACAGCAGTATCCAAGAAGGCAGCTCACCACCTCCTTCTCAAGGGAAATTAGGGATGAGCAATAAATGCTGCTCTAGCCAGGGATGCCCACTTTCCATGAAACAACAAAATAGAACTCTCCCCTCGTGTTAGCCACATACCCGCTTTCCAGGCATAAAAGAGTTGAAATCCAAAGCCACGAGTCCATCCTATGCGCTCAATATTTTCTCTTCCCTCTTTCACTTTCCTCCACTGCCCTGCCCAGAGATGATGCAATGATGGTGCTGGTCCTTGAGCACCTCCATAGCTAGAGAACCTTCCTGGAATAATGATGCATGACATGGCAAAAAACAAAATGGCATACCAGAAATTTCCAGTTGCTATGAAGTTAATTGTAAATATGGAATTAAATCACAAAATGGCAGAGATGTAAGAGGATTTTTTTTGCATGCCAATATCAACAACAATATGAATAGGTTTCTGTTTGGTTATGTCATTCAGTCAGTCAATACACACTTTATTATAACAGGTACTTAGAGAACATATGACAGCATTCGTCACAATCAAATACACAATACAGTGCTATCAAAATATTGCAACTCTTTGACATTCCTCGACTGTACTTGACTATTTTCACAAAATGGGGCTGGTTCAGCACACTGGGCTAAATCACTGGCTTTTAAAGCAGACCAAGGCAGGCCAGCAGCACGGTTCAATTCCCGTACCAGCCTCCCCGAACAGGCGCCGGAATGTGGCGACTAGGGGCTTTTCACAGTAACTTCATTGAAGCCTACTCGTGACAATAAGCGATTTTCATTTCATTTTCAAATGCAAATACCTTGGTGGTTACTCGGAGCCGGAGCCGCTCTATCAGTGACTGCACCATTGAAGATCCTGTCACCAGTATCAAATTTTTTAAAACCTAAGTGCCCTATCTGCAATTTAATTTGCACAAGTATACTTTAATGGCATAGTTGCTGCCTTCGGCATCTGGATGTGAAAGAAACCATTGAAGTGATGACCAGGGTAGAAGAGGCAATTCAACGCCATACCATTTAATGTGATAGAACCTCTCCTTAGTGAATTAGGTTCCAATTAAGCCAGAGGCAAAATACGGAAATAAAACTGCCAACACTGTTAAAAGAATGAACAAAAACAGCAAATGCTGGAAAATCCCAGCGGGTTTGACAACATCGGTAGAGAGAGAACAGAATTAACCTTTCGAGTTTTCGATGGACTCTAAGCGTTAGCTCTGCTCTCTCGCCACAGATGCTGTAAGACCAGCTGAGATTTTCCAGAATTTTCTGTTTTTCTTTCAGATTCCAGCATTTGCAGTAATCTGCTTTTATGTTAAAAGGATCCAGTCATAATCATGTGAGCAAAACCTAGGCCGTCACTTCAGTACAGTACCTGCGGTGAGCACTGCTGGAGGGGTCACCTTAAAAAGAGATGAAACCAATTTCCTCTGGGTGAATATAATCCCATGACACTACTTCAAAGAAGAGAAAGGGCATTCTTCCCATTGTAACCAACATCACTGAAAGTAGAATGTCTTGTCATTGTCATATTGCTGTGTGGGACATTACTGGATCGCAGATTCCATGCCTTATATCCTACATTACAACAGTGATTGCATTGCATTGGCTGTAAAGGATATCCTGAGGTTGTGAAAAAATGCAACTCAAGCTTCATTTAAAGAAGTGTCCATTTGCTCAGTGAGCAGGATTACCCTACCCAGAATATAAAATCAGGAACAATTTCACTTTCAGCCTGAATGATGATTTTCATTTCTGTTTTTATTTCCTGTTTTCCAAGATTATTGTTTGCCCTGGATTTTGTTTCCTCAATCTCATACTGTATTGTTGATCCTCTTCTCACCTTTTACTCATTTGTTCTTTTCTTTTTTTACTTCAATTCTGATCTGCCGTTCAGTGCACCACTCCGAGCAGTCACTGGATTTAACCATCAGAAATCCTGACATAGACCAGAATTCCATGTCACCTCCCCCACCCCCACTCTCCGGTGGGGAAGTGAGTGGGGGAGCGTGATTTTGCATGAAAGGCATTCCATCCGAGGTTCTGTCCATCCCAACCTGGTCACCATTTTATGTTGGGGCAGGCAGTAAGCCTTCCTTACCCTCCCCGCCCCAGGACCCCTGCCACTTACCTGTCCTCCAGTACACGGGACTTGATCCCAGACAGCTCCCTGCAGTGTCTCTTCTGGCCACTGCAGCACTGTTCCAGGAGGAACTGGAGGGCTGTTGGTGATGAGCGGAACTCCTGCCTTCTGCCAATCAATGCGTGTTTGAGCGTGAATTGGAATTGGGCCTGACGGAGTCAGCGGGAATATGACTTTTACCTAAATTTCTGAGAACTTACTTTGAAAATAGTCTCCAGGTATGCTTAGTTATATCCAGGAGTCCCCAAGGTGGAACAATCAAAATTTTGGTTTCCCGATTCAGCAGCTAATTTTGTCACATTAACAATTTGTGTATCTTTGACCAACAGAACAACATTCTAACTTTGTGCCATCAGTAGGCGGTTATTGCTCCACCAGGAACCTGCTCAGCCAGCAACACGCATCAATAGTCTTGATGCATATAGTGACTGAATGATTCCAACTCAACCATTTCCAGTATGCCACCAGTGGTAACTTGAGGTCAGAAAATAATTCCATATTTCTGAACATACTGGTATTCTCTCCATAAAATATTTGATTATAAGAAAATATATCATAAAGATTCACGTGCTAAATCTTGAGAAAGACCTCTTAACAGGTGCAGATATCATGATGCACATTTAACTTGTTCCCATTGAGCTGCACACAAACTTTGTGCTTCCCTCTCATTTCCATGGTAACCAAGCGCAGTCCAGACTTCGATGCAGCCAGCTCAAGTCCAATGATGTCACACAAGTGGACAAGGTCAGTGAATGCATCTTCTAATTTCATATCTCAGTAATGGATAATCAGTCTTACACTGCTCTGTGCACCAGGCATCCATCACTCACACATCAGCAATGTTTACCAATCCGGACTCAAGCCTAACATTCATATGCACGACACACACCTATCACTGCTGCAAGCTTCACACCCACACCTCACAGCTTCCAGAGATTCAGCTATGACAGGCACATCACCGAAACATGTTGCAACACAATCATTGGCATTTTTCTCTACCTCATGCAGAACAATGTGCCCCATAACAGGAGGGAGCAGCAACAAACCAGAGCAGTACAGGCACAGCAGCATGTTCTTGCCCCTTTAAAGAACATGGCACTTAACATTATTGGTGAAGCATGTTATTGAATCTGCAGCTAGTTATTGTAGCCATTCAGGATGATGGTATATTCCTGTTATTTGTACTTTCTGAGATCCCACTTCACTTTCATCTCACATAAAAACATTGAAACTAGGAGCAGGAGGAGGCCATTCAGCTGTTCGAGCCTACTCCACCATATAATATGATCATGACTGATCATCTGACTCAATAGCCTGATCCCGGCTTCCTCCCATATCCTTTGATTTCCTTCGCCCCAAGAGCTATATCCAACTTTTTCTTGAAAACATACAATGAGTTGGCCTCAGACTGCTTCCTGTGGTCGAGAATTCAACAGATGTACCACTCACTGGGTGAAGAAATTTCTCCACATCTCAGTCCTAAAAGATTTAACCCCTTATCTTTACACTATGACCACTATGACCTCGTTCTGGACACAACCACCATCGGGAACATCCTTCCTGCATTTTTCCTGTCTAGTCCTGTTAGAATTTTAAATGTTTCTCATTCTTCTGACTTCCAACAGATCCTATACAGTGCTGCCACTGAGCATCGACGGTGGAGGGAATCAATCTATAAGATGTTAAATGGGTTGCCAATCAAGTGGGCTGTTTTGTCCGAGATGCTGAAGCTTCACCCATCCAGGTAAGTGGACAGTATTCCATCACACTCCTAAATTGTGCCTTGTAGATGGTGGACAGGCTCTGGGGATTTATGAGGTGAGTTACTCGCCACAAAATTCCAGCATTGGGATTGCTGCTAGGATAGCGGGAAGTTGTTAATCTGGTGGTTTGTGCATGGTTGCACACCAAGGCTGCACGTTCAGTTAGTGGATCTCTTTGCAGCTTCTCGTCCATTGAGGTGCAGTGCTTTCAGAATCACGGGCATGCAGTCAGTGGTCCCCTGCGCCATTGGGAAGCCCACTTCCCTGATTACACCACATGCACACTCCCCTTTCTTCCCTCTGCTTAGAAAGTAGACAATGAAGCTGAGGCTCAAGCCTAGAAAGATCTGCTCGAGTAGAAATTTGAGGGCAGTGTATTTGACAGCCACGAGCAGTGCCATCCTCGCCTTGACCAGTAGCTGAAGATTTACTTGGAACATTTTGCACATTTCTATGATCACTTCCTTGTTTAAGTGTAGCTGCCACAGAATTTCCTCTTGTTAAGATAGAGGTACATGCCCCAAAATCACTAAGTGGGTAAGACCTTCAGCTAAGAGCCTCCTTCCATTCCTGCAAAACACTTCTCCTCTGATGCCGCAGCTCCATTCACTATGATTCTGTAGTACAAAGGAAACTAATGCTTTAAACCCATGACTGAGAGAAAGTGGTGCTCTCAGAGGCCTTCAAAACCACACCCCTCCTTCCAAAGGTCTAGCACATCTCCTGAAGGAAAGAACTTCTGTCAACTCTTCCAACAATAAGGTACTTCCACTAATTTGGCAACAGCAATGATATAGTCATAAGCATCTCACCTGAAAACAAAATAATACAGACATTGAAAGTCTGAAATAAAAACAGAAAATGCTGGAAAAACTCAGCAGTCCTGGCAGCATCTGTGGAGCAAGAAACAGTTACGTTTCGAGTCCCATATGATTCTTCCGAAAAGGTTGGGTGGCAATGCCTTTAAATGGCATTGGGAAGATCCATGATACAAATGGACACATGTCCAGCTGTGCATATTTAAGAGAAGGAATTCACAAAGTGATAAGTTTTAGAATGGCAGGCCGTGTGCCAAATTAGTGTTAATTGATGCCTCACACGATAAACCTCCTGTTCTGCATACTTCTGACATACGCTTGTGACTGCTGACTAGTCTGCATAATTCTGGCATGTGTTTGTGACTGTTAACCAATGCCCTCCAAAACATGGTAACTGACATGTGCTGTGACAGACTGGATAGCACTGTTGCTTCACAGCGCCAGGGTCCCAGGTTTGATTCCCGGCTTTGGTCACGGTCTTTGCAGAGTCTGCACGTTCTCCCTGTGTCTGTGTGGGTTTCCTCCGGGCGGTTTCCTCCCACAAGTCCCGAAAGACATGCTGTTAGGTGAATTCAACATTCTGAATTCTCCCTCTGTGTACCCGAACAGGCGCCAGACTGTGGCGCCTAGGGGCTTTTCACAGTAACTTCATTGCCGTGTTAATGTAAGCCTACTTGTGACAATAATAAAGATTATTACAAGTGGTTGGTAGTAAGCTACTACCATTTAGATTTCAAACCATTCCTGCAGAATTATAACCACTACCATGTTAGAGTCCAATTTTGAAGCCAATTTTGTGTGGGGATGAAATACTATCTCACACTACTTGTTTATTTACACAAGGATGTAAGTGCATTCGGAGCAATTCAGAAAAGTTTTACTAGTCTAATACCCGGGGGCAGGTTGTCTGGTGAGGAAAGGTTGGACAGGTTAGGTTTGTATCCGTTGGAATTTAGAAGAGTAAGTGGCAACCTAATTGAAACCTTTAAGATTTTGAGAGATGTTGACTGGGTGGTTGTGGAGAGGATGTTTCCTCTTGTGTGAGAAATTAGAACTAGGGGCTCACTACTTATAAATAAGGGGTTGCCCATTTAAGAGAGAGACGAGGAGACATTTTTTCTCTCATGAGTGCAGCAAGTCTTTTGATCTCCTTTCCTCAAAAGATGATGGCAGCAGGACCTTTGAATATTTTTACCGCAGAGGTATATAGTTCCTTGATAAACCAAGGGGTAAAAGTTTATCTGGGGTAGGCGGGAGGTTACAATCAGATCAACCACAATCCTATTGAAGGGCGGACGGGCTCAAGGGGCCGGATGGCCTACTCCTGCTTCTAGTTTGTATGTTCGCATGTACTACTGTACCAGTGCAAATAAACAATTGCAAACTCTCCTCAAAAGCTTTGCATTCATTGCGCGAGAGAAAGAACCTTTAAATTTCCTATTCATCATAAAGCTTTGTTGGTTATACATTTCTCCTGCTTAATCCCAATAAAATAATAATGTTATTTACTGTATGCAGCATGAAACATTGAAAACTTCTGTGTTAAACCCAAATAATCTGGAGCAAGTGTACACAAAAATCAAATAAGTCAAAAGGAACTAATGAGGAGGAAACCTCTGCGAAAGGTTGGAATGGTCGCTTCAAGAAGAGCAAAGATCATTTTGCTGTCAAGGAAAGCGATCCGAGTTTCAATACAACACCCATTGTTGACAGAACAGATATTTTTTCTATCATTATTCTTGCAGCTGAACCAGGAGTAAGACAATGGACAAAATAAAATGGCTGATGAATTAATTAAGAAATACTACAGTACTGGCTTTAAAATATGTTTTTAAAATATGCTGCATAAGGGAGAGAGCAAGCATAAGATGGTATTAGTATTGGAGGTCAAATGATATTCATAAACAACTTAATCCTTGCTTCCATAGTTTATGACATCAGCTGAACCCCTTCATTGAATTAAATCCTTACTACTCCGAATCAAACATAATTCTACATGGATAGACCAACATCTATTAGGCACTGGGCCTGGGAAATGTGGGGGAGGACAGCAAGAAATCCAACAGATAGATGCAGAGAGAGAGAGTGAGAGTAAGAGAGTTTTGTGAGGGCCACGAAGAATCCAGCACGAGTTTTAAGGATACCAAGTAATAACATTTATTGACAATAACATATATATATATAACAGCAGCAGCAACTTCCCTTGCTGCACACTCTTTCCTGCTGGTTCCTAAACTGGCCAGCTTTATTTATATTTGGAGTTTACTAATGGTTTCTCCGCCCCCCTCATTGGGGAAGCTCATACTCCCACAGGATTGTGGGATTGTCATTAGTCCCCAGCCAATGGTAAGCAGGCAGGTTATAACATCCCTCCCCACCAAAGTCCAAGGAATCTACTGAAGACCCTGGCGAAGGAGGGCGTCGGACTCGTTTTGCCGCAGGCCGGACACCATTTGCACGCGGCACTGGATCAGGCGGCGTGTAACGAGACGGAGGCCGGCGCTTCCGTGATGAACGGCGTAACAGTTGTACATCAACGGCCCGTGGACCCGAGGATTCCCCCTCTGATGCGTCCTGTGTCTCCATTTCGGAGTCAGAGTCTGCTCCCTCCGTCATGTCAGCGTCTCTATCTCCATTCAGTTCTGTAACGACCTGCGCAGGCTTTGAGTGAGGCACCAGTGGAAGATTGTGAGGACTACCTTCCCTTGTCTCTGGTCTCTGCGGCTGTAGAAATGAGCTCCGGGGGCGGGGAATCTTTGGAGGGGATAGTCTTCTGGACCAAACGTGGTCTACATGTTTGCACTGGAGACGACTTTGGGCTTGCACCTGGTAAGATATAGGGCCCGTTTGGCGAAAGATTACGCCAGGAACCCACTGGGCACCACCAGCAAAATTCCGTACGAACACTGGGTCACCGGGCGCAAACTGCCGAATCGGCCGATGCCGAGAAAATCCCTGACCCTGCCGTTCTTGTGTGTGGCGTACTTTTGTGCCAATGTCCGGGAAAACCATACTAAGGCGGGTGCGAAGTCTCCGGCCCATTAGGAGTTCTGCGGGAGCTACCCCAGTCACCGCATGGGGGGTGGTCCTATACGTAAACAGAAAGCGAGCCAGTCTCGTGTCCATTGATCCGGAAGACTGCTTCTTTAGTCCTCTTTTGAATGTCTGCACTGCCAATCTCTGCCAACCCATTTGAAGCCGGGTGGTAAGGGGCAATGCGGATATGGCATGTGCCATTCATCTTCATGAACCTCGCAAACTCCTCACTCGTGAATGGAGTGCCGTTATCCGTGACCAGCACCTCGGGGAGGCCATGCGTGCTAAAGGACAAACGCATCTTTTCAATTGTTGCGCAGGACGTTGTCCCCTTCATCTTATGCACCTCTAGCTATTTAGACTGGGCGTCGATTCATAGAAGGAACATGGATCCTTGAAAAGGGCCTGCGAAATCTGCATGCAAGCGTGCCCAAGGCCGCCCTGGCCATTCCCAGTGATGTAGGGGAGCGGTCGGCAGAAGCTTCTGATGCTCCTGGCAAATGGAGCAGTTTTGGGCCACCTTCTCAATGTCGGTGTCAAGGCCTGGCCACCAGACATAACTCAGGGCCAACATTTTCATTTTGGTCACACCTGGATGCCCATTGTGCATTCCACTGTTAGTATCAGCTCCTGGCCTTTTTCCGGGACAATCACATGCGTCCCCCACAAGAGGATGCCGTCATCCACGCTGAATTCTGACAGCTTGGAGGAAAATGCCCGCAACTCGCCTGGGAGCTGTCTATGCTGCCCACCATACAGGGCTATGTGCCGAACCTTTGACAGGACTGGCTCCGTCTGGGTCCACTCACGGATCTGTGATGCCGTAACAGGCAAGGTGTCCATAAAATTTAGGGTTGCAACCACCTCACTGGTCGTGGGGGTCGACATGGGACCGGTCGATAAAGGCAATCGGCTCAGTGCGTCGGCATTTGCTATCTGCGTTCCTGGTATCCAGAGAATACTCGTATGCAGCAAGCAACAAAGCCCAGCGCTGGATCCGTGCGGAAGCAATGGGCGGTATTGGCTTATCCTCTCTGAAAAGTCCCAGCAGAGGCTTATGATAAGTCACGATAGTGAAACGGCGGCCATACACGTACTGGTGGAAGCGTTTCACCGCAAAAACCACTGCCAGGCCCTCCTTCTCGATCTGTGCGTACTTTTTCTCCGCTGCAGTCAATGTGCGGGAGGCGAAAGCTATCGGTCGCACGGCCCCGTTCTCCATCTTGTGGGACAGGACGGCCCCAATACCATACTGGGATGCATCACATGTGACGAGCAAAGGCTTTCCAGGATCATAGTGGGTTATTAACCCAGACGACGACAATTGTTGCTTTACCCGCCGGAAAGCAGTTTCTTGCGGCTGACCCCAAACCCAGGTGTGATTTTTCTTTAGCAGAAGGTGCAACGGGGCCAGCGTAGTTGCCAGATTGGGGAGGAACTTCCCGTAATAGTTTACGACACCGAGAACAGAACGAAGATGGGCCGAATGGCCTCCTTCTGCACTGTAAATTCTATGATCTAAGATGCGAAGTGTCAGTCGAGGCGGGGGCCTGTTGAATCGCACGCACCTTCTCTGCGACGGGGTGCAAACCTTCGCGGCCCACCCGATAACCTAGATAGACTACTTCCTTTGCCTGAAATACGCACTTTGTGCGACGTAAACGGACTCTAGCCCCCGAAAAGCGTCTAAGGACAGCCTCCAGATTTTCCAAATGTTCCTGCTCCGACGTCCCTGTAATCAAAACGTCATCTATGTCGACAGCAACACGTGGTAAACCTCTCAAAATGCCCTCCATGACACGTTGAATAATAGCGCAGGCAGAGGATACTCCAAAGGGCAACCGTGTATATTCATACAGGCCCCGGTGTGTATTAATCGTTACATATGGTCGGGAGGCAAGGTCCAGCTCCAACTGTAGGTAGGCGTGACTCATATCTAATTTTGTGAAGGAGAGTCCGCCTGCAAGCTTCGCGTAAAGATCCTCTATGCGAGGCATTGGATATTGGAAATATACCGGAAATAGCGCGGCGTGGCTCCTGGTTCGACTTGGATATGAGCTACGGCCCCTTTTATTTTCCCCAAACCAGGCTGGAATACATCTGGGTATCGTCCCAGCACCTCAGTCAACACTTCAGAAACTGTTTGGAGGATGTGCTGCCATTGCAACCGCAAATGGCGCAACCAGTCCCGACCCAACAGGCTGGGCCCATGGCCGCGCACCACGATAAGTGGGAAACGCCCCTCCTGGCATCCATAAACAACAGGGGTCATTGTAGTTCCTGCAATGTCCAGTGGTTCCCCCGTGTAGGTGGCCAACCTGGCCTGTGAGTCGGTTAATGTAAGGGTCTGTATACCCTGCTTGATGCGGTCGAATGTCCTCTATGGGCGATCACGGAGACCGCTACGCCAGTGTCCAACTCCATCTCAAGCGGGTGACCAGTGACCCGTACTGTCACCGTAATGGGGCCACACGGGGTGCTGCCACACAATGCAGCTGCAGGCAGTCGACCTCCGTCTCCACATCCTCAGGAGTAGTCGCCGCAGGTTCATCCACATGGAAGGTATGGCCCCTGGGCTGGTCCCAGTTTCGGTCGGAACGACGACGCCTCTGGCACCCCCAGGACCGGCGTCCGCGACGGGGTCGGCGCCTACAAGTTTGACACGAACATGGCTCCTCATCCATTGGTTCTGGAGAAGGCTCCCTTCGGGGAGGAATGTCCGATGGCCACTGGCGTCCATACGGACTTCGCCTCGCCCAAGATACCACAGGAGTGCGGGGGGACGTTTTCGGACGGAAGGGGTTGTGCCCCAAGGCATGCACTTCCATTCCCTGTCGCTCCTGCACTCCTCGTTCTGCGCTCTCTCGGGACAATACTATTTGAATTGCCTGTTGAAAAGTCAATGTTGGCTCAGCTAACAACTTTCCCTGGGTGGCCGCATTGTTAATACCGCAAACCAAACGGTCGCGTAACATTTCTGACAAGGTCTCTCCATAGTCACAGTACTCCGCAATCCTGCGTAGCCAGGATAGAAAATCGGCAAGGGATTCTCCAGGGGTCCTCTCAGCGGTATTAAACCGGTAATGCTGGACTATCGTGGACGGCGTTGGGTTAGAATGTTGCCCCACTATATTGACAAGTTCATCAACATTTTGGTGTCCGGCGCAGCTGGGTACGTAAGGCTCCTAATCACCCCAAATGTATGCAGGCCGCAGGCGGTGAGCAATATGACCACCTGGCGCTCGTTTTCGGTGATATTGTTTGCCCGGAAATAGTAATGCATCCACTGCCAGTAATGCACCAGTAATGCGTACTGGTTCCAGCTTTCCAGCGCAGCATCAAAACCATCCAAACGTCCGTTACAGAGGCATGGTATAATAGAAAACAACTTCCAACCTGTATCCAACAAAAATCCAGGGAGGTGGCTTCAGCAGTGTAGACAGCTGGTCACTTTAACACTTGTCGCCAGTTTTGTGAGGGCCACGAAGAATCCAGCACGAGTTTTAAGGATACAAAGTAATAACATTTATTTACAATAACATATATATATATAACAGCAGCAGCAACTTCCCTTGCTGCACACTCCTTCCTGCTGGTTCCTAAACTGGCCAGCTTTATTTATACTTGGAGTTTACTAATGGCTTCTCCGCCCCCCCTCATTGGGGAAGCTCATACTCCCACAGGATTGTGGGATTGTCATTAGTCCCCAGCCAATGGTAATCAGGCAGGTTATAACAGAGAGAGAATTATTCCAGGTTTTTACACTTCTTTTTTTTTTAAAGAATATTTTATTGAAAATTTTTGGTCAACCATCACAGTACATTGTGTATCCTTTACACAATAATATAACAGTATAAATAACAATGACCAGTTTTATAAACAAAGAATAAATAATATATAACAAAAACGAAAACTAAAACTAAATGGCAACTGCCTTGTCTCAGATAAACACTCTCCAAAATTATGGTTTAACAATCCAATATACAATTATTTATAGCAACGACCTATACATATCATACATATATATTAACAACCCTGAGAGTCCTTCTGGTTCCTCCCCCCCCCCCTCCCCCCTGGGCTGCTGCTGCTGCCTTCTTCTTTTCCATTCCCTCTATCTTTCTGTGAGGTATTCGACGAACGGTTGCCACTGCCTGGTGAACCCTTGAGCCGATCCCCTTAGGACGAACTTAATCCGTTCCAGCTTTATAAACCCTGCCATGTCATTTATCCAGGTCTCCACCCCCGGGGGCTTGGCTTCCTTCCACATCAACAGTATCCTGCGCCGGGCTACTAGGGACGGAAAGGCCAAAACATCGGCCTCTCTCGCCTCCTGCACTCCCGGCTCTTGTGCAACCCCAAATATAGCCAACCCCCAGCTTGGTTCGACCCGGACCCCCACTACTTTCGAAAGCACCTTTGTCACCCCCACCCAGAACCCCTGTAGTGCCGGACATGACCAGAACATGTGGGTGTGATTCGCTGGGCTTCTCGAGCATCTTGCACACCTATCCTCCACCCCAAAAAATTTACTGAGCCGTGCTCCAGTCATATGTGCCCTGTGTAACACCTTAAATTGAATCAGGCTTAGCCTGGCACACGAGGACGATGAGTTTACCCTACTTAGGGCATCCGCCCACAGCCCCTCCTCAATCTCCTCCCCCAGCTCTTCTCCCCATTTCCCTTTCAGCTCATCTACCATAATCTCCCCCTCGTCCCTCATTTCCCTATATATATCTGACACCTTACCGTCCCCCACCCATGTCTTTGAGATTACTCTGTCCTGCACCTCATGCGTCGGGAGCTGCGGGAATTCCCTCACCTGCTGCCTCGCAAAAGCCCTCAGTTGCATATACCGGAATGCATTCCCTTGGGGCAACCCATATTTCTCGGTCAGCGCTCCCAGACTTGCGAACTTCCCATCCACAAACAGATCTTTCAGTTGCGTTACTCCTGCTCTTTGCCATATTCCAAATCCCCCATCCATTCTCCCCGGGGCAAACCTATGGTTGTTTCTTATCGGGGACCCCACCAAGGCTCCCGTCTTTCCCCTATGCCGTCTCCACTGTCCCCAAATTTTCAAAGTCGCCACCACCACCGGGCTGGTGGTGTATTTCTTCGGTGAGAACGGCAATGGGGCCGTCACCATAGCTTGTAGGCTAGTCCCCCTACAGGACGCCCTCTCCAATCTCTTCCACGCCGCTCCCTCCTCTTCCCCCATCCACTTACTCACCATTGAGATATTGGCGGCCCAGTAGTACTCACTTAGGCTCGGTAGTGCCAGCCCCCCCCTATCCCTACTACGCTGTAAGAATCCCTTCCTCACTCTCGGGGCCTTCCCGGCCCACACAAAACTCATGATACTCTTTTCGATCCTTTTGAAAAAAGCCTTCGTGATCACCACCGGGAGGCACTGAAACACAAAGAGGAATCTCGGGAGGACTACCATTTTAACTGCCTGCACCCTCCCTGCCAGTGACAGGGATACCATGTCCCATCTCTTGAAGTCCTCCTCCATTTGTTCCACCAATCGCGTTAAATTTAACCTATGCAATGTACCCCAATTCTTGGCTATCTGGATCCCCAAGTAACGAAAGTCCCTTGTTACCTTCCTCAGCGGGAAGTCCTCTATTTCTCTGCTCTGCTCCCCTGGATGCACCACAAACAACTCACTTTTCCCCATGTTCAGTTTATATCCTGAGAATTCTCCAAACTCCCGAAGTGTCCGCATTATCTCTGGCATCCCCTCCGCCGGGTCCGCTACATATAACAACAAATCATCCGCATACAGAGATACCCGGTGTTCTTCTCCTCCTCTAAGTACTCCCCTCCACTTCTTGGAACCCCTCAATGCTATTGCCAGGGGCTCAATCGCCAGTGCAAACAATAATGGGGACAGAGGGCATCCCTGCCTTGTCCCTCTATGGAGCCAAAAGTATGCAGATCCCCGTCCATTCATGACCACACTCGCCACTGGGGCCCTATACAACAGCTGCACCCATCCAACATACTCATCTCCAAAACCAAATCTCCTCAGCACCTCCCACAAATAATCCCACTCCACTCTATCAAATGCTTTCTCGGCATCCATCGCCACCACTATCTCCGCTTCCCCCTCTGGTGGGGGCATCATCATTACCCCTAGCAGCCTCCGTATATTCGTATTCAGCTGTCTCCCCTTCACAAACCCAGTTTGGTCCTCATGGACCAACCTCGGGACACAATCCTCTATCCTCATTGCCATTACCTTGGCCAGAATCTTAGCGTCTACATTTAGGAGGGAAATAGGTCTATAGGACCCGCATTGCAGCGGGTCCTTTTCCTTCTTTAGGAGAAGCGATATCGTTGCCTCAGACATAGTCGGGGGCAGCTGTCCCCTTTCCTTTGCCTCATTAAAGGTCCTCATCAGTAGCGGGGCGAGCAAGTCCACATATTTCCTGTAAAATTCAACTGGGAATCCATCCGGTCCCGGAGCCTTCCCCGCCTGCATGCTCCTAATTCCTTTCACTACTTCCTCTATTTCAATCTGTGCTCCCAGTCCCACCCTTTCCTGCTCCTCCACCTTGGGAAATTCCAGCCGGTCCAGAAAGCCCATCATTCTCTCCCTCCCATCCGGGGGTTGAGCTTCGTATAATTTTTTATAAAATGCCTTGAACACTCCATTCACTCTCTCCGCTCCCCGCTCCATCTCTCCTTCCTCATCCCTCACTCCCCCTATTTCCCTCGCTGCTCCCCTTTTCCTCAATTGGTGGGCCAGCAACCTGCTCGCCTTCTCCCCATATTCGTACTGTACACCCTGTGCCTTCCTCCACTGTGCCTCTGCAGTACCCGTTGTCAGCAAGTCAAATTCTACGTGTAGCCTTTGCCTTTCCCTGTACAGTCCCTCCTCCGGTGCCTCCGCATATTGCCTGTCCACCCTCAGAAGTTCTTGCAGCAACCGCTCCCGTTCCCTACTCTCCTGTTTTCCTTTATGTGCCCTTATTGATATCAGCTCCCCTCTAACCACTGCCTTCAGCGCCTCCCAGACCACTCCCACCTGGACCTCCCCATTGTCATTGAGTTCCAAGTACTTTTCAATGCACCCTCTCACCCTTAGACACACCCCCTCATCTGCCATTAGTCCCATGTCCATTCTCCAGGGTGGGCGCCCTTCTGTTTCCTCCCCTATCTCTAAGTCCACCCAATGTGGAGCGTGATCCGAAATGGCTATAGCCGTATACTCCGTTCCTCTCACCTTCGGGATCAACGCCCTTCCCAAAACAAAACAGTCTATTCGCGAATAGACTTTGTGGACATAGGAGAAAAACGAAAACTCCTTACTCCTAGGTCTGCTAAATCTCCACGGGTCTACTCCTCCCATCTGCTCCATAAAATCTTTAAGCACCTTGGCTGCTGCCGGCCTCCTTCCAGTCCTGGACCTCGACCTGTCCAGCCCTGGTTCCAACACCGTATTGAAATCTCCCCCCATTACCAAGTTTCCCACCTCTAGGTCCGGTCTGCGTCCTAGCATACGCCTCATAAAATTGGCATCATCCCAGTTCGGGGCATATACGTTTACCAAAACCACCGTCTCCCCCTGTAGTTTGCCACTCACCACCACGTATGTGCCCCCGCTAACCGCCACTATAGTCTTTGCCTCAAACATTACCCGCTTCCCCACTAATATAGCCACCCCCCTGTTTTTCGCATCTAGCCCCGAATGGAACACCTGCCCCACCCAACCTTTGCGTAGTCTCACCTGGTCTATCAGATTCAAGTGCGTTTCCTGTAACATAAACACGTCTGCCTTAAGTTTCTTAAGGTGTGCGAGTACCCGTGCCCTCTTTATCGGCCCGTTCAGCCCTCTCACGTTCCACGTGATCAGCCGGGTTGGGGGGCTTTTTACCCCCCCCCCCTTGTCGATTAGCCATCCCCTTTTTCCAGCTCCTAGGTTTTTACACTTCTTCCTGAAATTATTATTTGCTACCTTTTGCTTTGGTGACGCTGTAAATTGCTGCCATTTCTCTCTGAAACTATAATCAAGGGTAATTACAGTATTTGTACCATTTTTGAAATGATTCAACATTGTCAGTGCATTCATGGAAGCACTAAAATTGTCTTTTTAATGATCAAGACAGGGGAGTGTCTCAGTTTAAATTTTAATGAGTATGTAGATCTTGAAAATGAAAGACTGCTCATCTGAAATGTGAAAACCATGAAGTTTAAGAACTGGCTATTTGCGATTTACATCTCAATTTCCTGTTTACCCAAGGAAAGGAATTTTCAGTACACATTATTTACCCTCTTCTCATCAATGTGGCAATGTTGGTCTGTGATATGGAAAGCGTTACAAGGAGCAATTCAACGGAAACAAATCTATGGGCAGGATTCTCCGGCTGCTTCCAACCGACGACCGAAGAATCCCACTCGAGGTCAATGGACTTTTCGATTGTTCGCGCCTCGCCCATGGCAATCTTTGTGTTTAGTGGGGTGCTTCTCAGCGGCTGCCCTGCTATCCAAAGACACTTTGCCAATTTTTGGGGGCCTCGGTGAGTTTCTCTCCGCCAAGGCCGCATTTGAGTCATTGCAGCAGGAAAGGATGATCCTCGTGGTTTGGAGCGCCATTTTGTCTGACTGTCCTGATCTTTCCCCTCCCCTCCTTTTCAGCCCCCCCCATTTTCAATCCCCTCCCCCTCCCAACCTCGGGGGGGCCTCCGGAAACACCCCCTCCTCCACCTGGTAAGTCCCCCCCACCCCTCCCCCCCAGCCCGATCACTGGCATTGCTGATCTGGCACCCTTCCACTGCCAGTCTGCCATCCTGATACTGCCCTACCACTGTATTCATGGCACCCTGGCAGTGCCACCTTGGAACTGCCAGGGTGCCTGGATGGCACTGCCAGTGCCAGGGTGCCACCATTCCCTGTACCACGTTCATATGTTTTGATCCAGTCCAAAACTAGAGGATTACCGGAAGGAGATTTTTAGGATAATCTCTAAAGTGGTGCACGTGAAACTGGACCCCGTCCCTCGGGAGGTCGGACCAGCCAGGGTTGGAAACGAGTACGGAAGCGGATGCTGTAGACCTCGCCTCGTTGATCGCCCGAAGGCGGATCCTTTTGGGATGGAGATCAACCTCTCAACCTGTGCCCTGGCGTGGCGGAGGGACCTGCTGGAATTCTTGACTCTTGAGAAGATCAAATTTGAACTGAGGGGAAGGATGGAGGGGTTCTACAATTCATGGGCATTATTCATTATGCACTTTCGAGAATTGGATTACATTGAACATTGGGGGGGGGGGGGTGTTGAGAAGGTTGGGGGGCAGACTGTATGTGGTAATGGTGACTATGCGTGATTCCTTTTTTGTTATTTGTTTATGTTAACATGCGGGATGCTGTTGGGGGTTTGGTGGGAGGATAGGATTGCTGTTATTGATATTGGGATTGATATTGCATTTGTTACTGATTATTGTTTATCGTTGGTGGGTGTAAATTTGGGAGAAAATGTGAAAATGGAGAATTAAAATATATATTTTTTTAAATACCACAAGACAGATACTTAATGTGGCATGTGCTATCGTCACCTTTCAGAAAAATGTGATAATAGAGAAAAAAAGCCAGATAATACTGAACCTTTCAGATTATAACGTTGGGGTGGGTTGTGTACACATTTTACTTCTAATGACCCACAGAATAAGAAGCTCCTTCAGAACCTTTAAGGTTAAGGTGATCAGATTCTTATCACCAGGGCCACAGTGTATGAGTTTTTATATGAATGGATCTCGCATGTAGTTTTGACAAAGAATTAATGTTATTCTCCAACCATTGAACCATTGTTTAAAGCCTTCACAAGACCCACTTTCATTCTGTTTCCATAACCACATTTTCCTGGATCAGGTCACTGGCCTGCTGCCAGAGGCTCCCAATCTTACCGTCTGCCAGTAGTGCCTGGGAAGGATATTGTGGGTTGTGACTCAACCTCTTTGGCTGCATTATGAATGCGCCTTCCTCGATCATCACGTCCTGGGGTAGGCCTCGAACCCAGAGCTTCTGGCTCAGAGGCAGGGACACTACCCTCTGCGCCACAAGACCTCCTAAGAGAATGTTATAATCAGGACTCATGTTGAAAGCTGCCAATATAGTCAAACTTTAATGTAAAGTCAAATGATATTCTAAGATAAGGCTTTTATGGTCAACCAAACCCTTAAAAAATTTATTTTGAGAAATGGGTGACCCTGAGGTTCAACCAGGTACAAATTATTTGGGGTGGGTGGAACAAAAGACAGAAGAGAAGGGGGACATGATCCATATATATACAAAAACTCTCAGCTCTCCAGTTATTGCACCTCGGGTGTACTCTTTACGCCAGCTGGACTGAATATTGCCAGCAAGCCAAAGTGTGAAGGGTTATGGAAGCTGTCTGTCTCCAAAGGGTTAAATTTTGGATGAGATTCCAATTTTACACACTGGGAAAATAGACACATGATCAAAGAAGGGAGAAATTTATACTTATATAATGAATGGCCTTCAAAACATTAATTTTATATGCATGTACGGCAGCTAATTAGTCTACAATGAGGTCTCACAAATATCGATGCAATAATGACCTGTTTGGGGGGGGGGGGAGGGGCAGCTTTTGGGGCAATAGCAAATGAGCTGATTTTGCTAAGTTAGGTATGTTGCATACCATTGCTTCTGATCATCAGTACGGTTTAACTCTGGAACATCCCAAATAAAACAGGGCAGTTGTGTGATACCATATAAGGCTGACATGTTGGAAAAACATGAATAAACTTCCTTTTTAAATGGTATGGTACTGTATTTAGTGTTGAGTGTATGCATTGCAAGCAGTGCTTTATCATGGGGGGGGGGGGGGGGGGAAGTGGAGAAAAAGATTCAAGTTTATAAATTACTTTACTTTATAAACAACATGCAAATAGTTGCAGTAGTGCAAAAAGTTGCATTAAAAATGCTGTACTTCAATAGAACTTATGGGTAGAGTGGGATTGCAGATGCCAGGGACATTCATTATATTTTTGATTATACATTTGTTCTGCAACTATACAGCTATTGTAGAACTGATATAATTAACTTTTCCACAGAAGTCTGATTTACAACAATATCAAATGCAATTGTTTAGTTCTCCAAATACAATTTATAAGAAAAATATTCTAGATTTGTCACTTGTTGCTTCCACAGTTCAGTTTTTCTTGAATCCTAACGAAGATGTCCCCCTTTTTATTGTTGCATACTGTGAATCAAATTCTGTGGCCATAAAGGTACTCCCCCTTTGAGGGGGCAAACTGACTGGTGGTAATTTAACCTGAGGATCGCAACACCTCAGGTGAGGGGCAAGGTTGAGAAGGCAGAACCTTCTTGAATAATCTCACAGGAATTGAACCTACGCTAATTGCTCTGTATTACAAACCAGCTGTCTAGCCAAGTGAGCTAAACCAGCCCCCATTTACATACAACATTTGTATTGTATTCAGGAAATCGCTTTGCATTGACCCTTCTTAAAACCTACTTCTTTGATAAAACTATAGGTCACCTCTCCTATAATCTTTCCTTATTAGTCACTGCATTTTCCTCATATTTTTGTGAAGTGCCGTTTTTCTCAGTCAGATGCTATATCGCGTGCAAAGTATCGTCAAAATAAAAATGTTAAAATAAATTGTATCCTTAAAGACCACTTCAATTATGAAGACTATAATTTGACTGCCAGATGCAGAAGGCCAAATAGCTTTCAGCAGAACATGTATATATTTGAATTTTAAGGTGTACACCTGAACACATAATCTTGTTTGTGATGGGAGAAGAGAGAAAAAGAAACTTGCTTATTCAATGCACAGCTAGTCAAATAGGAATATATTAAGGTAGAGAACAGTTGGTTGTTAAAAAAGAGCTTAAAGTTAATTCATACAAAGTTTATTTACCAGCATTCTCACATCATTCGCACACAATTCAAGAGTGTATTTGTTCTGCAAGTTTCCAAGTCTTACAGAAAGATACAGAGGCATTTTCGTACTGTTAGTGGGAAACTGGGAACAAATAATCCCCATTTCAATTTACACCCCAACTCACCCATAGAAAAGGGCTGTATTTTCAATTCATGAAGCTGATGCACAATTTCACACAAAAGCTGGAAAAGTCAAGTTCAAAGATGGTTAGTCTCCTGTTTTTTAATCCCTCCAAAACTGAGCACACTTTAGACAGCATTTTGCCTGTACGGCACCAAGTTAGCTTTTGTATTTACAGTATCGAGAGCTGCTGTGCAGCTGCAGTTTACAATAGGGGTCTTGTGGCATTTCAAGAATACTAATCTCCACTGTGACCGTGTCTCATTGCACATCAGTGGTGTGCATTTAGGAAGACCTCATTAATTACTGCAGCACTTGCAAAGGAAACACTCTCAACAAAGCTCCTTTCACAAATTGCCGGGAACCACAAAAATTAAGTGAAGGCAGGACAACACGTAGCCTGCCAAAATACAGCAAAAACAGAAGTTTCTCTCTCAATATTCTGGATACACCATTGATAAACCTAATTGAGGAAACAATTTTACAGCCATGAAGGCTCAGGGAGCACAGTTCAAAGCAGATGACTGCTTTTTAACATTTTCCATCATAAAAATATTCAATTCTCCGACCCTCACCCAGAAGAAATTAATAGATTTAGCAAGTATTATAAACAAGGACTGACTTATGCAGCGCTGTAATGAAAAATTAAATTACAGCGAAGCACAGGATCATCTTGAACATGGAATCAATTCAAAAAAAGATTCCGTGATCAATTTGTAACCGAGAAAGACATACCTTTAACAAGATGTCTCATCTGTACTCAAGATTTTCCATTGTCTAGCACAAAATGAGTACCTGTTTTAGAGATTAAATTTACTCCAAAACAATTGGTTACGACAGGTTCAACTGCACGTGCCTGGATGCAATGAGCTTGCAGGAAAGACAGCAAATGGGGCTTGATTATAATGAAACAACAGGGTCCTAATGACAATAGCAACAACATATAAAAATAATAAAAGATTTATTAACAACATTATCCAGTATATGGAGAAAGACATCTGGCAGCTATTCAGTGCTATGCGCCCAATCATTTCTCATTTTTATGCCAAAGCTAAAATTCCAAATTTTTGATTGGGGGGGGGGGGGGGGGGTGCGGGCAATTGAAAACCAGTGATTTGTGGTCTACAATCTGCATGCTGGCTAGTAAAAGACTAACTGTAACACAATGGTTATTAATTGAGAGCTGATAGAGTGAGACAAAATCCACAAGATCTGTTTTAGCCATGTTTTTATAGTTTTCCTTATTAATACATAAAACCAGGAAAGGTAAAAGATTCCAGATGGATGAAAATGTGAACTGTAGGTACTATGCCAGTACCTTTGAGGACAAATTTCAAATCAAGCTCTCAAACTGCTGATGCAGTTGATGTCATGATATGCAAACATGCAACCAATGAACACTCAGAATAGGACACAACCAATGGGCAGTCAGGATACTCAGAGGTGTTATCACCACAAGGGGCATGACATAAACACTATAAAAGGGATGAGGCACTCACACCCTGCCTCTTTCCACAGACAGACATCTAGAGAGTTAGACAGGGTTGATCAGCAACATCACACCCCAGCACATGGCTTAGAGCAAGCTGGTACAGTTAGACTGAGTTACTACAGTTAGATTAGCAGAGAGTCAAACTCATTTGAGAAGTGTGTTAATAGTTCAATAAACACGATGAACTCATTTCAGAGTCTGGAGCATCCTTTAGTTAAGACTGCATCAAGTAGCAGCCTGTGTTATCCGAAGCAGCATAGCACAACATGATACCAGGAGTGACTGTTCAATCTATTTAGTTCAACTCAGCAAGATCCGTGACAACCAGCTACTGAATACAGGCACAATGGACATGATTCAGGCTCCTCAGCAGCTCAGGACACCGGCAATCTTAGTGCCAACCGGCGATCATTCAAGCAGAAATTTGAACTATACGTGGAAGCATCCGACCTCAATGGCGTGACCAATGCTCGGAAGATAGCTCTTCTACTCACCACTGCGGGTGACCATGCGATTGAGGTCTTTAACTCCTTTCACTTTTCCGAAGGGCAGGACAAAACAAAGTACCAAACCATCCTGGACAAATTCAACAGCTACTGCGAGGTGGACACCAACAAAATCTTCGAGCGCTACATCTTCAACCAGAGGATGCAAGGTAAAGACGAATCCTTCAAGTCTTATCTAACTAACCTTAGACTGTTAGCGCATTCCTGCAACTTCGGTGATATCACTGACTCCATGATCAGAGACCAAATCATCTTTAGAGGATCCATGATCCTCTGCAAGAGCATTTGTTGAAAATCAAGCACATGACCCTGCCAGTCGCGATTGAAACGTGTACTGTGCATGAGCACTCTAAAAATTGCCATTCACAGTACAAAACGGCAGAAAGTGAAAAACAAGCCTCCCACGAGGTGGAGAGTGTTCAGGCCATCTCCCGGATGCAGCGCCTCCACATTGACGAAAGCGGCCATTTTGCTCGCTCTTCCCGGGGCCTGACGCATGCGCAATGTGATCGGGAACACGAAGCAGCCGAAAACCGCACTGCGCAGGTGCGGACATCCGAGAACCGCACTGCGTATGCGCAACGACGCACTGAGCGTCATGACGCCGACGTTGTGATGTGTGCGATCTGCGGCACCGCCCATTGTTTAAAAAATTGCCCTGCAAGAGGCAAATCCTGTTTAAACTGTGGGAAACCAAACCACTGTGCAGCCCTGTGTGGATCTGCAGCACCTGTCAGGAACTAGCGCTCCCAATTCCGACAGCGGCGCATCAGAAGTGTGCAACACCGAATGCATGACTATGATCCAGGCAGTGCGACGGATCCAGATGATGAATACCTGGACAACACTTACCAAGTGGGCATTATTACGAAGTGCGAATACGCCATACTGGACACAGAGCGAGTCCTATCAATCCTGGCCGTGGATTCTGAGGACGAATGGCATGCAGTGATGAAGGTCAACCACTGCCCCATCCAGTTCAAGCTGGACACAGGTGCCTCCGCCAACCTGATTTCGCAGGTGGACTTCAAGTGAATCAAGAAGCCCCCCACAATTCTTCCAGCTGCCTGAAAAATCCTGGACTACAATCGAAATGCAATCAAGGCACTGGGGCCCTGCCATCTGCAGGTGTCCAGCCGACACACACAAGCAAGCTTACGCTTCGAGATTGTTAAACAAGACAGGGCGTCCCTGCTAGGTGCGCACACCTGCAAGCAACTAAACTTCACTCAAAGGGTCTTCACCACAACACCGTCCCATTCGGATCTTCAAGCCAGCATCAACGACATCCTAATCCAGTACCCAGATGTATTTAGCGGGATGGGCACACTGCCATACGAGTACAAGATTCTACTGCAGCCTGATGCCAAACCAGTGGTCCATGCACCACGACATGTCCCTGCTCCACTGAGAGAGCGCCAGAAGGCAGAGCTCATGCGTCCACAACAAAAAGGCATCATCTCCAAGGTCACTGAACCAACCGACTGGGTCAGCTCGATGGTGTGCGTAAAGAAGCCTTCGGGGGACCTACGCATCTGCATTGACCCCAAGGATCTAAACAAAAACATTATGCGGGAACATTACCCCATCCCGAAGAGGGAGGAAATCACGAGTGAGATGGCACACGCGCGCTTCTTCACAAAATTGGATGCATCCCAAGGATTTTGGCAAATCCAACTTGAAGAATCCAGCAGAAGGCTCTGCACCTTCAACACACTTTTGACAGATTCTGCTACAACCGAATGCCATTTGGCATCATCTCGGCATCAGAGATTTTCCATCGCATCATGGAACAGATGATGGAGGGAATAGAAGGGGTTCGTGCCTACGTTGACGATATCATAATCTGGTCCACAATCGCACAGGAACATGTGTCACGACTCAAGGAAGTATTCCGACGCATACATGAACATGGCCTCAAGCTAAACAGGTCCAAATGCTGTTTTGGGACATCCACGCTGAAGTTCCTGGCCGATCAGATTTTGCAACATGGTATGCGCCCGGACACAGACAAAATTAAAGCCATCGAGGCAATGAAAGTCCCCAAGGACAAGAAGGCAGTACTGCGCTTCATGGGAATGGTCAGTTTCCTTGGCAAGTTCATCCCGAATTTGGCCACACACACCACGGCCCTACACAACCTGGTGAAAAAATCAACCGCCTTTGAGTGGAAGGCGGAGCACCGAACAGAGTGGCTGGAGCTGAAAGCCAAGCTCACCACTGCACCAGTCCTTGCATCCTTTGACCCAGACCGAGAGACCAAGATATCCACAGGTGCGTGTCAGGATGGCAATAGGGCGGTGTTGCTTCAAAGAAACGACACGTCATCCTGGGTACCAGTAGCATATGCGTCACGGGCAATGACACCCACTGAGACCAGATATGCGCAGATTGAGAAGGAGTGTTCAGGTCTTCTCACCAGCATCCTCAAATTTCATGATTATGTCTACGGCTTGCCAACATTTACTGTTGAGACGGAACGTCATGCAAAAGGACCTGAACGACATGACGCCTCGTTTGCAGAGAATTCTGTTCAAACTCCGGAGGTATGATTTCAATTTGGTGTACACACCTGGCAAGGAGCTCATCATCGCCGATGCATTGTGCCGCTCCGTCAAATCACCCAGTGAACCACTGGAGATCATCCAGCACATTGAATTGCAGGTACAACTGTGTGCAAGCACCCGCCCGGCAACAGATGAGAAGAGCGTTCTCCGAGAAGAGACGGCCAAAGACCCCTGTTGCAGTGAGTCATCCACAACCTCCGCAATGGCTGGCAGAAAGGGCAATGCCCTGAATTCTACAATGTCAAGGACGACCTGATGCTGATCGGCGGCATCCTGCTCAAGCTGGACAGGGTAGTCATCCTGCTACATCTCCAGAGCATGGTGCTGCGGCAGATTCATGAGGGACACCTGGGCGTAGAAAAGTGCAGACGCATGGCCCGGCAAGCTGTCTCCTGGCTCGGCATTAACCAGGACATCATGGACATGGTCCTGAACTGCGAAACCTGTCAGAGGTTCCAACCAGCGCAGAGCAAAGAGACACTCTAACCACATGACCTAGAGACCTCTCCGTGATCCAAGTTTGGCATTGACCTACTCCACGCGAATGGTCGCGACTATATCTTAATCATCGATTACTTTTTGAACTATCCTGAGGTGCTGAAGCTGCCAGATCTCACCTCACGGACCGTCATCAAAGCGTGTAAAGAGACATTCTCAAGGCATGGCATCCCGAAAACCGTCATGAGCGACAATGGCCCGTGCTTCCACAGTCGAGAATGGTCCACGTTTGCCAAGAGCTACAGTTTCAGGCATGTCGCCTCCAGTCCGCACTATCCGCAGTCCAATGGCAAAGTCGAAAAAGGGGTGTACATCGTTAAGCAGCTCATCCACAAGGCCTCGGACTCCGCTTCCGACATACACCTTGCACTACTTGCCTACCGGGCGACTCCCTTGTCCATTGGCATGTCGCCAGCTCAACTGCTGATGACCAGGGACCTGCGGACGACGCTTCCAGCCATACACCTGCCTAACCTTGATCACCTCCCCGTGCTGCAGCAGCTTCGTAACAGCCAGACATGCCACCGATCTGAACGTGGCTATCCCCGGCAGACACGATCAGGATCAAGATACCAGATGGTGGGTGGTCTGCTCCGGCTGTCGTTGTTCGACAGGCCGCGCCCAGATCCTATGTCATACGTATGGCTGATGGCTCCATTGTGCGAAAGAATCGAAGGGTACTGCGAAAGGTTGCTTGCCCACAACCACTTTCCCCTCCATTTCCACATGTCGAATTGCCACCTCGAGACACCTCGAACCACGAGGCCACCAGTCGTGCCTCCCACTTGCCTGTCAAGACACCGTCATCCCCTCCACCATCTCTCCGGCGGTCGACGAGGATCAGACGCAAGCCTCAGAGACTGGACTTATGAGCATTTGTTTTGTTTGTTCTGTTCTGTATTCCTCAGTCAGTCGCATTAGACAGACACATTCACAAGTATATATATCTATTTTTTTTGTTAAATGGGGAAATGTCATGATGTGCAAACATGCAACCAATGAACACTCAGAATAGGACACAACCTATTCTGCAGTCAGGACACTCAAATGTGGCATCACCACAAGGGGGCATGACATAAACACTATAAAAGGGATAAGGCACTCACACCCTGCCTCTTTCCACAGACAGACATCTAGAGAGCTAGACAGGGTTGATCAGCGGCATCACACCTCAACACGTGGCTTAGAGCAAGCATGTACAGTTAGACTGAGTTACTACAGTTAGATTAGCAGAGAGTTGAACTCATTTGAGAACTGTGTTAATAGTTTAATAAATACGTTGAACTCATTTCAGAGTCTGGAGCATCCTTTAGTTAAGACTGCACCAAGTAGCAGCCTGTGTTATCTGAAGCAGCATAACACAACAGTTGACAGGATAAAATCTATCGAATGAGATAAAAACCTTGATAGCTTCAAAATGCAAACGAGACAATAATATCTATAAAATTCATTGTTTCTCGTAAAAACTAAAGTTGTAACTTTTGTGCATTACTGAACATGATCTATTTCATAACATGATCCTCATCAAACGTCCTTTCTGCCACCGTAATACTGTCCTTGACTAATAATGCCACCCCTCCCCCTCTTTTACCACCTTCCCTGAGCTTACTGAAATATCTAAACCCCGGCACCTGCAACAACCATTCCTGTCCCAGCTCTATCCATGTCTCCGAAATGGCCACAACATCGAAGTCCCAGGTACCAACCCATGCCGCAAGTTCACCCACCTTATTCCGGATGCTCCTGGCATTGAAGAAGACGCACTTTAAACCACCTTCCTGCCTGCCTGTACACTCCTGCAACCTTGAAACCTTACTCATGACCTCCCTACTCTCAACCTCCTGTATACTGGAGCTACAATTCAGGTTCCCAAGCCCCTGCTGAACTAGTTTAAACCCTCCCGAAGAGCATTTGCAAATTTCCCCCCCATGATATTGGTACCCCTCTGGTCCAGGTGTAGACCATCCCATTTAGAGGTCCCGCCGACCTCAGAATGAGCCCCAATTAGCCAGAAATCTGAAACCCTCCCTCCTGCACCATCCCTGTAGCCACGTGTTCAACTCCTCTCTCTCCCTATTCCTCGTCTCGCTATCACGGGGCGTGGGTAACAACCCAGAGATAATAACTCTGTTTGGCCTAGATCTAAGTTTCCACCCTAGCTCCCTGAATTCCTGCCTTACATCCCTATCCCTTTTCCTACCTATGTCATTGGTACCTATGTGGACCACGACTTGGGGTTGCTCCCCCTCCCCCTTAAGGATCCCGAAAACACGATCCGAGATATCACGCAGCCTGGCACCTGGGAGGCAACACACCAACCGCAGGTCTCACTCGTTCCCACAAAATCTCCGATCTATCCCCCTAACTATGGAGTCTCCAATGACTAATGCTCTATTCCTCTCCCCCCCTTCCCTTCTGAGCAACAGGGACAGACTCTGTGCCAGAGACCTGTACCCCATGGCTTACCCCTGGTAAGTCCCCCCCCCCCCCCCCAACAGTATCCAAAGCGGTATACTTGTTACTAAGGGGAACGACCACAGGGAATCCCTGTACTGACTGCTTCCTCCCAGCCCCTCTCACTGTCACCCATCTATCTTTATTCTTCAGAGTAACTACATCCCTGAAGCTTCTATCTATGACCACCTCTGCCTCCCGAATGATCCGAAGTTCATCCAGCTCCAGCTCCAGTTCCCTAACGCGGTTTCTGAGGAGCTGGAGATGGGTCCACTTCCCACAAATGAAATCAGCAAGGACACTGATGGCATCCCTCACCTCAAACATTCTGCAGGAGGAACATTGCACTGCTTTCCCTGCCATCCCCTCTTGATAAAAAAAGAAAAAGAAAGAAAGAGCTTACCTGTTATTCACTCCCCTTCTCAGCATGCACTCACTCAGCAACCTCTGCGCCCCGCACGATAACACCTGAGGGAAAAGAAAAGAAAAACTACTTACCAGTCACCAGCCAGTCCCTTACCTGCAGGCTGTGATGTCACGGTTCAACTTCTTTTGACTTCTACCTGCCCTCGAGCCTTCCTCTTGATCTTTACAATGGTTGTTTTTTTTTGGGTTAGAGGAGGGGGTAGGGAGGGAAACACTGAAGAAGTGTTTCAGGTTTAAGTGTCACTTGACAAGAGCTCCTCCACAAACCACCTTCAAGTTAGGGTGAGCACACAGATGTATGCAAATTTCCCCCGCAACAGCCAATCAGCAGCTCCGCTCTACTTCCCTCTGCTGGATGCTTGTCTTCACTTGAACAGCTAGGGTTTCTTGCTGAGGCACACCTTCAAGTTAGGGTGAGCACACGGCCGTATGAAAATTTCCCCCGCAACAGCCAATCAGCATCTCTGCTCTACTGCCCTCTGCTGGATGACTCGTCTACTGCGGTTGTATGGGCTGAGGTTAGAAACAGGAAAGGAGAGGTCACCCTGTTAGGGGTTTTCTACAGGCCTGCGAAAAGTTCCAGAGATGTAGAGGAAAGGATTGCAAAGATGATTCTGGATAGGAGCAAAAGCAACAGGGTAGTTGTTATGGGGGACTTTAACTTTCCAAATATTGACTGGAAACGCTATAGTTTGAGTACTTTAGATGTGTCTGATTTGGTCCAATGTGTGCAGGAGGGTTTCCTGACACAGTATGTAGATAGGCCAATGAGAGGCGAGGCCATATTGGATTTGGTACTGGGTAATGAACCAGGACAGGTGTTAGATTTGGAGGTAGATGAGCACTTTGGTGATAGTGACCACAATTCGATTAAGTTTACTTTAGTGATGGAAAGGGATAGGTATATACCGCAGGGCAAGAATTATATCTGGGGGAAAGGCAATTATGATACGATGAGGCAAGACTTAGGATGCATCAGATGGAGAGGAAAACTGCAGGGGATGGGCACAATGGAAATGTGGAGCTTGTTCAAGGAACAGCTACTGCGTGTCCTTGATAAGTATGTACCTGTCAGACAGGGAGGAAGTGGTTGAGCAAGGGAACCGTGGTTCACTAAAGCAGTCGAAACACTTGTCAAGAGGAAGAAGGAGGCTTATGTAAAGATGAGACATGAAGGTTCAGTTAGGGCGCTCGAGAGTTACAAGTTAGCTAGGAAGGACCTAAAGAGAGAGATAAGAAGAGCCAGGAGGGGACATGAGAAGTCTTTGGCAAAGAACTCTTTGGTAAGAGTAGGGCCAGTCAAGGACAGTAGTGGGAAGTTGTGCTTGGAGTCCGAGGAGATAGGAGAGGTGCTAAATTAATATTTTTCGTCAGTATTCACACAGGAAAAAGACAATGTTGTCGAGGAGAATACTGAGGTTCAGGCTACTAGAGTAGAAGGGCTTGAGGTTCATAAGGCGGACGTGTTAGCAATTCTGGAAAGTGTGAAAATAGATAAGTCCCCTGGGCCAGATGGGATTTATCCTAGGATTCTCTGGGAAGCTAGGGAGGAGATTGCTGAGCCTTTGGCTTTGATCTTTAAGTCATCTTTGTCTACAGGAATAGTGCCAGAAGACTGGAGGATAGCAAATGTTGTCCCTTTTTTCAAGAAGGGGAGTAGAGACAACCCCGGTAACTATAGACCAGTGAGCCTTACTTCTGTTGTGGGCAAAATCTTGGAAAGGTTTATAAGAGATAGGATGTATAATCACCTGGAAAGGAATAATTTGATTAGAGATAGTCAACACTATCTCTAGGTCGTGCCTCACAAACCTTATTGAGTTCTTTGAGAAGGTGACCAAACAGGTGGATGAGGGTAAAGCAATTGATGTGGTGTATATGGATTTCAGTAAAGCGTTTGATAAGGTTCCCCACGGTAGGCTACTGCAGAAAATACAGAGGCATGGGATTCACGGTGATTTAGCAGTTTGGATCAGAAATTGGCTAGCTGGAAGAAGACAAAGGGTGGTGGTTGATGGGAAATGTTCAGACTGGAGTCCAGTTACTAGTGGTGTACCACAAGGATCTGTTTTGGGGCCACTGCTGTTTGTCATTTTTATAAATGACCTGGAGGAGGGCGTAGAAGGATGGGTGAGTAAATTTACAGATGACACTAAAGTCGGTGGAGTTGTGGACAGTGTGGAAGGATATTACAAGTTACAGAGGGACATAGATAAGCTGCAGCGCTGGGCTGAGAGGTGGCAAATAGAGTTTAATGCAGAAAAGTGTGAGGTGATTCATTTTGGAAGGAATAACTGGAAGACAGAGTAATAGGCTAATGGTAAGATTCTTGGCAATGTGGATGAGCAGAGAGATCTCGGTGTCCATGTACATAGATCCCTGAAAGTTGCCACCCAGGTTGAGAGGGTTGTTAAGAAGGCGTACGGTGTGTTAGCTTTTATTGGTAGGGGGATTGAGTTTCGGAGCCATGAGGTCATGTTGCAGCTGTACAAAACTCTGGTGCAGCTGCATTTGGAGTATTGCGTGCAATTCTGGTCGCCGCATTATAGGAAGGATGTGGAAGCATTGGAAAGGGTGCAGAGGAGATTTACCAGAATGTTGCCTGGTATGGAGGGAAGATCTTATGAGGAAAGGCTGAAGGACTTGAGGCTGTTTTCGTTAGAGAGAAGAAGGTTAAGAGGTGACTTAATTGAGGCATACAAGTTGATCAGAGGATTGGATAGGGTTGACAGTGAGAGCCTTTTTCCTCGGATGGTGATGTCTAGCACGAGGGGACATAGCTTTAAATTGAGGGGAGATAGATATAGGACAGATGTCAGAGGTAGGTTCTTTACTCAGAGAGTAGTAAGGGCGTGGAATGCCCTGCCTGCAACAGTAGTGGACTCGCCAACACTAAGGGCATTCAAATGGTCATTGGATAGACATATGGACGATAAGGGAATAGTGTAGATGGGCTTTAGAGTGGTTTCGCAGGTCGGCGCAACATCGAGGGCCGAAGGGCCTGTACTGTGCTGTAATGTTCTATGTTCTATGTTCTATTTACAAAAAATAACTTGTGCATGAACGGATTTATTCATATTTTGGTACCTACCATTTGGATGGAAGGAAACTTAGACAGATAGAATGCATGCCTACAATGGGGCCCGCCTGAAGTTCCTTGTATTATCATAGAATTCCTACAGTGCAGAAGGAAGTCATTCGGCCCATCAAGTCTGCGTTGGCCCTCCAAAAGAGCACTCCACCCAGGTCCTCTGTCCCACCTAGCAAGCACATCCCTGGACATTAAGTGGCAATTTTAGCGAGCCAATACATCAAACTCTACATGGACAGTCACCCAAGATCAAAATTGAACCCGGGTCCCTGGCGCTGTGAGGTAGCAGTACTAACCTGCACCTCTTTGGACTGTGGGAGGAAACCGGAGCACCCGGAGGAAACCAGCGCAGACAGAGGGAGAATGTGCAAACTCCACAAGGACAGTCACCCAAGACCGAAATTGAACCCGGGTCCCTGGCATTCTGAGGCAGCAGCACTAACCACTGTGCCAACGTGCCGCTCATTCAAGTCAATGGAAGTATATCAGATCGGTGTCTCAATTCCTGACATGATTTTCCACTCTGTATGTCCCGAGGCAAAATCCAATACATTTTCATAACCTTGAAATTAGCTGAAAGCAATTAGTTGATCAGCAAGATTACAAACATAATTTTCTCAATGTACTATAAGAATCACTGGGGGCGAATTTGGACAGTCCCCAGAAACAAGCGTGAGGATTGTGATGCATAATTAACTAGTCCCGTTGATTATGATGTAGGAAGCACAACCTCTTGCTGCGTGCTTACTTGAATGATTTCTGCATCCAGCTAGTGCTAAACCTCCCTGTCCATTGACGGCATGCATTGCTAGTTGCTGGCAACCCTCAAAGTTAGCCTGTGCTGCTTAATGTTAGCCTGCATCTCTTAAAATGAAGATGTAGCAGAAGAGAATCTGACCTGGGAAAGAGTAAGGAATGAAACAGCAGCGAGAGTGAGTGAGTTTTTGGGATACTCTGCTCAAAGTTTTGGTGGAGGAGGTGGAAAGAACAAAGTGGGGAGGAGTGGGAAAGGAGGCCAGACATTTGAGCAAAAGGCAGTGAGAGCAGATAGCTGTGGAGACCAACTCCAGAGGTCAAGGCCCGAGGAAGAGGATGTAGTGCCACAAGATGTTTAATGGCCTCGCACGAGCATCAAAACCACCAAAAGTATTTTTAAATGTAATTCCTACCACGGCTGCTGCTCAAATCACCTCAAGCCCATCACTCACCTATCAAAACTCTATATCAATCAGGCCTCATACCTAACATTCATTACTTCATCTCACCCTCATACATTAAACATAAGCCTCGCACCCACATCTCACGGTGTTAGCTATTCATCCATGACAGCCAAATGAGGCAAACAGATTTTGTGACATACATTGACACAATGCCCTCTATCTTGCAAGTCAAGGTAGCACACAACTATAGAAAGCGGCAGTTAACCAAAGGGAGACAGATGGCTGGTTTAGCACTGGGCTAAATCGCTGGCTTTGAAAGCAGACCAAGGCAGGCTAGCAGCACGGTTCAATTCCCGTACCAGCCTCCCCGAACAGGCACCAGAATGTGGCGACTAGGGACTTTTCACAGTAACTTTATTTGAAGCCTACTTGTGACAATAAGCGATTTTCATTTAATTTCAAATTTTCATTTCATTTCATGTCTGTACCGCATGGTGCTGGCCTTCAGTGGGACACCCCGTCTGAGGCTCTGGCCTGCAGTGGGAGACAAGCCATCCAAGATGGTGGTTTCCTCATACCTAAATCCATCTTCTCATATCGAACAAACCCTCATCCCACAATCACATTGGATTTAGAAGCTGACGATGGTGTCAGCATCTTTTGTTACTTCCCCAACCCCTGCCTGCACCACAGTCTTACCCTTGTGCCTTTACCTTTCAGATACCCAAGAGGTGCAACGTGGCCAGCCAGTGGAGGAATACCAACAAGAATAATGATGAAGACACAGAACTGCCATTTGGCGCTGGATTTTCCCTCAACGGGTGGGAAATGGGATTTGGGACTTTTTTTTAGTCCCAAATCTATCCCCTGAGGAAAACAGTAATTCTTGGATTTTCACAGAGACACCCTTCAATAGATTTTGAGCCAGGTGCCATGTCCAATTAGAAGTGGCAATTTGATGTTCCTTGTATTGTTCTCCAAGATAGCTAAATGTTGTAGTGTTTACAAAGAACAACAAGCTATATATTTAAAACAAAGCTAGTTTATTTTACACTACCTTAAATGGTTCGCACACTCTATTAAGTAACAGCTAACAAAATAACAGCATTGAATCTATGTTACTGTAATCTATTATGTCTCTCTAATACAACCAACACTCTAACTCAACCTCACACATCCTTTTCCATAAGCTTCTCCCAGAATGCTTTGAGACACAGCCTTTTATAAAACTACTCAGCGATGCCATCTAGTGGTGAGATACATGAACATCACCTTGTTAACCCTTTACTCTCCTTAGATTATACATCTCATTACAGCAAGCAGGCCCGTGAAGGCAGGGGTCCAATCAGAGGCCTCCAGCTTTTCTTTTATTTATTCTTTCAAGGATGTGGGCATCCCTGGCTAGGCCAGCATTTATTGTCAATCCCGAATTTCCCTTGAGCAAGTGGTGCTAAACCACCTTCTTGAAGTGCTGCAGTGCATGTGGTATAGGTACACCCACAGTGCTGTTAAGGCGGGAGTTCCAGAATCTTTAGTTCCAGGCCAAGGTGCTGTGTGGTTTTGAGGGGAACTTGGAAGATGGCAGTGTTCCTGTGCACCTGCTGTCCTTGTCCTTCTAGGTGTAGAGGTCACGGTTTGGAAAGTGCTGCTAAAGGAGGCTTGGTGAGCTTGGCAGATGCAACAGCCTGCAATGGATAGTAAGTAACTGGGAGGGTGCTTGAACATGGAGACACCATCTCACCAATGTTTTTAAAACTTGAAGTGGTTAATTAAAAATGGTTTCTGCATCCAGGTCATTACTGTGTGTTGGGGAAGGGGAGTTCCCCTTTACAGGGCAGCCTGTGATTGCAGCCACACCCAGCCAGGCAGGGAAAATGTAGACCTGCCGAGAGCATGCCCTTCCCAGCCCAGCGGACTGAGACTCGGTGCCCACTTACAGGCAGTCAAATTATAGGGGAAACTGAAGGTTGACTGGAATTTTCCAGTTAACCTCCTTTAACTCTTGTTAACAAGATTTTTTCACAAATCTAATATTTGCCACACATAGGTATTTTGCCAGTGCCTTTGCCAGGGGCCAACTACCAGTAATGGCTGCCCTGTGGCAAGGCCGCTGTGTGTCGATCGAGATCCATGCCCCCATAACCGGGTTACCAGTGAGCGGGAGGGGGTTGCCTACCAGGTCCTGGCTCTGCCTCACACGACTTACACCTCCTGGAGTGCAGCCATCAATGCGCCCTTATTCTCCAGGTGCTGTCCCAGCAGTTGCCACTGCTACCATTGGTGCTGCTCAGGTTGCTAAACAGTCGATTACCTGATTGAACTGGCAGCTCCTGTAGGTGGGCACCAGCCTTAATAAGGGTGGCAGTCTCATCAGCAGCCACTTAGTTGACAGAATGTGGCCCAGTGTCCTGACACCCACTGAAGTGGAGTACCCCCTCCTCGCTATTCTCCCCAGCGACGGATCTCCTTTCATCGCTGCAAAATTCAGCTTTCTATTCTCTAAGGAGAACAACCCCAGCTTCTCCAATCTATCCACATAACTGAAGCCCCTCACCCCTGGAGCCATTCTCAGAAATATTTTTCTGCATCCTCTCTAAAGTCCTCACATTCTTCCAAACGTCTGGTATCCAGTTGAAGCCAAACTAGTGTTATATAAAAGATCCATGTTAACTTATATGCTTTTGTCCTCGATGCTACTATTTGGAAATCGCAGGATCCTATGGGCCGGATTCTCTAATAATGGGGCTATGTCCCCACGCCAGCGTGAAACCCGGCGCCAACCACTCCGATGCCAACGTCCCCGATCATGGGGAATGCTCCCATCCCAGGGGGCTAGGTTGGCGCCTTAGTGGTCCCCGCAGCTCCAGCCAGTGCGGAACGACCCGCGGGAACGGGTGGCATATTTACGCGCATGCGCGCTACGGCCGGCGTATTTCCACGCAAATGCGGGGGTTCCCTTCTCCGCGCCGGCCCCCGAGCAATATGGCGGAGCCCTACAGGGGCTGGGCGCGGAGTAAAATAGCCCCCCACGGAACCAGCCCGCCCGCCGATCGCTATGCCCCGATCGCGGGCCAGGCCCCCTACAGGGGCTGGGCGCGGAGTAAAATAGCCCCCCACGGAACCAGCCCGCCCGCCGATCGCTATGCCCCGATCGCGGGCCAGGCCACCGTGGGTGCCCCCCCCCCGGATTGGACCCCCCCCCCCCCAGGACGGCCCCCGCACACACACCTTCCAGGTCCCGCCCTGAGAGACCTGAGTAACCAACGCCGGCGGGACTCAGCCAAACTCGTCGGCCATTCGGCCCATCGGGGCCCGGAGAATCGCCGGGGGGGGGGGGGGGGGCGCTGTCAACGGCCCCCGACCGGCGCGGCGGGAATCCCGCAGGCGCCCGAGAATCGGCACCGGAGAATGGGGAAGCCGGCATCGGGGCGTCGGGGTATGATTCTCGCGTCCCCCCGGGGATTCTCCGACCCGACGCCGGGTCGGAGGATCCCAGCCTATATGTCCTTTCTTAATGTTCCCTGCATCCATCAATTATATATACACATGTACACCAGATCCCTCAGTCTCTGTGCTCCCTCACCCCCTTTAGAATTGTATCCTTCATTTTATCTTGTCACTCCACATTTTTCCTCTCAAACCGTATCATCTCACACTTCTTTACATTAAATTTAATCTACCAAGTGTCCGCCCATTCCACCAAATTGTCAAGCTCTGTGTACTCTCTGTTCATTCTTCATATCAACGCTGTATTCCAAGGGAATGTCCAGTAGTACATGTAGGACCAACTGGCTTGTGCAAAAGCCTTGAATTCAGCCAAACCCCTTCACCACCTCCAGTATCACTCCCTGCAGACTTTTGCAACTTGAAACAATTATACAAAAAACCAAACACATTTAGAATCGTCGCAATAGCCAGAAAAAAAACGAATCTACAACTAGTGACTAGTTGATCATTCCATTAAATATCTTGGTGGGGTGTATTCCCTGCTGCTGAACATTTGTTTAGCAATATGAGGTTAAAAGAGTATGCCTGCTGGCGCGTTGACTTTCAAAATGCCACAAATAGTGTAAATCAGCATTGTACACTGACTGTTGTCCTGAGCTGCCTGCTCTGCATACTTCCCATGGACGTTCATTGCATATGCACAAATGCCTGCATTGCAATAGCATCCTGAAGGATTTTCCCCAAATGTGTGCACACACCTTGCGGATATCATTTTGAAGCTCTAAGGGCACTAACAAGCACTTTCGAATCCAATTTGAATGAAATGAAAATCACTTATTGTCACAAGTAGGCTTCAATGAAGTTACTGTGAAAAGCCCCTAGTCGCCACATTCCGGCACCTGTTCGGGGAGGCTGGTACAGGAATTGAACCGTGCTGCTGGCCTGCTTTAAAGCCAGTGATTTAGCCCAGTGTGCTAAACCAGCCCCTGCTTTTTTTCACCCATTTCACCTTGCAGGAGTCCTCAATTACTTTGGCTGCAGATCCACTGACTAAAAATGTATGTGATCCTGAGTGAGTTACCAAATAAACACAAGTAAATTGAAATGGGTTTATACAATATTCGCAATGATATGATAACGTAGGACAATTTGAAGTTAACAATCTGGTGTAAACTTTAAACATTTAAACTACTTATCATCCAATATTTAAACTAATCTACTCATAAATGTTTAAATAACTCGCATACTGTTTTTTTTCAGTGCGCCATTATTTACTCCCAGGTCTTCCCATTTTAAGAGGTTTTGTGACTCAATTGTGGCATAAGAACTCTTCATAAATATCAATGCTATATTGTGCTGGCATTTTACAAGGACCCGATGACTGAAAGCAATAAATACATTTGTTCCGCTTCAATAGGTTACTAAATAATTTAGAGCTCAAACCTACATGAGCAAGTGCCCTTCACAATGGAAACTTTCCAATAGGTTTCTGGCCTCCCTTTAAACAGTTTTGCTACCTTTATTACTCAAGGTCTGTGTGGCAGTTGTCCCTTTAAAGACAACAGGCGGGATTCTCCCCTACCCGGCGGGGTGGGGGGTTCCGGCATAATGGAGTGGCGGGAACCACTCCGGCATCGGGCCGCCCCAAAGGTGCGGAAGTCTCCGCACCTTTAGGGGCCAAGCCCTCACCTTGAGGGGCTAGGCCCGCGCCAGAGTGGTTTCCGCTCCGCCAGCTGGCGGGAAAGGCCTTTGGCGCCACGCCAGCCGGCACCGAAAGGTCTTCGCCGGGCGATGCATGCGCGGGAGCGTCAGCGGCTGCTGACTTCATCCCCGCGCATGCGCAGGGGAGGGGATCGCTTCCGCCTCCGCCAGAGTGAAGACCATGGTGAAGGCAGAAGAAAAAGAGTGCCATCACGGCACAGGCCCGCCCGCGGATCGATGGGCCCCGATCGTGGGCCAGGCCACCGTGGGGGCACCCCCTGGGGCCAGATCGCCCGCGTCCCCACAGGACCCTGGAAATCGCCCGCGCCGCCTTGTCCCGCCGTTCAAAAGGTGGTTTAATCCACGCCGGCGGGAGAGGGTTGACAGCGGTAGGACTTCGGCCCATCGCGGGCCGGAGAATTGCCGGGGGTGGGCCCGCCGACCGGCGCGGCGCGATTCCCGCCCCCGCCGACTGGTGCGGCACGATTCCCACCCCCGCCGAATCTCTGGTGGCGGAGAATTCGGGACACGGCGGGGGCGGGATTCACGCCCGCCCCCGGCGATTCTCCGACCTGGTGAGGGAAGGAGAATCGCGCCCAACATAGGAGAGTAAGGGTCACCTGGCCTCTATGACCAATCGGGACTCAAGAGTATGGAGTCACTGCATGGTGAGAAAGGTTCCTAGGCAGAGACATTTTGAGTTGCTGTACAATTCTTATTAATAAATATCTTTTGTGTATACTAATTTTTGTAAGGGCCACGAAGAATCCAGCACGAGTTTTAAGGATACAAAATAATAACGTTTATTTACTTTCACAATATATACATAACAGTAGCAGTAACTTCCCTTGCTACCTTCTCCTTCCTGCTGGTTCCTGAACTGGCCAGCTTATTTATACTAGGAATTTCTCCGCCCCCCCTCATTGGGGAAGTTCATACTCCCATAGGATTGTGGGATAGTCATTAGTCCCCAGCCAATCGTAAGTAGGCAGGTTATAACACTAATGAAGTCTGTAATGGTGCACCGCCTCTAGCCTGACACCTGAGAGTATCCTGTTTTAATTGAAGTCAGAAAAAGAAAATTACTCATTGGAATGACTCTTTTTGGTGAATGGACCCGTTTTTCTCCTCCACGGAGGACTGGACACACTACACCGAGAGCCTTGGGTATTGTTTCCAAGCAAAGAAAATTGGGGAGGAAGGAAAAAGAAAAGCAATTCTCCTAAGTGTTTGTGGAACTCAAGGCATAACCTTCTTCACAGTCTCTTAGCCCCAAGCGGGCCCAACTCCAAATCATTCAGTGAGTTTGTGAAATTAGTGAAGGGTCAATTGCAAATTTAGTTTGAGGCTGAGAGCCCCAAGTGAAACTTACATTGTTAAACTCTCTGTTTAATTTAAAAACAGGCATGATAGACCCTATTACTGTAATTGTCCAGGTAAATGGGAAGCCTCTTAAGATGGAAATGGATACAGAGGCATCAGCCAATGTGATGAGCTTGGGCAGCACGGTAGCATAGAGGTTAGCACTGTTGCTTTACAGCTCCAGAGTCCCAGGTTTGATTCCCGGCTTGGATCACTATCTGTGTGGAGTCTGCACGTTCTCCCAGTGTCTACATGGGTTTCCTCCAGGTGCCCTAACAGGCATCGAAATGTGGCGACTAGGGGCTTTTCACGATAACGTCATTGCAGTGTTAATGTAAGCCTACGTGTGACAATAAAGATTTTAAAAAACAATACCTAAGAGGGAGTTCAACCATTGAACTTAAAGAGCACTTCTTTTCTTTCCCCATTAAGGGCCAATTTTAGTATGGCCAATCCACCTACCCTGCACATCTTTTGGGTTGTGGGGGAGAATGTATAAACTCCACACGGACAGTGATCCGGGGCTGGGATCGAACCTGGGTTCTCGGCGCCGTGAGGCAGCAGTGCTAACCACTGAGCACTTCTGCCAAGTTGAAGACTTAAACAGGAGAAGCAATAAAATAAACTGCATCACAATGGTACCTGGAAGATATGGACAACAGTTTACACAGCTCCTTGTGATAATAGTGACGGGTGAAGGACCAAGCCTTCTCGTCCATAATTGGCTTGAAGCAATCAAGGTGAATTGGGACAAGAATTTTCAAGTGCAGTAAAGGGGACAGCCCAAACTGATCACAAAATACAAGAGCATCTTCCATGATGAATTAGGCAAAATCAAAGGGTTACAGGCTAAGATTATACCCAGAAGTGACTCCCCGATTCTTTGGGGTAAGATCAGTACCACCTGCCTTATGAAAGTGGACATTGAGTTAAACAGGTCAGAATAACTAGAATAATAATCTTTATTATTTAACTAGGCATTATCCAGCCAGTTCAGTCCTCGGGATGGGCAGTACCTATAATCCCTGTATTGAAACCGGACAAGACCATCCGCACCAGGCCATCAAGCTGTATAAAAATCCAATCCTGAGAATTGAAGAGCTGTATGCAAAGATGACAGAAGGTCAACCTTACATAAAGTTGGGTATGAGTCACATGTACCTGCAACTCAAATTAGATGACACTTCCCAGGGGAATGTCACAATAAATACACACTTATTCCAGTACACACGCCCGCTTTTTGGTGTGTCTTCGGCATGTGCAATAATCCAAACAACAATGGAGAGTCTGCTACAGGGGCTGCCGTGGGCTGTAGTATACCTTGATAATGACACCTTATAGCTGGATTGACAAAGACCCAGCATCCAGCCGACTTAGAGGTGGTGTTAAAGAAATTTCAGGAGGCTGGAATTCGTCTCAAGCAAGAGAAGTGCACCTTTCAACCACTGAGGTGACCTACCTGGGGCACCATGTAGATGCACAAGGATTACACCCGATGGAAGACAAGGTCAAGATGATAAAGCATGTGTCTGCCCCACAAACATAGTTGAACTGAAATCGTTTTTGGGGATGGTAAGTTACCATGGACGTTTTTTACCAAACCGACGGTAATGGCCCCCTTCCATATTCTGCAAAAGAAACACCATTGTTGGTCTTGGAAGGCTCCCGAGGGGGAAGCCTTCAACAGAGTAAAGCAATTTCTGCATTCCTCAAAGCTGTTCGTATACTTCGACTCATCTGAAGAACTGATATTGACCTGCAACACCTCTCCATATGGTATAGGTGTGGTGTTGTCCCATCAGATGGGAGACAGGTCTGAAAAGCTGATAGGATATGTGCCAAGAAACCTCTCAAGAGGCTGAAAAGGGAGATTCACAAATCGAGAAGGAAGGACGAACATTAGTCTTTGGCCTCAAGAAATTCCACAAGTACTCACATGGTAGACACATTACCAACGTTTCTGACCACAAACCACTCTTGGGCTCTTGGGTCTCTTGAAAGAAGACAAGGCTATCCCACTGATTGCCTCGGCAATCAAAAATTCATCAATAGCCATTAATTCTGTCCGCCTATACTTTCAAGCACCAACCTGGAACACACATAGTGAATGATGGCCACCTATCCTTGCAAAAACGTATCATGCCATTAAATTTATGGGCGGCACAGTAGCACAGTCGTTAGCACTGTTGCTTCACAGCACGAGGGTCCAAAGTTCGATTCCTGACTTGGGTCACTGTCTGTACGGAGTCTGCACATTCTCCCTGTGTCTGCGTGGGTTTCCTCCGGGTGCTCCGGTTTTCTCCCACAAGTCCCAAAAGACGTGTTGTTCGGTAATTTGGACATTCTAAATTCTCCCTCCGTGTACTCGAACAGGTGCCGGAATGTGGTGACTAGGGGCTTTCCACAGTAACTTCATTGCAGTATTAATGTAAGCCTACTTGTGATAATAAAGATTATTATTATTGTATACACATTGCCAGTTTCGGCGAAGCAGATCAGGAACTGGATCAATTGAGATCCACTTTTGTCCAAAGTAGGAGACACCATACTTATAGGATGGATAAATGAGCCAGTTTCCGAGGAAATTAATTTTTTTACCCGTAGAAAGAATTGAATTGTCAGGATGGCATCATTATCTGGGGAGCAAGACTAGTCATTCCTGTACCAGGCAGAGAGCTGCTCCTAACTGAATTACACAGTGCTCATCCTGGCATCCTTAAGATGAAGATGCTTGCCAGGAGTTATGTGTAGTGGCTTGGTATTGATGCTGATATCGAGAAGCTAGTCAAGAACTGGCAACAATGCCAATTGCAACAAATGTTACCTGCTACAGACTCATTGCACCCTTGGAAATGGCCTGGCCGGCCATGGGTACAAATCGATATTGATAATGTTGGCCCATTCCCGGGCATAATGTTTTTGTTCGTGATCGATGCACACTTTAAATGCATGAACATTTTTAAGTTGAAGTCACTTACAAAGCATGGTACCATTGAAAGATTACGCTAATGCTGTTCAATTCACAGATTACTTTAAATCATGGAATTAGACAATGGAACTGTATGCGCAAGTGCTGAGTTTCAAACTTCACCGCTCTCAACGTTATTAATCATATTAGAACTGTGCCTTACCATCCAGCATCAAATGGACCAGCTGAGAGAAATTTCCAAACTTTCAAGTCTGGCCTAAAGAGGAAGCTTAAAGACCAAAATCTCACAATTCAATTCCTCCTTACCTATTGTATCACTCCACATTCAACAACGGGAGTTCCAACTGCAAAACTACGAATGAAGCATCGTCAAAGAACGAGACTGAGCCCAGAGTTTCCAAAATTGCCGGGAGATTAGAAGCTAGCTAAAGTAATCAGAAAGCAAACCATGATTCACATAGTACAACAGCATGATCATTTTTAGTAAATGAAACCATGTACGTGAGAAATTACACTATTGGATCAAGGTGGATTCCTGTAATTATTGACTCTGAGACTGGATCCCTTTCATACCAAGTAGACATGGAGGGACGGATCGTTGGTGAACACGTTGACAACTTGAGGATAAGAGATGCTCCAGCAGTCAGTGTTGCCATCAAGAAATGTTTTTGAATCCGTAAACACCAAAGTATCTGCTCGACCTGTTATCGACATAACAGATGTCTCCATGGAAGTAAATAGTGATGAATCGGCTGTGCAAGAAGAGGTACCCATTACTGTGGTTCCTGTGGAAGCATCTTAGACAACAGAATTACGTCTCTCTACAAGAAACAGGACACCCCCTTCAAAGACTTAATTTATAATTGTCCAACTCATATACATAATGTTCAGTTAGTATTTGAGACAGAGTGAACTAGTTGATAGGATTAGTGTGTGTGGACAGTCATGGTGAGTTGTGACCTGCAATTTTTTCACTGCCTCCCAGGCATACCACAATGCTGAGCTATGGAGATGATACTGCTGTGGAATGGAAAAAGATCAACATCCTCCCAAACATTTTATGTAGCAATAACTCCGACTGAGGAACATTACACGAGCGGATTAGCACTGGATTGTTTGCCTACTTGTCTTCAAACTCACTGTGAACCTCAAGTTTGTTTTCCTTTCAATTTTATCCTTTAGCATTTAATATCTGGCATCTTCAGTCTTAGCAAATTTCAATAACATGTTTCAATGTCCACTTAACGCTCTACAATTTTATCACCTTAACATAGCCCTCCTCTCCACTGTTTCATAAACGCAAATATTTCTGAGCACGTAATCTTTCCTTTGCCACAAGGCTTGAATGTGTTGTCTCCTCCCAAATTCTTGCCTATCTTTCCAGCAACTTGACGTCTGAATCTCTCTAATCAGGTTAATATCTTCCTAAGTCTTGCCTTCTGTAATTCTTTAGCTTCTCCTATTGCTTGTAGATATTCAGGGATTGGAGTAGGACAGACCCTAGGCACCCACTGCAGACCATGAAACCTGCCAATTTGATCATCTAGCCCTCCTAGCTTCTGTAAACCAGAAGTAGATCTTGTTCTCGGGTTTTGGATACCATTCTGTAGGTCTTAATGAAGTCTGCATAGTCTTAAGTAGTTAACTGTATGTATTTATTATCAACAAGAACTATGTATATACATACAGTAAAGGTTCAAGCTAAGAGCTGTTGCCATGCTTTTTCTGTGCACATGGGACTGACCCCAAGGTGGTATGTTTCTGTGTTGTAATTCTTATGTATTTTCTCATGAACTCAGACTCAATAAAGAAATGATAGCTTTCTTAGGAGAAATCCAGAACTATAATTTTCTTAAAGCATACAAAGTGGTAAAAATTAGTGGGAGACTAGAGGAGTGGGAAATCTTCAGGGGGCAACAGAAAGTTACTAAAAAAAGCTATAAAGGGTGAGATAAATGATGACAGTAAACTTGCTCAGAATATAAAAACAGATAGTAAAAGTTTCTACAAATATATAAAACAAAAAAGAGTGGCTAAGGTCAATATTGGTCCTTTAGAGGATGAGAAGGGAGATTTAATAATGGGAGATGAGGAAATGGCTGAGGAACTGAACAGTTTTTTTGGGTCGGTCTTCACAGTGGAAGACACAAATAACATGCCCGTGACTGATGGAAATGAGGCTATGACAGGTGAGGACCTTGAGATGATTGTTATCACTAAGGAGGTAATGATGGGCAAGCTAATGGGCTAAAGGTAGACAAGTCTCCTGGCCCTGATGGAATGCATCCCAGAGTGATAAAAGAGATGGCTAGGTAAATTGCAAATGCACTAATGATAATTTACCAAAATTCATTAGACTCTGGGGTGGTCCCGGCGGATTGGAAATTAGCAAATGTGACACCACTGTTTAAAAAAGGAGGTAGGCAGAAAGCGGGTGATTATAGGCCAGTTAGCTTAACTTCGGTAGTAAGGAAGATGCTGGAATCTATCATCAAGGAAGAAATAGCGAGGCATCTGGATGGAAATTGTCCCATTGGGCAGACGCAGCGTGGGTTCATAAAGGACAGGTCGTGCCTAACTAATTTAGTGGAATTTTTTGAGGACATTAGATAACGGGGAGCCAATGGATGTGGTATATCTGGATTTGCAGAAAACGTTTGACAAGGTGTCACACAAAAGGTTGCTGCATAAGATGCATGGCATTAAGGGTAAAGTAGTAGCATGGTTAGAGGATTGGTTAATTCATAGAAAGCAAAGAGTGGGGATTAATGGGTGTTTTTGTGGTTGGCAATCAGTAGCTAGTGGTGTCCCTCAGGGATCAGTGTTGGGCCCACAATTGTTCACAATTTACATAGATGATTTGGAGTTGGGGACCAAGTGCAATGTGTCCAAGTTTGCAGACGACACTAAGATGAGTGGTAAAGCAAAAAGTGCAGAGGTTATCGGAAGAGGGATACTGCAGAGGGATTTGGATAGGTTAAGTGAGTGGGCTAGGGTCTGGCAGATGGAATACAATGTTGACAAATGTGAGGTTATCCATTTTGGTAGGAACAACAGCAAAAGGGATTATTATTTAAATGATAAAATATTAAAACATGCTGCTGTGCAGAGAGACCTGGGTGTGCTCGTGCATGAGTCGCAAAAAGTTGGTTTACAGGTGCAACAGGTGATTAAAAAGGCAAATGGAGTTTCGTCCTTCATTGCTAGAGGGATGGAGTTTAAGACTAGGGGGATTATGTTGCAATTGTATCATGTGTTAGTGAGGCCACACCTGGAGTATTGTGTTCCGTTTTGGTCTCCTTACCTGAGAAAGGACATACTGACACTGGAGGGTGTGCAGAGGAAATTCCCTAGGTTAATCCCAGAGCTGAAGGAGTTGGATTATGAGGAGAGGTTGAGTAGACTGGAACTGTACTCGTTGGAATTTAGAAGATGCGGGGGGATCGTATAGAAACATATAAAATTATGAAGGGATTAGATAGGAGAGAAGCGGGCAGGTTGTTTCACTGGCGGGTGAAAGCAGAACTAGGGGGCATAGCCTCAAAATAAGGTGAAGTAGATTTAGGACTGAGTTTAGGAGGAATTTCTTCATCCAAAGGGTTGTGAATGTATGGAATTCCTTGCCCAGTGAAACAGTTGAGGCTCCTTCATTCAATGTTTTTAAGATAAAGATAGATAGTTTTATGAAGAATAAAAGGATTAAAGGTTATGGTGTTCGGGTAGGAAAGTGGAGCTGAGTCCACAAAAGATCAGCATGATCTCATTGAATGGTGGAGCAGGCTCGAGGGGCCAGATGGCCTACTCCTGCTCCTAGTTCTTATGTTCTTAATGCTTGGGAACAATTTCTTATTTGCTCTCAGCAGTAGAAAGCACAAAACACATGGAGCACTACCTCAACTCGTTGAGGGCTCTTCTGACAGCATATTGGGATGTATATAAATGGAATGACACCAATTGTAGTTATTACTTATTCAAAATCTGCTCATTCTTGGTGATAAAGAATATCACAATTTTAACTTATCAACGGAAACCATCAGAAAGCAAGTCCTCATATGTTATTACGGCAAATTGAATATTAAATTAAGATCTATACAGATTACTATATTCCAAGAAAAACCTTAAACGTATCATTTCAATTGCATCTGTATTCTCGTTGAAATAGCTGTACCACCACCTGAAGGAAATTCACTAAGTAGTTGGATGAATTTTTAAAACAGTTACAAGAAAATGGCTTTCGGTTACGCAGCAATCAAACTAAAGTTATAATAGCCATGTCTGTACTATGTTACTCAGTCCTTCCATTGTTATAGAATCATAGAATTTACAGTGCAGAAGGAGGCCATTCGACCCAACGAGTCTTCACCAGCCCTTGGAAAGAGCACCCTACTTAAGCCCACGCCTCCACCCTATCCCCGTAACCCAGTAACCCCACCTAACCTTTTGGACACTAAGGGGCAATTTAGCATGGCCAATCCACCTAACCTGCACATCTTTGTACTGTGGGAGGAAACCGGAGCATCCGGAGGAAACCCACGCAGACACGGGGAGAAAGTGCAAACCCCACACAGACAGTCATCCGAGGCCGGAATTGAACCCGGGTCCCATGAGCTGTGATGCTTGAGAACTGCTGGAAGTAGTGATTTTAGGCAAATGTTACAATTGCATGCTAGCAGAAGGAAACCATAATGGTTATCTGAACATTTCAGGAAATTGTTAGCAAGTTATTCATAATTTTCTGTGCGTTGTCTGCATTCATATAAATTGAGCCGTTTGTGCAGGAATTCACCATCCATATGAAAATTGAAAGCCATTCTATGTGACATCGCAATAGGGTAAATCTAATTTCAGGTAATATTACCAGGGATCGACACTAATATGCAGCCTGGAGGTAGCTGCTTAGGAAAGTATGATTTCAGTGTATGGGTCATATCCTAGGTCTCTTCCTTTTGTTTCCTCCTCCAAATACCTGCAAAGTGAAGGAACTTTAGAAGCAATTTTGAACAATTATCCAGCTAGCCACACTAAAAAGTAGAGTAATTGTGTTTTCACATCCTAATTGATATCCTAATGGGATGCCATTCAATTTTTCTGCACCTGACTGCTTCCATTAAGTTAAATGGAGCGATTTACAAATCTTCAACAGATCTCCAGTCAAAGAAATGAGAAATGTATCTATCGTCAGTGTCAGATAACTTCTAATTAAATTACTGCTTGCAATTCGTGCACCCAGTACTTGAAGAAATTATTGACAGAATGCATGCAATCTATATTCCACAGGGATGGGAAAGTACACTTATGAGAAGCAAATTCAGATTCTGGGATTATTTCCAATCGAGTCTTCTTCTGTACTGTAAATTTCCATCGCTCTCCAGAAGAACTGATTAAAAAGAATTTACTGGCTGATACTTCTACCTGCAGTCCTAACATGGTAGTAAATTTGCAGTGGTTAGAACAAAGGTCTGCATTAGCCAAGTAATTTAGTGTTTCTTCAGAGCTCAACTATTCATCCCCAGAACTGGTGCATTTTGACTTTTCAGCCCCTCCTTCCTACACCTATTTGTTCTACTCTCGCCAACCTGCCTCATAGCGCCGGGGACCCAGGTTTAATTCCGGCATTCGGTGACTGTGTGCAGTTTGCATCTGCGTGGGTTTCCTCTGGGTGTTCCGGTTTCCTCACACATATTAGGTGAAATGGCCGTGCTAAATTTCCCTTTGAATGTCCAAAGATGTGCAGGTTTACTAGTGTCACGGGCACGGGTTTAAGGGGATAGGGCGGGGGAGTGGGCCTAGGTGGGGTGCTCTTTCAGAGGGTTGGTGCAGACTCGATGGGCCGAATGGCCTCCCTCTGCACTGAAGGAGTTGTATGGTTCTATAGGAATGTTGGATCAGCCATGATCCTGTTGAATGGAGGAGCAGGTTCGAGGGGTCGAACGACCTACTCCTATTCATATTTTTTTTAAACCCATCTTATCCCACATATGCACGCTGCCTTCCACCTTCTTCCAACCTTCTTGTGACTTTTGATCTGCACTTAAAAGCCCATGTGATTCCAAATGTTTTGCATTCAAAATCAAACAAGCAGCACAAATCAGAGATTGGTTAAATTATCATTGTCTTAATGATAAGTTTTCAATCAGAAATGCAAACAGCCTTCCTGCCATACCATCAACGCAAAAATCTTACATGTTTTAAAATCTGGAATCTCCACTTCTTTCCTCTTCCAGAGTTGGATACCTAAACTACATTCCTCTTGTAATGCAAATAACTTTGGTCAACAACTCCCATGTTCGAACTCTGTTCCAGACATGACCTATTCCACCAGTCTCTTATGACAGATTTATCTCAACATTAACTGATCAAGTTGGGTTGGAGCCATACCTAGCACAAAGGAAGTTGTAGGAGGTCTTATCTCAGTCCCAAGACATTACTGCAGGAATTTTTCAGGGTATTATCTTAGGTCCAACCATCTTCAGCTGCTTCGTCAAAGACCTTCCCTCCATCATAAGGAAAGAAGTAAGATGTTCACTGATGACTGCATAATGTTCAGCACCATTCGCGACTCCTCAAGTAGTGAAACCATCCGTGTCCATATGCAGCAAGACCTGGACAATATACTGGCTTGGGCTGACAAGTGGCATGTAACATTCGCACCACACGAGTGCCAGGCAATGACCATCTCCAACGAGAGAAAACCAAACCATTTCCCCTTGACATTCAATGGAACTGCCATTGTTGAATCTCCTTCGAACAACATTCTGGTGGGGTTACCATTGATCAGAAACTGAGCTGTACCAGCCATATAAATACTGTGCCTACAAGATCAAATCAAAGGCTGGAAATTCTGCAGGAATCACCCCCTGACCTCCCAAAGCTGTCAGCCATCTACAAGGCACAAGTCAGGAAACATACTTTGACAAGTGCAGCTCACCACCATCCAGGACAAAGTCGACCACTTGAATGGCACCCAATCCGTTAACTTAGACATTCACTCTCTCCACCACCAATGCACAGTGGCAGAAATGAGTGTCATCTACAAGATGCACAGCAGCAATTCAAAAAGGCTCCTTTGACAGCACCTTCCAAACTTACCATCTCTGCCATCTAGAAGGACAAGGAAAGCATGGGAATACTGGCAACTGCAAGTTTCTTCCAAGCCACACGGCATCCTGACTTAATTGGAAATATATCATTGTCTCTTCACTGTTGCTGGGTAAAAGTCCAGGAACTCCTTTTCTAACAGCAGTGTGGGTTCTCTTAGACCACAGGGGTTTAAGAAAGTTGCTCACCACTGCCTTCTCAAGGGCAATTAGGGATAGGCAATAAAAATGCTGGCCTAGAAAGCGATATCCACAACCGTGAAGGAATAAATGTTTAAAAAAGTTAATTGATTGTGTTTTGGTCTGGTACACGTGACAGCTATGCAGTCACATTCTCCACTGAAAAATATTCAAAGTACTGGTTTTAAAATAGGTATCTATTCTTACTGTCATTTTTTGAAATCTAAAGTTTTGGAAAAAACTAGTACAAAAATGAGGGGAAATAATTCTGAATTGTGCAAATGTGTTGTATATTTTCAACATTCTTAACAATTGCAAATGGGATTTGATATATTTAAAGGGGCCAACAGTGTGATCAGAAGAATTGCTTAACTGCATTCACGTTGTGTGAATTTTAGTGGAAGCATTGCCCTACTGATCCCTCGATTAAGGTAGTATTCATCTGCAATTCCTCTTTGCGCAGAATGTTCACCCACTATTACTGCATGGCATGATTCCAAGGCTAATGTCTCCTATTTAAAGAACTTGAAAGCTTCCTGCATGTGCACATGAATATTCATGAGCGGATAGTTGTCCTTGGTCTCAGAAATTGACATTTATGATAAAGGAACTTTTAGGGATTGTCATTTTCCTTTTCAATACTGCAGAAGGCCAAGCTTCTAATATTTCAACTGAGGAAGTATCAGTATTTATACAGTACTGCATCAAAACCAACCACACTTGGGAATAAATTTGAGGAATTGCAACTCAATGCTTTCTGGCCGGGATTTTCCAGCCATTCCTGCTGGTGGGATCCTGCTGACAGTGACCCCACCTTGAGCCCCCCAGTGACGGAGGTCACAAACAATGGGAAACCCCGTTGACAATTGCGGGGGGCCAGAAGATCCCGCTGCTGGTCAATGGCAGGCCGCCTCTGCCACTGCAAAATATGACAGATACCAAGCAAACTCAAAATTGGTAACAGCCATTTCACAAATTCCTTTTTTTAAATGTTGTCTCTTGGAAGCCTCGAGAACATCCTTTCCACTAATATAATTTAATGAAGACATTTGAAACTTCAGATACAGGGATAATTTACCAGAGGCCTTGCCCTGAGGCTTCAGGGAAATATGGGGTTGGGGGGGCTGATTTTAAACACAAAGCAGATTTAAGATTGGGAAGAGACAGGACGTGTTCAAAACACAACTGTGTTTCAGGCCCACAGTATTCTAGTTCCCAGTCTCATCTGGATGTTGTTGGCAACTGTCTGCCGAAAGAGGCCGAAAATGAGTTCTGGTGGTCAGAGGTCATTTGCCAAAACCAAAGGAATGGTTGCCAGCAAACAGAGTAGTCATGGAAGGTGGTTTCAGAAGGGTTTTCTCAGGAGGGACAAATGTGGAATTTGGGGCAATGGGGCAACCATAACTTTCAATGTGGAACCTGAAGCAGTATTCCTGCCTTCACCTGGTGGGCCTTAGTTCAATTGCAATGGGGGTTTCATTGACGTTTGGGCCTCAGATTTGTATATGCATTATGAGCTTTCTAACTGCATCCAGCAGATGCCTAAGCCATCTAATCACAGTTTAAATGATTCCCAGCTGGATTCCAGATGGAATGGGAGGTTAAACTTGTATACTCCATTTTAACAGAGTCCCACCCGAATCTCACCGGGCAGGCTGGTTTGAAGTTCTACCCGTGATCTTTGTTAAATTATTCATATTTTAACATTAATTCCAGTCTCAAAATGTAGACTTTGCTTTCTGGTGCCAAGAGCAGGCAGGTCCATCTTGTTCCAGCACAGCCAACCAATATTAAAAATTCCTTTTTTGTGTGCTGTTGATCCAGAGAGACTCATAAATATTGTTCATTTTGGAATCATTTAGTGTCTCTCTAAGTCTCTGGCAAATTCCTACAATATTATTGCAGTTCCAATTTTATACCCCTAAAAGGCATCACAGATTCCAGAATTAGCAAAGGGTTCTACTGAGGCCTGAGAAAAATTTCCAAACCTTCAGAAGAAAAGGGAAAATTGCACCACATGAGTCAATCCCCCCTCAGGATTATCTCTGCCAATGCATTTGTGCAGGTGTTGCTGGCCCACACCAGGTATTGCGATGACCCCATCGCACAAGGTGGGATTTGGGCAGTTTTCCAGCCGTTTCCACCGGTGGTATCTTCCGATCTGGCCAATGTTGACCCACCCCTCGGGTTCCCCAGCAGCACGATGGGCAAACCATGCAAACTCATCATTGACCTCGGCGGGACCGGAAGATCCCACCAGCAACCAATTTTGAGCTCCCTCCGACATGGGAAAATGGGGGGGGGGTAGAATCTAGAAAATTCCAGCCAAAGACTTCTGGATTGGGTGTACATTGATCTTGATCTCTTTGGATATCCAACAACAGCCTGCAATTGCTCTCTATCTCTACTTGGAGTGGAAAAACAGAAGGAGAAGGAAATAAACATTAAAAATGTTGAAGGATAGATCAGAATAGAAAGGTTAAAAATGAAAAGTGAAGTCACACAAAAGGAATAAACAGCCAGATCTGACAGAGAAAGGAGAAACTAACTGAGCGACATGAAAGTAAAACATGCAAAAGTTAAAACTAGAAAGGCAGAATGGAGTTCCAGAAAGACTAAAGCTAAAATAGGATTCTGTGTCGATCGATTACAATAAAATAGTGGCGCCTGGCATATATGCAAAGGAGTTGGCAGAGAAAACAGTCTGATACATAATTTCCATGGCCTAAGTGCTTACGATTTTCCAACTTAAATAATTTCAAAAATGTTACATTATTTATTAGTGCATCCGAAGATTATAGCAGTGCTCCAAATTGTAGGAATGCAGGTTTCAATACCTAACTGATCATTCACTTTTCCCTTTCCTCCCCATGTCACACGCATTTCCCAGATCAAGTATCTGTTAAAACTCATTCTGGGCTCTGTTCATGTTCCAGCCCAAGTTAGCAGCACAAATAAAACATGACTACATGTTTTTCCTTTTCTGAAAACATATCCACATTTCCACCGATCAACATGCATGCAGCAAGACCTGGACAACATTCAAGCTTGGCTTTATAACTGGCAAGTGACATAAAGTGCTAGGCAATGGCCATCACCAATGAGAGAGATTCTCACTCTCTACTCTTGACATTCATCGGCTTCACCATCATTGAATGCCCCACCATCAACGTTCTGGGGGTTGTGCTTTTCTAGAAGCTTATAGGCGAGCCATATCGATACTGTATTACAATGAGGTTAGAAAGGTGAGCTGGCTCCTCTCTTTATCCCACTCCTCAGTTGGTTATAACAGAGTTCGAATTTTAAAAGGTGATATTGCCAACTCAATATAAACATACTAAAGTGTGTGTAGCTCATTGTAAAAAAAAACCCTGCCAATTCCCTTAAGGTAACAAGTAAAGAGTTAGGTTTATTGCTAAAACTCACTCGGGTAAAGATGCAGCAATTAACAAAGGGTTTACAATGTACAAATATTATGCACAAATATGTTGAACGACACAATATTGCAAAAACATTCCCCACCCCAACTAGCATGCAAAAAGAATTAAAATCCTGCAGGGTATCAGATCTTAAAACTTGGCCAAGTACAAAGTAAACTCAGAAAACAAAATATTCATGGATTGTCCAGATGTTTGTTTACACAGTAGTTTCTGGTACTTGGGTTTCTAACTGGAGCAGTCATTCTGCACTTTGGCTGGTTGATTCTCTTTTCCCTTGGATATGGTGGTGTTGATTCGGAATCCTTCTTATAAGGACTCTTGGTTTGCAGCAATGAGATCTTCTGGTGGGCTTTCAAATCATACACAGTTCAGCTTTGATGAGAGACGTTTCAAGGAAAATGAGAGGAGAGGAGGCCGTTGGCCCTGTGACTCTAAAGCAGTTCGTTCAAATCCAGTTTTACACCCAAATTTGCACACAAGAACTGGGTTGCGTGACCTTTCTCTGGTTTCAATCTGGGCTTATTTTAGCCATTGTTTCAGAGCTCCATAGACTCTGTACGTAGAATATTACGGCCCCATTGCAGCAGGGGCGTGGCCAAAAAATGCGATAAGCTGTTCAAAAGTCCATTGACTTTGGCGGGGCCAGAGAATCTCACTGGAACGATAAGCTGGAAAATTCCACCCTGTGTCTCCATAAAACAGCTTGTGTCCTTAATGCAACATACTGGTTGCTGAAGGTCAGTGTCCTTTGCTTAGCAAATGTATACTTTTCAAAAGTTCAATTTGTACATATATATGTTACCAATGACGTTATAAATGAATATTCTGTGTGATACATCTTCATAACAACTGTGGCTACAAGAGCAGGTCAGGGGCAGGGAATCCTACTGTGAATAACTCACATAGTGACTCCCAAAGTCAGCCCGTCACCTATAAGGCATGTTAGGAGTGTAATGGAATACCATGCCAATTGCCTGGATGAGTGCAGCTCCAACAACACTCAGGTAGTTTGACCCAATCCAGGACATAGCAGCTTGTTATATTAGGCCATCCATCACCTGCAGAATGTAACTTCTACATGATGCATTGTATTGAATTCACAGCACCTTCGAAAAATGTGGCCTCTAGCACCTCAAAGAACAGGGGTGGTAGGTTTATGGGAACACAGCCATCACCTCCAAGTCATGAACTATCCTGACTTGAACTATGGGCAGAATTTTCCGCTCCCCCTGCAGAAGGTCGCCTGCCTTTGTTTAGTGGTGAGATCTTCTGACTCCGCAATGTTTATGTGGTTTTGCGTGCCCTGCACCCTCTGCCTCTAGGGAAAGCATTGTGGGGGTCACCTTCAACAGGACCAGATGTTTGTGCCAGCAGGAAGGGTCACAAAATGTTTGCAGGTATCACCATTCCTTTACTGTGGCTGGATCAAAATCCTGGAACTCAATCCCTACCAGCACTGTAGTTGTACCTGCGCCACATGGACTGAAGCAGTTGTTCAAGAAGCAGCCCATCGCCATCTTGTCAAAGGCAATTTGGATTGACAATAATTGCTTGCCCAGCCAGTGGTGATTATATCCCATAAAGAAATAAACTGCACAGCCAAGGGAAGGAGAAAACATATCAAGAAACATGGCCGGCACAGTGGTGCAGTGGTTAGCACTGCTGTCTCACGGCGCTGATGACACAGGTTCGATCCCGGCCCCAGGTCACTGTCTGTGTGGAGTTTGCACATTCTCCCCGTGTTTGCGTGAGTCTCACCCCCACAACCCAAAGGTGTGCAGGGTCGGTGGACTGGCCGCGCTAAATTGGCCCTTAACTGAAAAAAGAAAAGAATTGGGTACTTTAAATTTATATTAAAAAGAAACACAAAGACAAAAAATGGGCACCTTTTGTGCTGACGATCTTTGGACTGAAATATAAAATAAAACTGAAACATCTTACTTTGTCAGAAAGACTTTTCATGGTTGCCTGAGTTCATGAAACAAAGTGACCAATAAACAGTTCAGGTTAAATAAAGTATCTTGCATAGTTATTTTATGACTGATTATTAAAACAATAACTGCTATTATACCAGTATATGGAAGAAAACTCTGGAGCACAACCATTTTTTTTCTCAACAAAGCTCTGTAGCACAAACATGTTTTTTTCTTTCAATTCATTCACGGGAAATGGACGTCACTGGCAACGTCAGCATTTATTACCCATCCATAATTGTCCTTAGAAGGTGTTGGTGAGCAGCCTTCTTGAACCGCTGCAGTCCATCTGGTACAGATACACCCACAGTACTGCTGGGAAGGGAATTCCAGCATTTTGATCCAATGACTGTGAAAGAACAGCAGCATATTTCCAAGTTACAATGGTGTGTGGCTTGGAAGGGAACTTGCAGGGCCGGTGTCCCCATGTGGTGCTGCCCTTGTCCTTCAAGGTGGTAAATGTTGTGGATTTGGAACGTGTTGTTGGAGAAGTCTTACTGAGTTTCTGCAGTGCATCTTGCATAAGGTACTGTAACCACATAAAATGGCTGTGTTCCGATTAATCTGGCCAAAACCCAGTTTGAAATGGCTAACCCGAAAGACTGCTGGGAAAAGCAGCTAACAAGACACAAGCAGGCAGCTGCAGACAGTATTGCATATTCGGCTCTGGGGAAGTTAGCCCAGATCGATACTCAGGGCTATCAACAGCCCATCAACCCAGGTATTTGCAGTTACATTCAGGACTGTTTGCAGCCCATCTATCCAGACATCTGCAGTTAAATCAGCTATCCCCGGGAACAATTGCAACATATTAGCAATTGAATACCGGGCCAGACCTGTCGGCGCCTGCAGTGGCCGAAACAAAGACAGGTGAACGACCACCCCCCGATCGAGGAATCGCCTCACCATTGGACACATCGACCCCAGGGATTGGGAACAAATCCAATCACTTGGGACTCAGGGTCAAGGGCCGCCCTGGGGGGCGGGAAGCCCCTGGGCCCTATAAAAGTGAGGGGCCAAGTTCAGATCTCTCTCTCTCCTCTTCGCCTGCTCAAGACCTTCGCAAGACCAGCAACCGGCAACTGTAAGTTTGAATCCAGCGATCGCTATCCGGTAGAGACACCTAGCCACCGACCTGTAGCAGCCTTTTGAATCCCACGGGCCAGATCTGATTGGACAAGCCATTCGTTTCCCTGACCTGGTGGGCTCTTCCTAAGTTAGGTATTGGCCAGTAGTGATAGGTTTATTATATAGAAAGTAGTATTAGGGTATTAATATTGCTTGTTGTATATAATAAATGACCGTTGTTTTAATCCTTACTAAGCGGTGTGCTGTATTATTAATCATAACCTGAACTTGAACCATGTGGCGGTATCATAAAGATACCTGGCGACTCGTGAGCAAAGGTGACGTAATCAGAGCCAATAGACTAAGGCTAAAAAGAGCAACATAATTGGCGACATCCTGAATGGACCCGACTTAGAAGTGGAAAACCACTCCGGGAGAACCCCAACATTTTGAATTAGAATCCAATCGGAAGCAACAAAAAAAACCCACAAGTGTTCAAGCGGTTCTGGTTAATAATTCACAATTCGGAAGTGTGTATATGCATGCGTAACTAACAGGGTTTTATGGCAAAACTGATAGATTTTTTTGTTGCGTCAAAACTATCGGCAGTTGGTATTTCGGAAATTAGCGCAAGCCGTACCCGCATCTACCACACCACCTTAGCCCTCTGTTCCAAATTCCAACGTAACGAGCAGATAAGAGAGAGCCATGCAGGCAATGCAAGCGATGCAGCGCCTCATGAACCCCGAAGATTTTGCTGTCGCACCAGTCAGCAGCGTAGGAGCGGGACAGTGTCCCGTTTGGGAAGTGGAAATCCACAAATTTCTGCAGGGCAAAGGAAGGATTTCTGCAATAACGACGACTCAGGTCCTGGAAGTATCGGGCATACTTGGTGGGAGAACCTGAGTGAGATCCACAAAAAGAGTTTAGCAAAAGCGCGCAAGCCGATGGCAATTGTGTCCTGTCTGGCACAATTGCGAGGCACAGAGGAGGTCGTCAGGACGCTCCGCAAGGAAATAGAAGGCATACATCGGATGAGTAAAATCGATGTATGCGAAATTGAGAAAGAGAACCTGGAGTTAAAAGGGAAATTAGCAGCAAAGGACGAAGAGGTGGCTGACGCCAAACGGGGTCACCAATCTTGTCTGGCGCACTTGAGTAGTTTCCAGTCACAATATGAAAAGGCTTATCAGGACCTGCAGCGTGCAGTCCTGGTAAAGAAAGAAACAGAAAACCAGGTAGAGACGCTCCAGAAACAACGCAGTGATCTCAAGGCAGCCTTGAGAGCGCTCCACGCCACAACCACAGAACAAAGGCAGAGTACTTTGGACCATGCAAAGTGCCGAAAGCAGATTGCAGACTTGAAAGCACTGCTTTCTGTCCAAAAGGGATTTCAAGAAACCTTTGGGGAAGTTTAGACCAGGAAGACGGCCCTGATTGGGAAGAATTGCAAGAGACAGCACAGAGATATGTTCAGGGAGCATGTGCGCAGGGACAACCCCAAAGGAGGAAAGCACCCCCACCCCCCCACACAACAGATAATACAGGCTCCCATGAACCCTGTAACAACCCACCGCACCGCCACAGCAGACGAGGCGGAAGTCTTATATTCCATCCCCCTCACAGTGACCCAATTACGGGACGCGTGTGCCAAAATCACACCGTTCCTCCCCACTTCAGACCCACACCATTTCTTTGCCACCGTCAAACACCAGGCGACCATGTGTGGCCTGTATGAGAAAGAGCAGGTAAAGCTCACGGTCCTCAGCTTAGACCCATCGGTCGCAGCAGCCCTTCCTGACCCACAGAATGTAGGAGGAGGCACCCTTGCAGAAATGCATACCGCCATCCTGGATGCGATCGGGTACAACCGGGGCGACCCCGTAGACGGTCTGAATAAATGCAGACAGAAAAAGTCTGAACACCCCACAGCGTTCGCAGGACGCTTGTGGGTTCATTTTGAAGCCGTTTTCGGCAACGTAGAGCGTGCCCATTTGTCCCCAGACAGTATGGCCAAGTGGACCCGCACCCTTATCTCCCATGCCACGGAAGCAGGACAGAATGCCTGTAGCAATTATGACCCCTCGGAGGAGGCTCATAATGAAAAGTGGGTGGTCAAAAGATTGTCCCGCGTTTGGGAACAAGCGGCTCACAGCAAATCAGCAACTAGAACCCCCGAGGAAAACCAAGCCGCCGCAGACGTGCAGGCAGTAAGAACCACTCTCCACAACCCCGCCTTGGTAAACGAGGGAAAGAACAGCCCCCCAGCCAAACCGCAAGAGTGCTACAATTGCGGAGACTTGGGACATTTTGCTAGAGAATGCAATGGCCCCAAAAACCCACAGAGAGCCCATCAGACCGGCACTCCCAATAAGAAAAAGGCAGAGCCCATACATAGCGTTAGCGCCCAGTCCAATCAGACAGACGTGACCGGAACGGACTGACGGTGTACAGGCTCCCCCAGCTGGGTCTGCGATACCCTTTGGGATAGGTCAGGACGACCCGTAGTCGCAGCAAAGGTTAGGGGACAGCCGATCGAGCTTCTCTGGAACACAGGACGGTCCCGCACAACCTTAAATTCCTCCACCCTTGGTAAGGACACGTGGCCCACTACATCCACTATCACCCTCAGCGGCTTCACAGGCCACTCACAACAGGGGCATATCACGACCCCTGTACCCATCCAGATCAGAAATATGAATACAAAGCACCCCGTAGTGTTAGTCGACCTGCCCCCAACAGCAGAGCACATTTTAGGGATCAATTTTATGAACTCACACCACCTCTCCTTCGATCCAGTGAACCAGTATGTCTGGAAGATGGCGAAATCCGCTAGAGCCCCCGCAACGCTCAATATAGGGGACTACATGAACAAAATCAGCGCCGTAGGCGAGTTTTGGTTTAACCCCAGCACACTCAGCACGGACAGACAGGTTAGGGCAGTCCTGCAGAAAAACAGGGCAGCATTTGCAACCCATAAACACGACTGTGGACGGATGACCGGCTCCGTACAGATAACCGGACCCGACCCAAGACCCCAGAAACAGTACGGATTTCCCCTAGAAGCAGAGGGAGAAATCCTAAAGGTCATAGAGAGCTTGTTAGAACAGGGCGTCCTAAGACCGGTAGCCTCGACTAACAATGCCCCGATTTGGCCAGTAAGGAAACCCGACGGATCATGGCGTTTAACCATTGATTATCGGGAACTCAATAAAGTCACCTCCGCAGCAGCCCCCACCGTTGCAACAAGTCCCGAGACCATGCTCAAACAGGGACTCCATGCCCGATATTTCACGGTTTGGGACGTCAGTAATGGGTTCTGGTCCATTCCATTGGCAAAGGCGTGCCAGTACAAATTTGCCTTCACTTTCCGAGCTCAGCAGTACACGTGGACATGCCTGCCACAAGGCTTCCACAACTCCCCCTCCATTTTCCACCGACAGCTGGCAAATGGACTAGCAAAATTTTCTCGCCCCGAATGTCTGGTACAGTATGTAGATGATCTACTACTGCAGACAGACACAAAGGAAGAGCACATTGTGCTTCTGTCCGAACTCCTGGAGTTACTACACTCCATTGGCTGTAAAGTAAACCCCAAAAAGGCCCAAATATTGGAAGAAAAGGTGATATATTTGGGTACTATCATCACACACGGCAAACGCGAGATCGAGCACAAAAGAATTGACTCGATTGCTAAATTGCCCCTTCCCCAACACGTGTCAGCCCTCCGATCGTTTTTAGGATTGGTTGGCGACTGCCGAAACCACATTGATGGTTTCGCCAGCAAGGCAGCGCCCCTCTCAGACCTCCTAAAGAAAGGAACCCCCTGGGAATGGCTTCCGCAGCATACGGAGGCTGTGGAATCACTAAAACAGGCACTCATAGCCGTCCCCGCACTACAAGTTCCCGACCCGCTTTCCCCTTTCGCAATAGAGGTAGCGACCACAGACCGCACCCTTTCAGCCGTGCTCCTGCAGGAACGACACGACCAGCTAAGACCCGTGGCTTATGCCTCCTGGATTTTAGATGCTGTGGAGCAGGGATTCTCAGCCTGTGAGAGGCACCTGCTCGCAGTTTTCTGGGCAGTCCAGTACTTTTCCTACATTACCGGACTGAACCCCATCACCATCTTGACCGAACACACCCCCACACATCTTTTACTGGACGGACGACTTAAAGACGGTACCGTCAGCCAAATCCGCGCTGCTAGGTGGACTCTTCTCTTACAAGGACGGAACATCACAGTAAAACGGACAAAGACTGACACATACTTAGCGGACAATCTACAATACCCCGGAACCCCCCATGAGTGTGAAATCATCTCGCCCCACCATAATACAGGCCCCTTTATAGCCAGAACACCCCCCAGAAAACTAGCCACTCCATCTCAGAAACCCCCTCACCCGGACACGTGTGACCCCATCAGGATTTATGTGGATGGATCTTCCACAATCCTGGATGGGCAACGCATAACAGGTTGTGGGATTTATGTGGAGGACGCGCAGGGACGCGCCCTCGAAGAAATCGCATTAAAATTGCCCGGGCACTTAGGCGCGCAGGCAGCAGAGCTTGCGGCCATCGCCTACATTGTAGACCACCCAGATTCCTTCCCCAGCCCAGCAGACATATATTCAGACAGTCTGTATGTCTGCAACAGCCTCACCGAATTTCTGCCCCTCTGGGAAACAAGAGGATTTGTTTCCGCGGATGGAAAGCCCCTCCCCTCAGCCCCATTACTCCGCCATATTCTGGAAAAGGCCAAGAACAGGACTTTTGGCATTATAAAAGTCCGCAGCCACCATCGTTCTTCCCCCCCTGGAAATGTAAAAGCCGACGCGCTGGCTAAGGCAGGATCCAGGCATGGGTACTTTTGGACGCCCCCCGGGAGCGCCCCAGTGAGTGCGCCAGTGAGTGCAGTTCAGATCGCGCAGACTAGGATCGAGGATCTAGTAGCGGCCCAGAAGCAGGATAGTGCTCTCACTGAGATCGTGAAAGGGACGTTTCCAGCCTCATACGAGAGGTTCCGGAATACCATAACCACACATGATGGTGTGGTGCTAAAAGACAGCCTTTCTGTGGTTCCTGTACAAGATAGGAATCAGATGATGTCTATTCCATGACGGCCAGGGACACCAGGGAATAGAACCCACCGCAGCCCACCTCAAGCAGCTTTGTTGGTGGCCAAATCTTCAAGAGGATGTATCCCATTACATCGAAAATTGCTTCATCTGCGCGCAAAACAACCCAGATAGGTATGCCAAAAAGGCACATCTCAGCCACACCCGACCCGTTAACGGCCCCTGGACTAACCTCCAGATCGATTTTATAGGTCCATTGCCCCCTTGCTATAAATATGTTCTGGTGGTCATTGACACTTTTATAAAGTGGGTGGAAGCATTTCCAGCCCGCACCAACACCGCGAAAACCACCGCCAAAATCCTAACCCACCATATCTTCACAAGATGGGGACTCCCCCGCAGTATTGAATCGGACCAAGGTTCTCACTTTACGGAACGGGTCATGCAGAACGTCCTCACGATATTTGGCATAACCCAAAAATGTCACATTGCGTACCACCCTCAGTCGAATGTTATAGTGGAGCGTATGAATCGGACCCTAAAAACCACCCTTAGAAAAATGGTCCAGCAAAACAACACCACTTGGGATTCGGTCCTCCCCTTTGCACTGATGTTTTTGCGTAACACTGTTTCCACCTCCACAGGTTTCACCCCGCACACCCTCATGACCGGACGCCCCATGAAAGGGACAGAATACTTGCTAGGTTTAGACCTAACCAGCCCCGAAGTCACAGCCCTCACCCACGAGAAGGCCGTGGAACAACTACTTGCAAATATAAAAACGGCTCAGCTAGCAGCCGCTGTTAAACTTGGCACTAAAAGAAAACAGAGCAAGGCCTGTTTTGCTAAGGCAGTACATGCCACGGAGTACAACATAGGACAGCAAGTAATGTTGTCCGTGTACAACCCTAGCACGTTTCTCTCACCAAAATACTCGGGTCCCTATCCAATTACGGACAAAATAAGCCCGTCGGTATATAAAATTAAATACCAAAATGGTAAGACTGCATGGTTTCACATAAACCAGCTCAAGGTTTATGGAGCACAGTCAAACCACTCCCACCACGTCATGCTTGACGCAGCCGACCAAACCCCGCCCACATCCAACGTGACCACTCCCACCCCTTCCACGTCCAGCCCAGACACGGACTCTCCACCGACTCCACCCACGAACATTACGTTCCGCCCCGGAACGGCCACAGACTGCAGCAGCACAGACAGCGACTGTGACTCTGATGACAGCCACAGCACGCCTCCCTACCATCTTGGTCCCACACCCAGCAACTCCGACCTCAACTCCAGTGACCCCTTCCTCATCACCTACTTAAATAAACCCCACCACCGACCACCGAACTACACGGACGACCCCGACATTGTTCCCACCCAACTCGACACCACTCATTGGCACCGCGACAACTCCTGCAGACTCGTCCGCAACGACGAGGACGATCCCAACTCACACCACGCAGCTCTTTCCGCCCTGATCCACTCCAGAGTTTGGCACCCGGGAGAAGGTGACGACCTCGGGCCTGACTCCGCCAACCCTTTTGCGACCCTGTTCGCAACCGAGAACTGAGGTGTCCACATGATGATTTAAAGGAGACACGTGGTGAAAAGTGTTGTCCTTCCTGATGGAACCTGCAGAATGTTTTACGTTGTCTGTCTGTTTGTTAAATGTTGTTCATCCTACAGGAGAATTTTCTCACCGTCCCACACCCATTCACCTGAACTTTTTAACTTTTCCCACTGACACCCACCGCGGCCACACGCCCATTCTGCCGATACCTCTGAGGACTTGCCTCAGACACCCACCACCGCCACACGCCCATTCGGCCGATACCTCTGAGGACTTGCCTCAGACACCCGATCGTAGCTACTCTTCTGATTTGATGGTCGAATCAGAACAGTAACCCCACCATGATGACTACATTTTTGTCCGTTCTTTGGTCGCTCAGGCAGTGGAGAAACGGCGTGAGACCCGCCCTGCCTGGGGACCCCCCAGTTGGTCAAAAACGCTCGGGTAGGGAAGATACGGTATTGGTAGCCGTCCTACCCGGGGACTCCACCCAAATCGTACCCGTCGCGGCCCACACGCACCTCATTCGACCTTTTCTTTCAATAACAGTTTACTTTATTTAGGCAACCTTTGGGTTGCTGCCACATGCTATTTACATCCTGGAACATTTGGATGATAAACCTAGCACTGGTCCACCATTGGGAAGTGTGCCGTGTCCAAACATTTGTGTTGAAAAAAAAAAATGGGGGGAGAGTCACATACTGTGACCAATTATAAGGGTTTAATTGGCCTCAAGAAGGACAGACACACTAACACACCAGATATTAAACCGAAGTATTTACACACACTACGCTTGTCTTACAGAACTCCAGAAGCTCCAAGTCCGGAGAAAACCAGCGAACACAGGAAAAGGAAAGAAAGAAGACAGCCATGAGGACTCCTTTCATCGTGCTCAACATGTTTGTGCTGGACTTTTGGTTGCGCGAGAACGCGGACCCCATCACTCCAAACCCCTTTACTGTTAACACTTCACGGCCCAGTCACCAACCACGCTGCATTATCCTGGTGTACCACGTTCATAACTTGGTACTCCTTATCATACATCATTGAGGCACTGTTGGCATTGGCAATACTCAGTTGTGCAGTACAGACCGTGCGCCTCCGCAAGTGGAAAAGGAGAGCGTACCGCGCTCGAACCCCGGTCTATCGGATCCGATCCCCGATATTCGGCTATGACCAGACCCCAGACCCCCACGACATATGAATAATAAAACATGCACTGGCAGTTTTTCCTGTAAATAAAAAGAAAATGTATGGAAATGTATGATCCTGAGCTTGACTGCCAAGCCAGGAAAGAATATATTAAATGTTGTGATTGTTATTGTATGTTTAGAGAGATAAGATTGTATAATGCTTGAAAAATTGTTTAGGTAAAATTAGAGGTTCCCAGTTTATTTTTTTTATAGATACATGCCCCTGCCTGACATAGCGCCCTCAAGAATTGTTTAGGTAAATTTTTGTGCATAGCTAGGGTCAGAGTAGTGGCCATGTAGGAGGTGCCCCCCCCCCCCCCCCCCCCCCCGGTCAGGGAACGAAGAGGACAACATTTATGTGATCCTGCACGCTTTGCGTTAGGATCACAAGGCGGGAAGTAGCCACGTAAAATGGCTGTGTTCCGATTAATCTGGCCAAAACCCAGTTTGACATGGCTAACCCGAAAGACTGCTGGGAAAAGCAGCTAACAAGACACAAGCAGGCAGCTGCAGACAGTATTGCATATTCGGCTCTGGGGAAGTTAGCCCAGATCGATACTCAGGGCTATCAACAGCCCATCAACCCAGGTATTTGCAGTTACATTCAGGACTGTTTGCAGCCCATCTATCCAGACATCTGCAGTTAAATCGGCTATCCCTGGGAACAATTGCAACATATTAGCAATTGAATACCGGGCCAGACCTGTCGGCGCCTGCAGTGGCCGAAACAAAGACAGGTGAACGACTACCCCCCGATCGAGGAATCGCCTCACCATTGGACACATCGACCCCAGGGATTGGGGACAAATCCAATCACTTGGGACTCAGGGCCAAGGGCCGCCCCAGGAGGCGGGAAGCCCCTGGGCCCTATAAAAGTGAGGGGCCAAGTTCAGATCTCTCTCTCTCCTCTTCGCCTGCTCTAGACCTTCGCAAGACCAGCAACCGGCAACTGTAAGTTTGAATCCAGTGATCGCTATCCGGTAGAGACACCTAGCCACTGGCCTGTAGCAGCCTTTTGAATCCCGCGGGCCAGATCTGATTGGACAAGCCATTCGTTTCCCTGACCTGGTGGGCTCTTCCTAAGTTAAATATTGGCCAGTAGTGATAGGTTTATTATATAGAAAGTAGTATTAGGGTATTAATATTGCTTGTTGTATATAATAAATGACTGTTGTTTCAATCCTTACTAAGCGGTGTGCTGTATTATTAATCATAACCCGAACTTGAACCACGTGGCGGTATCATAAAGATACCTGGCGACTCGTGAGCAAAGGTGACGTAATCAGAGCCAATAGACTAAGGCTAAAAAGAGCAACAGTACACACAGTTGCCACTGTGTATCAGTGATGGAGGGAGTCCCGGGAGTGCAGGAGGCGTCCGGCGAAGGATTCTGCTTCAGTGGAAGGATGCGAGGCCCCCAAGCGTGGAATCCTGGCTTAATGACATGGCAGGTTTATTAAATTGGAGAAGGTGAAATTTGCCTTAAGGGGATCTGTGCAAGTGTTCTTCAAGCGGTGGCAGCCATTCCTAGACTACCTGGTAGTCTAGGAACGTTAGGCGATGTTCAGCAGCAGCAGCAACCGGGGGGGGGGACGTGGGGGGGAAGTTTGTGTCTGGTAGGGGATGCACTATTGTTTACTGTTTGACGTCTATTTGTTTATTTATGCACTGTTGTTCTTGTTTGTTTTTTTATTTGTGTAAAGGGGGGGTTCTATTGTGATAATCTGTGAACATTTTTTAATAAAAAACATTTTTTTTAAAAAAGTGATGGAGGGAGTGAAAGTTAAAGTGATGGATGAGGTGCCGATCAACAGGCTGCTTTGTCCTGGATGCTTTGTATATTATTTAGGTAAATGGAGAGTGTTCCATCACATAGGAACATAGGAATAGGAGTAGGCTATTCAGCCGCTCGAACCAATTCTACCATTCAACTCAATCATGCCTGATCATCTACCTGAATGCCACATTTGTGCGCCAACCTCATAACCCTTGATGTTGTTAGTATATAGAAATCTATTAATCTCGGTCTTCAGTACACTCAACGACTGAGCTTTCACGGCCCGTTGAGGTAGAAAATTCCAAAGATTCACTACTCTCTTAGCGAAGAAATTCCACCTCACTTCAGACCCAAATGGCTTACCCATATTCTGAGACTGTTGTCTATATGGACTTCAGTAAGGCCTTTGACAAGGTCCCTCATGGCAGACTGGTACAAAAGGCGAAGTCACACGGGATCAGAGGTGAGCTGGCAAGATGGATACAGAACTGGCTAGGTCATAGAAGGCAGAGGGTAGCAATGGAAGGGTGCTTTTCTGATTGGAGGGCTGTAACTAGTGGTGTTCCGCAGGGATCAGTGCTGGGACCTTTGCTGGTCATAGTATATATAAATAATTTGGAAGAAAATGTAACTAGTCTGATTAGTAAGTTTGCGGACGACACAAAGATTGGTGGAATTGCGGACTACAATGAGGACTGTCAGAGGATACAGTAGGATTTCGATCATTTGGAGACTTGGGCGGAGAGATGGCAGATGGAGTTTAATCCAAACAAATGTGAGGTAATGCATTTTGGAAGTTCCAATACAGGGAGGGAATATACAGTGAATGGTAGAACCCTCAAGAGTATTGACAGCCAGAGAGATCTAGGATTACAGGTCCACAGGTCACTGAAAGGGGCAACACCGGTGGAGAAGGTAGTCAAGAAGGCATACGGCATGCTTGCCTTCATTGGCCGGGGAATTGAGTGTAAAAATTGGCAAGTCATGTTGCAGCTGTGTGGAACCTTAGTTAGGCCACACTTGGAGTATAGTGTTCAATTCTGGTCGCCACACTACCAGAAGGATGTGGAGGCTTTAGAGAGGGTGCAGAAGAGATTTATCAGGATGTTGCCTGGTATTGAAGGCATTAGCTATGAGGAGAGATTGAATAAACTCAGTTTGGTCTCACTGGAATGACGGAGGTTGAGGGGTGACCTAATAGAGGTCTACAACATTATGAGGGGCATAGACAGAGTGGATAGTCAGAGACTTTTTTCCAGGGTAGAGGGGTCAATTGCTAGGGGGCATAGGTTTAAGGTGCGAGCAGCAAGCTTTAGTGGAGATGAACGAGGCAAGTCTTTTACACAGAGGGTAGTGGGTGCCTGGAACTCGCTGCCGGAGGAGGTTGTGGAAGCAGGAACGATAGTGATGTTTAAGGGGCATCTTGATAAATACATGAATAGGATGGGAATAGAGGGCTATGGACCCAGAAGTGTAGAAGATTTTCGTTTAGACGGGCAACATGGTCGGCACAGGCTTGGAGGGCCGAAGAGCCTGTTCCTGTGCTGTACTTTTACTTGTTCTTTGTCCGTTAGTTCTTTGTTCTTTGTCCCTTGGTTGTAGAACCCCCAACCAGGAGAAGCACTCTTCCTGCATCTACTCTGTCCCGCCCTTGAAGAACTTTGCTAGTTTCAATGAGATCACTTCTCATTCTTCTGAACCCTGGAGAATACAGGCCCCATCTCCTCAATTTCTCCTCTTAGGACAGTCCTGCCATCCCAGGAATTAATCTGTAGAACCTCTGCTGCACTCCCTCCATGGCAAGTATATCCTTCCTTAGATAAGGGGACCAAAACCATACACAATACTCCTAACCAAGGTTCTATGTAATTGAAGCAAGTCATCTTTTACTCCTGTACTCAAATCCTCTTGCTATAAAGGCTAACATATCGTTTGCCTTCCTAATTGCTTGCTGGACCTGCAAGTTAGCTTTCAGTGACTTTTGAACAGACACCCAGGTCCCTTTGAGCATCAACACTTCCCAATCTCTCACCATTAAGAAATGCTCTGCATCGCCGCTCCTCCTATCAAAGTTGATAACCTCACATTTTTCCACATTATAATCCATCAGCCATGTTCTGTAAAAGTCCCCTTGAAGTCTCCTTGCATGCTCCTCACAACCTACATTTCCACCTAGTTTTACGTCATCTGCAAACTTCATTTGGTCCCACATCCAAATCATTGATACAGATTGTAAATAGCTGGAGCCTATTGGAGGCAGCACAATAGCACAGAGCGCAGCATGGTAGCACAGTGGTTACCACTGTTGCTTCACAGCGCCAGAGTCCCAGGTTCGATTTCCGGCTTGGGCCACTGTCTGTGTGGAGTCTGCACGTTCTCCCCTTGTCTGCATGGGTTTCCTCCGGGTACTCTGGTTTCCTTCCACAAGTCCCGAAAAATGTGCTGTTCGGTAATTTGGACATTCTGAATTCTCCCTCTGTGTACTCGAAGAGGTGCCGGAATGTGGCGACTAGGGGCTTTTCACAATAACTTCATTGCAGTGTTAATGCAAGCCTACTTGTGACAATAAAGATTATTAAAAAGCAGTGATTCTTGTGGTGACCCACTATTCACAGCCTGCCATTCTGAAATGGCTCATTTATTCCAACTCTCTGTTTTCTGTCCATTAATCAATCTTCAACTCATGCCAATATTATCCCCTATATGCCATGTTCTCTAATTTTATTTACCAACCTCCTGTGTGGGATCTTATCAAAAGCCTTCTGAAAATCCAAACAAATCACAGCCACTCGGGGGGCGGGATTCTCCACTCCCGCGCCGAAGTGGCCGCGCCGTCGTGAACGCCATCGAGGTCCACGACGGCGCGAAACGGACCCGATCCCGACCGATTCAGGCCCTGACAATGGGCTAGGATTGGGGCCGCGTCATCTACACGCGCCAGGCCTTGTCGCCCGCGTAAAGGCGGCGCCGCATAGATGACGCAGCCGGCGCCACATAACTGGCATCATCCGCGCATGCACGGGTTGGCCGGCGCCAACCCGCGCATGCGTGGTTGCCATCCTCTCTAAGTCCGCCTCGCAAGAAGATGGCAGACGGATCTTGCGGGGCCGCGGAAGGAAGGAGGTCCTCCTTCAGAGAGGATGGCCTGACGATCGGTGGGCACCGATCACGGGCCACCCCACATTTGAGGTACCCCCCAGTGCAGGATCCCCCCTCGCCCCCCCGCAGGCCGCCCCCCAGCGTTCGCGCACTGTTCCCGACGGCAGCGACCAGGTGTGGACGGCGCCGGGGGGGAACCCGCCGTTTTGGCCTGGCCGCTCGGCCCATCCGGGCCTGAGAATAGCGGGGGTGCCGGAGAATCGTCATTTTGGGTGTCTCTGGCGATTCTCCGGCATGCGGCCCGCAGAACTCGACCGGGCCGTTCCCGCCGCTTGGGAGAATCGCGCGCGTCGGACCGGCGTCCCGGGAAATTTTGGCGGCCCAGGCGATTCTCCCAACCGGCGCAGGAGTGGAGAATCTCGCCCAGGGTTTTCCATTACTTACTGCAAGTAACATCCTTAAAAAAAAACCAACAGTTTTGTCAAACATAATTTCCCTTTTGTAAATCCATGGTGACTCCGCCCAATCCAATCATTATTTTCTAACTGTCCAGTTATAACATGCTTCAAAATAAATTCTAGTATTTTTCCTACTACTGACATCAGGCAAACAGGTCTATAGGTCTGTTTTCTTACTCCCTGCTTTCTTAAGCAGTGCGGTTACATTGGCATTCTTCCGATCTGCAGGCACCATTCCAGAATCACTCCTGACTTATGTTGTGTAGATGACAGACAGACTTTGGAGAGTCAGGAGGGGAGTTACTTGCCTCAGATTTCCCAGCCTCTGACCAGTTCTTGTAGCAACAATATTTATGTGTCGGGTTCAGTTCAGGTTCTGGTCAATTTTAACCCCCCCACCACCACCACCACACCCGCCCCCAGGATGTTGATATTGAGCGATCCTGTGATGCTAATGCCACTGAATGTCAAGTGGAGGTGGTTAAATACTCTCTTGTTGGAGACAGTCATTACCTGGCACTTGTGTGGTGCAAACGCTATAATACTTTTTCTCTCCTTCCTCTTCTCTTCCCAAAAACTGACAAACAGTCCCAGTGATTCATTAATGAAAGTGACCTTCTAGTAACTTGCTGTGTCACTATTGTTGATGCGAGAACCAGGGCTGGGAGCAATAAACTACTGGATTCAATACTATCAAATCCAATCTTATCCTCCACATCAACTGCACAGGTATACAAGAGGAAAGATTATTTTAATCAGGGATGTTGGAGCCATCTCCAGCGATCTTAATGGCACCACAGCTGAAATCAACTATTCTGTGTAAGCCAGGCTTTGAACCTACAACCGTCTCAGCCTGTATAGTTCAGTCCTCACTGAACCATATAACGTGCTGTTTCTGATGCCCAGTTCAGAAAACAGGAAGGATTTCCACCCACTTTAGCTATTGTTCTATTGCATACTGACATCATTCACTGAGAATGTAGCATATTCAGAGCACAAACCTTACTGTGCTTACCAAATAGCTTCTATACTCACGCTTCTCAATGCAATTAAACAATATTTAAAATGTTAAAAATTGGAACCACAGCACTATAAAAATAGTGTATTTTGCTGAATGATTTTACCAGGAAACGAACACAATTTTGGTTTGTATTTCAACCCTGGATGAATGATAAAGCTTTACTCGCATCTTTATGTCCTCAATTACAACACCGGACAAGGACAGAATAAAGTTATTGTCTATTAAGGGAAGTAAATAAGTCCCAAGTAAATAAAACTTTTACAGTCCCTGAGTCGGCATTTCATAAAACTGTTAAATATACAAATGTAAAAATCATATTTGCAGACACCTACTACAATAGAAACTAGGGCCATTATTTTATGGCCCCTCATGACTGGCGGGATATTACAGTCCCACCAGAGCAAACAGCAATTAAATGGCTCTCCACAACTGCTGAGCACACCATGGTGGGGTCCTAAAATCCTGGCCTAAATGAAGAAGGCACTGAATAGAGGGCGTACATCGGACATGCTGTGCTAACTCCACGTTATTGCAATTACGCAGCTCTTCCTTCTTTCTTCTGCCTATTTGATGTTCTGTAACTGCAAGGCTAAAAAAATTAATCTTTTTATTAAGAGCTTCCATCTCACGGAGAAGGCCTTAGGTCAACCCACAACCAATAACCTGCTCTGAAAACTCTGCTCCTATTTTGACAACTCCACCATAGCAGCTGACACAATCCATAACATTCTAAAGCAATCAACAACATTGTACATAAAAGGAGCCACGTTATTCTAAAATTTAAAAAGTCAATCTGCCCCACATTCCAATGTTAATTGATTCTTGACAAAATTCCATTATCTTCATCCAAGCTGATCAGCTCTCCCTTCGAAAATACCCTATCCAGGGCATTCAATTTAGCTGAAATCCATTCTATTAGATTTGGAGATATATTGTTTGCTGAGAAACAGACTAACAAACGGGGGTGAAAATATTACCTCCACCCTCACAGAACTCAAGACACCACTCAGCATGGATAGTGCAAAAAGTAATAGGCTCGCAACAAATCGATTAACCGGGTTCCAGTTATATCACTGCTATAAAAGAAATTGCGGGACACAAATGTGCATTTTTACTATCCGGAACTGGATCCCAGCTTCTACCCTTGCCCTGAAGAACGGAATTAGATTCATATCTATGTTTTCTTTTGATGTGAATATATTGCAATGTTTGCTTGAGAGGAACGCTGTACAAAGTAAAACGTCTTTTTTATGAAAAAAAAACCTCCTCTGGTAAATGTTAACGATACAACGTCCTTCAAAGATAATCTCCCAGAAGGTGATGATTAATGTAATTTTAGTTATTAAGGGAGTGAGAAACACCAATGGTAAAGAATGGGTGGACACCACTGGAAGAGAAGAGTTTAGGAACGATATTGTATTAATTTCTTATTTAAATGTCAGCTTTATTGGTGATGCCGTTTATTTATTCAGGGGCACGGGAGGGGGGAGGAAGGCAGATTTAAAGTTTTGTATGGAAATACATCTGCGGCGAGATCAATCGACCCTGGGAACTGACCCCTCCGTCTCAACAGGGCGCTGTTGATACAAATGCGAGCGCCTATTGTGTGGCCGCAAACAAATCAGGGCACTGGTCTTAAAGCGTGGCAATCCCCCGTTCTCTTCGCTCTCAAGTAATTACCTTTCATCGGAAATAAATGTTGCCGACCGATCCCTCCTCCAGCCGTGCGGGGTAACAAGGCACACTTCACTGCGGTACAGGGACAATTACAGCACGGTCATCCTTCTCTTAAATTAAACTCTTCCCTCCCCCTCCAACACACACACACATTACTCCAAGACAAGGCGGCAGCCGCTTATTACGCGCTGCGAAGCATTTACCTTCCCGCAAGCAGATTCGGTGCCACCCCCTTTGCTGAGAAGCTCGCACCGCCCCCGCTATCTCCCTCGCCCAGAGGCAGCTCCTTTTGTGGAAAGACAATTAAAGCAATGGTCCCAGATTGCTGGGGAAAGCAAATGCACAATATTGCAGAGACAAACCCCCCAGCCGAAGTGGAGATTTGCCCGTCAACGCGTTAAAAGTTTAATGTTTTGGTCAAAAACGTGACTCATTTCAAAGGCGGGCGTTCTCATTGCACCAGTTGTGTGGCCTGAGATTGGCAACTGGAGAGGTCAGTTGGCAACTTGAGTTATGTTGTAGGTCAGGCATTTTCAAAGTGGGGGTCGCGACCCGCAGGAGGATCGTGGGCGGGTGTCGGTACGGTCGTGGAGCCATCCATCACGGCGCTCCCGATTGCGCAAATTCACGCGCAACGGTCGCAGCAGACGACTTTTAACAATGCCGGCTGCAGTGGCCTTCAAAATGACCGCCGCGACCATCTAAAAAAAATGCGGGCACACTGCACATGCATGCTGATGCGACCATCAATTCACTCGAAGACACGTGGAGAAGTAAACCGTGTATTTAATCAGCTTAGAACTGAGCCTGCCTGTGACCGGTACAACACTGAAGGCGGCCCCGCAGGTCAGCAGCTCTTACACTTCCCGTAAAGGGTGTAGAGCCATGGGCGGAGCCCGTACATGCCCCAACATATTCCCTGTGGGTGAAGCCACATAATGGCCCATAGGTAGAGCCCACAGGGTTAATAACATAACACAGTGCACTGGTGAATTATCAGTAATTATACATTCACCACACATGCCCTCTCATTGGTGCACATGCACAGTGCAGCTGCATTTTTAAAATATGGTCGTGGCCGTCATTTTGAAGGCCGCTTGCCGGCTGCTGCAACCGTTGGGCGCGAATTTGCACAATCGGAGACGCAGAAGATTTTCTTTTAATTCAGTGTAATCTTCCTGCCTGAAGGAAGGGAGAGAGCAGGTCACGCCCCCCCCCCCCCCCCCCCCCCCCGCCTGCCCCCCCCACCCCCGAACGTGCTTTGGGCGCGATTGCGATTCCTCCATTTTGTCAGCAGCAAACAAGGTAAGAGAAAATGGTGGGTCGCGAAGGTCGGCCAGCGTGGGTCCTGAAGGTTGGCCGGTTGGTAAAAATGGGTCCCCGGGAAAAAAGTTTGAAAAACACTGCTGTATGTTGTGAGTCCCTGCCCTCGGTTGCTTGGCGAGAGTTCCCTGCATGCTTACATTTATTTTCAATGACGTGAGAGTTTGGGCAGGGGAGTTGGTTTTCTCAAAAGATTTTAAAGAAAAAGACTGCAATACATTTGTATCAGGAACAGAAAAATTGCTGGACAATCTCAGCAGGCCTGGCAGCATCCGTGGAGAGAGAAGGGAGCTAACGTTTCGAGTCTGGAGACTCTTTGTCAATGCCTTTGCAACATTATGCAACTACGTTTGCAGAGTTGCAGGAGGTCCTAAGTGAACCCAGTTAGACCTTCCCCCCCACTGACGTTTTACTCGACCTGATGTCAAACACAAGCATCCTTGAAGGGGATTTCACATTATTTGGCTTCATTAATATTTCATTGTCAGGCCAGAACCTAACTCCTGTGTTGACATTTAGCCAAATCCAGTGGGCCCTGCTATATAAATGGTGATAATATATCTGTATCTAACACAGCAATAGGAATGTGTAGTAAGAAGCATGTCACATATTGTTACTCGCGCAAAGTGAAAATCATCTTTCACAGTTAAAAAATTTTGATGAATGTCACCCTTAGAAATAAACACAGCTCTAATAGCCCTTGCAATCCATTCCACTCCTGACCATCTCAGATGTTACTCCTAACATATCCTCAGTGTTTATAGCTCTTGTCATGCTCTGGCAGGTTATTGGAAACAAACGTTAACTGGAGGGATTACATGGGGGGTGCCCTTGTGTATTTCAGAGATTCTCTAAGCACCAGTGCACATTCTAACAACTCTGATCCAACGAGTGATATCTAACTTTGTCAGGCGATGCTGTAATCCAGCACTCGCAGTGGGGAGCTCAGAGGGAGTGCAATGAAGAAATTCAAAAAATTGCCTGTCATTTGTCATGGCTTTATTTTAAACTTCCTATCTATTGGAGTGATTCAGCCCCCGACTGCCATTCAATGGAAGAATGGTGTTTTCAGGAAATGGAGCAGTATTACTTTTGATCTTTTTTTTTATATGTTCGTTTTGATCTGTCGGTGTCACTAGTAAGGCCAGCATTTATTGTCCATGCGAATTGACCTTGAGGAGATAATGATGAGCGACCATCATGAACCATTATATTTTTGATGCCATTAGACGTGGCTTGGGGGGGATAAGGTGGAGAAGTAGGCTGCAAGTGTTGGGCACACTGGATAAGTGGAGCTTGTTCAAGGATCAGCTACTGCGTGTTCTTGATAAGTATGTACCGGTCAGGCAGGGAGGAAGGCGTCGAGCGAGGGAACCGTGGTTTACCAAAGAAGTGGAATCTCTTGTTAAGGGGAAGAAGGAGGCCTATGTGAAGATGAGGTGTGAAGTTTCAGTTGGGGCGATGGATAGTTACAAGGTAGCGAGGAAGGATCTAAAGAGAGAGCTAAGACGAGCAAGGAGGGGACATGAGAAGTATTTGGCAGGTAGGATCAAGGAAAACCCAAAAGCTTTCTATAGGTATGTCAGGAATAAGCGAATGACTAGGGAAAGAGTAGACCAGTCAAGGACAGGGATGGGAAGTTATGTGTGGAGTCTGAAGAGATAGGCGAGATACTAAATGAATATTTTTCATCAGTATTCACTCAGGAAAAAGATAATGTTGTGGAGGAGAATGCTGAGACCCAGGCTAATAGAATAGATGGCATTGAGGTACGTAGGGAAGAGGTGTTGGCAATTCTGGACAGGCTGAAAATAGATAAGTCCCCGGGTCATGATGGGATTTATCCTAGGATTCTCTGGGAGGCCAGGGAAGAGATTGCTGGACCTTTGGCTTTGATTTTTATGTCATCATTGGCTACAGGAATAGTGCCAGAGGACTGGAGGATAGCAAATGTGGTCCCTTTGTTCAAAAAGGGGAGCAGAGACAATCCCGGCAACTATAGACCGGTGAGCCTCACGCCTGTAGTGGGTAAAGTCTTGGAGGGGATTATAAGAGACAAGATTTATAATCATCTAGATAGGAATAATATGATCAGGGATAGTCAGCATGGCTTTGTGAAGGGTAGGTCATGCCTCACAAACCTTATCGAGTTCTTTGAGAAGGTGACTGAACAGGTAGACGAGGGTAGAGCAGTTGATGTGGTGTATATGGATTTCAGCAAAGCGTTTGATAAGGTTCCCCACGGTAGGCTATTGCAGAAAATACGGAGGCTGGGGATTGAGGGTGATTTAGAGACGTGGATCAGAAATTGGCTAGCTTAAAGAAGACAGACGGTGGTGGTTGATGGGAAATGTTCAGAATGGAGTTCAGTTACAAGTGGAGTACCACAAGGATCTGTTCTGGGGGCATTGCTGTTTGTCATTTTTATCAATGACCTAGAGGAAGGCGCAGAAGGGTGGGTGAGTAAATCTGCAGACGATACTAAAGTCGGTGGTGTTGTCGATAGTGTGGAAGGATGTAGCAGGTTACAGAGGGATATAGATAAGCTGCAGAGCTGGGCTGAGAGGTGGCAAATGGAGTTTAATGTAGAGAAGTGTGAGGTGATTCACTTTGGAAGGAATAACAGGAATGCGGAATATTTGGCTAATGGTAAAGTTCTTGGAAGTGTGGATGAGCAGAGGGATCTAGATGTCCATGTACATAGATCCCTGAAAGTTGCCACCCAGGTTGATAGGGTTGTGAAGAAGGCCTATGGAGTGTTGGCCTTTATTGGTAGAGGGATTGAGTTCCGGAGTCAGGAGGTCATGTTGCAGCTGTACAGAACTCTGGTACGGCCGCATTTGGAGTATTGCGTACAGTTCTGGTCACCGCATTATAGGAAGGACGTGGAGGCTTTGGAGCGGGTGCAGAGGAGATTTACCAGGATGTTGCCTGGTATGGAGGGAAAATCTTATGAGGAAAGGCTGATGGACTTGAGGTTGTTTTCGTTGGAGAGAAGAAGGTTAAGTGGAGACTTAATAGAGGCATACAAAATGATCAGGGGGTTGGATAGGGTGGACAGTGAGAGCCTTCTCCCGCGGATGGAAATGGCTGGCACGAGGGGACATAGCTTTAAACTGAGGGGTAATAGATATAGGACAGAGGTCAGAGGTAGGTTCTTTACGCAAAGAGTAGTGAGGCCGTGGAATGCCCTACGTGCTACAGTATTGAACTCGCCAACATTGAGGGCATTTAAAAGTTTATTGGATAAACATATGGATGATAATGGCATAGTGTAGGTTAGATGGCTTTTGTTTCGGTGCAACATCGTGGGCCGAAGGGCCTGTACTGTGCTGTATCATTCTATGTTCTATGTTCTATGTTCTGTGTGGTGTTCCTGAAATGCTGTTTTGGGTGGGGGGCAGGGGTGGGGTGGGGATTCCAGGATTTAGATCAGGGGAGGTGGTGGCACAGTGTTAATGACACTGGACTGCTAATCCAGAGACCAGGGTAATGCTCTGGGGACCAGGGTTCGAATCCCACCATGGCAGATGGTGGAATTAAAGACTCAGGGGCAAGAGTGCTACCAGCTGATCCAAGTCTGACACTGTCACAGTGATGCCACACTGGGTTATATGCTGCATTAATGCCAAGGGCTGCCACTTCATCTCTGACATTCAACCTTTCTGCCTATTTTTGGACAAAGGATGTTATGAAATCTGGAGACGAATAGTACCTGTGGAACTCAAACTGAGCAACAATTGTTGCTAACTTTTGGTTGGTTCAATTGGCTCTGCTTTATAACCTTTGCTCTCAAGTCGCCAGGTATCTTTATGATACCACCATGAGGTTCAAGTTCAAGTAATGATAGGGACACTCAATACACCAATTAGTAAGATTCAAATCAAAGCACAGTAATCGCTACTCATGCATAAATTCTACTTCTAAGCTACTTCTACAACTAACAGGCCTATACTTAGCTTCAGGCTGGCCCACCAGGTCAGGGGAACAAATGGCCTTTTGTTCAGGTTCGGAGTCTGCGGGATTCAAAGTTGGTACTGACTGGTAGCTAGGAGCGCCTATCTTATAGCGAGCATTGACTTAAGACTTACTGGATCTTGGCAGTAGCTGAACCGGTCACTGTCAAGGGTTGGTTCGCGTTGCTGAGTGGCCCGGTCAAGAAGAGCGATTTGAACTTGGGGGCTTAACTTTATAGTCCCCAAGGGCTTCCCGCCTTTCGGGGCGGACCCTGTATCTGGTTCCAAGTGATTGGACTTCATTCCAATCGCTTGGTTTGATTTCTCCAATACTGGAGCGGTTCCCTGATCGATGGGTGGTCTTGAGGTGTCCGTTAACCTCTTTTGTGTTGGCTCCTGCTGGCGCCGAGGAGTCTGGCTTGGCTTTGTTTATCCCAAATGTTTCGATTGTACCCGGGGATCGCTCATTAGTATGTAGATGGCTGCTACATTATTATGCAGATGGCTGCTTGTATCGATGCTGTCTGGGCTTTTGCAGAGTTTAATACACAGTAAACTTGCACCTGCTAGTTTCTGCCTCTGTTGGCTGAATTTCCCTGAAGCCTTTGCTGTTCTCCATTTTACGTCGGGAGTTGGCCAACCCAGGTGGCTACACACCCTCCTTGTGATCCTAACGCAAAGGGAGAAGGATCACAAAACTGCGTTGTTTTTCATTCCCTGACCTGGCGAGCACTCTTCTATGGCCTCTACACTGATCATAACTATGCAAAAAATTTTTAACTGACAATTCTGGGGGGCGCTATGTCAAACAGGGACATGCATTACAAAATAAGAAAATCGGAACCTCTAACTATCCTTAATAAACTACACTCACTCAAACATTCAATCATACTAACTTCCTAAATAATACAAACAAAATCATAGCAGCATTATACGCATTTTTCTGGCTTGGCAGTCAAGCTCAGGATTGTACAAGTGCTCATGAAACATTTCTTTATTCACAACAAAAATGCAAACGAATGCTCTTTATTATAGATCGCGGGGGTCGGGGGTCTGGTCATATCCGAAAATAGGGGATCTTATCCTGTATACCGGGGTGCGAGCGCGCTAGGCTCTCCTTCTCCATTTTCTCAGACGAATAGTCTGCACGATGCAGCAGAGTATCGCCAATACTAATAGGGATTCCATCAAGTAGGACAGGGAGTACCAGGTTATAAACCTGTCACACCAAGATGGTGTGGTGTCGCTTGTCACTGGGCTTTGGGTACTGTGGGGAAGTGAATCATTCACGGCTGGGGGGGGGGGGGGGGGGGGGGGGGGGTTGAAGTCAGGGGGTTCACGTTCGCGCATAACCAAATGTCCATTAGGGTTATGAGCCACGCGGAGGATGTCCTCATGGTTCTTCTTCTTTCACTTCTCTTCTCTTCTCTGGTCCTGGAGCTTCTGGAGTTCTGTGGGATCAAGCATAGTGTCTGTTACTATCTTGGTTTAATATCTTGAATGATAGCCTGTCTGTCCTTTAGTGCCAATTATTCCCTCTATAATTGGTCATTATGTGTGACTCCCTCATTTTTCTTTCAAAAACCAAATTTCAGGACACGACACACTTACAAATACTGAACCAGTGCGAGCCGCCTCGCAGGCTGTGCGATTTACCATCCAAATGTTTGAGGATGTAAATAGCAGAGGGTTGGCAACCTAAGGGTTACCTGAAAATAAAACAAAACTTTTTGAACAAAACTTGCCGAAATGAGGTGCGTATGGGCCGCGACGGGTAAGATTTGGATGGAGTCTCCGGGTAGGACGGCGACCAATGCTGTGTGTGCCCTACCCAAGCGTAGCTGACCAGGGTGGGGGGGGGGGGGTTTCCAGGCAGGGCAGGTCCCAATGCCGGTTTCTCCACTGCCTGAGCAACCGACAAGAACGGGCAAGAAATGTAGTCAACGTGGGGGGTTGCCGTATTGGTTCTTCCTTCGAACCAGAAGGGCAGTTATGAATGGGGGTCTGTGTTTCAGTCGAGAGACGAGTTCCTCTGAACTGGCGTCTGGGACATTACCAAGTCTCTGCGTACAAGTTCTCAGAGGTTTCGGCCGAAAAATAAGGCGTGGGGCTGTGGGAAAAAAAATTCCCGGTCTAACATACAACATTTAACAGAACAAGTACAAACAACATCAAACATGCTGCAGGTTCCATCAGAAAGGACACCATTTTCTCCTCAGCGGTTCCGTTTTAAAACATCATCTGGACACCTCAGTTATCGGTTGCGAACAGGGTTGCAAAGGGGTTCTCGTTTTGGGAGTCAGACTCAAAGTCGTCATCTTCTCCCGGATGCCAAACCTTTGAGTGTATCAGGGCTGATAGGGCTGCATGGTGTGATGTGGGAGCGCTCTCGTCATTCCGGACGAGTCTGTACGAATTATGTCGGTGCCGAAAGGTGGTGTCTAGTTCTGTGGGGACGGAATTGGGGTTGTCATTGTAGGTCGGTGGTCGGTGGTGGGGTTTGTTTAGGAAAGTGATCATGAAGGGATCACTCGAATCGTGGTCAGAATCGCTGGGTGTGGGTCCTGTTGCATGGGGATAGTAGGGAGGCGTGCTGTGGCTATTGTCTGAGTCACAGTCACTGTCGCTACTGCTGCTGTCTGTGGGCGTTCCGGGGCGGAGTGTATATTTTGGGGGTGGAGTCGAGGTTGAGTCCGTAGCTGGGCTGGACGTGTTGGGGGAGGGTATGGTTACGTTGGCTGTGGGCGGGGCGTGGTCTGCTGCGTCGAGCATGACGTGGTGTGCATGGTTAGACTGTGTTCCATATGCCTTCATCTGGTTGATATGGAACCACGCAGTCTTTCCATTGGGGTACTTTATTTTGTAGACGGAAGGGCTTACTTTGTCCACAATGGAGTACGGACCCGAATACTTTGGTGACAGGAATGTGCTGGGGTTGTATACGGAGAGCATGACTTGCTGTCCTACACTGAACTCAGTCGCATGCACTGTCTTATCAAAACAGGCCTTGCTCTGTTTCCTTCTTGTGCCCAATTTTACTGCGGCTGCTAGCTGAGCCTTTTTTAACGTTTTCCACTAATTGTTCTACTGCTTTCTCGTGTGAGAGGGCCGTCACTTCGGGGCTGGTCAAATCTAATCCTAATAAAAATTCTGTGCCTTTCATGGGGCGTCTAGTCATGAGAGTGTGTGGGGTGTAACCTGTAGAAGTTGAAACTGTATTTCGCAAAAACATCAGCGCAAAGGGGAGGACCGAATCCCAAGTGGTGTTGTTTTGCTGGACCATTTTTCTGAGGGTGGATTTTAGGGTCCGATTCATGCGCTCCACGATACCACTCGACTGGGGGTGGTATGCAATGTGGAATTTTTGGGTAATGCCAAATATCGTCAGGACGTTCTTCATGACACGTCCCGTAAAATGGGAACCTTGGTCGGATTCAATGCTGCGGGGGAGTCCCCATCTCGTAAAGATGTGGTGGGTTAGGATCTTGGCTGTGGTCTTTGCCGTGTTTGTTCTGGATGGGAATGCTTCCACCCATTTTGTAAACGTGTCTATCACCACGAGTACATATTTATAACCATTCCTGCAAGGGGGCAATGGTCCAATATAATCAATCTGGAGGTTAGTCCAGGGGCCATTAACGGGTCGGGTGTGACTGAGCTGAGCATTTTTGGCGTATCTTCCGGGTTGTTCTGGGCACAGATAAGGCAATTCTCAATGTAGTGATTTACATCTTCTTTCAAACTCGGCCACCAACAGAGCTGCCTGAGGTGGGCTGTAGTGGGATCGATTCCCTGATGTCCATGACTGTCATGGAATAAACAAATCAGTTGATTCCTGTCCTGTTCAGGAACCACATAAAGGGTGTCTTTTAACACCACACCGTCATGTGTGGTCAGTGTATACTTAAACCTATCAGAAGATGCTGGGAATCTTCCTTTTAAAATCTCCCTGAGATTGCTGTCCTGCTTCTGGGCCTGCACTAAATCCTCAATATTAGCCTGTGAGACCTGAACTGCATTCACTGGTGCTCTTTCGGGGGGTGTCCAAAAATATCCATGCCTGGAACCTGCTTTAGCCAGTGCGTCTGCTTTTACATTTCCAGGGGGGGAGGAACGATGGTGACTTCGAACTTTGACTATTCCAAAGGTCCTGTTCTGTGCTCGCTCTAAAATGTGACGGAGCAATGGGGCTGAGGGGAGGGGTTTTCCCGTCTGCAGAAACAAATCCTCTTGCTTTCCACAGGGGTAGGAATTCCGTAATGCTGTTGCAGACATAGAGGCTGTCCGAATATATGTCTGCTGGGCTGGGGAAGGAATCTGGGTGTTCCACTATGTATGCGCTGGCCGCAAGTTCTGCTGCATGCGCGCCTAAGTGTCCTGGAAATTTTATTGCTATTTCTTCTAGGGCGCGTCCCTGCGTGTCCTCGACGTAAATGCCTCATCCTGTTATGCGCTTACCTTCTAATACTGTGGAAGATCCATCCACATATATCCTAATGGGTTCGCACGTGTCAGTGTGCTTGGGGCTCTGGGTTGAACTACCTATCTTTCTGGGGGTTCTTTTCACAATAAAGGGGCCTGTGTTGTGGTGTGGAGAGATAATTTTGCATTCATGGGGCGTTCCGGGGGACTGTAGGTGGTCGGCTAAAAAAGTGTGGGTCTTTGTCCTTTTAACAGTGATGTCCCATCCCTGCAAAAGAAGGGTCCATCTAGCTGCTCTAATCTGACTAACTGTACCGTCCTAAGTCGTCCATCCAGTAAAAGTTCGGTGGGATTGTGTTCCACAGGAGTGTGATGGGGTTTAGTCCGGTTATGTACGAAAAATACTGTACTGCCCAAAAAACTGAGCAGGTGCCTTTCGCAGGCTGAAAATCCCTGCTCCACAGCATCTAAAACTCTGGAGGCATAAGCCATGGGCCTTAACTGTTCGTGCTGTTCCTGAAGGAGCACGGCCGAAAAGGTGCGGCCTGTGCTTGCTACCTCTATCGCATAGGGGGAAAGCGGGTCTGGAACTTGTAGTGCGGGGGCTGCTATGAGTGCTTGTTTCAAAGAGTCCACAGCATTCGTATGCTGCGGAAGCCATTCCCAGGGGGTTCCTTTCTTTAGGAGGTCTGAGAGTGGTGCTGCCTTGCTGGTGAAACCGTCAATGTGGTTTCGGCAGTAGCCAACCAGTCCTTAAAAAGACCGGAGGGCTGAAACGTTCTGGGGAAGGGGCAATTTAGCAATCGAGTCAATCCTTTTGTGCTCGATCTCGCGTTTACCATGTATGATAATTGTACCCAAATATATCACCTTGTGTTCCAAAATCTGGGCCTTTTTGGGGTTAACTTTACATCCAATTGCTTGTAGGAGTTCCAGGAGTTTGGACAGAAGCTCGATGTACTCTTCCTTGGTGTCTGTCTGCAGTAGTAGGTCGTCTACGTACTGGACCAGACATTCGGGGCGAGAGAATTTGGCTAAACCATTTGCCAGCTGTCGGTGGAAAATGGAGGGGGAGTTGTGGAATCCTTGTGGAAGGCATGTCCACGTGTACTGTTGATTTTTAAAGTTGAAGGCAAATTTGTACTGGCACGCCTTTGCCAATGGAATGGACCAGAATCTTTTACTGATATCCAAAACCGTAAAGTATCGGGAATTGAGTCCCTGCTTGAGCATGGTCTCGGGACTTCTGGCTACTGTGGGGGCTGCTGCGGGGGTTCCCGGTAATCGATGGTCAGTCGCCATGATCCATCGGGCTTTCTCACTGGCCAAATCGGGGCATTATTAGCGGAGGCTACTGATCTGAGTACGCCCTGCTCTAATAAGCTGTCGATTACTTTTGCAATTTCCCCCTCTGCCTCTTGGGGAAATCCATATTGTTTTTGGGGTCTAGGGTCAGGTCCTGTGATTTGTACTGAACCAGTCATCCGGCCACAGTCGTGTTTGTGGGTTGCGAATGCTGACCTGTTCTTTTGTAACACTGCCCTAACCTGCTTGTCCATACTAATTGTCGTCGGGTTAAACCAAAATTTGCCTACTGTGCTAATTTTGTTGCCGTATTCACCTATTGTGAGCGTTGCGGGGGCTCTTGCAGATTTTGCCATTTTCCAGACACATTGGTTGACTGGATCAAATGATAGGTTGTGGGAATTCATAAAGCCTATGCCCAAAATGTGTTCTGCTGTATGGGGCAGGTCGACTAAAACTATGGGGTGCTTGGTGGTGATGTTGCCGATTTGAATGGGTACAGGGGCTGTGATGTGTCCCTGCTGTGAGTGGCCTGTAAAGCCACTGAGGGTGATAGTGGCTGCAGTGGGCCACGTGTCCTTTTGAAACATGGTGGAGGAATTTATTGTGGTGCGGGACCCTCCTGTGTCCTAGAGAAACTCGATGGGCTGTCCCCGTATTTTTGCTGCAACTACCGGTCGTCCGGACGTATCCCAAAGGGTGTCGCAGACCCAACTGGGGGAGCCCGAACACCGTCAGTCCGTTCCGTTCAGGTCCGTCTGATCTGAACGGGTGCTCACACTATGTATGGTCTCTGTCTTATTCTTATTCAGGGTACCTGCCTGCTGTGCTCTCTGTGGCTTTCGTGGGGCATTGCATTCTCTTGCAAAGTGTCCCAACTGTCCACAGTTGTAACACTCCTGTGACTTTTGTGGAGGGCTGTTCTTGCTTTCATTTACCCATGCGGGGTTCTGGTGTATTTTAACTGCTTGTATGTCTGCTTCTGCCTGCTTTTCTTCGGGATTTTTAACTGCGGGCTTGTTTTGCACAGACTGCTCCCAGGTGCGGGACAATCTTTTTACGACCCATTTCTCATTATGAGCCTCCTCTGAGGGATCATAATTCGCACAAGCTTTTTGTCCTGTTTCTGTGGCATGGGAGATAAGGGTGCGGGTCCATTTGGCCATGTTGTCTGGGGACAAATGGGCGCATTCTATGTCTCCGAAAACTGCTGCATAATGGATCCACAGGCGTCCAGCAAACGCAGTGGGGTGCTCGGTTTTCTTTTGCCTGCACTTATTGAGGCCATCTACGGGGTCACCCCGGTTATTCCCGATCGCGTCTAGGACCTATGCATTTCTGCAAGGGTGCCTCCTCGTACATTATGTGGGTCGGGAAGGGCTGCTACGACCGAAGGGCCCAAACTCAAAACTGTGAGCTTTACATGCTCACACTCGTCCAGGCCGTACATGGTCGCCTGCTGCTTTACTCTGGCAAAGAAGTGGTGGGGGTCTGAGGTGGGGAGGAACGGTGTGATTTTCTCGCATGCGTCCCATAATTGGGTCACTGTTAAGGGGGTGGTGTACAGAAATTCCATGTCATCCGAGGTGGCTGTGCGGTGGGTGGTGACTGGGTTCATTGGAGCCTGAACTATCTGCTCTGTGGGGGGTTGGGGCGCTTTTCTCTTTTGGGGCTTTCCCTGCGCACATGTTCCCTGAACATATCTCTGCGCTGTCTCATTTAACTCTTCCCAATCAGGGCCGTCTTCCTCATCTAACTTTGATCCAAAAGTTTACTGGAATCCTTTTTGAACTGAAAGCAGAGATTGCAGTTCTGCAATATGCTTCTGGCACTTTGCATGGTCTAGTGAGCTTTGTCTTTGCTCCGTGGTGGCAGCATGGAGTGCTCTTAATGCTGCCTCCGGGTCACTACACTGCCTCTGCAATGCCGCTACCTGCTTCTCGGTTTCTTCTCGTACCAGGACTGCACGTTGCGTGTCCTGATAGGCCTTTTCGTACTGGGACTGGAAGCTGCTTAAGTGCGCCAGACAAGACTGGTGTGCCCACTTGGCATCATCCACCTCTCCGTCTTTTGCTGCCAACTTCCTCCTTAACTCTACGTTCTCTCTTTCTACCTCACTGACATCGACCTTGCTCATTCGATGTATGCCTTCTATCTCTTTCCGGAGCGTCCTAACAACCTTCCCTGTGCCTCGCAATTGTGCCAAGCAGGACACGATTGCCATCGGCTTGCGAGCTTTTCCTAAGTTCTTCTTGTGAATCTCGCTCATGTTCTCCCACCAAGTATGTCCTATACTCCCGGGACCTGTTTTCTCATTGTTACAGAATTCGCTCCAAAGGGGCCATCCTTTCCCTTTGAGGTACTTCCTGATTTCGTCTTCCCAAACGGGACACTGTCCTACTCTACAGCTGCTGGTCGCTGCGACCACAAATTCTTCGGGTTTCATGAGGTGTTGCATTGCCTGCATTGCCACCTTTCCTCTCTGAATACTTTCTTAAATTTGGAAAGAGGGGGACTAAGGTGTGCTGTAATTACGGGTACGGCTTTCGCTATTTTCCGAAATACAAACTCCCGACAGTTTTGTCGCAACAAAAAATCTATCAGTATTACCTTATAGCCCCGTTAGTTACGCATGCATTTAACACACTTCCGAATTATGAGGATTGATCAGAACTGCTTGAACACTTGTGGTTTTCTGTTCCCAATTGGATCTCTAATTCAAAATTTTGTGTTCTCCCGGAGTGGTTAAGCCACTTCTAGATCGGGTCCCGTCAGATTTCGCCAGTAATATGTTGCTAACTTTTGGTTGGTTCAATTGGCTCGTTTTATAACCTTTGCTCTCGAGTCGCCAGGTATCTTTATGATATCACCACGAGGTTCAAGTTCAAGTAATGATCAATAACTCAATACACCAATTAGTAAGATTCAAATCAAAGCACATTTATTATACACAGTAATTGCTACTCATGCATAAATTCTACTTCTAAGCTACTTCTACAACTAACAGGCCTATACTTAGCTTCGGGCTGGCCCACCAGATCAGGGGAACAAATGGCCTTTCGTTCGGGTTCTGAGTCTGCGGGATTCAAAGTTGGTACGGACTGGTAACTAGGGGCGCCTATCTCATAGCGAGCGTTGACTTAAGACTTACTGGATCTTGGCGGCAGCTGAACCGGTCACTGTCAAGGGTTGGTTCCCGTTGCTGAGTGACCCGGTCAAGAAGAACGGTTTGAACTTGGGGGCTTAACTTTATAGTCCCCAGGGGCTTCCCGCCTTTCGGGGCGGACCCTGTATCTGGTTCCAAGTGATTGGACTTCATTCCAATCGCTTGGTTCGATTTCTACAATACTGGAGCGGTTCCCTGATCAATGGGCGGTCTTGAGGTGTCCGTTAACCTCTTTTGTGTTGGCTCCTGCTGGCGCCGAGGAGTCTGGCTTGGCTTTGTTTATCCCAAATGTTTCGATTGTACCCAGGGATCGCTCATTAGTATGTAGATGGCTGCTACATTATTATGCAGATGGCTGCTTGTATCGATGCTGTCTGGGCTTTTGCAGAGTTTAATACACAGTAAACTTGCACCTGCTAGTTTCTGCCTCTGTTGGCTGAATTTCCCTGAAGCCTTTGCTGTTCTCCATTTTACGTCGGGAGTTGGCCAACCCAGGTGGCTACACAATGAGCAGGTTATTGATGAGTAAGTGCTGCTTAATAACACTGCCGATGACATCTTCCATCACTTCTTCGAGGATGATTGAGAGCAGACTGATGGGGCAATAGTTGGTGAGGTTGGATTTGTCCTGCTTTTAGTGGACAGTACATAACTGTATTCCTCTTTGTTGGGTACATACAAGTGTTTTAGTTGTACAGGTACAACCTGGTTAGCGGTATAGCTGTTTCTGGAGCACTTGACTTCAGTACCACAGCTAGAATATTGCCAAGGACCATGGCCGTTGCAGTATCCAATGCATTCAGCTAGTTCTTGATGCCACATTAAGTGAATTAAAGTCACTGAACACTGGCTTCGTTGGTGTTAGGTACCTAAGGAAGAAACCAAAATGGATCATTCATCCACCATTTCTGGCTGAAGATGGTTGCAATTGCTTAAGCCTTGTCTTTTGCAGTGATGTAGTGTGCTTCCCTATCTGTGAAAGTGCGAACACTTATGGAGTCTCTTCTTTCCCCCAGTTGTTTAATTGTCTATGATAATTTATGATTGGTTGTGGTAGAAATGTCGAGCTGTAATCTGATCCACTGATTTTCAGATTTCTTAGCTCTGTCTATAGCATGCTGTAGTAGTTGGAACCTATAAAAGGTTTATAGCATGCTGATTCCACAATTAGCATGTATGTATGCCTGGGCTGTAGCTTCAAAGGTTTGTACCTCACTTTTGAGTGTGCCTGGTGTTGATGCATGCTCTCCTACACACCAGATTGAACGAGAGCTGTTCCTTTGGCTTATACAAAAATGAGGGTTCTCAAGAAGAGTCACATTGGACTTGAAACGTTAACTCTGTTTCTTTCTCCACAGATGCTACCAGACCTGCTGCGCATTTCCAACACTTTTCAATTTTATTCTCAATCCCTTGGCTTGATGATATTGGCAGAGGGCCAGGCCATGAAGTTACAGATTGTGGTGGAATACAATTCTTCTGATGATGATCCACAGCATATCATGGTTACCCATTTTTGAGCTATTAATTCTGTTCTGAATCTTTAACAGGTTGATACAGGTTGAACATCCCTTATCCGAAATTCGAAAAACTCCGAAGTCCATGCTTTCTTTTGAGCGCCGTCGTAAGTGGGAAATCCCACAAGGCTCTGGGAAGGTTCCCAGGCAATGCGCAGATCCCAACGTGCCTCAGACGGGTAGGTGGGCTGTTTTGGTGCCAAATCCTCGTCATAGCCAGACGTTAGTGCACTAAATTATATTACTCACTGTGATTATCGCGTTGAAAATGTTGGTAAGTACAAAACATATTTCGCCCCCGTGAATATTATATTCCGATATCTGAATAATTCCAAAATCCGATACACACTCAGCCTCAAACATTTCGGATAAGGGATGCTCAGCCTGTAGTGCTAAATGGACACCATAAATAGTGTGTTTTCAATGTGAAGATGGGATTTTGTCTCCACAAGAATTGGGTGATGGTCACTCCTACTAATTCTGTCATAGACAGATATATCAGGAACAGGTGGATTGATGAGGATGAGGTCAAGAAACTTCAATTTTCCCACCAGTTAGTTCTCACACCACCTGTCATAAAATTGGCCTGGTAGTTTGTTCCTTCAGCACCTAGCCAATTCAATCAGTAGTGCTGCCATCAAGGAATCTTTGGTAATGGACTTTGAAGTCCCACATTTGGGACATATCATGTGCCTTTGCTACCCTCAATGCTTCCTCCAAGTGATGGTCAACATGGATAAGTAGTGACTTCCAGTTGCGGTGATGCACTGCTAAGCCGCACGTTTCGGCAGCTCTCTTTCTAACGGACTTTTGGGCTCTTTTCGGGAGCCCCAACGGAAATTTTTTCAGACCAAACCCAGTGTGGGGTGACGAAGGAAGGTGTCCTCCCGGCTGTGTATGGAAAGGACCAGTGGCAGTGGCCAGATTGCGAAGGATCCTTTGGAGCAGCGGCAGAGAAGAGAAGGAAGAAGCAAGATGGCAGCGGATGGAGCCCAGACGACATGGGGCCCGGACCAGCAGGAATTCCTCCGACGGTGTGTGGAGGAACTAAAGAAGGAGGTGCTGGCGCCGATGTTATTGGCAATCGATGGGTTGAAGGAAACACAAAAGGTCCAGGCGATAGAGCGCCGTGGAGTGAAGGCAAAGGCAGCCGAAAATGAGGATGAGATACAGGGCCTGGTGGTAAAAACGGAGACGCATGAGGCGCTACATAAGAGATGTATCGAAAGGCTGGAAGCCCTGGGGAACCACTCGAGGAGGAAGAACCTACGGATTCTAGGACTCCCCGAAGGAACAGAGGGAGCTGATGTTGGGGCTTATGTGAGCACGATGCTCCATACGCTAATGGGAGCTGAGGCCCCAACGAGCCCCCTGGAGGTGGAAGGAGCGCACCGGGTCCTTGTGAGAAGACCAAAGGAGGGAGAAATACCAAGGGCGATAGTGGTGAGATTTCACCGCTTCACGGACAGAGAGGCTGTTCTGAGCTGGGCCAAGAAGGTACAGAGTAGCAGGTGGGAGAATGCGGCGATACGAGTGTATCAGGACTGGAGCGCGGAGGTGGCGAGAAGGAGGGCGAGCTTCAATTGGGCCAAGGCGATGCTTCACAGGAAGAAAATAAAATTTGGGATGCTGCAGCCGGCGCGATTGTGGGTCACGCATCAGGGCAAGCACTACTACTTCGAAACGGCGGATGAGGCATGGACCTTCATCCAAGAAGAGAAACTGGACTAGAACTGAGAGACTGATGTTGGGGGGGAAACAACGAGGTTGTGGTACAGAAATGTAAATTGGGGAATGGGAGGTTTATAATATTGTAATGATAGATGGGGAATCTCTCTCCTCTTGATGGGGGGACACGGAGAAATGTGGGCGCCGGTGGAAAAAGGGACTGAGAGGGGGGATGGGGAATGTGGGAGCTGCGCCATCGGGGGTGGGGCCGATAGGAAAGCGCAGGGTTTTTCCCGCGCTATGGAGATGATGGCGGGAAGATAGGCGCAGGAAGGAAGAGAGCTCCACACGCAGGGGGGTCAAAGAGAGAACGGGGGAAGCCGGGGTCAGTTAGAGTTAGCTGACTTTCATAAGCATCATGGGGGGAGTAACCATGCTAGATGGGGATCTAGCCGGGGGGGGGGGGGGGGGGGACTAACTGGGTTGCTGCTGCTGAGTGCAAGGGGGAGCTGGCAAGAGAAGAGAGGTGGCCGGGACGGGAAGGCGCCGCCTGGGGGATAGGTGGGTGCGCGGGACCCGGACGGGGGGCTGGCCCAGAATAGGGGATGGCTAGTCGGCGGGGGTTGGGGGGGGGGTGTGGCCCCCCAATCCGGCTGATCACGTGGAATGTGAGAGGCCTAAATGGGCCGATTAAGAGGGCCCGGGTGTTCGCGCACTTAAAAAGACTGAAGGCGGACATAGTCATGCTTCAGGAGACGCATCTGAAGGTGGCGGATCAGGTAAGGTTAAGAAAAGGATGGGTGCGACAGGTGTTCCACTCAGGTTTGGACGTTAAAAATAGGGGGGTGGCGATGCTGGTGGGGAAACGTGTGTCGTTCGAGGCTAAGAATATAGTGGTGGATAACGGGGGCAGATATGTGATGGTGAGTGGTAGACTGCAGGGAAAAGAGGTCGTGCTGGTAAATGTATATGCCCCGAACTGGGATGACGCGGGATTTATGAAGCGGATGCTGGGACATATCCTGGATCTGGAGGTGGGAAGCCTGGTAATGGGGGGGGACTTTAATACTGTGCTGGATCCAGGGCTAGACAGGTCTAGATCCAGGACCGGAAGAAGGCCGGCAGCGGCCAAGGTGCTTAGGGGGTTTTTGGAACAAATGGGGGGAGTGGATCCGTGGAGATTTGCTAGGCCGTTGGCCAAAGAGTTCTCCTTTTTCTCCCATGTCCACAAGGTATATTCCCGAATAGAATTCTTTGTTCTGAGTAGGGCACTGATCTCGAAGGTGGCAGGAACGGAGTACTCGGCCATAGCCGTTTCAGACCATGCCCCGCACTGTGTGGATCTGGAATTAGAAGAGGTGAGGGAGCAGCGCCCACTCTGGCGACTGGATGTGGGACTATTGGCGGATGAGGGGGTCTGTGGAAGGGTGCGGGGGTGTATTGAGAGATACCTGGAGGTCAATGACGATGGCGAGGTCCAGGTGGGGGTAGTATGGGAAGCGCTGAAGGCGGTGGTTAGGGGAGAGTTGATCTCCATTAGAGCCCACAAGGAGAAACAAGGGGGCAAAGAAAGGGAGAGATTAGTGGGGGAGATTTTGAGGGTGGATAAAAGATATGCGGAGGCCCCGGACGAAGGACTATATAGAGAAAGGCGAAGACTTCAGACGGAGTTTGACCTGCTGACCACAGGAAAGGCAGAGGCACAGTGGAGGACGGCACAGGGGATGAGATATGAGTATGGGGAAAAGGCGAGCCGGCTGCTGGCCCACCAACTTCGCAAGAGGATAGCGGCGAGAGAGATTGGGGGAGTTAGGGATGAAACGGGAACTACGGAGCAGAGAGCAGGGAAGGTAAATGAGGTGTTTAAGACCTTCTATGAGAGGCTACATAAGTCCCAACCCCCGGAGGGAAAAGAGGGAATGCTACATTTTCTGGACCAACTAAGGTTCCCGAGGGTGGAGGAGCAGGAGGTGGCAGGTCTGGGGGCGGCAATTGAGGTGGACGAGGTGACTAAAGGACTGGGGAACATGCAAGCAGGGAAGGCCCCGGGACCAGACGGGTTCCCGGTGGAATTCTACAGGAAATATGTGGACCTGTTGGCCCCACTGCTGGCGAGAACCTTTAACGAGGCCAAAGAAGGGGGGATACTACCCCCGACAATGTCGAAGGCGACGATATCACTAATCCTGAAGCGGGATAAAGATCCGCTGCAATGCGGGTCATATAGGCCTATCTCACTCCTAAATGTAGACGACAAACTGCTGGCAAAAGTGCTGGCAACGAGGATAGAGGATTGCGTCCCAGGGGTGGTGCATGAAGACCAGACAGGGTTTGTAAAGGGGAGACAACTGAATGTCAATGTTCGACGGCTGCTGGGGGTGATAATGATGCCCCCAGCAGAGGGGGAGGCAGAGATAGTGGTGGCGATGGATGTGGAGAAGGCATTCGATAGGGTGGAGTGGGAGTATTTATGGGAGGTGCTGAGGAGGTTTGGGTTCGGGGAGGGGTTTGTTAGTTGGGTCAGACTCCTATATGGGCCCCCAGTAGCAAGTGTAGTCACAAACCGGCAAAGATCGGAGTATTTTCGGCTACTTAGGGGAACAAGGCAGGGGTGTCCCCTGTCCCCACTACTGTTCGCGTTGGCAATTGAACCACTGGCCATAGCGTTGAGAGACTCTAAGAAATGGAGGGGGGTGGTTAGAGGGGGAGAGGAGCATCGAGTGTCACTCTACGCAGATGACTTACTGCTATATGTTGCGGACCCTGTAGAGGGGATGACAGAGGTTATGCAGATATTGAGGGAGTTTGGAGATTTTTCGGGATACAGGCTAAATATGGGGAAGAGCGAACTTTTTGTAATACACCCCAGGGACCAGGGAAGAGGAATAGACGCCCTGCCGTTAAGAAGAGTGGAAAGGAGCTTCCGATGCTTGGGGATTCAGGTGGCTAGGAGCTGGTGAAATCTATACAGACTTAATCTGATGTGGCTGGTGGAGCAGATGGAGGAGGATTTCAAGAGGTGGGATATGCTGCCGCTCTCATTGGCGTGCAGAGTGCAGGCGGTAAAAATGATGGTTCTCCCGAGGTTTCTTTTCGTGTTTCAATGTCTCCCCATTCTGATCACAAAGGCCTTTTTCAGGAAAATAGACAGGAGCATTATGAGCTTTGTGTGGGCAGGGAAGACCCCGAGGGTAAAGAGGGGGTTCCTGCAGCGTAGCAGGGACAGAGGGGGACTGGCGTTGCCGAGCCTGGACGACTACTACTGGGTCGCCAATGTGGCGATGGTTTGTAAGTGGATGAGGGAGGGAGAGGGGGCGGCGTGGAAGAGGCTGGAGATGGCGTCCTGCAAAGGAACGAGCGTAAAGGCGCTGGTGATGGCGCCGCTGCCGCTCTCCCCGAAAAGGTATACCACAAACCCAGTGGTGGTGGCAACCTTAAGGATCTGGGGGCAGTGGAGGCGACACAGGGGGGTGACGGATGCCTCGGTGTGGTCCCCGATCAGGAAAAGCCACAGGTTTGTCCCAGGAAGGATGGACTGGGGGTTCAAGAGCTGGCAACGAGCAAGAATTAGGAAACTGAGGGATCTGTTTATAGACGGGACGTTTGCGAGCCTGGGAGCGCTGGAGGAAAAGTATGAGTTGCCCCCGGGGAATATCTTTAGATATATGCAAGTGAGGGCGTTTACGAGGCAACAGGTGAGGGAATTTCCGCTGCTCCCAACACAGGGGATCCAGGATAGAGTGATTTCGGGGGTGTGGGTCGGGGAGGGCAAAGTGTCCGAAATATATCAGGAGATGAGAGACGAGGGGAAGGCGCTGGTAGAGGTGCTGAAGGGAAAATGGGAAGAAGAGCTGGGGGAGGAGATTGAGGAGGGGCTGTGGGCTGATGCCCTAAGTAGGGTAAATTCCTCGTCCTCGTGTGCCAGGCTTAGCCTGATACAATTTAAGGTTCTACACAGAGCACATATGACGGTAGCAAGAATGAGCAGGTTCTTCGGAGTGGAGGACAGGTGCGGGAGGTGCTTGGGAAGCCCGGCGAAACACACACACATGTTCTGGTCATGTCCGGCACTGGATGAGTACTGGAGGGGAGTGGCAAAGGTGATTTCAAAGGTGGTGAAGGTCCGGGTCAAGCCAGGCTGGGGGTTAGCTATATTTGGGGTAGCGGAAGAGCCGGGAGTGCAGGAGGCGAAAGAGGCCGATATTCTGGCCTTTGCGTCCCTGATAGCCCGGCGAAGGATCCTACTTATGTGGAAGGAAGCGAAACCCCCCGGCGTGGAGGCCTGGATAAACGATATGGCAGGGTTCATAAAGCTGGAACGAATGAAATTTGCGCTGAGAGGATCGGCTCAGGGGTTCTCCAGGCGGTGGCAACCGTTCCTTGACTATCGCGCGGAACGTTAAGGGAAAATATATCGACAGCAGTAGCAGCCCGGGGGGGGGGGGGAGCACTATTTTTTGTCACTTTGTTAGTTCACTATTTTATTTAAATAATGTTATTTATCAGTTATTGTACTATTTTTATGTTGATTTGTAAAATGGAAAAATTTTGTTTGAAAACTTTAAGTAGTAATCCATCAGCTGAGGAAGGGTGGTAAATGGTTATCATTGGTTCCTTTCCCAAGTTTGAGCTGACGTCTTGAAAGGCTGTTGGGACCAGAGGACTCCAGGGCCATTCCCTCTTGACTGTACACCACGCCACCATCCCTGACGCTTCTGTCCTACTGGTGTGAGTAGGCAGAAAGTGGAGTCGAGGTCACGGGCAGATCAGCCATAACTTGATTGAATTGGCAAAGTGGGTTCGAAGGGTCGAATGGTTTGCTCCTGCTCCTATATTTCATGTTCTTATGGAGATATCTTGGAGTTGGCAACAGGACATAATTCTGTGTTACTATGTCAAGTTGTTGCTTGACTAGTCTGTGGGTGAGCTCTCCCAATTTTTGCCATATGTTAGTGAGGAAGAATTCTCACAGTTGACTGGGCTGTGTGTCAACTGCATGAGTCCTTGCCGGGTAGTCAACCCAATTTTATTCTCATTATAATTTTCTGATATGGTCCAATACAATGAGCTACTTATTAGGTCATTCCTGGAATGTGCGGGTAGTCTTATGAGGATAGATTGGACAGGCTGAGCTTGTTTTCAATGGAGTTTAGAAGAGTGAAGGGTGACTTGATTGAAGTATATAAGATCCTGAATGACCTTGACAAGGTAGAACATAGAACATAGAACAGTACAGCACAGAACAGGCCCTTCGGCCCTCGATGTTGTGCCGTGCATTGTCCGAAGCCAAGATCAAGCTATCCCACTCCCTGTCATTCTGGTGTGCTCCATGTGCCTATCCAATAACCGCTTGAAAGTTCCTAAAGTGTCCGACTCCACTATCACAGCAGGCAGTCCATTCCACACCCTAACCACTCTGAGTAAAGAACCTACCTCGGACATCCCTCCTATATCTCCCACCCTGAATCTTATAATTATGCCCCCTTGTACCAGCTACATCCACCCGAGGAAATAGTCACTGAACTTCCACTCTATCTATCCCCCTCATTACCTTATAAACCTCTATTAAGTCGCCTCTCATCCTCCTCCGCTCCAAAGAGAAAAGCCCTAGCTCCCTCAACCTTTCCTCATAAGACCTACGCTGCAAACCAGGTAGCATCCTGGTAAATCTCCTTTGCACCCTTTCCAATGCTTCCACATCCTTCCTATAATGAGTTGACCAGAACTGCACACAATACTCCAAATGTGGTCCCACCAGGATCATGTACAATTGCAGCATAACCCCACGGCCCTTAAACTCAAGCCCCCTGTTAATAAACGCTAGAAATAGGGGGCACTGTTTTCAAATTTGGGGCCGTCCTTTTAGGACTGAGATGAGGAGAAATCTTTTTCTCAGAAGGTTGTGCAACTTTGGAACTCTCTGCCTCAGAAGGCGGTGGAGGCGGGGTCACTGAATATTTTTAAGGCGGACGCAGCTAGATTCTTGTTAGTCAAAGGGAATCAAAAGGTATTGGGGATAGATGGCAATGCAGAACTCAAAACATAAATAGACCAGCCATGATCTTGTTGAATGACAGAGTTGGCTCGAGGGGCCGAATGGCCCTTCTCTGCTCCGATTTTGTATGTTCATATGTTCAGAGGAAAGAGTCAACCATATTATTGTGGGTCTGGAGTCAGTTATGAGCCAGACCAGGTAAGGGATATAGATATCCTTCCCCAAAAGGGCGTTAGTGAGCCAGATTGAATTTTATAATAATCCAGTAACTTCCAAATCACCATTACCCATACTATTTTTCTTAAATTCCAGGGTTAATTAATTAACTGAATTTAAATTTCCTAGTTGCCAATTTGGAATTTGAACTCTGTGCTGAAGTTTGTCCACTACCTCGGAGTCGGAAGAGCTGGGAAAGAGGAGGAAAACCATGTCAGTCTGGTTCTCTGATGTGTTCCCAACTCAGGACAATTTTGCTGGAGGTGGCATCAGGAACACCGATAGCTACCCAGTTGGCAGTGGCTGGAAGCCAATTAAGGGCCGTAATTAGATAATTGGGCTGCATTTTTCAGCACCATTCTAATCTTCGGGGGAGGGGGTTCAGCGACCAGGAGCTCCCGCAGTGTGGATGGCTCACTAGCTTCTAATAGGGGACCAGAGTACAGCACAAGTAGTCAGTCACTCTAACTTTACATGAGAACAGTAAATAATCAGGAGACAATGGAAAGCCTTGTTTCAAGGCTGGGAGAGGCCTCCGCTTGGAGCCTGCTGTTATTGAGAGTGCTGGGAATTAAGAAAATCATTCCCGTCCCTTTCTTCTTGCCTCCTTCTCTCTCCAGCCAAGTCACTGCAACAACACTCCCACTGCTGTCACAGTGCAGGCTATTGGCCTCCCTCACAAACCAGCCCTTGACTGAGCCTCCTACCTTCGCAGCCTGCCCACTGTCCCCAATCAGATGTAAGTGAGGAGGTGGCCTACTTATTTACGACCTCCCACAAAATTAAGCCAGCAGGCGCTATTGAAATGTGTGAACTCTGAACCCAGAAATGATCCTGGCATCAGATTTCCCTACATCTGCAGCAAAATTCAACCTAATAACCCTGCATTATTAGCCCAGGCCTCTGGACTATAGTCCAGCAACATAACCGCTATGCTACTGTGCCCATAAACCTGCTTAGATCACTGGGTAAGGGAACAAAACCTAAAAGGCTCCAGTTACAGTTATTATGATGAGTCAAGTGGCAAACCACAAAGCAATATGTGCAACTTCCAAAAATGTTGTGTGCATACTGCTCTGCAGACTGTGGCAAAGAACTGCCTTCCAAATGGATTAGGAAGCAGAATTTTATTGCAACACTTCATGAATTTTGAAGATTGCTACAAGCAAAAATCCCTGTCAGGCATAGAAAGATTTACACAGTTTCTGGAGCATTTATTAAATAATCACATTACATTGCAACCTTTCAACTTAAAATGGATTGATAAGTTCTTTGCCCTACCAGCTCAGTGGAAATTCCTATTATTGTTGCAGGAACAACACCTGAGATGTGTCTCTATTACAGCATCGTGGGAGCACTTTCACCAAATATGCTGCAGCAGTTCAAGACGGCTGCTCACGCACCATCACCTTTTTGAGCAATGCAATAACTGCCCATTGTTTTACAAGTATTCCCTTCAAAAATATATGAACAATTTCTACATCAAGTTTTGTCCACTAAATATTTGATTTGAGCTAGACATTGGGTAGATCAATGATATCTTTTTTAAAAAATAAATATTTTATTGAGGTATTTTTTGGCATTGTAACAGCAGCAATATAAACAGTATACATGAGATTATAAACATAGTGCAAATATCACCTCCCTCCCTAACAGGTCTCACCATTAATTAACCCCCTAATCTACGCTAACCTAAAGCCCTCCCCCTCCTCTGCTGACGATTAATTTTCCGTGAAGAAGTCGATGAATGGTTGCCACCTCTGGGTGAACACTAACAGTGACCCTCTGAATGCGAACTTGATTTTCGCCAAACAGAGAAAGCTCGCCATGTCCGATAACCAGGTCTCCGACTTCGGGGGCCTTGAGTCCCTCCAAGCTAATAGTATCCGTCTCCGGGCTACCATCAAAGCAAAGGCCAGAACATCTGCCTCTTTCTTCTCCTGGATTCCCGGATCTTGCGACACCCCGAAAATCACCACCTCTGGACTCAATTAATTGTTTTTAATACCTTGGAAATGATTAATTAATTGTTTTTAATACCTTGGAAATGACATCAGCAAACCCCTGCCAAAATCCCCTCAGCTTTGGATATGCCCAGAACATGTGGACATGGTTCGCTGGTCCTCCTGCACATTTTGCACACCTGTCTTCCATCCCAAAGAATCTGCTCATCCGGGACACTGTCATGTGGGCCCGGTGAACGACCTTGAATTGAAACAGGCTGAGCCTGGCACATGTTGCGGTCGCGTTGACTCTACTCAATGCGCCTGCCCATAGACCATCCTCTATCTCTCCTCCCAGCTCCTCCTCCCACTTGCGCTTCAGCACCTCGGTCTGCGTCTCCTCCGATCCCATAAGTTCCTTGTAAATGTCAGAGACGCTCCCCTCTCCTACCCATCCTCTTGAAACTACCCTGTCCTGAATCCCCCTTAGCGGCAGGAGTGGGAAGATTGATACCTGTCTACGCAGAAAGTCCCCACCTACAGATATCTAAACTCGTTTCCCCTCACCAATGCAAACTTCTCCGCCAGCGCCCTCATTAGTCAAAGATATCTTACCACTCCAAACACTTCACAACCTTGGCAGGTTATTCAACCTTGTCTGAGACTCCAATGATCATCAACCTACACTTCACGTCGGATTTCGGTGGTACCATGGAGTGGATGGTCGCATATTTGGAGGCTCCCGCTCGAGGTGGATTTGCTTATTCCTTTTTCACCCATTTTTAGGAATATTTGCAAGTTGGAGGTGCATGGGCACTGAGAAATAGAAGTGCACTGCATGGGACCGGTTCATGACTGGCTATACGAGGAGTGTAACGAGTAAGAGGCAGCAGCCTGGATGAGAGATTATTCGAGTTGCGACAGAGGAAAAATGGCGGAGTGTGCTGGGGTGTCGTTGCCCGCTCAATGGTCGACTGAGCAACTTGTGGACCTTTTGAGCGCTAAGTTCCAGCAGCATGGGTAGACGGCCTCAGAGTACCTGGCGAAGGTGGTGGAGCTGCATAAGGTGGCTGGTTAAAGAGGGACTATGGCTGAATGGCGAGGAGTGGGGTGGTGGGGAACCCCCCAACCTGGTTATTTACGTGAAACATTTGGGGTTTGAACAGCCAGGTTAAAAGGTCTTGCGTTTTCTCTCATTCAATGGGTTTGAAGGCAGACATTGTGTTTCTTCAGGAGACACACCTGAAGTTGGGGGACCAGACGAGGCTGAGAAAGGGTTGGGTGGTGCAAGTCCATTCAGGGTTGGATATGAAGATGAGGGAGGCAGTACTGATTAATAAGAGGGTGGCTTTTGAGGTGGGAAGTATTGTAAATGACTTGGGAGGCGGGGGGGCGGGGGGGGGGGGGTAGGTTTGTGATGGTGAGTGGGAATTTGGAAGCAACACAGGTGGTGCTGGTGAATGTATATGCCCCAAATTGGGACGATGTGGATTTCCAGACGCGAGTTTTCGCAAACATTCTGGACCTGGACACATACATGCTGATTCTGAGGGGGAGATTTTATTACAATGCTGGATCCTAGGTTGGACCAGTCGTGCACCAGATCCTTGAAGGTTTGGGCCATGGCAAAGGAGGTGCTGGTGTTTATGGAGCAAATGGGGAGTGTGGAGAGGCCGAGGGAGGACTTTTGTATTTCTCGCACGTGCGTGAGGTGTACTCCTGGATTGATTTATTTGTCTTAGATAAGGCACTGTTGGTGGGGATGGTTGGATTGGACTATTCGGCGATTGTGGTTTCTGACCATGCACTGCATTGCGTGGACCCACGGGTGGGGAAGAGGGAGGCTCAGCGGTCGCAGTGGAGGTTGGATGTGAGGTTATTGGTGGATAAGAGGGTTTGCGAAATCATGAGGGTGCCAGTTGGAATTATGTGGAGCAGAATAAGACGGGGGTGGTTTCCGCCTCCACATTGTGGGAGATGCTGAAGGTGGTGGTAAGGGGGAATTTATATTGATTTGGGTGCATAGGGAGAGGGTGGAGCAGGCTGAGAGGTTGAGCTTGGTGGAGGACATTCTGAGGGTGGATCGGAGATATTCGGTGGCACCTGAGGAGGTGTTACCAAAGGAGAGGCAAAGGCTCCAGGTGGTGTTTGGGCTGACACCCCTGATAAAGGCGGTGGGGCAATTCCGTAGAGCCAGATGGGCAGTATATGAGTATGGGGAGAAAGCTACCAGAATGCTTGTGCACCAGTTGAGGGAGCAGTTGGTTGCGAGGGAAATTGGGAGGGTGAGAGATGATAGGGACACGGTGGTATCGGAGCCGAAAGGGGTTAGTGGCATTTTTGAAGCATTTTACTGGAGATTGTATGATTCACAGCCTCTGGTGGGGGATGAAGGGATGAGGCGGTTTTTGGATGGGTTGGAGTTCGCAAGGGGGGAGGAGGTGAAGGTTCAGGGGCTGCGGGCCCTGATTGGGCTCAGGGAGGTAATAAATTGTGTGAAGTTCTCAGAGAAATTATACTTTTGGAGGAGTTTAAAAGTTCAATTCCTGATGTGGTGAGAACTGTGGAAGAGCAGAGGGTTAAAACTGCAAGATTAGCAGCAGAAATGGCAGATGATTATGAATTAGTTCATAAATCAAGGCTTGGTTTCCGACATCAGTTTCAGCCTGTGAGGGATAGAAACTGGGGACATGAGAAATACTCAACTGGTAAAGGTAAAGGTGATCTGATGGGAGATAATAAGGAGAGTGTACCTCAGACTAAAAAAGAAATCCATGAGGGTGGAAAAGAAATTTAAAATTTCAAATGTTTTCACTGTAATAAACTAGGCCATGTAAAGTCACAGTGTTGGTGGTTGAAGAAAAGCACTGGGAAGGCTGATGTGGAGGAGCAGGTAAAGAAGTCACAATTTTAAGACATACGGGAGCTAGTCAATCTTTAATGGTAAGAGATGAGGAGTTATGTAGTCTGGGAAGAATATTGCCAGAAAAGGTGATAATATGGGGAATACAGGGTGAGAGGAGTAGTGTTCCATCATATAAGGTAAGGTTGGAAAGTCCAGTGAAGAATGGTGAAGTGGTAGTAGGAGTAATAGAGAAACTATCTTGTCCAGGAATGCAGTTTATCTTGGGTAATGATATAGCTGGATCGCAGGTGGGAGTGATGCCTACTGTGGTTGATAAGCCAGTGGAAAATCAAACAACTGATGTGATGAATGACGATTATCCTGGGATTTTTCCAGATTGTAAAGTAACAAGGTCGCAAAGTCACAGGTTAAGACAAGAGGAGAAATTAAAGAGTAAAGATGCAGTTGAAGTGCAATTATCAGAAACGATTTTTGATCAGGTGGTTGAAAAAGAACAAGAACAGATGGAGGATGAGGTGGATATTTTTAGTTCAGGAATATTGGCAGTTACAACAGAAAGATGTAGAAATAAACCGCATGTATCTGAAGGCATATACGGAAGAGGAATCTGAGTGTACACCAGAGTGTTATTACCGTAAAAGTGATGTCTTGATGAGAAAATAGAGACCTTTACATATGCAGGCGGATGAAACATGGGCAGAAGTTCATCAAGTAGTATTGCTGGTCGGGTATAGAAAGGAGGTGTTGCGAGTAGCACATGAGGTACCAGTGGGAGGTCATTTGGGAATAAGAAAAACTCAAGCTAAAATCCAAAAACATTTTTATTGGCCTGGACTACATAAAGATGTAGTTAAATTTTGTCGATCATGTCACACATGTCAAGTGATAGGAAAACCTCAAGCAGTGACAAAACCAGTGCCCTTAATACCCATTCCAGCATTTGAAGAACCTTTTACAAGGTCCTAATTGATTGCGCAGGAACGCTTCCTAAAACAAAAAGTGGGAATCAATATCTTTTGACTATAATGGATGTGTCTACTAGGTTTCCAGAGGCCATTTCAGTATGTAATATTACAGCTAAAAAGATTGTGGAGCAGTTACTTAAATTCTTTACTAGATATGGACTACCCACAGAAATACAATCGGATCAAGGATCGCATTTTACCTCAAGGTTATTCCAAGAAGTTATGGATAGCTTAGGAATAAAACAATTTAAATCAACTGCGTGCCATCCAGAATCACAGGGAGCGTTAGAAAGAAGGCATCAGACATTAAAGACAATGTTGAGGGCTGATTGTCATGATTATCCAGAGGATTGGGATAAAGGAATTCCATTCGTACTGTTTGCAATTAGGGATGTACCTAATGAATCAACCAAATTTAGTCTTTTTCAACTAATTTTTGGTCATGAGGTAAGAGGACCACTTAAATTGATGAAGGAAAAATTGGTGAATGAGAAATTGGAAATTACATTATTGGATTACATGTCAAATTTTAGGGAACGATTAAGTAGAGCCGGTGAATTGGCTAGACAACATTTAAAAGTTGCACAACATGTGATGAAACGGGTAGCGGACAAGAAATCTAAAGTTCGTAGTTTTGCCAGTGGAGATAAAGTTTTACCAGTGGTAGGTGAGCCTTTAAAAGCAATGTTTTGTGGACCTTATCAGATTGAAAGGAAATTAAATGAGGTGAATTATGCGGTAAAAACACCAGATAGAAGGAAGACTCAACGAGTGTGTCATGTGAATATGTTTAAAAGAAACTTTGAAAGGGAAGGAGAGAAAAAGGAGGCGGTTTTAATGATTCTAACTGAAAGTGACGACCAAATCCAGGTGACTGTGAATTTGACATACCTCAAATTAAATTGGAAATCAAGGATGTTCTTAAAAATTGGGATAAATTGTTGAGTTACCTTCCAGAGAAAAAACGGGGTGACCTGGAAGAGTTATTGATATCACGTGGGCAAGTTTGTAGAAATAAATTGGGAAGTACTAAAATGGCTATACATGATGTAGTTGTGGGAAATGTTGTTCCAATCAAACAACATCCATATAGACTTAACCCTTAAAATTGGCACAGATTAACAAAGAGATTGAGAGTATGCTTAAAAATGGCATAATTGAAGTGGGTTGCAGCCAATGGGGCTCACCCATAGTGATGGTATCTAAACCAGATGGTACCCAACGGTTGTGTGTGGATTATAGAAAAGTTAATGCAGTTACAAGAACGGACTCTTATCCTAACCCACGTTTGGAGGATTGCATTGAGAAAGTGGGACAATCAGCTTTTATTTCCAAGTTGGATTTACTTAAAGATTACTGGCAGGTACCTTTATCCTAAAGGGCAAGGGAGATTTCAGCTTTTGTGTCTCCAGATGGTATATACCAACTCAAAGTTATGCCATTTGGCGTGAAAAACGCCCCAGCCACATTTCAACGGTTACCTACAAAGTCGTTTCAGGATTACCCAATTGTGCGGTCTACTTCGACTATCTGGTAATTTTTAGCCAGACATGGAAAGAACATTTAAAACATCTGATGGAGTTATTCGATCGTCTTCAGGAGGCGGGTTTGGTGATAAACCTAGCCAAAAGTGAATTTGGAAAAACCAAAGTCACTTTCCTTGGACATATAATCGGACAGGGTCACACAGGATGTGAAACCAACAGTTATTGAGGAGTTTCCGATACCCTCAAGACGAAGGGAAATGAGTGGTTTTGATCGAACATGTGTGAAAAAGGTTTGTAGTGTGAGTGCTCCACTGTCGGACTTCCTCAAGAAGCGTAACAAATTTCAGTGGACAGCGAAGTTTCAACAGGCATTTGACTGCCTGAAAGCTATGATAACCACTGCTCCTGTGTTGGAGAATTGTAAGGGACTCTGTGATCAGATTGAACTAAAGTATCTGACTTTTAAGAGAAATGCCAAGTCCTAGAGAAATGGACGGATTGTGCAGAGACCTTCTTGTTCAAAGAGATTGTCAATCGAGAAGAATTTCAGTTCGAGGAAGAAAAACAAACAAAAATGGACGATATTATTATACCTGTTTGCGTGTGTTGTTTTTTTGAAACAAAAAAGTATATTTACTGTGTGCATTTCTTGAAGGATAGGGAAAAGGTGAAAAATTAAACCATCTTGAAGTTGATGGTTTATTTTTTTTCTGGGGGGGAGGTGTCATGTGAGAATACCTTTAAGAAATGGGTGTTTAAGAAATGCACCTTTAAGAAATGGTTGTTTATCAGTGATGTCAGAGTGTGGGTGGAGCAGGGCTGTCTGTCAGCTTTTTACTTTCGTTTTAGGCTGTTTGCTGCAGGGTGTGTTTTAGTTTCGTTTTCAGAACTGGAAAGCTACAGTCACAGCCAGAAGGGGTATTAGTCTCTCTCTCTGTAATCTAAAGACTGTAAATATATCCTTTGGTGATTTAAAACTAATAACTGCTCTCAGTAGTGACTTTAACCTGATGTGCTTCTGTTTAAAGGTTTTTTAAAGTCTTATGGATGTTAAAAGGACAGCTTAAGGATTACTTAGGGTTGTATTCTTTGGGGGTTGTACTTGAATTAATGCTTGCTAAGATGTTCACTGTATGTTTTAAAAAGGTTAACTTGAGTTCATAGAATAAACATTGTTTTGCTTCAAATAATACTTCTCCATTTCTGCTATACCAAACGTGTAGAGTGGGCCGTGTGCTCCCCATACCACAATCTATTAAACGTTGTGGGTCAGGTGTACTCCATGATACTCTTTGGGGTTCTCTATACCCTGGCCCATAACAGGGCCCCTGCTAGTGAAGGTATATAATGAGTCGATGGTGTGGGGGGTGCTTCCCCCCACACTGTTGCAGGCTTCAATATCGTTTATTCTAAAGAAGAACAAGGACCCGGAGCAGTGCGCATCATACCACCCAATTTCACTGTTGAATGTAGATGCGAAGTTGTTGGCGAAGATGCTGGTGACAGGGATAGAGGATTGTGTGCCGGGGTGATAGGTGAGGACCAGACGGGATTTGTGAAGGGGTGAATGTACGGAGGTTACTTAATGTTATAATGATGCCCTTGGAGGGCTGAGAAGTGGAAGTGGTTGTGGCAATGGACATGGAAAAGACCGGGTCTTGTTCGAGGTGTAGGGGTGGTTCTGGCTTGGGCAGGGGTTTGTGGATTGGGTTCGGTTTCTGCATAAGGCGCCTAAGGCGAGTGTTCGAACAACCATGGTCAGCTTGGATTATTTTGGGTTACATTGTGGGACAAGGTGTCTGCTCTCTCCGCTGCAATTTGCCCTGGCGATTGAACCACTGGCAATGGCACTTCGAGGGACTGGAGGGGGAATTAAGTGGGGGGGAGGAGGGGTGTCGAGTACTGAGTTTCTTTGCAAGCGGATGATGTCCTGCTGTATGTTTCAACCGAGTCGGGAGCTTTGATAGGATCATGGGGATTTTGGAGGTTTGGCCACTTTTAAGGGGACAAGTTAAATGTGGGGAAAAGTAAGGTATTCCCAATTAATGAACGGGGACAGGAGAGGAGTTTGGGGGAATTGCTGTTTTGGTTGGTGAGGTGAGTTTTCACAGAATTGCAGAATAATAATGTGCAGAATAGACCATTTGGCCCATCGAGTCTGCAGTGACGCATGTAAGACACCTGACCTGCCTACCTAATTCCATTTGCCAGCATTTGGCCCATAGCCTTGAACGTTATGATGTGCCAAGTGCTCATTGAGGCACTTTTTAAAGGATGTGAGGAAACCCGCCTTACCACCCAGAACATCACCACCCTCTGGGTAAAAATGCTTTTACTCAAATCCACCTTAAACCCCCTGCCCCTCACCTTGAACTTATATCCCCTCGTAACTGACCCTTCAACTAAGGGGAACAGCTGTTCCCTATCCATCCTGTCCATGCCCCTTATAATCTTGTACACCTCGATCAGGTCACCCTTCAGTCTTCGCTGCTCCAACGAAAACAACCCAAGCCTATCCAACCTCTCTTCATAACTTAAATGTTCCATCCCAGGCAACATCCTGGTGAATCGTCTCTGCATTTCCTCCAGTGCAATAATATTCTTCCTATCAGGTGGTGACAGGAATTGCACACGGTACTCCAGCTGCAGCCTCACTAAAGTCCTATACAACTCCAACATGACCTCCCTGCTTTTGTAACCTATGCCTTGATTGATAAAGGCAAGAATCCCATATGCCTTTTACACCTCCCTATTAACCTGCCCTTCTGCCTTCAGAGATCTATGGACAAACACGGTATGTTGGGATACAGGTGGCGTGGAGTTCGGCCCAGCTGCATTAGTTGAACTTGGTGCAGCTGGTAGAGGGAATTAAAGAGGTGGGATGTGTTGCCATTATCATTGCGGATCAGGTCCAGACAACAAAGATGACGGTGTTGCCAAAGCTTTTACTTGTGTTCCAGAACCTCCCGATTTTTGTGCCGAAATCCTTTTTTAGTAAGGTTAATGGGACGATCTTGAGGTTTGTGTGGGTGGGAAAGGCTCCGCAGGAGGATGTTTTTGGATGAGGGGAAGGTTAGCGTTGCTGAGCTTGTTGAACTACTACTGGGCAGCTAATATTGCAATGGTTAAGAAATGGGCAGTGGAAGAGCAGTCGGTTTGAGGGTGGGTGGAGACAGCCAGACTGAGGGCATTGTTGCTGGTGTCCCTGCTGTTCTCGCCAATCAGGTATTCTATCAGCCTGAATGTGGTGTCAACACTGAGGGTTTGGAACCAGTGTCGGCAGCACTTTGGATTGGAAGGCATGTCTTTGTGGGTGCCGATTTATGATAATCATAGGTTAGCACCAGTGGGATTGCAAGCAAGGTTCCAAGTGTGGCGGCAGGTGGGGATAGAATATTTTAAGGATTTGTTTATGGAAAGGAAGTCTGCAGACCTGGAGGAGCTAGAAGGAACATATCAGTTGCCAAAGGGGAATAGGTTCAGATATCTGCAGGTTAGGGATTCCATGAGGAAGGAGATGCCGTTGTTTCGATGCTGCCCCCCACCCACCCCTGTTTTGCAGGATAAGCTTCTTTCCAAGGATGAAATAGGGGAGGGCATGGTTGTGGACATGTATGGGGAGTTGATGAAAAGGGAGAGTGCTCCTGTGGAGGAAGTTAGGTGTAAGTGGGAGGAGGAGTTGGGTAGGGTGTTGGGGGCTGGGGTATGGAAGTGATGCTCTGCAGAGGGTGAATTGGTCCTCGTCATATGTAAGACTAAACTTTATCCAATTTAATGTGGTACACAGGGCGCACATGATAGTATCTAGGATAAGTCGGTTCTCTTCAGGGGTGGAGGACAGGTGTGGGCGGTGTGCCGGGGGGCCAGCAAATCATTTGCATATGTTTTGGGCATGTCCGAGGTTAAGGGGGTTTATGAAGAGATTTTTGGACGTAATGCCAAGGATTTGGGGGGCAGAGGTAGCCCCGGGTCCGGGACTCGCGATATTTGCAGTGTTGGAGCATCCAGGACTGCAGGTGGGGAGAGAGGCCAATGTGTTGCCATTTGCCTCCCTGATGGCCTGGAGGTGAATTTTATTGCGCTGGTGGGACTCGGAGTCGCCGAAGGGTGTGGTATGGGTGAGCGATTTGGCAGAGTTCTAGCATCTGGAGAAGATCAAGTTCGCCATTCGAGGCGCAGAGGAGGGGTTCTCCTCCAGGTGGAAACTGTTCATGGCCTTCTTTAAGCAGTATTGAGTCATCTGTGGGCAGGGGGGAATATGTTTTATTTTCCATTTGGGTGGTGGGGTGGGGTGCAAAACTGGAAAAGGGGTAAGGGTGCCGGGGTGGCAGTGGGATGAGTGGAGGGTGTTTGTTGGATGGCGTGCAGGAAGGGAAGGGTTTGTTTCCCGTTGCCGCTGTTCGATTTTGTATTTCTTGATTATGTTTATATTAATTAATAATCTTTATTGTCACAAGTAGGCTTACATTAACACCGCAACGAAGTTACTGTGAAAAGCCCCTAGTCGCCACATTCCGGCGCCTGTTCGGGTGCACAGAGGGAGAATTCAGAATGTCCAAATTACCTAAGTAGCACATCTTTCGGGACTTGTGGGAGGAAACCGGGGACCCGGAGCAAAACCACCCAAATTGAAAATGCCTACAATAAAATGTTTTTTCAAAAAAAACTTTCACCTCACTTCTCCCCTCTACTCTTCTTCTGAGTGAAACTGTTACGACACCCTGAGCTAGAGCACGGTCAATTCCATTCCATCCTTGACCTGAAGTCACAACACAATTGAAATAATCAATCATTCTTAGGAAAATATCCAAAGTCTTTGACCCTTGGCTACCCAATAATTACAGTCACCGGGTTTGTAAATTTAAACACAATTACTTTGTATTTATTGCAAAAACTATAATGAAACATGCAGCTCATACAACTGGTTAACGTATTTGATTCATAATCCCCTACTTTAACTTACCCAGACCCTGTACATAAACACAAATGACACACACACACGGAGGGGAGGAGAGGGATGAAAATATTAAGTAAAAGGAAAATGAGTCTTTGTTTCAGGTTGTCGTTAAGCAGACCTTCCTTCAAAGTAAGCTTTCAGATCCAGGTCTCTGTTTGCAGCCTGTAATGGTTTTCACTGAAGATTCATTCAGGTCTCTGCAGTTTCAGAAACAAAGCAGCTCACGGCTTTCTGGAGAGAGAGAGGGAGAGAGAAGAAGAAGAGCAGGTCCTTCCCCTGAGTGTCCAGGATTCAAACTGAGCTCCTTGGGTCTCTGAAAAACATTCCACTCGAGTTCGACCCAATCACTACCTGTTACTGGGCAAAAACCAGCCTTTTGGATAAATTATTGGCCACCAGCTAATCAAATAAACGGAGTCCTACCCCATCTCTTGGGTGCTGAAAAGCCTGGGTCTTGCTTTCCAAGCCAGCAGCACCATATACTATGTTGCAACTTCTTGAATTCCTACTTTTCTCTGCTCATGCTCAATCTCTCCTCATATGACAATCCTGCCAGCCTGATTCAGTCTGGTGAACCTTCACTGCACATTCTCTCTGACAAGTATATCCTTTTTTAGATACGGAGACCAAAACTGCACACAATACTCCAGGTGTGGTTTGAACAAGCCCCTGTACAGCTGTAGTAAGACATCCTCGAATCAGTACTCAAGTCCACCAGGCAGCATGGTAGCACACGTGGATAGCACTGTGGCTTCACTGCGCGAAGGTCCCAGGTTCGATTCCCCGCTGGGTCACTGTCTGTGCGGACTCTGCAAGTTCTCCCCATGTCTGCGTGAGTTTCTTCCGGGTGCTCCGATTTCCTCCCACAGTCCAAAGACATGCAGGTTAGATGGATTGGCCATGCTAAATTGCCCTTAGTGTCCAAAAAGGTTTGGAGGGGTTACGGGGGTAGGTTGGAAGTGTTTCTAGATAGAAATTGTCCCATTGGGCAGACGCAGCATGGGTTCATGAAAGGCATTAACAATTTTTTGGATATCTTTTTTAAAAATATATTTTTATTAGGATATTTGCAAGTTTTTATAATAACAATAACAGCGACATAAACATGGTACAATAAACATTTCCACCCTCTTCACAATCTTCACACACCCCAACCACACAACAACAATCCGGCCCTCTACCCCCCCCCACACACAATCCCATTGGAATTCTGCTTCTGCTGACATTTTAATTTTCCCCAAGAAAGTTGATGAACGGCTGCCACCTCCAGGTGAACCCAACCATTGACCCTCTTAAGGCAAACTTCATTTTCTCGCGACTGAAAAACCCAGCCATGTCACTAACCCAGGTCTCTACACTCGGGGGCTTTGTGTCCCACCACATTAATAAGATCCGTCTCCGGGCTACCAGGGAGGCAAAGGCCAAGACGTCGGCCTATTTCGCCCCCTGAACTCCCGGCTCTTCCGACACTCCAAAGATCGCCACCTCCAGACTCGGCACCACCCATGTTTTGAGTACTGTGGACATTGCCTTAGCGAAACCCTGCCAAAACCCTCTAAGCTTCAGGCATGCCCAAAATATGTGGACATGATTTGCTGGGCTTCCCGTGCACCTCGCACACCTCTCCTCTCCCACAAAAAACTTGCTCATTTGGGCCACCATCATGTATGCCCGGTGGACTACCTTGAATTGTATCAGGCTAAGCCTGGCACATGATGAGGATGTATTAACCCTGCTTAGGGCATCCGCCCACAGACCCGCCTCTATCGCTCCTCATAGCTTGTCTTCCCACTTGCCATTAAGCTCCTCCATCGGAGTTTCCTCCGATTCCAAAAGTTCCTAGTAAATATCTGATACCTTCCCCTCTCCCACCCAGGTACTGGAGACTACTCTGTCCTGCATCCCCCATGGTGGCAGCAACTGGAAGGCCGGAACCTGCCTTCTTAAGAACTTTTATACCTGTAGATGCCTAAACCCATTCCCTGCTGGCAATTCAAATTTATCCTCCAAATCTTTCAAGCTGGGGAAGCTCCCATCTATAAATAGATCCCCCATCCTCCTAATTCCTGCCCCTTGCCATCTCCGAAATCCACCATCCAGCCTATCCGGTACAAACCGATGATGATTATAAATCGGGGTCCAAACTAATGCTCCTTCCACTCTCTTATATCTCCTCCACTGCCCCCAGATTCTCAGAGCCGCCACCACCACCGGACATGTGGAGTATCGGGCCGGCAAGAACGGGAGAGGTGCTGTTATCAGTGCTCCCAAACTTGTGTCTTTACATGACGCCACCTCCGTCCGCTCCCACACCAACCCCTCCCCCACTACCCACTTCCTGATCATGGCTATATTAGCCGCCCAGTAGTAATTGCAAAAGTTCGGCAGTGCCAAACATTCCTCCCCCCGACTACGCTCCAGCAACACTTTCTTCACTCGCGGGGTTTTACCCGCCCACACAAAGCCCGAAATAACCTTCTTCACCCGCTTGAAAAAGGCCCTCGGGATGAAGATGGGGTGGCACTGAAAGACAAACAGAAATCTGTGGAGGACCATCATCTTCACAATCTGTACCCTCCCCGCCAGTTTTAGAGGGGGCATGTCCCATCTCTTAAAGTCCTCTTTCATTTCTTCAACGAGCAGAGATCGGTGCTCCCCCCCGAACCAGCCCTTTCCAGTTCCGAGAGGCTCTTAACGCCCTGGCCAATGGCTCTGTGGCCAGAGCAAACAGTAGTAGGGAGAGGGAGCACCCTTGCCTCGTCCCTCAGTGTCGTTTAAAATACCCCGAACTCAGCCGGTTCTTACGCACACTTGCTACTGGTGCCTGATAGAGCAACCTCACCCAGTCAATGAAGCCCTCACGAAACCCAAACCTTCCCAGCGCCTCCCACAGGTAATCCCATTCCACCCGATCATAAGCCTTCTCCGCATCCATTGCTACCACCACCTCCATCTCCCCTCCTTCAGAGGGCATCATAATAACATTTAAAAGCCTTTGAGCTTTGGCCATGAGTTGCCTGCCCTTTACAAATCCCGTCTGGTCTTCCCCTATCATCCCCGGGACACAGTCCTCTATCCTTGTGGCCAGTATCTTAGCCAGCAGTTTGGCGCCCACATACAGTTGAGAAATTGGCCTGTGTGACCCGCATTACTCCGGATCCTTCTCCCGTTTCAGGATCAATGAAATCGAGCTCTGCGACATTGTTGGGGGGCTGACCCCCTTCTCTCTTGCTTCATTAAATGTCCTTACCAGCAGTGGGCTCAATATTTCTGAAAACTTCTTATAAAATTCCACCGGTGACCGACCGGCTCCGGGGCTTTGCCCAACTGCATGCCCTCCAGTCCCTCAATTATTTCCTCAATCCTCATCCACCCTCCAGAACCTCAACTGACCCAAAAACTGCCTCATTCCCTCCACCCCAGCCGGGGTTCCGACTCATATAATTTGCTGTAAAAGCCTTTAAACACCTCATTCACCCCCACTGGGTCCAGGACCGTAGTCCCACCTCTACTCTTTACTCTCCCTATCTCCTTGGCCACCTCCCTTTTTCTGAGTTGGGGGGCTAACATTCTGCTTGCCTTTTCCCCATACTCATAAATCACCCTCCTTGCCTCCTCACCTGTTCCACCGCTTTCCCTGTAGTCAACAGGGAAACCTGCAACCTCCGCTGCTCCCTCAGTAGCCCTGCATCCGGAGCGTCCGAGTATCTCCTGTCCATCTGGAGTATCTCAACTAACCTATCCTTCTCAGCCTGTTCCGCCTTTTCTCTGTGGGCCCGTATCGAGATGAATTCCCCTCTGACCACTGCCTTCAAAGCTTCCCAAACCGTTGCTGCAGAGACCTCCCCCGTATCATTTGTTTCCAGGAACATTTACTGGATATCTTTAAGGACATTACGAGCGCGGTGGACAACAGGGAACCGGTGGATGTGGCGTATCTGGATTTCCAGAAGGCATTCGACAAGGTACTGCACAAAAGGCTGTTGCATAAAATAAGGGCGCTTGGCGTTACGGATAATGTATTAGCATGGATAAAGGATTGGCTAACTAACAAAAAGCAAAAAGTGAGGACAAAAGGGTGTTTTTCTAGTTGGCGATCAGTGGCTAGTGGTGTGCCTCAGGGATCAGTTTTGTTCCACATTCGCTCACAATTTACATAGATGTTTTGGAGTTGGGGAACAAGTGTAATGTGTCAAAGTTCGCAGATGACACTAAGATGAGTGGTAGAGCAGAGGTGTGCAGATGACACTTAAAGTCTGCAGAGGGATATAGATAGTTTAAGTGAGTGGGCAAGTGACTGGCAAATGGAGTACAATGTTGCTAAATGTGAGGTCATCCAATTTTATCAGAATAACAGCAAAATAAACAATTATTCAAATGGTAAAAAGTGCAGCATGCTGCTGTGCAGAGGGACCCGAGTGTCCTTGTGCCTGAATTGCAAAAAGTTGGTTTGTAGGCGCAGCAGGTGATTAAGAAGGCAAATAGAATTTTGTCCTTCATTGCTAGAGGGATGGAGTTTAAAAACAGGGAGGTTATGTTGCAGCTGCATAGGGTGCTGGTGAGGACACACCTGGAGTATGTGTACAGTTTTGGTCTCTTTGCTTGAGAAAGGGTGTACTGGCATTGGAGGGGATGCAGAGGAGATTCACTAGGTTGAATCCGGAGTTGAGAGGATTGGCTTATGAGGAGAGACTCAGTAGACTGGGACAATATTCATTGGAATTTAAAAGAATGAGGGGGAATCTTATAGAAACAGAAAATTATGAACGGAATAGTTTTTGAAAATAAATTTAGAGTACCCAATTCATTTTTCCAATTTAGCGTGACCAATTCACCGAGCCTGTACATCTTTGGGTTGTGGGGGTGAAACCCACTCAAACACGGGGAGAATGTGCAAACTCCACACGGACAGTGACCCAGAGCCGGGATCGAACCTGGGCCGCTAACCCACTGTGCCACCATGCTGCCCATGTTCGGAATAGTTAAGATTGAAACAGGGAGGTTGTTTCCACTGGCGGGTGAAAGTAGAACTAGGGGTTATAGACTCAAGATAAGGGGAAGCAGATTTAGGACTGAGTTGAACTTCTTCACCCAAAGGGTGATGAATCTGTGAAATTCCCTGCCCAGTGAAGCAGTTGAGGCTACCCCATTGAATGTTTTTAAGGCAAAGATAAATAGAATTTTGAACAGTAACGGAATTAAGAGTAATGGTGAGCGACGGTAAATGATGCTGAATCCACAACATGACCTTATTGAATGGCGGAGTAGGCCCGAGGGGGTCAGGTAGCCTGCTCCCACTCCTAGTTATTTTTTCTTCTTTTTTAAAATAAATTTAGAGTACCCAATTCATTTGTTCCAATTAAGGGGCAATTTAGCGTGACCAGTCCACCTAGCCTGCACATCTTTGGGTTGTGGGGGCAAAACCCACGCAAACACGGGGAGAATGTGCAAACTCCACACGGATGTGACCCAGAGTCGGGATCGAACCTGGGATCTCGGCGCCGTGAGGCAGCAGGGCTAACCCGCTATGCCACCGTGCTGCACTCCACTCCTAGTTCTTATGCCATTTTCCTTCCTAACTGCTTGCTGTATCTGCATGCTTGCTTTTAGTGACTGGTGTACAAAGTCACCCAGGTCCCTTTGTACATCAACAGTTCCCAATCCATCACCATTTAAAAAAAATACTCCACCATTTTATTTCTCTCCCTGAAGTGGATAACTTCATATTTATCCACATTGTATTGCACCTGCCATATATTTGCCCACTCATTCGCCTTGTCTAAATCATCTTCAAGCTTCTGAACATCCTCCACCCCACTTACCTTCCCACTAAGTTTTGTGTCACCAGTAAACTTGGAATTGACACATTTGGACCTCATCCAAATCATTGATATGTATTGTGAATAGCAGGGGCCCAAGAACTTATACCTGTGGTACCCCACTAATCACTGTCTGCTAATTTGAAAAAAAAAACATTTATGCCTACTTTCTATTTCCTGTCTGCTAACCAATTCTCAATCCATGCCAAAACAGCATCTCCAATCCCATGTGCTTTAATTTGGCACACAAACCTTTTATGTGGGATTTTATCAAATGTTTTCTGAAAATCCAAATGCACTACATCCACTGGTTCACCCTTATCTGTTCCACTAGTTACAGCCTCAAAAAACTCCAGTAGGTTTGTTAAACATGATTTCCCTTTCATAAATCCATGTTGACTTTGTCTAATCCTGTGATACCTATTGGTAGGCTTTTATTGGCCTTTGTAGTGTTAATCACCCAAACCTCTAAAATCAACTGATAGTCTTGTCTGCTCATTACATGCCTTGACGCAGTTCCACTGTTGACCACAGGATGGCTCTGAAACTGTATTCTTTGCAACTGCATGTTATAGAATTATTAATTCAGGAATCAAGTCACAGAATAGAATCATAGAATCTATGGCACGGAGGCAGGCCCTTCGGCCCAAACTGGACCTTGCCAACCAAAAAGCCCATCTAAGCTAACCCCAAGTCCCTGCATTTGGCCCATATCCCTCTATCCATGTATCTGTCCAAATGCTTTTTAAATGTTGTCACTGTCCCTGCCTCAACCACTTCCTCTGGCAGCTCATTCCACATATGTACCACCCCCTGTGTAAAAAAGTTGCTCCTCAGGTTCCCATTAATTCTTTCCTCTTTTAACTTAAACCTATGCCCCTCAGTTCTCGATTCCCCAACCTTGGGAAAAAGACTGAGTGCATTTATTCTATCCATGCCCATCCTAATCCAATACATCTCTTCAAGATCACCTCTCCTACATTCCAAAGAAAAATGTCCTAGTCTGTCTCATCTCTCCCTATCGCTCAGTCCCTTGAGTCCTGGCAAGATCCTTGTAAATCTCTTCTGCACTCTCTCCAGTTTAATATAATTTTTCCTATAGCAAGGCGACCAAAACTGAACACAATACTCCAGGTGCGGCCTCACCAATGTCCTGTACAATTGCAACATAACTTCCCAACTTCTATACTCAATGCGCTGACTGATGAAGGCCAACATGCTGAAAGCCTTCTTCACTGCCCCATCTACCTGTGACTCCACTTCGAGAGAACCGTGATTTACCACAGCACAGAAGGAAGCCATTCCATAAGACCATAAGACATAGGAGCAGAATTAGGCCACTCGACCCATCGAGTCTGCTCCACCATTCAATCATTGCTGATATTTTTCTCAACCCCATTCTCCTGCCTTCTCCCCATAACCCCTGATCCCCTTATTGATCAAAAACCTATCTATCTCTGTCTTAAAGACACTCAGTGATTTGAACTCCCCAGCCTTCTGCGGCAAAGAGCTCCACAGATTCACCACCCTCTGGCTGAAGAAATTCCTCCTCATCTCTGTTTAAAAGGATTGTCCCTTTAGTCTGAGATTGTATCCTCTGCTTCTAGTTTTTCCTACAAGTTGAAACATCCTCTCCACATCCACTCTATCCAGGCCTCGCAGTATCCTGTAAGTTTCAATAAAATCTCCCCTCATCCTTCTGAACTCCAACGAGTACAGACCTAGAGTCCTCAACCGTTCCTCATACGACAAGCTCTTCATTCCAGGGATCATTCTTGTGAACCTCCTCTGGACGCTTTCCAAGGCCAGCACATCCTTCCTTAAATACGGGGCCCAAAACTGCTCACAATTCTCCAAATCTGACCAGAGCCTTATATAACCTCAGAAGTACATCCCTGGTCTTGTATTCTAGCCCTCTCGACATGAATGCTAACATTGTATTTGCCTTCCTAACTGCCAACTGAACCTGCACATTAACCTTAAGAGAATCGTGAACAAGGACTCCCAGTCCCTTTGTGCTTCTGATTTCCTAATTATCTCCCCATTTAGAAAATAGTCCATGCCTCCATCCCTCCTTCCAAAGTGCATAACCTCTCAATTTTCCACATTGTATTCCATCTGCCACTTCTTTGCCCACTCTCCTAGCCTGTCCAAGTCCTTCTGCAGCCAGCCTGCTTCCTCAATAGTACCTGCCCCACTACAGGTCTTTGTATCATCTACAAACTTAGCAACAGTGCCTTCAGTTCCTTCTTCCAGATCATTCAGCCCATTGAGTCCTCTTTGGCTCCCTGTAAAGCAATCCAGTTGGTCTCATTCCCCAGTCCAGCCCCGCAGCCTTGCAAGTTCATTTCTCTCAAGTGCCAGTCCAATTTCCTTTTGAAATCCATCTCTGATTTCATCACCCTCCTCAGCACTGGATTCCAGGTCATTACCACTCACTGCCTAAAATTCTTCGCTGCCCCGTTGTCCCTACTATTTTCTTATTCACTCCCAATGCTTTTGGGATTGTTATTTGGCACTTGCTATTCAGAGGCTATCACAGCACTCACCTCCATCACACTGTCAACTTTAAGTAAGCGACAATTTGATGGCTGCCCTTAACCTGGTGACAGCATTGTTGCCTGAACCCACTGAAAACATTTATGTATTCCACCCCTATTGAAATCATTCATCCCCACAATATTGAGAATGTTGGAGGATCCAAACAACCTTTTCATTTAGATGGCACCATTGCACCTCCATCCCGCCTTCCCTCTGTGTTAGGCAAGTATGTTTGATGTGGACTGCACTTGGTGCAGGGAAGCTAGAAACAGACATCTAACACTGGAGAAGATCCAACACTGTTTTATTCAATGATAGAACTAATATACATATTCAGCTGTGGGTCGACACTATACTGAGCTGACTGGAGACCTTGTAGTAGCCTGACCAGACTTACTAGCTACCGCATGGTGTTTGCACTTGCTAGCTCGTGGACTCTGACTGTCTCAGTGGCTGGGTCCAGAGAGAGAGGGAAACCTAGTACCCTCTGGCTTTATAGTGGTGGTGTACTGTCTGGTGATTGGCTGCACTGTGTTGTGTGCTTACTGGTCATCCTGTTTGTCAATCACTGCCTGTCTGCATCTCATTATATACATGAGTGGATATTATGACACTCTCCAGATCCAACATATTGACCATTTCCCAGTCTCCTCATCCCAGTCTGAATTTGAGGCCCAGCCACTCCACTGCAATGCTGAGGGAGTGCAGCATTGCTGTTGTAGGAGAGTCTCTTGTGTGAGACATGAAACCGGGGTCCCGTCGACCCTCTCTGCTGGACATGAAATATCCCATGGGACACTCTGTTGATGAGAGGAGAGTTATTCCCAGTGTCCTGGCCAATATTTATCCTTCAATCAACATCACAAAAGCAGATTATCTTGTCATTAACACATTGTTACTTTGTTAATATCCTCCAGCCCCACAACCTTTTTCCAAAATATCTGCATTCCTCAAATTTTGGCATCATGTGCATCCCCAATTTATATTTCTCGCCCATTGGTTGCTGCGCGTTCAGGTACCTAGGTCCCAAGCTCTGGAATACCCTCTCTCCATGTTATAACACGACTGGAGGCCGTGGCATCTGAAACATCAGAGTCCCTGTGGCCCCCACCAGATGAGGGACGGGGCTACACCCTGAAACCAAAGGCCGCATGGGACATTAATACTCCGGCCCAAGTGTGGGCTGTGCAAGGGAGACCCTTCGGGGAGTAGGAGTTGTATTATAGGAGGCAAATTAAATATTGAGTTTTCTTACAGTCATCGCTTCCGTATGGTTGCTAGCCTGGAACTTTAGATTAGTGGTGAAGGGTAAAGTGGAACTACAGGCGGTGCCATTTCCTCCAGACCCAGTTCACCTCGACAGGGCCTCAGGAGGCTTCCATCCAGGCTTTAGGTATGCCCCTAATCGGAAAGTTAGAGGCTTTTGATGCCGAGACAGGTGACTAGACCCTTTAGCAAATGCGCTCCTTTATTCGACTCAATGACATTATCAGCCACAAAAGACAGAGGGTCTGTGGGGCACACACCTATAGCATCATCAAGGGTTTAGCTTTCCTGGATTTGCCTGACACCCGCCAGTTTGCAGAGTTGTTTTCCTTGGTAAGCAACCATTTCAATCTAAAACCACCATTGATAGTCCACCGTTTTCGTTTTCACACGGTCACTCAAAATCAGGAAGAGCCTGTAACCTTGGCCCACTTTTGAAAACTCTCCAAGTTTTGCGAGCTCAATCCAACCTTGTCCAAGTATCTCAGAGACCAGTTGGCCTGCGGCATCCATGATGCGGCGACCCAGGAACACTTGCTGGGGGAACTGCATCTCGATTTATAGAAGGCGACCGACATAGAATTCTCCCTGGAAGGCGCAGAGCCAATGTCCGGGAGCTTCGTAGCATGGCCGTCCTCAGCCTACGGCGTCCAGCTAGACACGGAGTATCTCCTCCCCCCCCCCCCCCCCCCCCCCCCCGCCCCCCATGCTGTAGATCAGGACTCCCGCCATTGGGGACGCACTCCTCGCGGCCAGGACCAATGACAGCATTTCCCAGTGGAAGACCCCTGTCAAGTTCTGTATACTGGACGATATGGATGATGTACTATAGAACATCTGGTTTAAATAATTTATTATGAAACACCTGCATGGTAAAGATAACTGGAATAAATAAATAACAAATTATTAACACAAATTAACTATTATAGAGCTACTGCAAAATATGTCTAATCACCAACACAACTTATTCCCAACTGCCTCGAGGCACAGAGCCGCATGGTGGTCTTAACCTGCCACACTGCCACCTGCTGGTCGGAGGTCGTGTACAATATTACTTACAGAATTGCTTTATGCATATCATCACATCCCCCATGCCAGAGACACCCAGCCTGCGGGATGGATGATTCAGTGCCCGGAGAAACTGACCGGATAGATGCCAGTGGGGATGCCACCCCCCCCCCACTGCTACACCCCTGGGAACTGGTCGAAACCTGCCTCCGTACAAAATCACTCACCTGCAGACACCTGAACCCATTCCCCCCATGGCAACCCAAACTCCTCCTCCAGCTCTTCCAGGCTCGGGAAACGCTCATCAATAAAGTGATGCACATATTTCTCGATCCCTGCCCGCTGCCACCTCTGAAACCCCTCGTCCAGCCCCCGCGGAGCGAACTGGTGGTTATCATATATCTGTGCCTACACTGACACCCACTCTAACCCCATGTGGTGCCTCCACTGTCCCCACAGCCTCAGTGCTGCCACCACTACCGAGTTTCTGGAGTACCGAGCCGGCGATAAGAGCAGAGGTGCCGTTATCAGTGCCCCTAAACTTGTGTCCTTACATGAGGCCACCTCCACCCGCTCCCATACTGACCCCTGCCCACTTCCTGACCATTGCAATGTTCGCCGTTCAGTAGCAGTTAATAAAATTCAGGAAGACCAGCCCCCACCCCCACGTCCATTCTCCAGCATTACCTTCTTCGCCTTGAGGTTTTATCCACCCAAACAAATCCATTTTTGAAAAACGCCTCAGGAATAAAAATTGGGAGACTCTGGAAAACAAACAAAAACTTCGGGAGGACCATCATTTTAAATGTCTGTACCCACCCCGCCAAGACAACGGGAGCGCATCCCACCTCCAAAAGCCCCCCCTTATCTGTTCTACAAGCCGCGCCAAATTCAGTTTGTGCAACTGCTCCCACTCCCGCACCATCTGGATACCCAAATATCGAAAGGTCCCTCCCACCACCTTGAACGGCACCTCACCCAGTCTCTTCTCCTGCCCCCTCACCTGGATCGCAAAGACCTCACTCTTACCCATATTCAATTTGTATCCCGAAAACCAGCATAATTCCTCTAATAGCCCCATAATCCCTCCAATTCCCCCCAGCGGGTCTGATATGTACATAAGTAGATTGTCCGCGTAGAGCGAGACCCTGCACTATCCCCCGTATTAACCCCTGCCAGTCCCTTGACACTCTCAATGCAAACGGCTCTATAGCCAAGGCAAACAACAGTGGGGAAAGTGGACACCCTTGCCTCATCCTCCGGTACAACCTGAAATAGTCCGATCTCACCCGATTCGTCCACACTCTCGCCACCGGTCCCTAGTATAGTAACCGAACCCATTCCACAAATCCCTGCCCAAACCCAAACAGCCCCAGGATCTCCCATAAGTATTCCCACTCCACCCGATCAAAGGCCTTCTCTGCATTCAAGGTCACCACCACCTCCATCTCGCGCCCCTTTGGAGGTATCATAATTACATTCAGCAACCTCCTGACGTTGGTCGCCAAACGCCGCCCCTTAGCGAACCATCCTTACACCTGTTGACTGATTTTCACCCATTCAAATCCTTGTATAAACTGCAATGTTTTGCCTTACGGCGCATCAAATGGGTGACAGAATGGCCATTGCATTTGCTTCATGCACCCTAGTGACGGCAAAGTGGAACAATGTGCAAATCGAAAAGGAAGGTTTGGTGCTAGCTTTTGGTTTGAAGTGATACCACCAGTTTGTGTACGGACACACATTTATAGCCGATAATGACCACAAATCCCTATTGCGGTTGTTTAAGGATGTTAGGGCAATCCTCCCTGTGGCGTCCCCCGCATTCAGCACTGGGCACTGCTCCTGGCAGCATATGAATGTGTTGGAACATCGTCCGGGAATGAAGATTCCATACAGACACCCTCGACCGACTTCCGTCATCCCATTACCTCCCACCTCAGATGAGGTGATTGCAGTTTTACACTTCATGGACTCCTTGCCAGTTGTGGCGGCCCAGGTGAATGTGTGGATACAGACAGACCCACTGTTGGCCAGGGTCTACCATATATTACTGTCCGGGGTCCAATATCATCCACTCCTGGAGGATCTGCACACATTCACCACGAAGGTGGCTGAACTCAGTGTGGCAGATGGCATCCTACTGTGGGGCGCCCGGGTGGTCATGCCCGAATGAGGCCAGGGGGCAATCTTACATGATCTCCACAGCGTACACCCGGGTGTCTCTAAGATGAAAATGTTCGCCCAGAGTTATTTATGGAGGCCCGGGGTAGACATGGACACCAAACCTTTAGCGAAGCAATGTATACAGTGCCAGGAGCACCAGAAGCTCCCCCCTACAGCCTCATTTCAACTATGAAAGTGGCCAGGCCATCCATGGCCCCGACTCATCGTGGATTTTGTGGGACCTTTTCAAGGAGCCATGGACACCCATTTGAAGTGGATAGATGCCCATCGCATGTCCACAACGATGTCACGAGCCACAAATGAGAAGCTTCAGCAAACTTTCACTGGCTTCCCGAGCTGTTAATGTCAGACAACGGCATAGTTTTCACAAGACCGGAATTCACCGATTTCCTGAAGCTAATTGTGGTCCACCATGCACCTTACAACCCGTCATCTAATGGATTGGCCGAACGGGCAGTACAGACCTTTAAGCTGGGAATGTGAAAACAGACCTCTGGTTCCCCGGAGACCCAGCTGGCCCGTTTCCTTTTCTATTTACGAATCACGCCGTTGCCGGGGGTGGCACCCTCGGGAGTTGTTAATGGGTCGTAGGCTGTACACATGATTGAGCTCATCCTGCCAGACATTGGGGAAAAGGTCCGTACCGGCAGGAACACTCCGAAGCACGACCAGCCAGACCCGTCAGGGGATTTTCCGCGGGCGACCCAGTCTACCTCTGGAAAATTTCCCCGAAGGGGCTTTGTGGATTCCTCCACATCCGAGCCCCACAGGTCCTCAAGGGAAAATCAAACCCCCCATTTCCGGTGTGTCCCTTCCTCCAGAGCAGCCACCTTTGATGCTCAGTGAGGCGGATGAACCCCTCGACCAGGAAATGCAGGAAGTCGACCACGAATCGCGCATGGAGACTTTGCCAACAGCGGTTGAAACGGATTTGGGGGCAGCCGCTGCCACGAGCACGGTGGTACCACCCAGCTGTTCAGCCCACAAACGTTGCTCCCCGATTCGTTACACCCCTCCTGGCCTAGAGCAGCCCCGAGCAAAGCAGGCGAAGGATCGTCCCCCTTCTGCCATCGAAGTAGCCGACGTGTTAGACTGTGAGGGGGTGGGGAGGGGTATTATAACCCACCCAGAGGTCATGGAGTCTGCAACATCAGAGTTCCTGTGGCCTCACCTGAAAATGATCTCCCTAGATGAGGGGTGGGGCTACACCCTTAAGCCAAGTGCCTCATGGGACATAAACCCAAGTGTGGGTCGGGCGGGAGACCCCTCGGGGAGTAGGAGCTGTATTATAGTAGGTGAAATGAAAATCGCTTATTGTCACAAGTAGGCTTCAAATTAAGTTACTGTGAAAAGCCCCTAGTCGCCACATTCCGGCGCCTGTTTGGGGAGGCTGTTACGGGAGTACAATAAATATTGTGCTTTCTACAGTCATCGCTTCTGTGTGGTCACTTGCATGGAACTTTACCTTTCCTCCTCTCTAAATCGCTTTCTTCCTTTAAGAAACTCCCTACCTCCTTGATCAGACTTTTGGTAAACTCCTTATGTGGTCCGTGTCATATTTAATTTCATAACGCCCCTGTAAAGTGCCTTGGGGTGTTTCATATGTTTAATGCTCGATATAAATATGCGTTGTGCTGCTGTTAGTGGGAACTTGCTGTACAAGATTTGGCTGCCAAATTTTTTTTAACGTTACAACAGCTACAGCACTTCAAAAGTATTTAATTGACTATTTAATAACATCTGGACTTTATACGATGGTTTTATTTTAAATTGTCCCTTTTAAGTTTAGGTAAACAGAATGCCCAAGCTGGAGTGGGAGGAGGTGTGAACTCTGCATGGTGATAAACCCATGTGATCTGGTTGCCATGGGAGAGAGGTCCATGTCAAAGCTTATTCAAAGTCTGGTGTGAGGTTTAACACCCAAACACAAAAAGAAAGGCAGCTGAACTGACTGCTGCAGATTCATAGACCAGAATTTTATACTCCCCCTCAGTGGGTTTTCATGTGGGGGAGCGGGAAATCGAAGGAATGCGATTCCCTCCTGCTCCCCACCTGCTCTGACCACACAGCAATTTTAAACTGGGGTAGACAAGGCTTCAGACAGAGGACCCGCCATTGCCCCAATTGAGGCCCAATAGCGGCCAATTAATGGTTGAATGTCCTGGTGGTGGTGGTGGTGGTGGTGGTGGTGGGGGGGGGGGTGCGTTGCTCCAAATACAACTAAATTGGTGCAATTTTTAGAAGAAAACTTTTGAAGTGAATGTTTCATTTCCGTGAGTCTGCTTTAAACAGCAATGAATAAATTACTGCACTTCAATGCACATGTGGATTACTGGCTTTCAAATGAGGTTCGGTAAATAGACCTTCAGCAATATAGTGTTATCTAGTGCTAATGCACTTCGGCTTGTCAATACTGGGTTTGTCTTTATTGAGACCTTGGGCACCACTTTACAAGAGACTGTCACATCTGCTATACAGAGGTTAGGCCTTAAGAGGCTTACTGAGGCTTAAGATGATCATGATGCTCCTTTGTAGCTGCAGCCAAGGTTTTGTCCTTTATATATCCCAAAGCTCAAGAAGTTAAGAAGGAGAGGAGTTTGCCCACTTCTTATGAAGTCACAGCTCATTTGCAACACCGACCTGGTTTAGTGAATTGAGGAAGATGCAGGTCGCAGGCAGAAGCATCCTTGACAGCACATCAGATAATCTGTTTTGGGACATTGGTTAAGGGATGAATGTTGGTCAGGACACTGCAAGAGCTTCTCTGAACAGTGTCAAGGGATTTTTATTGCCCTTGTATTTATATGAAAGACAAATGATGTTAGCTTCCAGAAAGTCAGTTGGTGAAAGGCAAATACTGGAGTCAATTTTACATTTATTTACAGAGTGAAACATTACAAGCATACAACTCCTAACTCAACCCCCACCACTCTGCTACTGTTTCAGTGGGGGAAATTTTCAGACGATGTTCGCCGCGGGCAAAAATGGTGATGCCGTTGGAATATCCCTTGAGACTGGGGGAACGAGAATCTCGGCGGTGATATCTCATTTTGAGATTTACCTTACCTGTCCCAGTGATGCAACATCTGAATTTAAAGGGCTTCCCCACCATATATTCCCCCCAGATAGAGAATTCCCCCAACCTGATGGGAACATAGGTTAAACGCTGTTTATAAGAGCTATTGATAGAATCATAGAAGTTACAGTGCAGAAGGAGGCCATTCGGCCCATTGAGTCTGCACCGGCTCTTGGAAAGAGCACCCTACCCAAGCCCACACCTCCACCCTATCCCCATAATCCAGTAACCCCACCCAACACTAAGGGAAATTTTGAACACTAAGGGCAATTTAGCATGGCTAATCCACCTAACCTGCACATCTTTGGACTGTGGGAGGAAACCGGAGCACCTGGAGGAAACCCACGCACACACGGGGATATTGTGCAGACTCCATACAGACAGTGACCCAAGCTGGATCGAACCTCGGATCCTGGAGCTGTGAAGCAATTGTGCTAACCACTATGCTACCATGCTGCCCAAAATGGGAAGCTATAGGGGTGGACCCGCTGGGGGTGCAAAGCTAAGTATAGCCCCCAGGTGGGAGAGGGACATGCCCGAGCACTGTCCTGGCACCCTGATACTGGCAGTGCCAACCTGGCAGTACCAACCTAGCTGTGCCAGAGGGCTGTGCAAGGTGTGGGCCCTCTGGGGCCCCTGTTGCTGTGGGTGATTTGGTGGGCGATTCGAGACCTGGATGTCCCCGTCTTACTTTAGCTGTCCCGCTGCGGGATAGCAGCTCCCTCTGTAGTCACAGAGGATGAAGCCGAAGGGGTCACCGATAAGCAGAGGCTCTGAAGGGCTGGACACCCTTGGAGAGTCCTGAATGGAGGTCCCAGTGGTGTCCAACAGCCACTCCTCCTCTCTTTGAGTGCCCGAGGGCTCCTGCCTGGCTCCTCGAGGGGAAGGAACACCTGGAGGGAGATTGAGATACCACACCATCCTCTCATGTAGCCACTGCAAAAGCTCACTTATGGGTACAGAAATAGAGCGCAGGTCTGATCATCTCTCTGGTTAAAAACTCGGCATTCTGCTGGGCCAGGTTTTCCAAACCATCCGAACATTTCCCATCGATACCTTGTAGATGCACATGTTGACACCACTTCAGCAGAGGGCAGGCGGACGGACTCCTCCACCTCACGTGACACTTTGTTTTTTTAAAATAAATTTAGAGTACCCAATTCATTTTTTCCAATTAAGGGGCAATTTAGCATGTTCAATCCACCTACCTTGCACATCTTTGGGTTGTGGGGGCGAAACCCACGCAAACACGGGGAGAATGTGCAAACTCCACACGGACAGTGACTCAGAGCCGGGATCGGACCTGGGACCTTGGCGCCGTGAGACTGCAGTGCTACCACTGCGCCACCGTGCTGCCCTTCATGCCACTTTGTTGAGGACCTCTGACACCTCTGCCTGATGTTTCCATCTCCTGCATCAAGCCCAACATTTCGATCAGGACCGATCCCAGAGGCTCATCACCTGACTTGGACATCGCAGATGTCTCTTCCCCAGCAGTTCTCCGACTGTTGGTGAGCATGGCTGACCCTGCCTCCTCCTGCTGACCACCAGAATGTGCAACCCTGCCCAAACTAGATCTAGTACCCACCGAGGTGAGTATCTCTGTGCTAGTGGAGGGTACAGCTGACTGTTGTGATGCCTTTATAGGTGCACTTTCTTCCCATCTCAATGTCCTTGGCCCTCTCCAGGCTGGAGGACCTGCTGAACAGGGCTTCCTCTTTTGGCCTGCCCCTCTTCCTGTTGGCACCTGTAAATGAGAAAGGAGACAGCAAGTGACTGCATGAGTTGTCTCCAACATGGAGGAATACATGACCTTTAGGTATCTATAAGAATATATTACAGGTGGATCCTTACTGGGTGAAGGCCACCCAGTGACCTCTTCATTCTGCACAGACTTGGTCCAATTCCTCCTGCCAGCTGGGCTGCTGATTCCTCAAACCCAATTCTTGAGGTTCTTGAGGTCAGGTTGACCCCCCTCCTGTCTGCTCTCTCTCGCCCCTGTTGTGCCTTGATTTTTCCTGTGCAAAGAGAGAAGATAGGATTGGGAGCAGTTGGGTTTCAGGTATCTTTCTCATGCTTCTCCTCTTCCAAATAACCCACTGGATTATGTGCACTGCAGATTGTCCAGAAGGATTTTGGGCCAGCACCCTCGTGAAGATAGAAGGATAAGGCTCACAGAGGCATGTCATTATGGTACTTGCTGGTGACATTAATGCTCAGCCCACTTCCTCAGCCCCTGACAACATATGAGCTCTCTGTGTGGAAGGGTTGGGGTCCTGTAGACTAGTATGATGTATCAACTTATCACTTTGAGCAGCTTTTTTATGCATGGGCCTCATGGATGGTGTCCTTGCCACTGAGGTCCATGTCCCCTCTACCATCCAGTGAGTTGACTAAGATCAGATGTGGGTTCACCAATCCCAGTGTGTCATGATATTCAAACATACATCATAACACATACATAATGATAGACAGACCAACAGACCAATTAGCACACATAACACGACAGCCAATCACAGACAAGAGCAGATACAGTATAAGACAAGAAACACAACACCTCCTGGGCAGTCCATCTGGAGACAGCACAGGGCCAGGACCTCATTAGCAAGACACTCACACAGTCACAACGTGCTGAGTACCAAGTCAGATGTGTAAATAGTCAGTTGGAATAAAACTGCGTTGTACCAATCGCAACCGTGTTGGTTCGTCTGTACCTCAGAGCACCCAACACCTCATAGTACCAGTGAGTGAATCGATACCTACCGGCAAATCTGCCATCCTGAGCCATGGACATCCGCAACAAAGCGCAGCCGTTGCAAGTCGCTGGGAACCTGGGCACAAATTGGAAGCTCTTCAAGCAGCGATTTGAACTGTTCATGCAAGCCAATGAAAAACAGGGCGCCTCGGACGAAACAAAGACTGCCATGCTCCTCACTACCGCAGGTCAGCACACCATCGATGTATACAACTCCTTGGTGTTCGCGGAAGGCGAGAACAAATCTAAGTATGACACGGTCCTCCTCAAGCTAGACAAGCACTTCAACGTTGAGGTCAATGAAAGCTTTGAGAGGTATGTCTTTCAGCAGCGCCTGCAAGGTAAGGATGAGCTCTTTCAGTCCTTCCTGACGCACCTCCGCATATTCGCGCAGTCCTGCGGTTACGACACCACCTCAGAGTCCATGATCCGGGAGCAGATCGTTTTTGGCGTTGCCTCCAGTGGCCTACGCCAGCAGCTTCTAAAAATTAAAGGCCTGACCTCAGCATCTGCAGTTGAAGCCTGTGTCCTGCATGAAAATGCGACCAGCCGCAAAGCCCAATTTCAGGCGACCGAATCGGCACGGAGGGGGTCCCACGCGATCGAATCGGCAAGCCAGGCCGCCCACGAGGCCGAACGCATCCAGGCAATCGAGTTTCTCCCGGCCCGCGGCCCGGACGAGGGCGGCCGTTTCGCACGCTTTTTGAGACCTCCCGCGTTTGAGCGCGCCAAAACCTACGGCAACACTGAGGGACGTGCTGCACAGGCGCGCCCGACGCAAGACCGACCTGCGCAAGCGCAGTGGCATAACGAACGCCATGACGTCATGATGTGCAGCAACTGTGGAGCTGCACATTTAAAAGGGCAATGTCCTGAAAAGACCCGACAATGCCTACGCTGTGGCAAGATGGGCCACTACGCTGCCTACTGTCGAGCGGCTCAACCTGTTAATCTTCCACATCTCTGACAACCTCGCAGGAACGTGCGGACCATTCAGTCTCCACATCACGACATTCAAACCGACGACACAGATGACCAAGACGCCTTCCGGGTTGCGGTCATTGATGTGAACCGGGTCAACACCATCAATCCGGGCGATGAATGGAGTGCCACCCTAACGGTCAACCGATCGCCGATCACTTTCCGCCTGGACACTGGCGCCTCCGCCAACCTCATAGCATGGTCAGCCTTCTATGCCATGAAGGTCAGACCACCAATCCAGCCATCCCGGTGCAAGATGGTTGACTACAACGGGAACGTTATCCCGGCCATGGGATCCTGCCAGCTCCAGGTGACACACAAAACACACACGGCCACACTCTCGTTCGCGATAGTTGGCTCATCGAAGGACTCCCTGCTGGACGCACAGGCATGTAAGGCTCTCCACCTTGTGCAACGCATTCTCTCTCTCTCTCCAGAGGCCACGTCTGACTTCCTGAATGCAGAGTTCTACACGCAGCTCCAATCGCTCCTCGCCCACAACCAGGAGGCATTCGAAGGCATGGGAACACTGCCATACACCTACCGAATTCGCCTCAAACCGGACGCCATTCCGGTCGTTCACGCACCTCGCAGGGTTCATTGGAGTTTAGGAGGTTGAGGGGAGATCTAATAGAAACTTACAAGATAATGAATGGCTTAGATAGGGTGGATGTAGGGAAGTTGTTTCCATTAGCAGGGGAGACTAGGACCCGGGGGCACAGCCTTAGAATAAAAGGGAGTCACTTTAGAACAGAGATGAGGAGAAATTTCTTCAGCCAGAGAGTGGTGGGTCTGTGGAATTTATTACCACAGAGGGCGGTGGAGGCCGGGACGTTGAGTGTCTTTAAGACAGAAGTTGATAAATTCTTGATTTCTCGAGGAATTAAGGGCTATGGAGAGAGAGCGGGTAAATGGAGTTGAAATCAGCCATGATTGAATGGCGGAGTGGACTCGATGGGCCGAATGGCCTTACTTCCGCTCCTATGTCTTATGGTCTTATGGTCTTATGGTTCCTGCACCACTTAAAGACTGCCTCAAGCAGCAGCTGCAGGATCTCCAGGACCAAGGGGTCCTATCCAGGGTCACGGAGCCCACGCCATGGGTCAGCTCCATGGTGTGTGTCAAGAAGCCCTCTGGCGAGCTCTGCATCTGTATAGACCCCAAAGACCTCAATAATAATATTATGAGGGAACATTATCCCATACCCAAACGGGAGGAGATCACCAGTGAAATGGATCAGGCGAAGATATTCACGAAACTGGATGCTTCTAAAGGATTTTGGCAGATCCAACTGGACCCGTCCAGCCGAAAGCTATGTACCTTCAACACCCCTTTCGGCAGATTCTGCTACAACCGGATGCCATTTGGCATCATCTCGGCATCCGAGGTCTTCCATAGAATCATGGAGCAGATGATGGAAGGCATCGAAGGGGTGCACGTATATGTGGACGATGTCATCATCTGATCCACCACACCGCAGGAGCACATACATCGTCTCCAACACGTTTTTGCCCGCATACGGGAAAACGGCCTGCACCTCAACCGAGCCAAGTGCTTCTTTGGCCAGACCGAGTTGAAGTTCCTGGGGGACCACATCTCCCGGTCAGGGGTCCGTCCAGATGCAGACAAGGTGAGCGCCATCACAGCCATGCCGCAGCCGGCCGACAAGAAGGCTGTCCTACGCTTCCTTGGCATGGTCAACTTCCTCGGGAAGTTCATTTCCAACCTTGCCTCCCACACGACGACTCTGCGCCACCTCGTCAGAAAATCCACAGAGTTCCAGTGGCAGCACACACACCAGAAACAATGGGAGGAGCTCAAACTCAAGCTCACCACTGCACCGGTACTGGCGTTTTTTGACTTATCTTGTGCCACTAAAATCTCGACTGATGCCAGCCAGTCCGGCATTGGGGCAGTGCTCCTGCAGAGGGATGACACGGCATCATGGGCCCCAGTGGCCTATGCATCGCGGGCCATGACCCCCACAGAGCAGCGCTACGTGCAAATCGAAAAAGAATGCCTGGGCTTGCTAACCGGTTTAGACAAGTTCCACGATTACGTCTAAGGCCTTCCACGGTTCACGGTCGAAACTGACCACCGCCCCCTGGTCAGCATAATAAACAAGGACCTGATCGAGATGACCCCTCGCCTCCAGCACATCCTACTTAAACTCAGGAGGTACGACTTCCAACTGGTCTACACTCCAGGGAAGGACCTCATCGTTGAGGATGCCCTATCCAGAGCAGTGAGCACGCCGCCAGATGCGGAGGGGTTCGTAAGTCAGGTCGAGGCACAGGTGGCTTTGACAGCGGCAAATCTGCCGGCTGACGACTCCAGTCTGGCCCGTATCCGCCGAGAGACTGCAGCCGACCCCCTTCTGCAGCGAGTGATGCGCCACATTACGGGAGGATGGCTCAAAGGGCAGTGCCCGCAGTTCTACAATGTACGAGACGACCTAGCCATCATTGATGGTGTCCTTCTGAAGCTGGACCGGATTGTGATTCCGCACAGCATGCGCCAGCTGGTTCTCGATCAACTACACGAAGGCCACTTGGGGGTCGAGAAGTGCAGACGGAGGGCCCGAGAGGCGGTATACTGGCCGGGCATCAGTGACGATATTGCCAACATGGTGCTCAACTGTACAACCTGCCAAAGGTTTCAGCCGGCGCAACCTCCTGAGACGCTTCTGCCCCATGAGCTGGTGACGTCCCCCTGGGTGAAGGTAGGTGTCGACCTATTTCACGCGCTCGGCATGGACTATGTCATCATAGTTGACTACTTCTCAAACTACCCAGAAGTCATACGCCTGCACGATTTGACGTCGTCTGCTGTCATCAGGGCCTGCAAAGACACCTTTGCTCGCCACGGCATTCCGATGACTGTCATGTCGGACAATGGGTCCTGTTTTGCCAGCCATGGATGGTTGTCCTTTGCTGCTTTGTATGGCTTCACACACGTGACGTCCAGCCCTCTGCATCCCCAGTCCAATGGAAAGGCGGAGAAGGGCGTTCACATTGCCAAGCGGCTCCTCTGCAAGGCTGCTGCTGCCGGGTCGGACTTCTACCTCGCCCTGCTGGCCTATCGCTCGGCCCCACTAGCCACGGGTCTCTCACCAGCACAGCTGCTGATGGGTCGCGCCCTCAGAACCACTGTGCCTTCCATCCTGGCACCAACAATAGACCATGCTCCGGTACTGCATAGGATGCAACTGCAGCGCGATCGCCAGAAGAGATCGTACGACATACGGGCAACTGATCTTCCCTCCCTGGCCCCTGGAGACAACATCCGCATCCACCTACCAGACGGTGGCTGGTCAGCACCTGCCGAAGTTCTCCGACACGTGGCTCCCCGCTCGTTCCTGGTACGCATGCCGGATGGATCCGTGCGTAGGCGCAATCGCCGAGCCCTTCGCCTACTTCCACGCTCGCAACGGGACCCTACACAGACGCCGTGTCCTCCACTGGTTCCTGATAGCAACTTCGTGGAGCTGCCATATACCACGCCCCTTCTGTCGCCGCCCGTGGCCAGGCTCGCACCTCAGCCGGTGGTTCTCGACCCACCCTTGAGGCGGTCAACCCGAATTCGGCGCCCACCTACTAGACTGGACTTATGAGACTGTTCACACGTCAAACTTTAGCAACTACTGTTTGTAACATGTCACTGTTTTATCGTTCCAGGCCTCGTTTGATCGGTCCAAATTTCAACATTGTTCTTCTTTTGTTATCGTACAACCTCGTTAGCATGTCATACCTGACATCGCCCCTTGTATATAGTTAAGCCCCATGTACATGATGTAAATATTACGCACACACACCTTTAGCTGCACTCAGGACACATTTATATTTATAACCACGTAGGCACATAATCTTGTAAAAAAGGGGGGATGTCATGATATTCAAACATACATCATAACACATACATAATGATAGATAGACCAACAGACCAATTAGCACACATAACACGACAGCCAATCACAGACAAGAGCAGACACAGTATAAGACAAGAAACACGACACCTCCTGGGCAGTCCATCTGGAGACAGCACAGGGCCAGGACCTCATTAGCAAGACACTCATACAGTCACAACGTGCTGAGTACCAAGTCAGATGTGTAAATAGTTAGTTGGAATAAAACTGCGTTGTACCAATCGCAACCGTGTTGGTTCGTCTGTACCTCAGAGCACCCAACACCTCACAGTGGAGTGGGTGAGATTATTCCTCCATTTCCTGCACTGCGGGGCTCCTCCACTGGAGACCGTGGGCACTGACTGCCCTGGCAACTTCCTTCCATGCAGGCTTGGTCACCCAGCTCAGCCTTCTCATTACATGCTCGGGATAGAGGACGCTCCTCCTGCCCTCCACCTCATCGAGCAACACTTTGAGGGAGGCGTCACTGAATTTGGGGACCAGAGTCCCCTGGGATCGGCAGGCCATCTCCCCACTGAATGGTGGGTAGACGGCAGAGAAACATATGTCCAGGCGCCTTTGAAATATGGTGCCCATGATTTGTCAGGATACTCCTGGCTGCATAATTAATCAGGCCAGCATTGCATGGTTTAGCACAAATTCCCAACAGCCTCCATGTTGGGAAACATTCCTGCTTCCGATCACCGACACGGGACTTCGTTCCAGAATCGAAAATCCTGCCCTAAGTTTCTGAATCGAAATTCTCCATTTGCATTTGTCAAAATTGCACCCAAGTAGACGGCCAAGAGTTTTGCATTTTTTAAATTGAAACAATTTTCTGCTTTATTAACCAAATAATTAATTTAAAATATATTTATGTCTCTCATTTTCTTTATGAAGATACTTTCTAAAATAATTAAGATTTCTACCTCATTGGTTTTCACCTATCTCTTTATTTCTGTACCACGTTCAGAATCATACTGAAGATTGAACTTGTTCCTTCTGGCAGTTCAGCATATACGTCCAGAATGGAAATGGATTGTGATTTGTTTAGCCTCTTGCAGTTCAGGGTCAGCCTTGGCAGGGCAACAGAAGTACTTGCCCTTAGAATTAATTTTTATTTCTAATTATTTTTAATCAGAAAAAGTTAAATATTTTAAAGAAATAATGAGCCCATTGCGTGTGGGCTAGGTGATGGAGAGGTTGGCAATATAGCGGGAAAGGCATTGGATGGGACAATCTTACCTGAGGTCATCCTGCTTCTGTGATGTGTACCCGATGGGGCAGTGGCCCACTGGATTGCCAATTGAGCCTAACTACGGGTCACTTCTCACCTCCACAGGCATTTTGTCTGTATTAAGAGGGCGTCGCAATATGGGCTGATCATCAGGTAAACACTGGCGACCTTCAAGCAGGTTCCAACGGCGACATCCTCTTTGATGGACCCTCCATGGTGCACAGACAGGCCCCATTGCATCAATATTCACCTCCACAGCAACGGTTCTACGGGTGCACTGCAACCTCTCACCCCATCACCTCTAAAGACCATTGGGGCTTACTCGCATGGCCTCGTTGTCCCGAAACATACTAACCTCTTCTTACGAGTGAACCGGTATTGAGACACTTCTGAGCATTATCTGCCAGTCCTCTGATTGGGCCAGAGGTTCTTGGAGGTTTGTCACCCTCCATTAGTAATATGTGGCCCAGGGTCGCCCCTGAAAACTATGCCTTCTCCCGCACTCTGCTCAGTGGTGGGCCTTCACCAAGAAAATTCAACATTTATTTTTTAATTCTGCAACCAGCAACTCCTATTAGACTTCACTTGTGTTGTAGAATTGGTAGTGAACTTTGATTATATGCAATGATCAAAATAAGCAGAAAGGTTGGAGGAAATATTTTACCAGCATTAAGTGCTTCACCAGAAACACAAATTCCTATTTATTTCAGGATTCCTTACATTCTATAGTCTGTACATTATATTTTTGTTTCACGAAAAGTATTAGTTGCACCATGAACATATGTTAGCTTATAAACTGCCACAGATATTTTTGCATGGTATTTCAATGAAATAAAGTCATAGAAAACAAAACCCAAATCGGCAGGGCAGTCAGCAGTGGGGAGTGCTGTGATACAGAATTCCACATGGTGGCAGTGTTGCAGTAAGATTTTGCTCATTTCAATGTCCTCTTTATATTTATGGTGCCCTCTCTCCTCACTAGTCTAACTTTACCCAATGAGCTGCATTTTCCAGACAGGGGCTAAGCAACAGTACTCACGACTCACCGTGAAGAAAGCTGCCCATAAGAATCTTGTATTCTCCGCAACGTGGATTTCTCTATCCTGGCATTAGTTTGTTTCTGGCTCCAAGCCAAGTGGACTTCCAGTCATCCAACAGCAAAGATGTTGCAGGATAAGCAACCAATCAATCCAAAGTATTTTCACAGACAGCAATTCAAGAAGTAGAAAGCATTGAAACCCTTCACTTTTAATTTTTAAATTGTACAGATATTAAAATAAACGATGGAGCTGAATAAAATATGGGGCTGAATTCTCCGCACCCCGACGCCAAAATCACATTCGGCGCCGGGCGGAGAATCAAGTTTCACACATGGAATCAGGACTGCCGCCGGTTCCACAATTCTCCGGCCCCCCGAAAAGCCGCGTATCCCCCACCAGTGCCATTGCTTAAGGCCCGCCCCGCTATTCTCCGTCCCCAACCAGCCGAAGTCCCGACGGCATGGATCTAATCAGGTCCTGCCATTCAGGATGCTCGCGGGGTGGCAGCTGCCATGGTTGGGGGCAGGCCGATCAGAGGGCAGGGGAGGACTCATCCAGTACTGTGCCTTTATTGTGGGGGTGGTCCGGGTCGGACGCGCGGCCGATCGGGGTTACTATTTCCGTGGTCCAGGTCCGCGGTCTGAGTCTGCCATGGAGCAAGGCGCAGCGGCTGAAGGCCAGCCCTGTGCGCATGTGCGGCCTCTGACCCAGAAGTGTGGGGTGGCCGTATCTGCAACTGGAGCTACGAGCTTCACAACAGCTCCCTGCTAGCCCCCTGCAAGGCTGTGAGTCTATGGCGTTTTGGCTCCAGTTTCTCTGGCGTAAAAGACCGCAGTTTTCACAATGGCGTGGGGACATAGTCCCTGAAACGGAGAATCCAGCCCCATGGACTTAAGGTAGAAACTGTAAGGTCAAAAACATTTTTAAAAATTAATTATTTTTAAAAATGGACTAGATTTGTTTCTATATTTCTGCTGACGATGTATATGAGTTCAGCATGGAACGGGCTTGGTTCTGTATAACTTTATTTATTCTTTAATTTTTAAATAAATTCAGAGTACACAATTCTTTTTTTCCCATTGAGGGGCATTTAGCATGGCCAATTCACCTACCCTACACATCTTTTTGGGTTGTAGGGGTGAGACCCTTGCAGAATGTGCAAATTCCACACTGACTGATCCAGGCCGGGATCGAACCCGGGTCCTCGGCGCCGTGAGGCAGCAGTGCTAACCACTGTGCCACCGTGCCTCCCTTTATTTATCCTTGAACTTATTTCCTCCTCCCGAGCTTCTCTTTGAGAAAACCAAGATCAGCTGGCAGCAGAAACGTGAAGTTAATCGTGTGAATTAATCAGGTTAATTATCTTTCCACCTGATTGGTGCAACATATTAAACCAATGCAAAATAGTGCCAGTCATTACAAAAACTATACTTAGCTTGTTGAACTCAAAGGTTGGGAACTCAGCGTCTCAAAATAACCTCAGAATTCCCTTGTATGCGCAAACTGCGAGCTCACTTCACATATACAATTCAGAACATTTCCGAGCTGGATTCTCCGCTGGCGGGATTCTCCTTTGCGCCTGCAGTGCACCCACACCGGCGGATTACCCGACGGCATGGGGCTGCCGACAATGGGAAACCCCATTGGACTTCTGCCGGGACGGAGAATAGCGCTGACGGAGGGGGAACGCTGCACCACAAAACTGGTGCGAGGGGACGGAGAATCTCCACCTTTAAGTTGTCCCCAGGACAGGCCCATTGCGCCTGCACAAAAGAAAGAGAAAATAAGATGAAAACAGCATGGAATCCTGCATCAGGAAATCTGGTGTGAGTGCCATTGCTGGCAAGTGTCCCAGGTAGGTGTCAGGGAAAGTGGACAGAAAGAGGTCGCAAAGAGGGTACAGGGTCCCAAAAAAGAGAGCGGGAACACGGAGTGGGCCCAACAAAGGGAGAGAGACCAGGAACAGAGAAAAGCCCCAGTTAAGTTCATTGAAAAAGTGAAGAGTAGAGAAACAGGCAGCAAACGGGGACAGGGATATGGGTAGCAGGTTTGAAGTGAAGAGGGCTCAAGGGAAGCCCTGAAGATCTAGGAAGGCAGCTGTAGGTTGGTGACTCCATGCTGCAGGCTCCTGGGGTAAAGGTAAAACGTTGGAGCAATAGGGTTCTGCTTGGTACGGCCGAAGAGCTGAAACTGTGCTTTTGGGTTAGTGCTTGTATATCGACTCAGGAATCCAGGGGAATGGAATCTCTGGAAGTGACACTGACACACTGCGAGGTGGGCTGTTGTTGAAACCGTTTGAATTGGAACAACCTTTGGAGAGAATTCCAAGGTAAAATCTTCAAAGGTAGAATTTGGAATCGGTCATGAGAAGGACAAAGGGCATGATTTTCCTTTTGGGAGACAAAGTGCTCCTGCCGGAGAAGAATTGCTCCTGGTCTCTGGTGGCACTAGGAGTGGGGTTCAGTATGTGATTCCCTCACCTTTGCCTTGCAAATGTATGGATGCCGGAGAGCTCACGGGATTCTGTTGGAATCCCAGTATTGGGCCGCTATTTTGAGCGGGTTGCCCAATGCCGAGGTCTGGCGGCTGCCCCCCCCCCCCCCCACACACACACAATGCAATCCTGCCCCCTCCTCCACTGACAAGTGGGGGCATCCTCCTCCCCCCACCATGACAGGAATAGCAGGTCACCCCCCAACAGCACACAAGCATGTGGGTGACCTGACCCTCCCATCAGACCCTCATCAGAGTCTCCCATCAGACTCCATCAACAGCAATCCCCAACATGGATCCCCCATCAGAGACCCCCAACAGAGTCTCCCAATGGAGATCCCCATCAGAGACCCCCCACCACCCATACCAACAGATCCCCCCCCATCAGAGACCCCTGGCTTAAAGCTAAAGTACAGTTCAGGCAGTAAGGTACAAATTACTGCTTTTTCACCTCTTCTTTCCTAACATTTGCTGCCTCAGACAAAAATGTTCAAAGCAGCAGTTGCTACATGTGTCAGAGGCTTTGTGGAAAGCCCAGCACATTTCAAATGGCTTGGAATCCCTTGACAGCCTTTGAAATACAGATCTTCCATTCAATTTCAATCAGCAATAGATTGCATTAGCCAGTGATCAAGTTTCATTACTCCATACAGCTGCTAATCGTTCTCTTCACGCTTGAATGCATCTCTCTTACCCTGCTTTGATGGTGACCACACTGTTAATAAACTCTCTTGCTATGATTGACAGGTCCTCATCATTTCAAAAGCAGCTAAGTGTTTTGACTTCCTCTTTTTCACAGCAGGAAGCACTTAGCCTGCAAACCCCCAATGCTGGGATCCCCCCCACATCACCCTCCCCCGCCCCCCCCCCCCCCCACCCCCCACCCCCCTCCACCCCCAGGCATCACCTAGCCTTCCACCCCAGGCTCCCCAGGACTTACATTTTCAAGGATCCTGGGACTTAGTTCCAGAGAGAGTATTGTTGTACTGCTTCTGGCTGTGCCTGGATGGGTTAAAGGCCTGTTGCCCAATCTGATTGGCCAACATCTTTCATGAGTGGGACTTCCTTCCAAGGGCAGAACAAAAGCTGCAATTGCCGTCAGTGGAGTCAACCCTGCTTTTACCACACATATTCGACCTTTGCCAATTTCTCGGAAAATCTCGCCTTAGAAGTTTGAAACTACGGAATTGATGTCCCTCATGAGAGAGACAGCTTTGGGTTAAAATTTTGTGGTTCACAGTGGTCACTAATGTCTTGGTGGATTGCTGAGAAATTCACAGAATTAGTCTTGATCACATATGCCATTTAATATGCAGCATTGTGTGTTCGACCACAGTTTGCCTGGTAATTCATATTTACTTCATGCTAATCCAGAACATTAGAGTATAAGTTGGATATTGTAAATCTTTATACTTTTCTGATTTTTTAAAATGTAAAAGTATATTTTTGTTCGCTTAAAACAAGAACCATGGGCGGGATTCTCTGAAAATGGGGCTATGTCCCCATGCCGGCGGGAAAACCGGCACCAACGACTCCGGCATCAATGGCCCCCCAAGGTGAGTATTTCTCACCTTTCTACGTGGCTAGGTTGCCGCCGGAGTCATCCCTGCTGCTCCAGCCAGCGGCGAACAGCCGGCATGAGTTCATGCGTGCGCAGTACGGTCGGCGTGATCTCGCGCATGCATGGACAGGCCAGCGAGGGTGTCTCTTCTCCGCGCCGTGCCCCAGGCAATATGGCAGAGCCCTACAGGGGCCCGGTAAGGAGGAAAGAAGTCCCCCATGGAGCCAGCCCACCGGCAGATCAGTAGGCCCCGATCGCGGACCAGGCCAGGCCACCGTGGGGGACCCCTCGGGGTCGGATCTCCCCGCGCCCCCCTGAGGGCTGCCCCTGCACACTCACCTGCCAGGTCCCGCCGAGCATGAGGTGAGTAATTCATGCCGGCGGGACTGGCCAAAATTGGACCGCCACTCGGCACATCGGGGCCCAGAGATTCGCTGGGGGCGGCTGCTGTCAACGGCCCCCGACCGGCGTGGCGGGAATTCCGCCACCACCCAAAAAGCGGCGCCGGAGAAGAGGGCAGCCGGCGTCGGGGCGGGATTCACGCCTCCCCCCGGGGATTCTCCGACCCGGCGGGGGTTCGGAGAATCCCAGCCCATGTGTCTTCATTCTTCCAGTAGGGAACTTGGATTTCAAACTTTGTCTACTTTAAACAAAAGATTTCTGATCCCAAACTGGATCGTAGCGAGGTGGACACAATTAAACACTGGCTTAACCAGAACTCCAACATTGTGGTCATCTACCGTTAGCGAAATTGGAAATTTTGGATGACTATGGCCACCTACACCAATTGAGCAGGCTCTTACATTACAAATTGATATTTTGTTACTGGCATGCTATTTGCTCATTAATTTTACTGGAGTTGCATTAATTGGTGAAACATGGGTGAAAATTGTCCAATTCAAACCGTTTAAAGGAACACAAACCAGCCAAACACCACACTGCGGAAGTATTACACCTTTCACAGTCCTCAAGCATTTAAATTAATGCTTAATGAGTATAACTGATAACTTTTCTGTAATTCAATTGTGCCAATATATTAATGTAACGATTTGACAAAAATACCTATTTATTTATAAGAGCTTAATGTTTACCAGAGGGAGCACAACAAATTAATAGATATTTTCTTCAACATTTAGTTTCTAGGTTCAATGAGGAGGAAAAAGAGGTGGTGATCAATGATGGCATCTCTCTGACCTTATTTCACTATAGCCCATCATGTAACCCAGAACAGAATTTTCCAGATGATTGTACTGGGTCTGCTATTGAAGGAGACGCTGGACCATGAAAGGATGGGATTCTCCAATCTCCCTGGCAGTGTTTCTCAGTGGTGGGAGGTGGCGCACCAATCGCTGGGGGCGGGAATCTCTGCTCCTGCCACAGCCAATGGGACTTCCTATTGAAGCCACCCGACACCGCCAGGAAGCCTGCGGATGAGGGTACGTTGCCAGCTGGAATAGAGAATCCCACTGCCAGCGAATGGCTGCCACAGCTGGAGTACTGGGTGAAATTCTCCCCAAACGGCGCGATGTCTGCCGACTGGCGCCCAAAACGGCGCCAATCAGACGGGCATCGCGCCGCCCCAAAGGTGCGGAATGCTCCGCATCTTTGGGGGCTGAGCCCCAACATTGAGGGGCTAGGCCGGCGCCGGAGGGATTTCCGCCCCGCCAGCTGGCGGAAACGGCCTTTGTTGCCCCGCCAGCTGGCGCGGAAATGGCATCTCCAGGCGGCGCATGCGCAGGAGCATCAGCGGCCGCTGACAGTTTCCCGCGCATGCGCAGTGGAGGGAGTCTCTTCCGCCTCCGCCATGGTGGAGACCGTGGCGGTGGCGGAAGGGAAAGAGTGCCCCCACGGCACAGGCCCGCCCACGGATCGGTGGGCCCCGATCGCGGGCCAGGCCACCGTGGGGGCACCCCCCGGAGCCAGATCGCCCTGCGCCCCCCCCAGAACCCCGGAGCCCGCCCACGCTGCCTTGTCCCACCGTTCAAAAGGTGGTTTAAACCACGCTGGCGGGACAGGCAATTTATCGGCGGGACTTCGGCCCATCCGGGCCGGAGAATCCAGCGGGGGGGCCCGCCAACCGGCGCAGCCCGATTCCCGCCCCCGCTGAATATCCGGGACCAGAGACTTCGGCAACCGGCGGGGGCGGGATTCACGGCAGCCCCCGGCGATTCTCCAACCCGGCGGGGGTCGGAGAATGACGCCCACTGTGTGCAGTTCTGGTCGCCACATTATAAGAAGGATGTGACTGCACTGGAGCTGGTGCAGAGACGTTTCACCAGGATGTTGCCTGGGAATGGAACATTTAAATTATGACGAGAAGTTGGATAGGCTTGGATTGTTTTCGCTGGAGCAGAGAAGATTGACGGACGACGTGATCAAGGTGTACAAGATTATGAGGGGCACAGACAGGGTGGATAGGGAACAGCTGTTCCCATTAGTTGAAGGGTCGGTTACGAGGGGATACCAATTCAAGGTGAGGGGCAGAAGGTTCAGAGGGGATTTGAGGAAAAGCTTTTTTACCCAAAGGGTGGTGACGGTCTGGAACGCACTGCCTGGGAGTGTGGTAGAGGCAGGTTGTCTCATGTCCCCTAAAAGGTACTTGGCACATCTTAACGAGGCTATGGGCCAAGTGCTGGCAAATGGAATTAGGATTGGTAGATCAGATGCCTTTCATGCAGTGGTGCAGACTTGATGGGCCGAGGGCCTTTTCTGCACTGTACTTTTCAGCGATTCTGTGAATTCTGGCCATAATCATTGCATTTCAGCCTCCTGCACCACTCTCCTCACTGTCAGATTGTTGGGGCAAGAGGTGTTTGAAGAAGTCAGGAGCTGACATACGTGCTGTGATGCCCATGGATTCAAGATTCTGTAGCCTGAAATAGCCCACGTTTTCTTCTTATTTCAACTCTATTTTCTCCCAGTTCAACAATAATACAACAACAACTTGGGTTTATATAACATCTTTAACGTAACAGAACATCCTAAGGTGTTTCACAGGAGCCTTATCAAAAACTTCAAAAAGGAAGATTTTAAAGAGCATCTTAAATGGAGACGATCTTTGGGTCTCTGCTCCATTTCACTGTTGCTCTCCAGCAGCAACCATAAGATCGATACCAGGAGTCAGGCATGTGGATATAATAATAATCGTATGTTCTGCCCTTGGCCTGAAGCACAAAGCCCAGCCAGGCCTGAACAGCGGGTCTGTCTGGGAGAAGTGGTGCATGGGCATCGGATCAGAATAATCATCTGACAATCAAAAAACATAATCTACCTTGTTTTATTTTCCTATTAAAAAAGTTGCTGTGCCTCAGTTTGAGCTTATTAAACTCATCAGTCACTAAAAACTGCCCAGACCCAATGATGCCTGTTGCATTCATTCAATCCCTTCATAGTTAGAGCAATCTATGTCATGATTTCACAATTAAATAAAGTATGGATAAAGGACCATTTATTTATCTATTTATTTATTTATTTTAATTTCTTTTTAAAGTTTAAAAAAATTTACAGTATCCAATTTTTGTCCCCCCCAATTAAGGGGCAATTTAGTATGGCCAATTCACCTAACCTGCACATCTTTTTTGCGCTGTGGGTGAGACCCACGCAGAGATAGGGAGAATGTGCAAACTCCACACGGACGGTGACCCAGCGCTGAGATCGAACCCGGGTCCTCGGCAGGACCAGGTGATCCTGGGATTTATATTTCAAACAACTAGAATATTATAAACCATCAGAAACTATTCTTTGAAATGAAAATTAAATTGAATTGCAATCCCAGAGCAAAGCAAGGCAATCAACTCATGCTTGCCAAGTTTATGAAGCCATATTTGCATATGTTCTGGAAAACATTGTGAATGACAAAAATGAAAGGAACACTATTGGTTAACCCCTCACTCAGATGCACAATTAACCCACACTGGTTCAATGTGCTGATCATGAATCATACCCCACATACATGGCCACATTTCACACAGCTGCAAGCTACACACTCACACGCTACCAACTATTCCAACAGCAACATCATCCAAACACATTGCATCACACTCACTGACGTATCAACCCACACTGCAACCCCGCCCTTCCCGCCACACCCTTCTCCATTTCAGGAGAAGATGGTGCATTGTTGGTGGCAGCAGCACCTCAAAAGCAGGTAGAAGACACCTCTGTGCCATGGAGGAGGCGACCTACCTTATTCCCTCACCCAAAGAGTACCCTTCTGCCTTTATATGTGTGGGTATAAAGAATTGCTGCCTGGCTGGGCAAGTGGTGTATATGACCAAAGTCCTGGAGGAAGAAGAGACTGATGAAGTAGACAGAAGACACACCTTCACAGGATCATTCATTTGCAGCCACCACCACAGATACCGGCACGATGTGAACTTCAAGGATAGCATAGAGGTGGCATTTGCAGGTGGTGAGTGGCCAAGCACGAGTAGCTTGTAGCCAGGGTAAAGGGGAATGGGTACTGTGAGTGCTTGGATGACAAGGTCAGACATGAGTTCTGCTGCAGAGGATTTAGATGAGGACTTTGACGGGGCAGAGTAAGAAAACAAACTGATATTGGGTGTGGACGCTGAAATGTTTGCTGCATTGATTGTCCTGTCAGAAGGGGCAGCACGGTAGCCTTGTGGATAGCACAATTGCTTCACAGCTCCAGGGTCCCAGGTTCGATTCTGGCTTGGGTCACTGTCTGTGCGGAGTCTGCACATCCTCCCCGTGTGTGCGTGGGTTTCCTCCGGGTGCTCCGGTTTCCTCCCACAGTCCAAAGATGTGCGGGTTAGGTGGATTGGCCATGATAAATTGCCCTTCGTGTCCAAAATTGCCCTTAGTGTTGGGTGTGGTTACTGGGTTATGGGGATAGGGTGGCGGTGTTGACCTTGGGTAGGGTGCTCTTTCCAAGAGCCGGTGCAGACACGATGGGCTGAATGGCCTCCTTCTGCACTGTAAATTCTATGATAATCTACGAAAACCTATGGTCGCTGTTAAGAAGGAAGGAGAAATCTGGCCCCAACAGGGCTTCTTACAGAATATGGAGGCCATCCTATCCAGTGTGGTACTGTTGACCAATTCCACCAGAGCTGCAACAAAGATGCAGCACCTGATGGTCACTATCTCAGCTTCAATTGCAGCACAAACAAAAGCCACCCAATGTCTTGAGTGGAAGCGCAGACTCAGGCTTGGTTATATCAGTGTTAGCCGCTGCCTGGTGTCATTGTCTGTCTGTTCTGCATACTTCCTCCATACGCTCTGATGCACGATCAATTGCACAAAGACTTGAGTTGGGTACAACTGAGGCTTTATTGCTCCAAGATGTGTGGCCTCCCACAGCAGCTGGCGAAATGGCTGCAGCCTGGATGACACACATATTTATACTCCGCCTACTGGGCGGAGCCAGCAGATAGGGACTACCACCGTACCTGTAGTACAGGTCCTACCATACATCACCTAATAGAGGTGCAACAGTGGTTTACCACATTCACCCCCTGTTAAAATTGAGTCCGGCGCGGGTGGTGGAGAACTATATACAACAAATGGTTTCCTTTTTACATTTACATTTCCAATTTTTGATAGAGAGGAAAAAAAATGTCTTTTGAAGTCCAGTGGACCAGTTAGAGGTTTAATCGTTCCGGGGCCTTGATGTGCCGCTGGGAGCGACGTAGTGGTGGCGGCGATGCCGATGCTGGTCTGGAGCCTCCGGGAGCGTGCCAAAATCCTCTTCATCCTCGAGCGTCGGCAGGGGGAGGATGGATGGTCCCGGGAGGTTTGCTGCTGGGAGCGCTGGGGGAGTGGGGGGTGGTGCCGGGCTGAGGGGGGGGGGGTGTGTGTGTGTGACCTGCTGGTGCCAGGTCCCTGAGGGAGACAGTATCCTGGCGGCCGTCGGGGTATGCCACGTAGGCATACTGGGGGTTTGCATGGAGCAATTGCACCCTTTCCACCAACGGGTCCGTCTTGTGGAGTCGGACATGCCTACGGAGCAGGACGGGTCCTGGAGCAGCGAGCCAAGTCAGGAGCGACACTCCAGATGTGGACTTCCAGGGAAAGGCAAAGAGACGTTCATGGGGTGTGTTGTTAGTGGCGGTGCACGGTCGTGACCCGAATGGAGTGTAATGCATCAGGGAGGACCTCCTGCCAGCGGGAGACTGAGAGGTTCCTGGACCGTAGGGCCAGTTGGACAGCCCTCCATACCGTCCCATTCTCCCTCTCTACCTGTCCGTTTCCCTGGGGGTTGTAGCTTGTCATTCTGCTGGAGACGATACCCCTGCTGAGCAGGAACTGACGCAGCTCATCACTCATGAAGGAGGATCCCCTGTCACTGTGGATGTAGGCGGGGAAACCGAACAGAGCGAAGATTGTGTTGAGGGCTTTGATGACGGTGGCAGACGTCATATCAGGGCATGGGATGGTGAAGGGGAATCTGGAGTACTCATCGACCACACTGAGAAAATACGTGTTACGGTCGGTGGAGAGGAGGGGCCCTTTGAAATCCGCACTGAGGCGCTCAAAGGGGCGGGAGGCCTTCACCAGGCGCGCACAGTCCGGCCGGTAGAAGTGCGGCTTGCACTCCGCACAGACCTGGCAGTCCCCGGTGATTGTCCGTACTTCCTCGACGGAGTAGGGCAGATTGCGGGCCTTTATGAAATGGTACAACCGTGTGACTCCCGGGTGACAAAGACTGTCATGCAGGGTCCGGAGTCGGTCTACCTGTGCGCTGGCACATGTACCTCGCGGTGGGGCGTCTGGGGGATCGTTGAGCTTACCGGGGCGATACAAAATCTCGTAATTGTAGGTGGAGAGCTCGATCCTCCACCTCAAGATCTTATCATTCTTGATCTTGCCCCGCTGTGTGTTATTGAACATGAAGGCTACTGACCGTTGGTCAGTGAGTGTGGTGTTGGGTTCTCTGGTGCACAGATGAGCCAACACAGTTGTATGTGGTACAACTCTATTTTATTTTAACTCTTATATACAGTTCGTTCTGGATACTCTGCACGTGCTGTCTCCCTGAGTGTATCGTGTAGCAGGTCTGTCCTGGTCCTCGTCTCCAGCTAATACTGACCACCAGGTGTCGTGTTTGTGCTTTTATATCTTTCTGTGATTGGTTGTGGTGTTGTGTGTTCTGATTTGTCTGTTGGTGTGTCCATCATGATGTGTGTGTTTGAATATCATGACATCCCGCCTTTTTACAAAGATATGTGCCTACGTGGTTATAAATATAATTGTGTCGTGAGTGCATCTAAGAGTGTGTGTGTGTGTTGTGTACAGCGTGTGTATATGACGTAACTATTTACATGGGGCGATGTCGGGTGCGTCACACTAACAAGGTTGTACCATAACAAAACATGAATGCGAGAAAAAAAACTTGAACAGTGGTCCGGTCAGACGATATCTGGAACGATAAACAACAACAGGTTATAATACAGAAGTGTTTGACGTTTTGAACGTATGAACAGCGTTATAAGTCCAGTCTAATGGGTGACCGCCTCAAGAATGGGCTGGTCCTCAAGCCGGTTCAGCTGTGGAGATTTGGGGTCACACTGGTTCACCTTGGACTGTTGGAGGTGATGCTGCTGCCGAAGTCTCTACTTTACCATTTGTTGTACTTCGTGCAGTGCTTGGTTTTTTTCATTCGTGCAAATATAACATTCAACATCTTTGTTAGTGTTGCCTTGGCTGTGGTTTGGTTCTGGTGGCGATGGAAGGGGCATGATCCGTGGCATCTCCACGAAGTCATCCTTGGGAACGAGTGGAGGATCCGGCGTGTGCCACCGCAGTCGTCAGTGGTCCCACCGTGATCGTCGAGTGCCTCGGTACGCACTAGGCGAGGTCTGTCACCTTGCACCTTTTGCATGGGAAGTGGGATGCTGTCGTCACTCGTCTCACATCCCGTGGATAGATCCTCATTAGCAGCTTGCTGTTCACTAGGGTTGGGTAAATTGTCAGAGTTTTCATCTGGTGGTGCACACCATGTCGGTGGACTGTCATTGTCTTGCCGTTGTCCTTCATTTGGGCTTTTCTTCTTTGGAATTTTAAATCTTCCCCCAGACATTGCAGAACCTTGTTTATTACCCCCAAATTCTCCCATATGTATGGTCTCGAATATAGGATCCAATGTTTCTATCGACATTGTACTATTTTCCAAAGAATATTCCTTTTCACTTTTCTTCTCAGGTACCTCATATGTATCTTTGTCTAATGTACATGCCTTCATGGTCTCTGGGTCTGATTTTGCTGGGACTGGCATGGTCACAGTCTCTCTTTTACTGTTCTCAATTGCCCACATTATACTCCCCATACATAACTGCTTAATCACTGGGGTTAGTGTGGTACAATGGATAATTGGGTCGACCTTATCTGCATCTTCACCATTAGTGGAAAGCACACTTGGTTCACTTGAAACTGCTGCGGGTTTTAAATTCGTTATCTGGCTACTCGATGTCGGTGTCCTCAGGATTCTTGCTCCAATGTTCTGCTCATTTATCAGTGGAGTGTGTATAGGTTCAATGCAATTAATGTTCCCCTCAAGGTTTGAAGAGTCATTACTGACTAACTGCTGGTCTCCGAAGTTGGGACTTTGCGGCGTTGTGTTGAAGGGAGACATTTGTCCCTGCTGTAGATATGATTCAGGTTGTGTTATTTCCATTACCTGATGATCAATGTCTTGTCCATTTTTTCGATCCGTACTAAAACACTGGCAATTCTCAGTCTGCTCCTTGCAAGTTAAACCTTCAATTAATTTCTTTAGCAAATCCTCAGCATCCTTCTGTGACCGTGCAGCATTATTAATCTCTGTTCGGCTATAATGATCCTGAAGGTCAGCGCATAAACCTTTTTTCTTCGGGCTTGGAAGAGGCGATTCCTTTGGCTTGTCTTCAGTTGGGCTGGAACAGTCTTCAGCACTGTGCCCTTCATTGTAGCATGAGAGACCGTCATGGTCATGCTGCTGTGTAGTGGAGCATGGTAGGCTGTTATAGCCTTCTTGCTGTTCACGTGAGCATGGCAGACTTGCATCGTCTGCCGCTGGTTGGTCAGGAGAGGTTGCTAGACCCTCATGGTCTTGTTCCTGCAAGGTCCGCACATTGGAGTCTTGCGTTGCTTCTATCGTGGAGGCTGTCCACGAGCTCTCTGTGGAGGCTTGTGACACTGGATTCACTTCTTGTTCGTGCAAGGACTGCGCTCTGGAGTCTTGCGTTGCTTCTATCGTGGAGGCTGTCCACGAGCTCTCTGTGGAGGCTTGTGACACTGGAGTCACTTCTTGTTCGTGCAAGGACTGCGCTCTGGAGTCTTGCGTTTCTGCAATTGTGGAGTCTGTCCACGAGCTCTGTGTGGAGGCTTGTGACTCTGGAGTCACTTCTTGTTCATGCAAGGACTGCGCTCTGGAGTCTTGCGTTGCTTCTATCGTGGAGGCTGTCCACGAGCTCTCTGTGGAGGCTTGTGACACTGGAGTCACTTCTTGTTCGTGCAAGGACTGCGCTCTGGAGTCTTGCGTTTCTGCAATTGTGGAGTCTGTCCACGAGCTTGCTGTGGAGGCTTGTGACTCTGGAGTCACTTCTGGTTCATGCGAGGACTGCGCTCTGGAGTCTTGCATGTCTTCTTTCATAGAGTCAGGAATGTTGAGCGGGACGTGGACCACGCTCTGTGTGGCAGCAGGGCGCTCTCCGTGTGCTTGCACCACTCCCTGTCTGTTAATGTCAGGCTGCAGCATCATCCGGTACTGATAAGTTGGGACGTCATATCTGCTGGGTTGAAGATCCTCAAATCCGAAAAATGAATCCGCATCTGCGTCGGATTCAATGTGGGGGCCACCAATGTGCAACACGAAAGGTTCGTCCGAGTCATAGTCGTATAGGACCACGGAGCTATCATTGGGCTCGCGAGGTCCGGAAACACTGTAAAGATCGTCATCGAAGTATTCGAGGTCGGAATCATCGGCTGGTGCGTAGGTAGCTGCTTGTCGCAGGGTTCTTCGGAGGTCAAATTCATCTCCTGGGTCAATTTGCGGCAATGTGCTGTCATTCCAGGTGAGGGAAGGTTGTTATACAGCTTTAACAGATTTTTGTTTTTTTGATTTGGGACGTTTCCCTTTTAAATTGGATTTGGGACGTTTCTCCTTTAAATTGGTGCGGACTGGGGCCTCTGACATCCTGACGCTCGGTATGTAGCACGTAGGAAGCGACTGCGCATGCTCAGATCGCTGTTCCTTTACCGATGGCCGTTTTCTTGACTGCGCATGCGCAGCATCTCGCGCCTGCGCAAACGAAACTTCCGGTTCTGCGCACTGCTTGCGCAACTGTGCTAGCGTGATACCTTTAGCAATATGGCCGCCGACCTCGACCCAGCCCTCTCTCAGGCCCGGGATTTCGGCCTCTGGGAATTCGGGCTCCGGGATCCCGGCCACGAGGTGAGTACTGCCGCTTTTCTTACCTTTACTTGCCGATTGGATTGCGTTTTCTTCACAGTACTTGGAGAATTTGTCCAGGACTGCCTGGTAATCGTACCTTTGCTGCCTCCTGAAGAACCTTGAACCTTGTGAATATTTCTCTTGCCCTTGCACCGGCGATGGTGAGGAGAAATTCAATTTTTTCGCTATCATCCAGGTCTTGGAGTTCAGCTGCCAACAGGAACAATTCGAACACTTGCCGGAATCGCCGCCAGTTTTCGCGGAGATCGCCGTGGCACTGGAGCGGCTGCGGAACCGGGAGCTCTATCATTTTGCCTGGGCACTGCTGGTTGTCTCTGTACACTGAGGTATGCCGGCAGGTATCGATCCACTCCTGTACCATGTGGTGTTGGGTTCTCTGGTGCACAGATGAGCCAACACAGTTGTATGTGGTACAACTCTATTTTATTTTAACTCTTATATACAGTTCGTTCTGGATACTCTGCACGTGCTGTCTCCCTGAGTGTATCGTGTAGCAGGTCTGTCCTGGTCCTCGTCTCCAGCTAATACTGACCACCAGGTGTCGTGTTTGTGCTTTTATATCTTTCTGTGATTGGTTGTGGTGTTGTGTGTTCTGATTTGTCTGTTGGTGTGTCTATCATGGTGTGTGTGTTTGAATATCATGACAGTGAGGAGAGTGAATCTCCTGCCGGACAGGTAATGCCTCCAATGCCGCACACCTTCAACGATAGCTTGGGCCTCTTTTTCGACGGATGAGTGCCGACTTTCTGAGGCATGAAGGGTGCGGGAAAAGAATGCCACAGGTCTGCCTGCCTGATTGAGGGTGGCGGCTAGGGTGACGTCTGATGCGTTGCTCTCTACTTGAAAGGGCAGTGTCTCATCTACTGCATGCATCCCGGCCTTGGCGATATCGCTCTGATACGGACGAAGGCCTATTGTGCTTCGGCCGTCAGGGGTTGACTGTACGAGTGGGCGGGCGTTGTCCGCATAGTTTGGGACCCACTGAGCGTAGTATGAAAAGAACCCCAGGCAGCGTTTGAGGGCCTTGGGGGTGGGGGAGCTCCATGAGGGGGCGCATGAGGTCGGGATCGGGCCCCAGAACTCTGTTCTGGACCACGTAGCCGAGGATGGCTAAGCGGGTCGTGCTAAACACGCACTTCTCCTTGTTGTAGGTGATGTTTAGGAGAGTGGCGGTGCGGAGAAATTTGGCAAGGTTAGCGTCGTGGTCCTGCTGATCATGGCCGCTGATGGTGATGTTGTCTAGATACGGAAAGGTGGCCCGCAAACCGTACCGGTCGACCATTCGGTCCATCTCCCTTTGGAAGACCGAGACCCCGTTGGTGACGCCGAAGGGAACCCTGAGGAAGTGATAGAGGCGGCCATCTGCCTCAAAGGCAGTGTATGGATGGTACGATTTACGAATGGGGAGCTGGTGATCGGCGGATTTGAGGTCTACCGTTGAGAAGATCCAGTACTGTGCAATCTGATTGACCATATCAGATATGCGTGGAAGGGGGACGTGTCGAGCTGCGTGTACCTATTGATGGTCTGGCTGTAGTCCACGACCATTCCGTGTTTCTCCCCAGTTTTAACTACTGCCACTTGGGCGCTCCAGGGGCTGTTGCTGGCCTCGATGATGCCTTCCTGAAGCAGCCGCTGGACCTCGGACCTGATGAAGGTCCTGTCCTGGGTGCTGTACCGTCTGCTCCTGGTGGCGACGGGTTTGCAATCCGAGGTTAGATTTGCGAAGAGGGAAGGCGGATCGACCTATAGGGTCGTGAGGCCGCACACAGTGAGGGGTGGTAAGGGCCCGTCGAATTTCAGGGTTAGGCTCTGGAGGTTGCACTGAAAGTCCAGGCCGAGTAGTAGGGCAGCGCAGAGGTTAGGGAGGACGTTGAGGCGGAAGCCGCTGAATTCTACACCCTGGACCGTGAGTGTGACCATACAGTACCCCCGAATCGCCACGGAATGGACCCGGAGGCCAGGGAAATTCTTTGGTTGGCGGGGTGTACCGCGAGGGAGCAGTGCCTTACCGTATCCGGGTGGATGAAGCTTTCGGTGCTCCCGGAGTCCAGCAGGCAAGAGGTCACATGTCCATTGATTTTAACGCTGGTTGATGCGGTGGCCAGGTTGTGCGGACGAGACTGGTTGATGGTCACTGAGGTGAGTTGTGCTCAGTCGTCGCTGGTGTAGGATGATGGGGAACACGGGGGTCCCTGGTCCTGGAACGCTGGCAGTGCCCATGTGCCGTGGGGGAGACAAGATGGCGGCGCCTGAAGATCTCGAGGAGGACAGAATGGCGGCGCACATGGGCCGCACGTGGCAGGGGTTGAACAAGATGGCGTCGCTAATGGGCCGCACGTGTTGCTCGGGGGAAAGATGGCGGCGCTCACTGTCCGCGTGTGGTCTGAGGGGGAGAAGATGGCGGCGCCCACTGACCGAGCGTGGTCCGAGATGTGAAGATGGCGGTGCCCATTGTCCGTAAACGAGGGGGGTGGGGGCTATAGCGGCGACTGCACGGGCCTGGCACACCGCGGAGAAGTGCCCCTTCTTGCCGCAAGCCTTAAAAAGGGCAGCATGGGCCGGGCAGCATTGGCGTGGGTGTTTCTGCTGGCCGCAGAAATAACATCGGGGACCCCTGGCGTTTGCTGGATGGCGCATGGTGCAGGTATATTGGCTGGGTAAGGCCCCTGCTGGGGCAGCCATCTGTCGGGTCCACGATGCGTAGGAGGGGTGGGCCGCGTGGCTGGGGGTGTAGGCCTGAACGTTGCGCGAGGCGACCGCCATGGAGAGCGCTAGTTTTGTTGTCTCTGCTAGGTCGAGCGTGGCCGCCTCTAACAGTCACTGGCGTATGAGGTCCGACCCAATCCCCGTAACAAACGCGTCCCGCATAAGGAGGTTTGAATGTTCAGTGGCCGTAACGGCCTGACAGTCACAGTCCCGGACGAGTGGGATTAGGGTCCACCAGAAGTCTTCTATGGACTCACCAGGGAGTTGAGAGTGAGTGGCGAGTACGTGCCTGGCGAAGAGCGTGTTCGTTTTCTGAGCGTAATTCACCTTGTGAAGCGTCATGGCTTCGGCGTAGTTTGGCACGTCCTGGATTAGTGGAAAGACACTGAAGCTCAACCTTGAGTACAGGATCTGTATCTTCTGAGCCTCCAAGTCAGGGGTGGGCGCCGAGTTGATGTACGCCTCGAAGCAAGCGAGCCAGTGTTGAAAGTTCTTTTTGGTGTCGCTTGAATGCGGATTCAGCTGCAAGCGATACGATTTGATACGGAGGTCCATCTTTTGAAAATCTGAGAACAATAAATTGATGCACGATCAATTGCACAAAGACTTGAGTTGGGTACAACTAAGGCTTTATTGCTCTAACATGTGTGGCCTCCCACAGCAGCTGGCGAAATGGCTACAGCCTGGAGGACACTCATATTTATACTCTGCCTACTGGGCGGAGCCAGCAGGCAGGGACTACCAACGTACCTATAGTACAGGTCCTACTATACATACCCTGATAGAGGTGCAACAGTGGTTTACCACATGCTCAAGATGCCTGTGCTAGTGTTCTCGCCAAGATAGCATTTGGTTTACCTTGCATCGGATTGTGCACAAAGGCTCAGACACCATTTTGGTACAAAAACAGCACCCATAGTACTGAAACCAAGTGTGCTCTGGAACTTACCTATGTGGCGTGCTTTCATTAGCATGCCTATGAAGCTCGCTCTAACAAAAACAAGACATGAATCAAAGAGCATTAATTGGCAGTCTGACATTTGCACTGAACTGTGCAGGTTGGAATAGGAAACTAACGGGGATTTAATTGTCATGGCTTCATTATAATGGTTTGAAACCAAAGAATACGTGACATATTTTGATTGCATTTTCATAGTTGAGTAATATATGAACACTGTTTGGTAGTGCTTACTCTAAAAAAGTTGCAAATTTGGCAATTTTTGTATGAAATAGTTAAACCTTCCTTTTCAGAATTTATTTGTAAAACACGATTGAGGTGACACCAGAAACATAGCACACATCAATTTTGGAATTAAGATCCTGCATAAAAGCCAAATTGGTTGACCTGACAAATTGCACATGACGAGTTATAGTAAATATTTAGTAAAGAGTACTCATGCATATGTTGTATGGCGAGTGTATTTGTCAGTCTTAAAGGGTCTGTGAGTTGTTAACAGCACAAGTTGTGTAAATATTACAGCATTTTTAAGAGAAATACAAGTTAATTATAGAGAAAGAAGCCAATATTAGTTGGTTGAAACAGCATCCCACTCTGGCACAGACAAAAGGCACAAAAGGCACGCAGCCCCATTATGATAAATGTTTAACATGTGAACCAATACTACCTTATAAGATGTGTGAACTGTATATGCCCATGAGTCACAGCATTCCCATTGCTATTGTTTGATTTGCCCAGGCTGGGAAGAAGAATTTGAGTGATCATTCTGAGAGTGCCCAAAGCTTTGACTTAAATTGACTCATGATCCTAGCCAAAATGGATGGCATGGTAGCACAGTGGTTAGCACTGTTGCTTCACAGCTCCAAGGTCCCAGGTTCGATTCCTGGCTTGGGTCACTGTCTGTGCCGATCCTGCATGTTCCCCAGCCTCTGCGTGGGTTTCCTCCGGATGCTCCGGTTTCCTCCAACAAGTCCCGAAAGACGTGCTACTCGGTAATTTGGACATTTTGAATTCTCCCTCTGTGTACCCGAACAGGCGCTGGAATGTGACGACTCGGGACTTTTCACAATACTTCATTGCAGTGTTAATGTAAGCCTACTTGTGACAATAAAGATTATTATTATATAATGTAATAAACAATACAAATTTCATCTGGTTTCTTCCAAATCATAATGGTAGATAAGGCAATGACATTGGGCGGGATTCTCCGTTTCTGAGACTAAGGACTGGATTCTCCGCTTTTGAGGCTATGTTCGGAGAACGTGTCTAGTATTACGACCAAAAAGTCAGTGCCCCCGCACCGATGCTCTGTCTGGTGGGGGGGCGAGCAACTGCGCCACGTAAAACCCCCAGCTTTGCCTGCAGATACGGACGGGGAATTGCCGTGTCCGTGGCCGCGCATGCGCACAGTGGCGGATGCGGTGGTCACACCATACAATGTGGCGCCGCCCTGTAACACACCCCGCTACCCCCAGACCATGCCCCAGCAGTCCCCCCAGCCCCCACCGAAGCCCCCCCCGGCCAGCAGAACGGCTCTCCCCCCCCCACCCCCCCGCCCTGACTGTGGTGACGCTGGACTCAGTCCACAGCCGCCACGCGAGGTTGACGAAACCTCAGACCACAAGTGATTCACGGCGTCGGGAAGTCCTCCCATCGGGGCAGAGCATCGGGTGGGGGAGGGCCTTCAGGTGAAGTCCTGCGACCGTCCCACTGGCGTGCGGCGTACTCAGAGATGACACCATTTTGGAGGGGGCAGAGCATCCGAAAACAAGCACCGCCCCCAATTTCGGCATCAAAACGGATTCTCTGGCCAATTGCCGAATGCAATTTTGGTGTCGGCAATCGGAGAATCCAACCCTAAGTGTTGATGTCAACGCAGAATTCGTGGACCTTCAGGACATAAAAACTGGTGCCACACCTGGACCATTTCGGCCACTGCTAAGAGGCTAGCACGGGCTCCACGTGGAACACAATTATTTCTATTGAGAAATGGTGCCGGATTTGCCAGTCTCGCGATTCACACTCAAAGGCTGACAAGCTGCAGCCGCATATACACACTTCACTCCCCACATATACATCCCAGCCAACAAGAGGGCAGCAAGGGGAGCAGTCCCGAGATTTACCGATGCCGAGCTGGAGACCCTCTTGGACGCGGTGGAGGGGTGCAGATGACCTTGTACCCCAGCCCGGGAAGGAGGCTGCCATCGTTCGCTGTGCATGGGTGCAGATGGCAGAGGCCGTGAGCGCCATGGACAACTGTGGTAAACCAGTGTTAGTATATTATATGTATTGTGGTAAACTGTTACTGTACTACATGTATTGTTGTAAACCACTGCCTGATGGCTCGGCCTCTGGCTCCTCCCCTCTGGCTCGGTATAAAGGTGGCTGACCTCTGGCCCTACCCCAGTTCGGGATCAGTGGCCAGGAGGCTTTCTGTTTAGCTTATTAAAGCCACAGTTTTGTTCACTACTCATCTTGTGTTAATTGATGGCACATCAATTTAATAAGCTAAACTTTTAAGCTGAATTCATCACTCAAGCCTGATCGCCTGGAGCTGGACCGACAAGCAGCCGACACCACTGTGACATTCGAGCACTGGCTAAGCTGCTTCGAAGTTTACCTCGGATCCTCCACCGACGACGTCACCGACCTCCAAAAGCTTCAAATACTCAACGCACGGGTGAGCCCGCAAGTTTTCCTTTTTATCAGAGATGCCCCCTCGTATACGGAGGCAATAATGCCGCTGAAGGGACAGTATGTAAAGTCAGTAAACGAGGTGTACGCCAGGCACCTCCTTGCCACGAGGCTACAACGTCCTGGAGAATCACAAGCCAAATTCCTATGTGCCTTGCGGGTACTCGGCCGGAACTGTGCTTGCCAGGCGGTATCGGCTGTCCAACACACGGAGCTGCTGATCAGGGACGCCTATGTAGCGGGCATTAAATCCAATTACATCCGCCAGCGCTTGCTAGAAAGGGGTACACTCGGCCTCCCAGAGACAGTGCAGCTCTCAAACTTGCAAGAAGTGGCTTTCCAGAACATGGAGGCCTCCACCTCCGGCCACGTGGCACCCTCGTGGACGTCGTGGGCGCCGCCATCACCCGACACGAGTGCGGCGCAAGCCTGTGCCGCGCAGCAATCCACCAACTCTGAAAGCCCAAAATGCTACTTTGGTGCCAGGATAAGCACCCAGACAATGCTGCCCTGCACGGAACGCGATTTGCAACGGGTGTGGGAGGAAGGGCCACTTTGCCAAAGTCTGCCAGGCCAACCTGTCCCTAAAGTTCCTAGGCCCAGCAGCGCTGCCTGTTGCCTGTCGGGACCGCCCCCATCTGCCACGCCAACCGTCATGTGCGACCCGTGGGCGCCGCCATCTTCGCTGCCACCCGCTATGTGCAACGTGTGGGGGGCGCCATCTTCACCGCCATCTTTTATTCCACCCGCCACGCATGACCCATGGGGGCCGCCATCTTTGACGCCACCTTCGATACCACCCGCCATGCGTGACCCATGGGGGCCGCCATTTTGGAACCATTCTGCCACCTCCCGGGATCCCTGCTCACCCGGTTGTACGCTGGCCACCGCTACCTCCGACGACCCACCCACCACCTTCCGAAGCTCGCCTCCATCACACTCGACCAGTCTCGACCTCATCATCTCACAAAATCCACGATGACTGTCCAGATCAACGGGCATGAGACGGCCTGCCTCTTCGACTCCGGGAGCACAGACAGCTTTATCCACCCAGATACGGTAAGGCACTGCTCCCTCCCAATTTTACCCACGACCCAGAAAATCTCCCTGGCTTCCCGATCATATTCCGTAGAAATCCGGGGTACTGTGTCGCGACCCACAGGGCATAGAGTACACTAACTTTAAGCTCTATGTCCTCCCCCATCTCTGCGCTGCCTATAACTGGGGCTCGACTTGCAGTGCCACCTCCAGAGCCTTACCTTAATGTTCGGTGGACCCCTGCCCCCCCCCCCTCACCGTCTGTAGCCTCGCGACCCTTAAGGCTGCCCCACCCTCGCTCTTTGCTAACCTCACCCCGGACTGTCGCCACTCGGAGCAGGCGATACAGTGCCCGGGGCAGGGCCTTTATGAAAATGAAAATCGCATATTGTCACAAGTAGGCTTAAAATGAAGTTACTGTGAAAAGCCCCTCGTCGCCACATTCCGGCGCCTGTTCGGGGAGGCTGGTACGGGAATTGAACCGCACTGCTGGCCTGCCTTGGTCTGCTTTCCAAGCCAGCGATTTAGCCCTGTGCTAAACCAGCTCCAGCGACCGTTATCAGGTCGGAGGTCCAGCGAATCCTACGAGAGGGGATCATTGAGGCCAGTACAAGCCTCTGGAGAGCCCAAGTGGTGGTCGCCAAGACTGGGGAGAAGCACCGGATGGTCATCGACTACAGTCAGACGATCAACCGGTACACACAGCTCGATGCGTATCCCCTCCCCCGCATATCTGACATGGTCAATCAGATTGAGCAGTATCGAGTCTTCTCCACAGTCGACTTGAGGTCCGCGTACCACAAGCTCCCTATCCACCCGGAGGACCTCCAATACACTGCCTTCGAGGCAGATGGCCGCCTCTATCACTTCCTCAGGGTCCTCTTCGGCGTCACCAATGGGGTCTCGGTCTTCCAGCGAGAAATGGACCGAATGGTTGACCAGTACGAGCTGCGGGCCACGTTCCCGTACCTAGATAATGTCACCATCTGCGGCCATGACCAGTAGGACCATGACGCAAACCTCCAGCATTTCCTCCACACCGCTAAGCTCCTTAACCTCACATACAATAAGTAGAAATGCGTTTTCCGCACAACCTGCCTAGCCATCCTTGGCTACGCTGTGGAAAACAGAGTCCTAGGGCCCGACCCCGACCGCATGTGCCCCCTCCTGGAGCTTCCCCTCCCCCACTGCCCCAAGGCCCTGAAGAGATGCCTGCGGTTCTTCCCTTATTATGTCCAGTCGGTCCCTAATTATGCAGACAAGGCCCGTCCACTCATTAAATCCACCATTTTTCCCCTGACGGCTGAAGCCCGCTTGGCCTTCAACGGCATCAAGGCAGATATTGCCAAAGCCGCAATGCATGCAGTGGACGAGTCCATTCCGTTCCAGGTGGAGAGCGATGCGTCGGATTTGCCCTGGCCGCTACCCTCAACCAGGCAGACAGGCCCTTGGCTTTCTTCTCCCGTACCATCCATGCCTCCGAGATTCGGCATTCCTCCGTCGAAAAGGAAGCCCAAGCCATTGTGGAAGCTGTACGACATTGGCGGCATTTCCTGGCCGGCAGGCGATTCACTCTCCTCACTGACCAATGGTCGGTTGCCTTCATGTTTAATAATACACAGCGGGGCAAGACCAAGAACGACAAGATTCTGAGGTGGAGGATCGAACTCTCCACTTACAACTACGATATCTTATACCGACCTGGGAAGCTCAATGAGCCCCCAGATGCCCTATCCCGCGGTACATGTGCCAGCGCACAAGTAGGCCGACTTCGGGCCCTCCACAATGACCTCTGTCACCCGGGAGTCACCCGTTTTTTTCATTTTATCAAGGCTCACAACCTGCCTTACTCCATCGAGGAGGTCAGCACCGTGACCAGGGACTGCCAGGTCTGCGCGGAGTGCAAACCGCAATTCTATCGGCCCGACAGAGCACACCTGGTAAAGGCCTCCCGCCCCTTTGAGCGCCTCAGCATCGACTTCAAAGGGCCCCTCCCCTCCACTGACCCTAACGTGCACTTCCTCAATGTTGTTGACGAGCACTCATGCTTCCCCTTTGCCATCCCATTGTAGCCACCTAAAATGGCTGAATCCCGATTAATTTGGTCAAACCCCGATCTAAAATGGCTAACCGAAAAGGCTGATGGGAAAAGCAGCCAACAGGACACAAACGGACAGCTGCAGACAGAACAGGATATTCGACTCGGGGGAAGTCGGCCCAGAACCGATACCTGCAACCATTAGCAGCACATCAACCCAGCCATCTGCAGTTTAATCGGCGATCCCCGGGAACAATTGCAACAAATTAGCAATTGAAAGCCGATCCAGACCTCTCTGCGCCAGCAGTGGCCGAGACAAAGAAAGGTGAACGACCACCCCCTGATCAAGGAATCGCCCCATTATTGGAGCATATCGAACCAAGTGATTGGGACCAAGTCCAATCACTTGGAACCAGGGTCAAGGTCCGCCCCGAGAGGCGGGAAGCCCCTGGGAACTATAAGAGTAAGGGGCCAAGTTCAGATCGACCCTTCTCTTCCTGCTCGCAACCTTCGCAAGAACCATCGACAAGAAACCGTAAGTTTGACTCCAGCGATCGCTACCCGATAGAGACTCCTAGCCATCGACCTGTATCAGCCTTTGAATCCCGCAGGCCAGACCCAATTCGATAAACCATTCGTTTCCCTGACCTGGTGGGCCATTCCCAAAGTTAAGTATTGGCCTGTAGTGGTAGGTAGTAGTCTAGAAAGTAGGATTATTGTATAAGTATTTATTGCTGTATATAATAAATGATCGTTGATTTAACTCTTACTAAGCGGTGTGCTGCCTTATTAATCATAACTTGAACTTGAACCACGTGGCGGTATCAGAAAGATACCTGGCGACTCGTGAGCAAAGGTGACAGAATTAGAGCTAATAAAACTAAGGCTAATAAGAGCAACACTATGCCCTGACATGACCTCTGCCACCGTCATCAAGGCCCTGCACAGTCTCTTCACCTTATTCGGTTTCCCCACCTACATCCACAGCGATCGGGATTCCTCCTTCATGAACGACGAGTTGCGTCAGTTCCTGCTTAGCAAGGGCATCGCCTCAAGCAGGACGACCAGCTACAACCCCTGGGGAAACGGACAGGTGGAGAGGGAGAACGCAACGGTCTGGAAGGCGGTCCTTCTGGCCCTATGGTCTAGATGTCTCCCAGTCTCCCGCTGGCAGGAGGCACTTCCCGATGCGCTCCACTCCATCCGGTTGCTCTTGTGAACTGCCACCAATGAGACCCCTCATGAACGTATGTTTGCCCTCCCTAGGAAGTCCACCTCAGAGGTCTCACTCCCGTCCTGGCTGACAGTCCCAGGGCCCGTCCTCCACCGAAAGCATGCGAGGAGTCATGAATCGGATCCCCTCGTCGAGAAGGTCCTGCTCCTCCATGCAAACCCCCAATATGCCTACGTAGCACATCATGACGGGCGGCAGGACACAGTCTCCCTCCGGGATTTGGCACATGCAGGTTTCCCCAGTGACCATCACCATCCCCCCGACCCTACACCGTCTCCCTCCACCACTACACCGCTACTTCGAAATTTGGCACCCGCAGGCCCACCGGTGACCATCACCACCACCCCAGCCCCTACACCGCCCCCCCTCCACCGACTCAACTACTGGGTGAAGAAAAAGAGAACACGCTCCCGGACGCGCAGGTCTCGACACCAGTGCACACACGATAGCCGGGTCTGAGGCGATCACGGTGGAAGGTTAAAGCCCCCAACAGACTCGACTTTAAGTCCACTTCACCCCCACTGGACTATTTTTTAACAGGGGTGAATGTGGTAAACCACTGTTAGTGTATTATATGTATTGTGGTAAACTGTTACTGTACTCCACCATGTATTGTGGTAAACCACTGCCTGATGGCTCCGCCTGTGGCTCCTCCCCTCAGGCTCGGTATAAAGGTGGCTGATCTCTGGCCCTGCCCCAGTTTGGGATCAGTGGCCAGGACACTTTCTGTTTAGCTTATTAAAGCCACAGTTTTGTTCACTACTCGTCTTGTGTTAATTGATGGCACATCAACAACACCGTCCGGACGGGCCAGCAGTGCCTAAAAAAACTGCATGACCTCCTCAGGGCGGCCAGGGTGAGCAGGCAGCATGGTGCCCCTGGCAGTAACCCGCGTCCCACACACCCGTAACCTGACACCCCCGCACCAGGAGGGCAGCCGGACACTCACCCTGCCCCACATGCCAATAACCATACTGGCCGCCATGTCTGGGTGCCCTGGCCACTGAGGCCACCAGCTACCCACCTCCTGGGCTGCATGCATCGGACTGTCTGACACTGTTGTTTTCTGTTCCCCCCTTCCACGAGTGGGAGTGGAAGAAGACAGGAAGGGGACCACTGGACCTACGGCCCCTCACCGTGGCTGAGCAGAGGGCCTGGATGTGTTCAGCAGCAAGGAAGAATGGGAGGTCGCCGAGATGGAGCTCCGCCGCGGGCAAGGAAGTGAGATTCCGCTTAGTTGCGGTTCCCTATGACACGTGTGCCAACTCCCCCCCAACCCCCCCACAACTCTCACCCCCATATCAGCCTCAGCCCCACACCAACCTCACACCAACACCATCATTCCCACCCACATGCCACCCCCACTTCCCTCGGCCCGTGGTCTAACCATGCGTCTTGTCTTGTGTCTTGCAGGACCTGCTGGTGTTGGGGTGAGTCCATCTGGTGTCCTACCCCCAGCCAGTACCACAGCCTGGGCCCCCACAGTAGCACAGTGTTTGGTAGTGTTGCTTCACATTATCCCCTGAGGCTTCTCCGCCACCTGGCGATCCCAGTCCTGGAAGCCTGTTCTGATCACGATCAGGGTCCACACGCTCGTGGCCATGGAGCACAAGGAGTGGCCACGTCCGTCTGGGATTGCCCCCCAGCAAGCTGCGACTGTGCCGCCACCTTCTGGGTTTGTGTCACATAAGGCAGTCACTGTGCCACCTCCCTCTGGGACTGGGCCACCTCCCTTTGTGCCTGCGCCACATTGGCCAACGCCTGGGCAATTCCGCCGATGTTCCCAGCCAAGGCCTGCAGTGACTCTCAGGACCGCCGCTGCGATTTCCAGGTGGCTATGGGACATGGTCGCCTGTGAGGAGGCAACCCTCTCCTAGGCCTCGGCCAGCGCCTGCACAGAATGCCCCAGGCCTCGGACATGTTGATCCATAGCCAAGACCATCGCCTCCAATACCTACACCACGGAGGCCACTTGTGCGGTGTTGGCCTGGGTGGCACGCATTCTCTACGCTACCTCCTGCTGCTGTGTGCGGTTGGACTCCCCTCAATACACCTGCAGGTTCTGGATGCTCGCTGACAACCCCTCATGCAGTATCTGGATCTACGAAGGCACCTCCACTATGGATAGGACTGTTTGTTCTAGAAGCTCGCGACCCATCAGGAATGCAACTAGCCCCTGGGAACGGTCCGCCCTCCGATTGTCCACCCCCTCAGGTGTTCCTAGCTCCACCTGCTGTACTGGGTCAACTGTGTGGTGAGCACCAGATAGTGTCCCAGGAGCCTCTTCACTAAAGGTGAACTGAGGTGAGTGTCTCAGTGACAGGGAATCTGTGTCATCCTCCGACCTGAGCTCCGTGGTCCCCTGAATCACGGGCGGGGGGCTGGTGTTCAATTTGCTCTCAGCGTCACTACTAGGCTCACGTAATAATAATAACCTTTATTATTGTCACAAGTAGTCTTACATTAACACTGCAATGAAGTTATTGTGAAAATCCCCTCATCGCCACACTCCGGCTCCTGTTCAGGTACACTTAGGGAGAATTCAGAATGTCTAATTCACCTAACAAGCAAGTATTTCGGGACTTGTGGGAGGGAACTGGAACACCCGGAGGAAACGCCCGCAGGCACGGGGAGAACACGCAGGCTCCACACAGTCAGTGACCGAAGCCAGGAATCGAACCCGGGCCCCTGGTGCTGTGAAGCAACAGTGTTAACCACTGTGTTACTGTGCCAGCCATAGTTGTGAAAAATGCTATCAGAAGTCCCCAAAATCTAAATAGGACAGGCTAAAGCTGAGAGCTCAGTGCGACATATCAGGCAGTTGATATGGTACCCCTAGTTTCAGACAATATGGTGTAAGTGAAGATTATTCTTGGCGTGATTTAAAAAAATATATATATATTAGTTTTTGATCAAAAAGAATATCGCGGCAGTACTGAGAGGGGATATATCCGAGGGTTCGTCCTCTGAGTCTATCTGAGTAGAATTGAAAAACAAGAAGGGGGAGATCACTTTGATAGGATTGTACTACAGGCTTCCAAATAGTCAGAGAGAAATTGAGGAGCAAATAGTAAGGAGATTACAGATCGCTGCAATAAAAATACGGTGGTAATAGTTGGGGACTTTAACTTTCCCAACATTGACTGGGCCAGCCATATCATCAGGAGATTGGTGGAGAGAAATTTGTTGAGTGTATTCAGGAGGAATTTCTCATTTAGTATGCAGATGGCCCGACAAGAAAGGGGGCAAAACCTGACCTCCTCTTGGGAAATAAGGAAGGGCAGGTGACAGAGGTGTTAGTAAGGGATCACTTTGGGACCAGTGACCATATTTCCATTAGTTTTACGATAGCTATGGAGAATGAATGATAGATCGGGCCCAAACGTTAAAATTCCAAATTGGGGCAAGGCCAATTTTGATTCTATTAGACAGGGGGTTGGATTCTCCGCACCCCGACACCGAAATTGCACCCGGCGCTGGGGCGGAGAATCCATTTCCACGCACAGAATGGGGACCGGAGCCGGTTCCCCGATTCCGCAGGCCCCGAAAAGCGCTGCCTAACACCTACCTGCAGGCATTGCTGGAGGCCCGCTCCACCATTCTCTGCCCCCGACCGGCCGAAGTGCCGGACGTGGACCCCTCATGGTCCTGCTGGTCAGGATACTAGCGTGGACCACCCTGGTGGGGGGCGGGCCAATTGGAGGGCAAGGGGGGTGGGCCTTATACATGGCCGAGCAATGTTTGGGCGGGCGGTCAGGGTCGGGCGCGCGGCCGACCGGGGTGCCTATTTTTAGTGTCCAGCTCCGCGGTTTGAATCCGCCATGGAACACACGCCGTACGCATGCGCGGCCTCTGACCTGGAAGTGCGGGGCCCGTATCTGCAGCAAAAGCTGCCAGTTTTACGCCGGGTCCCTGCTAGCCCCCTGCAGGGCTCGGAATATGTGGTCTTTTCACGCCAGTTTTTCAGGCGTGAAAGTCCACAGTATTTTACAACGGCGTGGGGACAAAGTCCCAAAAACAGAGAATCCAGACTTGAACTCTCAAAAGTTGAAATTGGGGGAGTCTGTTGGCAGGCAAGAGGACAGCTGGTAAGTGGAAAGCTTTCAAAAGTGTGTGAACCAGGGTTCAGGGTAAGCACATTCCGTTTAGAATGTAGGGCAAGGCTGGTAGAATATGTTCAGGATATTAAGGCCTTGGTCAAAAAGAAGAAGGAGGCATATGACATGCATAGTGATTTGTTATGTTGTAGGTGTAACATAAGCGGCTTCCTTGTGGTGCACTTGACAAAGGAAGGTTCAGATGTGGAGATAACTTCAACACATTTATTAAACTATTTATACTTCTATTACTCGGGTTCGACACTACTGCTAATCCTACTATAGCTACCCAGACTGACTAACCAGCTGCTGCAATCCACGTGGTGGGTGTAATATTGAATCAACCCTGTGTCTGTACTCACTGACTGTCTCCACTGGAAAGAGCTAGATCATGTGTGTGGTGTCCTTTATATATGGGTTGGTGTCACCTCCGTGTGTATCGTGAATGTCTATTGCTTGTGTCCTATCTAGTTGATCTATTGTTTGAGTGTGTGTGTGTGATGTCTCTTGTGCTCCCTCTAGTGTCTAGCTAGCCTACATGTATTTACATTGATGCACATCACCACATTATAGTAGTTGGGATCAAGTGGATCCCTTGAAAAATATAGAGGTTGTCAGAGTAGAGTTAAGAGAGAAATCAGGATGGCAAAAAGGGGACATGAGATTACTTTGGCAGATAAGGCAAAGGAGAATCCAAAGAGCTTCTACAAATACATAAAGGGCAAAAGAGTAACGAGAGAGAAAGTAGGGCCTCTTAAGGATCTACAAGGTCATCTATGTGCGGATCCACAAGAGATGGGTGAGATCATAAATGAATATTTCTCATCCGTATTTACTGTTGAGAAAAGCATGGATGTTAGGGAACTTGGGGAAATAAATAGTGACGTCTTGAGATGTACATATTACAGAAAAGGAGGTGCTGGAAGTCTTAAAGTGCGTCAAGATAGATAAATCCCCAGGACCTGATGAACTGTATCCCAGGACACTGTGGGAGGCTAGGGAGGAAATTGCAGGTCCCCTAGCGGAGATATTTGAATAGTTGACAGCCACAGGTGTGATGCCTGAAGATTGGAGGATAGCAAATGTTGTGCCTTTGTTTAAGAAGAGCCCGCAGGGAAAAGCCTGCGAACTACAGACCGGTGAGCCTAACATCTGTGATGGATAAGTTATGAGAAGGTATTCTGAGAGACAGGATCTAGCGAGCCAAGGACTGATTAGGGATAGTCAGCAAGGCTTTGTGAGTGGAAAATCATGTCTCACGAATTAACTTTTTTGAAGGGGTAACCAAGAAGATAGCTGAGGACAGTGTAGTTGGCATTGTCTACGTGGACCTTAGCACGGCCTTTGACAAGGTACTGCATGGTAGGATGTTTTATGAGGTTAAATCTCATGAGACCCAGGGTGAGGTAGCCCATTGGATACAAAATTGACTTGATGGCAGAAGACAAAGGGTGGTTGTAGAGGATTGTTTTTCAAACCGAAGGCCTGTGACCAATGGTGTACCTCAGGGATCAGTGCTGGGTCCACTGTTATTTGTTATTTATATTAATGATTTGGATGAGAATTTAGGAGGCATGGTTAGTAAGTTTGCCGATGACACCAAGATTGGTGGCATAGCGGACAGTGAAGGATTATCTAGGATTGCAATAGAATCTTGAACAATTGGGCCAGTGGGCTGATGAATGGCAGATGGAGTTTAATTTAGATAAATGTGAGGTGATGCATTTTGGTAGATCAAATCGGGGCAGGACCTACTCAGTTAATGGTAGTGAGTTGGGGAGAATTATAGAACTAAGAGATTTAGGAGTAGAGGTTCATTACTCCTTGAAAGTGGAGTCACAGGTGGACAGGGTGGTGAAGAAGGCATTCAGCATGCTTGATTTCATTGGTCAGAACATTGAATACAGGAGTTGGGATGTCTTGCTGAAGTTGTACAAGACAAGTAAGGCCACATTTGGAATACTGTGTGCAGTTCTGGTCACCCTATTAAATGAAATGAAATGAAAATCGCTTATTGTCACAAGTAGGCTTCAAATGAAGTTACTGTGAAAAGCCCCCTGTCGCCACATTCCGGCGCCTATTCTGGGGGGCTGGTACGGGAATTGAACTGTGCTGCTGGCCCGCCTTGGTCTGCTTTCAAAGCCAGCGATTTAAAGGATATTATTAAACTAGAAAGAGTGCAGAAAAGATTTACAGGGTTGCCACCAGGACTTAATGGGTTGTTTATAAGGAGAGGTTGGATAGACTGGGACTTTTTTTCCCTGGAGCGTAGAAAGTTTAGGGGTGAACTTATAGAGGACTATAAAATAATGTAAGAAGTGCTACAACAACAGGGTAAAGTCCAACAGGTTTGTTTTGAATCACTAGCTTTTGGAGCACTGCTCCTTCCTCAGGTGAATGAAGAGGTAGGTTCCAGCAACATGTGTCATAATATACATACAAGTATATGATGGGGCACAGACAGACAGTGAGTGCCACAAAGGATGACCAATGAACATACAGAACACAGCAGCCAATCACCAGACAGGACACTGCCACTATATAACCAGGGGGCACTAGTTTTCCCTCTCTCTTGGGATGCAGCCTCGGAGACAGTCAGAGCCTGTGAGCAACAACTCGAACATGCACCATGTGGTAGTAAGATAGTTTGGTCAGGTTAGCCTCAGGTCTCCAGTCAATTCAGCATAGTGTCAACCCACAGTTCAAGCATGTTTAGTAGTTAAGAGTTTAATAAAATAGAGTTGCATTTCCTCAAGTGTTGGAAACCTGTCTCTCTCTCTGCTGCAGTAAACGCAGTCCTCGCAGACCCAGCTTACCCAACACATCATGGCACCAGTGAGTTATGTTTGAGTTTGACGGACCCACCTTGAGATAGTCTGCCTTTGACCAGCAACAGCCATCCGGTAACATAGAACAGTACAGCACAGTACAGGCCCTTTGGCCCACGATGTTGTGCCGACCATTTAGCTTAATCTAAGATCAACCTAACCTACACCCCTTCAATTTACTGCTTTCCATGTGCCTGTCCAAGAGTTGCTTAAAAGTCCTCAATGACTCAGACTCCACCATCTCCACTGGCAATGCATTCCACGCACCCACCACTCTCTGTGTAAAGAACCTACCTCTGACATCTCCCCTATACCTTCCTCCAATCACCTTAAAATTATGTCCCCTCGTGACAGCCATTTCCACCCTGGGGAAAAGTCTCTGGCTGCCCACTCTATCCATGCCTCTCATCACCTTGTACACCTCTATCAAGTCACCTCTCTGCCTTCTTTGCTCCAGTGAGAAAAGCCCTAGTTCCCTCAACCTTTTTGCATAGACATTCCCTCCATGGACAGCGTCCGCCCTCCCCCGCCGCTCCGCATCGCCGGCAACCTCGGTGCGAACATGGAAGAATTTAAAGCAGAAGTTTCAGCTGCATCTTGAAGCCATCGACCTCGAGGCCACATCGGATAGCAGAAAGATTGCCCTCTTCCTCTCTACAGCCAGGGACCATGCTATCCACATTTTTAACTCCCTCACTTTTGCTGAAGGTGAGGACAAGACAAAGTTCAAAACAGTCCTGCTGAAATTCGACAGCCATTGTGACATCGAAGTCAACGAGAGCTTTGAACGCTATGTGTTCCAGCAGAGGTTTCAGGGTAAGGATGAACCTTTTCAGTCCTTCTTAACCCATCTCCGTATCCTGCAACTATGGCTCCACTTCCGACTCCATGATCGTTTTCGGGGTCCATTCCGATCCCCTTCGCCAGCAACTCCTCAAAGTTAAGCAGCTCACCCTCACCATCACAATCAAAACCTGCGTCCTACATGAGCACGCTAATGACCGGTACTCCCATATCAAGGCGGCAGAGGCGGCGCGGCAAGGCCACCACGATGCGGAGCGGGTGCAGGCCGTAAAACAGCTCCAGGGCCTGAGTCTGGATGAGGACAGCCATTTTGCGCGCTTTTCCCGGGCTCCTGTGCATGCGCACAACGACCGAGGGGATGGCGAGGCCGAGGATCGAACTGCGCCTGTGCGCACATCTTTCGACCGCACCGCGCATGTGCGGTGGCGCACGGAACATCCTGATGTCGGTGTCATGACGTGCAACAACTGAGGCTCTGCCCACTTATAGCGCCAATGTCCCGTGAAATCGCGACGCTGTCTCCAGTGTGGCAAGCTTGGCCACTACGCAGCCCTGTGCAGATCTGCTCCACTGCCCACGACACAGCGATCCCAGCCGCAGCGCAGGAACGTCCGGTCAGTGCAGCAACCCGTTGCAGACTCCGACTCCGACATGGCTCCAGATCCCGACACCGAGGATCTCACATCCCCATTCCGGGTGGGCATCATCACCAAGCATACGATGCTTTCCAAAAAAAAGGCTAACACACTCCCAGTGCTGAGCATTGATCCGGATGACGAGTGGTGTGCCACCCTTACGGTCAACGAATCTCGCATATGCTTCAGGCTGGACACCGGCACTTCAGCGAACCGCATTTCGAAGTCTGACCTGGATACCATCCACGTCAAGCCGAGCATTCTTCCATCGGCCTGCCAGCTCATCGACTACAATGGCAATGCCATTGCTGCCAGCTGGCTCATGCCAGCTTGTGGTTTCTCATCGTTCCTCAAGAGCCATCCTGCGTTTTGAATTAGTAGCGTCCAACAAAGCTTCCTTGCTCAGTGCTCAGGCCTTCAAAATCGGAATCTTGTGCAGCGGGTTCACTCCATGTCGCCCGCTGAGGCATCAGCCTCGCCAGATGCCAACTTTCAAACCCAATTAAATGACATCATAGCACGATACCACAGCGTCTTCGAGGGTATGGGCACACTCCCCTACACATACAAGATACTTCTGAAAACGAATGCCACACCCATAGTTCATGCACCGCGTCGGGTGCCGGCACCCCTTAAGGACCGCCTCAAACAGCAGCTGCAAGACCTCCAGGACCTGGGCATCATTTCTAAGGTCACGGAACCCATGGACTGGGTTAGCTCCATGGTTTGTATCAAAAAAACGTCAGGGGAACTTCGCATTTGCATCGACCCAAAGATTTGAATCGTAACATCATGAGGGAACATTACCCATCCCTAAGCGAAAAGAGCTCACTAGCGAAATGGCTCACGCCTAGTTATTTACAAAGCTGGATGCCTCCAAGGGGTTTTGGCAGATACAGCTAGACGCATCCAGTCGAAAGCTCTGCACTTTTAACACCCCATTTGGTTGTTACTGTTACAACCGGATGCCCTTTGGCATCACCTCCGCCTCGGAGGTGTTCCACCGAATAATGGAGCAAATGATGGAGGGCATCGAGGGGGTGCGAGTGTGCGTCGATTACATCATTGTCTGGTCCACAACTCCTCAGGATCACATCGATCGCCTCAAGTGAGTGTTTCATAAGATCCACGAGCATGGCCTCCGACTCAACAGAGCCAAGTGCTCGTTCGGTCAAGCAGAAATAAAGTCCCTCAGCGGCCATATTTCGCAGTTCGGTGTGCAGCCAGACGCAGATATAGTGTCGGCGATCAATGCTATGAAGACACTGGAGGACAAGAAGGCGGTCCTCCGCTTCCTAGGGATGGTGAACTTCCTTGGGAAGTTTATCCCCAACCTCGCATCTCACACCACAGCTCTCCGCAATCTTGTAAAAAAAAACACCGACTTCAAGTGACTCCCCGCTCATGAGCAAGAGTGGCATGAGCTCAGGGCGAAACTCACCAAGGCTCCGGTCGTGGCGTTTTTCGAACCTGCCAAGGAGATGAATATCTCCACCGACGCGAGCCAGGCTGGCATTGGAGCAGTACTCCTTCAGCGCGACGAATCCTCCTCCTGGGCCCCAGTCGCATATGCATCTACAGCCATGACCCCTACTGAGCAGCGATATGCTCAAATCGAGAAAGAGTGCCTGGGCCTCCTCACGGGGATTGACAAATTCCATGATTACGTGTATGGACTTCCCAAGTTTACGGTCGAAAAGGACCACAGGCCACTGGTTCACATCATACAGAAGGACCTCAACGAGATGACGCCACGCCTACAGCATATCCTCCTCAAACTCCGACGCTATGATTTCGACCTGGTCTACACCCCGGGCAAGGAGCTCATTGTGGCCGATGCACTCTCTCGCTCCATCACCACGCCGTGCGAGCAGTCGGACTTCGTCTGCTAGATCGACGCCCATGTTGATTTCTGCGCATCCAACTTTCCAGCCACTGACGAAAGGGTCGTGCAGATTCGTCAAGAGATGGCCAGGGATCCTTTACTCCAACGGGTCATGCGCCATCTCACAGATGGTTGGCAGAAGGGCCAGTGCCCACAGTTCTACAATATAAAAGACGACCTGGAAGTGGTCGATGGCATACTAATGAAACTGGACAAGATAGTAATACCACAGAGTATGCGAGAGCTCGTCCTCAGCCAACCCCACGAGGGTCACCTGGGGTTGGAAAAATGTTGCCGGCGAGCCCAAGAGGCAGTATATTGGCCTGGCATCAATGACGACATCGCCAACACTGTCCTAAATTGCCCAACGTACTAACGGTTCCAGCCGGCTCAGCCGAAAGAGACTTTGCAGCCGCATGAACTGGTGTCGTCCCCATGGACCAAGGTTGGCAATGATCTCTTCCACGCAAAAGGCCGGGACTACGTCCTCCTCGTGGACTATTTTTCAAATTACCCCAAGGTGGTCAGACTGCATGACCTCACATCAGCAACAGTCATCAGGGCGTGCAAAGAGACCTTTGCCCGTCATGGCATTCCACTTATGGTCATGACAGATAATGGCCCATGCTTCTTCAGTCAGGAGTGGACGGATTTTGCCCGACGGTACAATTTCACGCATGTCACTTCAAGCTCCCACTACCCCCAGTCAAATGGGAAAGCAGAAAACGGGGTACACATTGTAAAACGACTGTTGTGTAAAGCTGCTGATTCGGGTTCAGATTTTCACCTGGCACTGCTAGCCTACATGGCAACACATTGGTCTGCTGGCATGTCCCCAGCACAGCTGCTAATGAACCGCACGCTATGGACGATGGTGCCAGCTATCCACGTCCTGGACCTTGACAATTTTCCGGTCCTGCAAAGAATGCAACTGTCTCGGGCCCAATCCAAGTTGGCGTATGATGCCCACTCCACAGATCTCCCTGCTCTGGTCCCTGCTGACCGAGTTCGTGTTCAGCTACCTGACAGTGGCTGGTCTGCCACAGCTGTGGTGGTCAAGCAAGTGGCCCCCAGATCATTTCTCGTTCGCATGCATGATGGCTCTTTTCTTCGCCATAATAGGCGGGCACTGCGGCTGCTTCCACACTCGCCACCTGAACTCGATGTCCCGCCTCGCCTGCTGATCCCTCAGGACACACCCTTCCAAGAGGTCACCATTTCTTTTGCCACCGTCTACGCTGGATGCAGCTCCGCCCATTCCAGTGCAGGCGGCCCCTGACCCACCCTTGAGGCGGTTAACCAGAATTTGTTGCCCGCCACAGAGACTGAACTTATAGACTGAATGTTGCATTGCCTTGTGCTTCGTTTACACATCTGTACATATTTTTTCTTCCTAATTTGTTGTATGCACTCTATCTGCACTAGACACCTTCCCATGTAAATACGTTCACGTATTTTGTATATAGGTCAGCTCCTACTCATGTAAATACGCTCACATACTTTGTACATAGTCAGGCTCATACACACACACACTATTTATTGACACATACACACATTTTTTGAAAGGGGGGAGATGTCATAATATACACACAAGTATATGATGGTGCACAGACAGACAGTGAGTGATACAAAGGATGACCAATGAACATACAGAACACAGCAGCCAATCACCAGACTGGACACGGCCACTATATAACCAGGGGGCACTAGTTTTCCCTCTCTCTTGGGATGCAGCCTCTGAGACAGTCAGAGCCTATGAGCAACAACTAGAACATGCACCATGTGGTAGTAAGATAGTCTGGTCAGGTTAGCCTCAGGTCTCCAGTCAATTCAGCATAGTGTCAACCCACAGTTCAAGCATGTTTAGTAGTTAAGAGTTTAATAAAATAGAGTTGCATTTCCTCAAGTGTTGGAAGCTGTCTCTCTCTCTGCTACAGTAAAGGCAGTCCTCGCAGACCCAGCTTACCCAGCACATCAACATGTACATAGACAAAGTCAAAAATGCAAGATGATACTTTGAATGGGAGTCTTTGCAGGCAATTAAGTCTTCACAGATCCAGATGGAGCAGGTGAAAGAGGTGTGAATTGTCTCAAACCAGGACAGTTGGTAGGATTTCGCAAGCCCAGGCCAGATGATGGGGGGTGAATGTAATGCGACATGAATCCAAGGTCCATGGTTGAAGCCGTACTCATGTGTGCGGAACTTGGCTATAAGTTTCTGCTCGGCGATTCTGCGTTGTCGCACTTCCTGAAGGCCGCCTTGGAGAACGCTTACCTGCGGATCAGAGGCTGAATGCCCTTGACTGCTGAACTGTTCCCCGACTGGAAGGGAACATTCCTGTCTGGCAATTGTTGTGCGATGTCCGCTCATCCATTGTCGCAGCGTCTGCATGGTCTCGCCAATGTACCACGCTTCGGGACATCCTTTCCTGCAGCGTATGAGGTAGACAACGTTGGCCGAGTCGCAGGAGAATGTTCCTCCTCAGAAGACAAACACGGGACACAACCGACAGAGTACCCTTCGTCGTCCAATACTTCCCCGGAGCAGAGAAACTACAACATCTTCTTTGCAGCCTTCAACACGTCATCGATGAGGACGAACATCTTGCCAAGGTCATCCCCACACCCCCACCTACTTGCCTTCAAACAACCGCGCAATCTCAAACAAACCATTGTTTGCAGCAAACTACTCAGCCTTGAGAACAGCGACCATGACACCACACAACCCTGCCGTGGCAATCTCTGCAAGACGTGCCAGATCATCAACATGGGTACAACCATTACACGTGCGAACACCACCCACCAGGTACGTGGTACATAATTGTGCAACTCGGCCAAAATTGTCTACCTCATACGCTGCAGGATTCATGTCGCATTACATTCACCCCCCACCATCTGGCCTGGTTGGTCAGTGTCTGGAATGAGCTGCCAGAGGCAGTAGTAGAGGCAGGTACAAGTTTGTCTTTTAAAAAGCATTTAGACTGTTATATGGGAAAGCTAGGTATAGAGGGCTATGGGCCAAATGCGGGCAATAGGGACTAGCTTCGTGGTAAAAGCTGGGTGGCATGGACAAGTTGGGTCGAAGGGCCTATTTTCATGCTGTAAACCTCTATGACTCTATGATTAAAAAATGTTACTTCCACAACTTGCAAAATGTCACAGTAATGAGCAACAAGGCCAGTTGAAAGCAATAATAACTCAGTTATTAATGCCATGCTGTTTCTAGAAGCAAGCCAAAATACATTTCTCTGCGAGGGCCGGTCAAGCCTTGTTAAGATTAACCATGAGAAATCAGAACATATGGGAAGTCTGGGAGTGGGGGGAAGGCAAATGATTGACTTATTAGGCATAATTTTGTGATTTTATGCTGCTGTGATTTGTAAGAACACTGGAACCCTGCCAAGAAAGTGCCGACAAATCCTTAACTCTTCACCATAACTCCTCATGAAAGAACTATCTAGATTTATCATTAAGTGTGTCCTTAAGGGTGTGCAATGCCCAAATAAGGTTCACTGAACTGCATTACGTCAACTAATTCAGATTGTGGTCCCATTTACTCTACGAACCATCCATCAGAATCCACAGAAGTGAAAGAAACAAAACTTTTCTCATCAATGATCAAAGAAGATGTCTGACAACATCACATTTTAAAGGCAGTTATGTCACAAAAAAAATCAGCATTACTGCTTGCTGATTATTAATTTACAGTTCAGATCAACTGCTATAAATTGGCAAGATTGATTTTGGATTAGATTCTTTGGAACACTGGCATATTAGCCATTTTGTATCATTTCTGGCAAGACTCGCACAGTTTGTTGAAGATGATAGTTGAGCTTACGCAAGTATGCAGGTAGGTTGTGATATCAAGCAGCATATAGCACTGATTGTATGACAGCGCTGCCATTTTGGACCTCATCATTCCAGCTAACACCATCTCTTAAGCACACATAGCTGAACACACAGCAGGAAGGACCCCTCCAATACCCCCGTCTGCCCAGCACCAGGTAAACGATCATCAGTAGCCTTCAGGTTAGTTAGTGGCTGATTGTTGTCTACTGGTTCTGTTTGAGTTTGTGAAGGTTTCGGGCGTCTTGATAAGTTGCTAACTATCGATGAAGTCTGTAGGTATGGATGCTGCATGTGGAGAGGGCCTGATTGTCTAGGCAATCAGGGCTCTAGGCACACACCACTTGCTCCTGGGGGCAACAGTGGCATCCCACTTGGGCTGCACTGGAAGAGGGGTATGAGGCAAAAACAACAATTAAGAGGTCAGGCTGCTTTCAGATCAGGCTGGATGATGACAAAGGGGAGGTGGGATCTCAAAGCATTTTTCTATTCCAAGGTGTCCCTCGTGAATTTGACAAAGTACCATAGGCCTGAGACGCAGTGGAATGACTATTCTGTCCAGCCTCAGCAGTATTCCATTAATTATCATTACGTCGGCCTTAACATTTTGGAATTACGGACATTGCCCTTTTGGCCACCCATTGTTGAGGTTATGAATGACTGGTTGCAACAATGGATCTTTTTTTGTTTTTTCTCTGATGAGAATTATTTTTTCGTCTTTTGAAGGAAGGTTGTCTGCGCAGATTTGTCCCTGAGACTCGATGTGTTGGATTATCTCTAGTGGTTCACTTGGTGAAGTTACTGAACGAGACAACACGTCTGCAATGATTAGATCTTTGTCAGGCGTATATACAAGATTTAAATCATATCTCCGAAGTTTGAGTAGTATTTTTTGTAATCGTGGTGTCATGTCATTTAGGTTCTTTTGGATGATATGTACCAGCGGTCTATGATCCGTTTCAACGGTGAATCTTGGTAGGCCGTAGACGTAATCATGGAATTTTAAAATGCCAGTGAGAAGACCTAAATACTCCTTTTCAATTTGAGCGTACCGAGTCTCTGTCGGTGTCATTGCCCGTGATGTCTGGAATCCATGATGAGGAGTCATCTTTCTGAAACAACGACTTCCGGTTGCGGCTATGCCTAGATAGGTCGCACGTTCAGCAGCTCCCGCCGGGAACGGACTTTTGGGCTCTTCAGAGGGGCCCCACCGGCAATTGTTCGATGGCTTCCAGTGTGGGAAGGTGACAGCAAGGTTCCCCCGACATTATATGGACTGGACCAGGAGTGGAGCGGTTAAAAAAGTGATCCTGGTGCAGCGAAAAGTGCGAGGGAGGAAAAGCAAGATGGCGGCGGGTGGAGACCAAGCAGCGTGGGCGCAGTGGTTGCAGGAGCAGCAGGAGTTTCTTAAACGCTGCTTTGAGGAGCTGAGGACAGAAATGCTGGTGCCAATGAAGGCGGCGATTGAGAAGCTTGTGGAGACCCTGAAGGCCCGAGGGGCGGCGATCTGGGAGGTGCGGCAAAAAGCCTCGGAGAATGAGGACGAGATCTTGGGCCTGGTGGTGAAGGTGGAGGCGCACGAGGCGCTGCACAAGAGGTGGGCGGAAAAATTCGAGAATAGGTCGAGGAGGAAGAACCTTCGGATTCTGGGTCTCCCTGAAGGAGTGGAGGGGCCCGATGCCGGGGCATATATGAGCATGATGCTCAATTCGCTGATGGGCGCGGGAGCTTTCCCGAGGCCTCTGGAGCTGGATGGGGCTCATCGGGTCCTGGCAAGGAGACACAAAGCCAATGAACCGCCAAGGGCTGTCGTGGTGAGGTTCCACCTCTTTATGGACAAAGAGTGTGTCCTGAGATGGGCCAAAAAAGAGCGGAGCAGCAGGTGGGAGAACACGGAGATCCGAATTTACCAGGACTAGAGTGCGGAGGTACCATGTGGTTAAGAAGAGGGCTGGTTTCAACTGGGCTAAGGCGGTGCTCCAGCGGAAGGGGGTGAAGTTTGGGATGCTGCAGCCAGCGTGATTGTGGGTCACGTTCCAAGATCGGCACTATTATTTTGAAACCCCTGACGAGGCATGGAACTTAATACAGACTGAAAAGTTGGACTCAAATTGAGGGTTTGTCGTGGGGGGATGTTTATTGTGTTTACTGCGTTTGGGGAATGTTCTTTTTGTTTGAGTGCTGGGTGGGGATGGGTGAATGGATTTGATGTGGGGGCTGTGGGAGAGTGTGGGCGTCGGTGTTGGAGGGGCAGGGCCCCACGGAGGAAGAGGGGGGTGGAGGCCCGGGGATGGGGAGATGGGGTAAGGCCGCAAAAAGGAGCTGCGCCAGAGGCGGCGGGGCCGACTCAGGAAAGCGCGGGCTTTTCCCCGCGTCAGGGAAGGATGGGTGCGGGCCGGGGGGGGGGGGGGGGAAGGGCGGTGCTGGAGAGGGGTGCACACTGACTGCCAAAGGGTGGAGGGATTCTCACACTGGGGGGTCGATGGAATGGCGGGAGAGGTTGGGGTCAGCAGGAGTCAGCTGACTTCAGGGAGTGTCATGGGGGGAGCAAAATGGCTCGATGAGGATCTAGCGGGGGGAGGGGGTGGGGGGAGGGGGAAGGGGGGGAACTGAGTTGCTGCTGCATTGGCCAAAGGGGAGCTGGAAGTAGGAGAAGTAATCGGGGCGGGGATCTGCCGCCTGGGGGACTGGAGGGTACGGGAGGCGCGGGCACGTGGCTGGCCTAGAAAAGGAGATGGCTAATCGGCAGGGTGTGGGGGGGGAGGGCAAGTAGCCCCCCGATCTGGCTGATTACTTGGAATGTGAGGGGCCTGAATGGGCCGGTCAAGATGGCCCGGGTGTTCGCGCACTTAAAGGGATTGAAGGCAGACGTGGTTATGCTCCAGGAGACACATCTGAAAGTGGCAGATCAGGTTAGGCTGAGAAAGGGATGGGTAGGGCAGCTCTTTCATTCAGGGCTGGATGCGAAGAACAGAGGGGTTGCAATACTGGTGGGGAAGCGGGTGTCGTTCGAGGCACTGAATATTGCAGTGGATAATGGAGGTCGATATGTGATGGTGAGTGGTAGGTTGCAGGGGGCGCGGGTGGTACAGGTGAACGTATATAGGCCAGATGGGGGGAGTGGATCCATGGAGGTTTGTCAGGCCCCAGGCCAGGGAATTTTCCTTCTTTTCCCACGTCCATAGAGCCTACTCCTGGATAGATTTTTTTCATTTTGAGTAGGGCGCTAATCCCGAAAGTGGAGGGAACGGAATATTCGGCCATAGTCATCTCGGACCACGCCCCGCATTGGGTGGAGCTGGAGTTGGGGGAGGAGAGGAACCAGCGCACGCTGTGGCGCCTTGATGTGGGACTGTTGGCGGATGAGGGGGTGTGCGGGTGGGTGCGGGGGTGTATTGAAAGATGTTTGGAGGCCAACGACAACGGGGAGGTGCAGGTGGGGGTAGTCTGGGAGGCGTTGAAGGCAGTGGTCAGGGGAGAGCTAACCTCCATTAGGGCCCACAGGGAGAAGAGAGAGGGGAGGGAGAGGGAGAGGTTGGTGTGGGAGATTTTAAGGGTGGACAGGAGGTATGCAGAGGTCCCCGAGGAGGGGCTACTTAGGGAGCGACGGAACCTCGAGACGGAATTCGACCTGTTGACCACGGGGAAAGCAGAGGCACAGTGGAGGAAAGCGCAGGGGGCGACGTATGAGTCTGGGGAGAAGGCGAGTTGGATGCTGGCACATCAGCGAGGGAGATTGGCGGAGTTAAGGATAGAGGGGAGAATACGGTGCGGAGTGCGGTGAGAATAAATGAGGTGTTTAGGGGCTTCTATGGGGATCTGTACAGGTCTGAGCCCCCAGCGGGGAGGAGGGGATGTGACGATTCCTAGATTAGCTGAGGTTCCCAAGGGTGGAGGAGGAGGAGGTGGCTGGTTTGGGGGCGCCGATTGGGCTGGAGGAGCTGGTTAAAGGATTGGAGAGCATGCAGGCGGGGAAGGCCCCGGGGCCGGATGGGTTCCCGGTTGAATTCTACAGGAAATACGTGGACCTGCTGGGCCCGTTACTAGTGAGGACTTTTAATTAGGCGAGGGAGGGAGGGACCTTGCCCCCGACAATGTCCAGGGCGCTGATTTCTTTGATCTTGAAGCGGGACAGGGATCCATTGCAATGTGGGCCGTATAGACCGATCTTGCTCCTCAATGTTGATGCTAGGTTGCTGGCGAAGGTGCTGGTTACGAGAATTGAGGACTGTGTCCTGGGGGTGATTCATGAGGACCAGACAGGATTTGTGAAGGGTAGGCAGCTAAATACAAATGTGCGGAGGCTCCTCAATGTGATTATGATGCCCTCGGTGGAGGGGGAAGCGGAGGTAGTGGCAGCTATGGACGCGGAGAAGGCCTTTGACCGGGTGGAGTGGGAGTATCTTTGGGAAGTGTTGCGGAGGTTTGGGTACGGGGAGGGGTACATCAGTTGAGTCAGTCTGCTATATAGAGCCCCGGTGGCGTGTGTGGCTACGAACCGGCGGAGGTCGGAGTACTGTCGGCTGTACCGGGGGACGAGGCAGCGGTGCCCCTTATCCCCCTTGTTGTTTGCACTGGCAATTGAGCCTCTGGCCATGGCACTGAGGGAGTCCAGGAAATGGAGAGGACTGGTCCGCGGGGGGGGGGGGGGTGGGGGAGAGGAACACCGGGTGTCGTTGTATGCTGATGACCTGTTGTTGTATGTGGCGGATCCAGTGGAGGGGATGGCGGAGGTCATACGGATCCTTAGGGAGTTTGGGGATGTTTTGGGGTATAAACTTAACGTAGGGAAGAGTGAGCTCTTTGTGGTGCATTCAGGGGACCAGGGAAGGGGGATAGGCGAGCTACCGCTGAAGAGGGCGGAAAGGAGCTTTCGGTACCTAGGGATCCAAGTAGCTAGGAGTTGGGGGGCCCTGCACAAGCCCAATTTGACGCGGTTGGTGGAGCAGATGGAGGAGGATTTTAAAAGATGGGATATGGTGCCACTCTCACTAGCGGGCAGGATGCAATCGGTCAAAATGACGGTCCTCCCGAGGTTTCTCTTTGTGTTCCAGTGCCTTCCCATTATGATCCCCAAGGCCGTTTTCAAACGGGTAAGCAGGAGCATCATGGGATTTGTGTGGGCGAATAAGACCCCGAGGGTGACAAGAGTGTTTCTGGAGCGTAGCAGGGACAGGGCGGGGGTTGGCGCTGCCGAATTTGTGTGGCTATTATTGGGCAGCCAATGTGGTGATGATCCGTAAGTGGGTAATGGAGGAAGAGGGGGTGGCGTGGAAGAGGCTAGCGATGGCGTCCTGTGTGGGCACGAGCCTGAGGGCGCTGGTGACGGCACCGCTGCCGCTCTCGCCGACAAGGTACACCACGAGTCTGGTGGTGGCGGTGACGCTGAAGATCTGGGGGCAGTGAAGGCGACACAGGGGCGATGTGGGAGCCTCGGTTTGGTCTCCGATTCGGGAGAATCATCGGTTCGTCCCGGGAAGGATGGATGGGGGGTTTCGGAGCTGGCATCGGGCAGGGATTAGAAGAATGGGGGACCTGTTCATCAATGGGACGTTTGCGAGCCTAGGGGCGCTGGAGGAGAAGTTTGGGCTACCCCCGGGAAACGCTTTCAGGTACATGCAAGTGAGGGCGTTTGTGAGGCGGCAGGTGAGGGAATTCCCGCTGCTTCCGGCACGTGGGATTCAGGACAGGGTGATTTCGGGTGTATGGGTTGGAGAAGGCAAGGTTTCGGCGATTTACCAGGAGCTGAAGGAAGAGGAGGAGGCCTTGGTGGAGGAGTTAAAGGGCAAGTGGGAGGAGGAGCTTGTGGAGGAGATAGATGAGGGTCTGTGGGCTGATGCCCTGAGTAGTGTTAATTCTTCCTCCTCTTGCGCCAGGCTCAGCCTAATACAGTTCAAAGTTACTCACAGAGCGCATATGACAAGGGCGAGGTTGAGTATGTTCTTTGGGGTGGAGGACAGATGTGGGAGGTGCTCGGGGAGCCCAGCAAACCACGTCCATATGTTCTGGTCGTGCTCGGCGCTGGATGGGTTTTGGAGGGGTTTTGCGAGGACTATGTCCAAGCTGGTGAACGTCTGAGTCAAGCCGAGCTGGGGGTTGGCATTATTTTGGGTATCGGACGAGCCGGGAGTGCAGGAGGCGAATGAGGCCGGTATTCTGGCCTTTGCATCCCTGGTAACCCGGCGGAGGATTTTGCTACTATGGAACGATGCGAAGCCCCCTAGTGTGGAAGCTTGGATCAATGACATGGCAGGGTTCATCAAGCTGGAGAGGATAAAGTTTGCCTTGCAAGAGTCTGTGCAGGGGTTCCTCAGGCAGTGGCAACCGTTCCTAGACTATCTCGCGGAGCGTTAGGAGGAGGTCAGCAGCAGCAGCAGCCCAAGGGCGGGGGGAAGGGGGAGGGAGGGGGGGGGTTCTTTCTTTTGGCGTGGCGTTTGGGTGAAGGTGTTTTTTTTTCCCCTATTTGTGTTTTTATATGTTATATGGGGGGTTATTGTATATGGGGGAAATCCAATGTCTAATTTCTGATTGTTGTGCTCTTGTTTCTTTCTTTTTGTTGGGGGGTGGGGGGGGGGGTTTGTTGAAAATTTGTTGAAAAATTTGAATAAATCTATATTTTTAAAAAATCTTTCTGTAACAACACTGCTCCAATTCCATCCTGACTTGAGTCAGTCGAAATCTTGGTTTCACGGTCTGGATCAAAGAATGCTAAGACGGGTGCAGTGGTGAGTTTTGCCTTTAACTCCAACCAGTCTTTTTGATGTTCCATTGTCCACTCAAACGAGGTTGATTTCTTGATTAACTTTCTTAGAGATGTTGTGTGATTGACCAAATTTGGGATAAATTTGCCTAAAAAATTCACCACTCCAAGGAAGCGAAGAACTGCTTTCTTGTCCTCAGAGACTTTCATTGCTCCAATGGCTTTTATCTTGTCTGTGTCTGGTCTTACACCATGTTCCGATATCTGGTCATCCAGGAACTTGAGCGTGGACATGCTAAAGCTGCATTTAGATTTGTTCAGCTTGAGGCCATGCTCGTGTATGCATTTGAAGACACGCTGCAGTCTCAACACATGTTTCTCTGGAGTCGAAGACCAAATGATGATATCACCCACGTAGGCACAAACTCTGTCTATTCCTTCTATCATCTGTTCCATGATTTCAGATGCCGAGATGATCCCAAATGGCATTCTATTGTACCAAAATCTACCAAACGGTGTATTGAAGGTGCAGAGCTTTCTGCTGGATTCGTCTAGTTGTATTTGCCCGAATCCTTGGGATGCATCTAGCTTGGTGAAGATGCGCGCGTGTGCCATCTCCCTTGTAATCTCTTCTCTTTTTGGGATCGGGTAGTGTTCCCGCATGATGGGGCAGCACGGTAACATAGCTAAGTGGGGGTTACTGGGTTATGGGGGTTGGGTAGAGATGTGGGATGGAGTAGGGTGCTCTTTGTAAGGGCCGGTGCAGACTCGATGGGTCGAATGGCCTCCTTCTGCACTGTAAATTCTATGATTCTATGATTCTGTTTAGATCCTTGGGATCGATACAAATTCTTAAATCACCCGAAAGCTTTTTTACGCACACCATCGAACTGACCCAGTCAGTCGGTTCCGTGACTTTCGAGATGATGCCTTTCTTCTGTAGACTTGCTCGTTCTGATTTTAACTGTTCCCTCAGTGGAGCAGGAGCTCTCCTTGGTGGGTGAACTATTGGCTTCGCATCAGCACGCAGCAGAATTTTGTATTGAATTGGAAGTGTGCCCATTCCGCAGAAGACATCTGGGTATTGATCCAGTATTCCTTCAATTCTGATCTGAAGAGACTGATGAGACGATGTCGATGTGCAAATCCTTTGAATAAGGTTCAACTGCTTGCAGGCTTTCGCACCTATGCGACGACTTGTCTGATTGGACAATCTCAAATCTCAGGCTCGTCTTTATGTGTTTGTTGGACACTACTAAATGGCATGACCCCACTGTTGAGATTGCATTGCCATTGTAGTCCTGAAGTTTGCAGGCAGCTGTAAGGAGTTTGAGAGTTTGCTTGATCTTCGTGAAGTCGAGCTTTGAAAGCCGGTTAGCGGAGGCACCTGTATCCAGCTTGAATTTAATCGGGCATCTGTTTACATCCAACTCTGTGTTCCATTCAGCTTTGGAATCAATGGCATGGATTAATTGCACTTGCGATGTGGAGCTTTCAAACTTTTCAATAATTCCCACTGGAATGTTTCATCCAGGCAATCATCCTTTGGATCCGTTGAACTATCTTGCTCAGACTCATCTGTTTTGAGTTGAACACTTCTCATGCGACGCTGCTTTAAATTCTGTCTTTGACCTTTAAATTGTAGTGCAGATCTGCACTGAGCAGCATAGTGGTTTAGTCTCCCACATTGGAAACATTGTTTGCCTTCTGCAAATAAAAATGCAAGGCATTTTTATTGAAAGTGGGCGGTTCCACAGCTCATGCACGTCATCGCGTCAACGTCATGACATTCCATGCGTCTTCGCACATGCGCAGTACAGTTCTCGGCCGCTTCGCACTTTTGTGCAAACTGCGTGATGTGTTGGGTACTCTGCTACACTGACGAACTAACACGGTTGCGAATGGTACAACTCAGTTTTATTACTAACATTTATTTACAGTGGTAAACTGGTTACTGAGGTTTGATCATAACCCTAGAACCTGTGGACCTATTCCTAATACTATCTTGGAGTGACACTCAGCACATGGTGGATGTCTGAGTGGCTTGCTGTGAGCTCTGTGCTCTGAGCTGTCTCCTGCTGGAATGCCCGGGAAGTGTCGTGTTCCCTGTTTTGTAGTGTGTATGCTCTTGCCTGTGATTAGCTGTGGTGTTGTGTGTGCATTGATTGGTCCGTTGACCTGTCCATCAGTATGTATGTGCGTTTGTACCATGATGTTTACCTGAATATCATGACAACCCCCTTTTTTTACAAGAACATGTGCCTATGTGGTTATAAATAGAGATGTGTACTGAGTGCAGCTGGATGTGTGTGTGTGCAATATCTACAGCATGTACATGGGGCTAAACTATATACAAGGGGCGATGTCAGGTGCGACATAGCAACGAGGTTGTACCATAAACAAAGAATGGGGAAATGTTGAACGACAAAACAAACTCCTGTAACGACAAGGAATATCAGAAACATATTAATACAGTGGTATTATGAGTTCAATGTACAAACAGGCTCATGAGTCCAGTCTAGTAGGTGGGCGATGAATTTGGGTTGACCAAATTCATCGGGTGGGTCTGGATCCACCGGCTGAGGAATGGGCCTGGCCACGGGCGACGACGGAAGGGGCATGGTGGCAGGAAGCTCCACAAAGTCGATATCAGGAACAACAGGAGGGCGTGGTGCCGGTGTAAGTTCCCGTAGCGAGCGTGGAAGTAGGCGAAGAGCCCGGCGATTGCGCCTACGAATGGATCCATCAGGCATGCAAACCAGGAACGAAAGGGGAGCCGCGCGTCGGAGAACTTCGGCAGTGCTGACCAACCACCTTCCGGTAGGTGGATGCGGACGTCGTCTCCAGGCGCCAGGGCGGGAAGATCATTTGCCCGTGTGTCATATGCCATCTTCTGGCGAACGCGCTGCTGTTGCATTCTGTGTAGTACCGGAGCATGGTTGGTTGTGGGTACCAGAATGGATGGCACAGTGGTCCTGAGGGCGCGACCCATCAACAGCTGCGTTGGTGAGGGGCCAGTGGCAAGTGCGACCGAGCGATAGGCCGGCAGGGCTCGGCAGAAATCCGATCCGGCAGCAGCAGCCTTGCAGAGGAGCCGCTTGACAATGTGAACGCCCTTCTCCGCCTTTCCATTGGACTGGGGATGCCGAGGGCTGGCGTCACGTGTGTGAAGCCATACGAAGCAGCAAAGGACGACCATTCCTGGCTGGCAAACAGGGCCCATTGTCCGACATGACAGTAATCGGAATGCCGTGGCGAGCGAAGGTGTCTTTGCAGGCCCTTATGACAGCGGACGATGTCAAATCGTGCAGGCGTATGACCTCTGGATAGTTTGAAAAGTAATCAATGATGATTACATAGTCCCTGTCGAGCGCGTGAAAAAGGTCCACACCCACCTTCGCCCAGGGGGGCGTCACCAGCTCATGAGGCTGAAGCGTCTCAGGAGGTTGCGCCGGTTGAAACCTTTGGCAGGTGGGGCAGTTGAGCACCACATTGGCAATGTCATCACTGATGGCCGGCCAGTATACCGCCTCCCGGGCCCTCCGTCTGCACTTCTCGACCCCCAGATGGCCTTCGTGTAGTTGGTCGAGGGCCAGCTTGTGCATACTGTGCGGAATCACAATCCGGTCCAGCGTTAGGAGGACACCATGAATGACGGCCAAGTCGTCTCGGACATTGTAGAACTGCGGCCACTGTCCTTTGAGCCACCCTTCCGTCATGTGGCGCATCACACGTTGTAGAAGGGGGTCAGCCGCAGTCTCCCGGCGAATACGGGCCAGACTGGAGTTGTCAGCTGGCAGATTTGCCGATGTGAAGGCCACCTGCACTTCAACCTGACAGACGAACCCCTCCGAATAGGCGGTGTGCTCACTGCTCTAGATAGGGCATCCGCAATGATAAGGTCCTTACCCGGGGTGAAGACCAGTTGGAAGTCATACCTCCTGAGTTTAAGTAGGATGCGCTGGAGGCGAGGGGTCATTTCGTTCAGGTCCTTATGTATGATGCTGACCAGGGGGCGATGGTCAGTCTCAACGGTAAACTGGGGCAGACCATACACGTAGTCATGGAACTTGTCTATTCCGGTCGGCAAACCCAGGCACTCCTTTTCGATCTGTGCGTAGCGCTGTTCTGAAGGGGTCATGGCCCGTGAGGCATAGGCGACCGGGACCCATGACACAGTGTCATCTTGCTGTAGGAGTACCGCCCCAATGCCGGACTGGCTGGCATCAGTTGAAATTTTAGTGTCACGAGATGTGTCGAAAAACGCCAATACCGGGGCTGTGGTGAGCTTAATTTTGAGCTCCTCCCATTCCTTCTGGTGTGTGGGCAGCCACTGGAACACCGTGGACTTCTTGACGAGGTGGTGCAGAGCCGTCGTGTGGGAGGCAAGGTTGGGAATGAACTTCCCCAGGAAGTTGACCATGCCTAGGAAGCGTAGTACTGCTTTCTTGTCTGCCGGCTGCGGCATGGCTGTAATGGAGTTCACCTTGTCTGCATCCGGACGGACCCCTGACCGGGATATGTGGTCCCCCAGAAACTTCAGCTCGGTTTCGCCGAAAGAACACTTGGCTCGGTTGAGGCGCAGGCCGTTTTCCCGTATGCGCGCAAAGACGCGCTGGAGACGATTGATGTGCTCCTGTGGTGTGGTGGACCAGATGATGATGTCGTCCACGTAGACGCGCACCCCTTCGATGCCCTCCATCATCTGCTCCATGATCCTATGAAAGACCTCGGATGCCGAGATGATGCCAAATGGCATTCTGTTATAGCAGAACCTGCCGAAAGGGGTGTTGAAAGTGCACAGCTTTCGGCTGGACTGATCCAGTTGGATCTGCTAAAAACCCTTCGAGGCATCCAGTTTTGTGAAGATTTTAGCCCGGGCCATTTTGCTCGTGATCTCTTCCCGTTTGGGTATGGGGTAGTGTTCCCTCATTATGTTGTTGTTGAGGTCTTTTGGATCAATGCAGATCCGGAGCTCGCCAGAGGGCTTCTTAACACACACCATGGAGCTGACCCATGGCGTGGGCTCTGTGACCCGGGACAGCACCCCTTGGTCCTGGAGATCCTGCAGCTGCTGCTTGAGGCGGTCTTTGAGTGGCGCTGGGACCCTGCGAGGTGCGTGAATGACCGGGGTGGCGTCTGGTTTGAGCCGTATTCTGTAGGTGTAGGGCAGTGTTCCCATGCCCTCGAATGCCTCCTGGTTGTGGGCGAGGAGCGATTGGAGCTGTGCCCTGAATTCTGAAGTCAGATGTGCCTTCTGGAGACAGAGCGTGGACTCGTTGCACGAGGTGGAGAACCTTGCATGTCTGTGCACCTAGCAGGGAGTGCTTTGATGATCCGACTGTTTCGAATGAGAGTGTGGCCGTGTGTGTGTTGTGTGTCATCTGGAGCTGGCAGGATCCCATAGCCGGGATAAGATTCCCATTGCAGTCGACCATCTTGCAACGGGATGGCCGAATTGGTGGTCTGACCTTCATGGCGTAGAAGGCTGACCATGCTATGAGGATGGCGGAGGCGCCAGTGTCCAGACGGAATGTTATCGGTGATTGGTTTACCGTTAGGGTGGCACACCATTCATCACCCGCATTGATAGTGTTCACTTGCAACGGCTGGTGGGTGCTGGCTTGAGACATCCGGGGCGAAATTCTCCGGAAACGGCACGATGTTCGCCGACTGGCGCCCAAAATGGCGCAAATCAGACAGGCATCGCGCAGCCCCATAGGTGCAGAATGCTCCGCATCTTTGGGGGCCGAGCCCCAACCTTGAGGGGCTAGGTCATCGCCGGACGAATTTCCGTCCCGCCAGCTGGCGGAAAAGGCCTTTGGTGCCCCGCCAGCTGGCGCGGAAATGACATCTCCGGGCGGCGCATGCGCGGGAGCGTCAGCAGCCGCTGACGGCATTCCCGCGCATGCGCAGTGGAGGGAGTCTCTTCCGCCTCCGCCATGGTGGAGGCCGTGGCGGAGGCGGAAGGGAAAGAGTGCCCCCACGGCACAGGCCCGCACGCGGATCGGTGGGCCCCGATCGCGGGTCAGGCCACCGTGGGGGCACCCCCCAGGGCCAGATCGCCCCACGCCCCCCCCAGGACCCCGGAGCCCGCCCGCGCCGCCTTGTCCTGCCGGTAAGGTAGGTGGTTTAATTTACGCCGGCGGGACAGGCATTTTAGCGGCGGGACTTCGGCCCATCCGGGCCGGAGAATCGAGAGGGGGGGCCCGCCAACCGGCGCGGCGCGGTTCCCGCCCCGCCGAATATCCGGTGCCGGAGACTTCGGCAACCGGCGGGAGCGGGATTCACGCCAGCCCCCGGCGATTCTCTGACCCTGCGGGGGGTCGAAGAATCACGCCCCCGGTTCCCATCAATGACCGCAACACGGAAGGCGTCCCGGTCGTCTGTGTCACTGGTCTAGAAATCGTCTGGGCACGGTTTGTAGTAAGGAGGCTGAATGATCCGCATGTCCCTGCGAGGTTGTCGGAATTGGGGAACATTGGCAGGTTGAGCTGCTCGACAGCAGGCAGCGTAGTGGCCCATCTTGCCACAGCGGAGGCATTGTCGGTTTCTTGCCGGACATTGCCGCTTTAAATGTGCGGCTCCGCAGTTGCCACACGTCGTGACGTCATGGCGTTTGTTGCACCACCGCGCATGCGCAGTTCGGTCTTGCATCGAGCGTGCCTGCGCATCACGTCCCACTGTGTCGACGTCTTTTTTGGCTCGCACAAACGTGGGAGGCCCCGGAAAGCGTGCAAAATGGCCGCCCTCGTCCGGGCCGCGGGCCGGGAGGAACTCGATCGCCTGGACCCGTTCGGCCTCGTAGGACGCCTGCCTCGCCGATCCAGCCGCGTAGGACCCCTACCGCGCCAATTCGGCTTCTTGAAATTGGGAGTAGCGGCTAGTCGCGTTTTCATGCAGGACACAGGCTTCGATTGCGGAGGCTAGGATGAGGCCTTTAATTTTTAATAGCTGCTGGCATTGGGTGCCCGAGGTGACCCCAAAAACAATCTGGTCCCGAATCGGAGGTGGTGTCGTAGCCGCAGGACTGCGCGAGGATACGGAGGTGCGTAAGGAAGGATTGAAAGGGCTCATCCTTACCCTGCAGGCACTGCTGGAAGAGATACCTCTCGAAACGCTCGTTGACCTCAATGTTGAAGTGTTGGTCGAGTTTGAGAAGGACCGTCTTGTACTTGGTCTTGTCCTCATCTTCCGCGAACACCAGGGAGTTGTAGACATGGATGGCGTGTTGACCTGCCGTGGAGAGGAGGATGGTGATCTGTCTTGTGTCCGAAGCGCTCTTCTTTTCGTTGGCTTCCAGGAAGAGCTGGAAGCGCTGTTTGAACAGCTTCCAATTGACGCCGAGGTTTCCAGCGACTTGTAGCGGCTGCAGCGTGCTGCCGGCGCAGGATGGCAGATTCCGGAGGATTCGTAGGTAGGTCCCACAGTTACTCCTGGTACTATGATGTATTGGGTACTCTGCTACACAGATGAACCAACACGGTTGCGAATGGTACAACTCAGTTTTATTACTAACATTTATTTACAGTGGTAAACTGGTTACTGAGGTTTGATCATAACCCTAGAACCTGTGGACCTATTCCTAATACTATCTTGGAGTGACACTCAGCACATGGTGGATGTCTGAGTGGCTTGCTGTGAGCTCTGTGCCCTGAGCTGTCTCCTGCTGGAATGCCCGGGAAGTGTCGTGTTCCCTGTTTTGTAGTGTGTATGCTCTTGCCTGTGATTGGCTGTGGTGTTGTATGTGTGTTGATTGGTCCGTTGATCTGTCCATCAGTATGTATGTATGTTTGTACCATGATGTTTACCTGAATATCATGACAAAAGTAATATTGAATTTGTCTAGCAGTAATCAAGAATCTATTACTCACTAATGATATCTTCATGTTAACTCTCTCTAATCAATCATCGTGCTGTTCTCAGGCTTTCTCCTTTGCTAACAATACCCAGAATTCCCTGATGTCTGATATAGATATTGAAAACTGGTGGTACCCTTTAGTGTTTGAATTACACTGAGCTGTAATAATTAACCCTTCACTAGCTTGCCTATATACATATACAGTAATTAAGTAAGATGATAAGTAATTAAATTTGTGACCTGCTGAAAATCTATCTCTTCAAGGGAATCATGCAATAATCTACATACACAACTATGCGTAGTGAATCCACCTAGACTGTCCTTCAGGAGTGAAAATACCTTCTTCATTAGGCTTGCAGAGAATATATTTCCTAAACAAGCCAAATACTGAATTATGAACTATTCTTTAGTTTACGATTTGTAAAAGAATACTATTCTCTTAACTGTATATTTTCTTGACGTTATGTCAGAGGGCTTGAAGGTGAAGGTGGTCCAGAGTCCAGAAGTGGCGATCTCTGGAATGTCAGAAGAACGGTAGGGGCAGCACGGTAGCCTTGTGGATAGCACAATTGCTTCACAGCTCCAGGGTCCCAGGTTCGATTCCGGCTTGGGTCACTGTCTGTGCGGAGTCTGCACATCCTCCCCGTGTGTGCGTGGGTTTCCTCCGGGTGCTCCGGTTTCCTCCCACAGTCCAAAGATGTGCAGGTTAGGTGGATTGGCCATGATAAATTGCCCTTAGTGTCCAAAAATTGCCCTTAGTGTTGGGTGGGGTTACTGGGTTATGGGGATAGGGTGGCGGTGTTGACCTTGGGTAGGGTGCTCTTTCCAAGAGCCGGTGCAGACTCGATGGGCCGAATGGCCTCCTTCTGCACTGTCAATTCTATGAAAAAAAACGTGAGTCCAGGGGGTGAGAGAGGCTGATGTCCTGGCCTTTGCTGCCCTGGTTACCTGGAGACAGATTTTATTGGAATGGCGGGACTCTGAACCGCCGAAACCGGGGGTTTGGGTGAGCGACCTCAGAGTTCCTCAGGCTGGAGAAGATAAAGCTCGCCATGAAAGGGTTTGTGTTGGGGTTTGCCTGGAGATGGCAGCCGTTCATCGACGTCTTCAAAAATATTCAGGATGCTAGTAGTGGGGGGGGGGGGGGGGGCGGGGGGGGGGGAGAGAGAGAGGGGGGCGATGTGGGGGCGGGGGCGCGGGGGGGATAAAGAAGGAGGTAGGGGAGGCGGAATGGTGGGGTGTTAGATATTTATTTGTTTTGATTATTTGCATTCCTGTTTGCTTGCTTTTTATGGTTGTGTTTGATGTATATATATATATATAGATGCCTCAATAAAATATTTTCCTTGAGTGTGTGTGTGCATGTATGTGTGTGTGTGAGAGAGAGAGAGAAAGAAAGAGAGAGAGAAAGAGAGAGTGCTGAGTGAATGGTGTAGCATTAGACTTTTGGGGTGAATCTTTGGACAAATAATCCTCTTTAGTTAAACCTATGAAAGCTTGCTGCCGGTTATACAAATTGACCACACCCTGGGGGGGGGGTTAAGAAAAATAGACATTTTTGTTTTCAGAAACACAGTAAGGGAGGGAATTTGAGAATTTCAGTTCTCTCTTATCCCTGTCCGAACACCCAGAATATGATAACGTAATCCTAATGTATCTTTTTATATTTTTAAATATCGATTCTATCGTAGCCTTAGTTAATGCACTGGTCCTTTGTTTTGTAACATTTGTATTCATTTTAGATAGTAATCACTGAAATGTTAACTAATGGCCTTTCTATATATTTCAGCTCTTAAGAATATTGTTAATTGCATTTCACATATATAACAAATTACACATAAAAATCACATTAGCTGATTGACAGCTGATTTCTTTAGGATGATTGATCACAATATACATTCACCTGACAGACAGACCAGAAACAGAAAACACAGGTCATTTTTGTTCTGTCCTAATTGGCTTCTGCAGGGACCTACAAGAAACAGAAATGCAGGTTGAATGTGGAATGCTCACAGTTAGGAAGGACCGAGTGCCATGAACGTAGCAGGTGACCACTGATGCACCCCCGTGTATTTACTGATTCCCCAGGATCCTGTCATAATCTATTCATTCTGTCACAGATGTCACCTTCCAGCAAATTGAGTACAAAATAACAGCTTGCAAAGCTTGCTGTTAGCTGAATATGTCTATCATTTTATGCAATATGTGTATCAGTGCACAAAGATAAACTAATTTGCCCGACGTGCAGTTAAAGTCATGAAGCATATAATCTTAAATTTTTACAGCATGAAGTAGGCTATTTAACTCTGCATGGCTGTGTCAGTTCTCTGAAAGAACAATCCAGAGTCCCAGTACACTGTCCATTTCCCTCATTTTCTTGACTTTTCTTTATTTAAAAAAAATAATTAACACACTTTCCTATTAATTCATGGATTCTGATCTGTTCAGTTTGTGGTAGGATATTCCAGACTGGACTGGTGCCTCATTTTGGACAGTGACAGGAAATGATGGACAATTCCAGCCATGAGGCTGACTGTTACCTCACTATCCAATCTGCTTTTGCCTCAGCACCATTACTGCCATCAGAACTGCCACTGATCCCTCTTTCGCCAGCTACCACAAGTAAGTGATGGTGCAAGCGTTGGATCATGGTGGATATTTCTGCTCTCCATCTGTATCACTGCCACTTGCTGGACTGACAGAGGGAGTTTTGCAACAGATCACAAGAATATCTGGCAAGGGCCCTCAGTAGAGGATGAGGGCCTTGTGGTAATCCCCTCTACTTGTCTTCTGATATTACGACCTGGTGAAGGACTTGGTCTCAATTGAGGCCTTGATGGGTAACATGTCTTTTGGTCTCTTAGGCATTTCTACCCACTGCAGGAACAACATAATTTCCTCCTCAGTACCAGCAGCACCACCCCAGCCCCAGCCCCTTCGACGATGGAATCCCCTGAGGGCCGCTCTGCCATATTAAACCAATATCTTTGAATGATTACCAACCGGGTTAAAGTGTTGCGCATGAACTGTTCGAACAATTGTGTATCTGGAGCCGCCGGTTATGTGAGACTCCGAATCACCCCAAAAGTTTTTTGCTCTGCAAGTCGTCAACAGTATGACTGTCTGGCGCTCGTTCTCCATGACGTTGTTGGCCCAGATGACGTAACATATCTTCTGTGTGTTGGTTCCATTCTTCAACATTGGCGTCAAATGCATCTAACCATTCAAACAGAGGCATGGCGAATCAAGTAAATCCCAACTTGGGACCAGAAAATCGTGAGGTGGCTCAACTGAGTAGGTCGCATTGTCGACAGCAAACCAGTTTACTCCACACCATTTTATTTGGTGTGGACTCCCCATGTCCAGTTTAATAAGGACACAGGGAGTCCACACCAAATAAAATAAAGAAGCATAGTTACAATATGATACATACACAACCAGGTAGACCCCTACCGGGTTCCTGATCTGGCCAGTGCCTGACAGGCTGATCCTTTATACAAAGGTTAAAAAAAATCCCCCACCCCTAACCGGGAAGCTTGTACTCCGCAAGGACCAGGGTGAAGATAATCATTTCACCCCGTAGGCACCGCGTAGGGTACAGAAAATACCAGAACACTGTTGCTGGCAGAAGAATCCCCACATTGTGTGTTTGAACAATCCTCTGGCTGAAACAATTTCCTTTGTGATCTTAAAAGTATGGCTTTCAAGTTTTATAGTTGTGTAACTGATGCACGATCAATTGCACAAAGACTAAAGTTGGATACAACTGTGGCTTTATTACAGTCAGATGCGTGGCCTCCTGCTGCAGCTGGCGAAATGGCAGGGCACTGGGCTCATGCATATTTATACAGTTCTCCATGGGCGGAGCCAGCCGGCAGGAGCTTCTAGCGAACCTGTAGTGCAGGTCCTACCTTACATCTCCTACTACAGTGGTTCACCACATTCACCCCCTGTTAAAAATGAGTCCGGCGGGGGTGAAGTGAAACTATATACAATTAGTGCAATTATGTACAGTGGTAGGGAAAGAAACGTCCATATTGACGGTCCGGAGTCCGTCAAAGGATCAGCCGGTCTGGTGCTTTGGTGCTTCGTTGGGAGAGGCGTAACGGTGGCGGCAAAGTCAGTGCTGGGGCGGTGGTGGAGGTGGCACCGATGGCGGTGGTGGCGGTGCTGATGCTGGCCAGTCATCGGGGAACTCCGGGAGCGTGCAGAAGTCCTCTTCGTCCTCTTGTGCGGAAAAGGGGAGGGGGGGTGCTCTGGTGTGGTCAATATTGGCGGCGCGGTGGGAGATTGGGGGGGCGCATTGGTGGGGGGGGGTGTGTTGGGGTGGAACCTGACAGTGCCAGGGCCCTGAGTGAGACAGTATCTTGGCGGCCGTCGGGGGAACTCAACGTAGGCATATTGAGGGTTGGCGTGGAGCAGGTGAACCCTGTCCACCAAGGGGTCCGCCTTGTGGAGACGGGCGTGCCTACAGAGAAGGACTGGTCCTGGAGATGTGAGTCAAGTCGGGAGCGACATCCCGGATGTGGACTTCCTGGAGAAGGTAAAAACACCTTCATGGGGTGTGTTATTAGTGGCGGTGCACAATAGTGACCGGATGAAGTGTAGAGCGTCAGGGAGGACCTCCTGCCAGCAAGAGGCTGGGAGGTTCCTGGACCGTAGGGCCAGCTGGACTGCCCTCCCAACCGTCCCATTCTCCCGTTCTACTTGCCCGTTTCCCCGGGGGTTGTAGCTGGCCGTCCTGCTGGAGGCTATACCCCTGCTGAGCAGGAACTGATGCAGCTCATCGCTCATGAATGAGGATCCCCTGTCACTGTGGATGTAGGTGGGCAAACCGAACAGAGCGAAGATGGTGCTGAGGGCCTTGATGACGATGGCAGACGTCATATCGGGGCATGGGATGGCGAAGGGGAATATGGAGTACTCATCGACCACAGTGAGAATGTACGTGTTACGGTCGGTGGAAGGGAGGGGCCCTTTGAAATCCACGCTGAGGCATTCAAAGGGGCGGGAGGCCTTCACCAGGCGCGCACGGTCTGGCCGGTAGAAATGCGGCTTGCACACCGCACAGACCTGGCAGTCCCTGCTGACTGTCCTTACTTCCTCGACGGAGTAGGGCAGATTGCGAGCTTTGACCAGATGGTACAATCGAGTGACCCCCGGGTGACAAAGGCTGTCGTGTAGGGCCCGGAGTTGGTCCACTTTTGCGCTGGCACATGTATCTCGGGAGATGGCGCCTGGGGACTCGTTGAGTTTACCGGGGCGATACAAGATCTCGTAATTATAGATGGAGAGCTCGATTCTCCACCGCAAGATTTTATCATTTTTGACCTTGCCCCGCTGTGTGTTATTGAACATGAAGGCTACCGATCGTTGGTCCGTAAGGAGAGTGAATCTCTTACCGGCCAGGTAATGCCTCCAATGCCGCACAGCTTCAACGATAGCTTGGGCCTCCTTTTTGACGGATGAGTGTCAAATTTCAGAGGCATGAAGGGTGCGGGAAAAGAATGCCACGGGTCTGCCTGCCTGGTTTAAAGTGGCGGCAAGGGCGACGTCTGAAGCATCGCTTTCTACTTGGAAAGGCAGTGACTCGTCCACTGCACGCATCCCGGCCTTGACGATGTCTGCTCTGATGCGGACGAAAGCGTGTTGTGCCTCGGCCGCGAGGGGGAATTGGGTGGACTGAATGAGTGGGTGGGCCTTGTCCGCATAGTTTGGGACCCACTGAGCGTAGTAGGAAAAGAACCCCAGGCAGAGTTTGAGAGCCTTGGGGCAGTGGGGGAGGGGAAGTTCCATGAGGGGGCGCATGCGGTCGGGGTCGGGCCCAAGAAGTCCGTTTTGGACTATATAGCCGAGAATGGCTAACCGGGTGGTGCTGAACACACACTTCTCTTTGTTGTAGGTCGAGAAGAGTGGCAGTGCGGAGGAATTTATCGAGGTTGGCATCGTGGTCCTGCTGGTCATGGCCGCAGGTGATGACATTATCTAAGTACAGAAAGGTGGCCCGCAAACCGTACTGGCCGACCATTTGGTCCATCTCTCTTTGAAAGACCGAGACCCCATTTGTGACACCAAAAGGGACCCTAAGGAAGTGGTAGAGGCGACCGTCCGCCTCAAAGGCAGTGTATGGCCGGTCCGACTTCCAGATGGGGAGCTGGTGGTAGGCGGATTTCGGGTCAATTGTTGAGAAGACCCGGTACTGCGCAATCTGATTGACCATATCAGATATGCATGGGAGGGGGTACGCGTCGAGCTGCGTGTACCAATTGATGGTCTGGCTGTAGTCCACGACCATCCTGTGTTTCTCCCCAGTTTTAACCACTGCCACTTGGGCTCTCCAGGGGCTGTTGCTGGTTTCGATAATACCCTCCTTAAGCAGCCGCTGGACTTTGGACCTGATGAAGGTCCTGTCCTGGGTGCTGTACCGTCTGCTCCTAGTGGCAACGGGCTTGCAATCCGCAGTGGGATTGGCAAAAAGGGAGGGGGGATCGACCTTGAGGGTCTCGAGGCCGCAAACGGTAAGGGCCCGCCGAATTTAAGGGTGAGGCTCTGGAGGTTGCACTGGAAGTCCAGGCCCAAAAGGAGTGCAGCGCAGAGATTAGGAAGGACATAGAGGCGGAAGTTACTAAATTCTACGCCTGGATCGTGAGGGTGACTGTACAAAAACCTCGGATCGGGACGGTGTGGGATCCGGATGCTAGGGAGATCCTTTGATTGGCAGGGTGGGCCGCGAGGCAGCAGCGCCTTACCGTATCTGGGTGAATGAAGCTTTTGGTGCTCCTGGGGTCCAGCAGGCACGAGGTTGCGTGGCCGTTGATTTTAACCGTCGTCGACGCGGTGGCCATGATGCGCGGGCGAGTTTGGTCCAGCGTCATCGAAGCGAGCTGCAGGTAGCCATCGGATGCTTCAGGTGGCGATGAGTACGGTTCCGATGTCGGGCTGTCCGGAGACCCTGTGGGGGACAAGATGGCGGCGCCCATGGTGTGCACATTGCGGGGCCGGGACAAGATAGCGGCACCCATGGGTGCGCACATTGCGGGGTCAGGACAAGATGGCGGCGCCCATGGGGCACATGTGGCCGAAGGGGGACAAGATGGCGGCGCCCATTGGTTGCACATGGACCCGGGAGGAGAAGATGTTGGCTCCCATTGTGCGTCTGGCGTGGGGGAGGGGGCAATAGCGGGCGCGATCGCAGCGACTGCGGGGGCCTGGCACACAGCCGCGAAGTGGCCCTTTTTATTGCAGGCTTTACAAACTGTGGTGCGGGCCTGGCAGTGTTGGCGGGGTGCTTCTGCTGACCGCATAAGTAGCAGCGGGGACCCCCGGGGTGCGCGGATCGGCATGCGGTGCAGGCGTATTGGGAAGGCAGGTCCCCGGCTGAGGAGGTCGTCGGCGGGGTCCAGGTGGGGTAGGAAGGGGTACGATTGTACGTTATGGGATGCGCACGTCATGGAGAGCGCCAAGGTTTTTGTCTCCGCCAGTAGCAGCCCCCATCATAGCCACGAGTCCTGAGACCATTCTCAAACAGTCAAAATGTTTTTCGGTTTTGGACATTAGCAACGGCTTTTGGTCCATTCCATTGGATAAAGCGTGCCAATATAAATTCGCATTCACATTCCAGGGACAACAATATACGTGGACATGCCTTCCACAAGGCTTCCACAACCCCCCCTCCATTTTCCACCGACAGCTGGCAAATGGATTAGCAAAATTTTCCCAACCCGATTGTCTGGTCCAATATTTAGATGATTTGCTAATACAGACGGACACAAAGGGAGAGCACATTTCACTTCTCGACGAACTTTTAGGACTCCTACAACAGATTGGATGTAAAGCGAACCTCAAGAAGGCCCAGATTTTGCAGGAAAAAGTGATTTACTTGGGTACAGTAATCACACATGGTAAACGTGAGATCGAGCAAAAGAGAATTGACTCGATCGTCAAATTACCCCTTCCCCATAACGTAACAGCCCTCCGGTCATTTCTAGGACTGGTTGGCTACTGCTGAAACCACATTGACGGTTTTGCCACAAAAGCAGCACCCCTATCCGACCTTCTCAAGAAACAAGCATCTTGGGAAGGGCTTCCACAGCATACGGATGCAGTGGATGCATTAAACAGATTCCTCAGCGTTACAGGTCCCAGATCCACTTTCCCCGTATACAATTGAAGTTGCAAGCACTGACCAAACCCTTTCGGCCGTGCTCCTCCAGGAACGCCATGACCGATTAGGCCCCATGGCATATGCCTCACGCGTGTTAGATCCTGTTGAGCAAGGATTTTCTGCCTGCGAAAGACACCTGCTCGCAGTTTTTTGGGCAGTACAGTACTTTGCCAACATTACAGGACTCAACCCCATCACCATTCCCACTGAACACACCCCAACACAGCTACTACTAGATGGTCGACTTCAGGATGGCACAGTCAGCCAAATCCGTGCAGCCCGTTGGACCCTTCTTTTACAGGGACGGGACATCACAGTTAAAAGAACCAAGACCCACACTTTCCTAGCCAATAACTTACAATATGCAGGTACCCCCACATGAGTGTGAGATCATAATACTGGACCCTTTATACCAAAGTCAGCTCCCAGGAAAGCAGGTACTACACCCCAGAGACCCCAGCCCACAGACACGTGCGCACCCCTTAGAATCAATGTGGATGGCTCCTCCACAGTTTTAAATGGGAAAAGAATTACCGGTTGCGGTATTTATGTAGAGGACGCGCAGGGACTTGCCCTAAAAGAGATTTCATTGACATTGCCAGGACACTTAGGCTCGCAGGCAGCAGAACTGGCAGCCATAGCGTACATTGTAGATCACCCCGACTCGTTCCGACCCCAGCCGACATATATTCGGACAGTTTATATGTTTGCAACAGTTTCACCGAATTCCTACCCCTGTGGGAAACTAGAGGATTCGTTTCCGCAGACGGAAAGCCCCTACCCTCAGCCCCATTACTCCGACATATCCGAGAGACAGCTAAGGATAGGAGATGCAGCATTATTAAAGTTTGCAGTCATCATCGTTCTTCCCCCCCCATGTAAAGTTAAAGCAAACGCCCTAACGAAGGCAGGTTCCAGACATGGTCACTTTTGGAACACCCCCGAAAGTACCCCAGTGCGGTTCAGGTCTCACAGACCAACATTCAAGATTTGGCAAAGGCTCAAAAAGAAGATGAGAAGATCAGGGAAGTTTTAAAAGGCAACTTCCCAGCCCCTTATGATGTTTAAAAACACGATAACCACACATGACGGTGTGATTTTAAAAGATGGCATTTATGTAGTCCCCAGCCAGGACAGGAACCAAATTATTTGTCAGTTCCATGACAATCATGGACACCAGGGCATTGAACCCACCCTTGCCCACCTCAGACCTTTCTGCTGGTGGCCTGATTTAAAAAATAATGTAACACACTACATTGAGAATTGCTTAATCTGTGCCCAGAACAATCCGGACAGATATGTCAGAAAAACCCACCACGTTAATGGCCCCTGGACGAATTTGCAAATCGATTATATAGGACCCCTACCCCCCTGCAGGAATGGTTTTAAGTATGTGTTGGTGGTCATCGACACCTTCACAAAATGGGTGGAAGCTTTTCCATCCAAAACAAACACGGCCAAAACGACAGCTAAAATCCTAACAGAGCAGATCTTTACAAGATGGGGACTCCCACGCAGTATAGAGTCCAATCAAGGCTTCCATTTTGCAGGACGCCTGATGAAAAACGTCCTCACAATTTTCAGAATAAAGCAAAAGTTTCATATAGCATACCACCCCAAATCAAGCGGCATTGTAGAGAGGATCAACAGAACTCTAAAAGCCATCCTCAGGAAAATGGTGCAACAGCTCAATAGCACCTGGGACACAGATCTCCGTTCTGCTTTAATGTTCATACGAAACACGATATCCACGCTCACAGGATACACCCCCCACACCCTCGTGACCGGACGGCCCATGAAAGGGACAGAATATTTATTAGGACTGGATTTGGCCAGCCCCACAGTCACCGCCCTCACGCATGAAAAAGCAATACAGCAAATTATCGATAATGTAAAGGCAGCCCAGCTCGCAGCAGCTGTTAGACTTGGGACAAGGAAGAAGCAAAGCAAGGCTTGCTTTGCTAAAACGGTACACGCCAGCGAGTTTGCAGTAGGGCAGCAAGTGATGCTATCCCTATATAACCCCAGTCAGCCCCTCTGTACACAAGATCACATATTCCAATGGCACGTCTGCGTGGTTTCACATAAACCAGCTTAAGGCTTATGGTTCGCAGAATAACCATGCACACCACATCTCGCTTGCAGCAGCAGATGAGCATGCCCCACCCACGAATGACGTATTCCTACCCTCCCCCAACCAGTCCAGCCCACCCTCAGACACGACTTTGACTCCACCCCCAGAGGCACGCCGCCGCCTCCCTTCCTTCAACCAGCAGCGACAGCGATAGCGACAGCCCCAGCACACCACGCTACGATTACACCCCTGCACCAGGCCCCACTCTCAGCGATTCTGAACATGATTCCAGCGACCCCTTCAAGATAACATACCTTAAAACCCCTGCCCCAGACCCACCGCCCGACGATTATGGATTAAAACCTTGCAGCTCCAACTTCAACACAAGATTCTGACACCGAGACAATTCATTCAGGCTCATCCGGAACGATGAGATGGACCCCAATTCGCCCCAAGCAGCTTTAGCAAACCTACTCCAGTCAAGAGTATGGCAGCCGGGAGAAGATGGTGACATAGAGTCTGACTCCCACCAAACGAATCCTTTTGCGACTCTTTTCGCTACTGAGCAATGAGGTGTCCAGATGATGGTAAAAAGGAACCAATGGAGAGTTACGGTGTCCTTTCTGATGGAACCTGCACCATGTTTGTAATGTATGTTTGTTCATCATTGTGAATGTTAAATGTTGTTTGTTAATTTAAAGTTTTTCATGGCCCCACGCCACCACTCTTTTAATGCCCACTGGCAGTTAATGGAACAAGCTTGTCGACAGACAACCGTTCAGAGGAACTAGTTTGTCAGCAGACAACCAATTAGCAGCGGCTGTTTAGCACAGGGCTAAATCGCTGGCTTTGAAAGCGGACCAAGGCAGGCCAGCAGCACGGTTCAATTCCCGTACCAGCCTCCCCGAACAGGCGCCGGAATGTGGCGACTAGGGGCTTTCACAGTAACCTCATTTGAAGCCTACTTGTGACAATAAGTGATTTTCATTCATTTTCATTTCATAACTACTCTACTGATTTGAAGGTAATCACGAGAGGCAGCCCCCACGATGACCACATATTCATTCCTTTCTTGCTGGTCGCTCGGGTAGTGGAGAAACGGCACTGGTCCCCGCCCTGCCTGAGGACCCCCTCTGGTCAGCTACGCTCGGGTAGAGCACACACGGCACTGGTCACCATCCTACCCGGGGATTCCATCCATTCTTACCCGCCGCGCCCCATACGCACCCCGTATTGGCTCTTTAAGTTCAAAACTCTTTTGCTTCTTTATGGCAACCCTTACGTTGCTTCCAAATGCTATTTACATCCTCGAACACTGGGATGGTAGATCGCACAGGCTGTGGGATGGCTCGCAGTGTGTCCGTTTTTCTCGGATGTCTTGTCCAAAATGTTTTTTTTTTTTTTCAAATGAGGGAGTCACAGATGTGACCAATTATAATGGGTAATTGGCAATAAGAGGACAGACAGACAGACATATGAGGTCTTAAGCAAGATAATAACAGATATTATGCTTGTGTCCAGAGAACTTTGAAACCTCAGGAACCTCAGAAGAAGAATAGAAGAAGACAGAAAGAAGGAAAGATGAAGACAACCATCATGTTCTACAGTTGGATCTTAGCAGGATCCCTCCAGTTGCACACAGACGCTACCCCCCTGACCCCTACCATGCAGGCCGTGAATGTTTCCCACCCCTGCCATACACTAAACCCCGAGATAATTATCAATACACCGACCTGGTGTGACTGGTTCATCACCTGGTATTCCCTATCCTACGTTGTGGAATCACTATTAGTACTTGCGATACTCTGCAGTGTCGTTCAGACTCTAAGACTGAGGAAATGGCGGAGGAAAACCTCCCACACTTGCACTCCGATATACACCCTCAGATCCCCTATTTTCAGACTTCAACAAACCCCCAAACCCCTTTAAGTGAATTAAAGGGCATCCGTTTTTGTGTGTATTTTGGTCGTTCCAATAAAAAGAAATGTAAAACTCTGTGCTTGACTGCCAAGCCAGAGAGACCTGTGTTGCTGCTATTTGTACAGTTTAAAATGTGGTAAATTCTTTTGATTGTTTGAGTAAGAATAGTTTAGTTAAGGATAGTTAGAGGTTCCAGTTTTTTTTTTTATTTTGTAATTCATGCCTGAATATCATAGCGCCCCGCAGAATTTTATAATGATGTATGTACATAAATGTTGCAATTCATAGGACAGAGCAGTGTAGAGCCTATGAAGTGCTTACGGGTGCCCAACTTGGGAGGAGACCGAAGATGACGCGGTTATTTGATTTTTCATGCTTCGCTTTGAGGATCACAAGGAGGGTGTGTAGCCATCTGGGATGGCCACTTCCAGAATACAAAATGGACATTTGCAAAGATTGCAGGAAAAATTGGACAATGTTAAGAAAGCAAGCAGGCACAGTGCCTGTCTGCATATTAGAGCCACAGCTCCCAGACAAGACTGAAACTGTAGGCCCATTAGCATAGGGATGGCCCATCTCCGGGAACAAAGGAAGATACCTAAGTAACCGATTTGGCCCCAGACCCCGCGGCGCCAGTTCCCCAAACCAAAAGTAGAAAACAAAGCAGGCCAATGGCCACCTAGGACACGCCCAGCCATCAGGGCACCCACCCCTTTATTGGTCAAGATCAATACGAGTGATCAAGATATGGCCCAATTAATTGGGGTCAAGTTCAAGGCCCGCCCAAAAGCGCGCAAAGCCCCTTCAGGTATAAGAAGAAGGCCCCAAGAGAGAATCGCTCTCTTGGACTCGGCTCTCACAGCGGAGAGACCCGTCCACCAACTGCACCAGAAGCAAGTAAGTCCAAGGTCAACGCTCGCTACCAGATGGACAACCTTAGCTGTTTCCCCTTCACCACTTCGACCCCAGCAGCCTCAGAACTGAACAACGGCCATTGTTCCTCTGACTGAGTGGGCGCCCGAAGCTAAGTATAGGCTTTAGCAGTAGTGATAGTTTAGTCTGTAGTGTTTCGTGCATGAGTAGATATTACTGTGTGTGTAAATAAATAGTATTGACTTTGAACTAACTAACTGGTGTACCGACTCTTTGATCAGTATTCGGGTTTGAACCTTGTGGCGGTATCGAAAGATACCTAGCGACTCTAGAGCAAACATAATTACGATTAAGGAAGGCGACCATATTGACCGCCATATTCAGAGCCAACCAAAGAGGGCAACAACACGATGGGCCAAATGGCCTCCTTCTACACTGTTTGTTCTATGTTCTCCCAATGCACCTTTTGCTGTGTTTGAAGCTGCTGATCGACTGGCATTCAAATCCTTCTTCCCAGTATTCTTACCCTGGCTGCTTGAAGTTATTTTAACCTTGGAAAATAGGTAAGTCAATTTTACAAGATTTGTAGCAAGATCAGTGAAAGGGATAGATTGATCTCATCAGACAGAAGAAAAAGAAAGCTTGTTGGTTCAGAAACAGCCAGAAGAACTCAATTCAGTTCTTCATTTTATCATCAGCTTCATCAGCAGCAGCAAGAATTCACATTTATATTGGGCTCTTAATATAAAAATGAAACAGCAAAGCAAATAAGTTGTACGGATGGATCATCAAAAGATTGACTGCTAAAGCGTCTGATTTGAAGAATGATTTCAAGGTGCAGAGGAGAAACAATTTAGAGGGAATTACATAACGTGGGGCCCAGGGTAATTGAAGCCACAGTCACGAACGGTGGAATGAAGAGAGGGCGGAATCAGAGGAATGGAGAACTTGAGTCAGGAGGTATAACACTGAAGGAAGTGGTAGAGGAAAGGAGTTATTGAGGCCAATGAGGTGGCATAGTGGCACAGTGGTTAGCACTGCTGCCTCACAGAATCAGTGGCCCGGGTTTGATTCCGACCTCGGGTGACTGTATTTTTGGAGTTTGCACATTCTCCCCGTGTAATAAGAATAATCTTTATTAGTGTCACAAGTGGGCTTACATTAGCACTGGAATGAAGTTACTGTGAAAATCCCTGAGTCACCACATTCCGGCACCTGTTCGGGTACACTGAGAGAGAATTTTGAACGTCCAATTCACCTATCAAGCACGTCTTTCAGGGCTTGTGGGAGGAAACCAGAGCACCTGGAGGAATCCTACGCAGATACAGGGAGAACGTGCAGACTCCACACAGACAGTGACCCAAGACAGGAATCAAACCCGGGTCCCTGGCGCTGTGAGGCCGCAGTGCTAACCACTGTGCTATCGTGTCCCCATGTCTGCATGAGCTTCATCTGTGCGCTTCAGTTTCTTCCACAGTCCAAAGATGTGCAGGTTAGGTAGATTGGCCATTCTAAATTTCCCCAAAGTGTCCAAAGGTTAGGTGGTGTTACAGGAATAGGGTGGGGAATTGGAGTTAGGTAAGGTGACCTTTCAAAGGGTTGGTGCAGTCTTGATGGGCTGAATGGAAGGGATTCAATGGATTCTATAAACACAAGGAAGAGGCTTTTATATATGAGGAATTGGAGGAATAGAAGTCAATGTGAGTTAGTAAGGGCAGGACTGATGGGTGAATAGGATTTGAAGCTGGGCAGTTTGGGGTAAACTTGAAGCTTATAAAGAGTTGGGGAAAGATGTCTGACAACACGAGCACTGGAGCAATTGATTCCAGAGGTGACAAAAATATGGGTGAGCTTTTAGTATCAGGAACAGAGGAAGAGATAGAATCATAGAATCCCTACAGTGCAGAAGGAGGCCATTCAGCCCATCAAGTCTGCACCAACCCTTTGAAAGAGCATTCTACCCATGTCCACTCCCGGTCCATCCCACCCTATCCCTATAATTTAACCTGCATTTTTCTGAACACAAAGGGGCAATAGAGGTGGGTTAAGCTCGAGATAAAAATAGGCAGTTTTTGTGATGGAAAGAAAATGTAAGAACTCAACAGAAAATCACTTAAAGCACCATGAAGCTCTTCTAGAATGTTACAGCTTCTTATTAATACGAGGTCAGAAGCTTAGCTCAAGATTGAGTTTCATAACAATCAGGTTCAGATTGACACAGTGATGGAGACAGGGAGCTGATGAGGCGTTTACAAAATGTGTAGTAGAGGTCAAAGTTGATGGCTTCAGGCAACCAGTGGTTTTTCTGGAGCAAATTGTTGTTCGTCCAATACTAAATTTTGGCCGAACAACAGAGCAGCAGCAGTGGAAGGGTGAAAAGAAGTAATGGAGAAGTGGAGCTGGCGTCATTAGGATACATATGGATGGGATTTCCCCTGATATTGGCAAAGGCCAATGTTGGGTAGGAAAAGTAGCGTTGACGCCTCTGACGTCAATGGCGGCTTTCTCTGCCGTATAGTGCAGCACTTTGGGGAACAAAATACTTGAAGTCACGGGGTTCACGATATATCGCTGACGGGGGGTGGAGGGGTTGGGGGGCCTCTGATTCAGCCGTCCTGCCAGCAACTTAGACATCTGAGGATCGGAGTGCCTTTCATAAAGGTTGCCCCAGTGCAGAGCAAGAAAACCCGTTCACCCTGGAACCTCCCTGGTACTGCTCGCGAACTGCCCTGGCATTATCCAGGCACCCCTGAAACTACCCAGGCTCTTGCCCCGGCTCTACCCGGGCACTGCTCGGACATGACCCTCACCCTCACACCACCTGGGTGCTGCATTCACCTGAAATCCCTGGGAGGTCTGCTCGCCAGGTGCACGCCTTCAGAGACCAGTCCTGATTCACACCATCCTGCTGTCACGCCGTGAATGGATTTCCTGACAGCTGAGGGAGATGATTCCGATAATAATAATGATGTTGTCATTTATTATAATGATGTTCCCGGCATTGAACGTCGAGAATTGTGCTTCATCACTGGTGAGAGGAGAGGACAAACGCATCACGTGTTTACGTCCATGTGAAACATGACTTTGCAGTTCTCGTGATATTTTCCACTCTTGTCACCAAACCCACCTGAGGTAAAGGAACAAGCCAAAGCGGGGTGTTTATGGATCTCTCAGGGTGTAATTATCAAGGTAGAAAGAGAGGTCATTTTCATAGAATCATAGAATTTACAGTGCAGAAGGAGGTCATTCGGCTCATCGAGTCTGCCCCAGCTCTTGGAAAGAGCACCCCACCCAAGGTCAATACCTCCACCCTATCCCCATAACCCAGTCAGGGTGGGGTTACTGGGTTATGGGGATAGGGTGAAGGTATTGACCTTGGGTAGTGTGCTCTTTCCAAGAGCCGGTGCAGACTTGATGGGCCGAATGGCCTCCTTCTGCGCTGTAAATTCGATGATAATCTATGAGTAACCCCACCCAATACTAAGGGCAATTTTGGACACTAAGGGCAAATTATCATGGCCAATCCACCTAACCTGCACATTTTTGGACTGTGGGAAGAAACCGGAGCACCCGGAGGAAACCCACGCACACACGGGGACGATGTGCAGACTCCGCACAGACAGTGACCCAAGCCGGAATCGAACCTGGGACCCTGGAGCTGTGAAGCAATTGTGCTATCCACAATGCTACCGTGCTGCTCTGAGATACTCTGGCTGAGATTAGGTAGCTCAGAGTGGAACCAAACGACTTCTGTGCCAATCAGTTAGACTGCGGAGGTAAGGTTTGGTGGAGGATGGTAAGGTGTGTTAAAGATCACCAATATTTCAGAATCGATGACAATACACCATGTCATAATATACACCAGTATATCATGGTGCAGATACACACACACACTGATTGTAGCCACGTAAAATGGCTGCGTTCCGATTAATCTGGCCAAAACCAAGTTTGAAATGGCTAACCCGAAAGACTGCTGGGAAAAGCAGCTAACAAGACACAAGCAGGCAGCTGCAGACAGTATTGCATATTCGGCTCTGGGGAAGTTAGCCCAGATCGATACTCAGGGCTATCAACAGCCCATCAACCCAGGTATTTGCAGTTACATTCAGGACTGTTTGCAGCCCATCTATCCAGACATCTGCAGTTAAATCGGCTATCCCCGGGAACAATTGCAACATATTAGCAATTGAATACCGGGCCAGACCTGTTGGCGCCTGCAGTGGCCGAAACAAAGACAGGTGAACGACCACCCCCCGATCGAGGAATCGCCTCACCATTGGACACATCGACCCCAGGGATTGGGGACAAAGCCAATCACTTGGGACTCAGGGTCAAGGGCCGCCCCGGGAGGCGGGAAGCCCCTGGGCCCTATAAAAGTGAGGGGCCAAGTTCAGATCTCTCTCTCTCTCCTCTTCGCCTGCTCGAGACCTTCGCAAGAACAGCAACCGGCAACAGTAAGTTTGAATCCAGCGATCGCTATCCGGTAGAGACACCTAGCCACCGACCTGAAGCAGCCTTTTGAATCCCGTGGGCCAGATCTGATTGGACAAGCCATTTGTTTCCCTGGCCTGGTGGGCTCTTCCTAAGTTATGTATTGGCCAGTAGTGATAGCTTTATTGTATAGAAAGTAGTATTAGGGTATTAATATTGCTTGTTGTATATAATAAATGACCGTTGTTTTAATCCTTACTAAGCGGTGTGCTGTATTATTAATCATAACCTGAACTTGAACCACGTGGCGGTATCATAAAGATACCTGGCGACTCGTGAGCAAAGGTGACGTAATCAGAGCCAATAGACTAAGGTTAAAAAGAGCAACATGATGGACACACAGCAAGACCAATCAACACACACAACACCGCAGCCAATCACCAGTAAGAGCACACTCACTATAAAGACAGGGGGCATCAGAGTTCCCGCTTATTTGGGATGCAGCCTCCTAGAAGGACAGAGCTTACAGCTCACAGCACAGATCTTCACCATGTGCTGAGTGCATAGACTGGTTCGGACAGGCATCGGTCTTTAGTTTAATCTAACATCGTGTTAACCCACAGTGAAAGTATGTTCAACAGTTTCTAACTTAATAAAATAGTGTTGCACTATTTTAAGTGTTGGTGGCCTGTATGTGTTCCACGGATCCAGAGCACCCAACACATCACACCATATGCAAAAAACATGGGTAAAATAAGTTATATGCTTAAGGATATTCAGTGAGAAATTGTTTCATGTTGCTCTGCTCTCCATGTACCCTGGTGCTATTGACTGCTTCAGCACAGCCTGCCCAACCCATGCAGCGTCTAGTAGTATAACCTGTACACAGAGCCTGATCTAACACCCGACTCCCTAACTTGAGAGATCAAACATGCAGGAATGCATTCCTACATCACACTGCATACGACGATGCAGAGGTACAATTCAGGCCCTACATTAGCATTATTTAAAGAGATAAGCACCAAATTGCAGATGAGGTGAATTTTGAAACTATTTAGGAAGGCTTTTGGAGGTATTTTGGTCACTTCCTGGATTTGGCAGAAATTGTTACCACATTCTAATGTGGGGGAAGTGTGCAGAAGAGAGGTGACGTGTCCACACCAATGTATATATCAGGTATGGGAGGCAGCAGTGGCAGTGCCTCTGGGTCTGCGGTGTGACAACAAGATGGAACAGAGGCTGCAGAGAGGGAAGACTGCGTGATGCCTTGTGCCAATTTAGAACCAGACTCCTCCATGCTCCTTGGTAAAGACTTGGGGGCTGACTAACCAGCCACTCACCTGATGAAGGATGAAGGAGCTACGCTCTGAAAGCTTGTGGTTCCAAAAAAACCTGTTAGACTTTAACCTGGTGTTGTAAGACTTCTTACTGTGCCCACCCCAGTCCAATGCCAGCATTTCCACATCATAGAAACATAGAAAATAGGAGCAGGTGTAGACCATTTAGCCCTTTTAGCCTGCTCCTCGATTCAGCATGATCATCGCTGATCCTCTCTCTTAACGCCATACTCCAGTGCTCTCCCCGTACCCCTTGACACCTTTAGAGTCTAGAAATCTATCAATTTCTACCTTAGATATATTCAGCGGCTTGGCTTCCACAGTCTTCTGTGGTAGAGAATTCCACAAGTTCACTACCCTCTGAGTGAAGACCTTTCTCCTCATCTCAGTCCTAAATGGCTGACCCCATATCCTGAGACTGTGATCCCTTGTTCTAGACACCCCAAACAGAGGAATTAGCAGTGTGACAACCAGTCTGTCCAGCCCTGTCACAATGTCAAGCGTTTCAATTAGATCTCTGTCGTGTTATTCACCCTGGGGTAACATGGACTGCAACAGGATGCAGATGAACTGTAAAGCACACACCAAAAGTAGGCGTTGGTTCAATACAATTTATTGAACTTCTGTAACAATGCACACAATTGGCTGTGGGTTGACACTCTACTACTCTAAGTGTACTAACTCTAGCTTAGTAGACCAGGCTAGCTCTGATCCACGTGGAGAAGGTGCTGACTGATATATGCACCCTGACTGTCACTACAGTTGTCACCAGTGGAAAGAGACGGAGTGCTGATGCCTCGTGTGTTTTATAGTTGGAAGCCCCCCTCTGGTGTTCTGTCTGGTGATTGGTTGTGTTCTGTCCTATATGTTGATTGGCGAACCTGGGTGTCTGTCACTGCCTGTTTTTACCTCATGATGTGCATGAGTGCATATTATGACAAAATCCTCTTCTCATTCTTCTAAATTCCAGTGAATACAGGCCCAGCCAACCTCTCCTCATGTGACAATCCTGCCTTCCTGGAAATCAGTCTGGTGAAGCTTCGCTTTACCCAGTCTATGGCAAGAATATCCATTCTTAGATAAGGAGACCGAAACTTCACACAATACTCCAGGTCTCACTAATGCCCTGTACAGCTGCAGTAAGACATCGTCGCCCAGTACTCAAACCCTCTTGCATTGAATGCCAACATTCCATTTACCTTCCTAACTGCTTGCTGTACCTGCGTACTTGCTTTCAGTGACCAGTGTACTAGGACACCTAGATCCCTTTGTACGTCAAGATTAAGAACATCGATCCCATGAACAGCCCGGCAAAGTCCGCATATCCCCGTGCCCAAGGTCTTCCTGGACATTCGCCAATGTGCAGTGAGGCCGAAGGTGGGTGCTTCTTACACCAGAACTTACAGCAAATTCTGAATGTCAGTGCCAAGCCCAGGCCACCAGACGTAGTTCCTTGGGAGCATCTCCATCTTGGCAACCGCTGGGTTACCATTGTGTAGCTCCGTCAAGGTTGTACGCTGACCTGGGTGAGGGATAATTTTGCCAGCGTGGGGTCCTTCTGGGTCCATGCCTGGTCTGCTTTTGAGGATACAGGCAGGAGTTCCAGGAAATTTAGTGTCATTATACCTCTTCCATGAAATGAAAATCGCTTATTGTCACAAGTAGGCTTCAAATGAAGTTACTGTGAAAAGTCCCTAGTCGCCACATTCCGGCACCTGTTTGGGGAGGCTGGTACGGGAATTGAACCATGCTGCTGGCCTGCCTTGGTTTGCTTTCAAAGCCCGCGATTTAGCCATGTGCTTAACCAGCCCCTGTTCTGGCAGAGAGCCAAGCTTGTGGCAGTGGTAGGCGATCCAAGCGTCATCATTGGCAATGTGAGTGCCAGGGTGATGCTCGACAGAATACTCATAGGCCACCAACAATAGTGCCTAACATTGGATCTGAGCTGAGGCGAGAACCGCTTTGTGCTCCCTACAAATGCCCAACAGAGGTTTATGGTCGGTGATTATCATAAAATTCCAGCTGTAGATGTAGGATGGAATTTCTTTACTCCAAATATCATGGCCAGTTCCTCTTTTTTGATTTGGGCATAGTGTCATTCAACATTAGTCAATGTTCATGCTGATTATGCAATCGGTCGCTCAGTGCCATCATCCCATCGATGGGAGAGGACTGCCCCTACGCCGTATGGAGAGGCATCACACGTTAGTACCAGCTGGTTTGTGGGATTATCGCGCACAAAGATGATGGACAATGGCAGCTGTTGTTTCACTTTTGTGAATGCTCCTAACTGAGGGGCCCACCATGACTATGTCTGGTGCTTATTCTGCAGTGCCTGTAACGGTGCCAGTAAAGTATCCAAGCTGGGGATGAATTTCCCGTAATAATTTATGAGGCCTAGGAACGACTTCAGTTCAGTCATGTTTCGTGGGGTCTTTTATGGCCTGCACTTTGTCCTCTACAGGGTGCAGGCTGTCTTTATCAACACGGTACCTGAAGAATGGTACCTCGCCCACCTGGAATACGCACTTTTCTGCTTGGGGTGGACGTCTCCATTAGAGAATCATTGTAGGACTTACTACAGGTTTGCCAGATGTTATTTTTGGGGGCTCCTGTGCGGCCCTTATTGATATTTTCCGTTACGAGACTCCAAAAGACAGGTGGGTGTATTCACACAATTGCTTATGGGTATTGATAGCATTTTCTGGATGCCATATCGAGCTCTAGCTTGAGGCACGTATGGTTCACATCAAACCTGATACAAATTTGGCCTTCTGCCAGTTTTTCATAAAGGTCCTTGGTGCGCAGCATGGGGTACCGTCTGGACGGGACGTTCATTTATGTTCCCCACAAAGGCCAACGGACTTGTCAGACGTGAGCACTTGTCAGGGGCAGCACGGTAGCACAAGTGATTAGCACTGTGGCTTCACAGCGCCAGGGTCCCAGGTTCGATTCCCTGCTGGGTCACTGTCTGTGCGGAGTTTGCACGTTCTCCCCGTGTCCGCGTGGGTTTCCTCCGGGTGCTCCGGTTTCCTCCCACAGTCCAAAGACGTGCAGGTTAGGTGGATTGGCCATGCTAAATTACCCGTAGTGTCCATAAGGGTTGGGAGGGGTTATTGGGTTGCGGGGATAAGGTGGAAGTGAGGGATTAATGTGGGTCGGTGCAGACTCGATGGGCCGAATGGCCTCCTTCTGCACTGTATGTTCTATGTAATCTATGTGAGGATCAGGACTACTGCACAGCCTATTCCTCAAATTGCAGCAGATGTATGATGCCAATGTGGGCGGGGCCAGCAAATCACGCGCACATGTTTTGGGTTTGCGAAAAATTGGGAAGATTTTGGGCGGGAGCGTTCGCTGTCTTACCCAGGATAGTGGAGGGGGAGGTGGACCAGGACCCTTTGGTGGCGATATTTGGGGTTTCAGAGAATCCGGAGCTCATGGAGAGGAGGAAGGCCGATGTCTTGGCCATCGCCTCTCTGATTGCACGGTGACGAATTTTGCTGGAGTGGCGGTCAGCATCGCCACCGGGGATAGCGGCTTGGTTGGTTGATTAGTACGACTTCCTGCAATTAGAAAAGATAAAGTATGAGTTAAGGGGCTCTTCACGGGGGTTTGAGAAAAGGTGGGGATGTTAGTGACCGTGTTTGAGGGGCTGTTCGTCGCGGGGCAGGGGAGGGTGAAAAAGGGGGAAAATCTGTATAGACTGTATAGTTGATTGTCGGGAAGTATGTTTCCCGGGGTGTTTATTCGCTGTAACCTGTTTTGATACATGTTTGTAATAAAATACATTAAAAAAAAAGAAGTATGATGTCAAAACTCTCCAATCGCTGAAATTCGATCTCCACCTTGGCGAGCAAGGAACACTTAAGCAGGGCATTGGGGTCAACATACATTTTTGCCATTGCTCCCTTAATTTTATCAAGGACTTCCTGAAATACCTCGGGGTAATTTTCGATGACCTTGTATCGACCGCCAGCTCCCATTTTGAAAATCTGCCGTGTGTGCAAAGGGATCCGTTGGAGCCAGTCTCTGCCCAGAAGACTAGGCCCTTGTCCTCATATGACTATCAGAGCGGGTTGGACCGTCTGCCCGTGGGCAACTGGGGTCATGTTGGTTCCTATAATTCGCAGAGGTTCCCCCATATACATTGCCAATTAGGCCCTGGTGTCTCGCAGGCCCTCAGGCACGATGACCATTCGGAGGTGCCTGAAAGTCTGTTCCCCAACAATGGAGATGGCGGCTCCTGTGTCTACTTCCATTTTCAGCGAGTGGCTATTGAGCTGGAGTTTTAGTTCAACTGTATCATTTTATTCTGCAGGCTGGTGGATTTTAGGCCTGGGACCGAGGTGGCTTTGATTTCGGGTCTGGGTGGCACGCATACTGTTGATTCTGGCACCCTTGCCTTTGGCGTGCCGTTTGGCCACAGTTACAACAGCCTTGTGACTGTTCCCTGAGGTCCTCTGGGGAAGCTTCCCTAATATTTCTGAGATGTCTCCACCATCCATATTCTTGAATGCCTTAACTGAATGGTGAACAGGTGGTGGGTGAGGCACATGAGTGCTCTTGATCGAGAAACTAGCCTTTCTATAAGGAGGTTGCCCTACCCTGAGCACGCTACCGTCCATTGGCCCTTTAAGTTCCTGGGCTCCTTTCTTGGCAGTCACCAGGGACAACACCAGGTGTGGTTGTTGGAGCTCAATCATCTCAGTATCAGGTCATCACAGCAGGAGTTCCTCAGGGTAGTGTCCTGGGCCCAACCATCTTCAGATGCTTCATCAATGGCCTACTTCTGTGGCCGAACGGCCACCTAAGGTGATGCCCTGCAAAGGATGCTGAGAAATCTAGGCAAGTACAGGACAAGCAGGCTGCAGTTTAAATAAATATTGATGAGCAAGTTGCAGCCTAGACATCGCAATACACAGACAAAGGCCATTCCCAGGCCTTTTCATCCCAGGAACAATACAACTATCCAGTCAATCACATTTTTTTACCAGACACAGCGGCACCTAAACTCCTTATTTGGAAAGCCGACATGCCCCCAACACCTGCAGACATAGCCGGTGAGTGTACACCCTGAAATCAATGTGGTAGCCCCTGATTTGGGTGGATCGATCAGGGTGATCGAATCCTAATCAATTGATTGGTAATGACCCAGGGACCGCCCAAAAGGGCCCAAATCCAGGAAGGTTAAAAGGTGCCATATCACCTTAGACTCTCTCTCTGCAGCAGCCAGCAACAGCAACGGAAGAACAGTGATCTTCACCAACCACCACAAGGAGGCCCAGAGCCAGAGCATCAGACCAGGCCGAGGACCAAGCATTGAGGACTACAAGAGTCAGCACAAGTTAAATTCAGGTCTAGAATTAACTTTTAGTACTCTGTAGAATAACTTGTGTTGATGGAGTAATTGATTAACTGTCACATTGCGTGAGTGTGAATAAACACTACTTGATTAAACAAGATCGAGTCACAGTCATTTGTCCACCGCATACGGTTAAAGACACACTGTGGTAGCAACACTTCCATTCTAAAGTCAGAAGTGAGGATGTTCACTGAGGATTGCACAATGTTTAGCACCATTCGCTCAAATACTGAAGCAGTCCATGTCAAAATGCAACTAAAACTGGACTATATCCAGACTTGGGCTGACAAGCAGCAAGTGACTCTCGTGCCACACAAGTGCCAGACAATGATCATCTCTAACAATAGGGAATCTAACCATTGCTTCTTGACATTCAATGGTATTACCAGCGCTGAATTCCCCCACGATTAAAATCCTGAGGGTTACCATTGATCGGAAATGATGCGGCATATAAATATTGTGGCTGCAAGAGCAGGTCAGAGGCTTAGAATCCTGCGGAGAGCAACTCACCTCCTCAGTCCCCAAAGCCTGCCCACCCTCTACAAGGTACAAGTCAAGAGTGTGATGGAGTACCCTCCATTGCCTGAACGAGTGCAGTTCCAACAACACTCAAGAAGCTTGACACCATCCAGGATAAAGTAGCCCACTTAATTGGCATCCCTTCCATAAATATTTGCTTCCTCTACCACTGACACACACTGGCAACATTATGTACCATCTACAAGGTGCACTGGAGGAACTCATCAAAGCTCCTTAAGCAGCACCTTCCAAACCCATGCCCACTACCGGCTGGAAAGAAAAGAAGGCAGCTCAGCACCAGGTTCTCAAGGACAATCAAGGATGGGCAATAAATGCTGGCCACAACGGCCGCATCCCATGAATGAATAACAAAAATAATTTTCTCTCAGAAAGTTGTGCAACTTTGGAAATCTCTGCCTCAGGAGGCGGGGTGATTGAATATTTTCAAGGCGGTAGTGGATAAATTCTTGTTTAACAAGGGAATCAAATGTTATTGGGTTGGATGGGAATGTGGAGCTTGAAACACAAGCAGATCAGCCATAATCTCACTGAATGAAGGAGCAGGCTCAAGGATTTGTATGGCCTACTCCTGGTCCTGTTTCATATAGCACTTCTATGTCATGGTGCCAAGGACCCGGGTTCAATCCCGGCCCTGGGCCACCGTCCGTCTGGAGTTTGCACATTCTCCCCATGGGTCTCACCACCACAACCCAAACATGTGCAGGGTAGGTGGATTAGCCACGCTAAATTGTCCCTTAATTGGGAAAAAAAAAAGAATTGGGTCATCTAAATTTTAAAAATATATATATAACACACTGGTTAGGGATCAGGTATCCCACTGATCAGCAGTTAGACATTCAAATGGAAGTTGTGGTTGGATTGAAATTCATTACAGTTGTAGAAGCATGACCACTACTGACACCAAATATGACAGAAAACTAAGTTAAGATCTCCCATGTCCATTTCAAGCTTTGTGCAAATCCATTGCCTTTTTGCATGCATTCTTTCAATATGGCGGATCACTCTTCACACTGTCAGGTGGCATTAATTCCATTTGCATCTCATGAATGCTCATTGAAACAGCTGCCCGCCCGCATCTGGTAAGGCTTTCCAATCTCACATCATGCCAACGGGAAATAATGTCAGTATCAAACCCAATTGCGTGTACAATCTGGTGCTCAGTTCACAAGAGACTTTGAGGTGAGTGCAACAAAGCCTTTCTGCCATGGTGCTGCACTCTTCACCCCCTGCCGGGTCGGACGGGTTCCTGCCCTCCATGATGGTCTTCATGGGCAACACTGTGCTGCTGGACTCATGGATCCTCCTGTGTCACCATCTCAGCTTAGTATTGGGCCTGGGGTTGGGGAGTGCAGGGGTCTCCTTCCACCCTAGTGCCATACATCAGCATCTATGTAGGCAGCACTGTGCTGTGGGACTCACGCAGTCACTGCATCAAAGGTCTGAAATTCGACTGGGGATGGAATGCGAGGTGAGGATGAGAGGGAGGTTTGTGGGGGGGGGGGGGGGGGGACTTGGGGCAGTTGTGGCAGTCCTGGTGGTGGTCTGATAAAAACAAGGGGTGCAATGTGGAAGCAGAGTTGTATAGGTCGATGGATAGGGTGAAGGCTCATGATGGCAGGTAGAGGGGAAAGGAAGTGAAGAAGATGAACAATGGATGGCAGAGGGAAGACTGAGGGGAGGGAAACTGGGCTTTGACAAGGCTGCATGAAAAGCTCCCAAACAAAAGTGTCCAGGGGATGCCACGTTGCTTCGGAAAGAGAATGGATGAAGACTCCTCAGGCAGTGGGTAGCAGTCCAAGGGCATGGGCATCTTGCAGGTGAAGGGGCTGGTGTATCACAGGGCTAAAGGGCTCGCTTTTAAAGCAGACCAAGGCAGGCCAGCAGCACGGTTCAATACCCGTACCAGCCTCCCTGAACAGGCACCGGAATATGGCAACTAGGGGCTTTTCACAGTAACTTCATTTGAAGCCTACTTGTGACAATAAGCGATTTTCATTTCATTTCATTATTCATGGGTTCGGTGGGAAGGGTGGTTGAATCAAGGGACAGAGTTCCTCCTGAGGCTGCTAGCCTTTTCCCTCTGGGTTGCTGACAGGTGGGCTGGAGAGAGCAATGTGAGTGTGCTAGACTGGTATTTAAATATGATGCCGGGACCTTCAAACCTGACAGCTGAGGTTGGGCAGACGAATCAGCTGCAGGCTTGCCAGGTGACCCGGAGGGGAATTCGCCTGTGAGCGATTAACGAGGTTCCAAGCACAGAATCTGGTACGGGATGCCGCCATCCTAGTCGACGGACAAGTGTCGCTGGAGCTGCCCGCCACCGCACCTAGAAAATGGGAGAATTCTGCCCATAGTTTCTGATCATTGATTTTATTTAGCAGTTTCGCCCTTTTTAATTATGTTTTGAGTGGCTATAGAACAGCAAACATACATTCAGGTTTTTTGCCAATGCCATCTTCTACTGTTGGAAGGTTTTACAGTTTTGTTACAGCTCACAGCTGTTAGCTTAGCCTTGGTATCATAGATCCATCCTTCCTCCCTGACTGTTTCTTCTCCCAAAAATGTAACCCAGATATAGGCGATTAATGCAATGAAGATATTTCTGTGGGCAGATACCAGCTTAATACGAATCAACTACAAATTCTTTAATTTTATTTCAGCTCACACTGATGCCATCTGGAACACCTGGTTCATGAAGAAAGCCACTGAGAGCTCTGTGGCCCACCCAACTACTGTGCTTTGATTCATTTTTCCTTTCAAGTTTAGGTGGTTTCAGCCTCTGTGTTGCAGTCTATTCCTGTACCTGAATTGTTGCTAAACATTCAAATGTTGCCAGTTCCTTCAGGGTAATATTTGGAGTGTTTCTAGGTACCAAACCTAGTTCATCTATTGGTTTGATGTTGTCTCGTCAAAGGATCATCTGTGCATTTGAAAAGCAAAATAATAATACATTACCAGACTCCATCTTTAACTTGATTGACAAGCAAGCTCATTAAACAGGTACAGAATGTGCAAATATGGCAGAAGCACAACATTTTATTGTATTGTAGTTGAACCTAGCTGATCCCCATTCCAATAGAAAACAAATTAGTACTTCCCAACGAGGCTAGACTATGATATAACAGGTTTTCATGCAATTAATCTGTTTTCTTTCCTGAACCACTTCATTTTCTTGATTATTTCAAAAGCCCTGGACAATCTTACTAATGTGAAAAGGACAGACCCATAATAAACTTAAAACAAGTTTCCTGGAGACAGTAAATTTGAGCTTTCAGGAAAGCCCATTTTCACAGAGATATTAACCCAGATTTTGAGGTTGTTGACAAAGTAGCAGCATTTGTCACTGACTTCGAAGAAAGTTGTTCATTAAGAACGAACTAGCTCTCTTCTCCTGATATTAGTCTGAATCTGGCACTAAGTCAAGAGCACCCCTGGTGTCTCGTAACAGTCACATCATCAAGCTGAGTAAGCAACCAACCAAATTGAAGTGTTCTCACAGACAGCAAACAAGGAAGTAAAATGCACGGATTATCATTCATTTTTTAATATTGAGACAAGCTCGGCATTTGGCAGAGAGCTTCTGTTTGTGAGACACCCCTTTCCATCCAAAGCAAAACTAAGAAAGCTTCTGGAAAATGGGGGATAATTGGAATTCTTTTGTATGAAGTCACATCAGACTTTGAAGAAGTTAAACTCTGGCTGAGGTTGCTTTGGGGTTGGAAGCTAAAAAATATACAAATAAAAACAAATTGACAATATGGGGCTTTAGCTTATTGTGGCATGTGCAGAACATGTACAGATCTCCTGATGAAGAAGCAAGGAGAGCTCTCTAAGAAAATAACAGTTCAGATAGGCTGAAAAATGGATCTGTGAATGACAGTGGTTTTTTTGGATGGAGCAGAATAAGACAGGAACTGTGAAAATATGAGTGTCAGGCATCTGAGGTGGGATGGCATGGCACAGCTCGGGAAAGAGACCAAAAGAGCTGATTCCAGGAGCCAGCGATGTGAGGATCTGGAGCAGTGTCTTTTTTTGGTAGATACTTTGTATGGAACTCAGGGCAATAAAGCAATAGTTGGATGGGCCTTCTAACGTAACCCTGTGTGAATAAAGAAACAGAATCCCTACCTGGAAAAAGTATGGTGAGGCTGTTGCAATACGTAATGCCATATCTGCCGTAAGGACAGCTAAGGAAATGTGCCTATCTTTATTTCTATCAGTTAGTTAAAGTGTAAATTATAATTTCCACTAAATGACATTTGTCTGTTCAGGCATTCTTAATTTTATGTTGGCTTGAGGTTTGATTGCGACAGTAAATACTTTAAAAGTGAAATCTTGTCCAGCGGTTTCATTCCATTGGCACCATTTGAAGATTCCTTTTTTTTGCTTTTTGGCCTCCGCAGGGATTGGAACAATATAATTTTTCAGGAAGTGGGATAAATAATTTGGAAATTAAGGTAAAAACTGAAATAGCTTAGCAAGCTTTAAACAAAATCATTTTAAAAATCATAATGCAGCTACTTGATGTTCCACAAACGTAAGATTAGTTTTTCAGGAAATGGGGTTTTCAACAGTAATTATGAACTTGCTACACCATTAAAAACCCAATTGCATCTCATTCAACAAAGTGCAGCTTCTTCAGGGATTTTAACAGGAGGTAAATTCAGTGAAAGGGAAAGTTCTCATCAGTTCAAGGATTTCAAATTGATTGCAGACTGGGGATCACTGATTTAACTGTACATATGTGGACTCCAGAATCTGCTCTCAGTTTCAAAGGAGAACTGATAGTGAGTGCTGACATTTTTGCCACTCTTGCTGCCAAATGATGTGAGTCGTTCATCCTCTTGTCTTACCTCTGGCTCTTACTGATTTCTCAGGATGTCCAATTTAAATTTCTCGAAATTGGATTTGCTGATGATCAGCGCTATCTCTGTGATATCCAGTGCTCCTCTGATCATTGCTTGCATTGTTTCATACAAGCAACCCTTTCAGTCATGTGACATCATAGATGAAAAGTTCTAAAAGTTATAGGGCGGGATACTCTGACCCCCCGCCGGGTTGGCGAATCGCCGGGGGGCAGCGTGAATCTCGCCCCGCCGGCTGCCGGATTCTCTGGCACCGGGACTTGGCAGGTGTGGGAATCTCGCCACGTCGGTCGGAGGCCCCCCCGGCGATTCTCCAGCCCCCGATGGGCCGAGTGGCCGCCCATTTTCAGCCGGTCCCAGCATGTTACGACAGGTACTTACCGGCGGGACCTTGCTCCGCGGGCGGCCTCCGGGGTCCTTGGAGGGGCGCGGGGGGATCTGGCCCTGGGGGGTGCCCCCATGGTGGCCTGGCCCGCGATCGGAGCCCACCAATCCGCGGGCGGGCCTGTGCCATGGGGGCACTCTATTCCTCTGCGCCGGCCGCTGTAACAATCCAAGATCCTAACCCACCACATCTTTACGAGATGGGGACTCCCCCACAGCATTGAATCCGACCAAGGTTCCCATTTTACTGGACGTGTCATGAAAAACGTCCTCACGATATTTGGCATTACCCAAAAATTCCACATTGCATACCAACCCCAGTCAAGTGGTATCGTGGAGCGCATGAATCGGATCCAAAAAGCTACCCTCCGAAAAATGGTCCAGCAAAACAACAACACTTGGGATTCAGTCCTCCCTTTTGCGCTGACGTTTTTGCGAAATACGGTTTCAACATCTACAGGTTACACACCACACACCCTCATGACTGGACGCCCCATGAAAGGCACAGAATTTTTATTGGGATTAGATTTGACCAGCCCCGAAGTGACGGCCCTCACACACGAGAAAGCAGTAGAACAACTGGTAGAGAATGTTAAAACGGCTCAGCTAGCAGCCGTGGTACGATTAGGCACACAAAAGAAACAGAGCAAGGCCTGTTTCGATAAGACAGTGCATGCGACTGAGTTCAGTGTAGGACAGCAAGTCATGCTCTCCATATACAACCCCAGCACATTCCTGTCACCTAAGTATTCGAGTCCGTACTCCATTGCGGACAAAGTAAGCCCCTCTGTGTACAAAATTAAGTACCCCAACGGAAAGACTGCGTGGTTCCATATTAACCAGCTTAAGGCATATGGACCACAGTCCAACCACGCACATTACGTCATGCTCGACACAGCAGACCATGCCCCGCCCGCAGCCAACATCACCCTACCCTCCCCCAACACGCCCACCACATCCACGGACTCAACCCCGACTCCACCCCTGAACTATACACTCCGCCCCGGAACGCCCACAGAGTGCAGCAGCAGTGACAGCGACTGTGACACAGAGAATAGCCACAGCACGCCACCTTACTATCCCCATACATCAGGCCCCACACCCAGCGAATCTGAGCATGATTCGAGTGATCCCTTCACTTTCCTAAACAAACCCCACCACTGACCACCGACCTACACTGACGACCCCGATTCCGTCCCCACAGACATAGACACCACCTTTTGGCACCGCGACAACTCATACAGACTCGTCTGGAATGACGAGATGGACCCCAAATCACACATTGCAGCCCTATCCACCCTTATACACTCGAGAGTATGGCATCCGGGAGAAGATGACGACTTTGAGTCTGACTCCCAAAACGAGAACCCCTTTGCGACCCTGTTCGCAACTGATAACTGAGGTGTCCAGATGATGTTTTAAAAAGGAACCGCTTGGGAGAAAACGGTGTCCTTTCTGATGGAACCTGCAGCATGTTGTTTAATGTTGTTTGTAATGGTATTGTTAAATGTTGTTTGTAACATCGGGAAAAAAAAATTTCCACCGCCCCACACCTTATTTGTCTGCCAAAACCTCTGAGAACTTGTCAGCACGCTCATCAGAAGAAACCTCTGAGAGCTTGCCAAACCCCCGTTCGTAACTGCTCTTCTGGTTCGAAGGTAGAACCAATACGGCAACCCCCCACGATGACTACATTTTTGCCCGTTCTTGTCGGTTGCTCAGGCAGTGGAGAAACGGCATTGGGACCCGCCCTGCCTGGGAACCCCCCCCTCTGGTCAGCTACGCTCGGGTAGAGAACGGACGGCATTGGTCACTGTCCTACCCAGGGATTCCATCCAACTCTTACCCGTCGCGGCCCATCGCACCTCATTTCAGCAATTTTGGTTCAAAAAGTTTTGTTTTGTTTTTAGGCAACCCTTAGGTTGCCAACCCTATGCTATTTACATCCTCAAACATTTGGATGGTAAATCGCACAGCCTGCGAGACAGCTCGCACTGTTTCAGTATTTGTTAAGTGTGTCTTGTCCGGAATATTCGGTTTTTAAAAAAATGAGGGCGTCACACATGGTGACAAATTGTAAAGGGAGAATTGGCACTGAAGAATAGACATACTAACAGACGAGATATTAAACCAAGATAGTAACAGACACTATGCTTGATCCCACAGAACCCCAGAAGCTCCAGGAAAAGAGATGAAACGAAGAGAAGAGAAGAGAAAGAAGAAACATGAGGACATCCTCCGTGTTGACATCACCCGAATGAACATTTAGTTGCGCGCGAACGTGAACCACCTGTCCCCAACCCCCCCCCCAAGCCGTTAATGATTCACTTCCCCATAGCACCCAGAGCCCAGTTACAAGCGACACCACACCATCTTGGTGTGACAGGTTTATAACCTGGTACTCCCTGTCCTACTTAATAGAATCCCTACTAGTATTGGCGATACTCTGCAGCATCGTGCAGACTATTCGCCTGAGGAAATGGAGAAGGAGAGCCTACCACGCTCGCACCCCGGTATATAGGATAAGATCCCTTATTTTTGGTTATGACCAGACCCCCGACCTCCGCAATCTATAATAAAGAACATTCGTTTGTGTTCTTTCTGTGAATAAAGAAATGTGCTTCATGAGCGATTGTACAATCCTGAGCTTGACTGCCAAGCCAGGAAAAATGTGAATAATGCTGCTATGATTTTGTTTGTACCATTAAGGAAGTTAGTATGATTGAATGTTTGAGTGAGTGTAGTTTATTGAGGACAGTTAGAAGTACCATTTTTCTTATTTTGTAATGCATGTCCCTGTTTTGACATAGCGCCACTTAGAATGTTAGATAAACATTTTCTTGCATAGTTATGGTCAGTGTAGAGGCCATAGAAGAGTGCTCGCCGGGTCAGGGAATGAAGACAACGCAGTTATGTGATCCTTCACGCTTCGCGTTAGGATCACAAGGAGGGAGTGTAGCCACCTGAGTTGGCCACTTCCCGACTTAAAATGGAGGACAGCAAATGCTGAAGGAAAATTCAGCCAACACAGGTAAAAACTAACAGGTGCAAGTTTACAGTGTATTAGACTCTGCAGAAACCCAGACAGCATCGATACAAGCAGCCATCTGCATAGTAATATAGCAGCCATCTACATGGTAATGAGCGATCCCCGGGAACAATTGAAACATTTTGAGGTAAACAAGGCCAAGCCAGACTCCTCGGCGCCAGCAGGAGCCAACACAAAAGAGGTTAACGGACACTTAAAGACCGCCCAACGATCAGGGGTCAGCTCCAGTATTGGAGAAATCGAACCAAGCGATTGGAACAAAATCCAATCACTTGAAACCAGGTACGGGGTCCGCCCCGAAGGGCGGGAAGCCCCTGGGGACTATAAAGTAAATCCTCCAAGTTCAAATCGTCCTTCTTGACAGGGTCACTCAGCAACGCGAAGCTACGTATAGGCCTGTTAGTGATAGAAATAGCCTAGAAAGTAGAGTTTATGCATGAGTAGCAATTTACTGTGTATAATAAATGTGTATTGATTTGAATCTTACTAATTGGTGTGTTGAGTTATTGATCATTACTTGAACTTGAACCTCGTGGCTGTATCATAAAGATACCTGGCGACTCTAGAGCAAAGGTTATAAAGCAGAGCCAATTGAGCCAACCAAAACTTAGCAACAGTTCCTGAGCCAATGAACAGCACGTTGAACTGTGTCATGAAACGCTTCTTCCTTGGCCAACTAGTCCAGGCGTTGGACATTAACCCGGAACTTGAGGTAGGGACACTACCACTGCGCCACAAGACCTCAACAAACTTGATGAAGTTGTATTGGCAATCTGAATCCATGTTATTGATATAAATTGGAAAAGATTGGGATCCAGCACTATGCCCTCGGAACATACATTGTTTGACCCCCACCTCAGCACAACATGTTTCTTCCAACCAATAATCATTGTTTGCCCTCCTTCTGTTACAGTTCACAACTTTTATACTGCACTCTCACAGCTTTCAATATAACTAGCAGCCGTTTGTGTTGAAGAACACATTATCAAGGAGTTTGCCAAGACCCACTTGTTATCACCATTTTTAAGGTAAATTATTCTCTTTCAGAATTACTTTTATGCTTTCTCCAGCAATGCATTAAACTTGCCTACCTGTAGCAATGGAGCTGAAAAAAATACTGGTAGCTGGAATCAAAGACAACAGTATTCCTCTAAAATATGTTATCACCATAAACTGTGATGGCAGCACTACAAACCAGTTATACTGATGTCAAAAAATTACCTACAGTTAAATGGCATTCAGCTATAGAAAGGGTTAAATTGGCAATCTGATGTACAACAACAGTCACAAGAGAAACCAATGGCAAACATGAAGAAAAAAAATGAGTGTTGAATGCTTAGCAGAAAGGAGATGGGGAAATACTTTGAGAATTGTGAAATAAATCAAAAATTACATGCGTATGCCATTGAAGAGTGAAACTGTGAAGGAGCTTGCAATATATTCTCATTGACAATATAAATTTGCCTTTATCATTTGTTTGAGCGAAACATAAAGGTCAAGCCCACCAACTTATCACATTGATGGAAGACTCATGGGCCAAAGTATGTAACGTTGACCTTTATAAAATGAACTTGTTAAATTTCACATTCAAAATAATATAAGCAACCCATTGATTGAAATTAATTGACTTTAATCTGTGAAAGTGAAGAAATTTGCATTATCCACTACCAATGAAAGCTTTTGTTTTTCATATTTCAAATTTGTCTCATGACATTCTGGAACTTTGATATATTAAAATATTGGACTGAGTTCTCCTGTCGCCCAGCCACATGTTTCTCGGTAGCGCTCCGTTCACAGGCGGCCGGATTCACAACTTCTGCCGCTTGTCAATGGGATTTTCCCATTGAAGCCAGCCCACGTCGCCGTGAAACCCGGGAGAGGGGATGTCCTGCCGGTGGGAACAGTGAATCGCGATGCTCGGAGGATTCTGGCCATTGGTTTGAGAACAAGCACATTGTTGGCGATCCTGATGGACGAACATTTAAATGGGATTCCTCTGTTATTTTAATGGAAGGTGTCATAATATGCACCCATGCACATCACGAGGTAAAAGCAGGCAGTGACAGACACCCAGGTGAGCCAATCAACATACAGAACAGAACACAACCAATCACCAGACAGAACACCAGAGGGGGGCTTCCAACTATTAAACACACGAGGCATCAGCACTCTACCTCTTTCCACTGGTGACAACTGTAGTGACAGTCAGGGTGTACATATCAATCAACACCTTCTGCACGTGGATCAGAGCTAGCCTTGGGTAGATAGTTAGAGTTAGTTTACTAAGAGTAGTAGAGAGTCAACCCACAGGCGGCTGTGTGCTTCGTTACAGAAGTTCAATAAATCTTATTGAACCAACGTCTACGTTTGGTGCATGCTTTATAGTTTATTTGCACCGTGTTGCAGTCCGTGTTACCCCAGGGTGAATAACACGACAGAAGGCTTTACTTCAAATGGTTTCATGTTCTGGCGAAAAACAAGGGTAAATTATTCCCGAAGGTCAAAGCATATTTGCACACTCTGCTTTTTGTCTTACATTTTTTCTAAGGAAGGGTAAATTACATATGTTTGCACCATGTAGGTATGGGATATTGAGGTCACATGGCCAAAAGCACTGTCTATTACACATTTTTATTTTCCAATCACATGTACAAGTTGTTGCACCTGGATTATTAATTATTTTCATGTGGCTAGTAGCTAATATATTGGACAACATTGTACTACACAGAGCACGATCATTTTTGGTTACTAAACGTAATGGAATTGACAAAATGAGGAAATAACTGTGACACAGTGGTTAGCACTGCTGCCTCACAGCGCTAAGGACCCGGGTTCTGTTCCGACCTGGGGTGACTGTGTGGAGTTTGCACATTCTCCTTGTGTCTGCATGGGTTTCCACCAAGTGCTCTGGTTCCCTCCCACAGTCCAAAGATGTGCAGGTTAGGTGGATTATCCATGCTAAATTGCCCCTCAGTAGTCAACGGTTGGGTGAGGTTATGGGGATGGGGCTGGGGCATGGGCCTAGGTAGGGTGTTCTTTCAGAGAGTCAGTGCAGACTTGATGGGCCAAATGGCCTCCTCCTGCACTGTTGGAATTCTATGATATTAAAGCCACATCCAGATATTAAAACTATCGATTTGATATGTACCAGTGGTCTTGTAATATAAACATCAGCAACTTGTATTTAGTAGCACCATCAATGTAGAAATATGCCCCCAAACACTTCACAGAAACATAGGATGGAATCTTACCAGAATTTGGAAAAGTGTCAGGCTCAGACAGAAACCTGGCAAGTAACTCTTCGGTTGAACAGACCAGTTTTCTCTCCAAATTGTGAGCATCTTTGCCATAACAAAGTGAGTGAGCATGGTTTACGCCATCATTCTGGAGGGGCAGGGACTCTTAAAGCCAGGAACCGGTTCCAAACAGATTGGGGTGCTATCTTTAAAGGGCTCTCCAACCCATGCTGCAGTCTAATGGCACCGAGCCCACATCACGGAGGTCTTGAGTGCTCTCACACCTCCTGACATTCATCGCCGGCAAAACAGCCCCCCCACATTCATCAGTGACGTCTCCCATCCCCCTTTGTGTCTGCTATCCCCCACACTCACCATAAAACCATAAGACATATGAGCAGAATTAGGCCACTCGACTCATCGGGTCTGCTCCGCCATTCAATCATGGCTGACATTTTTCTCATCCCCATTCTCCTGCCTTCTCCCCATAACCTCTGATTCCCCTATTAATCAAGAACCTATCTATCACTGTCTTAAAGACACTCAGTGATTCGGCCTCTACAACCTTCTGCGGCAAAGAGTTCCACAGATTCACCACCCTCTGGTTGAAGAAATTCCCCCTCATCTCTGTTTTAAAGGATCGTCCCTTTAGTCAGAGATTATGCCCTCTGGTTCTAGTTTTTCTTACTAGTGGAAACATCCTCTCTACGTCCACTCTCTCCAGGCCTCACAGTATCCTGTAAGTTTCAATTAAATCCCCCCTCACCTTTCTAAACTCCAACGAGTACAGACCCAAAGTCCTCAACCGTTCCTGATACACAAGCTCTTCATTCCAGGGATCATTCTTGTGAACCTCCTCTGGATCCTTTCCAAGGCCAGCACATCCTTCCTTAGAAGGTCTGACGAGAGCCTTTTACAGCCTCAGAAGTAAATCCCTGCTTTTGTATTCTAACCCTCTCAATATGAATGCTAACATTGTATTTGCCTTCCTAACTGCAGACTGAACCTACACATTATACACATATACACAAATCCCCCGCCCTCCCATGGGCTCACACTATGGTCCACCCCTGGCACTGCCCTTGGCACTGCCCTGGCGCAGGTTGGCACTGAAAGGTTTACACCACTATGCCAACCTGTGTTGGGGCATTACCAACTGGTGCCAGCTAGGGGCAATGCCAGGGCATGTCCAGGCATGGCCCTCTTCCCCACCCCCTGGGGGCTATACTTACTTAGATGACCCCAGAGGGATCTCCTCGACTGTTTCATACCTGACCCAACCTCACCAATGTGCATAAATATTTACTGAGGGGGGATCATTTGGTGGTGGGGTTGGGGGGGGCGGAAGGGTGGGGGGTGGGGCTAAGTACATGGAAATCTATTGACATTTTATTAAAATGAGGTTCATACACTTTGTGGGTGTGAATCTCATGACGTCACCATCAAGGGGAGGGGATAATCGGGAAACATGGGGGCTGGATTCTCCAATCACCAAAATCACGTTCGGCGATCGGCTGGAGAATCCTCACTTACGCCGGAATCGGGGAAGCGCCATTTTTGTGATGCTCTGCCCTTCAAAAATGGCATACTCGGGGACTATGCCACATGCCGTATCGACAGCCTCAGGGCGTCACCTGAGCCCCTGCGCCGACGCTGCGCCCTCGATGGGCCAAGTCCCTGACAGCGTAGCTCGCGAGTACTCACACAGTTTGGGGACGTTACATGGTGGCTGCGGACTGAGTCCATGCGCCGCCACAGTCCGGGGGAAGCCATTCTGCCAACATGGGGGGCTTCGGCGGGGGCTGAGGGGACTGGGGGGTGGTGGTCCGGTGGTGGCGAGGCATGTTGGAGGGGATCGGTTTTTGGCAGGCCATCGCCATGCGAATGTGCAGCCACGGACCCGGCCATTCTGCGGCCGTATCCACAGGTAAAGCTAGGGGCTTTATGCTGCGCGGCTGCTAGCCCCCCACCAGACAGAGGATCAGTGCGGGGGTGGCGCCGACTTTCTGGTCATAGGACCAGACGGATCCTGCGTCATGATCTCCCCGACAAGATTCGCACTTCCCGATTCTCACAAGATTTTCTGCCCTCACCACCGATCCCATGGGAGGTGAGTGCGGCCTCAAGATTCCATCCACTATCAAAAAGGAAAATGCTGACCCATGGAAGAAAGTGGAGGTTATTGCAGGAAATTTCTACGCCCTTGGGGTCTCGGTGGCTGAAGGCACAAACACCAATGATGGCTTGAAGGGTGGTGATTTCATAAAAGGCCTGAGTCGAGGACAGAGACCCTAGGATAGGAAGGAGGGTTTTAGTGCTAGGGGATGTTAAAGAGGTGGGGAGATATGAGTCTATGAAGAAATCTAAATATGCGGATAAGAATCCTTAATTTGAGTTGAGAGAGTGGGAGCTAATAAAGATGAATGATTGGTGCATTGATTTTTCTGCAGATCAGGATACAGGCAGCAGAATTTTAGATGAGCTGAGGTTTATCGAAAGTAAATGTAGACCGGGTGGCCATGTGGACACTGTCGTACACACCCCTGTCTGCATCAGCGGGGCTGAGGTGGAGATGGTTGACAGCATCAAATTCCTAGGTTGATTATCATCAACAATCTGTCTTGGTCCACCCATGTTGACGCTATGACCAAGAAAGCACAACAACACGCTTACTTCCTCAGGAAACTAAGGACATTTGGCATGTCCACATTGACTCTTACCAACCTTTACAGATGGACCATAGAAAGCATCCTATCTGGCTGCGTTGCAGCCTGGTACAGCAATTGCTTTGTCCAAGACCGTAAGAAACTATAGAGACCCGTGAACACCGCCCAGTCCATCACACAAACCTGCTTCCCATCCATTGACTCTGTCTATACTTTCCGCTTCTTTGGGAAACTGGGCAGCATAATCAAAGACCACTCCCACCTGGCTTATTCACTCCTCTAACTTCTTCCATCGGGCAGGTGATACAAAAGTCTAAGATTCAAAAACAGCTTCTTCCCCACTGTTACCAGACTGCGAAACCATCCTCTTATGGACTGATCTGATCACTCCACACATCTTCTCTACTGAGTAGTACTACGCTCCTGTATGCTTCACCCAATGCCTGTGTCTATGTATTTACATTGTGTATTTTATGTTTGCCTATGTATTTTCTTTTCATGTACGGAATGATCTATCTGAACTGTACACAGAACAATACTTTTCACTGTACCTCAGTACATGTGACAAAAAACAAATCCAATCATAACGTGGGTAGATAAGGTGTCAAGTGTTGGTACTGAGTTCTCCTTGGAGTGTGGGCTGACACACAGCATGTAAGAATTGCTCAGAGTATTCAATAAACTGTTATTGTTCAAAATCCTTGGTTGCCAATCATTGGACCATATGAGCATAAGATGCAGGAGCAGAAGTCGGCCATTTGGCCCATCAAGGAAGGCTGCTCCGCCATTCGATGAGATCCTGACTGATTTAGTGTGATAATCCTCAGCTCCACTTTCCCACTTTATCCCCATAGCCCTTGATTTTCTTACTGATTAATAATCTGTCTATCTCAGTCTTGAACATCCTTAATGGCCCAGCCTCCACAGCTCTCTGTGGTGTAGAATTCCACAGATTCACTGCCCTCTAAGAGAAGAAATTTCTCCTCATCCCTGTTTTATAAGGATGAACCCTTACTCTGAGATTATTCCCTCTGGTCCTAGACTTTCCCACAGGGGGAAAAAATGGCCGAAATTCTCCGGTCGTTGCGATTCAATTTTCCTGCCAGCAGTGTACCTCTGCCAGTGGGTTTCACGGCAGCAAGGGACGGTTACAATGGGAAATTCCACTGACGAGCAGCGAGAAGATAGAATCCCACCAGCACCGAAGGCAGCACGGCGGGGAAACAATGCCGCTGGTGGACCGGAGAATCACATCCAACCTCTCAGCATCTACCCTGACATCTACCCTGCACTTCTACATGGGCATCTGGTCAGAAGTGGAATAGAATAGTCCAATTTGATAATTCCATAATGATAAGGGTTTAGCAGCCGATAGGAATGGAGGAAAGTAATGTTATGCAATGGAGGGAGGTTTTTCATGTCGTTGAGAAGCTCAGTTCAGAATCAAACAGGACACCAAAGTTTCAAATAGTCTGGCTCTTTCACAAAGAGTGAATTTAAAAAATCAGTGACATGGGTACTGAGTTTTTGGCAATGACAAAATACATAGTTTAGTTCTTCCAAATGGTGGAAATTGAAGCTCATCCAAGACTGGGTGTCAGCGAAGGAGTCTGTCGACACAGGCAGTGAAAAGATCATCAGGGAAGTTGGAGAAGTAAAGTTGGGTGCCATTAACACACATATCCACGGGTAATGTCAGCTGCCCACAAAATGCAGATGAAAAAAATTCCTCATTCGAAGGAATTGTAAGAATGGACTCAAATTTGGAAAGCAGCAATGTGTTCAATGATTTAGAGATGAATGTTGGAGAATGCATGTGATGGGATATCGATTTTTTTTCATGTGATGGGATGGTGGTGAGAGTTTTGAAAGAGAGGGGACAGGGCAGTACATGAGGAGAGGAAGCATCATAACTCACGGGGGGTGGGTACAAGAGGATTTGAATGGCGGAAGTTTATTCGGCAAAAAAGGTGAACGGTGCAGGAATTGGGTATCTTGGGAGAGACGAGCTTCCAGAATATTAGAACAAAGAAGCTAGAGAGAGATATGGGGTCAGGACGAGAGCGAGCTTGATGGCAGAAGTAGCTACTATGTCTCACTTGGTGAGACAGAAGTCCATGCATCTCCTCCACTAGTTTTTGGGGGGAAGTAAGAGTGAAGAGACAGGGGGAGATGGGATAAAGATGCAGTACGGTGAATTCCGCGCAGGGGAAGCGAGAATGAAATCACCTAGTATGAGGAATTGCTGAGAGCAGATGGGGGCGAGGGAGGTGCAGTGGAAGAATATCTCGGGTATGGCTGGTGGTGGTGGGCGGAATGGGGGCTCCTTCAGGGCTTTCTGGAACAACGCGGAAGGGCTGGAACAGGGGTGGGGTACACAAAAGGAGAAGACAGTACCGGAGAGCGAAATAAAATCCACCGGGCCGGTGAGCAAGCTTGATGTGAGACAATCGATGAGCAGATTATACAAGAAGGAAAAACACTTTGTGTGGCGAAAGTGTCTTTTACCCTTTGATCGTGAGAACCTGATCATGAAGTAAAGTTGGGGGGGGGGGGGGGGGGAGGAGGCTCGGCAAGTGTTTTCTTGTCGAGGCTCCACTTTTTTTTTAACCACAAAAGTTACCACGTCTAAAATGAACGATCTCATACGCGTTCAAATGAAGGCTTTAAAAGCCGAGGAAGGAAAGTTTTGGCACCAAAGCTTGAGACAGTGATAACGTCATCTTTCGTGCGGAGTGCAAAGGGACGAGGCGTTGTCTTTGGCCACGGTTCCGCCTTAAATTGAGCGCAGAGGGCACCGCGGCATTCCTGACAGAGCGAGGGGGGCTCCGGGGCGCTGCAGTCAAGCACCAGCAGGTAACTTTCAAAGGCGCGCCGCGAGTGCTTCAGCAGCAGAGGCAGTGGCGCGGCTGAGGGAGGCAGGCGGCAGGTGCTTGGGGGGCAGAGTTTCTGTCTGCAAGCCACAGGCAAAAGTTTGGAGATGACAGTTTTAAGTTTTTTTTTCTTCTCTCCCTCCCTGGTCGTTTTGGTGACTGATTGTGCTTTGAGTTGCGCACCCAGCCACTGGGCTGCTGCGTGGAGTTGTCAAGTTTTTTAGTCCGTGTTTCCATATAAGGCAAAACTCCAGAAACGGAGGTCGAGGCAGGGAGGGGAATAAATCACATTTACTCACAGGAACGTTAACAGGAAACTTCATACAACGGCACGCTGTACATCGGCCGCCCCAAGCCATGTGAGGTGTTAGCGACGGGAGTGTTAAAATCGCGGAGCCAAACATTTGCTCCGGAGATGGGAGGGTTTGCAGGGTTTTACTTGGCGTGGCGAGAGAAAAAACAAGATAAACAATCTCTTTTTTGGGACTATCTTAATTTTTTATCACCCCCCCCCCCCCAACCTTACAGGATTTAAACGTACCTCTGCTCAAAACCCTTCTATTGTCGAACTTTCTAAAACGGCAAGGGTACAGGGTTTTTAGTGCGTTCAGACTCATCTTCTCACTTTTCAATTGGAAGAATATAAAGGGTGTCCCAAAGTAGAGCTGGCAGGATGAGTAAACAGATTGCGATGAAGAACAAAGTGGAGGCTGATGAAGGCCAGGCTGGGATTGGCGTGCAGGAACAGAGCACCGAGAGGAGATCGGGAAGAGGGAGGTAACTGGGACAGAGAGACCGGATGGGATAAGGTTAGTTAGGAATATAAACGGGGGAGGGGGGGGGGGGGGGGCGGGGTGGAAAGAATGTGCAAAAAAAAAGTTAAAGGATAGTCACAGAAAAGATGGGGCGAATGATGTGGCGACAGGGCACGAGGTGCTAAATGAATACTTACCACCTGTCCAGTGCCACAGTGAAAAATAATGGAATTGCAAATTTGGAGTAGAGTAAAGAGGGACGTAGTTCAGTAGCTGGTGTCACTCAAAAGTTCAAACCTTACCCAGCCCAGGTGGAATGCATCCCAAGTTGCTGAAGGAAGTAAGGGTGGAGACTTTGGCCACAGTCTTTCAATCCCTCTTGGCAGCATTCTGTATCCTGCGGACTGGAGTGTTGAAAATATGATATTCCTCCCCACCACCCCCTCTCAAAAAAAAGGAGACATTGGGATTGGGGGGGGGGGGGGGGAGATAAACCAATAATTCCAGGCCAGTCAGCTGAACAGCAACAGAGACAATTATCCAGAACTAAATTCTGTTGGAAGTACAAGGGTCAACCAGAGACTTCCCACTGAATTTGTTCAAGGAAAATTGTGCCAGTGAAATAATGGAGAAGGTTGATGAAGGTAGGGTGATGGTGTCTATGTAGACTTTCAGGAGATATTTGATGAAGTGCCATGTTAGCAAATTTGGAAGCAATTAATGCGGCAGTGTGGAAATGGAGTTGGCTAAGAGAATGGATGCAGAGAGTCATGGCAAACGGTTGTTTAAAATTAGAGGGAAATATGCAGCAGTGTCCCATTGAGGGTATTTTTAAATTGATGCACTTTTTTGTTATCTATTAATGGCCTGGGCTTGAGTTTAATTTCAATGTTTGCAAATGAGGCAAAGCCTGAAAACACAATAAACCGTGAGGAGGACAGTAGCAGATTTCATGCTGGCGTAGACAGATTGGTGAAGGGGGTAGCAATATGGCCGAGGAAGGGACAGAGGCACCTGGAGGTTCGCATACATAAATCTTTTGACAGTGACAGAACAAGTGAGAATGTTGTTAGAAGATATATGGGATCACTGGCTTTATAATTAGAAGCATTTTATACATTTTGGTGAACTTTTTATAAATGACTGGTTAGACCATAGCAAGGGCATTGTGTCCAATTCTGGGAAGTATGCTTTTTAAAGCATGTCAGGACCTTGGAATGGGTGCAGTAGGGATTTACCAGACAAGCATGATGTCAGGTATGTGGTGAGACTAGTGAAGCTTAAGATTGTTTTTCATTGGAAGTGGTGATTTACTGGGGGTGTTTTGATAAACATAGAAAATCGGAGCAGAAGTAAGCCATTCGGCCCTTCAAGCTTGCTCCGCCATTCATCATAATCGTGACTGATCATCCAACTCAGTAACCTGTCCCAATTTCCCACTATATGCTTTGATCCCTTTAGCCCCAAGACCTATGTCTAACTCCTTAAAAACATATGGCCTTGTCACATGCAACTCGGTGACGCAACAAGGCCGTTAAATCATGTGAGACGTGCAATGCCTCGCAAGATCTAACAAAATCTTGTGAGAAGTCATGACCTGGATCTAGCCCTCGCTGGACCAAATGCGGACCAGGCGTAACGGCACATGTGTGGGCCTCCTAGATCACCTGAGGCACCCGGGTGATCGGGCTCTGGGCAGGGTAGTACACTGGCACTCCTGCTGGCACCTTAACATCTTGGCACTGCCACCCTTGAACCTTGGAATTGCCACCTCACCCTGGCAGTGCCAGGTTTGCAAGGGCACCACCAAAGTGTTAGGCTGGCAGTGCCAAAGTGACCAGATGGCAGATTTCCAGTGCCAGAGACCAGGCATCACGGTGTCTTGCCCTTAAGAGGTGAGATGAGGAGGGGCGTTAAGACCCTCTAAGGGGTACGTTTCGGCAGTGGGGGGGGGACCGGAGCCGTGGTGGAGTGTCCGGTGGGGGGGGGGGGGGGGGTGTTGAGAGTTTGGGGTGGCATTTAAAAATGGCCCATCAGTGCAGGAAATGAGTTAAGTGTGGCCTTGATGGGGTGTTCCTTGCCCACGCCATAAAAAGCAACAGAGTTCCGCTTGATAACTGGGTCGTTCTCGGTGCCGCAATATGCGCCCAAAAGAGGACTCTGTTTTTTGCACATGAAATCACGCCCACAATGTTTTGGCCTCAACTGCTTTCTGTGGTAGAGAATTCCACAGGCTCACCACTCTCGGGCTCTGGGCAGGGTGAAGGAATTTCTCCTCATCTCAGTCCTAAATGGTTCATTTCATATTCTTAGACAGTGAGAAATTGATCTGGACTCCCCCACCTTCAGGAACAGCCTCCCTCCACCGACCCTATCTAGTCCTGTTAGAACTTTATTGGTTTCCATGAGATCCCCTCCCCTCATTCTTCTAAACTCACACAAATGTAATCCTAATCGACTCAATTTCTCCTCATACGTCAGTCCCGCCATCTGAGGAATCAGTCTGGTAAACCTTCGCTGCACTCCCTCCACAGCAAGAACATCCTTCCTAAGATAAGGAGACCAAAACTGTACATAATATTCCAGGCATGGTCTGATCAAGGCCCTGTATAATGCAACAAGAAAATCCTGCTCCTGTACTCAAATCCTCTCACCATGGAGGCCAGCAAACCAGTTGCCTTCTTCATTGCCTGCTGCACTTGCATACTTGCTTTCAGTGACTGGTGGACATGGGCACCCAGGTCTCAGTGCACATTCTGCTCCCTCAATCTGTAGCCATTTGGATAATAATCTGCTTGCCTGTTTTGCTATCAGGTGGATAACCTCACATTTATCCACACCCTATCACTTCTGTCATGCATTTACTCACTCATTCAACTTGCCCAAATCACACTGAAGCATCTCTGCATCCTCCTCCCTGCTCACCCTCCCATCCAACCTTGTGTCATCTGCAAATGTGGAGATATTACATTTAGCTTCCTCATCAAAATCATGAATATGCGTTGTGAATAGCGGGGTCCGAGCACTGATCACCGTGGTACCCTACTAATCACTGCCTGCCACTTGAAAAAAGACCAGTTTGTTCCTACTCTTTGTTTCCTGACTGCCAACCAGTTTTCTATCCATCTCAAACACTGCCGCCACCAATCCCATGTGCTTTAATTTTAAATGCCAATCTCTTATGTGGGATCTTGTCGAAAGCCTTCAAAAAGTCCAAATAAGCCATGTGGCTCCCTCTTATCAACTCTGCTGGTTACATTCTTCAAGGATTGCCATATATATGTCAAGCATATTTTCCTTTTGTAAATCGATGCTGCCTCTGTCCGACCCTGTCACTGTTTTCCAAGTGCTCTGCTATTAAATCTTTTATTGTGGACTCTAGCTTTTCCCCACGAGTGAGGTCCTGCTGATTGGGCTAGAAGGAATGCCCTCACCTTGTGTAAACTGTTTCAACATAGAATTAGCAGCCTTACCATCTCTAAGGGAGGTGCAGCCCATTCCATTTTAAAAGGAGCCTAAAAGGTGTTCAAAGTGCTCACCTGTTTCAGGCAACGGCCTCCTTTGATTTAAATATGGAAAATAAGGCCTTATGTCATAAATTGAACTTCATCTACCTTTTACGGTAAGAACTGTACATTCCGATCAATTCTATGGGCAATAGAATAAATATGCCTTTTAAAGGCAAGTTTTAAATTATTTTTGCTGCTGCTACTTGGGGTGGGGATGAAGATTGTGGGCTACAAAAATGATCTGTGCAATGCCACCCCAAGAATTACCATTCTCTGATCACTTCCTCCCAAATTGCTTTACTATCTGTGGCTCAAGCCTGATTTCCAATATTCAACTGTACTGTCAAGTCGCCTTTTTGATGTCTGCCACTTGCCCAGTGAATGGGTGACCAACCCAGCGCAATTTTGTCAGTTTCAGCACCTTACTGGTTGATGGGCCCATTGATTTTAAATGGATTAAAATCTACCCCACAATTCCCCATTTGTGAAAATGCCTTCCTAATGTAGCTTTAAACTCCTGGTCAGTCAGTTTTGCTTCAAATGTGAGCGCACGGGATTATTTCTTATCTATCTCCGCAATCTCCACCAGCTCTATGTCCAGTGCTCGCAATCAATCCTTCTGACTTGTTTATTTTGTGTCCGTCTGTTACAATGTTGGCTTGGAACAGTAACCACACTAAATATAATCCAATATTTTTATATTTCTGATGCCAATTCACCTGTTGTCTATTTTCTGATTTTTTTTTTTTTTTGTCGTAGTTATGAGCAAGGGATATCCCCTGCCCGACCTCCCCCTTCCCCCAATATCTATGGAGTTCAAGATCTCTGCTAGATTTTATAAGAAAAAGGGACAACTGTGTTCAGAAAGGGAGAAAGGAAATTATGTGCCATGTTCTGATGGATTGATTGTATTTGCATCTTATTTTAGTCATTGAACTCATAGCAATAATCCTGAGGGTCTGGAAATGGGTTATTTTCCTGCCTTTGGTATAAAATATGAGGGAAGAAACACTGGGACTTTCAGCTCCACCCGACTATTACAATAGGGGCAACATTTTGGGTTGCTAAGCACAGAAGTGGGAAGTCCCAGTCATCATGGTTAGAAAGTGAGGGCAGCACCATGCGCAGTGGTTAGCACGGTTGCCTCACGGCGCCGAGGTCCCAATTTCAATCCCGGCCCTGGGCCACTGTCCATGTGGAGTTTGCACACTCTCCCTGTGTTTGCGTGGGTTTCACCCCACAACCCAAAGATGTGCAAGTAGGTGGATTGGCCACGCTAAATTGCCCCTTAATTGAAAAAAATGAATTGGGTACTCAAAATTTATTTTAAAAAAAGAAAGTGACTCAGACAGCAAATGGAAGTATGTCCTGTTACTTCCAATATTGGTTTCACTGTGTGTTCTGTTGGCTAAGTCAGTCACAACAATCCTACCTGAGGAATGTTCTACATCCTAAGTTTCAGGAGGATGTTTATAACAGAATGCCTCCAATGGTTTAATTTTATGTTGACCTTTTTCAAGGGGCATTGCCCTGCCCCTTTTTATTTTTTGGTGCCGCGGAATGTGCAGTGAATGAATTGATGATTTATGTGTGTGTTTATTTTCTGTTTATTTTTGATAGAGATCTTTTGTGTTACTTCAGAGTTGAGTGTCTCCTTGGACTTGTGCACAAAGACAATTGGAATATTGTTGCATCCAACATAGTATAAAGTTCTGTTGTGACCACATTTGCAATCCTTTAGGTTTGGTCATTTGGACTTGCGAGACATTTGAAAAAGAAAATATGCTGCCAGTTTCAGATAATGACGTAAATCTCCTATTGGGGATAGAAAGAAAAGCTCCTATAGGCCTTGTAAATGTGTCGAGTGTACATTTTGAGAGGTTTTTTTTTTATGGAATGAAGTTACAGAACTTTCAAATAGGAAGCTCTAAGTCAAATATCATACAGACTAAATTAAGATACGATTAGTTAATTTTAAGTGAAATGTGTATGGTGAGGTGATCAGTATGGGTCTGATACTTGAAAGATGGGATAATTAATGAGCAGGCCATATATATTGACCAACTCCTCTTTGCTTTACACCTTTTTTAAATATTGCTGGTGATGTAGTTGCAACATAGGACCTGAATGGCCAATTTTTCAGGCTGACCTGTCTGATTTTTTGTAAGTACATTGATCAGGGCTGCAAGTAGTGTTTTTTTAAATTATTTTGTTACTAAATATATCCTCCTTGTAGGATAATCGACAATGGGCTGGATAAGGTAGTTGTTACTCTTTCTCCACCCATGCACCTTCCTTACTGAAGGCATTAATACATGTTGAGGTATAGTTGTTGTTCGTCCTCTGACAACTCACGCAATTAGCCACTGTCAACCAATGTCATCAGAGTTTGGAGATATTATTAGCTGTCCTGTCCTTAACTTGCATCCATTGATATTGGGGTCATTGGCCAGTGATCAGGACTGGGAACTTGGTCATCATTTTCTTTCTTTCCTGCCTCCACCTAATTCCCTAAATCCAGGGCAGAGCACTGTCTACTTTGTCCTGCTGCAACAGAGCTAACGTTATCAGTCTGGATAACTCTTTGTCCGAGCTGTTCTGATAAAGATTCGTGCAGATTTGAATCGTTAGCTCTGTTCTCTCTCCACAGATGCTGTTAGATAGACCTGCTGAGATTTTTCAGCTTTGCTGCTTTTGTTTCAGATTCCAGTATCTGCAGTCATTTGCTTTTAGCTAAATGATTATTTGGGGTTAGAATCCTAATTGTGGTATGGATTATGACCAGTAGCTTTCATCTTTATGTGATTTAACATGGTCATACTTCTTTCTGGTCGCAGCCATCCTTTAAGAGTCTTTTCAGATAGAATAAAGTAATTTTGGCTGGTGAATTTCCCCCACTGTTGGAATTCTGAGAGCAGCTCAGCTGTCCACTTTCTTAACCAAGGATTGATGTACAGAGAAGATGCAATGGGGGAGAGGGGGAAGGGGGACTATGAGGCTCTGGGAAGGACTAGCGAGAAGATACCAGTGTGGACTTGTCATACTGCAAAACTGTAGAAGTGCAACAGAGCAGTTACGTATTCCAATGGTACATTTAAATAGCATCTCTGGCATCTTTTGAAAATTATTCACTCAGAAGGGTTACTGATACTGTCCTAATTGTACAAGTCAATTATTGAAAGAGTACTGTCATCTTGAAATTAGGTTTTGTTTTGAATAGAGAGGAAGAATTTCTTTTTTACAAATCCCATGTTCAAATTAAGGCCGCTTTCTACTTTTTCTTTAAGATCATGCCTCTTATACCAAAGACCATTCCAACACATGTTATCACCACACTCTAAGCGGATTGAGAGTAGGTGGAGCTGTTGACAAATTCCACAGTCTCTAGTATTGAGTGGTAAACTTCACGTCATTCTAATTATCTCGCCTGACTGACTCTGCATGTGGTTAACTTGTAGCTAAATCGTAGAAAATTGTCAGTTAACTATGCTCGCAATTATGTAGTTTAAGGGGAATATGTTGCCCTCTTGGACTAGCAGCTTGCTGTCACCATTTGATGAGAGCCTGCCACAGAAATCTCTGGGTATTTTGTTGAGGATGAGGAATGTACAAAGTACTTTAAATGCCAGCAAATTAAGCTGCTTGTTTTGAGTGCACAGATTTTTTTTCCCCCCTCTGAATTGGCATAAATTCAAACGATTGTGTTGCTTTATTTTTTTTAATTGACTGAACATTAGGACAGACTTGATATTTTATTGGCATGATTTTAAAAGCTAATTTCAAGTGTGTTTTATTGCGGGTGTACTTGCACAGACTAGTTTTACAATTATACCATTTTACACATGGCAGACACTTATTGCCTGCCTGTCGACTCTCCAACAAGGGAAACTGAGTCCTGTTGCCACCACGTTGGTGAAACTTTTGGGTAAAGATTAACTAACCTATTGATTCTTCACTAGATGTTAAAATTCAAAGGTATGTACACTGTTAATCTAAAATGTAAAGGTGACCCCTGTATTTGCCTGAAGATTTCAGATTTCGGGCTGTATTTTACATGCCCCAGCCAAGCATGTTTTCAGCAGGGGGGGGGGGGGGGGGAGGGAGGAGAGAAGGGCACGTAGAATTTGGTGGTTGGCCACCTCAACACCTTCCTGCCCACCTGTGAACTAACCCCTCGAAAACAAGGGTGGGCATCAAAATCCTGTTTGCCATGTTTAAAGAAAGAATTGAGGCTCAATGTGCCTGTTAACAGAAGAAAACATTAGTGTGGGCAGTCCGTTAGGACTGGACAGCCCAATTTTTATAAACTTTCAAAGGGTGGGTAGGAAGAGGAGGGTTCTATCTACCCTTTGCGGATCGGATGGCATTCATTCCTAAACTAGAAACCACAATCCTCATCCCCTACCCCCACCCCTTGCTACCCACCTGCTGCATTAATCTCTCCACCTCCCCTCCCTAACCTACCCAGAGCTCCCTGCCCAAGACCCCAGACTTGCCTGTCTCCGGGATCCATGGGCCTTTTTCTTCCTGGTCCATGGGCCTTCTTCTTCCTGGTTGCAGTGCTTAGTAATGTACACTTGGCGCTGCCAGTACTAATTGGCTGGCAGCTCCTAAGTACAGGACGTCTTTCCCCAGTGAGGGGTGGAAGTCCCTCACTGGCTCTATTCAGAGCACCTGCAGTACGTAATTGCTGCTGGTCGTCGGGCTTTTGCAGCATGGGTCGGCTCCAGGCCGACTTTGCTTTGGAGCCACCCCCCTTCCCCCACCCTGTCTTTGATTTCTGGTGAAAGAGCCCAGCTGGAATTGCAGTTCGGTTTCAGTGCCTTGGGTTACGGCAGTGATTTAGCTTGGACACCCAGTCCAGATTTATGACCATTGACACATACTAAAAACATGGATGTGTAGGCACTTCAGGCAAGAGCAAATTGAATTCCATTGTCCAAGAGGTTGCTGATATTTGTGTACATGAAGGGTTACTGACATCCACAGAACTGTAAGAAAACCACTGAGGAGGCAGCAGGATAGGTGCTAAAATGGACCGTACATTTTAGACGTGTCAATAGATCCTTGGATGCTTTTTAAAAATTAAATTTTTACTCTTATAAGGTGGCTTTGCATTCTTGTACTGGAGCCAAAGGCACGTGAGACTCTTTCCTCCCCCCCCCCCCCCCCCCCCCCACACACACACACACAAAATTTTGCATTATTATAAAACGGTTTCACTTTTGCAGTTATGCAATATGTTGTAGCTCAAAGGTACATTCAGCAATTGGGTCAGAATGTGCCAGTAACGGGTGTGGTGTTAGAGGTGTTACGGTACCTGATAGGCTGGAGCACCATTGGTGGAAACTGTATGCTTTCTATTGGTTAGGATGTATGGTAGCTCCGCCCTGCTAGGCGGGGTATAAGAGCCCGTGCCGCCTCAGCAGCCTTCATTCTGTACCTGAACTGCTGGGGGAAACATCTAGCTTATTAAAGCCTTCAGTTAGACTACAACCTCGCTTTAGTGGTCATTGATCATGCATCAACGGGTAAAGAAGTAAAAGGAATAGCTGCAGAGATTATGTCCCAAAATCAGCAGGTACTGCTTTTTTAAACACTTGACAGTTGCAGTCAATGAAATGTAAAGTGTGTTTCAAATCCATTTTCTTTAATAAAAAATGTATCAATTGTGAGATATTTTAGGATAGAGAACCTTGACTTTTCAAAATATTATACTACAATAAATTCTTTTCACCCAGACTAACGGTTAGTTAATCTCTTTTTCTGCGACTTCCGGTTGCGGCTATGCAGAGCTAAGTCACACATTCGGCGGCACCCACAAAAACGGACTTTTGGGCTCTTTTCAGGGCCCCCAACGGCACTTTTTCGACGTTTCCCGGTGTGGGAAGGAGTCTATAACAGCTCCCTGTCAATATATGGCTTCAACTAGGAGCGGGGCGACAGAAAAGGTGGTCGTGGACCCGAAGAAGGTGCGAGGGAAGAAGGACAAAATGGCGGCGGGCTGAGACCAGGCAGCGTGGATGCAGTGGGCGGAGGAGCAGCAGGAGGGTATTCAGCGCTGCTTCAGAGAGATTAAAACGGACCTGCTAGAGCGTATGAAAGCTTCTATTGATAAGCTGCTGGAGACACAGACGGCCCAGGGGGTGGCGATCCGCGAGGCTCGACAAAAGATTTCTGACAATGAGGACAAGATCTTAGGCCTGGCGGTAAAGGTGGAGGTGCACGAGGCGCTCCACAAGAAATGGCAGGAGCGGTTCGAGGAGATGGAGAATCGGTCGAGGCGGAAGAATCTGCGGATTCTGGGCCTCCTGGAGGGGCCGGACATGGGGGCCTATGTGGTTACCATGTTGAACTCGCTGATGGGAGCGGGGTCCTTCCAGGGGCCCCTGGAGCTGGAAGGGGCCCATAGAGTGCTGGCGAGGAGGCGCAAGGCTAATGAGCCTCCGTGGGCGGTGCTGGTGAGGTTCCATCGGTTCGTCGATCGGGAGTGTGCTCAGGTGGGTCAAGAAGGAGAGGAGCAGCAGGTGGGAGAACGCGGAGGTTCGGATATACCAGGACTGGAGTGCGGAGGTGGCGAAGAGGAGGGCCGTGTACAATCGAGTGAAGGCGGGGCTGCACAGGAAGGGGGTGAAGTTTGGCATGTTGCAGCCGGCGCGACTGTGGGTTACCTACAAGGACCAGCACCATTATTTTGAGTCTCCGGAGGAGGCGTGGGCCTTTGTTCAGGCCGAGAAGTTGGACACAGATTGAGGGTCGGGATGGTGATTGGGGACTGCGGTTGATATGTTATGTTTATTTTTGTTTCGAGGGGGGGGGGCCTTTGTATTGCTCCGGGTTTCTTTTTCTTTGTGTTTTTCTCTTTCGGGTCGGTGAGGGTGGCTGTGGCAGGTTGGGCACTGTTTTGGTTGGGTTGGTCGGGGGGGCTCTTCGAGGAGGCGTAGGTAAACGGAACGGGGGGGTGGACGGCGGTGAGATGGGGTATCGAGTTGCTGCTGCTATGGTCAAGGAGGAGCTGGAGCGAGTGGGGGGGGGGGTCGAGACGGGGGTATGCCGCTGTGGGGAATGGGCCGGGTGTGGGGTGCGGGCGTAGCGGGGATGGTGTCGAGGGTGGTAGGATCCAGGGTCAGACCGGGCTGGGGGCTCGCAATATTTGGGGTGGCAAAAGAGCCGGGAATGCAGGAGGCGAAAGAGGCCGGTATTCTGGCCTTTGCGTCCCTGGTAGCCCGGCGAAGGATTCTCCTTCAGTGGAAAGATGCGAGGCCCCCAAGCGTGGAATCCTGGACCAGCGATATGGCAGGGTTCATTAAATTGGAGAGGGTGAAATTCGCCTTGAGAGGGTCGGTACAAGGGTTCCTTAGGCGGTGGCAACCGTTCTTAGAGTTCCTGGCAGAACGATAGACATTGGTCAATGGCAGCAGCAGCTTGCGGGTGGGGGGGGGGGTTACTTTATTGTTGTTTTTGTTATTTACACTGAAGGGTCTGAGGGGGTGTATAAACCTGTTGTGTTAAGTCGGGGTGTTAATGTTAATTTATTATTTATGTACAGCGGGGCGGGGCGGGAGGGGGTTGCTTTTCTAGATTGTGTTTTGTACTTAACCCTGTTGGGTTCCTTTTTTCATTTTGTTATTGATATTTTATGAAAACCTTTGATGAAAAATTAAAAAAAAAAAAAAATCTCTTTTTCTGCAATCTTGTTTAGCTTCAGATTGTTTTGTATTAAAAATGTTAAATTCTAAAAACTCAATTGAAATGTTAGAAGTAAATTGTGGGAGATCCCTATGTTGCTGTGCCGAATTTTCCACCAATGGTGCGTTTCGCCACGGTGGAGGCGGCCTGCCATTGTCCGGTGGCGGGAACCTCTGGACCTGCCACTGTCAGCGGCATTTCCCATCGTTCGCACCTTCCGCCACTGGGAATCCACAGCAGGGGGTTGGAGGCCATCGCTAGGGGCCGAGGAAGGGGATGCAAGTCCATTTATCCCATCTAGTTTATTCTCCACAGATCACCTAGAATCTTTGTCATGGACTCCATAGGCAGGATTCTCCGCAGCCCCGTGCCAAAATCGCATTTGGCGTGGGGGCGAAGAATTGATGTTCACGTGGAAATCGTGCCCGACGCCGCTCCCGCGATTCTCCAGAGAAACGTTCATGCTCGGATTACGCAATGTGGCTGGGGAGCCTTTTACAGAGGCCCCCCTGCGATTCTCTGAGCAAAACTGGCCGAGTTCCCGACGGCGGGGTTCTAACCCCAGCCTGGCCAGTCGGGAACCTCGGGTAGCGGCTGCGGACTCAGTCTGCGGCGGCCCTGGAAGGGGGCGGGTGGATCAAGTACCGGGGGAAGCCTTATGGGCGGCCGGGGCGGCGATCCTGTGTGTTATATGTAGCGGCGCGGGGCCGATCGTTGGGATCTTCTTTCCTCGTCCAGTACCGCCGGCTGAGATCACCATCGCGTTCGGCGTGATTGCTTGAAGCTGCCGCTGTGCGCATACGTGGACTCTGAACTGGAAGTGCGGGGGCCCGAATCCGCAGCTGAAGCTGCAAGAAGCACTCCGGGGCCCTGCCAGCCACCTGCAGGTAGGTGACTAGCTGCTAATATTTTTAAGGAATCTCCAGAATAAAACTCCAGCCTTTCCACGCTTGCATGGGGACATAGCCCCCATTTTTGGAGAATCCAGCCCCATATCTGCAAAATAAACCCAGCAAAACTATTCAATATACTCTTAACGTATTCATGTGGGTAGGTGCATGACCATAAGACATAGGAGCGGAAGTAAGGCCATTCGGCCCATCGAGTCCACTCCACCATTCAATCATGGCTGATTTCAACTCCATTTACCCGCTCTCTCTCCATAGCCCTTAATTCCTTGAGAAATCAAGAATTTATCAACTTCTGTCTTAAAGACACTCAACGTCCCAGCCTCCACCGCCCTCTGTGGCAATGAATTCCACAGACCCACCACTCTCTGGCTGAAGAAATTTCTCCTCATCTCTGTTCTAAAGTGACTCCCTTTTATTCTAAGGCCGTGCCCCCGTGTCCTAGTCGCCCCTGCTAATGGAAACAACTTCCCTACATCCACCCTATCTAAGCCATTCATTATCTTGTAAGTTTCTATTAGATCTCCCCTCAACCTCCTAAACTCCAATGAATATAATCCCAGGATCCTCAGATGTTCATCGTATGTTAGGCCTACCATTCCTGGGATCATCCGCGTGAATCTCCGCTGGACCCGCTCCAGTGCCAGTATGCCCTTCCTGAGGTGTGGGGCCCAAAACTGCTCACAGTATTCCAAATGGGACCTAACTAATGCTTTATAAAGCTTCAGAAGTACATCCCTGCTTTTATATTCCAAGCCTCTTGAGATAAATGACAACATTGCATTTGCTTTCTTAATTACGGACTCAACCTGCAAGTTTACCTTTAGAGAATCCTGGACTAGGACTCCCAGGTCCCTTTGCACTTCAGCATTATGAATTTTGTCACCGTTTAGAAAATAGTCCATGCCTCTATTCTTTTTACCAAAGTGCAAGACTTCGCACTTGCCCACGTTGAATTTCATCAGCCATTTCTTGGACTACTCTCCTAAACTGTCTAAATCTTTCTGCAGCCTCCCCACCTCCTCCATACTACCTGCCCCTCCACCTATCTTTGTATCATCGGCAAACTTAGCCAGAATGCCCCCAGTCCCGTCATCTAGATCGTTAATATATAAGGAGAACAGCTGTGGCCCCAACACTGAACCCTGCGAGACACCACTCGTCACCAGTTGCCATTCTGAAAAAGAACCTTTTATCCCAACTCTCTGCCTTCTGCCTGACAGTCAATCGTCAATCCTGATGTACTTCTACCCACAAAGTCTGATCACTATATTCAGTGAAACGAGATTTAAAAAAAGAGATATATAAGGTCAGGGCAACAGAGTTATTTGACTAAAGAAAATCAATTTTTGTTATTTTTAATAAATATCTCTTTGAGAATGGTTGGCCGGAATTCTCCGGTTGTTGGGATTCACTTTTCCCACCGGCAACACACCCCACCCATGGGTTTCCCAGCAGCGTGGAGTGGCATCAATGGGAAATGCCATTGACAAATGGCGGGAGGAGAGAATCCTGCCGCTAGTGAGCGGTGCACGACCGAGAAATAGACGGTTGGGGGCCCGGAGAATCAATCATCTTTGTCCATTAAATGTTGATCTGATCTGTCTGACTCTGATTTAGTCAGTTGACCAAATGGCCTCTGCCTAATTTTAAGTATTTTGCTGCTGATAGAGGAACTGTATGAGTACAACGGTTGTAATTCATTGCATGAAATTTTCATAATTTGAGGTGCATTTTTATCAAGAGAACTCAACATATTTTAACTTTCCGCTGCATACAAGGATTGTTCCAGCAATCTCTGTAGAGACTGACAAATTTTCAAAGACGATTCAAACTGTCAGCTATTAACTGAAAAAATAACGTGGCAAGATTTCACATTTTACAACTTTTGTTGTAACAAATGATTAAAATTACTAATGACTAAACACTTTTTTTTTGTAGGAAACTTATACTTTAAAATACAGAGAGTGATAATTCCCTTTTGCACTCAATGGAATTACAGTTCTTATTGCAAATGGTACGCATTTGCTCCCAGCTTCTAACGGGTTCTCATATTCCCACTCTGCCTCATAGTAACTTTGAATGACCAGCTCTAGGTGCTTAATCAGTTTTTGGAGAGTTGTTAAATCCACTACAATCAGCAAAGCCTATTCCAGTTATGCTTCTTCTCTCTTGCTATGCCAGAACAAATCTTCTAGAATCCTTATATGACTGCAGGATACATCTCTTCAATTAGGAAACAAATACCTCTCGTCTGTTGTAGCCCACCATGTCAACCAGGCTTTTCTCTCTGCCAGCCCACAGAACCCCTGTTGTTTGCCTGTAACATTCATTGATTAGTAGGGAAACCTGTAACCTGATCTCAAAAATGGCTTCCTCTGACAATATGAAACATGTTAACCTTATATCCAGTTAGAAATACTAATTGTCTTTATTTATTCCGAACTCACTTTCATCCAGACGTAAATGAACCCATGAAAGTTTGTCGAACCCGTTAACAGTCCAGAGGTTAAATCACGAGTGATGCGATTAATCTTACAATGAGATGCATTGACAGAGATTGACAACAACAAAAGATGAGCTGCCACCAATGTAAATGAGGATACAAACTGATGAGGGTGTAATCCTGGCCCATTTTAAAAAATAAATCCAGAAGTAAATGATCGGTTTACAGCACACTGTTTAAAACTCTATCTGTACCACCTTTATCCAACTTTAGGAGAATCAGGGTGGAAATTTCTGGTCCTACTGGCTGTGGGACCAGATATTCCCACCCAAAGTCAATGGACATTTGGCTGGTCCATCAAAGTTTCATCCCACTCACGACGATTCCTGCCACGGGTGAGACTGGAATTCCCAGCCTCAACGACGACTCACTGTAGTCTCCGCGACCATTACCATTGTCTCCAAACATAAATACCTTACACCTTCCTCTCAGTAAAACAATTTAAACTTTTCTTTGATCTCTCGCAATAAAACCACCCAGACTTACTGTCAGTCAGACAACTGACTGCAGAACAGATCACATGACCCACTTCATTAATGCTAAATTTAAAGTTACAGAAATATAATAATCTTTTAGAACTCAATTATGACAAGATACTTGCACGTAAAAATATATGCATGAATAACTGTAATGTTCAAGTTAAATTACTCCTCAAAGTGATTCCGACCAAATTACAGTGGTTGACAGTTGTCCAGGGTATCGACTGTGCTCCCTGAACATAACCTGGTAAGTTAATGTTCTTTGTCAGAGTTCCAGCAGTTGACCAAAAACGTAGGGATGATGGATTGATGGGTGTTCCAAGCCACTGCATAACATCAATGCTGCGATTTTAATCTAACTGGCCTGGCGGGAACAAGATGTGTTCAGGTCACTGCCCTCTTCTTGCACTCAAACTGAATTTACCCTTTACTGAAGTCAATGATGCAAAATCAAGCAGCGTGCAAGACAAATATCTGATCAAATCTGCCCCATTTATGTCAAAGCTGCAGCAAAATTAGAAGCTTTTTCTTTACAACATGAAATTTGATCTCTGTTGCATTCCTTCACGCCAACCGTTTTAATTGACAATAGGCTCCAATTTTCACGACTTTGGACCCTGATTCTTAAAATGCTGAATAACATGGTAGTTGTTTGTGTGTCCTGTGGTTTGTTGTCTAATTGGAAAATTAGTTTCAATTGAAAATGGTGTTTCCATTTTTTGTTCTGCTTGTCCATCCCTATTCAACGTGATTTGTATCACAGAAGGTGAACCAGAATGTTCTTGAGGCAAAACCGTCAGCTCACATTCTCATTTTAAGGTTTCAAGGTTTGAAACTGTAATTAGGTAATTTGTGTTTTCAGCACTTTCAGAGAGCCATAAATTGCACTGACTGTCTCGCCTTCGAAAATTGCATCAAAAGCATGTGAATCACTGTTCATGAAGTTGACTTCCCTTTTACGACTTGGATCAAAGTATTTGTAGTAATAGCATAAAATGCTTGCCTGAAGCAAGTTCTGTTTAAACTTGATTTCAAGACAGACATTGCATGTCGACGAGTCATTGTTTAACCTGTTTTATAGAATCTTTCAACATTTATGAAGTGGAATAGATCATTTTTCCAAGGCCCCCCCCCCCCCCGCCCAACGTATTCGCACATCGCAAACTTGCAGTTACCCAGAGTTGAGTGATCTATTGCCTGCAAAGGCAACTGGTTCATTTTAATATGGTTTTATTCTCCTTTACATAATATAAAATTAAAACTAAATATAATGGCAGTGCTATTTTGCAAAGTTAAAGTCATTATTGGCCTGTTACTAACAGCTTGACTCTTTCCCCTACTGAAGTAATCAAATTGAAACAAAAACGGAGTTGTTCAAGGTTCTGCAAACATTGGATGAAAAATGTTTGCTCATACTTATTTGGCAATAATTAAACCCCTAAAGAAGTAAGAAAGCTATTTGATAAATGTGCAATTTTAATTCTAATAAAATGAAACTTCACTTAAACTCGTCCCAGAACTCAGGTTCTCTGTTGGTGAGACTATTTCATTAACTTCTAAAGTGGTTTTTCATTTTAAACTTTAAATCTCCCATCTACACTGATTCCATTGTGCATATCCTGGGAAATGCTGGAAGTTCTTTCATACCCTGAACATCTATGAGCTTGGACAATCTGTCAGAATTTGCATGCAAATTTGACGTATCTGCCATTATTAATATGTACATAATCCAGCAACGTGTGCTGAGGAAGAGGTGGCCCGAGAATTGCAAATTGCCATAAAATTGCCATTAATCTTTGCATTTCAAGAAATTGCTGTCTCTGCACATTAATTACCAATTAAACCTGCTCCAGAAACTTAGGACTGCTACATAACAGCATAAGAAACCCTTATGATGAGATTTAATTATGAGATTCTCCAGTGCAGCTCAAACTCTCCAGCTCAGAAAGAGAACACTTGCGAATTCTCATTCCTGCAGATAGTAAATTGCTCATAGATTATTTTAAATATATTTTTTCTTCATGTTTTCCTTTCTGTTTCTTTTACTCTCTCATAATCAATCTTTCAGTGTGTGCCTTGATATTAATTCATACAATTTCCTTCTAAGTCCTTCCTTTATTTATTTTCTCTATTTTAAATGTAATTGGTTAATGAGATATGCTGTTTGCCCCTTTATTCACTTAGGTCCTAAATATCCGTTTCTCTGAGTGGGTCATGATGAGTTTGGGCTTCCAGCAATTTGCAACAGAAATTGGTCGAGCTGGAAGTTGAAGTGTGGAAGCCTAACAAGTGGGGCATGCAACAAGATTTTCCCTATTAATGACTTTGATGTTTGAACTGACCAAAACGTATCCAGCTTCTCCGATACAAAGTTAGTTAGTAAATAAGTGATAAGGAGGACCCATAGGGGGTTGCAGAGGGATATGGGCAGGTTGAGTGGATGGGCAATGTCTTGCCAGCTGGGATACAACAATGTGACAACGTGTGAAGTTCTGTACTTTGTTTAGAAAAAAGATTGACTTCTTCGAATGTTGAGATATTGGAAAGCTTTTACATTCAGAGAGACCAAGAAAGCCTTCTGGAGGAAAGACCAGAAGGTTTATGTGTCGGTATATCAAGCACTTTGGAAGAAAAATGGTATGTCTGCTTTTGTTAGAAAGTTATTGGGGTAAAAGATTAAAATTAAGTCTTAATGCGAATATGCAGGGCATTGGTAAAGCCACACCTGGACCACACTGAGTACTGTGTGCAGATTTGGCCTCATTACCTAAGGATATACTTGACACAAGAAGGAGCGCAATAATGGTTCACTGCACTGATTCCTGTGCTATAAGGTGTTTGCACTTTGAAGAGGGATTGAGTGGACTAATCCCATAATCCTTGGAGTTTATAAGAATGTGAGGTGATCTAATGGAAGCACATAAAACTTTAAAGACGATTGACAGAATATGTTTCCCACAGAACTCTTCAGAATAAAGGGTTGGCCATTTAGAATTTATAAGAGAAGAAATTTCCTCCCTCAAATCTTTGGAATTCTCTACCTCAAAAGTTGTGAATACTCGGTTATTGGTGTATTCAAGATAGAAAAATTAAGGGGTGTGGAGATGTGAGGGAAGGAAGAAGATTTTTCTGGTTGGCAGGGCGGGTTTCAAAGACCAACTGGCCTAATCCAACTCCTATTTCTTATGCAATTTTACACTCCCATCAAATTTTGCGCTGATCTATCGACCAGCTGTTGCGACTGTGAAGTAGGTATTGTATCCAACTCTGATGCCATTCAAACCCCAGGCCAAAATATTTACACTTTGCAATAAGAATGGTGGGATTACCATCCGCCTCAACTACTATAGTTAGTTGCACTGTGCAGTTGGCTTAGATCAGCTAACTATATGACAATCAGGTTTTTTGAACGACGTTTCTGACCTGTACGATGCAGTATACATTACGAAGTACATTTTACTCACTTGAATTATTGAGGAGGCAATAAATTAATCTTTTATTTTCTTGAAAAAAAGTAGTTAAATAGTTGATAATTTTCTTTTAACTGCAGCTTGTTGAGCTTCAAACATTGCACATAAAAAAATGACAATATCTTATTAAGATATTCAGGAAGAGACTGTGTTCTTTTTTGTAGAATGCCAAACTTTGGTGGTGGAAATAAGTGTGGCGTCTGCCAGAAGACTGTGTACTTTGCTGAGGAGGTGCAGTGTGATGGGAAATACTTTCACAAGTCCTGTTTCCGGTGCAGTGAGTATTTTATGGAATTTGAACTATTTATTCTATCGTGAGACCCAGTTTTTAAATAGTAGGTTCTTGCAAGGCTGACTATTTCGGAAGGAGTTCCATTCTTTTTTTGTTCCAACATTAAGGGCGAGATTCTCCGACCCCCCCCCCCCCCCCCCGCCGGGTCGGAGAATTGCCGGGGGCTGGCGTGAATCCCGCCCCCACCGGTTGCCGAATTCTCCGGCACCGGATATTCGGCGGGGGCGGGAATCGCGCCGCGCCGGTTGGCGGCCCCCCCCCCCCCCCCCCCCGATTCTCCAGCCCGGATGGGCCGAAGTTCCGCCGCTAAAATGCCTGTCCCGCCAGCGTAGATTAAACCACCTACCTTACCGGCGGGACAAGGCGGCGCGGGCGGGCTCCGGGGTCCTGGGGGGGGGGGCGCGGGGCGATCTGGCCCCGGGGGGTGCCCGCACGGTGGCCTGGCCAGCGATCAGGGCCCACCGATACGCGGGCGGGCCTGTGCCGTGGGGGCACTCATTCCCTTCCGCCTTCGCCACGGTCTCCACCATGGCGGAGGCGGAAGATACTCCCTCCAATGCGCATGCGCGGGAATGCCGTCAGCGGCCGCTAACGCTGGCGGGGCACCAAAGGCCTTTTCTGCAAGCTGGCGGGGCGGAAATTCGTCTGGCGCGGGCCTAGCCCCTTAAGGTTGGGGCTCGGCCCTCAAAGATGCGGAGCATTTCGCACCTTTGGGGCGGCGTGATGCCCAACTGATTTGCGCCGTTTTGGGCGCCAGTCGGCGGACATCGCGCCGATACCAGAGAATTTCGCCCTAAGGTCTTGAAGAACAATAATTATGACCACAAATATTCACCCTTTACTCTCTTCTATTGAAGTCCAAACAGTGAATTTGCATTGAAAATCCTGTTTCCATAGAATTCCTAGGGATGGGCCATTCGGCCCATTGAGTCTGCACCAACGCTTTGAAAGAGCACCCTACCTAGGCCTACTCCCCACCCTTTTCACCATAACCTGCACATCTTTATTCTATAATATTTCATTATTTGCAGCATATTTTTCAGTATTCCAGTATTTTTCCACAGCAAACTTCAATAGCCAAATCTTGCTCGCATTACACAGTAGTCTGCATTATCACTGATATATTTAGCTGAAGAATTTTGCAATCATACCTGTGGATTGATGCTACACTTGGCCACCAGGAGCAGTTCTGACATTCTTTGATTGTTCTCCTTTCTCTTTCTTACTCTCCCTCTCGCACACATTCCCTTACCCGCCCCACCAGTGTTGATGACCAGCTAGTACCTTTTAAAATAAGCAGACCATGAGGAATGGGAGTGATCCCCATTCTAGAGCCTCAAAAATACATCCGTGACCCTACTGGGATGCAGGGATAGAATGTACCACAGTCAAATTTACAGAAAACACTAAAATCGATGGGAAAGCAAGTTGCAATGAGGACATAAGAAATGGATATGGATAGGTTAGGTGAGTGGGCCACAATTTGGCGGACGGAATTTAACATAGATAAATGAATCCTGGAATTTACAGTGCAAAAGGAGGTAATTCGGCCCATCGAGTCTGCACCGGCTCTTGGAAAGAGCACCCACTTAAGCCCACACCTCCACGCCATCCCAGTAACCCCACCTAACCTAAGGGCAATTTAGTATGCCCAGTCCACCTGACCTGCACATCTTTGGACTGTGGGAGGAAACCGGAGCACCTGGAGGAGACACTGGGAGAACGTGCAGACTCCGCACAGACAGTGACCCAAGCCGGGAATCGAACCTGGGACCCTGGAGCACTGTGCTACCGTGCCGCTCAGTGTAAGGTTATCTATTTTGGTCAGAGAAATTTAAAAAAAAAAACTTATTATCCAAATGGTGAGAAACTTCAAAATGCTTTTGTGCAGCAGGTAATAAGGAAGGCAAATGGAATTTTGGCATTTATTGTTAATGGGATAGAGTCTTTTTCTTCTTCTTGGGCAATCCCAAGGATGATTTGCCTCCACTCCGGGGAGGTGGGTTCTGCAGTGGCTAAATAGTACAATCCTGGATCTGCAGATTCTGCCACCTGTTTGGCAGATTGTGCTTGATGAGGTGGGTGGGTGGGTGGGATGCTCTGGTTTCTATGCTCTCCTTCCGCTGTTTACGCTTGGTCTCCGCATGCTCCGCCCTACGACACCCAAGGTGATTGGCGCCTTCGTGGATGCTTTTTTTTTCAGTTTGTGTGTTCCAAGGCAAGCAATTCAGACATATTGATGGGGATGTTGCATTTATTTAGGCAGGCTTTCAGAGTGTCCGCTGCCCTCCTAATGATCGCTTGCCATTGCGGAGCTCGGAGTAGGGCACTTGTTTTGTGAACCTCATGTCGCAAAGCTTATCCTGTCAGTGGATTTGCAGGATTCTGCGGAGGCAACGTTGGTGATATCCCTCCAAGGATTTGAGGTGTTTGCTGTATATTGTCTATGTTTCTGATGCATACAGGTGGGCGGGGACCACGGCTGCTCTGTAGACCATGAGCTTGGTGCTGGATTTGAGGTCTCTGTCTTCAAATACTGTTCTTCAGGCACCCGAAGATTGCACTGGCGCATGGGGTCGATGTTGGATTTTGATCCAAATTATCCAAGGGCTCGCCGTGGGTCTTGATGGGGAGGGCGGGAGGATCCAGCACCGGGGGGGGGGGAGGAGGGGGGCGTACGGGCAGCCGGGGCAGCAATCAGACTGGTCTGATGCATCGGTGTGCGGCCGATCGGGGAGGCCTTGTTTCGTGGTCTTGGTCCGCGGTCCGAGTCCGCTCGGTGAGGCCGCCGCCGTGCGCATGCGTGGACTCTGAACCGGAAGCGCGGGAGCCCGTATCTGCAGCCAACGCTGCGTGAATTACACCGGGTCCCTGCCAACCCCTTCAAGGTAAGTGAATAGCTCTTTGTTTTTTGCAGGAAACTGGGGAGTGAAACACCAGCGCTTTTACGCAGGCTTGGGGACATAGCCCCATTTTTGGAGAAACCAGCCCACTGTCTTTTTAAGTTCAGACTTTCGTATTGGTACTTCTGCCTTCGAATCTTGAGATGGTTTTCTCTGTCAAAATTGTCTACTTTCCCTGCAGACTCAGCATCATTGCAGGTTCACAGCAAAAATGTGCCAGGCATTCACTGTTTTCAGAACAACAGAGCAGGTTTTTCACTTCCAAGGTCTAAACACTTCTGTGAAATTCTCCCAGAAAGCATCACGCAGGAGCCAGTCATTGACTATTATCAGGCAGATCACTGTCCATGGCCAATCCACTGGTTGTCAGTTATCCAATCGAACCAAGTCCTTCCAAAGCTGGTTCCTAAGTTCCACTCAGTGCCAAGGAGTCTGGTTTCTCCTCGCCAAAATTCAAAATGTGGGAGCACAGTGACCTGGCAAGCAGGCTGTTTCAACTTTGAATTTTCTGCCAAAATGAACATCCTGATTATGGGTCCTCAGACCAAAACCATAAGATAAATGGGAACAAAGGAAATAACCAGGAATGACTCTTACAGTTGATGGTAACAAAGGAAATACCTGATGTTGTTAACCTATGGGCAATGCCAATATTATTAAAGTCAGTGGCATCTTTTGGCTTGTTGAGCACAAAACTCACCACCAATTCCTTCCATCTTTCTTGATCATCTACTTCCCTCCCTCCCACATAATGATAATCTTTGTTAGTGTCACAAGTAGACTGATATTAACATTGCAATGAAGTTACTTTGAAAATCCCCGAGTTGCCACACTCTGGAGCCTGTTCGGGTACACGGAGGGAGAATTCAGAATGTCCAATTCACCTACCAAGCAATTCTTTCAGGACTAGTGGGAGGAAACTGGAGCATTGGAGGAAATCCATGCAGATACGGGGAGAATGTGCAGACTCCGCACAGACAGGGACTCAAGCTGGGAATTGAACCTGGGTCCCTGGCGCTGTGAAGCAACATTGCTAACCACTATGCTATAGTGTCGCCCATCCACCCAACTCATAATTGACAGTGTTATGTTTGCTTAATAGAAATTGTGTAAGCTGAAATGTTGCTGACCAAACATTTCTGGTTACTGATGTTATGAAGTGCTGGTGTTTACATTACTGCATAGCACCTAAACAGGCTGAACAGTAAGTGTTCATTTCCTGTGCTGAGTGCTTGGAAATATCTGGTTCTTGGTATTCCTAATCTATGTGCTACAAAATAAAAAGCCCCGATGAACAACTTTCATCCTCTTAGCAGTTGGGGAGTTGTCAAGCTCTGTTCACTTGTGGTTTGATGCCACAGATCCCCAAACACTCCTTTATTGCCTCCATATGTCAAGAATCTCTTGGCTAATGCCTGTCCCTGGAATATTAGATTATTGCCAAGATTTAATTAGTCACATTTCAAAATCAAACTGGAAATGTTCACCATATTGCCTTTATCTAGACAAAGGATAGCAAACTTGAATTTTCATGGTTTGAATGCACTCTGGTAAGCGACGGCATTTCTTGTGACAGCCCTTGGCTGATGCTGTAGCTCACATCAGCTCAGTAGCCTGCATAGGAGAAGATTAGAGGAAGGAGAAACAATGAACAGGAGACCTGAGGAAGTTAATTTATAAACAGCTTTAAAAGAAATTGGAGGGCTAGAGCAATAAAGGAAATTCCCAAGTGTAACTAACTGCCTGCTGATGTACAACATAAAAGGTTCACATCGAGATAGATATGAAATGCACATTTGAGACTAATGACTTACTTCTTAACCTTTTAAAGACCAGCCATCAATATTAAATTTAATCAAAATTTTATAATGCTTGTATTTTTTTTAACCTCTCTATAGTCTCAGTTTTAAAAACTAACTGAGGTTTTATTGTATTTTGTGCATTTTCCCATGTATTTGAAAAGCACGTTAGCCCAGTGGTTAGCACTGTTGCTTCAGAGCACCAGGGACCTGGGTTCGATTCTCGGCGTGAGTCACTGTCTGTGCAGAGTCTGAATGTTCTCCGCGTGCCTGTGTGGATTTCCTCCGGGTGCTCCAGTTTCCTCACACAAGTCCCGAAAAACGTGCTTGTTAGGTGAATTGGACATTCTGAATTCTCCCGCAGTGTACCGAACAGGCGCTGGAGTGTGGCGACTTGGGAATTTTCACAGTAACTCAATTGCAGTGTTAATGTAAGTCTACTTGTGACACTAATAAAGATTATTATTATAGTGCTGGTGTTATTTCAAATATATAATTTGGCATTGCTTGATTTTTTTGTTTGTGACTTGGCACAACATATATTTTAGTTTCTAGAATTTATCTGCAATATTTAAATGTGAAGGATATTTTGAGACAGTTTTTAACCAAGAGAGTATTGCACAGGGTGCCATCTTCCAATGTGACATATTAAACCCAGATCCTAACCATCTTGGGTGGGCATTAATAGATCGCATGGCACCATTTATAGGAGGAAATTCTGCAGTGGCCTTGCCCATAGTTATCCTTTAGCCAATATGGCTAGCGCAGCGATCCCAGCAGGACATGTGACCAGTATAAACTCTGTTCAATGAGGAATCAACCATTTTCTAGCCCTCAGATGGCACCGTATCACCAGAAGCTCTTTGCTTTCATTCCTAACAACAGATCGTCACAGCCGCTGAGCAAAATGGAAACTAGTGCAACTTCCTGTCTTCATTCAGAGGCTACATCTGGGGAATTCGCATCCTTGTTCGCAGTGGCTAACAGATAGCCACATGTGAATGTGGTGACCAACTGGCAGGTTGTGGACTGGCTTCCGAATCACAACATCACCAAGGGGAAGCTGTTTAAAGTTGCGCGTGAGCTGCAAGTTGCTTTACCATGTGTTTCCCAGCGAAAATTGCCAATGCCATCCCAAGAAAGCAGAAAGCCTGGAAACAGCAAGGGAATTCTGGCATCCTTTGTGATGTCCTAGTAATATAACTGAAATCTGTATTTTAGCAGTCACTCTGGGAGGGATTCTCTGGTCTTGCCTGTGGCGAGACCCCATTGCAAGTGGAAATGGAAAATTTGGCTCTCCAGCCAAAGCTCCATTCACTTTCAGCGGCAAATGAGGATGGAAAATTTCAACCCCTGTGGACATTTAATGATTTTCATGGCCTTCCCGGTCCATGATTTTCCCCAAACTATGATGCATTATTCTACCTATGTTTGCCACATATTGCCCAATCTCCTATCCTGGGTAAATTGAACTGCAGGGTAGGATTTTAAGGATGGCGAGTGCCGATCGTTCTCAATTCTGAGAGTCAGTGCCTAATGAACAACCTAATTCTACTCTCGAACTCCCACTACCCATTTAACTTGAACTGGGATTGGGCAGGGCTTCTGTCCACCCTTGGAAGGAAGTTCCGCCCATGAGAGCTTTTGGCCAATCAGTTTGGCCATCAGCTCTCCCATCGGACCAGAGTAGGTACTGCAGTACTTTGTCTGGAACTAAGTCCTGAGACTATTGAAAAGGTGGGTCGTGGGGCAGGAGAGTAGGTGACTCCCTTGGGTGACCGGGAGAGGGGCAATTTTGAGAAAGTGGGCAGGCCAGTGGGGTTGGGAGACCTGGAGCTCTAAGGTCTGGGAAAGGGTGGGGGAGGCGGGTGGTGCTCCAAATATGAGGGGGCCTTCTCACAACTGAGATGCGATGGTAGCACAGTGGTTTGCAGTGTTGCTTCACAGCTCCAGGGACCCAGGTTCAATTCCGGCTTGGGTCACTGTCTGTGTGGAGTCTGCATGTTCTCCCTGTGTCTACGTGAGTTTCCTCCCAAAAGTCCCGAAAGACGTGGGGCGGGATTCTCCGTAGTCGGTGCGATGTCCATCGACCGGCGCCAAAAATGGCGCGAATCAGTCCGGCATCGCGCCGTCCCAAAGGTGCGGAATTCTCCACATCTTGAGGGGCCGAGCCCTTACCTTGAGGGGCTAGGCCCGCGCCGGACTGATTTCCACCCTGCCAGCTGGCGGGAAAGGCCTTTGGTGCCCCGCCAGCCAGCGCGGAAATGACTTTGCCGGGCGGCGCATGCGCGGGAGCGTTAGCGGCCGCTCACAGCATCCCCGCGCATGCGCAGTGGAGTGGTTCTCTTCCGCCTCCACCATAGTGGAGACCATGGCGAAGGCGGAAGGAAAAGAGTGCCCCCACGGCACAGGCCCGCCCGCGGATCGGTGGGCCCCGATCGCGGGCCAGGCCACCGTGGGGGCACCCCCCCGGGGCCAGATCACCCCCCCAGGACCCCGGAGCCCGCCCGCGCCGCCGTGTCCCGCCGTCCCAAAGGTGGTTCCATCCACGCTGGCGTGGGTTGACAGCGGCGGGACTTCGGCCCATCGCGGACAGGAGAATGGCCTGGGGATTCCCGCCGACCAGCGCGGCGCGATTCCCGCCCCTGCCAAATCACCGGTGGCGGAGAATTCGTGACACGGCGGGGGCGGGATTCACGCTGGCCCCCAGCGATTCTCCGACCCAGTGGGGGGTCAGAGAATCGCGCCTCTGCTGTTAGGTAATTTGGACATTCTAAATTCTCCCTTTGTGTACCCGAAGAGGTGCCGGAGTGTGGTGACTAGGGGCTTTTCACAGTAACTTTATTGCAGTGTTAATGTAAGCCTAATTGTGACAATAAACATTATTATTATGATATATCTTTCGTCAGTGATGGATTCTTTTAATACCCACATTTAATGGAGTTTGCACATTTTCCCCATGTCTGTCCAGAGCCCAACCAATCACTAACTTGATAATTTTCCTCAATTGTACATTTGAGCTACCACAAAATTTAAAACCTCTGAGGTTGTAATGAGGTTCAGTGAACACTTGCAATTTCTGTTCCTTTAATATTTTACATCACATTAAATACAGACCTTTTAATGTAATGCTTGGCTTTTTAATTAGCATAACGTTAGTTTTGAGAACAACAAACTTCTACAGTTTAATCAGTTTAACAAGCCCCATTTCAACATATTTATTGAATTAAAATAGCTACAGTTGCCAGCTGTTGCAGATTGGTTCATGTGCCAAGTATGGTTAACTTTATTGCACCAAAGTACTCTATTTTTATCTGACTGTAATGGTAGGTACTGTTGGAACATAAAGACTTGGGCAACTTTTCAGTGGTAAACACTGCTTGTGATCTGAAATTGTATGGATTGGTGTAATGGAGATTCCTGTCCATAAACCAGTTCTCATCCAGCAGAACATTTATCTGTACTTGGTTTACACACACCTAGCGAGCCGTTATCTGTGTTGCGGTTTTGCAGAATGGAATGTGCCATAGGTGAAGTATGACACCCAGTCACTGTCGGAACCCAAATGAAAACCATGCCCTGAGTTTGTAAAGTCAAATATTATTGAAACTAACGTAATGTGGATTAAATGTTGAGACAGGAGCTGACATTTTCTACTGTCTGCAGCACACTTTCTTTCCTGGATATCCAGCTGTTGGGAAACTTTCCAACTGGTGTTTTCCAATTTAGGATTTCCCAATTTAATGTTGAATATTAACCATAATTGATTTTTTTAAAAGTCTGTTTGACTGTCATGTATGGGTTGAAAGGTAAGCCAAGATACTGGAGTGCTTTAACGAGCAAAGACTCTGCGTTGAATCTAAATGTTTTACACAAGCAGCTTATTTAAAAGGATGGGTTTTGGAAGGCATGCTAGCTAAACTAATCTAGCTGCAAATTATAGTTCACCATATGCTTTCGAAATATTTCCCTCATTTTAGTAATGTTCGGAGGATCATGGTATTTGAGTGTGATCACAGCCAAATTAAATTTTGCATGAAGGATCAGAAAAACATTCCAGCTGATGCTGTCAGCTCGCTCCTTTATTCTCAAGATTGAAGCTATTCCTGTTGAATCCACCCTTTCTGGGGAAAATGAAAGCTAATTGAAAGGAACTTCAGAAATCTGGAATTTTGTTTTAATGTTTAGCGTTTGTGACACGACTTTGGCATTTAAGGAATGCATGATGAAAATGAGACCAGACTCCATGGAGTCCTTGATGTATGTGTGAAGCTGAGTTTTAGGTAGAAAATAAAGAAACTTGTTTAAAAGTACAGAACTCCAAATGTGAAAATCAATAGAGAATTCGCACATAAATGTGCTAATGAGTTGTAAAAGCTTATCTTGCTTACTGTTTCCTCTAATATAAATTATATGTATCGTAGCTCAGTGGTGTCCAACCTTTTAAAGCACAAGATCACTTTTAGAATCTAAATAGAGCACAAGATCTACTCTTAAAAATTTGACTTTACCGCCACCCCCAAAAATGTATGCTATGCATAACACTCCCCTATTCTTAGAGTGGCACCTGTACTTACACACTATCTGTTAAGTCTGGGTCGTAGTTTGAGATGGCCAGTCTCATATAGTCCATCAGATGGGCATCTGTGAAATGAGTGCGATACTTGGATTGGTGATTTTCATCTGGGAAAAAGCCATCTCACAGATATCTGTGGAAGCAAAGTAGGCCTTCACCTCTAGTACGCAGGATGTCAGAAGAGGTTACGTCTCTCTGTCCATAAGTCCCCAAAAGTCTTTGTCCCTTGACCTAGCTTTCGGCTCTCTGCCATTTTGCTCAGTAATGATTTCCATGTCAAGTCCACTGCTTTGTTCAAAAACCTGCTGAAATTGTGCTGTTTGTTGTCCAATGCAACTTGAAAAGGATTTGAGATAAACATAGTGTGTTTTGTTCCATCTTGTCTAACTCTTGAAATTGTCTGTTGAATTTCTTTTTCAATTTGTTCACTGGTAGTCACCAAATTTGTTTGGTCGGAACCCTTTCTGTTTGACCCGTTATTGGATTTTCTCCAGATTTGGGCAATGCTCAGTAATATTGTCCTTTAACTGAGAGGATCACAGGCCCAGTTTCAACTTGAACACATTCGCTGTACTGATCATGTGTGACAAGTCTCCGCTCCTCCCCTGCAGTTCGCGTTTCAGCTCACTCAATTTGACACTTATGTCCGTAAGAAATGCCAAGTTTCTTACGCATTATTTGACAGCTCCCTGTACACCTCATTTCTTGTGTTACAAAATCCTGGGCTACTGCACAGTCAATTGCAGCCCCACATGCCCCAGAGTCACAACACAAGTGAATTCACCAATAATTCGTATAAGAATACCCAAAAGCTTTGGCCATTGGCTGCCCAATAATTACTGTCACCCGCTTTATAAATTTAAACACAATTACTGTTTATTTATAACTGGAACAAATATGAAATATACAGTAACCACACCTGCTTAATGTCAAACTAATACCTGACTCCCCTCTTAACTGCCCTCTATCCACACACACATACAAGGCAGACAAACACAGAGGGGTGGAAAGGGGGTAAAAATAATACAATTTTAAGGTCAAAAGACAAACACCCTTGTTTCAGTTGATAGGTTCTTCAGCGCACCTTCTTCACAGTATGAGTGCAGTTTAAATTCTCTGGTCCACAGCTTGTAATGATCTTTTTTTGCAGCTCAGCAGTATATCTTACTCATAGCTTTTCTAGGAGAGGCCCTTGGCTTCACATCAGCCTCTTCTGAGAGAGAGTTATCGTGGGTGGGATTCTCCGACCCCCCGCCGGGTCGGAGAATCACCGGGGGCTGCCGTGAATCCCGCCCCCGTCGGTTGCCGAATTCTCCGGCACCGGATATTCAGCGGGAGTGGGAATTGCGCCGCGTCGGTTGGCGCCCCCCCCCCCCACCCGGCGATTCTCCGGCCCGTGATGGGCTGAAGTCCCGCTGCTGGAATGCCTGTCCCGCCGGCGAGAATCAAACCACCTCTCTTACCGGCGGGACAAGACGGCGCGGGCGGGCTCCGGGGTCCTGGGGGGGCGCGAGGCGATCTGGCCCGGGGGGGTGCCCCCAAGGTGGCCTGGCCCGTGATCGGGGACCACCGATCCGCGGGCGGGCCTGTGCCGTGGGGGCACTCTTTTCCTTCCGCCTTCGCCATGGTCTCCACTATGGCGGAGGCGGAAGAGACCCCCTCCACTGCGCATACGCGGGGATGCAGTGATCGGCCGCTGACACTCCCGCGCATGCGCCGCACGGCAAAGACACTTCCGCGCTAGCTGGCGGGGGCACCAAAGGCCTTTCCCGCCAGCTGGCGGGGCGGGAGCGATTTTAATGATTTTCAACGCTAACGATGGGAAGACTTGCCAAACAACCCCATCCTGGGAAAGACTCCCAATCCCCACTTCTTCTGAAGGACCCTCCTGGGCAGCGTGGAGGCAAGTGTAAGGAGGGTATTCACCCCCTTGCCCTCCACCCTCCCTTGGAGTCAAAGGTGCCAGATTGGCACCAGAAGGAGGCAGTGTCTGAAGGGGCTTGGGGGACAGAGTGGTGCCCCGATTTCTGAGGAGAGGGACCTGTCAGCGAGGTTTGGTCCTGCCCTCTCGAGTCCAACAAAAAACCCGATCCTTTGCAAAGAAATTTGAAAGTACCATTGAATGGGACGTCAGCATTGCTCCCAGAGCCAGTGTCTAACGGTCCTGATTCCCTGCTGGTGGGAGCACTTAGGTTCAAAAGGGGTGAATTGTGCCCTTTGGGGAAACAAATTAACTACATGGCAGGCAATTTAACACTGCGGATAAACTTAATATTTTTGTTTAAGGACTAGAATGTCTTGCCCTAATAACGTAGGAAGAAGTGTTTCTGAAGAGTCTCAAAATAGCACTTTAAGGGTGCAGCTGGTATTGGCCATGTAAATAATGTTTCTTTCAACCTGTAAAACATGAAGCTTTTCAAACTTTTACTGCACTGGCAGAAAGTCATAGCTTAGCTTAGCCAAAATAAATTTGCACAGCAAGTTCTGAACTATAGAGTTTCATCCAAAAAATGTAATGTTCTTAATTATGAAGGTTTAATGGAGTTTGAACTAAGCTTGGGAAATAATCTTCACCGATCCGCGGGCGGGCCTGTGCCGTGGGGGCACTCTTTTCCTTCCGCCTTCGCCATGGTCTTCACTATGGCGGAGGCGGAAGAGACCCCCTCCACTGCGCATGCGCGGGGATGCCGTGAGCAGCCGCTGACGCTCCCGCGCACGTGTCGCACGGCAAAGTCATTTCTGCGCCAGCTGGAGGGGCACCAAAGGCCTTTCCCGCCAGCTGGCAGGGTGGAAATCACTCCGGCGCGGGCCTAGCCCCTCAAGGTGAGGGCTCGGCCCCTCAAGGTGCGGAGAATTCCTTAGGGGTGGCGTGATGCCGGACTGATTCGCGCCATTTTCGGCGCCGGTCGGCGGACATCGCGCCGATTGCGGAGAATCCCGCCCCTGATGTCCTGATAATTATTTTTCTGGTGAGCCTCAAAATCTAAGACAATAGGAATGTGCTGTGTGTGTACAATTAAAAAGTGAAATGAGTGAAGTACTTTTTTCAAGGTAGGGAATTATTCAACAGTGGGCCTCTGCCATTCAGAAATGTGTGGCGACATACCAGATCTTGCCGCTATGTGCAAAAACCTGTTTTTGGATATATCAGTGGTTAGGTATTTCACCTTGCTCGCTTCTATGCTACATTCCATCCACCAGGTGCTGAAAGACTCCCATCTATTAACAATCCTCTGGTTTGTTTTCAGTGGCCTGTAAGAAGAACCTTGATAGCACCACATTAGCTGTGCATGGAGACGAAATATATTGCAAAGCATGCTACGGGAGAAAGTATGGACCCAAAGGATATGGTTATGGCCAAGGTGCAGGTACTCTGAACATGGACACTGGAGCAAATCAGGGAATAAAACCTGTGCAGTAAGTGAAGTTCAATCTGCTGCCTTTATTGCAATGTTACAGTGAGATGAGCAAGATGCAGCCAAGGCTTTTGTCAAATGATCCCTTTCTCTCCTGCTAATTTTTTTTTTAACACATATGGTTATTATTGCTTTATAGGATACATTACCCTCTTTTTATCCATTTCTGTTTGTGCTATCTCTCAGCAGTCTCACCTGTTCCCAATTTCCACTTGCGGTAAATGAGCTTTCAGGCTGATAATTTACGTAATTAACTGCTGAGGTGATCATGATCTGAGTCTTCTGGTAACTTAATCACTTGCGCATTATCATAGGTCTCAACGGTCCTTTCTGCTCTTTTTCAGTTTAAATTGTTCTCTGTCATGTCTCAACAGAAGGTCTTTTATTCAAACCTCCAACGAAGCTGTCTAGATTACTTGATAGTTTTATTTAACCTTGCCTCGAGGATGCTTAAAACAATAACATTTTAATTTTAAATGAAATAACAAGTTTAAAATTAAAGCACTTTTTTCTCAATTCCGGGTTGCAAAAGATGGGCGCGACATTCCCAAAAGGATGTTTAGCCACGTATTTCCCGGCACTCACAGTACCGAGAAACATGGCTATTCAACGCTACACACTTTGAATAAGGGGCCTAAATGGGGAACGTGTGGCTGAAGTTGCACATAGCCCCATTTTGTATAACGGGGTGGTCCGTTCGCCGGAACTCACCATTGTAGCAAGAGATCTCCGACGCCCACAAAAAAAATCCATGACCTCCCCCAGCCCAAACGCAACATGGGAGAGGGTTGCCCACCCACAGTGGGCAACCCTGTCCCAATCGCATGCAGATAAAAAATGCCAGCTTGTACCTGGGCAGTGACAACCTGGCAGTGCCTCTGTCCAATGGCAGTGCCACCTGGGAACCTTGGCGGTGCCTGGCTGGTACCCAGGCTGACACTGCCATGGTGCCAGGCTGGCACTGCCAGGGTGCCACTACCAGAGTACCCAGATGGCACCAACAGTGCCAGGTATCACCCTGCCCAAAGGGCATGCAGCTGGGGGCCACCGATCCCTTGAGTCCCCCACAAGTGCCGTTCTGTCTGGTCCCCATTTATGGCTTACTGCCTTGCTCTAATATGCAGATTTACCAAAAAGTGATCCCGCCCATTGTGGGAGTGATTCTCCTTTTGCGAGCCAGGTAGATCCTGGGATAGGGGTCTACGGGCTTTCACCGGCCACACTGCATTGTGAGATGCTTTTCCAGCGCAGCGTGGCCGGAAGATCGCGCCTGATATTCCTGATGAGTTTCAACAAAGTTAGGCGAATAGAAAGCAACTAATGGTAGCTTTGTTGAGTTTTAATTCCACTTTGAAACCAACCAAATAAGTTTAACCCAGCAATGAGGAAATTAATGGGGGGTTGCTGAGTTTTATTCCGATTCCTTTCAGGGGTGAATTGGGAACAAATAAATCAACCCAGTTTAATCAACAAAAAAATAGAATTCTCAAGCTGTTTTGCCTTGAGTGTGGAGGATCTGCCGAATGTCAGTGTGGTGTTTGCTTGAAGCTCGTCCCACGAAGCCTGACTCATTTGTGTGTCAGCCTCATTTGAATGCTGTCAGTGAATCAGGTGCTGAATGGCTACTCTGCTGTAGCTCTCTGGGAAGACTCCACCAGCTCCTATGCTGGGCAGGTTGACAGATTAAGCTGGCTTGTCGATCCCAGATGGAACATGGGCTGGCAACGGGCCACGTTGTCTTTTTTTGCAGACGCTTAATGTCCCCATGAACTCTTCCAAAAATAACAGTCCACGCCTTTGCATCTCAAAATTTGAATGTAGCATTGTACAAATAGGATTCGGATTTGCATTCTGAGCAGCCTTGTGCCTGAGGGGAGCCACTATGCTGCTGTTACATTTGGAGACCAAGCTGAAAATGACATCTGACAGGATCCAACACCCCTGCACACACTAACTTCTAACTGCGAGTTGCCCATTTCTCAAGTGATAAATGAATGGTTGGCAGATGAATGTTTTCCCTTGTTGGGGAATGAGTTCCCAACCATAGCTGGGATATTGGACATTTTATTATAGAATACCTACAGTGCAGAAGGAAGCAATTTGGCCCATCGAGTCCGCATCGACCCCTGAAACAGCATTCCACCCAAGCCCACTTCCCCACCCTATCTCAATAACCTCTTAACCTAAACTACACATCCCTGGACAATAGCATTGTCATTTCACCTAACCTGCACATCATTGGACTGTGGGAGGAAACTCACGAGGACATGGGGAGATAGTGCAAACTCCACTCAAGACAGTCACCCAGATCCCAAATTTAACCTTGATCCCTCGCCCGTGCTATGAGGCAGCAGTGCTAACCACTGTGCCACTGTGCTGCCCAAAACCTACATCCCAAAAATGGAGGGTATCCCACAAGAGCCCAGTGGAAAACAGTCTTTCGATAACAATTGAAGTGACATTGATGTTAGTCTTTGAGTTAGCCTCTTGCCTAAACCTGTTTCCATTTATCAGCACTGAAATATTTCACAGTTATTGACCATGACAATCACCTCGAGTGTCATCATTTATGGAGAAATGGTGCATGAAATGTTCACTAACAGTACAAGACTTGCAGAGATTTTTTTTCTCATGTGGCCTCATTGTCCTCAAGACTAAATGGGATTTAGGATTTAAACCAGAATTTTAAAATGAAGAACAGTTCAATCTGGGGCAGCGCAACTTAACCAAGTCCGTATTGTTTACATTTTGTTTATTATGTAATTTATGTTCTTAGTTGAGTAAGATACGACCATATATTTACATATGAGTTCATGAAAAGCTTGCCATGCTGTGAGTATATTACAGGACATCATGCATGTGATTGTTTTTCTTATGTAAAACAGAATCATCTTGAAATGAAAAATGAAATGAAAATCACTTATTGTCACAAGTAGGCTTCAAATTAAGTGACTGTGAAAAGCCCCTAGTCGCCACATCCAGCGCCTGTTCGGGGAGGCTGGTACGGGAATTGAACCGTGCTGCTGGCCTGCCTTGATCTGCTTTAAAAGCCAGCTCTTTGGCCCTGTGCTAAACCAGCCCCAACTAATCTTCTGTTTGGTTGAGTCACTTATAAAAAACAAAAGTAGTCCTTTTTATTGGAGTTGTCAACAAAACAAGAAAAGGATAGCCCCAGGTAACAATGTACACCAGGTACAGCGCACAACAATAGCCAATGCAAGAATGGGAACAAATAAGATCTGATGAATCGGGGACAAAATCTCCAATATATTCCCTTCGTAAGACCCATCTGCACCAGGATACAGGCAACATCACAGGCCTACATCGTATCCATAGCTACAAAACAAAATGGCAGAAAGAAGAAAACAATATCCTGAGGATCCCAGAGCTGGGGCGGGTTCTCCGACACCCCCGACGGGCCGGAGAATCGCCGGGGCTGCCGTGAATCCCGCCCCCGCCGTGTCCCGAAGTCTCCACAACCAGAGATTCGGCGGGGGCGGGAATCGCGCCGCGCCGGTCGGCGGGCCCACCACCGCCAATTCTCCGGCCCGCGATAGGCCGAAGTCCCGCTGATGGAATGCCTGTCCCGCCAGCGTGGATTAAACCACCTTTTGAACGGTGGGACAAGGCGCGGGCAGGCTCCGGGGTCCTGGGGGGCCCCCCACGGTGGCCTGGCCCACGGTCGGGGCCCACCGATCTGCAGGCGGGCCTATGCCGTCGGGGCACACTTTTTCTTCCGCCTTCGCCATGGTCTTCACTATGGCGGAGGTGGAAGAGACCACCTCCCCTGCACCTGCGCGAGGATGACGTCAGCAGCCGCTGACACTCCCGCGCATGCGCGGACCCGCGTCGCCTGGCAAAGAACTTTTGGCCCGGCTGGCGTGGTGCCAAAGGCCTTTCCCGCCAGCCGGTGGAGCGGAAACCGCTCCGGCACGGGCCTAGCCCCTCAAGGTGAGGGTTTGGACCCTAAAGGTGCGGAGACCTCCGCACCTTTGGGGCGGCCCGACGCCGGAGTGGTTCCCGCCACTCCATCATGCCGGGACCCCCGCCCCGCCAGGTAGGGGGAGAATCCCGCCCCTGAAGAGGAAATTGACTCACACTCACAGCTCAAATCACAGTCTTCTCCAGGCCCAGGCCACAAGAGGTAAACGTGGTAATAACTGCAGGATGACAAGGGGAGGACCAGGGTTACCCATAGAATAAAAAGGATACACCCTTCTGGGAAGTAGTAGGATGCTGATCACTGATCCCGGAGCAGAGCTTGTCGTAATTTGGCACCATTGCCAAATAGAAAGTCAGGAGAACTAAGCCACAAAGGTTACCATCCACACTTAGCAACCCAGAACAGGAGAAACGACTGACCCGTCCCTAACGGGGAGCTACACAAGCCCCAGTCCTCAACAGGATAACACACTGTCTGCTTGGGCCTAGAAAGGGAAAGCGCTAAACAATATTCAGTCACTACCTCACACCCGGGGGGGTGGAGTGACCTTCCTCAAACATAGTGAGGACAGAACTAATGCTACCAACTCCACCCTTCTTCACGCTCCAGATCTGCTCAGCCTCCCACCAAGCATACATTAGGATAAAGAGACTGAGTACAAATCCTAAACTCAACATTCAGCATTATATGATATGAAGCTATCAAATCAGGATAACTAACTGTGCAGGACATCACACCAAAATTATTCACTTCCCTCAAGTAAATATATTGACAACATCAACAGACAATACAATTCTCAGGGAGCAAAGTCTAGGATAACATCCGAGACCGTCATCAGGATAAAGACTTCTCAACTACCTCACAAAGAAAGTAGAATCAAGGATAAAGCAGGATCAAAAATGATGAGCAATCTTCAGGATCTTTCATGAATACCAACGACAAAGCATGAAACATCATTGCTTCCAACATGCTGTCTCACTCAAAGCTGGGTGGCCAACAATCCAGGCTCCGGGAAGCAGGGGGGGGGGGGGGGTGATGAAGACCCAACGAACGATGTCAGCCATCCTTAACCCCTCTCGACCGACATCGGGAATAGGACCAGGTGTCAGGAGGCCAATCCAGCCCCGGCCGCGAAGACGGGATTAAATGTGCTCGATCAACAGTGCTCTCCCTGCAACAAGGACCTCCTGGTGTGCCTCCAATGCCTGCATGAAAACGCCTTGCGACTCTTGAAATTGGACTTTGATAACCTACGCCTCAGGGCCAAGACATGCAGACAGATTGATATCATCGTAAGCAGCCACCATCCGTACGTATACACTGGTCAGGGCAGGTGACCTTTCAAAAGTGGCTGTGTCACTGAAGATCAGGCCGCACCCCCAACTCCTTCCAGCTGCCATGGATCAATGAGGATTTAAGCATTTTTGTCCCGACTCAATAGTGCTAAAACACTGACCAACTAACCTTGGAACTTAGTTTTTACTATGTAGACTGTGATAACCCCCACAAGTATCATGGGGTATCGATCAATAACAGATGTCCCCGTGGCGCTCATGGAGTAAGAGGTTTGCGGGCAATGGGCCTAGTCACCCGGCTGGAGCTTGTAAACTCAGCCCTTTAAATTTCGGTCCGAATCTGGACTGGTAGTTCTGGTAGCCCCGGGCTGGGGCTTCATTGTTGTATGTCAAAGTATTTTGAGCTACAAATAAGCTAAGTTAACTTTCCACACCGTCTCTTCTGGATTACTACGTAAACCAAAAAAATACATTTTAAAAATGTGCACACATATTTTAAAAAATAGATTCAAAGGTGAGCTTAGCCGGAGGTTGCGGAAATGGGAAAGTAGGATGAAGTTTTCTATGACTCCGTTTGTGATTCATGATGGTTAATTTGATGATTTCATAGCTTCCTATTTTCAGCGCAGAATTTTGCATTTACAGGGCTTCACCTCATTGCCCCACGACCAATGTCAATGAATCCAAGTTTGCTCAGAAGTTTGGGAGTTCGGAAAAGTGCCCGAGGTGTGGACAGTCAGTTTATGCTGCTGAGAAAATTATTGGAGCTGGCAAGGTAATGGAAATCTCGAAAGTAATAGAAATTGGTATGCACTCTTTTCTGTTCTGGCTTTTTGTTTGCACAGTTATGCAAATTGAGGATAGAAGATAAAAATATTATTTAAAAATAGTCATACATTCCTTTTGTTCAAATGATTCAAATTATCCCACAATTCAAGTTTAAACTAAAGTGACACAGGAAGTTGCATTTTGCAAAATTTAATTTGAATTCATAATTTGAAATAAATAGATTGAGATTGAAAGGTGATTTTTATCTCGCAGAAACCAGAATGATGAAACCCTATTGTCTTCTATTGTGTTTTTTTTCTCCACATGGCCAAGACATTTTCTTTCCATCAGCCATATAATGGATAGAGTTTAAAGGAAGGCAAGCGATCAACGCTCCGCCAACTCTCGAATTTCCACTGACATTTATCTGATTTGCAAACAGCTCATCAGCCCAGCCAGGTGCAACACTGCAGTGACTGGAAGTGGTACTGAATGTCTGCCTGGGACTAAGCCCCAGGACCTTTGAAAAGATATGCCCTAGAGTCCCGGAATGGGAGGGTAGGGGTTGCTCTGGAAGGTTTGGAGGGCGATCCTGGGGCTCCAATGCCTTGTGGGGGCAGGAGGGGTCAAAGTCCAGAGCTCCAATGCCTTTTGAGAGGGGAGGGGTCAACTCTGAGGGGGCTTTCAAATGAGACCTCGCTTTCCACCCTGCCTACTCCCGCTCTTGCCAGCCTACAAATTGAGGCTGGGCAGGATAAAGTCCTTAAGTGGACACCTAAGGACCTTAATAGGTGAGAACCTGCCTGCCCAAATGTGAAATTGTATCTGGGTTTGGAGGAATCCCATCCATTCGATTTAATGACCAGCCACCTGCACCACTGCCTTGCCTCAGAACCTGCCCATTATACTTTTGTGCCATGAATAGCACTTCAGTGGTGCCAATGAAATTTGGTTCATGGCAGTAATCATTGTGAGCAGGATGAAAACTTTGACGGACTTGCAGTGTGGAAAGTACTGGCAAAAGTTTTTATAGTTTTAATTGATTAATTGCTCTGTGTTTGCCTACGTTAGGCCTGGCACAAGCTGTGCTTCCGCTGTGCTAAATGTGGTAAAGGCCTGGAGTCCACAACATTGGCTGACAAGGATGGCGAGATCTATTGCAAAGGTTTGATTCTGTTTTTGATTGTTAGCTGCAACTCCAAAGTTCCAGTCTTTGGAGAAAACTGAGACAAGTAAAATAATTCAGGTTCCTAACATTATCAGTCCATTGCCGGGATTTGTTTTTTGAGAACAAAGAACTGTAAGATATAATTCTCACAATTTGAGTTGGCAACACTTTCAGCTGCCAAATTGCTGTGCGTGCTGTAGAAATGTAGCTCAACAATGTTCTAACGTTCCTCCCCACCCAATTTTCACATCTTTCGCCTGTTAATGAGCAGCAACAACTTCAAAAGGGAGATGATGGTCTTGCCCTGTTCAGACTGAGGCAAAGACATTTTGAAATAAGGTTCCCACTTAGTATCTGAGTACTGTACCTCCTACGGTGGCAGGACCCTTTTTAATATACAATCCACAATCCCCGAACGTTCTGAAAAGTTCTCGCCAAGTGTACATTTTTTGCCATAAATGTTTTTGGGGTACCCGAAAGATGCACTAGGAAACCCCGCTCAGAAATTCCCAAGTAAACCTTTACATTGTACTGTGAACCATTCATAAAAGCGATTTAAAGCATTAATTTTGGATGGTTCCACCAGGGTTACTCAAATTTACACAGAAAAAGTTAGAAGAATTAAAACCTCTTCTATCCATAGAATCCCTACAGTGAAGAAGGAGACCATTCAGCCCATCGAGTCTGCACTGACCCTCCGAAAGAGCACCCTATCTCGGCCCACTACCCTGCCCTATCCCTATGACCACAATTATTGCAGGGCCAATCCACCTAACCTGCACATATTTGGACTCTGGGAGGAAATCAGAGCACCTGGAGGAAACCCACATAGACATGGGCTGGAAAGTGCAAATTCCCCACAGTCACCCAAGCCTGGAATCGAACCCGGTCCCTGGCTCTGTGAGGCAGCAGTGCTAACCACTGTGCCGCTATGCCTTCTGCATAACTATTTCAAAGACCCTGACCGATCCACGCACAGGCCTCTTCCCCCCACAGCCACCCCCCCCCCCCCCCACCCCCAACCCCACCCAACAAAGCGGGGTGCCAACTGTCTTCACCGACCTGACCAGATGGACCCCTCTCCTGACCTGACCTGAGACACCAGCCCCCCCACCTCCAATCCTTCCCATACCCCGAATTCTATCCACTGACCTTGGGCACCTTCCTTCTTCCTCGCCTGTCATTATCAGTTAGACCTTTCAACCTACCTGCTTTATGGCAGCTAGTGCAGCAAGAAAGGGGGCGTGGACTTCAGTAGCCAGCCTGTGAGAGTACTACCTTTCTTAGATCTTGGGAAATGGGTATGGAGTGGCAATCCGACGCTGATTGCCACTCCAAGCATGTTGAGGTCTTGGGTATTGCATGATTGAAACTTGGTCATTTAAATTTCTAAATGTGTCCTCTCATCTATGTTGAACAATTTTTCTGTGTATGTAATATATAGGCACACTGTTAATTTGGATGGACAGAACTGTTACTCTGAGTTAAAATACAGTATGGGAAATTTGCCCCATTATATTATCCTAATGTTGGAATCTTTTAACAGAATCATCTCTAAAAGATTGAGAATGTATACATTTCTGCACACTTGTCAAGTATCTGAAATAGTAATAATCTACATCTCTTGGTATTTTGCGTTAGTCTAAATTTCCTTTTTATCCATCCTCCAAATTCAATGAGCATTACTTGAAGTTCCTTAATAATGAATGATCTTCTGTACCTCATTTAGTGGTTATCCCTCAATGATCTTCTGTACCTCATCTAGTTGTTATCCAGTGAGGTTGGACAATAATCAGGCTGTCACAAGGGCTTGGCTTGGGACACAGCTAAATTAATTGAACATCTTACTGCCTCCTGAGCCCATTTATACAATTTGTTTCCATGGCCCTCCTATTCCACATGTCCAGTACCCTTTAGGTAAAGATATTCCACTTAACTTTCTTCTGGCGCCTGACATAACCTTTTAAAAATAAATTTAGAGTGCCCAATTCTTTTTTTTTTCCAATGAAGGGGCAATTTATCACAGCCAATCCCCCTACCCTGCAGATCTTTGGATTGTGGGGGTGAGACCCACGCAGACACGGGGAGAATGTGCAAACTCCACATGGACAGTGACCCGTGCCCGGGATCGAACCTGGGTCCTCGGAGGCGTGAGACAGCAGTGCTGACCACTGCACCACCGTGACGCCCAGCGCCTAACATAACTTCAACTTTTGGAATTAATCACTCTGGTTAACGAGTGGTGTGGATGTTGTTTTCATACAGTCATACATCTTTTAAATGAGTATTAAATAATTACAAAGTTTGTTTTTATCAGTATGCCTAATTCAAAGTTTCTATTCTTCCATAGCTTGTTACAGCAAAAACTTTGGACCTAAAGGATTTGGCTTTGGTCAAGGAGCTGGCGCACTCGCCAACACCCAGTGAAGCATAGCGAAAGTCTGAAACTGAAGCAAGCTACACTTCAATCCAATGTAGATCTTAGCTACAATGTATTTTCTGAATTTCAGTGTTCCATTAGTAGTAATAGTTCAGGTCACTACACTATATGTGTGTTATAAGCTGCAAATGTTTTCTAAAAATTCTGTATTGCTTTTCACAAGTTACTTCATATACTATATTTCTTTAATGGCACAGTGGTTATCCAGATCCAATAAACTAGTGTTTTCAGGTTAATATGACAAAATGGAAATGAATATGGTGCCAGAATTTAATTTTAGTGCATTGAATTCATTGGTGATGATTGGTTACATGGTCATTTGGATTTGCAAGGTAGATTGTGACGGTTATAATTCTTGCCCCTCCATACTTAGGTTTTGCTCTACACTATTCCACCAAATGGAATGGGGGTGGAGTTTTCCTGGGCAAGAGGAAGACAGTTTTTATGCGCATGGGAAGTTAAACTGAAATTGGTGTTGGGACCCAATCCAGGTTTCTGTTAGGTATAATTGAAGGCAAGTGAGCAACCCTTTGGATTTGTTGGCTGAGTTATTAACTTAACTAAAGAAACAAAATCTGTTTAACCATCATTTCTGGATTTCTCAGCCAGAAGACCTGTTTCCCAATCTGTCAGCAATTCACCGTTGATATCGGCATCCTCTTGTCCTCTAGTAACCATGCCTGGTCACCCTCAAGTGAGCAGTGAGAAGAGTATTTTCACTGAAATTGACAAGCTGGAAAGGCTTTGAGCAGTTACCCCAATCATTGCCATGGTCATGGAGAGACTACTGTCAAAGCACTTCTCTCAGAGAATCCAACTACTGCTTGACAGGTGATTGGCAATTGTTGGAAAGCATTTCACCTATCCTGCACCTTCAGCTACACTTCTCTGCTGCCAGCTTTTGCCACTGTATAAGAACAACTTATGCAGATGCACCTTGAACCTCTGAGGGGCAAGACACAATGCAACACTGCCTTCTCAGCCAAATGCCCCTCCACATGGCAGAGAGTAATGCTACTGAGATCCAGCGAGAGGGAGGGGAAACCCCCAACTAGAGGTCTGCAGGCAGATGATTTATTCTGTGTCTTCCAGAGGTTGGGATGCTACAACAGGTCTCTGCCTACATCTGCAGTCTCATGGAACAGGACTTCTTTGCAAGCAGAGCAGGTGAGTCTGCATTACTGGTGGCTGAGAAGTCGCCTGTCACTGTCGGGATATTGCCCTCCTCCCGAACCTCTGCTTCTTGGAAAGTTGTGTACTCTCTTCCTCTGTAAGGCGAGAAAGCAGAAGTGTGCGACTGATTTCAATGACTTGTGTGGAGAGGAAAAAACGACAGTGGCCAAAATCTCAGGTTGTTGCAATTCACTTTTCCCACCGGCGGTATCGGGTGACTACAATGGGAAATCCCATGGGCAAGTGGCGGGAGTACAGAATCCCACTGCCAGCGAACAGTGCACCGCCGCGAAACCTGTGAATGGTGGGACAGAGAATCCCACCCAGTATTTATGGCATGGGTGTGAGAGGACAAGAGCATGTGGATGAATGTTGGTAACTTAGATGGGACTGTGAGGCTCTTGGAGAGATGAATGAGTTGCGCTGCAAAGTGTATTGACCTGAGGAGTGTTGTGTATGAGAACACTAACAAATGCAGAGAGTGGGGTTTGGCACGTATCAGCTACACACCCTTCTAAACCCCCAGTCGTTTTGCTTATTACCATTAAGTCCCTCCTCCAAATAATGTAAAGTGTGACAATGGATAAAGTAAGTTTACTTAGATTTAGTTACTGAAGTAAGTTTTACCAACTGTGTTTTTATATAGTAATTTAATGGTCAAAGCTCATACAATGCTTACTAATGACTGAACAAGTTCACTGCGACAAGTACTTTGCTTTCAGGAGAATCCTCTTAAATTTTAAAATTGAGATCCTGGAAGATATATTTGGTTAAATTCCTGTGTTTCTCCTCCAGAGAATTAAGTGTAAATTTAGCTCCAGATAGATTGGACTGTAGATTTCTTATTCACAGACTATAATAGCATATAAAACTTTGCAAATAAAATGTCAGTTGTAGCTTGTAAGCAATGAATCTTTCTCTTTTAAAAAAAATAATTTTTATTAAAGGTTTTCATAAAATATCAATAACAAAATGAGAAAGAAAAAAGAACCCAACAGGGTTAAGTACAAAACACAATCTAAAAAGGCAACCCCCCAAACCCCTCCCCCCCGTACCTGAATAGTAAATTAACATTAACACCCCGAATTAAGACAGCAATGAATCTTTCTCAACATGCCCATATTTATTTATTTTATCATGTACATGAAAGCAATAGCTTCTAAAACTCATAAAACTTATTAAAAGCCTGCTGGACTCCTTCCACAGCAACCAGTTGTTTTATTTTTATGCATTTTGGTGCATGTTTTTTTAAAAGCCAATTTGGTATAACCGAGAAAGTATTTCAAAGTTTTTAATATTGAGCTAGAAACACATTGGGCTGGATTCTCCCGCCCCGTCCGCCGCAAGAACGCCATGGGTGAGCCACATACAATGGAGAACTCAATTGATGTCGGGCAGGATTCTTCAGTCGCTGGGCGGACGTGGCGGAGAGTCCCGCCCATTGTTAGCATAGGAAGGACGGACATTCCCTTCTGTGTTGAATCCTGCATGCAGGAAGGAACTGACTAAAACATGTCAATGTAGAAGGAGGGCGTTAGTTCACAAAATATCTTATATCCCTCGGGAGGGGGGCTGGGGAGAAGCTTTCCAAATGCTATTAATAATAATACAGCTTTGAAAAAATACATAAGGATTTTGGGGTGACTTGCCTATTGCTCTTTGTAGTGTGGTAGTATTTCTTTCTCTATAAAATGAATATAATTTTAAACTCTTGAACTCGCTGACTCCAATCTCTAGCTGATGAAGCTCAGCAATAGAGTGCGTGCCTTGTGTGTTAGATATCCAAGTTTCCAATCCTGGTGCCCCATTACATTCATGGAATTGTGGATTTAGGATTCACCACTTTTCCCAACCATGCCGACCTCACCACCCCCCGCCCTTGCCCCCCGTCAGACATTCTATAATGGGGGACATTTGATTGCTGCTCAACCGTGTGGGATCATGCCTTGTCTCATCACCCTGTGTGAACTTGTTAGAATTTATGATTTTGTGAAGTAAGTGATGCCTGCTTGTTATACTCAAACCCCCAAGAAAAGATACATGCAGAACCCACTGAGGTAGCAATTCATTATGGATGGTATATCTGGCCCATCTAGTTCTCCTTGCCTAATATTCATTCTATCGATTTCCGTGGAATTGGATAACAAATGGGGTATATAATGGGCAGGTGCCATAATGCCAATCTTCTACTGCAGCCCATGAAGAGTCTCTACTCCATCATGTTTTTTTTTTGTTTGATGCATTTAACAACCTTGGCGCTCATGAAAACATCTATTTGCAATGTCTAATCATTTTAAAAATGTTACTTTTAGGCAGGAATTTTGCCTTCCTGCGATATGTACCATATTACCATATATGTGCTTATGTAACAAATTAAAATAGACTTGCAGCCTGTGACAGCTAAATCACAATGTTTGTTTACTTTCATTGTGTGTCTCTCACTGCAGCAGATTTTAAGTAATAAAGAAATCAAATGGTACTTTGGGTTCCGTACTACAAAATACAAATGTTCCTCTTGATTTTATCGCAATATTATGGGCAACTGGGCCAAGCTTCAGTAATTTGCGTACAGTGTTACATCCAACAACTAGAGGATTTAAAACCCAGTTTGTACACTTCTCTACCCTTACACACCAAGTTGCCTCAACCCAGCTCAGTCCAAATTTGATGCAGATTGTATAATAGGAGGCCAGTAATAGTCAGAATCTTGGGGTTAGAAATAAATGTAAGGTCGTGGCTCAGAATGGAGATTGGCCACTGATCATAAAGAGCGCCTGACATTTAATTCCATTGACTGCAGTTGCTCTGCTGAACTGGCAGCTGATCTGAAATTGCTTGTTTTCTGTCGCCATTTGAGATGAATTTCTATCCCTCAATTGTTTTAAACATACTTGCAACGCTAATTAACTTGACCCCATCATTAATAAAGATACAGTTTAGCAAAGATAGAACTGCTGTTCACAATACATACACAGTAGTCACTATGTTCTGAAGTGAAGGAAAGTCCGATAAAACTGAATATAAGCAAAGTTACATCTATGTTCTTTGTCCTTATTATAGCAGAGGTCTATTAATAGTCTAATTGTCTAGTGCTGCACAAGAGGAAAGTCCAGGTTGTTATCTTTCAAATAATCACAGATGAATAACTTGAGTATCCCGCTACCTCTGTTTCTTCCCTTCTCGTCTCATATTCCTGATAGCCTACTTAACCCGGTTAGCTTAGTTGAAACATGTACATGCGTTATTAGCAGTACAGTTCAAGTTCAACATTTCACCCTTTTCAGTCAGCATTTACAGCACAGAAATAAGGTGACTTGCAAACATATCACATCTATTTTGTAAAGTTAGAAATAACTAATTAAGACTCTGTAAGAAGGCTTAATTTAAGTAACATTTCAGAGTAATAAGTACCCAAAGCACATGCTAAATTTTCCCAATCTGACTTCCTGTGCAGCTCGCTGTTATGTTTCATAACAGGAAGTCAGTAACCAATAGTCTTCTGTTAAGATCATTATCATCAGGAATTCCTGTTCTTAAATAGAAACCAAATGCAGTAGCTTTGAAAGTGACTGTGGCCATGACATCTGCGACGCAATGTTCCAAAATGAACCATGCTTTAAAGATTCTGCTTATAGATGCCATTTATACCTATTTAAATGTTCAAAATTTCTTCCCGCTATATTTTATATACTTATTTTGTTTCAAACATAAACGTAATTATGATGCACGATGGAATTTCAAATAATTTATATTCCAGGAATTCTTGTGTTCTGGCTGCATCTAGGACATTTTTTTTCCAGTTGTTATGCGTGTCTACTTTTATTAGTTGCCAATTAGAGGGATGCTGTTGCAGGGGAATAGGAGACTTTCCCAGTTTGCAATATCAATATTAAACATTTTCACATAGGCTGTGACCATGGGCGAAATTCTCCGTTATCGGCGGAAATTCCGCCGATCGGCGCAAAAAACGGCGCAAATCCCACTTGCGTCACGTCATAAAAATGGGCCGATAGCCTGCGGCCCGAAATGGGCTAGCAGCGACGTAACGGGATCCGCGCTTGTGCCGTGCAGCGTCATATGCGCTGCACGGCGTGACGGCTCATAAGGCCGCGCAGCTCCCCCCCACCCGACCAGAACAGCCGACCGCAACACCCGACTTGATGGCTGGCCGTCGCTCAGCCCCGAGGTTCGAGTCACGCGATGTGGAGGCGCTCCTGGATGCGGTGGAGCAGAGGAGGGACGCCCTGTATCCCGGGCACGGCCGCAGAGTTGCCCCACGCCACAGCCGGCGTCTGTGGAGGGAGGTGGCAGAGGCCGTCACCGCTGTGGCCCTAACACCACGGACAGGCACCCAGTGCCACAAGAAGGTGAACGACCTCGTCAGAGCAGCCAGGGTGAGCGTCCCCCATATCCCCCATATCCCCTCTCCCCCAAATCCCCCCCTCCCCCATATCCCCCCCTCCCCCATATCCCCCTCCCCCATATCCCCCCCTCCCCCATATCCCCCCTCCCCCATATCCCCCCTCCCCCCCATATCCCTCCCCATATCCCCCCTCCCCCATATCCCATATCCCCCATATCCCCCCTCCCCCATATCCCCCCTCCCCCATATCCCCCCTCCTCCATATTCCCCCTCCCCCATATCCCACATATCCCCCCTCCCACATATACCCCCTCCCACATATCCCCCCTCCCCCATATCCCATATCCCCCATATCCCCCCTCCCCCATATCCCCCCTCCCCCATATCCCCCCTCCCCCATATCCCCCCTCCCCCATATTCCCCCTCCCCCATATCCCACATATCCCCCCTCCCACATATCCCCCCTCCCACATATCCCCCCTCCCACATATTCCCCCCTCCCCCATATTCCCCCCTCCCCCATATTCCCCATATCCCCCCTCCCCCATATTCCCCCCTCCCCCATATTCCCCATATCCCCCCTCCCCATATCCCCCCTCCCACATATCCCCCTCCCCCATATTCCCCCCTCCCCCATATTCCCCCCTCCCCCATATTCCCCCCTCCCCCATATTCCCCATATCCCCCCTCCCCCATATCCCCCATATTCCCCATATCCCCCCCTCCCCCATATCCCCCATATTCCCCCCTCCCCCATATCCCCCATATTCCCCCCTCCCCCATATCCCCCCTCCCCCATATCCCCCATATTCCCCCCTCCCCCATATTCCCCCCTCCCCCATATCCCCCATATCCCCCCTCCCACATATTCCCCCCTCCCCCATATACCCCCTCCCCCATATTCCCCCCTCCCCCATATCCCCCCTCCCCAATATTCCCCATATCTCCCCTCCCCATATCCCCCCTCCCCCATATCCCCCCTCCCCCATATCCCCCCTCCCCCATATCCCCCCTCCCCCATATCCCCCCCCCCCATATTCCCCCTCCCCATATCCCCCCTCCCCCATATCCCCCCTCCCCCATATCCCCCCTCCCCCATATCCCCCATATCCCCCCTCCCCCATATCCCCCATATTCCCCCATATCCCCCATATTCCCCCCTCCCCCATATCCCCCATATCCCCCATATTCCACCCTCCCCCATATCCCCCATATTCCACCCTCCCCATATCCCCCCTCCCCCATATCCCCCCTCCCCCATATCCCCCATATTCCCCCCTCCCCCATATCCCCCATATCCCCCATATTCCACCCTCCCCATATCCCCCCTCCCCCATATCCCCCCTCCCCCATATCCCCCATATTCCCCCCTCCCCCATATTCCCCCCTCCCCCATATTCCCCCCTATCCCCCCTCCCCCATATCCCCCATATTCCCCCATCCCCCATATCCCCCCTCCCCCATATCCCCCCTCCCCCATATCCCCCCTCCCCCATATCCCCCCCTCCCCCATATCCCCCCTCCCCCATATCCCCCATATTCCCCCCCTTCCCCCATATCCCCCCTCCCCCATATCCCACATATTCCACCCTCCCCATATCCCCCCTCCCCCATATCCCCCCTCCCCCATATTCCCCCTCCCCCATATTCCCCATATCCCCCCTCCCACATATCCCCCCTCCCCCATATCCCCCCCTCCCCCATATCCCCCCCTCCCCCATATCCCCCCCTCCCCCATATCCCCAAGTGAATCCAGCCCTAACCTTAACCTCTGCAATGCACGCGCAACCGATGGCGTGCATTCATATACCTGCCTAACACTGTTGCCTTTTACCCCTGCCACCACCACCCCCCCCCCAGGAGAAGCGCGCACACAACAATAGGGAGCATGTGAGGACTGGAGGAGGGCCCGCTGATGAGAGGCCACTGACCGTACACGAGGAAAGGGCCCTGGAACTGGCTGGCGGACCTGAGGACCGGGAGGTTGCTGATGCAGAGGTCGGGGCCCCACGAGCAAGTGAGCCACCAACAGCCCGTCCCCATATCCCCCCTCCCCTATATCCCCCTCTCCCGTATCACCTGATCACTGCCTGATGTCTAACCATGCATGCTTCATTGTGTATCGCAGGACCAAACGTCCAGGCACCCATCCCCGCAGATGCAGACCGCCCGCAGGATGCCCCTCGGAGACCACGGGAGACGGAGAGACCCGCACCCTCCAGCATGCGACGCCCGCAGGATGCCCCTCGGAGACCACGGGAGACGGAGAGACCTGCACCCTCCAGCATGCGACGCCCGCAGGATGCCCCTCGGAGACCACGGGAGACGGAGAGACCCGAACCCTCCAGCATGCGACGCCCGCAGGATGCCCCTCGGAGACCACGGGAGACGGAGAGACCCGAACCCTCCAGCATGCGACGCCCGCAGGATGCCCCTCGGAGACCACGGGAGACGGAGAGACCCGCACCCTCCAGCATGCGACGCCCGCAGGATGCCCCTCGGAGACCACGGGAGACGGAGAGACCTGGAGCAACAGGGAGACGACACCCCCGTCACGTGCGGGAGCGACCACCCAGCGATGAGGGGGGCAGCCACAGGCCCCCGTCACATCCGAGCCAGGACACCACTATCCAGGACACCCCTACCCAGGACACCACTATCCAGGACACCCCTACCCGGGACAGCACTACCCGGGACAGCACTACCCGGGACAGCACTACCCGGGACAGCACTACCCGGGACAGCACTACCCGGGACAGCACTACCCGGGACACCCCTACCCGGGAAGACGAAATACCGGACAGTGACTCAGAGTGGATGGGTGGAGACGAACCCCCACCCCAAAGTGCCATGGACTCAGAGTGGGACGAAGAGCACGACACAACGCCACTGCTGTCACCAACACCCTCCACCATCGCAGAAACACTCACCACGGTTGGGCACTTTAGTGATGAGGCGTCTGGTACACTCACTGGTGCGCACAACACAGCCGTCCCGGTACAGCAGGTGGAGGTAGGAGCAGCAGAGGGACCGGGCGGTCGGAGGGCAGCCCAGGCCAAGCGAACATCTGCCGCCCAGATGGATCCCGGGTTCCTGCAGTTACCACACCCACACATAGATCCGATGCAACCACCGACACGGAGACGAGCGAATAGGGTGACGGGTGGCTTGCGGCGGCTGCGGTCGCAGGTGGAGGAGTCCACCCGCGTCCAGGAGCTGGGAGTGGTCCCGGTCATGCGTGCCACCCAGGCTGACACCGCACGGGTGGCGTCCGCGGTGGAGGCAATGGGTGCGACGGTGTCAGACATGGGGAACGGTTTGCGAGGCCTGGGGCCTTCCGTGCAGGCGGCGTCTGTGGCCCAGGAAATGGCTGCCCTCTCACAGGAGGCCATGAGCCAGTGCCAGCGCCAGATGGCAGAGGCGCTCAACGCCATAGCCCAGTCTCAGCACGCCATAGCCCAGTCTCAGCAGGCCATGGCCCAGTCTCAGCAGGCCATGGCCCAGTCTCAGCAGGCCATGGCCCAGTCTCAGCAGGCCATAGCCCAGTCTCTGCAGGCCATGGCCCAGTCTCTGCAGGCCATGGCCCAGTCTCAGCAGGCCATCGCTGAGGGCATCGGCGCCAGTGGCCATGTGCGAGCTGGCGTCGCACTGTCGCAGACAGGGTTCGACAACCCCCTGGGCTCCATGGCTGCAAACCTGCAGACCCCTGTCGATACCAGCACGGGCCTCCAGGACTGGCAGCGCCAGATGTCGGGGGCGCGTCGGATGGCCAGTCCGTTCGCATCCCCCACCCATGTAGAGGCCTGGGGGCCATCGGGCACCCCGAGGGAGGAGGAGGTGGTGTGGTCCGTCCCGGCTCCCTCTGTAGGGGAGGTCCCGGTACACCGCGACACTTCGGACTCCCCCCCTTCCGTCCCAGGTGCATCGGGTGGGCAACGGGCAGGACAGGCTGGCAGCTCGCCATCCCAGTCGCCCGGGCCGCAGCCTGGCCCATCTAGGCCAGGACGCCCCAGGAAACGGCCGCCAAAGGGATCCAGTGTCAGAGGGCAGGAATCACAGGAGTCCACCTCCAGTTCTGCTGTACCGTCTGGGGAACCACGTAGACGTAGTCAAAGGGCCCGTAAGGCCAAACAATTAGACACTGAGTAAGTTGGCACGGGTGCAGGGCACAGATGAGTTTTAGGCGCTAGGGCACGTGCATGAACTCCTTTGGTTATTAAAGTCAATGTTACACCTACCGAAGCTGCCTTTGTGCTCTGTCCAAAGTGTGCGGGGGTGTCATGTACGTTGAGCGCAAGTGTGTGTGTGAGGGGTGGTCTTACCTCAGCTCCAGGTGAGTCTGCCCCCTTCCCCCTGGGCCGCCATCAACATCCCCCGGGCAGAGGACGGGACCGTGCGCTGCAGTGTCACAGCCGCATGCAGGGATGGTCCGGGTGGATGGTGGTACTGTGGCCATGGGTCAGACATAGTCCAACGATGTAGAGCCAGGAGCTCATCGGAGGCGGGTTGTCATCATTCTCCATGGCCTGCGATAGACACGCGTCCACCCGCAACTGGGTGAGCCCGGCCCGTTGTGCCGCCGGTGGATCGGCAATTGGGAGTGGGGGGGTGGTGTGCATGCGGGTGGGGTGTGTGGGGTTGGGGAGGGGGGTGAGGGTGCTGGGTGGGTGGATGGGTGGGGGGTGTGGGTGGTCGGCTGTTGTCATGGTGTGCGGTCTGTGGCCATACTACCCGATTCCCACGCCCATCTAGTCAGTGAAGCGGGCGTCTATCAGTCTGTCCCGTGCCCGCTGGGCCAGCCGGTAATGGTGGACAGCCACCCGTCTGTGTCTACCCCGTCTGCCCTGACCATTGCCCCCATCCCCCTCATCTGGGGAGGACTGGGCCTCTTCCTGCTGCTCCTCCACTCCGCCCTCCTCTGCCTGCGGCACATCGCCCCTCTGCTGGGCTATGTTGTGCAGGACGCAGCACACCACAATGATGCGGCCGACCCTATCTGACCGATACTGGAGGGCGCCCCCAGAGAGGTCCAGGCACCTGAAACGCATCTTCAGCACGCCAAAGCACCTCTCGATCACTCCCCTTGTCGCTACATGGGCATCATTGTAGCGGTTCTCCGCCTCATTGCGTGGCCTCCGTATAGGCGTCATCAGCCACGATCGCAATGGGTAGCCCCTGTCGCCCAGCAACCAGCCCCTCAGCCGGGGATGGCGTCCCTCGTACATGCCGGGGATGGATGACCGCGACAACACGAATGAGTCGTGTACACTGCCTGGGTGACGGGCGCAGACGTGCAGGATCATCATGCGGTGGTCGCAGACCACCTGTACGTTCATCGAATAGGTCCCCTTCCTATTAGTGAACACGGCCCTGTTATCTGCAGGTGGCCGCACGGCGACGTGCATCCCATCGATCGCGCCCTGGACCATGGGGAACCCGGCAATGGCAGAGAAGCCCACGGCCCGGGCATCTTGGCTGGCCCGGTCCACGGGGAAGCGGATGTAGCGGTGCGCCATGGCATAAAGGGCATCTGTCACTGCCCGGATGCACCGATGCACCGATGTCTGCGATATGCCGGACAGGTCCCCACTCGGTGCGTGGAATGACCCCGTTGCATAAAAGTTCAGGGCCACCGTAACCTTGACGGACACGGGGAGAGGGTGTCCCCCGCCAGTGCCACGCGGTGACAGGTGTGCCAGCAGGTGGCAGATGTGTGCCACGGTTTCCCGGCTCATCCGGAGTCTCCTCCTGCATTCCCGGTCCGTGAGGTCCTGGTATGACTGCCGGGGCCGGTACACACGGGGCGCCCTCGGGTGCCTCCGTTGCCGTGGGGCCGCGACGTCCTCCTCCCCCTCCTCGTCCTGTCGGTCAGGTGTCCCTCCAGCCTGGGCGGCTGCCGCCTGCCCCTCTGCGGCAGCCTGCGCCGCCTCTCTGGCACGCTCCTCCTCCTCCTCCTCCTCATCCAGGGCAACATAGACATGAGCGGCTGCCACCACGGCGGCCAACATCGCTGGATGGTCTGAAAACATGACGGCCTGGTGGGGGGGAGGGGAACGACGACATGTCATCATTGCCCATATCCCCTCCTCCCCCCAGCCAGGTGGCATGGACCGCATGGGTCCAACTGTTGGAGGCTGGCACCTGGCCAGGTGGACCAACTCATTTGCCCTCCCATCACCCACCCCGGCACGGACCCCCCCCCCCCCCCCAACCTCCACCCCGGCACGGACCCCCTCCCCAACCCCCAACCTCCACCCCAGCACGGACCCCCCCCCAACCTCCACCCCAGCACGGACCCCCCCCCCCCCGACCTCCACCCCGGCACAGACCCACTCCCCAACCTCCACCCCGGCACGGACCCCCTCCCCAACCTCCACCCCGGCACGGACCCCCTCCCCAACCCCCAACCTCCACCCCAGCACGGACCCCCCCCAACCTCCACCCCGGCACGGACCCCCTCCCCAACCCCCAACCTCCACCCCAGCACGGACCCCCCCCCCAACCTCCACCCCAGCACGGACCCCACCCGACCTCCACCCCGGCACGGACCCCCCCCCCCCCAACCTCCACCCCGGCACGGACCCCCTCCCCAACACCCATCCCGGCACGGACCCCCTCCCCAACACCCACCCCAGCACGGACCCCCCTCCCAACCTCCACCCCGGCACGGATCCGCTCCCCAACCTCCACCCCGGCATGGACCCCCTCCCCAACCTCCACCACAGCACGGACCCCCCCCAACCTCCACCCCGGCACGGACCCCCTCCCCAACACCCATCCCAGCACGGACCCCCCCCCAACCTCCACCCCGGCACGGACCCCCCCCCCCCCCAACCTCCACCCCGGCACGGACCCCCCCCCCCCCAACCTCCACCCCGGCACGGACCCCCTCCCCAACCTCCACCCCGGCACGGACCCCCTCCCCAACCTCCACGCCGGCACGGACCCCCTCCCCAACCCCCGACCTCCACCCCAGCACGGACCCCCCCCCAACCTCCACCCAACCTCCACCCCGGCACGGACCCCCTCCCCAACCTCCACCCCGGCACGGATCCCCTCCCCAACCTCCACCCCGGCACGGACCCCCTCCCCAACCTCCACCCCGGCACGGACCCCCTCCCCAACCTCCACCCCGGCACGGACCCCTTCCCCAACCCCCAACCTCCACCCCTGCACGGACCCCCCCCCAACCTCCACCCCGGCACGGACCCCCTCCCCAACCCCCAACCTCCACCCCAGCATGGACCCCCCCCCAACCTCCACCCCAGCACGGACCCCCCCCCCCGACCTCCACCCCGGCACGGACCCCCTCCCCAACCTCCACCCCGGCACGGACCCCCTCCCCAACACCCACCCCAGCACGGACCCCCCCCCAACCTCCACCCCGGCACGGACCCCCTCCCCAACCTCCACCCCGGCACGGACCCCCTCCCCAACCTCCACCCCAGCACGGACCCCCCCCAACCTCCACCCCGGCACGGACCCCCCCCCCAACCTCCACCCCGGCACGGACCCCCTCCCCAACACCCATCCCAGCACGGACCCCCCCCCCCAACCTCCACCCCGGCACGGACCCCCTCCCCAACCTCCACCCCGGCACCGACCCCCTCCCCAACCTCCACCCCGGCACGGGCCCCCTCCCCAACCCCCAACCTCCACCCCAGCACGGACCCCCCCCAACCTCCACCCCGGCACGGACCCCCTCCCCAACCCCCAACCTCCACCCCAGCACGGACCCCCCCCCCCAACCTCCACCCCAGCACGGACCCCCCCCGACCTCCACCCCGGCACGGACCCCCTCCCCAACCTCCACCCCGGCACGGACCCCCTCCCCAACCCCCAACCTCCACCCCAGCACGGACCCCCCCCAACCTCCACCCCGGCACGGACCCCCTCCCCAACCCCCAACCTCCACCCCAGCACGGACCCCCCCCCAACCTCCACCCCAGCACGGACCCCCCCCCAACCTCCACCCCGGCACGGACCGCCTCCCCAACCCCCAACCTCCACCCCAGCACGGACCCCCTCCCCAACCTCCACCCCGGCACGGACCCCCTCCCCAACCTCCACCCCGGCACGGACCCCCTCCCCAACCTCCACCCCGGCACGGACCCCCTCCCCAACCTCCACCCCGGCACGGACCCCCTCCCCAACCCCCAACCTCCACCCCAGCACGGACCCCCCCCCCCAACCTCCACCCGGCACGGACCCCCTCCACAACCCCCAACCTCCACCCCGGCACGGACCCCCTCCCGGCACTCCCCCGGAGCCCAGCCTACTCTAACCACCCCCCCCCCCCCGCCGCACACACACACAAGCCGAGACACACCTCTCCTCAGGCAATCAGTCTGCGGCCACGCCATTTCCTGCCCAGAGCCAACCCCCCAGGCCGTCACTCACCTCCTCGCTGGCCGGCGTGAGCCTGGAGCACCGGGTCACGCCGATGAAAAGGAGGTTTGATTCACGTCGACGTGAACGGTCATCACGTCGACGGGACTTCGGCCCATCCGGAAGGGAGAATATCGGCAGGCCGAAAATCGGCTGCCTTGCGCAGACCCGTGACATTCTCCGCGGCAGCGGCGCCATTAACGCCCCGCCGGCTTTTCTCCCTTCGGAGACTTCGGCGGGGGCGGGGGCGGGATTCACGGCGGCCAACGGCCATTCTCCGACCCGGCGGGGGGTCGGAGAATGACGCCGCATAGATTTACTGCAGTGCAAGCTTTCCTGGACCCTGTCACCTGCCAGATAATTGCTGTAATATGCCTTTAGAATCCCTACAGTGCAGAAGGAGGCCTTTCGGCCCAACAAGTCTGCACAGACTCTTGGGAAAAGCACCCTACTTAAGCCCACGCCACCACCTATCCCTGTAACCCGAGGTAACCTGTTTGGACACTAACGGGGCAATTTAGCATGGCCAATCCACCTTACCTACACATCTTTGGACTGGGAGGAAACCGGAGCACCCAGAGAAAACACATGTGGACATGGGGAGAAAGTGCAAACTCCACACAGTCACCCGAGGCCATAATTGAACCCAGGTCCCTGGAGCTGTGATGCAGCAGTGGTAACCACGGTGCCACCGTTGCTATTCAGGAATAGCAACATGTCACAATAAGGGAAGTGGGTCATATTTCCATCATCAGTTTCACTTTCGTCTGCAGCAGAAAACCGACATCCTCAAGATTTCTGCCCATGTATATCTGTTCACATGTGCCTAGAATTAATAAATTAACAAACAACGGTCTGCACAGTTCCTTATGAGTGATCGGTGTCTTTATATCATCATAACACACACAACATGGTTGTGGTGAATGGTTACTTGGTTACTGTACCCTTAACACCATGTAGGTGATGCCCCTTTAAGACCGGGTTTGGAACCATGGGGGACTCTGCCTCTGACTCCGCCCACCAGGGAGCCATACATAAGGTGACACCCTGTAGATGGCACTCAGTAAGCACACGTCTCAGTCACTGATTAGTTCTCTGTTTATTAAAGCCTTCATTTACCATTCTACACTCTCGTGTCGTTATTGAGGGTACTACAATTTAATAAACAGATTACGTTAGGAGTGACGCTGGTCTCAAGCCTGAAAAGCTCAACCTGGAAGCACAGACACCGGAAGCCAAAGAAGTTTTTAAGTACTGGCTCTGCTGGTTTGAGACCTACCTGGAATCCTCGGAAACTCCCGTCCTAGGGCCTCACAAGCTGCGCCTACTCTTTTTTTTAAATATGTTTTATTGAAATTTTTTTCCCAAACAACAATTTTTCCCCTCTTACAAAGCAAACGCAACAATAACAATACAGAAATTTTTAACAATACACAAGTAACAAAACCCCTTTATCTTTGACCTAAACTAAACCCCCTCCCCCCTCCCGCCCCCCCCCCTTCCCCCTGGGTTGCTGCTGCTGGTCATCTGTCTTCCCTCTAACGTTCCCCTAGGTAGTCGAGAAATGGCTGCCACCGCCTGGTGAACCCTTGAGCCGATCCTCTCAGGGCAAACTTTATCTGCTCCAGTTTAATGAACCCCGCCATATCATTTACCCAGGCCTCCAGTCCGGGGGGTTTCGCCTCCTTCCACAGGAGTAGGATCCTGCGCTGGGCTACTAGGGACGCAAAGGCCACAACGTCGGCCTCTTTCGCCTCCTGCACTCCCGGCTCTTCCGCAACTCCAAGTAGAGCTAACCCCCAGCCTGGTTTGACCCGGGCCTTCACCACCCGCGAAATCACTCCCTTCCAATACCCTTCCAGTGCCGGGCACGCCCATAACATATGTGCGTGGTTTGCCGGGCTCCCGCCACACCTCCCACATTTGTCCACTCCAAAGAACCTGCTCAATCTTGCTCCCGTTATGTGTGCTCTATGTAGCACCTTAAATTGAATCAGGCTAAGCCTGGCGCATGAGGAAGAGGAATTTACCCTGCTTAGGGCATAAGCCCACATACCCTCCTCTATCTCCTCCCCTAGTTCTTCTTCCCACTTTCCTTTTAGTTCGCCCACCGACTCCTCCCCCTCTTCCCTCATCTCTCGGTAAATCTCTTACACCTTGCCCTCTCCGACCCACACCCCTGAAAGCACCCTGTCCTGTATCCCCTGTGTCGGGAGCAACGGAAGTTCCCTCACCTGTTGTCTAGTAAATGCCCTCACCTGCATATATCTCAAGTAATTTCCCCGGGGCAACTTATACTTTTCCTCCAATGCTCCCAAGCTCGCAAAAGTCCCATCTATAAATAAATCTCCCACCCTCCTAATTCCCAACTGGTACCAGCTCTGAAATCCTCCATCCATTCTTCCTGGGGCGAACCTATGGTTGTTCCTGATTGGGGACCCCACCAGGGCTCCCCGCACCCCTCTCTGTCGCCTCCACTGTCCCCAGATATTCAATGTTGCCGCCACCACCGGGTTCATGGTAAACTTTTTAGATGAGATCGGTAGCGGCGCCGTCACCAGCGCCTCTAAACTCGTCCCTTTACAGGACTTTCTCTCCAGTCTTTTCCACGCCGCTCCCTCACCCTCCATCATCCATTTACGTATCATTGCCACATTGGCGGCCCAATAGTAATCGCCCAAGTTCGGTAGTGCCAATCCTCCTCTGTCCCTACTACGCTGAAGGAACCCCCTCCTTACTCTCGGAACTTTCCCTGCCCACACGAAGCTCGTGATGCTCCTGTCTATTTTATTAAAAAAGGTCTTGGTGATTAGTATAGGGAGACATTGAAATACAAATAAGAACCTCAGGAGGACCATCATCTTAATTGCTTGCACCCTGCCCGCCAGCGATAAGAGGCTGCATGTCCCACCTCTTGAAGTCCTCCTCCATTTGTTCTACCAACCGTGTCAGATTAAGTCTGTGCAAGGTTCCCCAGCTCCTAGCGATCTGAATCCCCAGGTATCGGAAGTTTCTTTCCACTTTCCTTAGAGGCAAGCCTTCTATCTCTCTATTCTGGTCCCCTGGATGTATCACAAATAATTCACTCTTCCCCATGTTTAGCCTATACCCCGAGAAATCCCCGAACCCCCTCAAAATTCGCATAACCTCTATCATCCCCCCCGCTGGGTCCAACACGTATAACAATAGGTCATCCGCGTATAATGAGACTCGGTGTTCTTCTCCCCCTCTAATCACCCCTCTCCATTTCCTGGAGTCTCTCAACGCCATGGCCAGAGGTTCAATTGCCAACGCGAACAACAATGGAGACAGCGGGCATCCCTGTCTTGTTGCCCTATATAGTCGGAAATACTCCGATCTATGTCGACCTGTAACTACGCTTGCCGTTGGAGCCCCATAAAGAAGTCTAACCCAGCTAATAAACCCGTTCCCAAACCCAAAACTCCTTAACACTTCCCATAAATACTCCCACTCCACCCTATCAAATGCCTTCTCTGCGTCCATTGCCGCCACTATCTCTGCCTCCCCCTCCACTGGGGGCATCATTATCACCCCTAATAGTCATCGCACGTTAACATTCAGTTGTCTCCCTTTTACAAACCCTGTCTGGTCTTCGTGCACCACCCCCGGGACACAGTCCTCTATCTTCGATGCCAGTACCTTTGCCAACAATTTGGCGTCCACGTTCAATAATGAAATAGGTCTATAGGACCCGCACTGCAACGGATCTTTATCCCGCTTCAAAATTAACAATATCGTCGCCTCCGACATCGTCGGGGGTAGAGTCCCCCCTTTCCTGGCCTCATTGAACGTCCTCACCATCAACGGGGCCAACAAGTCCACATATTTCTGTAATACTCCACTGGGAACCCGTCTGGTCCTGGGGCCTTCCCTGCTTGCATGCTTCCCAGTCCCTTAATAACCTCGTCCACCCCAATCGGTGCCCCCAGGCCTACCACCCCCCGCTCCTCCACTTTCGGGAACCTCAATTGGTCCAGGAACTGCCGCATCCCCTCCTCTCCCTCTGGGGGTTGAGACCTATACAGTTCCTCATAGAAGGTCTTGAACACCTCATTTATCTTTCCTGCCCTTCGCATCGTGTCTCCCCTTTCGTCTCTAATTCCTCCCATCTCCCTCGCTGCTGCCCTCTTTCGCAATTGATGAGCCAACAGGCGACTAGCCTTTTCCCCATATTCATACCTCCTCCCCTGTGCCTTCCTCCACAGTACCTCCGCCTTTCTGGTGGTCAGAAGGTCAAATTCCGTCTGGAGTCGTCTCCTCTCCCTGTACAATTCCTCCTCCGGGGTCTCTGCAAATTCCCTATCCACCCTTAAAATCTCCCCCAGTAATCTTTCCCTTTCCTTGGCCTCTGTTTTCCTTTTGTGGGCCCCAATGGAGATCAGCTCTCCTCTGACCACCGCTTTTAGTGCTTCCCATACCACTCCCACAGGGACCTCGCCGTCGTCATTGACCTCCAGGTATCTCTCAATACACCCCCGCACTCTTGCACACACTCCCTCATCCGCCATCAGTCCCACATCTAATCGCCAGAGTGTTCTCTGCTCCCTTTCCTCTCCTAATTCCAGGTCCACCCAATGTGGGGCATGATCCGAAACCGCTATGGCTGAGTACTCAGCTTCTTCCACCCTAGAGATCAACGACCTTCCCAAAACAAAAAAATCTATCCGGGAGTACACTTTATGGACGTGGGAGAAGAAGGAAAACTCCCTAGCCTAGGTCTAAGAAATCGCCATGGATCCACTCCCCCCATTTGGTCCATAAACCCCTTAAGTACCTTGGCCGCTGCCGGCCTTCTTCCGGTCCTTGAGCTGGATCTATCTAGCCCCGGGTCCAGCACCGTATTAAAGTCCCCTCCTAAAATCAAGTTTCCTACCTCCAGGTCCGGTATACGCCCCAGCATCCGTCTCATAAATCCCGCATCGTCCCAGTTTGGGGCATACACATTAACCAACACGACCTCCATTCCCTCCAGCCTGCCACTCACCATTACATATCTACCTCCGCTATCTGCTACGATGTTCTTTGCTTCAAATGCTACCCGTTTCCACACCAAAATGGCCACCCCTCTATTCTTTGCGTCCAGTCCTGAGTGGAACACCTGTCCCACCCATCCTTTCCTTAGCCTAACTTGGTCCGCCACCTTTAGGTGCGTCTCTTGGAGCATAACCACGTCTGCCCTTAGTCCTTTCAAATGCGCGAGCACTCGGGCCCTTTTTATCGGTCCGTTCAGGCCTCTCACGTTCCACGTGATCAGCCTCACTGGGGGCTACCTGCCCCCCTCCCGTGTCGACTAGCCATTACCTTCTCTCGGCCAGTCCCATATCCCGCCTCCGCGCTCCCGCTCGCTCCCCCAGCGTCGCACACCATCCCCGCCCACCCACTCTTTAGCCATTTCCTTTTGGATTTCCGCAGCAGCAACCCAGTTGTCCCCCCCCCCCTCCCCCTTCCTCCCCCCCTCCCCGCTAGATCTCTTTCTAGCATGATTGCTCCCCCAATATTACTTCCGTAAGTCAGCTGACTTCAACTGACCCCGGCTACTCCTGCTCACTCCTCGACCACCCCGTGTGGGGAACTCCCATCCGCCTTGCGCCTGTCTTCCCGCCTTATTCTTTCTGGCGCGGGAACATCCCTTTACCTGACCCGCCTCTTATGGCGCAGCTCCCTTTCCCCTCCCCATCCCCTTCCCCATTCTCCAAATATGTCCCGTCTTTCCCCCCTCACCGGCGCCCACATTTCCCCAATGTCTCCCCCCTTCCCAATTTACTTCTCAATTAACTTCAACCATAACATTAACAATAACATTTCCTGCAGCATCAGTCCCTCAGTTCCGATCCAATTTCTCTTCTTTGATGAAGGTCCATGCTTCATCCGCCGTCTCGAAATAATGGTGTCTCTCCTGATACGTGACCCATAGTCTTGCCGGCTGCAGCATCCCACACTTCACCTTCCTTTTATGCAACACCTCTTTGGCTCGGTTGAAGCTCGCCCTCCTTCTCGCCACCTCCGCACTCCAATCCTGGTATACCCGTACCACTGCATTCTCCCATCTGCTACTCCGCACCTTTTTAGCCCATCTCAGGACCTCTTCTCTATCCTTAAAGCGGTAAAATCGCACGATTATCGCCCTGGGTGGTTCTCCCGCTTTTGGTCTTCTCGCCGGAATCCGATTTGCCCACTCCGCCTCCAAGGGGCCCGTAGGGGCCTCAGCACCCATCAGTGAGCTCAGCATCGTACTTGCGTACGCTCCACAGTCCACTCCTTCCACACCCTCAGGGAGACCCAGTATCCGAAGGCTCTTCCTTCGCGCTCCATTTTCTAGGGCTTCGATCCTTTCAGTACACTTTTTATGAAGTGCCTCGTGCGGCTGTGTCTTAACCGCCAGGCCCAGGATCTCGTCCTCAATATCTGTCACCTTCTGCTCCACCACGCGGAGCTCTGTCTCCTGGGTCTTTAATGTCTCCTTGAGCCCCTCAATTGCCTGTAGCAACGGGGTCAGCACCTCCCTCTTCAGCAGCTCCACGCACCGTCTCACAATTTCATCCTGCTCAGGCCCCCATGTCGCCTGCGCTTTCTCCGCCGCCATCTTGTACTTCTCTCTTTCTGACCCTTTGGTCGACGATTCCTCTCGCTGCAGCCGCCGCCGCCGTTTTTTTCCTCCTTCGTTTGGGGGGGACTCCCTTCTCACACACCCCACACCGGGTTGCGTCGTCGAAAAATTCCCCGTTGGGGCTCTTAAAAGAGCCCGAAGGTCCGTCGGAGCTGGAGCCGCCGAAGCGTGCGGCTAGCTAGGCATCACCGCAACCGGAAGTCCCTTCAGTGGCCTTGATGAGGTCTTTTCACAGTTGTTCCCTCTGCTGCTAGAATTCACCTTTGATACAGGCCCTCAGGTCAGCTTGCAGCTTTAAGCTTGCCCTTCCCCCGCCTGCATGCTGGAAGAGGCCCTGTTTATCCTGCAGTTGCAGCCAAATCTTTTACTGTTTCTGCCGTGTCTGGCAACCCAGAGACATACCCTTCCTGGGGGACACTGTCGGGGGAATATTGCAGCCTTCTTCCCACACCGGGAAATGTCAAACAAAGTCCGTTCCAAGCAGGAGCTGCCGAATATGCGACCTAGCTCTGCATAGCCGCACCCGGAAGCCAAGCTGTGCCTACTCCACGCCCGGGTGAGCCATAGAATCTCCGCCATGATTGAGAAAGCGACCACTTACGATGACGCAATTGAGATCCTGCAAACGTGTTTAATCAAACCCATAAACGAGGTACATGCACGGCACCTGCTCTCCATCTACTGGCAGCGGTCAGGGGAAACACTAGACGAGTACGTGGAAAAGCTTACCGTGCTCGCCAGGAACTGTAATCATCAGGACGTGATGGCGGAAGTCCACATGAACCTGCACATCCGAGACGCGTTCGTGTCCGGCATCCGTTCCACCTATATCAGTCAGCGACTCCTCTAAAATGGAGCAAAAGACCTTCAGGACACGGTAACGCTCGCCACCTCACTGGAAGTGGCCCACCACAACCTAGGCATGTACCCCGCGGACCCTGTGAGCCCCCCTCGGACTTTCCCAGACTCAGCCACGCTACGGGCCTGCGCCGTGCGCGACCCACCCAGACCGGGGGCACACCGTGCTATTTCTGTGGGCAGGGCCAGCACCCACGTACATGCTGCCCAGCCCGCTCCGCCATCTGCAGCGACTGCGGGAAGAAGGGGCATTTCGCGAGGGTCTGCTTGGCCAGGCCCAAGGCCCAGAAACAAAAAGATCACCAGGCCCGAAAATGAAGCTCACAGGCCCGTAGGCCCCGCAACGGGCTGCGCACCGGCCAGACATGCCCCTTTCTGACGTGTCATCGGCCTCGTGCGAATCATGGGGGCGGCCAGCTTGGCGGTGGCCATCTTCTAGACCTGACACGTGCAACCGACGGCGGAGGCCATTTTGTGAATCCAACTCGGCTGAGGATTCTGACTACCCGCAACTGGGAGCAATCACCCTCGACCAATCATGGCCAAAGCACCTGCAGAATTCCATGATGCAGGTCCAGATCAACGGGCGCGACATTCCCTGCCTCTTCGACTCCGGGAGCAAGGAGAGCTTTATCCACCCAGAAACGGTAAGGCGCTGCTCCTTGCTCACCTCCCGCCTCCCAAACCATAGCCGTCGCCTCCGAGTCCCACTCGGTCCAAATCAAGGGGTATTGTATTGCGGATCTCGCGATCCAGGGCACCGAATACGTTCGCTTCAAGCTCGATATCCTCCCTCACCTCTGCGCCCCTCTGCTGCTCGGTCTGGATTTCCAATGCAGCCACCGAAGCCTGACCCTGATGTTCGGCGGACCCTTGCCCCCCCCCCCTCACGGTATGCATCCTTGCAAAACTGAAAGTTGCACCCCCCTCACTATTCGCAAACCTCACCCCTGACTGTAAGCCCATCGCCACCAGGAGCCGGCGATACAGTGCCCAAGATATGACTTATCAAGTCAGAGGTCCAGCGTTTACTGGCAGAGGGTGTCATTGAGGCTAGAAACAGCCCCTGGAGAGCACAAGTGGTGTAGTACGGTCTGGGGAAAAGAAACGGATGGTCGTGGACTACAGCCAGACCATTAACCGCTTCACGCAGCACGATGCGTACCCCCTTCCCCGCATAGCAGAGATGGTCAATCAGATCGCTCAATATCGTGTGTTCTCCACTGTTGACCTCAAATCCAACTACCACCAGCTCCCTATCTGACCGAAAGACCGCCCCTATACTGCTTTCGAAGCTGCCGGCTCTTTCACTTCCTCAGGGTCTCTTTCGGCGTCACAAATGGGGTCTCCGTCTTCCAGAGGGCGATGGACCAAATGGTGGACCAGTACGGCCTGCGGGCTACTTACCCGCACTTGGACAATGTCACCATCTGCAGCCATGATCAGCAGGACCACAACGCGAACCTTGAAAAGTTCCTCCACACCGCCCGGGCCCTCAACCTGCCCTACAACGAGGAAAAATGCGTTTTCCATACAACCCGACTAGCCATCCTCGGCTACGTCATGGAAAACGGGGTCCTTGGTCCCGTCCCTGACCGCATGCGCCCCCTTAAGGAACTTCCCCTTCCCCGTAGCTTCAAGGCCCTCAAACGGTGCTTGGGGCTTTTCTCCTATTACGCTCAGTGGGTCCCCAGATATGCGGACAAAGCCCGCCCACTCATAAGGACCACGACATTTCCCCTGACGGCTGAGGCCCGGTCGCCCTTCAGTTTCATCAAGGCCGACAACATCAAGGCCGCTATGCACGCGGTGGATGAAAACATTCCTTTCCAGGGAGAGAGTGATGCGTCAGACATCGCCCTGGCTGCTACCCATTACCAGGCAGGCAGGCCAGTAGTATTCTTCTCCTGGACACTCACCGCCTCCGAGATTCGGCACTCTGCAGTCGAAAAGGAGGCACAAGCCATTATGGAGGCTGTGCGGCACTGGAGGCACTACCTAGCCAGTAGGAGGTTCACCCTTGTTACCGATCTACAGTCGGTAGCCTTCATGTTTGATAACGCACAACGGGACAAAATTAAAAATGATAAAATCTTGAGGTGGAGGATCGAACTCTCCACCTGCACGTACGATATCAAGTATCATCCTGGGGAGCTCAACTAGCCCCCAGATGCCCTGTCCGCGGCACATGCGCCAACGCGTAGGAGGATCCCCTGCGGGCTATCCATGATGACCTCTGTCACCCGGGGGTTACCCGGCTCGCCCACTTTATCAAGTCCCGCAACCTACCTTACTCCACCAAGGAGGGCAAGGCCATGACCAGGGCTTGCCAGATCTATGCGGAGTGCAAACCGCACTTCTACCGGCTGGACAAGGCTTGCCTTGTAAAGGCCTTGGGCCCTTTGAGCGACTAAGCGTGGACTTCAAAGGCCCCCTCCCGTCCACCAACCACAATATCTACTTCTGAACTGTCATCGACGAGTTCTCCCGCATCCCATTCGCCGTTCCCTGCCCCAACATGACCTCGGCCACCGTGATAAAGGCACTTCACAGCACCTTCATCCTGAATGGTTTTCCCGCTTACATCCACAGCGACCGGGGTACATCGTTCATGAGCGATGAGCTGCGTCAGTATCTGCTCAGCAAGGGCATCGCCTCGAGCAGAATGACCAGTTATAACCCGCGGGGAGACGGACAGGTGGAGAGTGAGAACGCGACAGTTTGGAAGGCTGTCCTTCTGGCCCTACAGTCGAGAAGTCTCCCAACCACCCGCTGGCAGGAGGTCCTACCCAATGACCTCCACTCCATTAGGTCGCTCCTCTGCACGGCCACGAATGAGAACCACTTGTTTGTCTTCCCCAGGAAGTCCACCTCCGGGGTCTCGCTTCCACCGTGGCTGACGACTCCAGGACCTGTTCTTCTCCGGAGGCACGCGAGGAGCCATAAAACGGATCCCCTGGTTGAGCGGGTTTGATTGCTACATGCGAACCCCCGATACGCCTACGTCGAGTACCCCGACGGCAGGCAAGACGCGGTTTCCCTCTGGGATCTGGCACTGGTTCCCCTACTACTGAGGCCCCCCCTCCCGCGGGACCTGGCACCCGCTGGTTCCCCCACTGATGCCCCCCCCCCCCCCCCCGGGAATCCCACCCCGTCAGTAGACACCGACCGCCCCCCCCCCCCCCCCCCACTCCCCCGCCAGCGCCGGCACCGCTACCCCCAGCCCCAGCTATTCACCCAGCTATTCCCCTTCCCCCCAGCCCCTACCCCGACCCGGACCAAAGCTCCGACCACCGGGCTCCCGGATGTACTCTCACCAAAGACGTCCGTGTCCGCCGCACCACCGCCTGAACTGGTCGACCAGGACGATCCGGCCGCCGAAAAGGCTAGACATGTGATTCCACTTCACCCCCGACGGAGATTGCGTTTTTTTTAAAACAGGGGGTTAATGTGTTGAATGGTTACTGTACCCTTAACACCATATAGGTGGAGGCGAGGGAGAGACACAGAGAGAGAAGATGTCCGGCCAGGAAGGAGGCAAGAAGAAACCATTGAAACAGCCCAAAAAATCAAGCAAGGACGTGGATGAGGACGATCTTGCTTTCAAACAGAAAAAGAAGGAAGAGCAGAAAAAGCTTGACGAGATGAAAGCAAAAGCTGCAGGCAAAGGGCCACTTAGTACTGGGGGCATCAAAAAGTCAGGCAAGAAATAACGAGCACGGGAATGTCCAAGATGAATTAAGTCGACGCTGCATCACTTGTCTATCTTCAGAGGGCAGAGGACTACATTTGCAACCTGCTTTTTGTTATTTTCTGTTTCAGCTTTTGACCTTTCCCTGTAAATTGTATATTTGTTGAAAACACCAATAAAGTTTTCTCCTGTTTAAAAAAAAAACACCATGTAGGTGATGCCCCTTTAAGACCGGGTTTGGAACCCTGGGGGACTCTGCCTCTGGCTCCGCCCACCAGGGAGCCGTATATAAGGTGACGCCCCATAAGTGGCACTCAGTAAGCACACGTCTCGGTCAGTGACTAGTTCTGTTTATTAAAGCCTTCATTTACCATTCTACACTCTCGTGTCGTTATTGAGGGTACTACAATGTGTGCAGTGGTGGTTCCGTCTAAAAGACATAATGCTCATTCTGGCAACAAGATTAACTGCAGGTACAACATGTTAAATCACGTTATATGGCACAAGACAACCCTTGAGGTTCTGCTCAGATAGTAACAAAACTGCAACGTCCAAGAGTGTTGAAAGCTCAGCGTGGTGAATGCACAGAAATGCTTTGAAGTCAGTGCACAGACACTACTCTGGTAAAGAGCAGATGGAAACCTTGTGGTGAGTAGGACAGCGCATTGAGAGGAGCAGCTCCGGTTTAGCTCAGTCAACAAAGGTGAGTGACCAGGGTGTGGGCTGGATCAATAGCAAGCGAGGGAGAGGCCAACAAAACAGAAAACAAAACCATCATAAAAATCGGACGATAGAATACTATAGGACTATAAATATCCTGGCCGCGAGGTTTGCCAGTGTCACACGGGAGGGTTTAAACGAGTATGGCAGGGGGGTGGGCATGGGAGCAATAGGTCAGAAGGTGAGAGCATTGAGGGAGAACTAGGGAATAGGGACAGTGGGGCTCTGAGGCAGAGAAGACAGGGAGAAGTTGCTGAACACAGCGGGTCTGGTGGCCTGAAGTGCATATGTTTTAATGCAAGAAGTATTACGGGTAAGGCAGATGAACTTAAGAGCTTGGATTAGTACTTGGAACTATGATGTTGTGGCCATTACAGAGACCTGGTTGAGGGAAGGGCAGGATTGGCAGCTAAACGTTCCAGGATTTAGATGTTTCAGGCGGGATAGAGGGGGATGTAAAAGGGGAGGCGGAGTTGCGCTACTGGTTCGGAAGAATATCACAGCTGTACTGCGGGAGGACACCTCAGAGGGCAGTGAGGCTATATGGGTAGAGATCAGGAATAAGAAGGGTGCAGTCACAATGTTGGGGGTTTACTACAGGCCTCCCAACAGCCAGCGGGAGATAGAGGAGCAGATAGGTAGACAGATTTTGGAAAAGAGTAAAAACAACAGGGTTGTGGTGATGGGAGACTTCAACTTCCCCAATATTGACTGGGACTCACTTAGTGCCAGGGGCTGAGATGGGGCGGAGTTTGTAAGGAGCATCCAGGAGGGCTTCTTAAAACAATATGTAGACAGTCCAACTAGGGAAGGGGCGGTACTGGACCTGGTATTGGGGAATGAGCCCGGCCAGGTGGTAGAAGTTTCAGTAGGGGAGCATTTCGGTAACAGTGACCACAATTCAGTAAGTTTTAAAGTACTGGTGGACAAGGATAAGAGTGGTCCTAGGATGAATGTGCTAAATTGGGGGAAGGCTAATTATAACAATATTAGGCGGGAACGGAAGAACAGAGATTTGGGGCGGATGTTTGAGGGCAAATCAACATCTGACATGTGGGAGGCTTTCAAGTGTCAGTTGAAAGGAATTCAGGACCGGCATGTTCCTGTGAGGAAGAAGGATAAATACGGCAATTTTCGGGAACCTTGGATAACGAGAGATATTGTAGGCCTCGTCAAAAAGAAAAAGGAGGCATTTGTCAGGGCTAAAAGGTTGGGAACAGACGAAGCCTGCGTGGAATATAAGGAAAGCAGGAAGGAACTTAAGCAAGGAGTCAGGAGGGCTAGAAGGGGTCACGAAAAGTCATTGGCAAATAGCGTTAAGGAAAATCCCAAGGCTTTTTACACGTACATAAAAAGCAAGAGGGTAGCCAGGGAAAGGGTTGGCCCACTGAAGGATAGGCAAGGGAATCTATGTGTGGAGCCAGAGGAAATGGGCGAGGTACTAAATGAATACTTTGCATCAGTATTCACCAAAGAGAAGAAATTGGTAGATGTTGAGTCTGGAGAAGGGTGTGTAGATAGCCTGGGTCACATTGAGATCCAAAAAGACGAGGTGTTGGGTGTCTTAAAAAATATTAAGGTAGATAAGTCCCCAGGGCCTGATGGGATCTACCCCAGAATACTGAAGGAGGCTGGAGAGGAAATTGCTGAGGCCTTGACAGAAATCTTTGGATCCTCACTGTCTTCAGGGGATGTCCCGGAGGACTGGAGAATAGCCAATGTTGTTCCTCTGTTTAAGAAGGGTAGCAAGGATAATCCAGGGAACTACAGGCCGGTGAGCCTTACTTCAGTGGTAGGGAAATTACTGGAGAGAATTCTTCGAGACAGGATCTACTCCCATTTGGAAGCAAATGGACATATTAGTGAGAGGCAGCATGGTTTTGTGAAGGGGAGGTTGTGTCTCACTAACTTGATAGAGTTTTACGAGGAGGTCACTAAGATGATTGATGCAGGTAGGGCAGTGGATGTTGTCTATATGGACTTCAGTAAGGCCTTTGACAAGGTCCCTCATGGTAGACTAGTACAAAAGGTGAAGTCACACGAGATCAGGGGTGAGCTGGCAAGGTGGATACAGAACTGGCTAGGTCATAGAAGGCAGAGAGTAGCAATGGAAGGATGCTTTTCTAATTGGAGGGCTGTGACCAGTGGTGTTCCGCAGGGATCAGTGCTGGGACCTTTGCTCTTTGTAGTATATATAAATGATTTGGAGGAAAATGTAACTGGTCTGATTAGTAAGTTTTCAGACGACACAAAGGTTGGTGGAATTGCGGATAGCGATGAGGACTGTCAGAGGATACAGCAGGATTTAGATTGTTTGGAGATTTGGGCGGAGAGATGGCAGATGGAGTTTAATCTGGACAAATGTGAGGTAATGCATTTTGGAAGGTCTAATGCAGGTAGGGAATATACAGTGAATGGTAGAACCCTCAAGAGTATTGAAAGTAAAAGAGATCTAGGAGTACAGGTCCACAGGTCATTGAAAGGGGCAACACAGGTAGAGAAGGTAGTCAAGAAGGCATACGGCATGCTTGCCTTCATTGGCCGGGGCATTGAGTATAAGAATTGGCAAGTCATGTTGCAGCTGTATAGAACCTTAGTTAGGCCACACTTGGAGTATAGTGTTCAATTCTGGTCGCCACACTACCAGAAGGATGTGGAGGCTTTAGAGAGGGTGCAGAAGAGATTTACCAGAATGTTGCCTGGTATGGAGGGCATTAGCTATGAGGAGCGGTTGAATAAACTTGGTTTGTTCTCACTGGAACGAAGGAGGTTGAGGGGAGACCTGATAGAGGTCTACAAAATTATGAGGGGCATAGACAGAGTGGATAGTCAGAGGCTTATCCCCAGGGTAGAGGGGTCAATTACTAGGGGCATAGGTTTAAGGTGAGAGGGGCAAGGTTTAGAGTAGATGTACGAGGCAAGTTTTTTACGCAGAGGGTAGTGGGTGCCTGGAACTCGTTACCAGAGGAGGTGGTGGAAGCAGGGACGATAGTGACATTTAAGGGGCATCTTGACAAATACATGAATAGGATGGGAATAGAGGGATACGGACCCAGGAAGTGTAGAAGATTGTAGTTTAGTCGGGAAGTATGGTCGGCACGGGCTTGGAGGGCCGAAGGGCCTGTTCCTGTGCTGTACATTTCTTTGTTCTTTGTTCTTTGAATGTTGCGATTATAATGGGCAGAGATTTGGGAAAACGTAGGTGAGTAGATACAGCGGCACACATCCCAGGTACTATAGGAGAAGGAAGGTCAAAGGGATATTGTCCAAGTATCCACAATATTCTCCAGTTTAAATTGGAAAGTAGCTGCCCTACTATTGGAATTCAAAATGTTTAAGCAGCATACAGAGCAATGGACTGCAATTTTCCCAAAATTTGGCTAAGTGGCACTTTCAACATAAAAACCAGTGCAAATCCCGACAGCCCCAGCGGCACGATCCAGCCGCAATTGTTAGATTTCCCACATGAAAAATGCCAAACCTGCAATGCAATCAGTCTGATTCACCCCCCTCCCCCTCCCTTCCCCCTCCCTCCCCCAGGGGTCATCTGAGCACTTTAATCAAGGGGGCACTGCATTTAAACAGCTCCAAAGAACTTGACCTCATTCAAGCCAGGAGGGTGGCAGCAAAGAAACCTGCTTCCCGCTTCATGGAGGGGGCCATCACTCGGATGCTGGATGCTGTGGAGGAGAGAAGGGCTAATATCTACCCTCAAGCTGGCAGGAGACTCTTCAGCAAGGTGATGAACCCCTGCTTGTGAGAGAATGGCCACACTGGTGAGTGCCAGCACCCTCCAGACAAGAGATGAACAACCTACTCCGCCCTGCCAGGGTCTGTGCTTCCTCTATCTCTGTATGCCACTCGACCTCCCACAAGCTTCCTCACACCACTTGAGACTCCTCACAATTCCTCTCTGCTCACATGCCTTGCCCATACATGCCAGATATCATCACCATCTGACCTGATAGGCAGCCAGCTAACATCATCCCCATTTGTGTCCCTGCTGGATAGGTTTGCTCACAGCTGCCATGAGCAAGCGAAGACGGGTGTTGTAATGAATGAACTGAGGATCCTGATTTAATTTGGTAACCCTGTAGCTTGCAGGGGAGAAGCAGGAGTGGGCATGTATGAAGAGCAAGGTGGACCTAAGCGAGAAAAGCGGGGAGCCTTTGCGCTTTCATCCAGCTGTCCAAACTCCCATGAGTTATGTGTGTCCCAAACCTTTGCCCTGGCCACGTACTATTACTCTGTCTTTTTCCTTGCAGGCAAATCACCCATGGAGCCTGGCCCATCAACCAACAAGGTCCAACTGTCAACTCTCGACACGACCTCTGAGAAGATGTTGAAGGAGGACACAAAACATGCGTCATGGCTATCGCCCACACCCTTCACCAGCGCAGCGATACACCCATCATAGTAGGGTGATCATAGTAGTCAGGCTTCTGGGTCACTATCTAATGAGCACCTCACTGCTGCTGATGCACATCAGTCGGAGACAGGAACGTCCCATGGATCAGACACTTGGGAGGTCTGCTGGATCCCAGGATTTAGCTGTGGCCCAGCCTGGTGTCATGCATCTGGAGATGTTTGTCCCTCAGCTGCTAGTGATGCAAAGGTGGAGCCGGGAATACCAGAAAGGGGTGTCAGCGAAACTCCTGTGACTGCAAGGCCGAATGGAGGAGTCCCAAAATTTTCTGTCTCAGGAAATTGTGTTGGCAATGGATGGAACCTTGCCAACACTGCAGGGATGGCAGCCGCTGTGAAAAACCTGGAGCTTGAAGTCAGATCCATGGCAGGTGATGTCCCTGAGCACCATGGCTGATGGCTTCAACTGCATGAAGCAGACACTGTTGGGCATCCATGAGTGGCAGTGCCAAAGGACAGAAGGGCTGTACTGAAGGGCTCCACCAGACCTGTCACGGCAGTGGAAATGCATCTTTAAAAGTCCAATGCACCATTCGAAGATTGAGTGAGTTGCATTGTGTGCCTCATTGTATCTGGCCTCCGCACTGGCATCATTAGCTACGACCGGAGGGGATAGGTCTTGTCCCCAAGGAGCTATCCCTGCAGCCTCGGGTGTCCCTCGAAGAGTCCATGGATCTGGGACTGGCCAAGGATGTAGCTATCATGCACACTTCCTGGAAAATGGGCACATATGCGTGACCGCATCAGGTGGCCGCTTACCAGCTGGACATTAAGGGAATGGAACCCCTTCTTGTTTATGAAGGGAACTTCTTGGTGCATGGGATGCGGAGAGCCACATTGGTTCAGTCTATCGCCCCCTGCACCGGTGGTAGACCCATGATCTCCCGGACTCCGTTGACATCGCGTCCAGTCTGGCCTGGTCCTGGTCAAAGTGAATGTATCCACCAAGCCTTTCATACAGTGAATTTATGACCTCATGAATGCACTATTGGGCAGATGCCTGAGGGATTCTGCGGAGGTCCACTGGAAGGACCCTGTGGCGAAGATGTTCAGGGCTACAGTGGTCTTGATAGCCACAGGGAGCGGGTGTCCTCCGGCATTACGTGGCACCACATCTGCTAGAATATGGCACATAGCTGGAGTCCCCATCGGCACATGATATCTGAGAGCTCCATGAACAATATGTGAGTCTGGTATAACCCGGGGCGTCTTCGGCGCCTTCATTCTCCCTACATCAGATCCCTGCCCCTGATCCTAGCCTGTGGCTCCCTGGTATTGATCTATAAGCCAATAAGACATAAAAGCAGAATTAGTACACTCGGCCCATCGAATCTGCTCGGTCATTCAAACATGGCTGATATTTATCTCCTCCCCATTCTTCTGCCTTTTCCCCATAACCCCGATCCCCTTATTAATCAAGAACCTATTAGTCCTGGTCTTAAACACACTCAGTGATTTGGCCTCCACAACCTTCTACAGAAAAGAGATCCACAGATTCACAACCCTCTTGATTTGTTATATTGAGGGTGTAACATAAGCGGCTTCCTTGTGGTGCACTTGATAAAGGAAGGTTCAGACGTGGAGCTAACTTCAACACGTTTATTAAACTATTTACACTTCTATTACTCGGGTTTGACACTACTGCTAATCCTACTATAGCTACCCAGACTGACTAACCAGCTGCTGCAATCCACGTGGTGGGAGTGATATTGAATCAACCCTGTGTCTCTACTCACTGACTGTCTCCACTGGAAAGAGGCAGATCATGTGTGTGGTGTCCTTTATATATGGGTTGGTGTAATGCTCCCCTGTGGTTGTGTCACCTCCGTGTGTATCGTGAATGCCCATTGGCCACGTCCTATCTAACTGATCTATTGGTTGAGTGTGTGTGTGTGATGTTTCTGGTGCTCCCTCTAGTGTCTAGCTAGCCTACATGCATTTACATTGATGTACATCACCACAACTCTGGCTGAAGAAATTCCTCCTCATCTCTGTTTTAAAGGATTGTCCCTTCAGTCTGAGGTTGTGCCCTCTAGTTCTAGTTTCTCCTACAAGTGGAAACATCCTCTCCACATCCACTCTATCCAGGCCTCGTAGTATCCTGGAAGTTCAATAAGATCTCTCTCCACCCCCCCCAACCACCCCCCCCCCCCATACTTCTGAACTCCAATGAGAACAGACTCCGTGTCCTCAACCCACTCCTCATATGACAATCTCTTCATTTCAGGCATCATTCTTGTGAACCTCCTCTGGAACCTTTCCAAGGGCAGCACATCCCTCTTTAAATACGGGGCCCAAAACTGCTCACAATGCTCTAAATGGGGTCTGACCATAGCCGTATACAGCCTCAGAAGTACATCCCTGCTCTTGTATTCTAGCCCTCTCGACATGAAATCTAACATTGCATTTGCCTCCCTAACTACCGACTGAACCTGCACATTAACCTTTAGAGAATAAAGAACAAAGAACAAGACAGCACAGGAACAGGCCCTTAGGCCCTCCAATCCTGTACCGGTCATGATATCACCCTTGGCCAAAACCCTCATCACTTCCTAGTGCTGTATCCCTTTCTACCCGTCCTATCCATGTATTTGTCGAGATGTCTTTTGAACGCCGTTAATGTATCTGCTATAGAATCTTAAACAAGGACTCCTAAGTCCCTTTGTGCTTCTGATTTCCTAAGCATTTCCCCATTTAGAAAATAGCCTATGCCTCCATTCTTCCTTCCAAAGTACATAACTTCACACTTTTCCACATTGTATAAAGGCTGGTTTAGCTCAGCGGGCTGGACAGCTGGTTTGTGATGCAGAACAAGGCCAACAGCGTGGGTTCAATTCCCGTACCAGCTGAGAATTCTGAATTCTCCCTCTGTGCACCTGAGCAGGCGCCAGAATGTGGTGACTAGGGGCTTTTCACAGTAACTTCATTGCAGTGTTCATGTAAGCCTACTTGTGACAATAAAGATTATTTATATATACCATCTGCCACTTATTTGCCCAGTCTCCTAGCCTGTTCAAGTCCTTCTGCAGCCCCTCTTGCTTCCTCAACATTACCTTTCCCTCTGCATATCTTTGTATCATCTGCAAACTTAGCACCAGTGCCCTCAGTTCCTTCTTCCAGATCTTTAATATATACTGTGAAAAGTTGTGGTCCCAGCATCGACCCCTGAGGCACACCACTAGTCACTGACTGTCATCCTGAAAAAGACCCATTTATCTCTGCCTTCTGCCCCTCAACCAGTCCTTTATCCATGCCAGTATCCTACCCTTAACACCATGGGCTCTTAACTTATTTAACAGTCTCCTATGCGGCATCCTGTCAAAGAGCTTCTGGAAATCTAAATATATCACATCCACTGGTTCTCCTTTGTCTAACTTCCTTGTTACCTCCTCAAAGAACTCTAACAGATTTGTCAGACATGATCTCTCCTTGACAAAGCCGTGCTGAATGAGTCCTATTTAATCATGCACTTCCAGGTACTCTGCAATCTCATCTTTAATAATGGACTCTAAAATTTTACCAATGACCAAAGTCAGGCGACTGGCCTATAATTTCCCGTCTTCTGCCTCCTTCCCTTCTTAAACAGGGGTGTTACATTAGCAATTTTCTGTCCTCTGGGACCCTCCCTGCCTCCAGAGATTTCTGAAAGATCATCATCAATGCCTCCACAATCTTCTCAGCTATCTCCTTTAGAATCCTGGGGCGTAATTCATCCGGTCTGAATGATTTATCCATTCTCAGACCTTTCAGTTTCCCCAGCAACTTTTCTTTAGTGATGGCCACTGCACTCACCTCTGCCCCCTGGTTCTCCTGGAGCTCTGGCATCCCACTAGTGTCTTCCACCGTGAAGACTGATGCAAAGTAACTATTCAGTTCCTTTGCCATTTCTTTGTTTCCTATAATTACTTCTCCAGCCTCAATGTCCAGTGGTCCAATGTCTATTTTTGCCTCTCTTTTACTTTTTATATATTGAAAATAACTCTTCCTATCTTCTTTTATAATACTAGCTAGCTTACACTCATATTTAATCTTCTCTCCTCTTATTGCTTTTTTAATTATCCTCTGCTTGCTTTTAAAGGCTTCCCAATCCTCTGACGTCCCACTAATCCTCATCACTTTGTATGCTTTTTCCTTTTCTTTTATGCTGTCCTTGACTTCGCTCATCAGCCGTGGATGCCTCGTCCTCCCCTTAGCATTTCCTCCTCCTTGGGATGAATTGCTGTTGTGCGTCCTGAATAACCTCCCAAAACTCCTGCCATTGCTGTTTCACTGTCTTCCCTGCTAGGCTCCCTTTCCAATCATCTCTGGTCAGCTTCTCCTTCATGTCTTTGTAGTTAACTTTATTTAATTGTAATACCGTTACATCTGATTCCAGGGGCGAAAGTCTCCGTAATCGGCGCGATGTCCGCCGACCGGCACCAAAAACGGCGCAAATCAATCCGGCATCGCGCCGCCCCAAAGGTGCGGAATCCTCCGCATCTTGAGCGGCCAGGCCTGAACCTTGAGAGGCTAGGCCCACGCCGGACTGATTTCTGCCCCGCCAGCTGGTGGGAAAGGCCTTTGGTGCCCCGCCAGCTGTCGCGGAAATGACATTGCCGGGCGGCGCATGCGTGGGAGCATTAGCGGCCGCTCACGGCATCCCCGCGCATGCGCAGTGGAGGGGGTCTCTTCCGCCTCCGCCATGGTGGAGACCACGGCGAAGGCGGAAGGAAAAGAGTGCCTCCATGGCACAGGCCTGCCCACGGATCGGTGGGCCCCGATCGCGGGCCAGGCCACCGTGGGGGCACCCCCAGGCGCCAGATCGTCCCGCGCTCCCCTCAGGACCCCGGAGCCCGCCCGCACCGCCTTGTCCCGCCAGTAAGAGAGGTGGTTTAATCCACGCCGGCGGGACAGGCATTCCAACAGCGGGACTTCGGCCCATCCGGGCCGGAGAATCGCCGGCGGGGGGACCGCCAATCGGCGCGGCCCGATTCCTGCTCCCGCCGAATCTCCGGTGCCGGGGAATTCGGCAACCGACGAGGGCGGGATTCACGCCCCCAGCTGGGGTCGGAGAATCTCGCCCCAGCTTCTTCATCCCAAACTGCAGGGTGAATTCCATCATATTGCGGTCACTGCCCCCTCAGGGTTCCTTCACCTTAAGGAACCACAGGGCAGCACGGTAGCATAAGTGGATAGCACTGTGGCTTCACAGCGCCAGGGTCCCAGGTTCAATTCCCTGCTGGGTCACTGTCTGTGCGGAGTCTGCACGTTCTCCCCGTGTCTGCGTGGGTTTCCTCCGGGTGCTCCGATTTCCTCCCACAGTCCAAAGACGTTCAGGTTAGGTGGATTGGCCATGATAAATTGCCCTTAGTGACCAAAACGGTTAGGAGGGGTTATTGGGTTACGAGGATCGGGTGGAAGTGAGGGCTTAAGTGGGTCGGTGCAGACTTAATGGGTCGAATGGCCTCCGTGTGCACTGTATGTTCTATGTTCTATGTTAAGTTCCCTAATCAACATCACCAAATCCAGAATTGTTTGTACCCTAGTAGGCTCTGTCACAAGCTATTTCAAAAAAAAATCACTTAGACGTTCCACAATGTGGCTGCTGCATGTTGCTGCTGGAGTCTGTCCTCCTCCAGCACTGTAATCAGGAAGGTTTCTAACTCCACTGGCTCCATGTCAAATTTGATCGTATTCTGTGAGGGATGAGAGAGTAAAAGAGAGACAATTTGGTGTTGCAGCTACTAATCATTAACACTTCCTGACCCATTGGCCATCCTGACCTGGGAATAGCCAGCACAACTGCATTTCTGGTTGTCCGGGTGCCCTCCCATCTCCAAATCAGGGTTGCCCTTTGCTTATGCCCTCACTCACATCTAACCTTCCGTCTGCGTGTCCCCTCCCTTAAACCTGTGACCATTGGAGATTCTTTCAGGAGGAAGATGTGTTTCGTCATTATGACTGGTCATGGCCAACTGGATGATGAGGTGAGCCGTTGAGTGGAGGGGTGGGGGGGGGGGGGGTGTCCTGAGAGCGCCAGGCTGGCAGGCATTGGGAACCCGGGAGAGATGTGAACGCCTTGCAACTTTTTCCCACCACGCTGACAGTCCTGACACCTGAAGCTGAATTCCAACCTTGTCTTTGAACTATTTTGGTCTTTGAAACCGTCAGAAGTTGATGGTGTTAATGGTGCTGATGGTGCTCCTGATGGCCAATTAGTGTCACGAGCATGAAGCTCAGGGATCTCACTAGGCACAATTGATTTTCCTTCAGGGAGAGGCAGAGCTAATAAGCACCCTACTTAGTCTGGCTGGAGAATTCAGAGAGTTTACTGGTGTCATCCCTCTATAATTAGGACTGCTGGATTGCTAATCCTCAGGGTGACCTTTGCCGACGACTACCAGCTCCCCCCACCAAAGGTGGGCTTTGTCTTTCGCAGTCTTACCCACCCTGTCTTTAATAAGGACACAGGTAAGTCACACCGAGTAAAATAAAGACCTTTGTTTTATTTACAATAATGGTACATACACTTTCCTGGAGACCCCTACCAGGTCTCTTTCTGATTGGTGCCTTACTGGCCGATTTTTTTATCCAATGTTTGTGAATGGAGTTCTCCTGACCCTCAGCGGGGTGCTCATGCTCCATGAGAAGCATGGGGAGGGTAATCAATTCCACCCCGCAAGTCCCATGTGGGATATTAAATTCCTCCTGCCAAAATCTTAAGACCCCCTTGACGACCAAGGAGGAGGAAAAAGAGGAGCTGGTGGAGGCTGCCGGACTCTCTTCAGTTCTGGTCAGTTGTCATGTAGCTGATGCTACATGATCAGTCGGCATTTACCTCACATCTGTGGAAGGAACGTCGTGGTGGACCATCAGCACGAGGCAGCTGAGCTGTTGAATTTACATCCGAGACCTCAAATGTCTGATTCTCCATTTCCGAATCTGAAGCACAACATCAGGCATGTCAGTGTCAACATAGACTGGACGCATCACAGGAGGTGGGTTCGGTATTGGAGTCGGAGGACCCAGGACAGATTTCTTCCGAGGAACCTTAGGACGGACCAACCTCTGTGAGCGAATATGATCCAAATGCCATTGCATCAGTTGCCCCCGGACCAGAACTGGTCCCATTTCACAGGCGACAATCCCAGAGAGCCAGTGAGCACCATTGTTGAAGTTACGAACGACGAATACCACGTCGTCAGGTGCAAAGTGTCGAAGAAGTCGATGTCAAACTGGGCAATGCCCTTGCAAATCCTGGTTACAGTGCACCTTCACACTGCTGTTCGAGAGTATCAAACTAAGTTGGGTAGGAAGCCTACGGCCCATTAGCAGCTCAGTGGAGGCCACACCAGTTACTGCATGCGACTGTACGAGAATAAAAAACGTTCCAGTCTGATGTCCATGGAGCCTGAAGTCTGCTCCTTTAGCCCTGCATAACTGTCTGCACGGCCCTCTCTGCCGAGTCATTTGATGCCGGGTGGTATGGGGCAGTACAGACATGCCGAATTCTATTGCTTTTCACAAAAGCAGGTAGATTCTGGTGCTCTTGACAGATGGAGCATTGTTGAGCTAATGTCTCGATATCCACGGCGATGCATCACATGTGACGAATAATGGCTTTGAAGGATCGAAATGCATCAGAATCTAAGGTTTCCTTGTACACTGATTCAGGTTTATCTCTGATGGCCTACATCTGTTATACATAGATACATATACTTCAAAAATATTTATATACATGTACTTCAGATTCTGTCCATATGTTGCGCTATTCTGTATTTGGCACAGAAGCTCTTGGAAGCTTTCCAGGCGCATTGGCATACGCATGCACAAACGTGTGAAGCTGAAGATTATTAAAAAAGAAATGCCCAGAGGGTGTAAAAAAGATTGTAAATGCCCAAGCAATTTGTCAGAATTCAGAACTACTATTCAATTTTGAAATTATTGGTACTTTCCCTGGCTGGGTTAGGATTTGTCCAATGGTGCCATCATATGCTTCTCTTATAAACTTCATAGTATTCAATAAGTTGCCAGGCAAAACGCAAACACACAAGGGAAGAGGTCATGCTTAATGGACAGGAAGCAGAGATTAAGGATAAATTGGGGGTTTTCAAGTTGACAGACTCTGATCAGGAGAGCCCCACAAGGATCTTTGCAGGGATGGGGCCTCAGCAATTTTATAATCTATATTAATGACTCAGACAAAGAGAAAGAGTAATGTATCTAAGTTTGATACGAAGCTAGTTGGGAGTGCAAGCTATGAGGAGAACACAAAAAGGCTGCAAAGAGATATAGATGGATTAAGTGAGTAGTCAACAAGTTGGCAGATGGTGTGTAATGTCGGAAAGTGTGATAATCACTTTGGATGTAAGAATTAGAAAAGAGGAATCATTTTTGAAAGGCTTAAATCTTTTAAATGTTGATATTCAGAGAGATTTGTGTATATTGCCACAAAAACACAAAACGTATGCATTCAGGTACAGAAAGCAAATGTTGGTCTTCATTGCAAGTGGATTGGAGTGCAAGAATAAAGAGGCTTTGCTGCAATTGTACATGGGGACACCGCTTGGTAAACCTCCATGCCCTGCTCTTCTGCCTCTTGGGCTTAAGGATCTCCCTCTTAAGTGGGCACTCTGTGGCCCATGGAGGCAGGCCCCATCCTCACCCTCACCTCACAGGCAGCACACCCTGCCCCATCTTCACCAACCAACTTTCCTCACTGACTGGCCCCAATAACCCTAAACCCCACTCATCTGGTTATGTGGGTGGCATCCATTACTGTGTCGTCTTGGCTGGGTGCAGTCCCAACAGTGTTCATCAGTACTGGTAGTGCTGTTGAGACCAGAAAGCTGCTGGCCCTCCAGGTGGCAGCTCTAGGGGTCAATCTCCCGTCTTTTAAAGGAACAGCAGTCCTGACGACAACTGATTAGTCGATGGATGAGCCTAAAGTGAAGCTGGGATATTTCAAAAGACTGAGGTGAGATTGCCCCCAGTTTTCCGGCCAGTTTTCAGGGTACACCCCGGTACACCATCCGCCCCCCCCCCCCCCACCCCCCCAACCTACATTTAGTCCAATATATGGATTTAGACTGAAATTGCACTAAAATTGATGAGTGTGCAAATATTGATCTTGGCAAAGCCAGGAAAGTGGATTTGATAAGGTGACATGCATGTGTCAATCAATGGCGGAATATATGAGGGCGGCACGGTGGCGCAGTAGTTAGCACTGCTGTCTCACGGCGCCTAGGTCCCAGGTTCGATCCCGGCTCTGGGTCACTGTCCGTGTGGGGTTTGCACATTCTCCCCGTGTTTCCATCTGTTTTGCCCCCACAACCCAAAGATGTGCAGGGTAGATGGATTGACCATGCTAAATTGCCCCTTAATTGGAAACATTGAATTGGGCACTCTAAATTTTTTTTTAAATGATGGAATATATGGTGGGGGGGTGCAGGGGTAAGAATACAGAGGATTATTCATGCAGTCGACAGATGTGGCAGTGAGAGGAACATCTCCCATATCAGATTATCACGCATGACTTGGCCTCCAAATATTCTTCATGCTCCTGTTGCTCTTCCTGAGGTGCAATCCAGTATCCCACACATGGCTCACTTCTGTGCAACTAGAAATAATGACATATGTTTCTGATCCAAGTTTTCACTCCCGCCCACTCAGCCAGTCTTGCACAACCTCGCCCATGGATCCTCCCACTGATAGCAAAAGCAGAGTTAAGTGGCTATGGCAAATGCAGGATCCAACAGGAATATTCCACATGGAAACGGGCCATGTGACTTATTCAGACCACATCCACTTTATACTCTTACACCCCGTCCCACCGTCCCCCGGAACTCCTTCACCATCTATCTCTTTCAGCATGACCCTCTCCTCCTCTCTTTCATATTCTTAGCCCCCTTACCCTTAAATGAATCCCTACTACTCTCTTCAACCTATGAGTTTCACATTCTACCCATTCTCTGGGAGAAAAATACTATTTCTCTCTCAATTTCCAAATTAATGTCTTGATGATTATCTAATATTGGCTTCTAGTTTTGTTCTTCTACACAAGTGGAAATGCAGGGCAAGATTTCACTGGCCCCCGGGTGATGGGTGTTATTGCAGTTCTCATACTATCCTTGTCAATCTTTTTCCCCCCTTTCTAGTGCCTCAATCTCCTTTATAGAAGATGGCAGTATTCCATGTATGGTCGAACTAAATTGAGCATAACTTCTCTACTTGTCAGATTTATCCCTCCGGAAATAAACTGAGCGTTTGATTTGCTTTTGTTACAGCTATATTGACCTGTCACTAATTTTAGTGATTTGTGCATTTGTACTCCAAGATCTCTTTACTCCGCCACCCTACTTAAATTTTGATGTTTCAAAACAATGTGGGATCTCCTTAATTTGCTTACCAAATTGGGATACCTCACACTTATCGGTGTTGAAACTCATTTCCCAATAATACGCCCATTCTTCTAGTTTATTCACATCTCCCAGAAATGATCACGGTACTCTTCGGTGCTGACTATTTCATCCAATTTGGTGTCCTCTGCAAATTTAGAAATTGATTTCAAAACCAATATGATTTTAATAACTTTATAATCCTATTTTTGGCAAAACTGAACTTTTATCTGTGCTCCCAATAAACAATAATAATTGCTATTCCTTTTTTTCTTATGCAAGATTGGGTTTCAGATGTTCCCACACCCCAGTTGGTCTCTCTCTCTGTATGGTGGTGGTTAACGAGGAACAGGTTACTGATGGCTGATGACCAGAAGTGGACTGGTTGCTGGTGATGGATGGTTGACCAACCGTGCTAAACCTGGATGATGATGGGGGATGGGTGCCTTCTTGTGTTGAGCTGTTGATGGTCAGGTTCTGGTAGCTAGACTCAGGTGGTGGTTGGAGGAAGGATGGTCAGGTGTCCAGTTGATTGAGGGAAGTTAAATGGCAAGGAACAATGTTGCCTGGATTTATGTAGTTGGCTACAATTCGTTCCATGCCTTTTGTTTAATTCAGCTAATCCTATTATGTGTGTTAGCTTTTATCTTGCCAAACTGGAATGCTGTTTTCTAGCACGCTGACACTTGGTTGTTGGTAGCTTGCTGTCAATAATAATTGGGTAGCTCCTGGCCAGTGGATTACTGGGTTGGCTAACTTTCTTGTTCTATATAGCAGAAGTAGTGAACTGAGTGAAGAGGGGAACATGCTTTGTTCATAACTGAAGCAGACTGGGTGGAAACATCTTTTGAAAGCACTGAAGCAGCTCCCTGCTCTCTCCTACCACATCTGAAATTTTCCATTGCGCATGATAGCAATTTACAATACACCCACCCATACATGGGCAAGCAAGTTACAAGACTTTGCAAATAACAGAAATATTTTCCACGATTCATGCAATTGCAATGCTCGTTGCTAGGATTGCTGATTTGTCCCTGAGCTCCTGTGTTGCTATGGCGGTGGAGCAAGGCAAAGATATATACATTTTTAAGGGCCTTTACAATCAATTGAGGAGCAAATTGAGTGACTGTGCTACAGCATTTAGTTTTTGTATGAAAATCATTAGCTGCTCCCAGTCCTGAAGTTGCCTACACTGTGGCAGGAAAGGGAATTTTATTACAGTCATTCTCTATCATGTCATATTAGCACTGTTGCTTCACAGCACCAGAATCCCTGGTTCGATCCCCGACTTGAGTCATTGTCTGTGCGGAGCCGGCACGTTCTCCCAGTGTCTGCGTGGCTTTCCCCCAGGTGCTCCGGTTTCCCCCCACAAGTCCCGAAAGATGTGCTTGCTATGTGAATTGGACATTCTGAATTCTCCCTGTGTGTACCCGAACAGGCGTCGGAATGTGGCAACTGGGGGCTTTTCAAAGTAACTCCATTGCAATGTTAATGTAAGCCTACTTGTGACCATAGAGATTATTAAAGATTATTAAATTATTTTAAAAAAATTAAAATTATCAGGTCCCAGGCAGGGTTCTATAGAATGTCGAAGCCACCTAGAAAATGGAAGGCCCTCTAACATTGGCATATTCACTGGGAGCATGTGGAATACCGTGTATGACCAAGATGTGCCAGATTCATTCATAAGGAACTTAAGTGGAATATGTTGGTGTTTATTTTTGGTTTATTTTGCCATCAGCAGTAAAGGAACCAGCCCCTAAGAAAGTTACTCCCGAAAGTTCAGCAAGCTCTGGAGATTCAATTTCCATATTCTGACATTAGTTTCAATCAGGTGCAATCTATAGGTGCAATCTGTAGGAAATGCATGGCATCCAGAGAAAGTACACTGAGCCACTAATCAGGTTGGAGGTTTTTCACAGACAGCAAACCCCGAGGTGAAAAGCATTAATTATCATTCACTTTTTTATTTTATCATTTACTGTCAAATAGAAATTGGGACGTGCACTTGAGATTAGGGTGGAAACTGAAATTTCTGAAAGAAAATTTATAACAAGTGTAATTTAAATATTTTAAACATCAAGGGCTTTCAGCAGGCGGGAATGGCGGAGGGGATAGAGAATCGAGTAGGCATCCCAAAACAGTGATTAAACAATAATATTTCCCTGTTCCAAAGTCTCCCCCCCCGCCCCCCCCCCCACTCGTGAAGGAATGGTGTCTCCACCATAAAAGGATAGGAACCCCATTATAATACATTTAACTATAATTAGTGGGCCTCGCCTCTATAACATCCCCACCCACACTGGAAAGTACAGTCAACCTCCCCCCTCCCCCCCCTCCACCTCCCCCCACTCATTCTCCAGTGGCATAACGTCATGTCGGCATGATTCACAGCAGGATGTGAAAAAACAGGAAACTGTCGAACTGAGCCCGCCAAGGGCGCACAGTTAAGTACAGCTGAAAGGGGAAGAGGATCATGCATGGGCAGTATCCTGGCACTGCCATGGTGCAGTGCCAAAAGGGATGAATTTCCATTGGGAAGATGCAGGCAGAGTTCTGTGTCCATAAGGTGTGTGTGTGTGGGGGGGTTCCATGCCCATGAGGTTCTTGGGAGGGGAGGGGAGGCCTGCGCAGCATGGCATCATGGGACCTGCCTCCTGGTCTTTTTCAAAGTATTAAAAAATTCGTCAGGAGAAGCTGGCAGCACGGCCAATGGGTTTTGTCATCATTGTTACTTCCAATTCTGAGCCATTACATTCACAAATCCAGCTTTGCTCCAGAGAATTGAGCGCATAATCTAAGATGACGGTTACGATTTTTAGGATGGCAGGGTTTCCCTTTCCGCCATCCAAAGATTCAGCAAGGAACGCCCCCTCCCCCCCCATCGTCCTGCCCCACCACCCCATCCCACACCCCCAGCCCTGAATTTTATTAAAATGAAAATTTAAATACTCAAATTAGCCATCCTAAAGGTACATCCTCTGTGATTACTTTCCCATTTTAACCTTCCACTATTAAAAACAACTGAAGCAAGGTATTAATAGGAGTAGATCATTCAAGTCCTCAAATCAGTTCCACCATTCAATGAGAGATCATGGCTGATCTGTAGCTCAAATTCATTTACTTGTCTTTGAACCAAATACCTCAATAACACTTCCTGATAAGAATCTGTTGATCTTCGTCTTGAGAATTTCAATTGACCCATTATCCTCACCTGGATTACACCCCTCAATTTGGATTACAGTTAACCCCGCCTCCCACACTGTCCTAATCAGAGGAATTAACTTATCTCAATCTATCCCAGTGAATTTGAAATATAATTTAAAAATGTAATCCAGTCAGCACTTAGTTTTGTACAAGCTGTCCTCATAATTGAACCCTTTAAGTGCTGGTATCATTCTGGTGAACCTGCAGTGTATGAATTAAATTCTTCCTGTGGGAAGGTGTCAAAAATCAGAATGCAGTGCTTCAGATTGAGTCCTTGCCTTTGACATTCCAGACATCTTGATATGAAGATTAACAGTCTATAAATCCACTTGATTAATATTTTTACCTGTGTGCAAGCTTTCTGTGACCTTGATACCCCAAATTTATTTTGTCCCTCAAAGTTCCTGGTTTCTTGCCATTACCAATATTTTACCATTTGTCATTCTTAGGTCCAAAGTGGATAATTCAGGCAAATAAAATGAGCATCACACACTGAATTCGTCCAAACCTCTCAGCACCACTGCATGTGCACATTTAAGTGGCTATAATATGCCTCATGCATTAGTGTTTTGAAAACCTCTATTTGGGATAAGAGAGATATTGTTCTTAAATATGGTTCATTCGTACCAGAATGCTTCAGGCATCAAGGACATAAGTGGGCAATATGCATCTGAAACAACATTGTTCACTCCAAGGTCAGGTATGAAATAAAGATGTTTGTAATCTAGATCTTGTAAATAAATGACTTACCAGTTGAGTTTGCAACAAATGAAAAGAATTCACAGCAAATAAAGGAACATGATTAATATCGTGAAATGAGTGAATGCCTCTCACTGAAGATCAGAGCTACTTTAAAAAGACCACGAGGATATAGAGATTGAGGGCATAACTTAACAGGACAGAAACAGAGTCGTGCCTGTAGCCGCAAATGACACCACTATTTAATGGCACTTTGCCATTTCTTTCGGCCTCGGGGAGGAACATCCTGCCAAGACTGCACTTACAAAAGGTTCCTGCACTGATGAGCTCAGCTCGCCAGTGCAAGAAGGGTATTCGCAGATGGGGTGCTATTTTTAAATACTGCCCTGATATTTCGATCCCCCCCTTCAAACACCCCACCACATCCTCTGAATCTCCCCCAACTGCATTCAACTTACCTCTTACGAGGTCTTTGAGCCCTCCCACATCCCACCTCTTCAGGGCAAGGCACCCCTGGGCCCTATCCTTGGCATGGGCAACCTGGCAACTTGGCATTGCCAGCCTGGAACTCTGACAGCTCCCTTGGCAACCTGGCAGTGCCACCCAGGCATGCTGGTAATGTCAGGGTAGCACTGCCAAGATGCCTGGGGTCAGCAGGAGTGCGAGGGTACCACCCAGCCCAGAGCCCAACTGCTCAGTGGTCTCCACTGGCCTGGGAGATCCCCCAGATGCCATTATGCTTGGCCCACGGTTGTGTGGACCAGGAACCCGGGAGAATTGGTGCAGACATATTCAAATGGCTCATTTAACTATGTATATCTGGATCTCACCCAGCGAGGGTGAGATCCAGATCACGACGTCTCACGACGTTCCGTTAAATCTCACGAGATGTTTCGAGTGTCGCTAATCTTGAAAGATCCAATGGCCTTGTCGCGTATCCTAGTCAGGCCATTAAATCGTGCCCCAAATCTTAATACAAATTAAGGTTTTTTTCAAACTTTCAATTTCCCCAGATACTAGAAGCAAAAGATAGTCATATTCCCTGCAGTCCTGTTGACTTATGTTGGCAAAATAAACTCTGCTTGAAGTTATCTCTTAAAATATGTTGATATCCAGATTTTACAAACAGGGTTCCCTACATGTACTTATGATCAGTTCAGTGATTATAATTAAACTCTGGTATTGCAAAACAGCCTGCTCTGCAACTATATGCTTACCTTGCTTGTAACTAACAGATATTTTGTCGAGCAAAAGGCCAAATCCAGAAGCTATGACTATTTTATATAATTAACAATTATTCCCCACTCTAAATGTTAGGGCTGTCTAAAGGCTGCATTTGTTCAGAAAAGCCAGAAATGGTGAAGGAGTCAAAATACAATTTATTTTTGTAAAGTTTTTGGACTGACAATTCAATTTAAAAATTGGGAGCAAATGAGTTAGCTTCCTTCACAATTGGCATTCCCCTATGAGCAAGAATCAAACTATCAATATTACTACTTCCTCATGGACAGCAAAATCAAGAACTTTATTCAGTTTTAAATAAATAGACAAATGAATATAAACTAGATCCATTTGATAGGCTTATCTAAGTCCTAAAAGAAAGGAATTACCAGCTTGCATTATCATGATTTGATTACATTTATACTTTCACAGTTTCCTGCTATGGGTTTTATGGGCCTGCAGTTAATTTAACAATTTGTAGTGTGGACCTAGGTGGCACAATTGCCTCCTGACACCAGTGGTGGAATTATCCCATCTGGGAACTAAGCCACATGGCAGGCAGTGTTTGTGATTGCAGAGACCAATGGGGAAACCTGCCATATCCTCCAGCCCTGACGTAATTAATTTTGTACTCGGGGGTTTTGTGTCATCTACCGTGGCAGGGCAGACTTGTTGGCGCGCCACCTGCCGTCATATTTGGGCACCATATTTAAAAGGGCCCCGACACCACTGACACACCATTAAAGAAAGAAGATGGACCTCCTCGAAGACACTGAAGGTAGAAGATCCTCCTGATATGTAGCTCCCCCCCCCCCCACTGCTGTGGTGTTCCAGGGTCCAGGATTCATGGCGGCCTTCACCCCAAATTCCCAAGTCAGCCTACTAAGTCCCAACTTTTGCACACCACGTTGGTCCAAATGTGTTCTGGACTGGCGTGTTTTCCCATTGATGTAATGGAGATTCAGATGTGTGGGTAAAGATTCCTTCATTTGCATCACTTTAGATGATTTCCCCATCTACCATGGCGGGTAACATTGGAAGATTGCACAGGAAATTTATGTTGAATTCCACCCATGTATTGCATTTTGCTCTTCATTCTGACATGGAAGAATTCCACCCATGTATTGCATTTTGCTCTGCATTCTGACATTTAAAAAAAATTAATAGACTTTACGTCAGCAAAGCAAAGTTGTTAGCTTTGTCTACATAAGTCAATTCATGTTTATAGGCATCTCTTGACATGTTAGAGCATACCTTTCCCATTGTCCCACTTGCACAAGGCCCAACACAAAGGGGCTGGTTTAGCACACTGGGCTAAATAGCTGGCTTTGAAAGCAGACCAAGGCAGGCCAGCAGCACGGTTCAATTCCCGTACCAGCCTCCCCGAACAGGTGCCGGAATGTGGCGACTAGGGGCTTTTCACAGTAACTTCATTTGAAGCCTCCTTGTGACAATAAGTGGATTTCATTTCATTTCACAAAGTTGCACAAAATTGATCACAAAGTTACACAAGGAGTTTTACTCCGTCCTCTCTCCTCCCCTTCTTCTGCCACAATTATGGCTAATTTCCTGCAGCAGGGTCGCCAAATCTTCAACAGAAAAGGGAACACCATATCCCAAATGCCTTGGTTGCGCCAATGTTTATTTATTTATTTATTAATTTTTATAAATTTAGAGTACCCAATTCTTTTTTTCCAATTGAGGGGCAATTTAGCATGGCCAATGCACCGACACTGCACATCTTTGGGTTGTGGGGGTGAGACCCATGCAGAAATGAGGAGAATGTGCAAAACTCCACATGGACAGTGACTCGGGGCCGAGATCGAACCCGAGTCCTCAGTGCTGTGAGGCAGCAGTGCTAACCACTGCACCACCGTGCCGCCCTGTTGGTTGCGTCAATGTGAACAATCACTCCCCTTCTTTCCCCACTACAACTTTCTTTTTTAACAATGACGTATAGACCTTTAGGAGCTGCTGCCTTTCCTGAACCCCTGCTGAATAGCCAAGTGTTCTATGCGTCAAAGTCTGATGGCAGGCGAGTAATTTATTACCAGGTTACTCCACTGAGGTGAAGAAATCTTGAATGATTTAATGCAATCTTCCCTGTCATTTTCAATGGATAACTTGCTTCTATTTCTGTCATTTTCAGAAAAGTAGGGAGGACCAATAATTTTAGGGTGATGGATATTATAATGCTTTAATAAAGAAATACAATTTCAATGTACCTTCAAAACAGCATATGAATTATAGGTAAAAGGAACATTAATCTGATTTGTGAAGAAATCATTCTGTCATTTGCATGATGCATTTTTTTCTGCTTTTAAATATTGAGAGTGTATTCTCATTCCTACGGTTAAGGCACAGGTCAGAGATTCAAATGGCTGAACACCTCTCTAAATCTCTCTCCTGCTGTACCTGGGTCTGACCTGAGATGGAAACTACTGTTGAATAACAGTGGAAATAAACAGTGAGTTAGCAAGCAAATAGGACCATCGGATTTGATTTGTTTTAAAAATATGTTGCAGCTTTTTCAATACAATGGGAAACGCCATGTTCAAAGTACTGCATTGTATGCATATATTTCCCTGACGCGATGTTTCCTGAATATTGACCTTTTTTTCATTTCAAAACAAATGTTTGCGCAGATTAGGCTTGAAAGCTTGTTTGAAATGGATCCTTGCCCAAGGATTTATAAACAGACACAACACAATATAGGAGAGAAATGGCGGAATAAATCAGCACAATGTCAGCAGCAGATGCCATTTGAGTTACAGCTGTACTAATGCAACCACTGGTTTAGAAGAAAAATGCAATAACAATGTACACTCACAATTGCTGCAACATGGTGCATGGAAAAACAATGAAACCATCAGCACGAGATAATTATTCAAAAGCAACTGTAAGAATTTTGACAAGGTTTCTTTCACCGCTGACTATGAAGTGATTAATAATTTAAAATTATAGCATAGTCAAATCATGGGTAGGATTAAATATCATTGGGTGTGACCTTTATACTAAGTGGATAAAAGCAATATCTCAATAGAAGTGAAGACAAACCTTTTGACTCCCCCATCTTTTCTAACCGCTATATTATCTGATTACATCCACGTTCCATATTCACCCGAAAATAGATATCTTATCCTCTGGAAAGACGTTCCGAGGTGGCTCTCTGTGCAAAGCAGTGTGATTTTGTTGCTATGGTGCTTTTCATGGTTTAGCGTTGCTATGTTGCTCATAATTGGAGATGGACATGTGTAAAAGGTGTTAAACGTTTAGCTGCTGTTGTATAAAGAGTCAAAGATTCTGCTGCTTTTCCACAAACACCTTTAATTTACTTCAACAGACTGCACAAAACGCTAACATCACATCACCTGACACAAAGGCCACCTGAAGCCCTTTTACATATCAGTGTCAATTATTGGATACTGAACATAAATGAGACAACTAATTGGAATAGCTGTTAACCCATTACTTAACAGTCTCCCCTTCCTTGGAGAAAAAAAATGTATTAGGTGAAAACAAAATTACAAGAAACTCAAAAACACACATGTAATTTCCCCCCTTTATTTTCATTTTTGGAAGAAAAAAAAGTCACAGAAACAGGCGCCCTTCATTAACAATATCCAAAAGCTTCTGTGAGCTAGCCCCTCTTTTTGTAAAACAGTCTGACAATTGATAGCTACTGTCAACCCATTTAATTTTTGCTATCTCCCCACTGTCCAACATCTGCTTCAAACTTGCGATGTCTATCCTTAACCTTTTTTCATTGAGACTTTTTGTAGAGTGCACATTTCCCACAGGGATTTATTGTCAATGTGACATTCAATAGGTATATTACCAAAATCCCCTAATCCCAAAATTTCTGTCAATATCTGAGATATATAAAAGGCCTTATCCACCACCTCTACAAAGCTTAACTTCTCAACAGCCAAAGTGTTTTTGACCACTCTCCTTATTTTCTTTGTTTCCCACACAAGAGGGCAACATTTACAATTGTTCCTCAAAAGGAAAATTGTAAAACCTCCTGCGCTTGAAACCCCATCACATAAATTGCATAGGACGCATCACTATAAACTATGAGTTTCAAGTGCCGAAGGTCACCTAAAACCGGGAACCTCAAAACACACTCCTGCATTTTTAGTTTGACCAATGCTTTATTTGCTCTCATTATGTCTTCCACTTTGGGATCATTCATTTTTGTACTCAACTCGAAGACATCAAAACTCACGTCCGGTCTAGTCTGTCTACCTAACCAATTCAGTTGCCCAATTAAACTTCGCAGTTGCTCTTTTTCCATCTTTGAAACCATTGCGTCTTTTTGTGAAACCTGGCCACGACTAATTACTATTGGGCTGATGCTTTCCAAATAAGATTGCTGACGTAAAGTTGCCCCTAACTTAGTCTATCTGATTTCCAGTCCAATATATTTAAATGCACCGGAAGCCTGACTTCCAACCCTGAATTCTTTCCTCAAACCAGAGAATACAATAGCTTTAAAATCACTAGTCCCACCCCACAAAAAATCACTAACATGCATCATAAAGATGCCAGAAAGATTTCCTTTATAGTGCCAGTAAAACATTGCCGGATCTGCTTTCAACTGGCAACAGCCTAAATTTAGCAAAACTGACCTTACCGAAAAGTACCAGGCTCTTGACGCATCATTCAATCCATATACACATTTGTTGAACTTTCAGAGTACCCCTTCTCTGTTAGCTGCCTCTTTAGGAGGACAGAGAAAAATGTCTCTCTGGAGCTGATGTCCCTGCTAAAAGGCAGCTTTTATATCTATAGATTTGCATTCCTATGCCTTTGTGGCTCATAGAGCCAAGAAGATCTTTAAAATAACCTTTCCTGCCGTAGGTGAATCTACCCTTAAATCCTGATCTTCCAGGTTTTCTTCAAATCCCCTTGTCACAACCCTGGTCTTTTCCCCATAAGTTCCATCCGGAAGAACCTTTTCCGTGCAAATCCATTTGTGGGATAGAGCTCTTTGTCCCCTATCCGGTACTTCCGTGTCTACCCCAAATTCACTCCAACTATGCAGTTCTTGCTGTTTGGCACCTTTGATAAATTTTTCATCTAATTTATTGGAAGCCACCAAAATCTCACGTGCATGCGGGCTTCTACTCCTATTAGTATTTGTAGACTTACTCATGTTCTGAGATCTTGATAATCTCTCCCACCTGGTATCTCGTTCTGTACTGCTACTGCTGATCTTTCCCTTCTGCTGTGGGATGTTCTTTCAATAGTTCTCAAACTTTTCCTGTCCAATATACTATCTGAACTGGCACTGCGTTTCTGTGCCCTCCATTTTTGAACGTCGTGTTCCCAATCCATTGTCTTGACTCCCTCCCCTGAATGCTGTACATTCAACCAATGTTTATACTTTCCAGTGGCCTTCGCTGCTCTACTAATAACAGTTGCATCCTTCCATTGACTACACCCTTCAGGCAAGTATGTCACTTTTGTACCAACTTTTGGTAGTTGTCCTTTCGGAAAAATGGCCTGTTCTCATTCATCCTCTACAGAAATCCTGTCTATATCAGTTAACAGGTCCTCATAGTTCTGTAGCACATGCGTACCAGATGACTCTGGTTCCTCATCATGTCTGTCTGCTCGGTCTAAATTTGAAAATTTGTAATCTGTACCAATTATCCTGGATGAATGTACCCTAACAGTTTGATTGCCATGTTGCAAAATAATTGTTTTGCCATCTATGCCTATGATCTTCCCTGGGCCTTTCCATTCATTAGAATTGTCTCTCTTATAGTATACCATGTCCCCATGCTGAAAAACGGCATCTGATGGCCGTACATTATGTCTTAAAGCTCTGTGAATTCTTTCACAGACTTCTGCTTCCAAAAAAGCTTTTCTACAGATATGTAATGCGTTTACGTGCTCAGCAAAAGCTGAGCTAATTGTAGTCCCTTCCCAAGCTGGAGGCTGGTCATCTAAGATGGATGGAATTTTAGGATTTCTACCAAACACTAATTGATAGGGACTATAGCCCGCAACCATCTGCAATGAATTCTTTGCATGTACCGCCTATGCTGAAGCTGAATTTAACTTGCAGTTTGGTCTATCTGCCCAAATTTTCAGGAGCATGTCATCTATTACCACATGGTTTCTTTCACATGCACCATTACTAAATGGGCTTTCTGCAGCCGTATTCATAACTGTGATATTCATGTTTTCACACTTATCCCTAACTCATCATCAGCAAATTCTCCCCATTGTTCGTAAGGAATTTTGCCGGTGGGCCCATTTCTGTCCCTATCCATTTTTCCACGATTTGATCCAGAATTACTCTTTTCTTTTCTTCGTACAATCGTTGATTGACTAAATCTGGTTGCTAAATCTACAAAATGCAAAATAAATATATTATTGGCTTTATCCCAGATCTTAAGGTCCATTGCCACAATATCGTTAAAATCGTTGGCCAAAGGTAGGGTTACTATCGGTCATGCTGGTGTCCTTCTGTACTTCCTACAAACTTCACAGCGATCACTAATCTGTTCTACCAGTTTAGTATAGTCTTCATCCCTTACCCCTGCATCCTTTAATAAATTTTTCAGCCTCCGAGGATGCGCAAATTGCCTACGCAGTTTTAATACAACAAGCTTTTTATTAGCTAAAGTCCCATTTTCAACTGCCATTAACACATCCTTAACAACTGTACTTGAAATATTATTTGTCAGTAATGGAATACAATAGTGCCCCGACTGTGTTCATTGTAAGTCCACTGTCTTTCCAAAAACTGTTGCCTTATCCTGTTCCATATCCAGTTTCATGTGTGCTTTCTTCATCGACGGTCTGCTCAGAAGCAAAGGTATCTCACTTGATACAACATCCGTGCTAATAAAATGATCCACTCCGGCAATATTGCAAGGGATCACCACTCTTTTCAGCGACTTCAGAGTATTGTCATCCCCAAACCTGAAACTTGTGGAACTTTCTGTGGTATTATAGGTATTACGGTACCTGATAGGCAAAAGCACTATTGGTGGAAACTGTATGCTTTCTATTGGTTAGAATGTATGATAGCTCCGCCCTGCTAGGCGAGGTATAAGAACCCAGCAGCCTTCATTCTGTACCTGAGCTGCTGGGGGAAACATCTAGCTTATTAAAGCCTTCAGTTGGACTACAACCTTGCTTTAGTGGTCATTGAACGTGCATCAATTTAATAAGTTAGTTTTTTAAGAAGGATGGAGATCTGAATCAAGCCGGAGTGTCTGCAACTTAGACCCCACGCGGCGAACTCAGCGGCAATTTTTAAGCACTGGCTGGCGTGCTTTAAAGGGTATCTCGGGACGGCCGAAAACGCACCCACGGGAGAGCTCAAGGGTGAGCCTGGAGATTTACACCCTCACCGAGGAAGCGGAAGGCTTTGAGGCAGCAATAGAGCTGCAAAAGGGACACTATATTCGCCCGGTAAACCAGGTCTACGCCCGGCACCTGCTTGCAACAAAGCGACAAACCCCTGGGGAATCACTGGAGGAAATCTACCGTGCACTCCTGGTGTTGGGAAGAAGCAGCAGCTGCCCGCAGGTTTCGGCGAGCGAACACACGGCACTCTTAGTCCGGGACGCTTTCGTGGCAGGTATGCTATCTTCACAAATCCGCCAGTGTCTGTGAGAAAAGGACACCCTGGGTCTCAGGGAGGCACGGGCCCTTGCAGGCTCCCTGGATGTGGCCTCCAGGAACGCCCGCGCTTATGTTCCCGACCGCGCGGCAGGCCCCTGGGCAGCGTGGAACCCCTCCGCGGCCGACACCGAGACTTCCCCCTTCTCCCACTGGCCTGCGCTGCAAGGCGGCCTGGCAACCCCGAGGGGCCCCGCTGCTACTTTTGCGGGCAGGCCAAGCACCCCGCCAGTGCTGCCCGGCCCGCGCATCCACCTGCAAGGGATGCAGCAAAGAGGGCCATATTGTGGGGGTATGCCAGGCCCGTGCGGTTGCCGCGGTCTCCGGCGGTGAATGCGAACCGCAACCCAACAAACTTCTCCACGGGCCCCGTGCGGCCAGCGGTCGTTGCCATCTTCATATTCCAGGGCCACGTGCGGACCCCGGGCACCGCCATCTTGTTCCGCGGACGCCACGTTGCAGAGATGGGCGCCGCCATTTTGTGCACCCCCAGCCATGTGCGACCAATGGGAGCCGCCATCTTGGATGAACCCCCAGGACCCCAGCTCGGCTGACCACGCACTGCCCGAAGAGAACTCTCAACTGCTGCGATTAGCCTCGGTGACTCTGGATCAGTCTCGGCCTCGAACACTCTCAACTGCTACGATGACCATATTCATCAACGGGCACGAGACGTCCTGCCGAATCGACTCTGCGAGCACGGAAAGCTTCATACACCCTGACACGGTAAGGCGCTGTTCTCTCCTCATCCACCCCATTAATTAAAAAATCTCCCTGGCTTCCGGTTCACACTCAGTGGAGTTAAAGGGGTTTTGTGTAGCAAACCTCACAGTCCAAGGAAGGGAGTTCAAAAATTTCCGTCTCTACGTCTTTCCCTACCTCTGCGCGGCTACATTCCTGGGTTTAGACTTCCAGTGTAATCTTCAAAGTCTGACCTTCAAATTCGGCGGCCCTATACCCCCCTTACTGTCTGCGGCCTTGTGACCCTTAAGGTCGACCTGCCTTCCCTGTTTGCAAACCTCACCCCGGATTGCAAACACGTCGCCACCAGGAGCAGACTCTACAGTGCCCAGGACCCGATCTTTATTAAGTCAAAGGTCCAAAGGCTACTGAGGGAAGGGGTCATTGAAGCCAGTAACAGCCCCTGGAGAGCTCAAGTAGTGGTGGTAAAGACCAGGGAGAAGCATAGGATGGTCATCGGCTACAGTCAGACCATCAATTGGTTTACGCAGCTGGACGCGTACCCTCTCCCCCGCATATCCGACCTGGTAAACAGGATCGCGCATTATAAAGTCTTCTCCACGGTGGCTCTCAAGTCCGCCTACCACCAGCTCCCCATCCATACTAGTGACTGCAAATACACTGCCTTCGAGGCAGATGGGCGGCTCTATCACTTCTTAAGGGTTCCCCTCGGTGTCACCAACGGGGTGGGGTCTCGGTCTTCCAGCGCGAGATGGACCGAATGGTCGACTGGTACGGTTTACATTCCCGTATCTCGATAATGTCACCATCTGCGGCCATGACCAGCAGGACTATGACACCAACCTCCGAAAATTTCTCCAGACTGCTAAAATCCTTAACCTTACATACAACAAGGATAAATGCGTGTTTCGCACCGAGTCTAATTCTTCCAATTCCAGCTCAGAAAACACTTTGCTTTGGATTTTACTGTCATAAGGTAAAGAAAGAGCCAATGCCATACCTTGTTTTCTCTTTCCCAAGGCAATTACCTTAGTCCACATAACTACTGCACTTCTCCATTGATCGTAGGATCCCCTTTCAGAAAATAATGGGGGGTAGTCATATCCTGCAATCTTTATCCTAGGTTCAGCCAGATATCTGTTTTGGGTTTTTTTCTTCTCACTCACTCCTTGGTTTGGTCTGGAAAAGTTGTATCTTTCAACCCTTCACATTTGCACAGCAACCGCCCTCTGCTACGATTTGTTAGACGTTTAGCTGCTATTGTATAAAGTGTCAAAGGTTCTGTTGCTTTTCCACAAACACCTTTAATTTACTTCAACAGACTTTGCACAAAACTCTAACATCACATCACCTGACACAAAGGCCACCTGAAGCCCCTTTACATATCAGTGTCAATTATTGGATACTTAACATAAATGAGACAACTAATTGGAATGTCTCTTAACCCATTACTTAACAAAAGGAACCAGACTTGCAAGTGCAAGTTATACAAAACCTTCAAACAAATCTGCGTTTAGAGATGCGGTGATTTTTGTTCGAATGGACACACAAATCAAAACAAAAGAAAAAAGAGCTTTGTGAACCTGGCAGACCCATAGATCACTATAATAAGAGATGGGGATGCTGAATTAGATAGCCCCTCAAAAGGGTCATGGGCATCGCGATGCGTGATTGGCCTGTGCCTGTTGATTGAACAGCAGGCAGCAAGCAAGCCAACGTTGTGCTGTATGTTCATTTGAGATGATCTCTGAACCCATCCACCACTAACTGTACTGTTCATTAACTGGGTGCATCAGCAGGGAGCAAAGTACCACTTAAAATTGGAGTGAGAGAGAAAACTAGCAAGAAATATAAGTAAAAGCTTCTACAAGTATATAAAAAGGAAAAGAGTAGCAACGGTGAGCACTGCTCCCTTAGAAGGGGAGACTGGGGACTTAATAATGCGAAACAGGTAAACCGCAGAGACTTTGGACATGTCTTTTGCACCTGCCTTCACAGTAGAAGACACAAAAGTATCCCGAGAATAGTAGAAAAGCAAGGGGAAAAGGATGCGAAGTTAAGACAATCGTGGTCACTACAAAAAAAAATATCTAGAAAAATTAATGGAACGAAAGCATAACAATTCCTCTGGACATGCTGGCTTACAGTCTGGGGTCTGGAAGGAAGTGACTGCAGAGAGTTGATGCATTGGTTGCAAAATTCACTAGATTCCAGAAAGGTCTCAGTGGATTGGAAAGCTGCAAAATTAAGAATACTACCTAAGAAAGGAAGAGACAGAAAGCAGGAAACTACAGGCCAGTTGGTCTGACATCTGTCATTGGGAAAATGCTGGAATCCATTATTAAGAAGGCAGTGTCAGTGTGGTTTTGTTGAGACTCCACCTAGAGTACTGTGTAGAGTTTTGACCTACTTAGTGAAGCATGGATATACTTCCATTGGAAGCAGTTCAGAGAGGGTTCACTAGGGTGGTTCCTGAGAGGACGGGGTGTCCTGTGAGGAAAGATTAAGCAGTTTGAGACTATACTCATTGGTGTTTAAAAGAATGAGAGGTGATCGGATTGAAACACAGAAGATTCTGTGCGGGCTTGGCAGGGTAGATGCTGAGAGGATGTTTCGTGTTATGGGGGAATCTAGAACGAGAGGGCACAGTTTAAAAATAAGGGGTCTTCCATTCAAGATGGAGATGAGGAGAAGTTTCTTCTCTCATCAGGAGTACGTTGCCTTTGAAATTCTCTTCAACAAAGACCAGTTGAACATACTCAAGGCTGAGTGAGACTAATTTTTGATCAACAGTTGATTTAAGGGTTGTGAGGAACAGGCAGGAAACTGGGAGCAAGGCCACAATTAGATCAGCTATGATTTTACTGACTGGTGCAAAGGTTTGATACTCTGAATTGCCTACTGTTGCTTTTATTTCCTCTGATTGTATGAAAGCTCCAGAGTAGGCTATTTAAAGTTAGCGTTCATCTCTGAGGGGGATTGTGGCATGAAGTTGTGGCTGAACCAGGCTTCTGGGAGTTGTAATTGAAGAGACCCTGAAATGTGAAAGAGGGAGGAATGACACAAACAGTTCCAAGGTTTTTGAATATTGGGCTGGAGTTCTGAGTGGAATTGGTGGAAAGCAGGAAAGATGTGCTATATCCGCAGGGGTCCCAGCAGGCTCACAAACCACTGACACAGAAGGCAGTGGCAGCAGATAACCTTTGAGATCAATGTCAGGAGTCAAGCCGCGAGGACCTAGAAGCAATGCTGCATGAAGGTCAATGCCCTTGCATGCGTAGTGAGTGTATCTTTAAATGCCATTTCTGACCAACTGCATCAATAGCCACTTCTCATATCACTACACCCGCATCATTTCCCCATTAACAATCTCTATCAATCAAGATTTACCCCTTACATTTATCTGCTTTGAATCACCCTCATAAATACTTAACATGACTGCAAGTATCACACCCACATCTCCCAGGTTGCATGCACCGACACTTATTGAAGCAGGTCAACCAGATCAGTCCAACAGATTGCATCACACTCTCCGAATTACTTCCTTCCCTCGTAAGGATAAGGTTGCAGAAAAGGAGTCCAAATCTCCACTACACTTCATGTAAAAATGTTTTCGAATGTCATTCCTGAAAGGTTTGGCTCTAATTTGTTAACTATTCCTCTATTTTTAGACTTCTCAAAGAATGGAAAAAACTTTTCCCTCTGCCTACTCTATCCATTCCCCTTTATATCTCGACAACTTAGCTCAAATCAGCCCCTAACCTTCTAAATAACAGGGAATGAAACCCAAGTTTGTGTGATCTGGCCTCATAATTAAACCCTTTTAGTCCAGGGATGGTGGTGTGATGTACTTTGTGGTCCTAATCTGAGGATGGTTGGCGTTGTGTTCACAAAGACCACAACTAGCTTTTATATTGAACAAAGCTAAAGATTTATTTACACTACTTAATTGGATTCAACACTACACTCATCTGCTACTAATCTCTATACTAGTACAATAACTATGATCTGCTCTCACTCACACTATCTTTCCTACAGTCTGTCTTCTAGCCTTTTCCTCAACCTCTCTCCCAGAAGGCTTAATACCGATAGTGGTTGATTTGGACATAACATTACCCTTACAGAAATGCACATTTATCATAATGTCAGGGGGGACTTTCCACCCCTGTTTTTGGTCGGTGTGAATGGCAGTGGGGGTGGAGAATCAGGGGGCGTCCCAAATTACCTTTTGGGTCAGCAGGATTTCCCTGCTTGATTGTCCCCACTCCACCAATGATGTAATGGGGTTCCTGGCATGAAAGGTCGGGAACCCCATAATAATATATTTAAATACCATTAATGGGCTTTTATTGTAGTCATTGAGGAGTCCCGAAAAGGAGAGTCAAAAATAGGGAGAAAGGTCATGACTGGGCAGTACCCTGGCACTGCCTCTTGGCATTGCCTCCATTGGGGAGGGTTCCCTGAGGAGGGGGGTCTTGAGTCCGTGGTGGGGGTCCAGAGTTTGTCCCGAGTCCATGGGGAGGGGTCCCGGGTCCATGGGAGGGTGGTCCGAATCTGTAGGGGATGTAACAAGTCCGTGGGAGGTGGGGGGGGGGGGGGGGTGGAGAGCGTGCCCAGAAGCTTTCCCGCTGCTACCCATCAGCCCAGACCTAAAAGCAGATTATCTGGTCCCAGTTGCTATTTGTGGTAGCTTGCTATGTGGAAACCGTCTGCCAGGATTCCTACACTACGAAAGTGAATACACTCCAAGAGTACTTCATTGGTTGTAAAGGTTATAGGAGGTGCTATAGAAATGTATAAATGTAAGGCGCGACATGATGACGTCTTTCCTTTGGTACAAATGATGGGGGGTGGTGAAAATCAGCCACAAAGTCCCATGACCTGATAAAAGACTGCTGCATTCCAACTAGCAAACAATGACACTATCATTGTCCTCAGCATCCTTGGGCTAAGGAGAGGGGGAAACAAAATCAGACATTACTCCCGTTTCCAATTGCTATACCGCGAGGCTCCCTGAAAAGTGAATCTGTGCAAGCATCCTGGTGAGACAGTGTCAAGGGTAACAAATTCCTCCTCACATCTCCTGTAAATACCCTGCTGATATTCACTGTCTGGACTATGATGATAAATGACAACATGAGTGAGGTACTGATGGGTTCCCAGTAGCTGTAAAATAACAAACCAGCCATCGTCTCTCAGAAAAAGGAATGGAAAGTCAATTGAAACAAAACACGACCTTTAACTACCTCAGGATGACCCGACCTGTTGCATTTCACAGCTTGTGTGTGTAGTCACATTAATTTAATAAGTGTTCGACAAATCATTATGCAACCATTGCCCTTGCTGAAATCAAATCAAACCAATTCATCTCAGCTGACAAACGCAGTATGTTAAACATTGGCCGTGAATGATTTCCCTCTTCCATACGTGCCATTAGAACATATGAATAAAATTGCAAATACTTTAATCTACAATCTTATAGAAACGTATAAAATTATGAAGGGAATAGATAGGATAGATGTGGGCAGGTTGTTTCCACTGGCGGGTGAAAGCAGAACTCAGGGGCATAGCCTCAAAATAAGGGGAAGTAGATTTAGGACTGAGCTTAGGAAGAACCTCTTCACCCAAAGTGTTGTGAATCTGTGGAATTCCTTGCCCAGTGAAGCAGCTGAGGCTCCTTCATTAAATGTTTCTAAGATAAAGATAGATAGTTTTATGAAGAATAAAGGGATTAAAGGTTTTGGTGTTCGGGCCGGAAAGTGGAGCTGAGTCCAACAAAGACCAGCCATGATCTCATTGAATGGCGGAGCAGGCTCGAGGGGCCAGATGACCTACTCCTGCTCCTAGTTCTTATGTTCTTATGTCCTACCTATGGATCTTGTTTTGAATAACATGTGTAAACTTCTTTTAGCTTTTCCATTTTACTGGATTGATCATCCTTTTCCATCTCAGTCACCTACTCTTCCTCCAATTTCCACTTTATTTAAATCTCTCATCACTGCATCTTTCCATCTGATCTTAGGCTTCCCTCCTCTCTTCCTTCCTGGCAGACCCATCTCCATTACTTGCCTCACATGATTTCCTCTCTCTCTCTCCACAACAGATCGCTTTACCATTGTCCTGTCTTCTTGGTTACTTTCTTCGGAGCTCCCGCAATCTTCACTGATTCCCTGATAAGCTGGTTCCATTTTTTGTACTTTCTCATTGCTCTACACATCCATGTCATTATCCACATCTCATCAGTATGTTATTGTTGTTCCTCCCTTTTTGATGTTTCCCAAGTTCCTGCACTAAATTGCAAGACCAGTCTCACAACTGTCTCGTAGGTTCCTCCTTTCAGTTTCAATACCTTTCCATCACATATCCGAACGCTGCCCTTCTTCCAATTACTCGAACCAGAGCTAGTCCATTATTTAATTTCCATACTTCTTTCTTTTGCCTCCACTGACCCCAGGTACTTGAAGCTACTCACTTTCTTCAGGCCTTCACCTTCACTCTCATTGTCTTCCCGTGGCTCATCTGACAGTCCATATACTGAATCTTTGGTCTACCACCTTCACAACCCTGTCTTCCAGTGACTTTCTTCAGCTCTCCAGGCACTCAGTCACCTTCTCTTCATCTCCACCACATAGCTCAATGTTATCTGCCAACACCACTGACCATGGCACTTGATGCCTCACTTGCCCCATTAGACATCCATGGCAACCAGGAAGAGGAAGGAGTTCAGCGCCAGACCTTGGGGCAATCTAACTTTGGCTTTGAAAACCTTAGTCTCCCTCAAACTGCTTCTTATGTTTGATGCTTCTTAAACATGACCTATAATAGTCGTACACACATCTCAGACACTCCATGAATTCCAGCACATCTACAAACTTTCTCCCTGGGCACCCTTCTCGAGATTAATGAACATAATCTTCTTGTTGCATTGGCCTTTCCGATATTTCTCCATCGCTTTACTCAAAAACAAAATTGGCAACAGTGGTGCATGTTCCAGGCAGGAATCTGAACTGACCGTCACAGATTTCCATTATCTTTCTCAGTATCTGGTTTTTAAACTCTCCTTTATCTTGATGTTATGATGTTATGAGCAAGAGTTTAATTCCTTGGTAGTTTTTTCCAATCTTAAATATCCCCCTTTCCTTTGAATGTTGGTACCACAATGCTGTGCCTCCATGCCCTTGGGCTTTCTCTCTCATCATAATACAATTGAGCCACTTGCTCTGGGCTGTGACTGAAAAAGAACACAAGCTCAAATTTTGCTGGAGTGAGGCAGCACGTGTTGCCAAATGTTTCCCACGTTCTTCAGCTCAAAATCCTCAGCCGGATTATTCATTTGGGATACGATGGACTGGATTCTCCGATTCTGTGACGAAGTGCTGATGCCGGCGTGGGAACGGTAGCGCTTTACGACCGCAAAAATGGCACAGAACAGCCACCGGTCCTCCGTCTGGTGGGGGGAAGGGGGGGGGGAGCTGTCTGGCATGCAGCGTAGAGCCCCCGGGCTGGATTCTCTGATCGCCAATGCTGAAATCGCGTTTGCCGATCGGCCGGAGAATCAAAGTTTTCAACCAAATCGTGGAGGTGCTGCTTCCGCGATGCTCCTCCCCCTCTAAAGCGGCCTAATCAGTCCAGCACCGCCACAGTTGTGGGAGGGCCGATCTGCAGGCAGGGGGGACTTTGCCAGGGGCTGGGGGCACTGTGGAGGGTGGTCCGGGCCGCGCGTGCCGACCAAAGAGGGGGCACTGCCAAATAGCGACCCCCTTTGGCCAGGCTCACCACCCCTGGACCACCCCCCACCAGTGCCTTCTGCCCCACCAAAGCCCCCCCTGCCCATGGATCGACTCCTCCCGACTTAGTCCGCAGCAACCATGCCGAGTTCCTGAAAATAAATACCACACACAGCCGACGCCATCGGAAATTCAGCCCATCGGGGGTGGAGCATTGGGGGAGGGCCTCAGATAATGCCCTAGAGTATGCCACTTTGGAGGAGGCAGAGTATCACCCCCGATTTCTGCGCCAACATGGATTCTCCGGCCGATCGCTAAATGCAATTCCGCCATCGGAGACCGGAGAATCCCGCCCCATGTTCTCCCATCGGAACTGAATCACTTTCTGTTTGTACTGGTGCTAGGAGTGGCACCCAGAATCGATTCCCTCCCCCATGCCATGCAAATTTATGCATGGAAGGGAGCGCAAGGAATTCTGTTCCAAATCCTGCTATCACTGCTTTTTCACTCACCTGTCCCTTACACCTGCTGCCTCTGACAGAGGTGTGGAAAGCAGCAACTGTAGCTTTATAGGTTCATTGTGAGTGGATGACCAGATACCAAGGTCCAGGGGCTGGTCATCCCTGCCCCCTCTCCCCCTCCCGCCGCTGACAAGGAGAGGCATCCTCCCTCCCTGGGGAATTGCTGGGTCACCCCCACACCACCCCCAAAGCACACACACATGAGGGTAGCCCAACACCCCTCCTCAGATTGCCCCACCAGAGACCCTACACCAGAGACCCATACCAGAGAAGCCCCCCATTTGACACCCCCATATGAGACTCCGCATATCAGATGTTCTCCCATATCCGAGACTCTCCATACCAGAGCCCCCCATAAGAGATCACCCCTTTATCAGAGACACCCCCCCATCAGCCGCTCCTGCTTGGAAGCTAATGAGCAGCCTAAGCAGAATGTGAATCATAGAATTTACAGTGCAGAATGAGGCCATTTGGCCCATCGAGTTTGCACCGGCTCTTGGAAAGAGCACCCTACTTGAAGCCACGCTCCACCCAATCTCCGTAACCAGTTACCCCACCCATCCTTTTGAGACACAACGGGCAATTTATTATGGCCAATCCACCTAACCTGCACATCTTTGGACTGTGGGAGGAAATCAGAGCACCTGGAAGAAACCCACGCAGACACGGGAGAACTTCCAGATTCTAATAGAGTGACCCAAGCCGGGAATCGGACCTGGGACCCTGGAGCTGTGAAGCCACTGTGCTGCCCACTCACTGACCATTTTTCCACTCACCTGTCCCTTACACCTGCTGCCGCAGACAGAGGTGTAGAAAGCAGCAACTGTTGCTTCATAGTAGCTAGGAAGGGCAATGAGGAATGGGCAATAAATGCTGGCCTAACCAGAGACGCCCACATGCCATAAATGGATAAAAAATTGTTACATCTCGCAATGATTGTCAGCTCCGGAACACTTCAAAAGCAGTTAAGTGAAAGCACTTAACTCCTGATATTTATAAACATTGATGTTAGGTTCAAAGCCGGGTGGTTGAGATGCATTCAAGCGTGAAGATAAATGAAAATAAAGACTCCAGACACCTTGCTGTCTGGAATCTATTACCCTGTCAATTGCAGCTTTTTCTCTTTGAAAGTGAATAGAAACCTTGCAAATCAAAGGATCGGAAGGAGTTTAAAGCCTTGTGATCCAGTTTTAGCTTACTATGACAGTTTCTGCTTTCTGCACATCTGTCTGATATATATGTCTCGAGTCGGTGAGGGTCTCTGGTGGTGGAGTCTCTAGTGGGAAGTCTCCAGTGGGGATCTCTGGTGGGGAGGTCTTTGGTGGGTGGGTCTCTGGTGGGGGGATCTTTGGTGGGGATGGTCTCTGGTGGGAAGTCTCTGGTGCAGCGGTTTCTGGTAGGGTGGTCTCTGGTGGTGGAGTCTTTGGTGGGGGTTCTCTGGTGAGGGGATCTCTAGTGGAGAGTCTCTGGTGGGGGATCTCTGGTGGGGGGGATCTCTGGTCGGGTAGGTCTCTGGTCAGGGGGATCTCTAATAGGGATTGATCTCTGGTGGGGTATCCTCTGATGGGGGGGATCTCTAGTGGCAAATCTCTAGTGGTGGTAATCTATGTGGGAGGATCTCTGGTGGAGGAACTCTCAGGCGGGGTCTCTGATGGGGAGGTCTGATGAGGGGGGCTGCGATCTGATAGGGAATGAGCAGGATATGGGATATGCGGGAAGGGGAGCCCTCTAATGGACTTTGGGATGGTTTCTTCCTTGGCCACCATGGCAAATACCTGCACCAATCAACCCCCCCCACCCCCCCCCCATGAATCCCAGGCAAGTGGGCTGGAGCATCACGAATCGGGTGTCAAGCCCATTAATAAAATGCAAATAATTCAAATGAGCCGTCGTATCCTCCGATTGGCACGTGGTGCGAACCTCAATGCTGCCGCCAGCGGGAGACCGGAGCATCGCGACGGGACTGGCGCCCTTTTTCTGCCCAAATCAAGATTTGGAAGGACCGCTGCCGGCGGTCCTTATCCCTTGCTGGAAGAAAGATGTAATAATGTTATGGTCAGTGAATGGAGTGCCTGGGACTTTAGTCAACAATGTGACCGTCTCTCTTCTTAAACCATGACATTTAAGGATTTGAAAAGAAATGGGAATGGCAGAGAAGATCGTGAATTAGTGTCAAATAAGGCAGTCAGAGAAAGAAAGGCAGACAGGATGGAGAGAAAGGAAAAAGAGAAGGTAAGAGAAACTGAAAGGATTGGGTTCACTCTTTATTACGAGCAAAAATAAAACTCAACATTTTAAGTTTTCTTTCTGAACTAGAATGGGGAGACTTGCATTGCATTAATAATTAGCACATTGTCGAAATGGTGCTCACACAGTTTAAATTGAGCCCTACTCCCTGAGGCGAGTTTAATGGGCAATTAATATGCAAATACAGTGGTAACAGGCAGGTTGAGCAGGAGCTACTCGAGTGAAACACCGGGCTGAAGGCATTAATTTACCAGTAAGTTATGAAAATTCGCAACTGATGGAGTATTTCTTAATCTCCTGGCCTTGCCGGCTAACTTCTGGATCAATAATGCTGAGTGTCATGAGGTTGCCGTTATTTATTCAGCATTATTCTGGAATCCTCCACACACCTCTCTCCCTCAAGAACAACTTTCAGATTTAACACTGAACCATAGGCGTCAACCGACCTGACCCACAAGGTGCCATTTGATCAACACGTCACAAGGACTGGGAGGATGGTTGGCCAGGGGAGGGTAGTTGACAAGCAGAGGTATGTTGGAAGCATCATAATTGATGGGTATCAGGAATGTAGAGAAATAAGCAGAAGGTTCAACAGTGGGTGGGGGAGCTGCAGGATGTCAGTTCACTCAGGGGCAAAGGTGGGTGAGGGGGCTGGGGGGCTGGGAGGTGGTGGATGTGGTGGGGATGTTAAAGGCTTGGGGTGAATTGGAGGCCTGGTGATGGAGGTTGAGTTCAGAAGCTTTGAGAGGAAGATCATTGGTGAGACCCCAACATTCCTCACAAAAAGTATGCAGGGTCCTACGTCCCAGTTGCACCAAACCCTTGATGAAGCTGCTGAGTTATCTATAAACCCAGCCGACAACCACTGAAGTTGAAAACCTGAAAGAAAATGATGCTCACAACCTCAACGTAATATTTAAGGTTACAACTAGCCTTTTGGGATTGGTTTGTTCCCCCACTCACCTTCCAGCCTCAATTAAAGTTGGAAAAGGGTGGGTTGGAGGCAGGCTGAGTAGGAAAGCAGATTTCTAAGATATTACACCCCTTCCCCACCTGATGTAATCCGCTCCCTTTTTTTAGGTTAACATTCCTTCTTTGTGTCAGAAGTGCTGTTATAATTTTCTGCTTCTTTTTTAATAATCTTTATTGTCACAAGTAGGCTTACATTAACAGTGCAATGAAGTTACTGTGAAAAGCCCCTAGTCGCCACACTCCAGCGCCTGTTCGGGTACACAGAGGGAGAATTCAGAATGTCCAAATTACCTAACAGCACGTCTTTCGGGATTTGTGGGAGGAAACCGGAGCATCTGGAGGAAACCCACGCAGACACGGGGAGAATGTGCAGACTCCGCAGACAGTGACCCCAAGCTGGGAATCGAACCTGGGACCCTGGCGCTGTGAAACAACAGTGCTAATCACTGTGCTACCTTTGTGTCAGTTTTGATTAAATATTATTAAAACTGCAATTTAATCATTTCTAATCAATAACTTATCCAAACCAGAGTTCCTTTATGTTTGTTTCTGCAGTGTTTCTTCATTGAAATTGCAATAAGTCCGGGCGATTAAAGGTATTTGAATATTTCTCCTAAATAAGGGATATGAAATCTATCACATGATTGGATGAACTGTGCTTAGACAACAGAGTGCTTGTCATATATCTCACGTCGAACTGCACGGCAAGTCTGTGATTAAAAATCTCCTAAAAAGGAAACAGTTTAAACAGTAGCGTATTACACAATGTGCTGAGTCACAGGGATTGCCTGTATTCCAAGAAAGGTTTAGCAAAAATGTAGTTGGCTGCGAGTCATTCCAAAATACAAATAATTTAACCCGTTGCTTTCGCCATTCGTAATATTTACTACATTAATTTTAGAGTCAACTGTTGTGTAGGGGAAGGGCCCAAAAGAGACCGACAATGAGAGAGAAATCGGGCAAACATTGGACCATTTCTGACATTAAGAAAGATTTCAGTGGATGAATTCGGAGGGGGGGGGGCGGGGGGGGATGGCGAGACAGTGGTGGCAGCATTACATCACCCGCCAGAGAGATACCAGTTGCTTTATTGGCAGCTGTGAGCATTGAGCGTTGCATGGTATCCAGCTGTAACAGAGCATTAGGCTTGAATATTGGCTGATCAAAGGTCGTGTGGTAGTCACCACTATTGTAATGTATATACCGCATACGAGGGTATTACGGTAAGGCCCCTGTACTACAAGTACGGGGGTAGATCCCTGCTTGCTGGCTCCACCCAGTAGGCGGAGTATAAATGTGTGTGCTCTCCGAGCTGCAGCCATTTCGGCAGCAGTGCGGGAGGCTCCACATCTCTGTGTAATAAAGCCTCGATTACTCTCTACTCTCGTCTCGTCGTAATTGATAGTGCATCAATTTATTACGCAGAGATTTTACAACGATGGATCTCCGCATCAAGCCTGATCGCCTGCAGCTGCACCCTCAAGCAATCGGCCTTCGCACATTGGCTAGCTTGCTTTGAAGAATACATTGGATCTGCGACAGAACCACCCTCAGAGGCACAGAAACTCCAGATACTTTACACGCGGCTGAGCTCCGATATCTTTCCCCTCATCCGGAACGCACCGACCTACGCTGAGGCCATGGCGTGACTGAAGGAGAACTACACTCAACAGACTAACAAAATCTACGCCAGGCACCTCCTGTCCAAGCGGTATCAACTCCCCGGTGAGTCTGTGGATGATTTCTCGCGTGCCCAGCACATCCTGGTGAGAGACTGTGATTGCCAGGCCGTTTCAGCCGCTGAACATTCTGACCTGCGACTTAGAGACACGTTCGTTACGGGCATAGGCTCGGCCTACATCCGCCGGCGCCTCTTAGAAGGGGCTACCCTCGACCTCGCGGCGACCAAGAAACTAGCGCTCTCGCTCACAGTCGCCTCACGCAATGTACAGGCGTATGCCCCCGACCGCACGGCCCACCCCTCCTGGACATCATGGACCACGCCAGCGAACACCCCACCGTGGACCCCATCAGTGACCTCCCCCAGCCAACTCCAGGCCTGCGCCGCGCGGCAGCCAACCAACCCCGGGGGCCCAAGTGCTACTTCTGCGGACACTCAAAACACCCCTGACAGCGCTGCCTGGCACGGAGCACGCTCTGCAAGGCCTGCAGAAAGAAAGGACATTTCGCTGCTGTGTGCCAGGCCCGCTTGGTCGCTGCTATTGTCCCGGCACCTGCCATGTGCGACCCGCGGGCACCACCATCGTCCTCGCCTCAGACCACGTGTGGCCCGTGGGCGCCACCACCTTGCCTGCCTCAGGACACGTGCGGCCCGTGGGCGCTGCCATCTTCCCCGCCTCAGGTCACCTGCTCATCGGGCCGCTCATCGCCTGCAACCGCTGCCAACCAGTCACGTCTAGCCTCCATCACGCTCGACCAGTCCCGATCGCACAACCTAGCGACCGCATTGACGACAGTGAAGGTCGACGGGCACAAGATATCCTGCGTTCTGGACTCCGGGAGCACTGAGAGCTTCATCCACCCCAATACGGTAAGGCGCTGCTCCCTCACGGTACACCTCATCAACCAGAGAATCTCCCTGGCCTCCGGATCCCACTCCGTGGCGATCCGGGGGTATTGCACCACCACCCTCACCATCCAGGGCGTAGAGTTCAGTGGCTTCCGGCTCTACGTCCTCCCCATCCTGTGGGCTGCCTTGCTACTCGGCCTGGACTTCCAGTGCAACCTCCAGAGCCTAACCCTGAAATTTGGCGGGCCCCTACCACCTCTTACTGTCTGCGGCCTCACGACCCTTAAGGTCGATCCACCTTCCCTGTTTGCGAACCTCACCCCGGGTTGCAAACCCGTCGCCACCAGGAGCAGACGGTACAGCGCCCAGGACAAGACCTTCATCAGGTCTGAGGTCCAGCGGCTGCTGCGGGAAGGTATTATTGAGGCCAGCAACAGCCCCTGGAGAGCCCAAGTGGTAGTGGTGAAAACTGGGGAGAAAATCAGGATGGTCGTTGACTACAGTCAGACCATCAATCGGTACTTGCAGCTCGCGCGTACCCCCGCCCATGCATATCTGATATGGTCAATCAGATTGCACAGCCCCGGGTCTTCTCTACAGTGGACCTGAAATCTGCCTACCACCAGCTCCCCATTCACAAGGCGGACCGCCAGTACACCGCGTTTGAAGCGGACGGCCGCCTTTACCACTTCCTTAGGGTTCTCTTCGGCATCACTAACGGGGTCTTGGTATTCCAACAGTAGATGGACCGAATGGTTGACCGGTACGGACTGCGGGCCACTTTCCCGTACCTGGATAACATCACCATCTGCGGCTACGACCAGCAGGACCATGACGCTAACCTTTCCAAATTCTTCCACACCTCTAAACTCCTCAACCTAACCTACAACAAGGAGAAGTGTGTGTCCAGCATGAACCGATTAGCCATCCTCAGCTATGTGGTTCAGAACGGAGTTCTCGGGCCCAACCCCGATCGCATGCGCCCCTCATGGAACTCCCCCTTCCCCACTGCCCCAAGGCCCTCAAACGATGCCTGGGGTTCTTCTCGTGCTACGCCCAGTGGGTCCCTAACTATGCGGACAAGGCCCGCCCACTCATCCACTCCACAGTTTTTCCCCTGACGGCCGAGGCTCACCAGGCCTTTAACCGTATCAAGGCCGACATCGCCATGGCCGCGATGCACGCGGTCGATGAGACGCTCCGCTTCCAAGTTGAGAGCGATGCATCAGACGTCGCTCTGGCCGCCACACTCAACCAGGCAGGCAGGCCCGTGCATTCTTTTCCACGCCTCCGAAATTCGGCACTCCTCTGTCAGATAGGAGGCCCAAGCTATCATTGAAGCTGTGCGGCATTGGAGGCATTACCTGGCCGGCAGGAGATTCATTCTCCTCACTGACCAACGGTCGGTTGCCTTCATGTTTAACAACACACAGCGGGGTAAGATCAAAAATGATAAGATCTCGACTTGGAGGATCGAGCTCGCCACCTACAATTACGAGATTTTGTATCGCTCCGGTAAGCTCAACGAGCCCCCCGATGCCCTATCCCGAGGTACAAGTGCCAGCGCACAAGTGGACCAACTCCGGACCCTGCACGACGATCTCTATCACCCAGGGGTCACCCGCTTTTATCACTTCATAAAGGCTGCAATCTGCCCCACTCCATCGAGGAAGTCAGGGCTATCACTAGAGACCGGCAAGCCTGCGCGGCGTGTAAACCGCACTTCTACCGGCCTAACCGTGCGCGCCTGGTGAAGGCCTCCCGCCCCTTTGAACGCCTCAGCATGGACTTCAAAGGGCCCCTCCCCTCCACCGACCGCAACACGTACTTTCTTAATGTGGTTGACGAATATTCAAGGTTCCACTTCGCCATCCCATTCCCCGATATGATGCCTGCCACCGTCATCAAAGCCCTCAACACCATCTTCGCTCTGTTCGGTTTCCACGCCTACATCCACAGCGACCGGGGATCCTCATTTATGAGCGATGAGCTGTGCCAGTACCTGCTCAACAGGGGCATTGCCTTGAGCAGGACGACCAGCTACAACCCCAGGGGAAACGGGCAGGTGGAGCGGGAGAATGGGACGGTCTGGAAGGCCGTCCAGCTGGGCCTATGGTCCAGAAATCTCCCGGCCTCCCGCTGGCAGGAGGTCCTCCCCAACGCCCTTCACTCCATTCGGTCGCTCCTGTGCACTGCGACTAACGAAACTCCCCATAACTTTGCCTTCCCCAGGAAGTCCACCTCCGGGGTTTCGCTCCCAACATGGCTGGCAGCTCCAGGACCCGTTCTCCTCCGCAAGCACGTGCGGCTCCACAAGGCGGACCCGTTGGTTGAGAGGGTACAGCTACTCCACGTGAATCCGCAGTATGCCTACATAGCGTACCCCGACGGCCGCCAAGACATGTGTCTCCCTCAGGGACCTGGCGCAAGCTGGGTCCCCCCCATATGCCCCGGTGCCACCCTCCCTCCCCGGCACACCCCACCACAATCCCCGCGCCAGGATGATCCGTCCTCCCCCTGTTCCCACCCGGGGATGAAGATGAGGTCGACACGCTCCCGGAGTCACCGACGACCGAACCGACGCCTGAATCGCCACCAGAACTGCGGCGCTCGCAACGACAGATCGTCTAAATTTGTAACCTCTTTCTTAAATTTTAAACAACCGGTATGGAAATGGTTTTCCACCATCCGCGCTGGACTCTTTTTTAACAAGGGGTGAATGTGGTAGTCACCACTGTTGTATTGTATATACCGCATACGAGGGTATTACGGTAAGGCCCCTGTACTACAGGTACGGGGGTAGATCCCTGCCTGCTGGCTCCGCCCAGTAGGCAGAGTATAAATGTGTGGGCTCTCCGAGCTGCAGCCATTTCGGCAGCAGCTGCGGGAGGCTCCACATCTCTGCGTAATAAAGCCTCGATTACTCTCTACTCTCGTCTCGTCGTAATTGATAGTGCATCAGATCGTTTCAGCACCCTCTTCAATATTTGGCTGGAACTGGGAGGCCTACGCCGCGCCCAGTTTGTCAAGGGCCTGGCTGCAGCTTGGCTATAAAGGGAGAGCTGACAATGAGGCAAATCATTTGCTTTGAACACTTACTCCAATAGGAAGGTCACTCCTGTTCCTCCTCAATTCACAATAGTTCTGTAGGCCGCAGCTAGCTCAGGATTTCCTTTCCTCCTGTTCACATGCACCCCCACCCCCAAAATGTCTGCTGGCTGGTTCATTGCTCAATCTGGAGAGAATATATTTGAATACCGCTGCCTACCCACCTCACCTCTCGATTCTGCTTGGCCCATCTCAGGACCTTCTCCTTTGTCTGATAGCTGTGGAAACACTGGGCTGGATTCTCCGCAGCCCCGCGGCGAAATTGTGTTTGGCGCGCGGGCGGAGAATCAAATTTCACGTCGAAATCAAGCCCGACATCGGTCCGGCGATTTTCTGCGATCCGGGAATTGGCATGTTCGCAGAGTACTCCGCACGGCTGGGGGCACATTGCCAGAGGCCCGCCCAGCAAACCTCCGCTCCCGACTGACCGAGTTCCCGATGGCGTGGTCTAACCACCTATTGCCGGTCAGGAAGCTCGCATGGCGGCTGCGCACTCAGTCCGCGGCCGCCCTGGTGGGGGGCGGGGGGGGATCGGACACCAGGGGAGTGGGGGGGTCATATGGGCGGCCGGGGGACAGATCGGGTCAGTCGGATATTCAGATACGCGCCCTCACCGCCTTTTACCGGTCGTACCGTATCGCCATGATGCAGTAGGCCCAATTAACATTTTGCCTCCACGGTCTGAATCCACCATGGCGCTCGGCGAGGTCGCTGGAGGCCGCCACCATGCGTATGCATGGACTCGAAACCGGAAGTGTGGGGTCCCGTATCCACAGCTAAAGCTGCTTGAATCATTCCGGGTCCCTGCTAGCTCCCTGCAGGTGGGTGAATTGGTTTATCTATTTTTTAGGAAACTCCGGAGTGAAACACCGTCTTTACGCCGGCGTGGGACATAGCCCCATTTTGGGAGAATCTAGCCCACTGTTCTTGGTGGCTCATTCATCCGTGGTTTTGGCCGGAATGACCTGTGGGGCCTATCCAACTTGAAAGGGGGGACGTTGTCCTCCCCGTCCTTGGCCTTTGCTCGCGGGCCTTTATTTTTATCCTCCAACTTTAGCACCACTGCTTCTAGTGAAGGGAGCTGGTCGCTGTGTAGTGACAATGTTTCCTCCAACCCCTTCAACACCTCACCTCCCGCACCGTCTCCGACGTCCTTCCAAGTGTCTCCTTCATCGGAGTCAGCGTGTCCTCCCCCAACTGCTGAAGAGTCTCCATCATCCCCCTCCCTTATCATTCGAAATGTTTGGCGAATTGCCATTGAAATTCAGCTGAAATGAAAAAATGAAATGAAAATTGCTTATTGTCACAAGTAGGCTTCAAATGAAGTTACTGTGAAAAGCCCCTAGTCGCCACATTCCGGCGCCTGTTCGGGGAGGCTGGTATGGGAATTCTACCGTGCTGCTGGCCTGCCTTGGTCTGCTTTCAAAGCCAGCGATTTAGCCCTGTGCTAAACCAGCCCCTAGTAATAATCGCTTATTGTCACGAGTAGTCTTCAATGAAGTTACTGTGAAAAGCCCCTAGTCGCCACATTCCGGCGCCTGTTCGGGGAGGCTGGTACAGGAATTGAACCCGCGCTGCTGGCATTGTTCTGCATTACAAGCCAGCTATTTAGCCCACTGTGCCAAACCAGCCCCTATTCAACCCAGCCCCTATTCAACTGCCATCAACTTCACCAGGGTATCCACCGTAATGGGTGCGGCCTCACCCTGCGAGTTTACACCCCGCCATCTTCCCTCCCAATGAGCTCCACACTGTCGTCGGCTGTGCCGGCGGGCTAGTATTCGCTCCTTTCTTCCCAATATTCGTTCTTTGGTTTTTCGACACCCTTTAGTAACCACGTCTCATCTGGGATGAGTTTACATTCAAATTCTCCCCGTGAACTGGGTGCAAAGGGCCAAACACCGAAGGCTGCAGCGGGAGCTACCCAATGTGCACCTCCTCCTACATGTTGCCAATGGAAGTCCCAGCGGTACTGATTTAATACAGCGGATAGGTTGTCAGTTGCCGAGTATGTATCCCGATTGCAGGAAATCGCAGAGTATTGTGAATATGGGGCTGTGTTGGCGGATATGCTTCACGACCGCTTGGTTTGCGAAATTAACAATCTTGACATACAAAAAAGGCTCCTGGGAAAAGATTCCCGAACGTTCCAGCAGGTTTTGCAGATTTGCCTTTCACCGGAGAGTGCTGCTCAGGGCGTATAGGAGCTCCAAGGCATGGAGGTTAATGCCATTTGATGCCGCCCCCTCACTGCCTTTTACCGGCCAGACCGTATCGCCATGATGCAGTAGGCCCAAGGTCTCGAGGACCTGGGCAGTGGCGTTCGCTCTCGCTGGATTCGGCAGGGGCTAACTCCGCCCCCTGCGAGAAGTGTGCACATCGGAGTCACCAAAGCTGCTGGAAGCATGATGTTCGGTCGTCTGATTCCGATATGGAGACACAAACCTCTGGGGTCTCTGGCTTGGGCATCGTCGTCCATTTGCCTTCGGACGGTTCTCTACCTCTGCGGTCCAGCTGTAATCGTCATAGTCCGGCTGGTTATACTCCGGCTGATCTGGTCCCACAACCAGCCAACGGTGCACCACAACCAAAGCATCTGTGTCCCGCTGCCCAGTGGGGCCCCACTGGCTTCCTCAGAATCTTCCTCATCGTCGGTGTTTTTAAAAAAAATGTAGAATACCCAATTCTTTTTCTCCAATTGAGGGACAATTTACAAAGAACAAAGAACAAAGAAATGTACAGCACAGGAACAGGCCCTTCGGCCCTCCAAGCCCGTGCCGACCAGACTGCCCGACTAAACTACAATCTTCTACACTTCCTGGGTCCGTATCCCTCTATTCCCATCCTATTCATGTATTTGTCAAGATGCCCCTTAAATGTCACTATCGTCCCTGCTTCTACCACCTCCTCTGGTAGCGAGTTCCAGGCACCCACTACCCTCTGCGTAAAAAACTTGCCTCGTACATCTACTCGAAACCTTGCCCCTCTCATCTTAAACCTATGCCCCCTAGTAATTGACCCCGCTACCCTGGGGAAAAGCCTCTGACTATCCACTCTGTCTATGCCCCTCATAATTTTGTAGACCTCTATCAGGTCTCCCCTCAACCTCCTTCGTTCCAGTGAGAAAAAAACCAAGTTTATTCAACTGCTCCTCATAGCTAATGCCCTCCATACCAGGCAACATTCTGGTAAATCTCATCTGCACCCTCTCTAAAGCCTCCACATCCTTCTGGTAGTGTGGCGACCAGAATTGAACACTATACTCCAAGTGTGGCCTAACTAAGGTTCTATACAGCTGCAACATGACTTGCCAATTCTTATACTCAATGCCCCGGCCAATGAAGGCAAGCATGCCGTATGCCTTCTTGACTACCTTCTCCACCTGTGTTGCCCCTTTCAATGACCTGTGGACCTGTACTCCGAGATCTCTTTGACTTTCAATACTCTTGAGGGTTCTACCATTCAATGTATATTCCCTACCTGCATTAGACCTTCCAAAATGCATTACCTCACATTTGTCCCGATTAAACTCCATCTGCCATCTCTCCGCCCAAGTCTCCAAACAATCTAAATCCTGCTGTATCCTCTGACAGTCCTCATCGCTATCCGCAATTCCACCAACCTTTGTGTCGTCTGCAAACTTACTAATCAGACCAGTTACATTTTCCTCCAAATCATTTATATATACTACAAAGAGCAAAGGTCCCAGCACTGATCCCTGTGGAACACCACTCGTCACAGCCCTCCAATTAGAAAAGCATCCTTCCAGTGCTACTCTCTGCCTTCTATGGCCTAGCCAGTTCTGTATCCACCTTGCCAGCTCACCCCTGATCCCGTGTGACTTCACCTTTTGTACTAGTCTACCATGAAGGACCTTGTCAAAGGCCTTACTGAAGTCCATATAGACAACATCCACTGCCCTACCTGCATCAATCATCTTAGAGAACTCCTCGAAAAACTCTATCAAGTTAGTGAGACATGACTTCCCCTTCACAAAACCGTGCTGCCTCTCACTAATACGTCCATTTGCTTCCAAATGGGAGTAGATCCTGTCTCGAAGAATTCTCTCCAGTAATTTCCCTACCACTGAAGTAAGGCTCACCGGCCTGTAGTTCCCGGGATTATCCTTGCTAGCCTTCTTAAACAGAGTAACAACATTGGCTATTCTCCAGTCCTCCGGGACATCCGCTGAAGACAGCGAGGATCCAAAGATTTCTGTCAAGGCCTCAGCAATTTCCTCTCCAGCCTCCTTCAGTATTCTGGGGTAGATCCCATCAGGCCCTGGGGACTTATCTACCTTAATATTTTTTAAGACACCCAACACCTCTTCTTTTTGGATCTCAATGTGACCCAGGCTATCTACACACCCTTCTCCAGACTCAACATCTACCAATTTCTTCTCTTTGGTGAATACTGATGCAAAGTATTCATTTAGTACCTCGCCCATTTCCTCTGGCTCCACACATAGATTCCCTTGCCTATCCTTCAGTGGGCCAACCCTTTCCCTGGCTACCCTTTTGCTTTTTATGTACGTGTAAAAAGCCTTGGGATTTTCCTTAACCCTATTTGCCAATGACTTTTCGTGACCCCTTCTAGCCCTCCTGACTCCTTGCTTAAGTTCCTTCCTGCTTTCCTTATATTCCACGCAGGCTTCGTCTGTTCCCAGCCTTTTAGCCCTGACAAATGCCTCCTTTTTCTTTTTGACGAGGCCTACAATATCTCTCGTTATCCAAGGTTCCCGAAAATTGCCGTATTTATCCTTCTTTCTCACAGGAACATGCTGGTCCTGAATTCCTTTCAACTGCCACTTGAAAGCCTCCCACATGTCAGATGTTGATTTGCCCTCAAACATCCGCCCCCAATCAATGTTCTTCAGTTCCCGCATAATATTGTTATAATTAGCCTTCCCCCAATTTAGCACATTCATCCTAGGACCACTCTTATCCTTGTCCACCAGTACTTTAAAACTTACTGAATTGTGGTCACTGTTACCGAAATGCTCCCCTACTGAAACATCTACCACCTGGCCGGGCTCATTTCCCAATACCAGGTCCAGTACCGCCCCATCCCTAGTTGGACTGTCTACATATTGTTTTAAGAAGCCCTCCTGGATGCTCCTTACAAACTCCGCCCCGTCTAAGTCCCTGGCACTAAGTGAGTCCCAGTCAATATTGGGGAAGTTGAAGTCTCCCATCACCACAACCCTGTTGTTTTTACTCTTTTCCAAAATCTGTCTACCTATCTGCTCCTCTATCTCACGCTGGCTGTTGGGAGGCCTGTAGTAAACCCCCAACATTGTGACTGCACCCTTCTTATTCCTGATCTCTACCCATATAGCCTCACTGCCCTCTGAGGTGTCCTCTCGCAGTAAAGCTGTGATATTCTCCCGAACCAGTAGCGCAACTCCGCCTCCCCTTTTACATCCCCCTCTATCCCGCCTGAAATATCTAAATCCTGGAACGTTTAGCTGCCAATCCTGCCCTTCCCTCAACCAGGTCTCTGTAATGGCAACAACATCATAGTTCCAAGTACTAATCCAAGCTCTAAGTTCATCTGCCTTACCCGTAATACTTCTTGCATTAAAACATACGCACTTCAGGCCACCAGACCCGCTGTGTTCAGCAACTTCTCCCCGTCTGCTCTGCCTCAGAGCCACACTGTCCCTATTCCCTAGTTCTCCCTCAATGCTCTCACCTTCTGACCTATTGCTCCCGTGCCCACCCCCCTGCCATACTAGTTTAAACCCTCCCGTGTGACACTAGCAAACTTCGCGGCCAGGATATTTATGCCTCTCCGGTTTAGATGCAACCCGTCCTTCTTATACAGGTCACACCTGCCCCGGAAGAGCTCCCAGTGGTCCAGATAATGGAAACCCTCCCTCCTACACCAGCTGTTTAGCCACGTGTTTAGCTGCTCTATCTTCCTATTTCTAGCCTCACTGGCACGTGGCACAGGGAGTAATCCCGAGATTACAACCCTCGAGGTCCTGTCTTTTAACTTTCTGCCTAGCTCCCTGAACTCCTGCTGCAGGACCTCATGCCCCTTCCTGCCTATGTCGTTAGTACCAATGTGTACAACGAGCTCTGCCTGTTTGCCCTCCCCCTTCAGGATGCCCTCTACCCGTTCGGAGACATCCTGGACCCTGGCACCAGAGAGGCAACATACCATCCTGGAGTCTCTTTCACGTCCACAGAAGCGCCTATCTGTGCCCCTGACTATAGAGTCCCCTATTACTATTACTCTTCTGCGCTTTGACCCTCCCTTCCGAACATCAGAGCCAGCCGTGGTGCCACTGCTCTGGCTGCTGCTGTTTTCCCCTGATAGGCTATCCCCCCCGACAGTATCCAAAGGGGTATATCTGTTCGAGAGGGGGACAACCACAGAGGATTCCTGCACTGACTGCCTGCCTTTTCTGGTGGTCACCCATTTCTCTGCCTGCACCTTGGGTGTGACCACATCTACATAACTGCGATCTATGACGCTTTCCGCCACCTGCATGCTCCTAAGTGCATCCAATTGCCGCTCCAACCGAACCATGCGGTCTGTGAGGAGCTCCAGTTGGGTGCACTTTCTGCAGATGAAGCCATCCGGGACGCTGGATAGCATGGCCAATCCATCTATCTTGCACATCTTTTTGGGTTGTGGCGGTTAGACCCACGTAGACATTGGGAGAATGTGCAAACTCCACACGGACAGTGACCCGGGGCCAGGATCGAACCTGGGTCCTCGGTGCTGTGAGGCAGCAGTGCTAACCACTGTGACACTGTGTCGTCCCTGTCATTGGTGCTTTTAACTTCTTCTTTGTCCACACCTCATCTTTATCATCCTCATAGTACCCCTTGGCCGTCGTCGGACCGTTGATTGTTTTCTCCATGTGGCTCGAGGAGTATGAGATCCTCCGCTAACTACATGGCTATTACCATGTGACATTGCCATGAGGGGTGGTACGGTCGCACAGTGGTTAGCACAGATGCCTCACAGTGCCAGAGACCCGGGTTAAATTCTGATCTCGGATGACTGTTGAGTTTGCACGTTCTTCACGTGTCTGCATGGGTTCCCTCCGGGTGCTCTGGTTTCCTCCCACAGTCCAAATATATGCAGGTTGCAAAGTACAAAGAACAATACAGCACAGGAACAGGCCCTTTGGCCCTCCAAGCCTGCGCCGATCATGGTACCTGCCTAAACTAAAACTGTCTGCACTTATGGAGTTTGTATCCTTCCATTCTCACCCTATTCAGATGTTTGTCTAGATGTTAGATGGATTGGCTATGCTAAATTGCCCCTCGGAGGGGTTACAGGGAAAGGGTGGAAGATTGGGCCCAGTTTAATGTGCTCTTTCAGAGGGTCAGTAGAAATTTGATGGGCCAAACGGACTCCTTCTGCACTGTAGGGATACCTTTATATGAGGTCGGCCAGAGGGGAACTGACCGACAGAGAGAGGGGACCCAGTGAAGGCTAACCGTGACCCTTTGTATACAGTACATATCATAAATAAACGTCTTCACAGATTCATAGATTCATAGAATCCCTACAGTGCAGAAGGAGGCCATTCGGCCCAATGAGTCTGCACCGACCCTCTGAAGCCCAATCCCCCACCCTATCCCCGTAACCCCACCGCACCTTTTGGACACACTTTATCTTACTCATCTGACTCCTCCCGCCTTCATTAAACTTGTGTCCTGGCTGAACTAAATACTTAACAGCAGCACATTATCATTGGTTCTGATGGGGTCACTGGAAATGGACAAAAACAATTCTTCAGAAGTTAACCTATTTCTCTTCCAGATGTTGGTTCACCTGTTGCACATAACCCAGCATCACTTGGTGCTTGGATTCACGTTTTCCAGCACTGCTGTCTATCTCTCTCTTGAGCAGAGAGAAAAAAACCTCTCCTGGAATATTTCTTTAAATTTCCAATCAGACTCTGCCCCTCAAATGACAGCCCATCTGATTGGATTTCCATGTGTCGGCACATAACACATCAAAGGCCAGCGACTCATACTCTCCCTGATCAGATTGTTTCCAATCCAGCGCAATCCAGCTGTTATACCGTCAATTCACTGTGAGACGGTGAGAACGAGTGAATACTATGCTTCATTATCCAGGAACATTATGCCAGTATCGGCTGTACAAATGAGTGCCACCCACAGGTGACCGGTCTATATATCCCCCGGTGAGGGCGGAGCCAGAGGCGGAGCCCACTGGGATTCCAGTGCAGTACCTGGAAGTAGATTGTATTATCATTTCCAGGTCATAGGTCACAGCACTATACAGACAGTTCATACTTAGGTGAATACATTCACCATACCAGCATTGGGCAAACTGTTGTCACTTCCTCCCCCTCTGGCAACACTGCTCAATTGTTTGGCCGCACCTGGGCTGAACACTGACAAAAATGATCAGCAAAGACGAAGGGATTTGACTGTTGGTTTGCATTGCAATGTGAGCCAACAGCTATAGTCACACTGGGTTCTTGGGCAGGATTCAGTATTTATTATTTTCACAGTGAAAATTAAAGTGACAGCGTATTAGAAGGAAGCATGAAGATAGTCGACACACAAAATATACAATCAGATCCAATTAGCCTCATTGTCAGTCGCACTCTCAATTACTGTATAAAGTGATCTAGATATAATACAGCTGAAGTAATAATAAACTGATGCCTTGCTTAGAATGGGGCCTGATGCCACAACTCAAGCGCATGGAATCCCTACAGTGCAGAAGGAGGCCATTCGGCCCATCGGGTCTGCACCAATCCTCTGAAAGATCATCCTATCTAGGACCACTCCTCTGCCCTATCCCCACAACCTTGTAACGTCACCTGCACATCTTTGGATAATAAGGGGCAATTTTAGTGTGGCCAATCCACCTAATCTGCACGTATTTGGACAGTGGAAGGAAACCGGCGCAGACACGGGGGAGAACGTGCAAATTCCACAGGGTCAGTCACCCGAGGTCGGAATCAAACCCGTGTCCCTGACGCTGTGAGGCAGCAATGCTAACCACTGTGCCACCGTGCTGCAATTTGGATTGTACGGATTGTACAGAACTGCACCCTTAATAATAATAATCACAAGTAGGCTTCAATAAAGTTACTGTGAAAAGCCACTAGTCGCCACATTCCGGCACCTGTTCGTGGAGGCTGGTATGGGAATTGAACCCGCGCTGCTGCCTTGTTCTGCATTGTAAGCCAGCTTTTTAGCCCAGTGTGCTAAACTAGCCCCTTCATTGTGTTGCCGTTCTAATGGGCAGATCAATGGATAATGTTCTAAAAACAATTTAACTTCCGTGCACTCGGAGTGCGCTCTGACATTCTGTGTCAAATGCACAAACCCCAGATGCTGCAATTTAAAAAAACAGAAAATGCTGGAAATACCGAGCACGCTTGGCAGCATCTGTAGAGGGAGAGATAATCAGAGTTAACGTTTCGAGTCAATGATCTTTCCTTAAGTGCTGCATATTTTTGACCTTGTTTTACTTTACAAAGTGTGGAGAACAGACAGCAGCTGGCATTGAATAGTGAGGGAGATAGTAAGGGTGTGGTACAGGTGAGCAGAACGGAAGGAGCAGATTTGGTTACAATCCTGTCTCATGGTTATAGGTTTTAGAGTTATTGAAACGACAAATAGATCTCGGAGTATATATATCAGCGCATTTTGTTGTCTCAGGAAATCCATTTTATTTCTGAACAATATTTCATTTTAACTGTGAGATACTTGCTTTCAAATGAGTCCAAATATGATGGAAAACGTCACCGTATAAATGTAGCGGATAGCGTGTGCTCTGTTTGTGCACTGCAAAAAGCCAATCGAGTTGATGTTAGGTTTCAGCGTACACATAATTGTCGAACTTATCATCATCACAGAATTTACGGTGCAGAAGGAGGCCATTCAGCCCATCGAGTCTGCACCGGCCCTTTGGAAAGAGCACTCTACTTAAGCTCCACACCTCTACCCTACCCCCTTTACCCCTTAACCCGACCTAACCTTTTTGGACACTAAGGGCAATTTAGAATGGCCAATTCACCTGACCAGCACATCTTTGGACTGTGGGATAAAACCGGAGCACCCGGAGAAAACCCACGTACACACAGGGAGAACGTGCAGACTCCACACAGACAGTGACCCAAGCCGGGAATCGAACCTGGGACCCTGGAGCTGTGAAGCAACTGTGCTAAACACTATGCTACCGTGCTGCCCTATGTTAGAATAAGAGTTGACATATTTACATCCGTTATGAAAAAGGTTCTGATTCTTTTAGTTGCTGCTGTGGCCCATTCCAAAAAGGCATTGCACAGAGTTAAGTTCTCTACTTATTGGGACTTACCCCTAAAGAATAGCAGCAAGCTATTACGTGAAGGGACGAATGTCATGTGATCCAACCTCAGTTACACTTTGGCCTGGAGCCGGACACATTCAGATCCAATCTCTGCACGTCCGATGTCTTTGTGAATTCTGTCCATTTATGGCTGTTCACATGTGCCTCGAATTTAAAAAAAAACCTACAGTGTGTTCGCATCATCCTTTGATCGATTGGTGCCTTTGTTTGCCTCAAAATGATGGCAAGTTCCTATCACTTAAAGGTACATTACAACCACCCTGAGTCAACAATCGGAGATTCGGTACAATGCCTTTCAAACAAACTTCCTGCCTGTATTAACATGTTGGCGAAATACATCCAAACAAAATTACGCGCAGGTGCCTGTTGAATTCCCCAGCTGCTTCCTCTACTCATCCAGTGTTTCCTCAGAATTTCTGACCGCATTGACATAAATAATTATGTGGGGCACTGTTTGGCACAAAAGAAGAGGACTGTGCCACATTCGGCGTACAATATGAGCTGAGTGAACATTCCTTCAAGATGGAAGATTACATTTTGGGTTAAAGTGCGATACAAGTCACAGATGTGTGTTCAGTAGTTAAGGGAAAGGGGGGCTGCATCATATGTCGCTTCCGTCGGAGGGTTGGCCATTTCAAAAAATAAAATCCCCCAAGGTCTTCAGCAGTGAGGAGGTCATCCATCCTCTGTCTTTACAGCAAAACCTTTCATTAAGCTATTCTTATTTCTCCAGTGCTGCTCCTGTGGACATCTGGTCTGTTCTTCCCAGGGCAGCATTATAATCAATCCTCATTTACTCTCCACAACAGGCAGTTTCAAAATGCAACGAAAAATATAACAGATTAAATAATGTCACGAAGCATGTGAATTTATGAATTCGTTCATTTTGTGAAAAATGAACATAAATCGCACTTCAAAAATGTGTGATTTTGCCGTTTTCTCGTATTAAAGGCATACATTTTATTCCGAAAACATGTGGCAGAATTTCTCAGTTTATTTGTCCAGCATTTGAAGATCCAACTTGCTTCAAAGCATGTGCTGGGAAAATGCCACCTTGTTCATCTTCACAAAAAGATTCAAGAATGTTCCTGCTCATCAGTACTTTGTTAACTTGAAGGTTTACTGCATTCTAAAAGACAACCTGTTTTCTAGTGAGAGCAATCTAGTTATTCATCCCCCCCCCCCCCCCCCCCTCCCTATAACAGGAACATTGTTAGTTGAGGCATTGACAAAGCATTAATGCTGTGTTGGTCACATATTTTTAAAGTAGTGCAATACCACCATCTGCTGGCAAAAAATGTTATAACATGAGGAAATAATGATGTTTCAATCTACCTTTGAAATTGATGGGCCCACATTTTCCATTGAGGGGGGAGTGTGGTGGAAGGGCATGGTCATACGCCAGAGGTACACCAGGAGATGTGCTGCCAGACCCCCCCTGGAGATCATCACGCAAGGACTGCACAGGAATTGCCTGGGAAATTTGAAGATTACCCTGCACCTGGAACCATCTTATACTCTGATTTAAATCGTAGACTTTGGAAGGTCCCAAATCTTTTAGCATAATAGTTTCTGAAAAATAAATTTAGATTACCCAATTAATTTTTTCCAATTAAGGTGCAGTTTAGCATGGCCAGTCCATCTACCCTGCGCATCTTTGGGTTGTGGGGGCGAAACCCACGTAAACACGGGGAGAATGTGCAAACTCCACACGGGCAGCGACCCAGAGCCGGGATCGAACCGGGGACCTTGCTGCCATGAGGCAGCAGTGCTAACCACTGCGCCACCGTGCTGCCCTTCTCAGCAGAATAGTTCAACAGGAAAATGTAATGGTTTGAATTGTAGTCCTTTAACTGTATTGTCTTCTGGTTCTATAAGGTTTTACTTACTCGACAAGTGGCTTGGAGACATTTAATTTTTCTTAAACGATTTATTTACAGCATTTACACCCAAAACCTGATGGTAAGTACATAGGAGGTAGTCCGTGAGAGAAGGGGATGACGTTTTTAATGGCTTACTGTAATAGCTGCAAGGTTCAACAACTGCTCGGCAGGTGAAAGTTCATGAATTTGTTTATTGAAGTTTAACTATATACAAAAGGAGGACAAGGAATGCCACCCAACTCCTTGACCCCCAGTGTCCAACCTCCACCACTCCAACTACTGCCCTTCGGGTTTTGGCTCGCTCTCCAACCACCATTCCGCGCGCTCTGCCACGCTACCATATCTCCCTCTTCCTTAAAAGTTCTTTACTAGCCTATTTATGAAGAGACAACTATTTACGAGAATAGTCCATTCAACGTGGTGGGGTAACACAGTACATTTACTCAAGATTTCAGTCTACCTGGAGACTTCTGAATTCTCTGAGAACACCTTAGCTCTCTGGCCGGTTCTGCCCCAGTTGAGGTAGCGATGTTTTGAGCAGCAGTCGGGTGGTTTATTGTTTCAACAGGAGCAATAGTGCAGACAACGGCTTCAGTGCCCATTGGAACAACACGGGGTTTTTCTCTGGAGTAACCGTTTCCACTGAACTTGGCACTATTGGAGGAACATCCTCACCAACAGACCCACAATCTGTCAGGATAGGCAATAGCACCTCCTCCATGAAAGTCCTCAATACTGGGGTATGTGTGCTCAGTCCTCTACTGTACTCCCTAGACACACACGACTGTGTGGCAAGATTTATCTCCAACTCAATCTATAACTGTGCGGATGATACGACATGTGGTGGGTCGCATCTCAAACAATGACGAATCAGACTACAGAAGGGAGATAGATCACTTGGTTGCATGATGTACCGAAAACAACGGGTTAGATTCTCCGCAACCCTGTGCCTAAATCGCGTTTGGCGCGGGGCGGAGAATCTAATTGTCATGATATGCACTCATGCACATAATGAGATACAGACAGGCAGTGGCAGACACCCAGTACAGCCAATCAACACACAGGACAGAACACAACCAATAACCAGGCAGAACACTAGAGGGGGATTTCCCACTCTAGAGTGTCAACCCACGGATGTTGTGAAGCTGTCAGACCTCACATCAAGGACAGTCATCAAGACCTGCAAGGAAATATTTGCCAGGCACGGTATTCCACTCACTGTCATGAGTGACAATGGTCCCTGCTTGCACAGCCAAGAGTGGTCCAATTTCGCCAAGTCGAACCAATTCAAACACATTACCTCAAGCCCACACTACCCGCAGTCCAACGGGAAGGTCGAGAAAGGGGTCCATATAGTGAAGCAACTGCTCTGCAAGGCTGCGGACTCTGCTTCTGACTTCAACCTTGCGCTGCTGGCGTACAGGGCAACCCCTCTGTCCACTGGTCTGTTTCCAACTCAACTCCTCATGAATAGAGACCTGCGGACGACTGTTCCAGCCATACACTTACCATATCAGGATCACCTCCCAGTGCTGCAAAAGGTGCAGCAACTCAGGAACCGGCAAAAGCTGACGAACGATGCTCATGCTACCGATTTGCCTGTGCTTTCTCCGGAAGGTGCTGTTCGGATCGAGCTACCTGATGGAGGCTGGGCAACCCCAGCTGTTGTTGTTCGACAGGCTGTTCCCAGATCATTTGTGGTTCGTATGGCTGATGGCTCCATTGTCAGGCGCAGCAGAAGGGCACTACGCAAACTTGCCTGCCCACCACAAAATCTCACCTTTCCAGATGTTGTTATGCCTCCTCCAGTCACCTCGCACCACGAGGCCACCAATCTGGCAGCAATCCCACCTGTCAAGGCGCCGTCGTCCCCACCTCCACCTCTCAGGCGGTCGGCAAGGATCCAATGCCAGCCCCAAAGATTGAACTTATAGACATTTTCTATTTAGCACACTGGGCTAAATCGCTGGCTTTGAAAGCAGACGAAGGCAGCACGGTTCAATTCCTGTAACAGCCTCCCTGAACAGGCGGCGGAATGTGGCGACTAGGGGCTTTTCACAGTAACTTCATTTGAAGTCTACTTGTGACAATAAGCGATTTTCATTTCATTATCTTGTAAATATTGTTCTGTATATGCACGCTAGAAACCTTTCATGTACATATTCATTTCCTCGCCATTTAATCTAAATAGTTATACATGTACATACAGTCGCATATGCTCGAAGCAACCCGACTAATTTTTTTTTTTTAAAGTGGGGGATGTCATGATATGCACTCATGCACATAATGAGATACAGACAGGCAGTGACAGACACTCAGTACAGCCAATCAACACACAGGACAGAACACAACCAATAACCAGGCAGAACATTAGAGGGGGGTTTCCCACTATAAAACACACGAGGCAATGTGGTGGTATGCATCAGGGGTATTACGGTACCCTGTGATGCCGAGAGGCTATTGGTGGATAGACGCCGGGTCCCGATTGGATCAGCCGCCTACTGGCTCCACTCAGTAAGGCGGAGTATAAGAGCCCGGGTTCTCCCAGCAGCCGCATTCTGTAACTGTGCTGCTGGGGAACAAGTCTGCGTAATAAAGCCATCGTTCGACTCCTTCTCATCTCGTCTCGTGAGTGATTGATTGTGCTGCAATTTATTACACAAACTTTAAAGAACACGGAGCTCCGAATCAATCTGGAGTGTCTGCGAATCAGCTCCCAGGTAGCAAACTCAGCGGCCACTTTTAAACACTGGTTAGCGTGTTTTGAAGTATACCTCCAAACGGCCACCTGGGTACCTACAGAAGACCAGAAAATGCAGGTCCTGCATTCCAGGGTGAGCCCGGAAATCTACACTCTCATAGAGGACGTGGGCGATTTCCAGTCGGCGCTTGCCATGCTGAGAGGAATCTATGTTCGGCCCGTCAACCAGGTCTACGCACGCCACCAGCTCGCGATGAGACGGCAAATCCCCGGGGAATCGCTGAACGAATTCTACTGTTAATACTGGGGAGAAATTGCAACTGCCCACCGGTTTCGGCTAATGAACATACGGAGCTACTAATTCGGGATGCTTTCGTGGCAGGTATGCTCTTGTCCCAAATTTGCCAGCGATTGCTGGAAAGAGACGTACTAGGCCTCAAGGAGGCACGGGCCCTCACTGCCTCGCTCGATGTGGCATCACAGAACACCCGTGCCTACACCCTTGACCGCGCGGCAGCCCCTTGGGCACCGTGGGCCCCCACCGCGACCGACCCGCCGGCACCCCCCATCCCCCCGCAGGCCTGTGCTTCCAGAGCGCCAGACCACCCGGGGGGGGGTCCCGCTGCTACTTTTGCGGGCAAGCGAAACTCCCCCGACTGCGCTGCCCGGCCCGGCTCAGCCCTCTGCAAAGGGTGCGGCAAAAAGGGGCACTTTGCAGCGGTGTGCCAGGCCCGGGGGGTCGCCGCAATCTCTGGGGGAGAACCAGGACCCGAACCTCAACCTCCCCCCAATGATCCATGTGCGGCCAATGCTATCAATGGGCGGCGCCATCTTGTCCACCCCCGACCGTGTGCGACCCGTGGACGCCGCCATCTTGGCTGACGGCTAAGGACCCCGGAATGGATGGCCCCACGGGGCCTGAGGAAAACGCCCCAATGCAGCAACAGCGACTGGCTTCGGTGACCCTGGACTAGCCGCGGCCCCAAACGCTCCAAACGGCAACAACGACGGTACTCATAAACGGGTACGAGACGCCCTGCCTGATCGACTCTGGGAGCACGGAGAATTTTATATACCTCGATACGGTAAGACGCTGTTCCCTTCCGATCCACCCGAGTAATCAAAAGATTTTCCTGGCAGCAGGATCCCACTCTATAGAGATCAAAGGGTTCTGCATCGCGAACCTCACGGTGCAGGGGAGGGAGTTCAAGAACTACCTGCTTTACGTCCTTCCCCACCTCTGCGCTGCCACACTCCTGGGGTTGGATTTCCAGTGCAACCTCCAGAGTTTAACGTTTCAATTCGGCGGCCCTATACCCCCACTCACTATCTGCGGCCTCGCGACCCTCAAGGTCGAACCACCTTCCCTGTTTGCGAACCTCACCCCGGATTGCAAACCCAGTCGTCACCAGGAGCAGACGGTACAGCGCCCAGGACCGAACCTTTATCCGGTCAGAAGTCCAGCTGCGGCTGAGGGAAGGCATAATTCAGGCCAGCAATCGTCCCTGGAGAGCTCAGGTGGTAGTTGTAAAGACCGGTGAGAAGCAGAGGATAGTCATAGACTATAGTCAAACCATCAATAGGTACACGCAGCTGGATGCGTACCCTCTCCCCCGCATATCCGACATGGCCAATCGGATTGCACAGTACAAGGTCTTTTCCACGGTGGACCTTTAGTCCGCCTATCACCAGCTCCCATCCGCCCGAGCGACTGCAAATACACTGCTTTGAAGCAGGTGGGCGGCTCTATCACTTCTTAAATGTTCCATTCAGCGTCACTAATGGGGTCTCGGTCTTCCAACGAGAGATGGACCAAATGGTTGACCGGTACGGTTTGCGGGCCACGTTTCCGTACCTCGATAACGTCACCATCTGCGGCCACGACCAGCAGGACCACGTCGCCAACCTCCGCAAATTCCTCCAGACCGCAAACGCCCTGAATCTCACATACAACAGGGAGAAATGTGTGTTCAGCACCGATCGTCTAGCCATCCTCGGCTACGTAGTGCGAAATGGAGTTATAGGCCCAGACGCTGAATGCATGCGCCCCCTCATGGAGTTCCCCCTCCCTCACTGCTCCAAGGCCCTGAAACGCTGCCTGGGCATTTTCTCTTATTACGCCCAGTGGGTCCCCAACTACGTGGACAAGGTCCGTCCGCTAATTCAGTCCACTGTCTTTCCCCTGTCGACAGAGGCCCGCCAGGCCTTCAGCCGCATCAAAGCGGATATCGCAAAGGCCACGATGCACGCGATCGACGAATCCCTCCCCTTCCAAGTCGAGAGCAACACGGCCGACGTAGCTCTGGCGGCCACCCTCAACCAAGCGGGCAGACCCGTGGCCTTTTTCTCACGCACCCTCCACGCTTCAGAAATCCGCCACTCCTCAGCGGAAAAGGAGGCCCAGGCCATAGTGGAAGCTGTGCGACATTGGAGGCATTACCTGGCTGGCAGGAGATTCACTCTCCTCACTGAACCAACGGTCAGTTGCCTACATGTTCGATAATGCACAGCGGGGCAAGATCAAGAACGACAAGATCTCGCGGTGGAGGATCGAACTCTCCACCTACAACTATGAGATCTTGTATCGTCTCGGAAAGCTGAACGAACCTTCCGATGCCCTACCCCGCAGCACATGTGCCAACGCACAAGTGGACTGTCTCCGAAGCCTCCACGAGGACCTCTGCCACCCGGGGGTCACTCGGTTCTATCACTTTGTGAAGACCCGCAACCTGCCCTACTCCCTCGAGGAGGTCAGAACAGTCACCAGGAACTGCCAAATCTGCGCAGAGTGCAAGCCGCACTTCTACAGGGCAGATAAAGCACACCTGATAAAGGCTTCCCGACCCTTTGAGCGCCTCAGTCTGGACTTCAAAGGCCCCCACACCTCCACTGACCGCAACACATACTTACTGAACGTGGTTGACGAATACTCCGGGTTCCCATTCGCCATCCCCTGCCCCGACATGACCACGGCCACGGTCATTAAAGCCCTCTGCACCATCTTTACACTGTTCGGTTTCCCCGCCTACATACATAGCGATAGGGGCTCCTCCTTCATGAGCGACGAACTGTGTCAATTCTTGCTCAGCAAAGGCATTGCCTCGAGCAGGACGACCAGTTACAACCCCCGGGGAAATGGTCAGGTGGAGAGGGAGAACGGAACGGTCTGGAAAACCGTCCTGCTGGCCCTACAGTCCAGAAATCTCCCAGTCTCCCGCTGTCAGGAAGTCCTCCCGGACGCCCTCCACTCCATCCGGTCGCTGCTTTGTACCGCGACAAATCAAACACCTCACCAACGCCTCCTTGTCTTCCCTAGGAAGTCCTCCTCCGGAACGTCACTCCCGACCTGGCTGGCAGCCCCGGGACCCATCCTGCTCCGAAAACATGTGCGGGCGCACAAATCGGACCCGTTGGTCAAGAGGGTTCATCTCCTCCACGCGAACCCTCAGTACGCCTACGTGGCATACCCCGACAGCCAACAGGGCACGGTCTCCCTGCGGAACCTGGCGCCCGCCGGAACTCCACACATCCCCCCAACACCAATCACCCCCTCCCTCTCACCGGCGCACCCCACAGCCGCCGCCTTCCCGGGTGGATCGGTCCTTCCTCCGGCCCTGCCTAGGGGTATTGAAGCAGGAAGAGACATCGCTACACTCCCAGAGACGACGGTGCCCGAGCCAGCGTCTGCATCACCACCGGGGCTGAGACGATCGGGGAGGACGACCAGGGCACCCATTCGACTCACCGAATCTTTATAACAAAGCAAGAAATGCCTCTGCAAATAATTCAGTTGCCCAGTAAAAGCGGTATTGTAAATAGTGCTGGTAGTTTGACATCGGAGCATAGCCGCTGTGTTAGTGGCATCCCAGGTACCGACTCTGTAAACCCCTACCACTATATGGCCCGCTACCCCTGCCGGGTACTTTTTTAACAAGGGGTGAATGTGGTGGTATGCATTATGGGTATTACAGTACCCTATGATGCCGAGAGGCTGTTGGTGGATAGACACCAGGTCCCGATTGGATCAGCCGCCTACTGGCTCCACCCAGTAAGGCGGAATATAAGAGCCCGGGTTCTCCCAGCAGTCGCATTCTGTAACTGTGCTGCTGGGGAACAAGTCTGCGTAATAAAGCCATCAAATGACTCCATCTCATCTCGTCTCCTGAGTGGTTGATTGTGCTACAGGCATCAGCACTCTGCCTCTTTCCACTGGTGATAACTGTAGTGACAGTCAGGGTGTATATATCAGTTAGCACCTTCTACACGTGGCTCTGAGCTAGTCTGGTCTAGATAGTTATAGTTAGCACACTTAGATTAGTAGAGTGTCAACCCACAGCAAGCTGTGTGCACTGCTGCAGAAGTTCAATAAAACGTATTGAACTAACGTCCATGTTTGGTGTCTACTTTCCAGTACAACTGCATCCAGTTGCAGTCCGTGTTACCCCAGGGTGAATGACATGATACCAATTTCACGCCAAAATTGGGCTCGGCGCCTGTCCGGCGATTCTCCAGGACCCGAGAATCGGCGTGTTCGCGGAGTACATTGCCAGAGGTCCGCCCAGCGATTCTCCGCTCCCGACCGGCTGCGTTCCCGTCGCCGTGGTTCTAAGTACCTATCGCTGTTCGGGAAGCTCGCGTGACGGCTGCGGACTCAGTCCGCGGCCGCCCTGGTGGGGGGGGCGGGGTGATCGGACACAGGGGTGGGCCTTATGGGTGGCCGGGGGACAGTTCGGGGCGGTCAGATCTTCAGCCACGTGACTAATTCGGGGGGCCTACATTCTGGCGAGTATTTTCAATTTGTTTGACCTGGGTGAGCACTGTGTAACTCCGACAGCAGGGTTCCCCTTTCTGGGCCAGGAAGCACCACTCTAGATCCTCACAGTAACACTCCATCCTCACAGCTTAGTTCATCTTTGTGGAGCTGGAATGGCTTGAATTGGCCCGACTTCTCAAAGTGCCACCCGCGGAGGACCGTACATTCACGTTGGACAGTACCGGGCCTCTCTGAGTCAAATCACAAATTTGTTTTGATGATACGGCAGCATTTCCAAGAAGTTGAGGGCGGACGCTATTTCCTTCTTTTTAAAAAAATGTATTTTATTACAAACTGTATCAAAACAGGTTACAGCCAATATACACCCCGGGAAACATACTTCCCAACAATCAACTATACAGTCTGTACATATTTTCCCCCTTTTTCACCCCCCCCCCTGCAATAAACAGCGCCTCAAACACGGTCACAAACATCCCCCACCTTTTTTCAAACTCCCCTGCTGAGCCCCTTAACTCATATTTTATCTTCTCTAACTGCAGGAAGTCATACAGGTCACCCACCATACCGCAACTCCTGGTGGCGATGCTGACAACCACTCCAGCAAAATTCGCCACCGTGCAATCAGAGAGGCGAAGACCAAGACATCGGCCTTCCTCCTTTCCATGAGCTCAGGCTTCTCTGAAACCCCAACTATCGCCACCAAAGGATCTGGGTCCATCTCCCCCTCCACTATCCTGGCTAAGACTGAATCTTCTCAATTTTTCACAACCCCAAAACATGTGCGCGTGATTCGCTGGCCCCTGCCCACACCTCTCACACTCATCTGCCACCCCCTGAAAGAACCCACTCATTCTGTGACAATAAGTGATTATTATTATTATTCTCGCTCGGGTCATATGCATCCTGTGCACCACCTTAAACTGTATCAGGTGTAATGATACGTATATAAGAATGCCAGTGAAGGGTTAATTATTACATCTCAGTGTAATTCAAACACTAGAGGGCACCATCAGTCCCAGTATAAATATCAGACCTCAGCAAATCTTGGGTAGTTAATGGAGAGTTAGCAAAGGAGAAGTGTTGATCACAACACGAGGAGTAGTTTGGATTGGAGAAAGAGTTAACACGAGGTCATCATTATCTAATACTAGATTATAGATTACTGTTTAACAGATTCAACCTTACTTTATCAGTAGTTATAGCTCTGTAGTGTGTGCAAACTTTATTTAATTAATCGTTATTTAATAAATTAGTTTTGCTTCAATCTGAAGATTGGTGGTTCTTTATCATCAACTCATCAGACCATTCTGGATCAAAAGGCAAAGAATAACAACATATTACCACAAAGCGTAATATACCATCAGGCTCATCCTTGCACAATAGGAGGTCCTGTTTACTCTTCACAGTGCCTCACTCCATACTCTCCAATTGATCACCCCTCCCAACTCCGCTTCCCATTTCTCCTTGATCTTCACCACCCGCTCACCTCCCTGCTCCCCCAGTATATATCCCCAATTCTTCCCTCCCGTTCCATATCCGGAAGCATCAGTCGCTCCAGCAGGGTGTATCCCGGCAACGTAGGGAACCCCCTCCAGACCTTTCACGCAAAGTCCCTAACCAGTAGATACCTGAATTCACTACCCCTCGGCAGCTCTACCTCTCACTTAGCTCTCCCAGACTGGCGAACCCTTCCTCCAAATACAAATCCCTCACCTTGACCAGCCCCACTTCCCTCCAGCTGCTGTATACACTATCCATCATCCCCAGCTCCAACCCATGATTCCCGCACAGCGGCATTAGCACTGACATCCCTTCCACCCTAAAATGCCTCCTCAGCTGATTCCATATCTTCACCATGGACTCCACCACTGGGGTCCCTGAATACCTACGCTAACCCTAACCCTAACCCTAACCCTAACCCTAACCTAACCCTAACCCTAACCCTAACCCTAAAGTTAAACCCCTTACAAGATTCCTCCTCCATCCTAACCCACTCTACCCCTTCTCCTTCCCACCACCATCGCACCTTTCCCACATTCGCCGCCCAATAATAATGAAGCAAGCTCGGCAACGCCAACCTTGCTGCTGCCTCTGCCTCTGCTGCAGGGTCCTCCCCACCCTCGGCAGCTTCCCTGCTTATACAAAGTCCGAGATGATGGTGTCCACGTTCCGAAAAAAGGCCTTTGGTATAAAGAGCAGGAGAGCTTGAAAGATAAGCAAGAACCTCGGCAGAATATTCACTTTTACCACTTGGACCCTCCCCGCCAACGTTAAGTGCAGTGTATCCCACCTCCTAAGATCCTCCCTGGCCTCCTCCACCAGCTTCGTTAAGTTCCACTTATGGAGCCCCGTCCATTCCCTCGCTACCTGAATCTCCCAATACCTAAACCTATCCCTCGCTTTCGTAAATGGTATCACCCCTAAATTAGCCCGCTGTCCCAGCTCAATCACGGGGAATACCTCGATTTTCCCTACATTCAGTTTGTACCCCGGTTTGAACCATCTTCCAAGGCTCTATTGCCAGCGCAAACAGCATCGGCAACAGTGGGCATCCCTGCCTCGTAACCCTGTGTAAGTCAAAGCTTTGTGAGCTCATATAATTTGTTATCACCCTCGCCCTTGGTCCACATACAGTAACCGCACCCATGCCACAAATCTCGGCCCAAACTCAAACCTTCCCAAAACTTCGAACAAGTACCGCCACTCCACCCGATCAAATGCCTTCTCCGCGTCCATGGACACCACCACCTCCGGTACCAGAGCCCCCGACGGATTCAGCACCACATTCAACAGCCGTCTTATATTACTTGCGAGCTGCCTGCCCTTCACGAAGCCTGTTTGATCTTCTGCAACCACCCCCGGGACACAATCCTCCATCCTCCCCGCCAACAACTTAGCCAATACTTTCACATCCGTGTTCAATAGTGATATGTGAGGCACAATCAATTTGACTGGAGACGAAGTTGAATCCAAACTGAGGCTTTCTTAGTATCAGATGTGTGGCCTCCCACAGCAGCTGACGAAATGGCTGCGAGCTGGAGGCCATGCATATTTATAACCCGGTTCCTGGGCGGAGCTAGCATGCAGGGGCCCCAGGTGGACCTGTAGTGAGGTTCTACCGTACAACCTCTAATATCAGAACACAGTGGTTTACCACAATATGGATCTATATGGCCCACATTCACCCCGCGTTAAAATTGAGTCCGGCGGGGGTGGTGGATAACTATATACAATTAGCAATTTTTAACATTTACAGAGCAGTAAAAAAAAATGTTTCTGGTCATCCGGCGGGCCGGTCAGCGGTTCAGCTGGTCCGGCGCCTTGATGGTCCTTTGAGATCGACGAAGTGGGACGGCGATGTTGGCGCTGTCGTGGTCGAAGTTGACTCCGGGAGCATGCCGAAATCCTCTTCATCAACGGGGGTGGGCAGGGGGTGGTGTGGGGGTGGAACGTGCTGGTGCCAGGTCACTGAGTAAGACGGTATCCTGGCGGCCGTCGGGGAACGCCACGTAGGCGTACTGTGGGTTTGCATGGAGCAGGTGCACCCTTTCCACCAACGGATCTGGAGCTGTGAGCCAAGTTGGGAGTGATACCCCGGATGTGGACTTCCTGGGGAAGGCAAAAAGATGTTCATGCGGTGTACTGTTAGTAGCAGTGCAGAGTAATGAGCGAATGGAATGTAGTGCATCAGGGAGGACCTCTTGCCAGCGGGAGGCCGGGAGATTTCTGGACCGTAGGGCCAGCTGGACGGCCCTCCATACCGTCCCATTCTCCCTTTTTACATGTCTGTTTCCCCAGGGGTTGTAGCTCGTCGTTCTGCTGGAGGCGATACCCCTGCTGAGCAGGAACTGACGGAGCTCATCACTCATGAATGAGGATCCGCTGTCACTGTGGATGTAGGCGGGGAAGCCGAACAGAGTGAAGATAGAAGTAACGGCGTTAATGATGGTGGCAGACGTCATGTCGGGGCATGGGATGGCGAAGGGAAACCGGGAGTATTCATCGATCACACTAACGAAATATGTGTGTCGGTCGGAGGAGGGGAGGGGGCCTTTGAAATCCACGCTGAGACGTTCAAAGGGGCGGGAGACCTTCACCAGGTGCGCGGGGTCCGGCTGGTAGAAGTGCGGCTTGCACTCCGCACAGACCTGGCAGTCCTTGGTGATCGTCCTTACTTCCTCGACAGAGTAGGGCAAATTTTGTGCCTTAATGAAGTGGTACAACTGAGTGACCCCTGGGTGACAAAGGCTGTCATACAGGGCCCGGAGTCGGTCTACCTGTGCGCTGGCACATGTATCTGTGGATAGGGCGTCTGGGGTCTCGGTGAGTTTGCCAGGGCGATACTTAATCTCGTAATTATAGGTGGAGAGCTTGATTCTCCACCGCAAGATTTTATCATTTTTGATCTTGCCCCGCTGTGTGTTGTTGAACATGAAGGCTACCGACTGTTGGTCAGTGAGGAGAGTGAATCTCCTGCCGGCCAGGTAATGCCTCCAATGTCGCACAGCCTCAACAATAGCCTGGGCCTCCTTTTCGACAGATGAGTGCCGAATTTTGGAGGCATGGCGGGTGCGGGAAAAGAATGCCACGGGCCTGCCTGCCTGGTTGAGGGTGGCGGCAAGGGCGACGTCCGATGCGTCGCTTTCTACTTGGAACGGAAGTGTTTCGTCTATGGCGTGCATTCCAGCTTTGGCAACATCAGCTCTGATCCGGGCGAAAGTCTGTTGGGCCTCCGCCATCAGGGGGAAATGAGTGGACTGTATGAGTGGGCGGGCCTTGTCCGCATAGTTTGGGACCCACTGTGCGTAATATGGGAAGAACCCCAGGCAGCGTTTGAAGGCCTTGGGGCAGTGGGGGAGGGGGCGCTCCATGAGGGGGCGCAGGCGGTCGGGATCGGGCCCCAGAACTCCATTCTGGACTACGTAGCCGAGGACGGCTAAGCGGTATGTACGGAACACACACTTCTCCTTGTTATACGTGAGGTTGAGGAGAGTGGCGGTGCGGAGAAATTTAGCGAGGTTGGCGTCATGGTCCTGCTGATCATGGCCACAGATGGTCACATTGTCTAGATACAGAAACGTGGCCCGCAAGCCGTACCGGTCGACCATTCGGTCCATCTCCCTTTGGAAGACCGAAACTCCATTGGTGACGCCGAAGGGAACCTTGAGGAAATGATAGAGACTGCCGTCTGCCTCAAAGGCAGTGTATGGATGGCACGATTTACGAATGGGGAGCTGGTGGTCGGCAGATTTGAGGTCTACCGTTGAGAAGACCCAGTACTGTGCAATCTGATTAACCATATCAGATATGCGTGGAAGGGGGTACGCGTCGAGCTGTGTGTACCTATTGATGGTCTGTCTGTAGTCCACGACCATTCCGTGTTTCTCCCCAGTTTTAACTACTACCACTTGGGCGCTCCATGGGGCTGTTGCTGGCCTCGATGATGCCTTCCTGAAGCAGCCGCTGGACCTCGGACCTGATGAAGGTCCTGTCCTGGGTGCTGTACCGTCTGCTCCTGGTGGCGACGGGTTTGCAATCCGAGGTTAGATTTGCGAAGAGGGAAGGCAGATCGACCTATAGGGTCGTGAGGCCGCACACAGTGAGGGGTGGTAGGAGCCCGCCGAATTTCAGGGTTAGGCTCTGGAGGTTGCACTGGAAGTCCAAGTCGAGTAGTAGGGCAGCGCAGAGGTTAGGGAGGACGTCGAGGCAGAAGCCGCTGAATTCTACGCCCTGGACCGTGAGTGTGACCATACAGTACCCCCGGATCGCCACGACTCGTGAGCAAAGGTGACATAATCAGAGCTAATAAAACTAAGGCTAAAAAGAGCAACAGCATGATCACAATAAAATGACAAGTATGACTTTTACATGTGTCCAGAGCCCAGAGTCATGAGTCGACTTGAATGTTCGACTGGAGGTTGGCTGGTTGCAGAAGGCTTTGTCTTTGAGGAGTGTGACTTGCACGACAGGAGAAGGCACGCAGAATGAGTCAGTCGGGAGACATGAGTTCGGAGTTTTCAGCAGTTCGGGGCGGGGGGCGGGGGGGGGGGGGGCGGGGGGGTGCGGGGATTGCGTCTTGCGAAGGTTTTCCTTTGTGCAGAGATAGCTGACCTAGACTCCTCATCACTATGGCCATTGTTACCTTGAAACCGCGACAAGGCATCAGGCGAATGGCTGAATGACATGTTAGTTCACCATTTCTCCATTTTTTACAGCACAGGAAAATAAATAACTTTAATTTTACAAAATCGTTCAGTTGGTGAATAAATATGAATATATTTTCCATAAGGTCTCAAACGTGACACAGTGCAGTCTCAATAATCACAGGGTAGTCTCCATAATTGTGTATAGTCTCTGTAATCCCAGTACAGTCTCCATAATTACAGTACAACCTCCATAATCACAGTATAGTCGCCATAATCACAGTATAGTCTCCATAATCGCAATATAGTCTCCATAATCATAGTATAGTCTCCATAATCACAGTATAGTCTCCATAATCACAGTATAGTCTCCATAATCACAGTATAATCTCCATAATCATAGTATAGTCTCCATAATCACAGTATAGTCTCCATAATCACAGTATAGTCTCCATAATCACAGTATAATCTCCATAATCGCAGTATAGTCTCGATAATCAGATAATCATAGTATAGTCTCCATAATCACAGTATAGTCGCTATAATCACAGTATAGTCTCCATAATCGCAATATAGTCTCCATAATCATAGTATAGTCTCCATAATCACAGTATAGTCTCCATAATCACAGTATAGTCTCCATAATCGCAGTATAATCTCCATAATCGCAGTATAGTCTCGATAATCACAGTATAGTCTCCATAATCACAGTATCGTTTTTATAATGAATAGTCCCCATAGTTTAGTCTCCGTAATTACAGTATAGTCTTCAGAATTCATAGTCCCCATCGTAGTCTCCATATTCATAGTATAATCTCCACAATCACATTAAAGTCTCCATAATCACAGTATAATCTTCATAATTACAGTAAAGTCCCCATAATCACAATGTAGCCTCCAGAAACATAGTATAATCTCCATAATCACGGTGTAGTCTCCATAATCACAGTATAGTCTCCATAATTGCAGTCTGGTCTCTATAATCGCAGTGCAGTCTCTATAATCACAGTATAGGCTCCAGAATCACAGTATTGTCTTTTTTAATATAGATTTAGAGGGCACAATTACTTTTTTTCCAATTAAGGGGCAATTCAGCGTGGCCAATCCACCTACCCTGCACATCTTTGGGCTGTGGGGATGAGACCCATGCAGACATGGGGAGAATATGCAAACTCCACACGGAGAGTGACCCCGGCCGGGATCGAACCTGGGTCCTGAGCACTGTGAGACAGCAGTGCTACTCACTGCGCCACCGGGCTGCCCCAGTATGGTCTCCCTAATCACAGTATAGTCTACATAATCACAGTGCAGTCTCCATAATCACAGTATATTCTCCTCAATAACAGTATAGTCCCCATAATCACAGTGAAAAATAAAATAAAAAATAAATAACCTTTATTGACACAACTAGGCTTACATTAACATTGCAATGAAGTTACTGTGAAAAGACCCTAGTCGCCATATTCCGGCGCCTGTTTGGGTACACAGAGGGAGAATTCAGAATTCTCAGCATCTTCCCCATAATCACAATAAAGTCTCCATAATCACAGTATATATTCTGCTGGAATGCGTGGCTTTAAACTGGGAAATCTTTACCCTCCTCAGCTGTTTTATTTTCAAAGGCAAAGTAAAGTCTTGGGGTTTGCAGAAAAGGATGCTTGACTTTAAATAAGACAATTATTCCAACATGTATCAAGGTGGAATTGGATCAGACAACCTTTGAGGGTAGGTGACCAGCAAATTTTTCTCAAGGAAATTGGGCAAAAAAAGTCAGGTGAAGGGTTGCTGAGGTGAAGGGGTTCAGAGGGTGAGATTCAGAGAAGTGGGCTTTGATAGCGGAAGGGTTTTTCTTCTTCAGAGGCTGAACAGTAGGCCAGAGTGCTGGAGGAGATGTAAGGTGATGGCGGTAGGGTGGAGTAATTCTCTGAATTCTCTGGTATAATGTATGATTTTAAATCCGATATGTTAGGAAACTGAACGGCAGATTATCTTGCGTGGACAGGGATGATGAGTACTTTGGGCGGCAGGCTTTTGTTCAGCTTGGAGATTACGCAGGGATAGGATTGGGGTGTGCCAGCCCAATGGAGCAGGTAGTCTGCTCAAAGTGGCAGTGAGGCAAATGGTGCTGGCATTGCACATGGCACAGCAAATTTAGACAAGGTTAAAGATGAACATTCAGCCATGTCTGTCCAGGTTGTGCAACATCACTCTTAACTCTGAAAACAGCATCTCTGCCTGAATCACCACTGAAATGCATTGTGCAGCATGAAGTTACTGAATTTCTGTGGTAGATGCAAACAAAACCACCACAGTAATTGACCACTAAAGGGGTGGGTACCCTGATGGCTGGGCGTGTCCTAGGTGGCTGTTCACCTGTTTTGTTTTCTGCTTTCGGTTTGGGGAGCTGGCTCCGCGAGGCCTGGGGCCAGATCGGTTACTTAAGTATCTTCCTTTGTTCCCGGAGATGGGCCATCCATATGCTAATTGGCTTACAGTTTCAGTCTTGTCTGGGAGCTGCGGCTCCAATATGCAGACAGGCTCTGTGCCTGCTTGCTTTCTTAACATTGTCCATTTTTCCCTGCAATCTTTGCAAATGTCCACTTTGTATTCTGGAAGTGGCCATCCCAGATGGCTACACCGTGCACCCTGGCAGTTCCACTCTGGCACCGCAGAGTGTGCAGTTGGCACTGTCAGGTCAGCAGGGGCACTGCCAGGTTGCCCGGTTATCAGGGCCAAGGTACCCGATTGACAGGTTGGCACTGTCAGTGATCAGGATTGTGGTTGCCCACCTTTATGAGGTGGGGTGAGGGGGGTGCTTGAGGACTCCATAGCAGGTAATTTGGGGTGCTGGGTGGGGTCCGAAGGCTCCGGTGAGTAGTCCGAGGGGTGTTCCAGAGATCGGGGCGGCATTTTAAAATGGCACGCCAGTCTCTTCCTGCGCTGACGAGTTGAGTCCCTCAGTGCAGGGAATTAATGAACGTCTGGCCTCGGTGGGATGTTCCTCATCAAAGCCCCAAAAAAACGAGTCCCGTTTGATAGGGGGGTCATTCTCGGTGCTGCAGGTGCCGATAAACATCCCGCCAAAAGCACCTAAAATAGGACTCTGTTTTCTTTCTGTTAAATTGCGTCCCATTTCTGCTGGTTAGGAAGTCCAAGATTTGGAGGCATAGTTTAAGAATTAATGCTCGACGTTTCTTCCACAATCACAATGGATGCTGGTCCAATTGTTACCTTGAAATCTGAGATTGATAGGGCGGGATTCTCTACTAATGGGGCTAAGTCCCCACGCTGATGGGGAAACCGGCGCCAACAACTCTGGCACCAACGGCCTCCCAAAGTGAGGAATTCTCACCTTTCTATGGGGCTAGGTTGCCGCCAGAGTCGTCCCTGCAGCTCCAGCAGGCGGCAAAGGACCGGCGCATGTTTGTGCATGCGCGGAACGGCCGGCGAGATCTTGCGTATGTGGGGACCGGCCGGCATAATTCCGCGCATGCGCAGAACGGCCGGCGTGTTTCCGCGCATGTGTGGGGGTTCCCTTCTCCGCACCGGCCCCCGGGCAATATGGCGAAGCGCTTCGGGGCCCACCATGGAGGAAAGTAGGCCCTCCACGGAACCAGCCCGCCCGCAGATTGGTAGGCCCGATCGCGGGCCAGGCCACTGTGGGGGCCCCCGCCCTCCTCCCCAGGACCACCCCCGCACACATACCTGCCAGGCCGCGCCGTGTGTGAGGTGAGTAATTCACGCCGGCGGGACTGGGCAAAACTTTACGGCCACTCGGCCCATCGGGGCACGGAGAATCGCCGGGGGGACCGCTTTCAACGGTCCACGTGGCGGGAATCCCGCTGGCCCCCGAAAAACGGCGCCGGAGAATAGGGCAGCCGGCGTTGGGTAGGCGGGGCAGGATTCGCACCTGCCCCCGAGGATTCTCTGACCACCGCGGTGCAGGGTCGGAGAATCCCGGCCATAGACTTTTATTAGCCAAAGAGGTTAAGAATATGGGCTGAGGTGGTAGTGGACATTCTGAATTCTCCCTCGGTGTACCTGAACAGGTGCGGGAGTGTAGCGACTGAGAGACTTTCACAGTAACTTCATTACAGTGTTAATGTAAGCCTACTTGTGACAAGAAGAAGAACGACTAAAATTATACAGAGTTTGGATCAGCCTTGATTTTATCGAACGGTACAACAGGCTAGGGGAATTAAATGCCCTAGTCCTCTTCACATATCTCTGCATTCCTTTGAGATTCTGGACAGATTAAACTGCGATTTCTGACCTAACCAGTACCCTCATGTGGTGGGGGTGATACAACTTCCAACATGCTGACTACATATTAACCTTTTAAAGGTCCATTGTCTTTGCTATTTTGGGAGAGAATAAGATTCAACTGTAAAGAGTCAGAGTAAAGTGAAAATTCTCTGATATGTGGGATTGTTGATATAAATAATGTTGTCATGTGAGAGTACCTTTACGAAATGGGTGTTTATAAATGGGTGTTTATAAATGGGTGTGTATATAAATATCTGTAGTGTGTGTACCTTTAAGAAATGTGTGTTTATTACTGCAGTAATGTCAGAGTGTGGGTGGAGCTGGGCTGTCTGCCAGCTTTTTACTTTCGTTTTAGGCTGTTTGCTGCAGGGTGAGTTTTTAGTTTCATTTTCATGCTGGATAGCTGCAGTCACAGCCAGAAGGGGTATTAGTCTCTCTCTGTAATCTAAAGACTGTAAATCGATCCTTTGGTGATTTAAAACTAATAACTGCTCTCAGTAGTGGCTTTAACCTGATGTGCTTCTGTTAAAAGTTCTTTGTTAAGTCTTATGGATGTTAAAAGGACAGCTCAAGGATAACTTAGTGTTGTATTCTTTCGGGGGTTGTATTTGAATTAATGGTTGCTAAGATGTTCACTGTATGTTTTAAAAAGGTTAATTTGAGTTCATAGAATAAACATTATTTTGCTTTAAAAAATACTTTTCCATTTCTGCTGTACCACACCTGTAGAGTGGGCCATGTGCTCCCCATACCACAATCTACTAAAAGTTGTGGGTCAGGTGAACTCCATGATGCACTTTGGGGTTCTCTAAACCCTGGCCCATAACAATGTGGGCATGTTGCATTGATGTACGACTGGCAGTCTTAAATTCAACTGTCAGCCACACTTTGTTTGAAGATATTATTGACTGCGCCAAGAAATTTGCTCAGAACATATGCTTGGCACAGTGCGGTAGCATGGTGGTTAGCACAATCGCTTCTCAGCTCCAGGGTCCCAGTTTTGATTCCCGGCTTGGGTCACTGTCTGTGCGGAGTCTGCATGTTCTCCCCGTGTGTGCGTGGATTTCCTCCGGGTGCTCCGGTTTCCACCCACAGTCCAAAGGTGTGCAGGTTAGGTGGATTGGCCAAGCTAAATTGCCCTTAGTGTCCAAAATTGCCTTTAGTGTTGGGTGGGGTTACTGCGTTATGGGGATAGGGTGGAGGTGTGGGCTTGGGTAGGGTGCTCTTTCTAAGAGCCGGTGCAGACCCGATGGGCTGAATGGCCTCCTTGTGCACTGTAAATTCTATGATTCTCTCCAGTCAGCTATTTGTGATGTTATGTGAGAGTAATGAGAATGTTTCATTTTTCAAAATGTTAGTAGGGGCCATTGGTATGTTCCTGAGGACACTCAATGGACATTTAAAAAAATATTTTTATTCAGTTTTTTTCAATTTTATACATAACAAAAACAGGTAATAACAAACTCCCCCCACCCCCCCAAGAAAGCCAAACGGAAATCCCACTAACTACCTCGCCGCCCCCCCCCCTCCCGCCATTCCCCTTCTCCCCAAAAACTAACAGTGACCAGCTCTTTAAAGTACAAAATAAACGCTGCCATCTTCGGTAAAACCCTTCAATTGTGCTTCTCACGGTGTACTTAACTTTCTCGAGATACAAAACCTTCATAAGATCCCCCAGCCATACCGAGGCACTGAGTGGAGAAGCTAGCCACCAACCCATCAGCATCAGCCTTCGAGCAATCAGCGAGATGTAGGCCAGGACATCAGCTCCCGCCCTAGTTTGCAACTCCGGTAAGTCTGATACACTGAATATGGGCCCGAGCGGGCAAGGCTTCAGTTCAATTTGTAAGAACACCAACATAGTGCGAAAGAAGGAGACCCAGAACCCAGCGAGCTTAGGACACAACCAGAACATACACATGGTTAACCGAGCCCTTCCGCAATGCTCGCACTCATCCTCCACTCCTGAAAATAGCCTGCTCATCCTGAACTTGATCAAATGGGCCCTATGCACTACCTTCAACTGTGTCAACCCTAACATCGCACATGATGATGTCACGTTCACTCTAAGCAGAATCTCACAGCATAACCTCTCCTCTAGCTCCAGCCCCAACTCCTCCTCCCACTTCGCCTCACTCAATGGACATTCTGAAGTGACTTGCGCCTGACTGGAATTGTGCTCCACCCAATGCTCGGACTAAATCACATGATCATAGAATCCCTACAATGTAGAAGGAGGCCATTTGGCTCATCGAGTCTGCACCGACCCTCTAAAAGAGAACCCTACCTAGGCCCAAGCCCCACCTTATCCACGTAACCCAGTAGCCCCACCGAAGCTTTTGGACACTAAGGTGCAATTTAGCCTGGTCAATTCACTTAATCTGCACATCTTCGGACTGTGGGAGGAAACCGGAGCACCCAGAGGAACCCACACATGATACGACTGAATAGAAGCAAACTCATAGCCCCTATTTCAGAGCAGGTGGTCCATTTTGTGGCCTACCTGATCAATAATACTGTCATTTGTACAGCGAAAAGCGTGACGGCACAATACCAGTATGAGAATACAGCAGTTTCCACGCCATTACCATCAGCACGAACACAGGGAAGAGCAACAGGGCAGATCTGAAATGTGATGCGTTGGGTGCTCTGGATCCGTGGAACACAGACAGGCCACCAACACTTAAAATAGTGCTTTATTAAGTTAGAAACTGTTGAACATACTTTCACTGTGGGTTAACATGATGTTACATTAAACTAAAGACCTATGCCTGTCCGAACCAGTCTATGCACTCAGCACATGGTGATGATCTGTGCTGTAAGCTGTAAGCTCTGTCCTTCTAGGAGGCTGCATCCCGAATGAGCGGGAACTCTGATGCCCCCTGTCTTTATAGTGAGTGTGCTCTAACTGGTGATTGGCTGCGGTGTTGTGTGTGTTGATTGGTCTTGCTGTGTGTCCATCAGTGTGTGTGTATCTGGTGTATATCATGACAAAATGTAAAGAAGATTAGCAACTAGAAGGATTAGAGGAGCTTAAGCTGATCAGAAATGCAACCCCATAACATAATTTCAATGTATGCTCAGAAAATAGATCACAGAATATAAATGGGTGTTAGTGAAAGGTAAAGTTAGGACAGAGATGAGAAGAAAACTCTTTACTCAGAATGATAATTGGGATTAGTGATTTACAGAAAGTAAACGAAAGAGTAATTACTAACCGTTTGGACTTCATCCAGTTTTCGTGGATCTTTAAAACAAAGGCACCTTTAATGAGTGGATGTAAACAGGGCTATCACAGCTTTAATAGGTGGAGAAAGGGGGACAGTGGCATAACAATAATGTCACAAGACTAGTCAGCCAGAGGCCTAGAACATTGCAATCAGGACATGGATTTAAATCCCACCACCGCAGTCGGTGGAATTTAAATTCAATTAATTAAAAAAGGAGATCTGGAATTGAAAGCTAGACTCAGTACTGGTCACCATGAAACTATCATTGAACATGTGACTCCACATGTGGCCGACATGTGACTCCACACCCACAACGATGTGGTTGACTCTTCATTGTTCTCGAGGGCAGTTGGGATGGGTAACAAACACTGGCCTTGCTAGTGATAACCACATCTCATGAAGGAATATAAAACATAAATTGCAGTGTGAGTTCATGAAAGGAGGTGGATTCATATCAAAGCTTCAGCGAATTTCATGATTACTCATTTTATTGTTTTTAACCATTTCAAACTCAGATCAACTTTGCAAAGCAGGGAAATTACAGACCAGCCATTTTTATATAGTGGACGCCCCAGGGCTGAATTTTGTTGGGATGGCCAGAGTCCTTTCACCAGAGATGAAAGTGGGAGGCAGCTCCACTTTGGTTTGCGGGAGAACACACACTGGGCAGCATAATTGCAGCAGAGGCCAATTAAAGAGGCCACTGCCAGGGCCACCCCACCCCCAAGAGCTGTAGGCCCAAAAATATGGTCAGAAGCCTCAGTGGTCTCAGCAGTGCCACTGCTAGCGAAGGCTATTGCGAAGGTTGTAAGGGACAGAACACCTCAATGGCCTGGCACCTTCAAAAACAAGTAAGCAGTGTTGGGAATGTTGGTACTTTTCAACCCCAAATTACCATGACAATTTGCCTTTGATGCTTTGCCATACGGAGTTGGAACGGTGGTGTCACACATACTACCTAGAGGGGAAGAAAGACCAAAAGCTTTTTGTCATGTACCTTAACAAGTGCTGAATCGAGCTACGCTCAGTTAGAGAAGGAGGCACTGAGTATTATTTTCAGGGTGAGAAAATTTCACAAAAACCTCCATGGCCATCACTTCTCCTTGTTGACAGATCACAGGCCTGGAGCAGGTATTTTTGGTCCACATAAAGGTATTCCTTCATTGGCAGCAAGTAGACTCCAATGATGGTGTTTACTATTATCTGCACATGCCTACAAAATCAAATAATGTCAGTCAGAGTCATGCCAATGCTGATGCATTGTCATGTTCGCCTTTGCCTCTTGGTCAGATACAACTCAGTGGTGAAAATAACCTCTATTGTGTGCAGATAAAACATGTTCCAATGACTGCAGCTGAGGTCCAACAGCATACCAGAAATGTATCATGGTGGGGAAGGTACTGGAAATTGTATTAAAGGGGAGGATAGTGGGGATGCATCCTGAATTAAAACCACTTAAATGCCTTGGCAATGTCGAACCATTGACTTTGCTAGTCTATACGAGAGACGCATGTTCATGATCATTGTAATCGCACACTCCAAGTGACCTGATGTAATCCTAATGAAATCAACGGGCTCAGAACAAGCCATTGAAAAACTTGATTGGATTTTCAGCAGATTTGGGAAACAGGAACAAATTGTGAGTGACACAGTTCACGCTCAGGAGTTCGAGGGCTGTTGAAAGATGAATGCTATTAAACACAAAAAAATCAGCACTTTACCACCCATCCACAAATCGTTTAGCTGAAAGGTTTTCCCAGTTCTTGAAGCATGCATTGAAAGCTTCCAAGGACCAAGGTTCATTACGTCGGCGCTTAAACAGATCCTTAGTGGCATATCGCAACACCACACACCCGACTACTCAGAGTTCTCCAGCTTTACTACTACTGAAGAAGAAGCTGAGAACTACATTTAATCCATGCTTACCGCAGGCGACATCGGGAAATAGTCACGCGCAATCACCTGTCGCCGATCCTGAGAAGGGAAGGTAATTCAAGACGACGCTTGTTTAAACAAAGAAAGCAAATTTTGGCGTGCAGTTATACCACTTGCAAGAAGCGGTTTTCTGCAACTGTATTGGCTCAAACTGTCCCTTTCTCTTATACAGTACAAACTAAAGATGTGTTAGTGTGGAGCCAACACGCAGATCAGTTGTTATCTACACGTATCAATATGCCATACCATGTATGACAGAACTACCTTGAGAGGAAACGTCATCCATGCTATCAGATCATGTTACTGTGACTTCTGGTCAATCCGCAGAAGCAGAGATTGCTGAAGAATACGCTGCTACTACTAGTCTTCTTTCTGAAAAAGAGACTGTAATGCCTTCCAGGGTAGAAGCATCCACTGAAGAATCTGAGACGACTTCTAAGGTCAAGAACAACCAAATCGGTGAAGTGCGGAGGCAGCCAGTGTGGAGCAGGCACCACCAGATCACCTTTCCTATACACTGTCTTACTACTGTGTAATGATTTAATGCCCGTCCTTGTATACATGCTTTAATGACTATGTAAAAATACTATAGTTATTTGTTGTGTTGGACCTTAGAGGAAAAGGGGAGGGGTGTTATATGTGTGAGTTGTTGTTGTGTCGTTGCATGGTCACTTTAAGAGTTTAGTCACGTGATAGCCCATGACATCATCAGCTGTTTTGTGGGCTTTCTCACAATCTGGATCAAGCCTTTGTACAGTTATCAACCATCAACTAAACCTTTGTTGATTAATGCGTTCAACTCCACATGCTTTAGCATTTCCATTCTTTTATCCTGCGAGTACAATACACAACATCACACAGACCACCGATGTTGCCCTGAAATGAGCTGCCTGCACCGAAGTTCAGATTTCCGGTAACTTTAAGAGCCATGGGCAGTGGGTGTCATCCCACTCCATGTGCTGTCAGCTCTTGCAGATCCTTGCAAAAGTGGTCCACCGTCCCCTGGGTTGGATGCAGTCTTCTCCGTCACTGAAGTTCCGACATTTGCAGGTAGGATGTCCAACGTTCGAAGTCTCTTTGCTGGTGGTGTCTCCTATGAGAATCCACCATTTGTGCTGCTGCTCCAGGAACAATTATGGGCCCAGCCTTCTCCTCCTCTGCATGCGGCCAGTATCTCCATCCTCACAGGGGACCTCAAAGACGCCCTCTGTCATGAGCTTGAACGGGGCGAGTGATGATAGACATCACCATCATGCCTTGCATAGGGGTACACATCAGTGTTATCTGCGTAATGTTAATGTTGTATGAGCATTGGAGTTCAATGCTTTGGGCCATTGCTTCTAAAGAAATTGGCTCCAATCAGTGACACTGATGTTTAGCTCTGCAGCTTTCATTGTCACAATTGACTAGTCAAGGAAGAGTGAAGTAGCATTTCAGGCAAATGACTCCTTCCTGTGGCAGATAAGGCACTGCTGATTTGAGTGAACAAAGAACAAAGAAAAATACAGCACAGGAACAGGTCCGTCGGCTCTCCAAGCCTGCGTTGATCACGCATCCTATCTCGACCAACCACCTGTATCCTTCTATACTCTGTCTGTTCATGTGCCTATCCAGATAAGTGTTAAAAGTTGCTAACGTATCTGCCTCAACTACCTCACTTAGCAGTGCATTCCAGGCCACCACCACCCTCTGTGTAAAATATTCGCCTTGCACATCTCCACTGAACCTCCCCCCTCACCTTGAACGTGTGCCCCCTTATAATTGTCATTTCCACACTGGGAAAACCCTCCAACTGTTCATCCTATCAATACCCCAAATAATTTTATAAACTTCTATCAGGTCGCTGTTGGGGGGGAAGAAAAACCTCAAAGTCTGTTCTCAACCGCATGGTGTTGTTAAAACTTTGTTTAAATCGGAAAAACTGTGTCCACACAGGAGAGACAAGTTCTGCTGCTAGCTTTAGCTCGCAAAAGCCAGCTCTGCCTGTTCTCAGAATCACATGCATATATATTTAAAGTTCTTCGGAGTCACAGGCAGGCATTGACGTCACTGAATCATTTGGAACAATACAAAGTGATCAGTATGCATATTTTCTGGTCCCCATAATGGGAAAACGATTAAAGAATACAATGTTTCCATACAATCTCATGGGTTTGTGTTTAACATATTTAACTTCTAGAAGAGGTGTGAATGTTTTGGACAATGGATCCCTTAGACTTACTGGACCTCCTATGTTTTCCTTTTCATATTCAAATGCTCTGTGAGATGATTAAATCATTTCCAATGTGGGTGACTTTAACCCCTTGCCTGCTGGTTTTCCCTTGGTATATGTTTAACCCCTTGCCTGCTGGTTCGTCCTTGACCTGTGCGATTACAATACTTTGAGACATCTTTATTATTTATTATACCAATCCTGACACATACAGCAATTTCTTCCGCTAATAGTCGCCCCTCAGACTCCTCTCTCTGGAGAACAATCCCAGTTTATTCAATCTCTCCTCATAGCTAATACCCTCCATACCAGGCAACATCCTGGTAAACCTTTTCTGTACTCTCTCCAAAGCCTCCACGCCCTTCTGGTAGTGCGGTGACCAGAACTGGACACAGTATTCTAAATGTGGCCGAACCAACGTTCCATATAATTGTAACACAATTTTATACCCATCCTATGAAGGTAAACATGCCATATGCTTTCTTTACTACCATTTCCACCTGCAATTAGCAAGGCCATCACATCCCGAGAGGGCACCCTCATTCTCCCAGGTCACAAGGGCAGCAGAGTTAACAAGCCTTCTGCCAACCACAGCCATCCACCCCAATACTAATTCCCCACAGTCAAACTTCCGTGCAGCTTAACCCCTTTGTCCTCACAGTGCTGCCTGAGTGTGGGGTTCAACTCGCACTGCAGTCATTCTCCCCTCAGTGAGATGGTCTTCATGCCTCATGAGGCACAGGTGTATCCCACTCATGAGTCCCCCCACTCTGCCCTTACAGCCTGGCCTCTCGTGGAACGCCATGCAATAACCCTACAGTCGCTCCTAATGCTGATCCTCCTGCCACCTATTTTCCAACTCCCACTTTCGAAGGGCACTCTCTCAGTGGCGATTTCGATACAAGCCCAGCCAAGAGGACACGGACAGTGCTGGCTGCATGGCAGCCTTCAAACCCTTTTAAAGCAAGAGTCGCCCCGACATGAAGGGAAGGTAAGGCCTGCAGGCAATGCCTGCGCCTGAGTTCATGATACTGAAACCCATCCCCGGTCCCAAGTTGAACTTATCTGTGTCCGCCATGTCCTCTCTGGTGCCTCCTGAGCTTTCAAAACCCTGGAGGGTGATAGCTGCCTGAGTGCTCACCTCAGAAATCACCCTCGGACGTGAGGTAGTCAGGTTCACTTTTGTGTAAATCTGCTATGAATGGTGCCAGCGTCATATCATGCCAGCATCCGATGAATATTCAGTGCGGAGGAAGCGCCAGAGTGAGTGTTCGTTACTGACGTGCTAATTTATTAAAACGAGATTCCTGGGGCTGGATTCTCCGAGCCTCCGCGCCGAAACCACGTTCGGCACGGGGGCGGAGAATGGGCGATCGTGCGGGAATCGTGGCCGACGGTGTGGTTCTAACTACATATCGGCCATCGGGGACCTCGGGTAGCGGCGGCGGAGTCAGTGCGTGGCCGCCCTGGTGGGGGACGGGGGAACCTTCATCGGGGGTGGGGGGCTTCGTGGGCGGCCAGGCAAGCGATCGGGCGGCACCTATCCACGGGCACGCGCGATCTCAGGGGGACCTACTTCTGCCATCACGGTCCGTGGTGCGAGTTCGCCATGTCGGACGGGGCAGCCGCCACAGGCCGGCGTCGTGCACATGCGCGGACTACCAACCGGAAGTGCAGGGCCCTGCATCCACAGCCAGAGCTGCGAGAAGCACTCCGGGGCCCTGCTAGCCCCCTGCAGGTAGGAAAATCACTCTGAACTTTCTTAAGGAAAGTCCAGAGTGAAACGCCAGCATTTTGACGCTGGCATGGGGACATAGCCCCATTTTTGGAGAATCCAGCCCTCGGATTTTCGCGGCATGTTTCGTGTCACTCCGCCGGTGAGGTGGGTTGAAAACCAGAGATCGCGATCTTGCTGGAGAGATTCACATTCTGCGATTCTCTCCAGGTCTCTCAGGTCACTGAACCCATGCACGATTAGTGCGGGTTCAAAATCACCCCAATATTTAATTGTTGAATTTAGGATTGATCCACCGATAAGGTGTAAAGTTTTCCTGTGGGAAGAATATTTCTATCAATAGATTTTTTAAAATGTAATCTTGGGCGGGATTCTACATTTCTGAGACTAAGGGGGAACCTCTGCCGTCGGCTTGCTCCGTTCTGCATCCCGCCGGCGAGCTGAACCAGAAACCTGGTGCAGCAGGATGGGGAATCCAGCCCTAAATGTTGACACAGACGCTGACGCAGAATTCGTGGACGTTCGCGAGAGTAAAATTGACGCCGAACCTGGATTGATTCAGCAACTGTGGAGAGGCTAGCACCAGCGTCACATTGAACACAATCGATTCCAATGAAAAATGGGCGGAATTTGCCTGGTCCGTGATTGACACTCGGGAGGCTGACAAGCTGCAGCCGCACATACACATTACAATCCCACACGCACTCATCCCAGCCAACAAGGTGGCACTGGTTATGCTGGAGCATGCCCATACAGCTGATGGGTCGTTTGGGGCCAGAGGGCACTAGGGGGGTGCCCTAGGGAGACACCTATATATGACCCGTAGCCCTAAATTCACAGTGGGCTGTTAGCGGTGTGTGCAGTTGCATGACTGCCTTGCCAACTGCTGCAATGGTGTTCCATTCCCATTCAGTCTGACCCCACAGCCCACCACCTGGTCACCCCCCACTACTCTCCCCAGCCATGGCAGAAACCTCCCAGCCAACAGCAAACCATGGCGATGTTGGACACTTTCCGGACCCCCTCTCTCTCCCTCAGCAGTCATGAGGCCGATTTCATGATTTTTAACAGCACAAGTGAACTGCGCCTCGCGGACTCGGCCTATTGGAGGTGGTGCATCGTGGAGGCCCCGGAGAATACCGGGTTGGGCCCTCTAATGGCCTGCAAACGATGTTCACTGTCCGTGCGTCTGGACCGCATTGACGTCACTGTTGAGGTTACGGAGAATTGCGATTTGGCGTCAAATTGGCGCCAGCCGCGATTTTAGCATCGGAAACTATTCTCCACCCAATTGAGTTTTGCGATTTCAGCATCAGCCGATGGAGAATCCCACCCCATAAGTCACACTGCTATAGGCGACATGGTGGCACCACTGCCTCACAGCTCCAGGGACCCGGGTTCAATACCGGGATTGGATGACTGTGTGGATTTTGCACGTTCTCCCCGTGTTTGCGTGGGTTTACTCCAAGTGCTCCTGTTTGCCCCCACAGTCCAAAGGTATGCAAGTTAGGTGGATTGGTCATGCTAAATTTCCCCTTAGCGTCCAAAAATGTGCAGGTTAGGTGGGGTTACAGCGATAGTGTGGGGAGTGGATCGAGGTAGGATTGTCCTTCAGAGGTTCGATGCAGACTTGATGGGCTGAATGGCCTCCTTCTGCACTGTAGGAATTCTATGATGCTATGGTCCTAATATGATCATAATGAATGGCGGAGCAGGCTCGAAAGGCCAAATGGCCTCCTCCTGCTTCTATTATCTATGTTTCTATTTTCTATGGTTCAACTTCTAACATTAAGAAATACTTTGGCCTGTGACTAAGGACGTATCTCTTGCTTTTTGGTGCTTGGCAAAGGTGTAGTTGTTATTTTGTAAAATGATATTTTAATTATTCATAAAAATAGAAGTTCAAAGTAATTCCAAGATTTACATAAATTATTTAGGTGCAACAGCAGATTCTATCATTGTGACTAATCAAAGGTCACCTTGGCAGTCAATTACAACTCTGTTCACTCGGCAAAAATGGGCTGATCACTTGCTTTGATTTTGACCCTTTCATGGACTCTCCGAAGGTAAAATGAGATTTTGCAGGTTTTACATGTGCCATCTAAAGCAGGCAGACTTTACAAATCATGGTCCAGTCAGTACTGAGATAGTGCTGCACTGTCAGAAGCGGTAATTATTTTGTTAAGACATTAAACCTGGTGCATATTTCCCCTCTACAGTGCACAGAAAAAAATCTCATGAAGAGTGTGGGGGTTCTTTCCGTTGTTCTAGCCAACATTTATCCCTCAACCAACATGGATAAAACACAAACCAGATTCTCTGGCTGCAGATTGAGTGGTCACGTGGTGACTTATCATAGAATTTACAGTGCAGAAGGAGGCCATTCGGCCCATCGAGACTGCACCAGCTCTTGGAAAGAGCACCCTACCCAAGGTCAACACCTCCACCCTATCCCCATAACCCAGTAACCCCACCCAACACTAAGGGCAATTTTGGACACTAAGGGCAATTTATCATGGCCAATCCACCTAACCTGCACAACTTTGGACTGTGGGAGGAAACCGGAGCACCCGGAGGAAACTCACGCACACACGGGGAGGATGAGCAGACTCCGCACAGACAGTGACCCAAGCCGGAATCGAACCTGGGACCCTGGATCTGTGAAGCAATTGTACTATCCACAATGCTACTATGCTGCCCTAAAGGGTTGCGTGACGGGAGCCTGGGAGTTCTTCCCGGAGCACGGGCAGAGTACAAGCATGTACAGCTGCTCAGATTAGTGAATAAACTATCGTTGATTTAAGCCCTTGGTCGCCAATTATCGGAATTCAGCACTTCTATACTGGCTATGATCACATTTCTGACATTACAATAGTTGCTACTTCAATAGTCCTTAGCTGGCCGTAAATCTCTTTCGGATGTTCTGAGATCTTGGAAGATGCTAATTAGATGAAAATATTTCTATTTTTTAATGCTCCTTAACAAGGGGCTGAGTGGAAAAACTTGCTTTCCTTTTCTGGCCCATTCCGTACTGTAAATTCTATGATTTTAGGTACAAGGTGAATTGATAGCACATCGAAAAATATACATTTACCTCGTTGTACCTCTGACCTCATTGGTAGTAAAGGTAATTAAAGTAAATTTTAAAAATAAGCACAAAATTACACAAGAAATATAAACATTGGACACCTTAGTACAATTGGGCAATAATAAATCCTTCTGATATTTGTATTGTCTGCACTGGGAGGCAGCACTTTCATGTTATATAGCACCAACTGTAGGTGGAGCAGGCCAACGGATATTCTACGTAGCATAATTATTAATTTGGAATAACTACTGAATTAAATCTAATGAATGTAGCTTGAATCAGTAAAAATCATGAGTTTTATTCATCTCCCTATATGCAGCGCTATTTACCCAGCAAAAATATTGAGGTAAAAGTCAATCTAGGGATTCTGGGGCGCTGATGTTAACACTGCCTCGCAGGCATGGTGTGTGAAAGCAGGGGTTAGAATGTCAGTCAGGAAAAGCCGTTACATCACTGCAGAATTCCCACACCTCCTAGAGTTTTAACTGCTGGATTTCTGGCAGTGTGGAGGATACCTGCCTACATAAAATGTGAACACTTTGACCCCGTAACATCATCAAGAGCTGGGCTGGGATTTTACCTTAAAATCAAACCTGTCAGCAAACAATGGCACGAGGCAGCAGAATGGCCGGAGGAGGCTAATTGTTGAAATTCGGTCAATATGAAGGTGTCCATTTATTGACCTGCAAAGTTGAAGACTTCATATTGAATTGAGATATAACTTAGATGAGGCAAAATAGGATACCAAGGAACACATAAAGATGTGCTATGATTTTCCATTATCCATCACATCGCTAATGTTGCTAAATTCGGTATTCTAGTGCCCAATTTTTCAACACAGGGTGTGCCATTTTGTCTTCAGTGTATTGTCATGATATTCAAACACACACATCATGATGGACACACTAACAGGCAAATCAGAGTACACAACACCACAACCAATCACAGACAAGAACACCAACCACATAAAAAGCACGAGCACGACACCTGGAGGTCAGTAGGTCTGGGGAGAAGGGAACAGAAAGAGCTGTTGAAACACCACAAGCAGGGAGCCCCCCACGTGCAGAGTGCAAAGACCAAGTTGTAAATAGTGAGTTTAAATAAAGAAGCGTTGTACCATATGCAACTGTGTTGGCTCATCTGTGTGTCAGAACACCCAACACCACATGGTACAGGAGTGGATCGATACCTGCCTACTAACCTGCCATTCTGGACATGGACCACACCGGCAAACCGCAGCCGATGCAAGTCACGGGGAACCTAGGCACCAACTGGAAGCTCTACAGGCAGCGATTTGACCTGTACATCCGTGCCACCGAAAAACAGAATGCCTCGGATGATTCGAAGATTGCAATGCTCCTCTTCTACGCAGGCCCCCACCCAAACGATGTCTTTAATTCACTGGTGTTCGAAGAAGGCGAAAACCAGGCCAAATATGACACGGTCATCCTCAAACTGGACCAGCACTTTCAAACTGAAGTAAACGAAAGTTTTGAAAGATACATCTTTCAGCAACGCCTGCAAGGTAAGGAGGAGCTTTTTCAACCCTTTTTGACGCACCTCCGGATTCTAGCGCAGTCCTGCGGTTACGGCACCACTACAGAGTCCATGATCAGGGACCAGATTGTTTTTGGCGTTGCCTCTAGTGGCCTACGCCAGCAGCTTCTTAAAATAAAGAGCCTCACCTTAGCGTCTGCTGTGGAAGCCTGTGTCCTCCATGAAAATGCTACCTGCCGTTTTGCCCGATTTCAGGCGTCCGAGTTGGCACGGAGGGGGTCCCCAGCCGTCGAATCGGCAAGCCAGGCCGCCCACGACGTTGAACGCATCCAGGCCGTCGATTTCTTCCCGCCCCACGGCCCGGACGACAGCGGCCGCTTCCCGCGCTTTTCGCGGTCTCCCGCGCAGGTGCGCGCCAAAAATAACGGCCACAACGAGGGACGCACTGCGCAGGCGCGCCCACCGCAAGATCGCACTGCGCATGCGCAGTGGCGCAACGAACGCCGTGACGTCATGACGTGCAGAAATTGGGGAGGTCTACACTTAAAAGGGCAATGTCCTGCAAAATACCGACAGTGCAACAGATGTGCCATGATAGGCCACTACGCAGCCCGCTGTCGTGCGGCTCAACCCATGGATCCGGCGCATCCTCGACAACCTCGCACACGAGTCAGGACCGTCCAGCCCACGCATCAAGACTTCCAATTAAGTGATGCAGATGACCAGGATGACTTCCGAGTTGCCGTCATTGATGTCAACAAGGTCAATGCCATCAATCCAGACGATGAGTGGTGTGCCACCCTGACGGTCAACCGATCGCGCGTCGCCTTCCGTCTGGACACCGGCGCATCCGCCAACCTGATTGCTTACTCTGCAGTCCAGGCCATGAAGGTCAAACCACCCATCACACCATCCCGGCTTAAGATGGTTGACTATAACGGGAACGTTATCCCGTCCATAGGATCTTGCCAGCTACAGGTGACTCACAAGAGGTACACGGCCACACTCCCCTTCGAAGTTGTGGGCTCATCAAAGGACTCGTTACTGGGCGCACAAGCGTGTAAGGTCCTTCACCTGGTACAGCGCATCATGTCTCTCTCTCCAGATGAGATATCCGACTTCCCGGATGCTGAGTTCCACGCGAATCTCCATTCCCTCCTCGCTCACAACCAGGAGGTTTTTGAAGGCATGGGGACATTGCCACACACGTACAAGATTCGACTCAGACCGGACGCCATCCCTGTCGTTCACGCACCTCGCAGGGTTCCTGCGCCTCTCAAAGACCGCCTCAAGGCACAACTGCAGATTCTTCAGGACCAAGGGGTCCTATCCAAGGTCACGGAGCCCACGCCATGGGTCAGCTCCATGGTCTGTGTAAAGAAGCCCTCTGGCGAGCTCCGTATATGTATAGATCCAAAAGATCTGAACAACAACATCATGCGGGAACACTATCCCATCCCGAAACGAGAAGACCTCACCAGCGAGATGGCGCGAGCCAACATATTCACTAAATTGGATGCGTCCAAAGGATTCTGGCAGATCAAACTGGACCCGGCCAGCCGAAGACTATGCACATTCAACACCCCTTTTGGCAGATTCTGCTACAACCGGATGCCATTCGGCATCATTTCGGCATCTGAAGTATTCCACCGCATTATGGAGCAGATGATGGAAGGCATCGAAGGGGTACGTGTATATGTGGACGATATCATCATTTGGTCCACCACTCCGCAGGAACACATGCATCGTCTTCGACGTGTCTTCACCCGCATACGGCAAAGTGGCCTGCGTCTCAACCGTGCGAAGTGTGCTTTCGGCCAGACGGAGCTGAAATTCCTCGGGGACCACATCTCAAGGTCCGGGGTCCGTCCCGATGCAGACAAGGTTAGCGCCATCACAGCCATGCCACGACCGGCTGACAAGAAGGCTGTCTTAAGATTCCTCGGCATGGTCAACTTCCTTGGGAAGTTCATTCCCAACCTGGCTTCTCATACAACAAACATGCGCCATCTCGTAAAAAAATCGACGGAATTCAACTGGCACCAGTCGCATCAGCGGGAATGGGAGGAGCTCAAGCACAAACTGGTCACGGCACCAGTGCTGGCCTTCTTTGACACGACTCGCCCTACAAAGATCTCAACAGACGCCAGCCAACCTGGTATTGGAGCGGTACTCCTCCAAAAAGACAGCACGTCATCATGGGCCCCGGTTGCGTATGCCTCACGAGCCATGACGCCTACCGAACAGCGCTACGCGCAAATCGAAAAAGAATGCCTGGGCTTGTTAACTGGACTGGACAAGTTCCACGACTATGTGTATGGCCTGCCACGATTCACGGTCGAAACTGACCACCGCCCCCTGGTCAACATCATTAACAAAGACCTGAACGACATGACTCCTCGCCTCCAGCGCATCTTACTCAAACTCAGGAGGTACGATTTTGAACTGATCTACACTCCGGGGAAGGAACTCATCGTGGCGGACACTCTTTCCCGAGCAGTGAGCACACCACCAGATGCAGAGGGGTTCGTGCGTCAAATTGAGGCACACGTGACTCTGACAGCAGCAAATATGCCAGCTGATGATCCTAGTCTGGCCCACATACGCGCAGAGACGGCGACTGACCCTCTGCTGCAGCGAGTGATGCGCCACATGACGGAAGGGTGGCTAAAAGGGCAGTGCCCCCAGTTTTATAATGTGCGAGATGATCTCACCAATATAGACGGGGTCCTTATGAAATCGCATAGGATCGTCATTCCACACAGTGTGCGCCAGATGATTCTTCGTCAACTACACGAAGGCCACTTGGGCGTCGAAAAATGCAGACGAAGGGCCCGGGAGGCGGTATATTGGCCGGGTATTAATGAAGACATAGCCAACATGGTGCTCAACTGCACAACCTGTCAGAGGTTTCAGCCAGCGCAACCTCCGGAAACACTTCTACCACACGAGATGGTGACGTCCCCCTGGGCGAAGGTGGGTGTTGACCTATTTCACGCGCTCGGCAGAGATTACATTGTTATTATAGACTACTTCTCAAACTACCCGGAAGTCATGCCTCTCCATGATCTGACGTCGTCCGCAGTCATTGGGGCCTGCAAGGAAACGTTTGCTCGCCATGGCATTCCAAGGACTGTCATGTCAGACAATGGACCTTGTTTTGCCAGCCGTGAATGGTCGTCCTTTGCCGCAGCATATGGTTTCACTCATGTGACATCCAGCCCTCTGCATCCACAATCGAACGGGAAGGCTGAAAAGGGTGTCCACATCGCAAAGCGGCTCCTGTGCAAGGCGGCTGATGCCGGATCGGACTTTAACCTTGCCTTGCTGGCCTATCGATCGGCCCCGTTATCCACGGGCCTCTCGCCAGCGCAGCTACTAATGGGTCGCTCCCTCAGGACGACGGTACCTTCCGTCCTGGCACCGACAACAGACCATGAGGCGGTTCTTCGGAACATGCAACTGCAGCGTGATCGCCAGAAAGGTCGGTACGACACACGAGCGACGGACCTGCCCCCCCTGTCCTCCGGAGACAAAGTACGCGTCCATCAACCGTATGGTGGCTGGTCAGCACCGGCCGAAGTCCTCCGACAAGTGGCTCCCCGCTCGTTCCTGGTTCGCATGCCGGATGGTTCCGTGCGTCGCCGCAATCGGCGCGCCCTTCGCCGACTTCCACGCTCACAGCCACACAACACGCCAGATCCTCAACAGGCTTCCGAGGATGACTTTGTGGAGCTGCCGCACATCACGCCCTTTCCATCGCCACCCATGGCCATGCCTGCACAGCAGCCGGTGGTTCTTGATCCACCCTTAAGGCGGTCAACCCGAATTCGTCGCAAACCCATTAGAATGGACTTATAATACAGTTCATATGTTTAATAAGTTGGACAATTTTACATGATAACCTGTTGTTGTTTATCGTTCCAGATGTCGTCTGACTGGACAACTGTTCAAATTTTTTTTTCTTCTTCTCTCGTTCGCATTTCTGTTATGTTATGGTACAACTGGATTCATGTGACGCACTCGACATCGCCCCATGTACATAGTTCCGTCATAGACACATGCTGCACACGACACACACACACTCTTAGATGCACTCACGTCACGATCATATTTATTACCACGTAGGCACATATCTTTGTAAAAAGGGGGGATGTCATGATATTCAAACACACACATCATGATGGACACACTAACAGGCAAATCAGAGTACACAACACCACAACCAATCACAGACAAGAACACCAACCACATAAAAAGCACGAGCACGACACCTGGAGGTCAGTAGGTCTGGGGAGAAGGGAACAGAAAGAGCTGTTGAAACACCACAAGCAGGGAGCCCCCCACGTGCAGAGTGCAAAGACCAAGTTGTAAATAGTGAGTTTAAATAAAGAAGCGTTGTACCATATGCAACTGTGTTGGCTCATCTGTGTGTCAGAACACCCAACACCACATGTATGTCCGCACTGCTGCTGCTGGTCATGCCCAATGCCATTTGGGTAAGGCTTTAGCAGGAGAGTCTACTGGAATTGCACAGAGGAGGTAGAGCGCCCCATTGGGATTTGGACATGCTGCCATTCCTATCCCCCTCTAGTTAGCACCTGCTATCTCCAGTCATGCGCCAATTGCTCCTGAAAGAAAGAGAGGTGCAGGAGTGTGGTTTCCTGGCAGGATATGGCACTGACTCCTTCCTGCCACCAACCCCACCCCCACCTCCACTCCCTCACCACCCAAGGTCTGCTGCCACCTCCGTCCTTTGACCATGTTTCGATCTCACTGGGGATCCACATGCCAATTGAAAAATCACAGTTGACGTGAGGTGAGTGGGCTTAATTTCTTTGGCCTATTAGACTAAGCACTGCTTGAAGGTGGGACACTGTCACCCCTCTGATTTTCCTGGAGCAGGAAGAGTCCGGAACCGGGATCATGGCAGGAGACTGGCATGGTAGCTAGAGGCGGCAAATTGCGGGCCCGTCTGCCTCTGGTTCTGCCTTGATGGCTATTGAAAAGTTCATTCCAGGAAGTTAGAGGTGCAAATTTCTTACGACAAAGGGGAGTTTGGATTTGTCCTTATCCTCCACAATAATTCTTGAGCAGTTAGTTGAAAGATTAAAACAAACTGCAATAACATAGGCCTAAAGATTAGTAAACAACAATGACATTGTTGAAATACATCGAAAATATGTGTGGTGTTTGGTTATTCACCAACGTGGTTTGGGGAAGTGGTTACTTTGTCAAAGTTAAAATGTCATTGCTGCATCAAGACTTGGTCATGTTACATTATTTTGAACCATGATGTGGAGATGCCGGCGTTGGACTGGGGTGAGCACAGTACAAAGTCTTACAACACCAGGTTAAAGTCCAACAGGTTTGTTTCGATGTCACTAGCTTTCGGAGCGCTGCTCCTTCCTCAGGTGAATGAAGAGGTATGTTCCAGAAACACATATATAGACAAATTCAAAGATGCCAAACAATGCTTGGAATGCGACCATTAGCAGGTGATTAAATCTTTACAGATCTGGATCTGTAAAGATTTAATCACCTGCTAATGGTCGCATTCCAAGCATTGTTTGGCATCTTTGAATTTGTCTATATATGTGTTTCTGGAACATACCTCTTCATTCACCTGAGGAAGGAGCAGCGCTCCGAAAGCTAGTGACATCGAAACAAACCTGTTGGACTTTAACCTGGTGTTGTAAGACTTCGTATTATTTTGAACAGAAGGGAAATCAAATTTTATCCAGCCATGTATATAAGTGGTTGAAAAACCGCAGACTTTCTGGCGCCACTAGGGGTCAGCAATTCAGAATGAAAATTAACTTGGGGCCTCGATTCACCATGTGCCCAATCAAACACTGGGCTTCGAACAGGATGGGAGGGGCAAGGCTCGATATTCATACATCACCATTTCTCAATTAGCAGGAGTGCCAAGCAAGATGCCTGTTTAGATCGGGAGTGCCAGGCTAATTTAGGGCACATGCGGCCCTACACAGAGAATCAGGCTGAAATTGAGGCATTTACTCCCAAAGAACAAATTAATTATTTCACTCTTATTATCCTCTTGGTGCAATTTATATACCTCTGGAAAGGTTTGACAGCCCATTCTCAACCAACCAACAACCCGTGCAATTTGTGATTACTTCAAAATTCAGATGTCCAAGATATGCCCCATGGCACCCACCAATGGGAGGTCAATAAAAAAGTCTCTCCCTGACTGTACAAAATTTAGTCAGGGTCTATGGCAGACATTCTGGATGGGTGAATCCTGACACTTAACTAGGTACAGGACAAGAGTAGTTGGGTTACAGTCAGGGGAAAGAAAACGAATGGGCAGACAGTGCAGGGATCCCTCGTGGCCGTTCCCCTTCAAAACAAGTATACCGTTTTGGATTCTGTTGGGGGGGATGTCCTAGTGGGGGAAGGCCTTAGTGGCCAGGTCTCTGGCACTGAGTCTGGCTCTGTGGCTCAGAAGGGAAGGAGGGAGAATAGAAAAACAATAGTGATAGGAGACTCAATGGTTAGAGGAATAGATAGGAGTTTCTGTGGTCGCGAGCGAGACTCCCGGAAGGTATGTTGCCTCCCAGGTGCTAGGGCCAGGGATGTCTCGGATCGAGTCTACAGGTTCTTAAGGGGGAGGGGGAGCACCCAGAAGTCGTGGTGCACATAGGCACCAACGACATAGCTAAGAAAAGGGATGAGGATCTGAAAAGTGATTTTCGGGAGTTAGGTTGGAAGCTAAAGAGCAGGACAAGCAGAGTAGTGATCTCAGGATTGCTACCGGTGCCACGTGCAAGTGAGGCAAGGAACAGAGAGCGAGTGCAGCTGAACACCTGGCTACAGGGCTGGTGCAGGAGACAAGGCTTCAGATATGTGGATCATTGGGATATATTCTGGGGAAGGTGGGACCTGTACATGAAGGACGGATTGCACCTAAACTGGAGGGGCACCAATATCCTGGGTGGGAGGTTTGCTAGAGCTCTTCGGGAGGGTTTAAACTTGTTTGGCAGGGGGATGGGAACCAGAGCTATGGATCAGAGGATAGGGTAGTTGTTGAACAGGCAGAAATAGTATGAAGCAAGTCTGTGAGGAAGGATAGACAGTTGATAGGGAAAAGTTCAGTGGAATGGGTTAAACTGTGTCTGTTTCAATGCAAGGAGTGTCAGGAATAAGGGAGACAAACGTAGAGCATGTATCAGTATTTGGAACTACGATGTTGTGGCCATTGCGGAGACATGGAATTCACAGGGGCAGGAATGGTTGTTAGATGTTCCGGGGTTTAGATGTTTTCAGAAGAATAGGGAGGGAGGTAAAAGAGAAGGGGGAGTGGCACTGTTAATTAGGGAGCGCACCACAGCTGCAGAAAAGGAGGTAGTTGAGGAGAGTTTGTCTACTGAGTCAGTATGGGTGGAACTCAGAAACAAGAAAGGAGCAGTCACTTTATTGGGAGTTTTCTATATAACCCCCAATAGCAGCAGAGAGATAGAGGAACAGATTGGGTGGCAGATCTTGGAAAAGTGCAGAAGTAACAGAGTTGTTGTCATGGGTGACTTCAACTTCCCTAATATTGACTGGAACCTCCTTAGTGCAAATGGTTTGGATGGAGCAGATTTTGTCAGGTGTGTACAGGAAGGATTCCTGACTCAATATGTAGATAGGCCAACTAGGGGGCGGCCATATTGGATTTGGTGCTCGGCAACAAACCAGGCCAGGTGTGAGATGTCTCAGTGGGAGAGTATTTCGGTGACAGTAACCACAACTCCTTGACCTTTACCATAGTCATGGAGAGGGATAGGAACACACAGTATGGGAAGGTATTTAATTGGGGGAGGGGAAACTATACTGCTATTAGACAGGAGTTGAGGAGCATAAAGTGGGAACAATTGTTCTTGGGGAAATGCACAACAGTAATGTGGGGATTGTTTAAGGAGCACTTACTGCGAGTGCTGAATTGTTTTGTCCCACTGAGTCGAGGAAGGAATGGTAAGGTGAAGGAGCCTTGGATGACAAGAGAAGTGGAGCTTCTAGTCAAGAGGAAGAAGGAAGCTTACGTAAAGTTGAGGATGGAAGGATCTTGAGGGTTACAAGGTAGCCAGGAAGGAACTCAAAAATGGACAGATGAGAGCTAGAAGGGGGCATGAAAAGCCCTGGCGGGAAGGATTAGGGAAATCTCCAAGGCGCTCTACACTTATGTGAGAAATAAGAGGATGACCAGAGTGAGAGTAGGGCCGATCAGGGATAGTGGAGGGAGTTTGTGCCTCGAGTCTGAAGAGATGGGGGAGGCCCTAAATGAATACTTTGCTTCAGTATTCACTAGAGAGAGGGACCTTGTTGCTCATGAGAACAGTGTGAACCAGGTTAATAGACTCGAACAGGTTGATATTAAGAAGGAGGATGTGCTGGAAATTTTGAAAAGCATCAGGATAGATAAGCCCCCTGGGCCTGACGGGATATACCCAAGTATACCACAGGAAGCGAGGGAGGAGATTGCTGCGCCGTTGGCGATGATCTTTGAGTCCTCACTCTCCACTGGAGTAGTACTGGATGATTGCAGGGAGGCGAATGTTGTTCCCCTATTCAAGAAAGGGAATAGGGAAATCCCTGGGAATTACAGACCTATCAGTCTTACGTCTGTGGTGAATAAAATATTGGAAAGGATTCTGAGAGATAGGATTGATGATTATTTTGAAAAACATAGTTTGATGAAAGATAGTCAGCATGGCTTTGTGAGGGGCAGGTCATGCCTCACAAGCCTCATTGAATTCCAGCTGCGGCGCAGAAGTATCCGCTCAATAAAACAAGGCATGCCAGATTCTGATCCCGACAGCCCAACCGACCAGCTGACTGCCTCAAGTCTCCATATCGGGTGGGCATTATAACCATAAATGAGCTGGTCTCCACCAAGCCTGCGCAACGCCTCTCGATCCTTAGTGTGGATCCCAATGACGAGTGGTGTGCTGTCCTCACAGTTAACAAGGCTCGCATCCGATTTAAACTGGCCACCGGCACGTCTGCAAGCTCATCTCAAAATCCGATCTCGACACCATCCAGGCCCGACCAAGCATTCTTCCACCAGCCTTCCAGATCCTTGACTCTGCCAGTGGCTCGTGTCAACTAGGGGTATCCAACAAGGCGATCAAGGCAACGTTACGATTTGAAATCGTCAGGCCTGACAGGGCGTCCCTGCTCGGTGCAAGCGACTGCAAGCTCCTGAACCTGGTTCAGCGAGTCCACACCATGTCATCGTCACCGGCAACGGCCTCGCCCGATGGAAATTTGCAAGCCGACATAGACGACATTATCACGCAGTACCACAGTGTATTCGATGGAATGGGCGTGCTCCCGTACCGATACAAAATAATGCTCAAGCCGAACGCCACCCCTGTAATCCATGCACCACGCCGGGTACCGGCGCCCCTCAAGGATCGTCTAAAAAAGCAACTACTGGACCTCTAAGACCAGGGCATCATCTCGAAGGTCACGGAGCCAACAGACTGGGTCAGCTCCATGGTCCGTGTAAAGAAGCCAGTAGGGGAGCTCCACATTTGCATTGATCCCAAGGATCTAAACCGCAACATCATGCGGGAGCACTACCCGATCCCGAAGCGTGAAGAGTTAACCAGTGAGATGGCTCATGCCAAATTCTTCACTAAGCTGGACGCCTCCCAGGGTTTTTGGCAAATACAGCTGGACGCGTCCAGTCTCAAGCTGTGCACGTTCAACACCCCGTTCGGCCGCTACTGTTACAACCGCATGCCTTTCGGTATCATATCTGCCTCCAAAGTGTTTCATCGCATCATGGAGCAGAGGATGGAGGGCATCGAGGGGGTACGAGTATATGTGGGTGACGTGATCATCTGGTCCACAATGCCCCAGGAACACATCGCTTGCCTCAAGCAGGCCTTCCAGCGAATTCATGAACATGGTCTCCAGCTCAACAGGGCCAGATTTGGTCAATCTGATATAAAGTTTCTAGGCGACCACATTTCGCGGCAGGGTGTGCGGCCAGACGCCGACAAGGTCTTGGCGATCAACGCCATGAAGACCCCGGAGGACAAGAAGGCGGTCCTCCGCTTCCTCGGGATGGGCAACTTTCTCGGGAAATTCATTCCCAATATGGCATCCCACACCACGGCCCTCCGCCATCTCGTCAAAAAGTCAACGGAATTCCAGTGGCTGCCCACAGATGAAGCAGAATGGCATGAGCTGAAGGCAATGCTCACCACAGCCCCAGTTCTAGCGTTCTTCGACCCAACCAAGGAAACCAAGATATCAACTGATGCAAGCCAGGGCGGCATTGGGGCGGTGCTCCTCCAGCGAGATGACTCCTCGTCCTGGGCTCCAGTGGCATATGCCTCCAGGGCCATGACGCCCACTGAGCAACGAAAAGGAGTGTCTGGGTCTCCTGACAGGAATTGTCAAGTTTCATGACTACGTTGACGGCCTGCTGAATTTCACGGTGGAAACAGACCACAGGCCTCTAGTCCACATAATCCAGAAGGATTTAAATGACATGACATCTTGGTTACAGCGAATTCTTCTTCGACTCCGCCGCTATGACTTCGAACTTGTCTACACGCCAGGCAAAGAGCTGATCATTGCAGATGCCCTATCCCGGTCCATCACCACACCGTGTAAACAAGGTGACTTCATCTGCCACATAGAACCACAAGTGCAATTGTGAGCCACCAACCCCCCAGCCGCTGACGAACGGGTGGTCCAAATTCGTGAGGAAACGGCCAAGGATCCTTTACTGCAGCGTGTGATGCAGCGCCTTACCCATGGCTGGCAGAAGGGACAATGTCCCCAATTCTTTAATGTTAAAGGCGAGCTGACGGTTGTGGAGGGAATCCTTCTGAAACTCAACAGGATCGTTATTCCTCAAAGCATGTAGGCTATGGTGCTGGGTCAACTCCATGAGGGTCACCTTGGAGTCGAGAAATGCTGACGCAGAGCTCGGGAGGCGGTTTACTGGCAGGGCATTAACCAGGATATTGCCAACACGGTCCTCAACTGCCCCACCTGACAGAAATTTCAACCGGCTCAACCCAAGGAAACACTGCAACATCACGAGATCGTGACCTCTCCGTGGTCCAAAGTAGGTGTGGACCTTTTTCACGCCAAAGGGCGTGACTATGTGCTCCTGGACGACTACTTCTCCAGTTACCCAGAAGTGGTGAAACTGTCCGACCTCACGTCGAAGGCGGTCATCAAAGCCTGCAAAGAAACGTTCGCCAGGCACGGGATACCGCTCACGGTAATGAGCGACAACGGTCCATTCTTTTACAGCCAAGAATGGTCTGATTTTGCACAGTCCTACAACTTCCGTCACGTTACCTCCAGTCCCCACTACCCACAATCAAACGGGAAGGCCGAGAAAGGGGTCCAAATTGTCAAGCGGTTGCTGTGCAAAGCTGCAGACTCAGGCAACGACTTCAACCTGGCAATGCTGGCATACAGGGCAACCCCACTGTCCACTTGGTTGTCTCCAGCGCAGATGCTCATGAATCGCACTCTGAGGACCACAGTTCCAGCCATCCATGTTCTAGACCTTGACCACCTCACGGTACTACAAAAAGTGCAGCAGTCCCGGGCCCAACAGAAGGCCACATATGATGCTCATACCACGCAGTTACCTGAGCTGGCTCCAGCCGATCATGTTCGCGTCCTGTTGCCTGAGGGCGGTTGGTCAGCCACAGCTGTTGTTGTCAAACACGTTGCCCCGAGGTCTTTCATTGTTCACATGACTGATGGCTCCCTGCTACGGCGCAACAGACGGGCATTGCAAAGAGTTCCACGCCCACCACCTGACCACAGTGCTCCGCCGGCTATCATGCCTCCTCCGTACGTACCCTGCCATGAGGACACCGATCTGCCAGCGATCCTGCCGGTCCATGCGACCACCGCAATGGCAGCGATCCCACCTTTCCACGTGCAGGCAGCTCCTGATCCACCTCTGTGGCGATCAACAAGAATTCGTTGCCCGCCACAAAGACTGAATCTGTAGACTTAACTTTTGTAAATTTTTGTGACTGGATCCATCGACTTAACTCTTGTAAATATTGCTTAGTTTGCCATGTATCTGCACTATCGACACCTTCCCATATATATACGTTTGTTCAATCACCGTTTGTATGTAGTCAGGCATATATATATATATATACATACCTCAGTGTTTATTTAACTCCCCCCAAAAAAGGGGGGAGATGTCATAATATCCACTCATGTATATAATGAGATGCAGACAGGCAGTGATTGACACATAGGTTGACCAGTAAGCATACAACACAGCACAGCCAATCACCAGAGAGGACACTACCACTATAAAGCCAGAGGGCACTAGGTTTCCCGCTCTCTCGGGACCCAGCTACTGAGACAGTCAGAGTCGACAAGCTAGCAAGCTAGCAAGCACAAACACCTAGCTAGAAAGTCTGGTCAGGCTACTACAAGGTCACTAGTCGGATCAGTATAGTGTCTACCCACAGCTGAATATGTACAGCAGTTCATCTTGTTGAATAAAACAGTGTTGGATCTTCTCCTGTGTTAGTCTCTGTTTCTAACTTCGCTGCATCGAGTGCAGTCCACATCGAACCAACCTGCCAACCCCATCAAACTCGGCCGTCCCCTCCAAAATGACTGCATCGTATGAGAAAGCAGATAATATTTCCATGCCTTCTACTAGGCCTTCATGATCTGCTCCTAACTGGCAGGAGTGGGAAGGCTACATCATACTGTATGCCTGGATCACATAAAAATACATGCACTTGATATTTAATTGAATTTCTGGGGTCTCCAGCACTGTATTTGGGCTGGTGCCTGTCGTCCGGAAGCCTTCTTCCTGTCCTTAGAGAGCTGTGTCAGTCTGCTGCCTATGTTGTTTAAAAAGTTAAAGTTCTTAGACTGCTGTATTAGTCAGTTGATTGTGGCACAGGAGTATGGTGCGGCTGTGGGGCACATGAGGTGGGTGAATGATGTGATGAGAGGGCTTAATGGTGGATGAGACCCTGAAGGAGAAGGCAACACAGTGCTCAGCCTGTGTGTGTGTGTGTGTGTGTGTGTTGGGGGGGGGGGGGGGGGGGGGGCTGGTGGAAAGATGGAGTGAGGGTGAAGGCTTGCATGAAAAATTAATGGAGTGGCTGTCCAGGAGTCTGGTATAAAGGCATGATCTCGGAATTATGCAGCATGAGTAAGAAGGGTGCCTTGCCTAACCCTGAATCAGAAAGCAATTAGAACATAGAACATAGAACATTACAGCGCAGCACAGGCCCTTCGGCCCTCGATGTTGCGCCGACCTGTTAAACCACTCTAAAGCCCATCTACACTATTCCCTTATCATCCATATGTTTATCCAATGACCATTTAAATGCCCTTAATGTTGGCGAGTCCACTACTGTTGCAGGCAGGGCATTCCACGCCCTTACTACTCTCTGAGTAAAGAAGCTACCTCTGACATCTGTCCTATATCTATCTCCCCTCAATTTAAAGCTATGCCTCCCTCGTGCTAGACATCACCATCCAAGGAAAAAGGCTCTCAGTGTCCACCCTATCTAATCCTCTGATCATCTTGTATGCCTCAATTAAGTCATCTCTTAACCTTCTTCTCTCTAATGAAAACAGCCTTAAGTCCCTCAGCCTTTCCTCATAAGATCTTCGCTCCATACCAGGCAACATGCTGGTAAATCTCTTCTGCACCCTTTCCAATGCTTCCACATCGTTCCTATAATGCGGCGACCAGAACTGCACGCAATACTCCAACTGCGGCCGCACCAGAGTTTTGTACAGCTGCAACATGACTTCATGGCTCCGAAACTCAATCCCTCTACCAATAAAAGCTAACACACCGTATGCGTTCTTAACAACCCTATCAACCTGGGTGGCAACTTTCAGGGTCTACGTACATGAACACCGAGATCTCAAAGAACTCAATAAGGTTTGGAGGCATGACCTACCCTTCACAAAACAGTGTTGACTATCCCTAATCAAATTATTCTTTTCTGGATGATTATAAATCCTATCTCTTATAAACCTTTCCAAGATTTTGCCCACAACAGAAGTAAGGCTCACTGGTCTATAGTTACCGGGGTTGTCTCTATTCCCCTTCTTGAACAAGGAGACAACATTTGCTATCCTCCAGTCTTCTGGCACTATTCCTGTAGATAATGGCGACATAAAGATCAAAGCCAAAGGCTCTGCAATCTCCTCCCTAGCTTCCCAGAGAATTCTAGGATACATCCCATCCGGCCCAGGGGATTTATCTATTTTCACACTTTCCAGAATTGCTAACACCTCCTCCTTATGAACCTCAAGCCCTCAATTGTGCCCTCAAATATTCCTGAGACTCATGCTCATCAAAAAAAGTGGCCATCAAGAGTTAACTCTAAACAATTGATCGGCGGCACGGTGGCACAGTGGTTAGAACTGCTGCCTCACCCTGGGTCACTGTCCATGTGGAGTTTGTACATTCTCCCCATGTCTGCATGGGTTTCACCCCCATAACACAAAGATGTGCAGGTTAGGTGGATTGCCCACGCTAAATTGCCCCTTAATTGGGAAAGAAAAATTGGTACTTTAACTTTATATTAAAAAAAAGAACTGTTACCTCACAGCTCCAGGGACCCGGGTTCAATACAGGCCCAGGGTGACTGTGTGGAGTTTGCACTTTCTCCCCGTGTCTGTGTGGCTTTCCTCCAGGTGCTCCGGTTTCCTCCCACAGTCCAAGGTTAGATGGATTGACCGTGCTAAATTGCCCCTTAGTGTCCAAAAAGATTGGGTGAGGGTTACTGGGTCACGGGGACACGGTGAAGGTGTCAGCTTAAGTAGGATGTTCTTTCCAAAGTCCGGTGCAGACCCGATGGGCCCAAATGGCCTCCTTCTGCACTGTAGGGATTCTGTGATTCTATGAGTCAACTGCCCACAGTCTCAAATTCGAGGAGAGAGGTGAAAACTCAGGGTTCAAGGATAAGCGTTTGTGTACACGGGATCAAGAGGGAGTATGTCTGCACATGTGCTGGATCCCAGCACAGTCCACAGAGGATCTATTAGCCCCCAAGATAAGGATCACGGTCTAGTTGACCATGCCCATGAGGTTGGTGCGGCAATAGCAACCTCCTATCAGAAGCCCTAGGGATAGAGAGTAAGTGAGGGGACAGCCAGATGGGAGACCAGAGGCGACTCTGACGGGGCGAGGATATTGACCAGGGCCATCTAGCAACGGAAATGGAAGGGTACTTTAGATGAGAATGAATGGTAGCCAATGGATAATGTGTAGGAATGGCTGCTTCTAGGACCAAGGGACCAATGCTTTTCTAATTGGAGGGCTGTGACCAGTGGTGTTCCACAGGGATCAGTGCTGGGACCTTTGCTCTTTGTAGTATATATAAATGATTTGGAGGAAAATGTAACTGGTCTGATTAGTAAGTTTGCAGACGACACAAAGGTTGGTGGAATTGCGGATAGCGATGAGGACTGTCTGAGGATACAGCAGGATTTAGATTGTCTGGAGACTTGGGCGGAGAGATGGCAGATGGAGTTTAACCTGGACAAATGTGAGGTAATGCATTTTGGAAGGGCTAATGCAGGTAGGGAATATACAGTGAATGGTAGAACCCTCAAGAGTATTGAAAGTCAAAGAGATCTAGGAGTACAGGTCCACCGATCACTGAAAGGGGCTACACAGGTGGAGAAGGTAGTCAAGAAGGCATACGGCATGCTTGCCTTCATTGGCCGGGGCATTGAGTATAAGAATTGGCAAGTCATGCTGCAGCTGTATAGAACCTTAGTTAGGCCACACTTGGAGTATAGTGTTCAATTCTGGTCGCCACACTACCAGAAGGATGTGGAGGCTTTAGAGAGGGTGCAGAAGAGATTTACCAGAATGTTGCCTGGTATGGAGGGCATAAGCTATGAGGAGCGATTGAATAAACTCGGTTTGTTCTCACTGGAACGAAGGAGGTTGAGGGGCGACCTGATAGAGGTATACAAAATTATGAGGGGCATAGACAGAGTGGATAGTCAGAGGCTTTTCCCCAGGGTAGAGGGGTCAATTACTAGGGGGCATAGGTTTAAGGTGAGAGGGGCAAAGTTTAGAGTAGATGTACGAGGCAAGTTTTTTACGCAGAGGGTAGTGGGTGCCTGGAACTCGCTACCGGAGGAGGTAGTGGAGGCAGGGACGATAGGGACATTTAAGGGGCATCTTGACAAATATATGAATAGGATGGGAATAGAAGGATACGGACCCAGGAAGTGTAGAAGATTGTAGTTTAGTCGGGCAGTATGGTCGGCACGGGCTTGGAGGGCCGAAGGGCCTGTTCCTGTGCTGTACATTTCTTTGTTCTTTGTTTGTTCTTTGGGTGTTGAAAATGGCTGAGGGCTCCCTCTGTAAATCTAAGAGCCGGTTGCCTTGCAGCCATCCCCTTGACTTGAATCAGATCAAGTGCTGTGGAGCTGTTTGAATGCAGTACCCCCTTCATTGAAATGTTCAGATAATTCCGGGGCAAGTGAATCAGACGCTTTGTATCTCAGGCGTGGCATTTTTCATGTGGAGGAAAGACAGTTGGAAGTGACTTAAGATTGCGATCTATTCACCACCGAGGCCGACGGGAATCACACCAAGTGTCCTGCCAATAATGACACTTTGGGCGTGATTCAGCCACACGACCACTGTGAACAGGCTTCCTCCTCCCTGAGGTGCCGGTGGGGCCCTGGGTGATTCCATGGGATGGAGGAGCAGCTGGAGTGAGCTCCAGAGGCCTCGGAGTCATCTGGCTCTGTCCGTCCTGGAAGTTCCCCATTGTCTGCACCATAGTGTCAATGCCCTCAGCGATGCTCCTCAGTGACTGGGCCAATCTCTGGAGTGCCTTGGCAATGTCCACCTGCTTCTGCGACATGCCCCTCAGCGACTCAGACATGATGTCGAGCCCTCAGCCATGGTCGTCACAGACTGAACAATGCCTTGGATACACCCACTCAAGGCGCAGACGGCTTGTTCCAGGTTTTCGATCGCCATCCTAGCAGTGTTGGCCTGGGTGCCACGCATTGTCGGCACCATCTCCTATGCCTGAACGCTTTGAGACTCAAATTGGCCTTGCAGTTGCTGGAATGTTGCAGACATCCCGTCCTGAATCTAATGGCTCTGGCCTATCACTTGCATCAGCTTTGGGAGAACCTTGTACAGAAGCTCGACATCTGGCTGGGACCCAGCTGTGTCCTGGAATTCAACAGACCTCGAATGCTATCTTCCCTGGATGTTCCTGCCTCCATCTGATATACATCATCAGACGTGTGGTGGTCACCAGATTATGCCCCCAAAGCCTGAACACTAATATTGCCCACCGAGATGTGTGTCTCTGCACTGGTGGAAGGTGCGGATGATTGCTGTGTCACAACGCCTACGTTATCCTCAGAGCTCTCCTCAGAGGTGTTCTCTTGGGTGGTAGGGGAGATACGACTCCGGGTGGCCCTCATCAGATGATGATCCTGCAAGACAATGGACATGTGGTCAATGAGAGGGAAGGATCGTTTTGTGAGACATCAACAACTCACTTGAGGCAGGTCACCTGGTTGAAGGGACACTGAATCCTCACTTCATTGGCACAGGTCGCCTCATTGTCGGTCACTGCTCTCGCCTCGGGAAACTCCCGTGATCTCCAGGACCGTTCCTCATAGAGGATGAGGATGCAGATCTCTGGGACTCCTCACCCCCCGTCTTTGCTCTTTCCCTCTTATTATGGGACATCTTCTCCTGCGGGGACAAAGAAAGGGCATTGTGAGCCGCACTCTTGATGGGTCATAGGTTCATAGAATCCTACAGTGCAGAAGGAGGCCATTCAGCCCATCGAGTATGCCCCTCTGAAAGAGCACCCTATCTTGGCCCACACCCCTACCCTATCCCCGTCATGCAGTAACCCCACCTAACCTTTTGGACATTAACGGTCAATTTGTCATGCCAATCCACCTGACCTGTACATCTTTGGACCAGAAGAAACCCACGCAGACACAGGCGAATGTACAAACTCCATAAGACAGTCACCCAAGGCTGGAATTGAACTCGGGTCCCTGGCGCTGTGAGGCAGCTGTGCTTACCACTGTGACACCCTCGGTCTATAGCAGGTGGCACGTGTGGGCACTGCACCTAGACATGAGAGCATAAGAACTAGGAGCAGGAGTAGGCTATCTGGCCCCTCAAGCCTGCTCCGCCATTCACTGAGATCATGGTTGATCTTTTGTGGACTCAGCTCCACTTTCCGGCCCGAACGCCATAACACTTAATCCCTTTTTTCTTCAAAAAACTATCTATCTTTATCTTAAAAACACTTAATGAAGGAGTTTCAACTGCTTCACTGGGCAAGGAATTCCATAGATTCACAACCCTTTGGGTGAAGATGTTCCTCCTAAGTTCAGTCCTAAATCTATTTCCCCTTATTTTGAGGCTATGCCCTCTAGTTCTGCTTTCACCCGCCAGTGGAAACAACCTGCCCGCATCTATCCCTTCATAATTTTATATGTTTCTATAAGATCCCCCCCGCATCCTTCTAAATTCCAACGAGTTCAGTCCCAGTCTACTCAACCTCTCCTCGTAATCCAACCCCCTCACTCGTCAGTGCAAATGATAAGACTGATGCGCTTGCTACCAATCTTTAGCCAGAAGTGCCAAGTGAATAATACATCTCATCCTTCTCCAGAGGTCTCCATCATCACAGATGCCAGTCTTCAGCCAATTTGATTCATTCCATGTGATATCATAAAATGGCTGAAGGCAAGGGTTACAGCAAAGGTTATTCCGTCAATAATACTGAAAACTTGTGCTCCAGAACTTGCAACAGCCCTAGCCAAGCAGTTCCAGTACAGCTACAATACTGACATCTACTCAGCAATGTGAAATTTGCCCAGATATGTACAAATAAATCAGGACAAATCCAATCTGGCCAATTACCGCACATCAATCTATCTTCGATCATCAGAAAAGTCATGGAAGGAGTCATCAACAGTGCTATCAAAGTGCACTTGCATAGCAACAGGATGCTCACTGACACTCAGCTTGGGTTCCACCATGGCAGTGATTGTTGGAGGTCAATCATCTCAAGTCCAGCACTGCAGGATTCCTCAGGGTAGTGTCTTCAACTGCTTCATCAATTACCTTCCTCCATCATAGGTCAGAACTGGGGATTTTAAAAAAAAAATAATTTCAGTACCCAATACATTTTTTCCAATTAAGGGGCAATTTTAGCGTGGCCAATCCATCTAGCCTGCACATCTTTTGGGTTGTGGGGGTGAAACCCATGCAAACACGGGGAGAATGTGCAAACTCCACACGGACAGTGAACCAGAGCCAGGATCAAACCTGGGACCTCGGCGCCGTGAGGCTGCAGGGCTAACCCACTGCACCACCGTGCTGCCCTCTGGGGGTATTTTTGGATGATTGCACAATATTCAGCACCAAGTGGCAAGTAAAATTTATGCCACACAAATGCCAGGTGATGACCATCTCCAGCAAGAGAGAGTATAAGCATCACCCCTTGACATTCAATGGCATGACCATTGCTGATTCCCTTACTATCCACATCCTAGTAGGTTACCATTGATCAGAGACTGAACTGAATTAGCCATATAGGTACTGTGACTACAAGAGCTTATCAGAAGCTAGGAATCCTGTAGAGAGTAACTCGCCGCCTGACTCCCTCTGACATGTCCACCACCTACAGGGTATAAGTCAGGACTGTGATGGAATACCCCCCACTTCTCTGGATGAGTACAGCTTCAACTATACTCAAGAAGCTCAACAACACCCAGGACAAAACAGCTCACTTGATTGGCACCCCAGACATCAACATTGACTTTCCCCACGACTGATGCAGGAACTCACAAAGGCTCCTTACGCAGCACCTTCAAACTCACAACCTTCTAGGAGGTGGAAGGCATCACACACATTGGAACATCACTACCTGGAACTTCCCCTGGAACTTCCCCTCCATGTCACTCACCATCCTGACTTGGAAATATATTGTCGTTCCTTCACTGTCACTGGGTCAAAATCCTGGAACTCTCTCCCTAATAGCATAGTGGGTGTACCTACACCACATGGACTGCAGCGGTTCAAGAAGGCAGCTCAACAGCTCCCTCTCAAGGGCAATTAGGGATGAGCAATAAATGCTGACATAGCCAGCGATGCCCGCATCCCAGGGATGAATAAAAAAAAACATCCTTTGCAAGAAAACAGAACGAATCCCACTTCATTATACTTCCCTTGTGGCCCTGGTTTTATTTCCTGTTCATGTGTTCTCAGATTCCCATTTGAAAGCCACGATTGAGCCCGCTTTCAGGAAGTGCATAGGAGATGCTAATCACTCACTGTGTGAAACGATTTTTCATCACGTCCCCTTTGATTCATTTTTCGAGCATTTCAAATCTGTGCCCTTTGGTTTTCAATCCTTCCACCAATGAGAACAGTTCCTTTCCATTTGCTCTGACTGGACCTCCCAGGATTTTGAACTCCTCTATCTAATCTTCTTTCAACCTTCTCTTCTTGAAGCAGAGCAACCCCAACATCAGCAATCTAATACAATTACTGAAGTGTCTCATCCTGAAACCATTGACATAAATCCTTTCTGCACCCTCTCTAAAATCTTCATATCGGGTGCTGCCTGCTCTTTAGCCTCCTCTCTCCTCACCTTCCAAGGCCACAAACACTCCTTTCAGGAGAAACAGTGATTTATGTGTATTTCCTTCAATTTGGTGTACTGTGTTCACTGCTCACAATACAGTTTGTTATACACTGGGGAGAGCAAATGGGGATTGGATGACAGCTTTGTGGACCAACTCCATCCAGTCCGCAAGCATGACCCTGACCTTCTATGTGCCTGTCATTTTACCTCTCCAGCTTGCTATCATACTGACCTCTGTCTTCCAATGTAGCCCAACATCAGCTCAGATAACAGCGCTTCCTCTTTTGATTAGGCACTCCACAGCCTTCTGGACTTAACGTTCAGTTCAACAATTTCAGATCATATTCTCTGCGCCAATTTGTGTCCTTTTCCTTTGCAGTTTTTAGTTCCACTCTGTTTTCTCTTGTTTTTGCTTTCAGATGATAGCTGTTCATCAATCTACCATTCACATTTCTGCGACACATCCTTTGTTTCTTCATTTTGTTTATCACTCCTTTTGGCTCTGCACCACCAACTTTTTTGTCATTTTATCTCTCCTGTTTTCCACACTAGCATACACCTTCCCTTTTGTTCTTTTTCCCACTCTCACTCCTTTCACTTACCTATTACAATTGCGAACTTTTCCAGTTTTAATTAAATGTTATCAACCGGAAATGTTGGCCGCAATCTACTCGCCTCCTCACGCCCGACTCAGCATGCGACGAGGCCACTAATTCTCGCGAGAGGCCTCTCGCGGAACACGCTCGTTACCCTTGCAATGCCAGGGTGCCCAGGTGGCACTGTCATGCTGGCTCAGGACACTCCAGGGTTCCAGGTCGGCAGCACCAATGTGCCCAGGTGGCATTTTGCCCATGCCAGGGAGCAGGCCCTTAAGGACAGGGCGCAGGGGGCTTAAGGATTCCTTTATGAGGAATTTGAGCATTGGAGGGTTCTAAAGACCTTGGGGCTGCCACGAGATCAGGGTGCCAATCTCTTCCTGCATTGATGAGCTGAGCTTGTTAGTGCAGGAAATAAATCTAAATGCTGCCTTGGTGAGGCGTTCCTCGACGAGGCCTGAAAAAGAAGCAGAGTCCTGCTTAATAGTGGGGTCATTCTTGGCACTGCAAGTCAGGAAACACCCCACTAAACACACCCAAAATGGGATTCTGTTGCTTTTCCATTAAATTGCGCTCATTAATTTTGTTTCTCTCTCCACAGACGCTGCTTGGCCTGATGGCCACTTCCAGCATTTCCTTTTTATATCCATCATAACTCCCTTTGCGAGATCATTTGTTCCATCACTGAAGCAAGCTGATAGGCTTGCTGTAGTCATTAAGGTTTATTTCTTGCTGCTCAGGCAACTGTTCATGTCTATGGTGGTCATGGATTTACCTCATTATTCCACATTAATCATGGCCCAGGCTGGAGGTTAATGACATGGGTGACTTGGTAATGATGTGATTTAATGTCCTCTCCTGCCTCTTTTAACATGGGAGGCCGACAAAGAGATTGTGCAGTGTCTCAGTCTCGAAATCCAGACATTATTATCAGAGGTTTCATTTTTAAAATGTTTTGGTGCTATTTTCTTGCCAGTCTTGATATCCAGAGCCCTTTTATCATTGGAAGAAAATCATTTTCAGGACGCAAACTTTATAAGGTTTGAAAATGACCCATGGGTTTCCTTTCACCCCAGTTTTTCAGGGTGGCACAGTGGTTGGCACTGCTTCCTCTCAGCGCCAGGGACCCATGTTCAATTCTGGCGATGGAGGACTGCTTGTGAGCGGTTTGCACTTTCTTCCCGTGACTGCCTGGGTTTCCTTCGGGTGCTCCAATATCCTCCCACAGTCCAAGACGTGCAGGTTAGGTGGGATTAAGGGGTTCCTGGATGCTCAGGGTTTGACAATGGTTGAGCAGATCCTTGGCCAGGAGACAAAGCAGTCAGCTGTGACACTCAAGCTATTGGCATCAGTACAGCTCTCACCTCAGCAAGGCTCATTGTCACTGTCCCTGTTCCAGCTACGGGCAAACAGCTGCTGTGAGAAGTTAGATATCTTCACAAAGGGGTTCACACATCCTGCTGGCCCGCTGATGTGCCCTGTGGAGTGTAAACAGAGAGAATATGATTTGTGTTGCTTTGTTTAACAGTCTCTGAAATTCAGCAGCCAGTCACTGTGTAAAGATTGTCAACTGACTTGCTACCAACCACTATTTGCCTTGAACAAATAGTAAACAAATAATCTTCCCACACTCTACATAGAACATTACATCGCCGTACAGGCCCTTCGGCCCTCGATGTTGTGCCGACCTGTGAAACCACTCGAAAGCCCATCTATACTATTCCCTTATCGTCCATATGTCTATCCAATGACCATTTTAATGCCCTTGGTGTTGGCGAGTCCACTGGCATGGAATGAGGGTCTAATACCTCTGACAGCTTACTTTGCCTGCCCTGGCCAGGTCATTAGAATACTCATGACTTTAGTTTCCCATGGGTTGAACAGTCATCAATATCACACACAGGATCTCTGCCACCTGCCTCAACACCACATGACCTGTTTTGTTGGGTCATAGAGCCATAGAATCATACAACACAGAAAAGGCCCTTCTGCCCATCGTGTCTGTCATAATATACACACAGGTATATGATGGTGCACAGACAGGCAGTGATTGACATACAGGATGACCAGTGAATATACAGAACACAGCAGCCAATCACCAGACAGGACACGACCACTATAAAGCCAGTGGGCACTAGTTTTCCCGCTCTCTTGGGATCCAGTCTCTGAGACAGTCAGAGCTCATGAGCAGCAACTAGAACATGCACCATGTGGTAGTAAGATAGTCTGGTCAGGTTAGCCTCAGGTCTCCAGTCAAGTCAGCATAGTGTCAACCCACAGTTAAAGTATGTATGATAGTTAAGAGTTCAATAAAATCGAGTTGCATTTTCTTCAATTGTTGGAAGCCTGTCTCTCTCACTACTGCAGTAAACGCAGTCCTCGCAGACCCGGCATACCCAACACATCAGTGTCTGCGCTGGTCAGAAACAGCCACCTAACCATTCTAATCCCATTTTCCAACACTTGGCCCATGGCCCTGACAGCCTTGCAGGATGTACATCCTAATTTACAATGTCATACGGGTGTGCCTTTCTACAGAGATGCCCTGACATGACACCAAAAGCTGACAGCTGATCTTTGCTGATGGTGATCATGCTAGTCCTCTTTTATTCCAAATCTCTGTCACCTGACAAGGCCAGAATTTGTTGAGCATCCCTTATTGCCCCTGTGAAGGTAGTGATGAGACACACTCTTGAACTGTCACAGTGCACATGGTGAAGGATCTCATACAGTGGGGTTACATTGGGAGCTCCAGGGTTTTGATCCAGAAATGAAGAAGGAATGATGAGACACTTCAAGTGAGGATGGTGTGTGTCCTGGAGATGGTAGTGCTCTTATGTGCCTTCTGCCCTTATGCATCTAGGTGATAGAGGTCACAAGTTCTTGCCTCCTTTCCACCTTGTCCAAAATTACCATCACCACAGATTTGCTCTCTTTTGTTTTACATCATCTCAGGGTATCCCTGTGGAAAAGTGCATCCGTATGATATTGTAAATTAATTATTAATGTTTGAAAAATTATTTTAAAGTTGATTTAAAGTCATTGCAGCTCCCCTTCAAGAGTCATGCCTCAAGCTGAGTGAAGTTATATGTTTGCGGTAAGCACATTATCCACAAGGTCCTGATTCATCATTGAACTCACCATATCATTAACAGATCGACATTACAGAAATTTGAGACACAAATATAACGTAATGTTAATAGATAGCTCAAATGTAAAATTAACTTGTCATTGCAGCAATTTCAGGTTCAATATTTTCATGCTTAAAAAATCTATCATAACCTTTCAGTTATTTTCAGTGGACTATTCTCTGTATGTTTGTTGTACTTAGATCCATCTAAACATACGGTCCAGTTAAAGCTAAATTTAGCAAGTTTGCTAACGAGGGCTTCATTGTTTAGAGGTTATCATGTTTAATTGTTCCCATTACTGAATGTTCTTCCCGTCTGTATTTAATCAGCATTGAAATACTAAAAATAACCTCAAATTGAGTAAAACTGAGCAGCGAATCTCATATATCAAAACCCCTTGTAAGATTTTTCACAGAATTTCTAAATACGAAAAATCAGAATGGCACCTTCAATGATGCAGAAATAGGTGACAGAGAGTTGAAATACAAGAGACGTTCTTGGATTGACAGCCCAAGATAAATGATGCTTCCAAGGATCAGTGCTGCAGGGCCAGATTTTAATTCTATATATAAATGAAGGGTATTTGAATACAGAAGAGATCAGCTGAATATTGAGCAACATGGGAAAGGGACTAGTTAATTTTGTCCCTCAAGCTTGTTCTACTGTTTAATGAAAACATGCCTGACCTGTGACCTAATTTGGGGATGAAGAGGTTAAAGAGTGATCTTATGAAAATGCTTATAATAATGAAGGACATTAGCATGACCAATGTGGAACAATTCTTCCTTTTTGGAGTGGAATCATGACCAGGGGGGCAGACGGTAATTTTAACATTGGAACTTAGTCACTTAAAAATGAATCCAGAAACAAAAATCATACAAAGGTTTAGAAAAACATGAAATGTACCATCCCCAAAAAACATTGATACAGATTCAATTGTGATATTGCTGAAAAAAAGAGATATGCTGTTAAAGTTTTTCATCTTGCACTCATCAGAACTTTTGCATAAAGGCATTCTGCCGATCACTCAAATATGTAATATGGTATATGACTTTCGATACTGGTGTGATGCCAGGTGCATGGGACATGGGCGGGGCTCTCCAATTCCGCGGTAGAGTGTCCACGCCGCCGTAAACGCTGTCGCGTTTTACGACGGCATGAACAGGCCTCTCCCTCAACTAATTCTGGCCCCTACAGGGGGCCAGCACGGTGCTGGAGTGGTTCGCGCTGCTCCAGCTGCCGATCCCTGCGTGAACTGTGCGCTGCAGGATCCGCGCATGCGCAGTTGCACCGTCGCCAATGAGGACATGCACAGTGGCCTCCTTCAACACGCCGGCCCCGATGCAACATGGCGCAGGACTACAGGGGCCACCGCGTAGGAAGGGGGCTCCCAGTCACAGAGGCCGGCCCGCCGATTGGTGGGGCCTGATTGCAGGCCAGGCCACATCGGAGGCCCCTCCCGGGGTCAGCGCCCCCCTCTCCCCCCACAAGCCGCCACCAGTCCCTTCCATGCCTAGGTCCCGCCGGCCCAGAGCAGGTTAGAATGGCGGCGGCGGGACCCGGCTCTTTTCTTACGGCCGCTTGGCCCATCTGGGCCGGAGAATCGGCTGGCCGGCCGCGTAGAGCGACCCGCGACCGGCGCCGCGTCAACCACGCCATCACCAATGGTGCCGATTCTCCTCTCTGCGGCTTGGCCCGTTCGTGGGGATTCTCCGGCCCGGCCCCGGGTTGGCAGAATCCCGCCCCACATAACCCAATGACTCGTGGATCATATCTAACAGAACGCCCCTTCGGCTGTTCACAATAGGCAGAGAAGTGGCCATACTTAAGCAACCAGTGTTTGCAGAACTCAGAACATAGTGGGCTGAATTTTACGGGGGGTGAATATTGTTGGCCCTTATCCACCCCAGAAGAAATGTTGGACACCAGCTAATCATGTTCATCAAGACCGCCCTGCAGTAATAACGCACCGCAGGCATTGCTGACAGAGGTGGGAGTGGAATGAAGTCCCATCCTCGCGAGCTGTCGGGTGAATTCTGAGTGGCCAGCAGCTCTTGCAGTCCCAGCAGGACCAGAATTCAATCAAGGGCTTTGCTGGGATTGCAAGCAGGCCAACAGATGAAGGTAGCCAAGGCCTCCAGGTAAGACCAAGGCTTTGAATGGGGAAAGAGTGGGGAACTGAGGCTGATGGATGGGTATGGGGTGGTGAGGTCGGGGGGTGAGAAGAGGGGGGCAAAGGGGGTGGGAGGGAATACTTTGTAGGTCAAGTGGGGAGGAAAAAAGGAAGCTATTATTTTGGAGGAGGTATCCCTGATGCACACAGTCCAGGTATATACCTCACTTTCGTCCCGCCTTTTTAGCAATTTGCTTAAAAAAACAGACTGTCTACTCCTGGCCACACGTCTCTACCAGCCGTGTTCTTGTGTGGGCTGCTTATTATTTGGGTCAATTGGCTTGGCAACAAACTCAATCAATAGTTAATTATTTATTTAAAAATAGAAGGTGGGCTGCCAATTTTAACACCCACCCACCCGCCCACCTACCATATTACATGGAATAAGCTCGGGGTGGAAGGGAAGGTGTTGGGCTTATCACATTCTCAGTCGCTTTGGCTGCAACGCGGCTCACATACCCTTGCTTGAAACTTGGTAGTCTTGCATTTGTCCTGATGACTGCATGACAAAAAGCTTCAAACAGCATGCCTCTTTCTCAGCATTACTCAATTGAGATATATAAAATGGTGTGATCTTAAGCTAAAACATTAAGGGTGGAATGTCCCGTTTTTACACCGAGCGCTGGCTGAGGAGGGAAAACCAGCATGCAGCTCATAGGCAGCACAGGTGGCTTTTCTCACCACATTTTGAAGCACTCCGTACAGAATGAATCTCCTGGGGTGGCTCGTGCCATCACGCTGGTGGGATGGAGTCTCAGTGTGCCCTTCTTAAAAGGCACACCGATCTGTGATAAAGAAATACATCCCCCTCACCTCACGAATAAGGGGAGCCTCCCTTCCCAACACACAAGGTCAAAGGCCCCCCTCCCCAACAGATGAGGATGTAGCCATCTAAGATGGCCACCTGCAAAGGACCATGGGAATTATGGCCAACCCAGGATTCAGACAGATACAGAGCCTATGTGTATTTGAAACACAGGTAATCAGGCCTGATCGAAACCCCCGCTCGTTTGCATTTCAATGGTCCATTTTCCCAGGACAATAGAACTCCAATCAAGCAACCGGTACAGCCACAGACTGATCGGCGCCACACCCTTTACTCAGAAAGCCCAACTGCCAAGGTCAATGACCGCTAAGGACCCGCCCAGCTACCAAGGCACCCGCCTCTTTATTGGCTGAAATCGAAGACAGTGGTCAGAGCCCTGTCAAACTATTTTGTCCAAGTTTAAGGACCGCCCCAAAGAGCGCGAAATCCCAGAGGGGTAAAAGAGAGCACAGCCATGTGTTCTATCTGTTTTGGATCTGGCCTGTGCCAACCCAATTGCAGCAGGAACAGTCAACCAAGTTCAAGACCAACGATCGCTACCTGACAGTTGAGCCCAGCAGAGACAGAGCCGCTTCCTTCAAACCAGCCAAGTCAAATCCAGATAAAGGCCTTATCCATTTGCACAGTGCCGGTCGCCCTGAAGTTAAGTACAGGTTATTATAGCTGATAGGTGTAGTTTAACTCGTAGTAGATGTTGTGTTTGAATGTCGAGGTAACCCTTGTGTATGTAAATAAACCATATTTTGAACTAACTAACTGGTTGTGTGGTCATTTGATCGATATAAGGGGACGCTTGTGGTTCACCAACATCATTACTATTAGCAACAGTATTGGCGACGCTGCTGGGATCAAAATGGTCAACATTATTGGCGAACTGTGGCGGGACACGATTAGAAGTGACTTTGTCGACTTCTGGTGGCGGCCATGGAGGAGTAGGTCGCCCATTCGGTAGCTTCCGCCTGGAACGGACTTTTGGGCCTTTTTTTACAGACTTTTTGGGACAGGTTGGTGAAGCGAACATTGCCAAAAAGGATTCCCTCTCTGTTGTATGGATAGTTGGACCAGGAGTGGCCGGGTGAAGCGTTTAAGTCCCGACAGACAGAAGTATGCGGAGCGGATGCCGAGGCACAGCATGGCGGCTGGTATAGACCAGGGAGTGTGGCACAGTGGTCCCAGGAGCAACAGGAGTTCCTCAAGGGCTGCTTTGCTGATCTTAAAAAGGACATGCTGGCCCCGATGAAGGCATCAATAGACCAAATGATCGCAACTCAGGCGACACAAGGGAAAGCGATAAAGGAGATAGAGAAAAAGCTATCTGACCATGAGGAAGAGTTGGTCGTACTTGGCCTTAAGGTGGAAGCACAGGATGACCTCCACAAGAAGTGGCAGGAGAGGCTGGAGGACCTAGTAAACAGGTCCAGGAGGCAAACTTGAGAGTTGTGGGCCTCCCCGAAGGTGTGGACGGGTCGGATGCGGGAGCATTTGTGTCCAAAATGCTGGATTCGCTGATAGGGACGGGGGTATTCCCTCGACCCCCGGAGCTGGATGGGATGCACAGAGCCGTTGCAACGAAGCCCAAGGTGAATTATCCGCCGAGGGCCATGGTGGTGAGATTTTTTCGCTTCTCAGGCAAGGAACTTGTCTTGCGGTGGGCTAAAAAAGAACGGAGCAGCAGGTGGGAGAACAGCGTGATACGCATCTACCAGGACCTGGGTGCGGAGCTGGCCAAGAGAAGTGCTGGATTCAACCGAGTGAAGGCGACCCTCTTCAGCAAGGGAGTGAAATTTGGGATGCTACACCCAGCGAGACTATGGGTCACGTATAGGGAACGGCATCACTATTTTGAGACGCCGTACGAGGCGTGGACATTTGTCAAACAAGAAAAGCTGGACTCGAATTAAAGGACAGTTAAGCTTTGGTGGAATGCGGTGGTGGGGCTGGGTAACATGGTACCGTTTTAATATAAGATTGTATACAATGTTGGGTAGTGTAAGGGCTGTGGCGGTGGCTGGAGGATGCTGTGTTTTTGGCAAAGTTGAGATACGGAGGGGGCCCTGTGCTCAGTGCGATTTTTCGGGAAGTTGGAGCCTTGGTTCAGTAAGTGTCTCCTCATGGGGCTATGTTAGTGTCTTTTGTTTGTTTTTCTTTTCGCATTTCTATTTACTCACTGGGGCTGGAGAGGTAGCTAAATTGGTTTATTCATGTGGGGAGAGGGGTCCGGACAATGAGGCGACAGTCTGATCGGCGCCAGGGACAGGAGCTTCCGGGGTCAGCATGGGTCAGCTGACTCTCGGGAGCGTAGTGGGGGGTGAGCAAGTGCTTAGCTGGTGCTTGACTGGGGGGTTTTGCGTCATGGGGCTGTTGGGGGGGGAGGGGAGGAGGGATGCTGCTTTGCTGACAGAGGAGGTATCAATTTCGGGGAACCATTTGAGGGTCGGGGGCGGTGTCTCCCTGTGGGAGCGCTCAAGGAAGCGAGGGGCGCGGGCTCGAGGTTGGCCAAAAAAGGGTGATGGTTAGTCGGCGGGAGAGGGGGGGGGGGTTAGCCCCCTGTCCAAATTGATCACGTGGAATGTGAGGGGTTTGAATGGGCCGGTCAAAATATGCGCGTGTTCGCGCATTTAAAGGGGCTAAAGGCAAACGTAGCAATGCTTCAGGAGACACATTTAAAGCTCGCAGATCACCTGAGATTGAGAAAGGGATGGGTAGGCCAGGTGTTCCATTCAGGGCTGGATTCGAAGACCAGGGGGGTAGCAATTCTGATCAGTAAGGGTGTGGCATTCGAGGCTGGGAGAATTGTGGCAGATAAGGGGGGCAGGTGGTGTTTGTGAACGTCTACGCTCCGAATTGGGATGATGCGGAATTTATGAGATGCATGCTAGGCAAAATCCCGGACTTAGAGTCACACAACCTGATCATGGGAGGAGACTTTAACACAGTCATTGACCCTGAGCTGGACCGGTTGAAGTCCAGGACAGGGAAGCGACAGGCAGTGGCTAAGGAACTGAAGGGTTTTATGGAGCAGATGGGGGGGATGGATCCCTGGAGGTTCGCGCGGCCGAGAGCGAAAGAGTTCTCTTTTTTCTACCACGTTCATAAGGTTTACTCCCGCATAGATTTCTTTGTCTTGAGCAGGGCGTTAATCCCAAAGGTGGCAGGGATGGAACACTCGGCAATCACAGTCTCGGACCATGCCCTGCACTGGGTGGACCTGTGGCTTAGTGAGGAGAGAGGGCAGCGCCCGCTCTGGAGACTGGATGTGGGGCTGCTGGCGGACGAAGAGGATTGCGGGCGGATTAACAGGAACATCCAGGATTACCTGGAAACAAACAATACGGGTGAAGTAGCAGCGGCAACGGTTTGGGAGGCTCTGAAGGCACTTGTCAGAGGGGAGCTCACCTCAATTCGATCCCATAGGGAGAAGAGAGAAAGAACAGAGAGGGAGAGACTGGTGGAGGCGATACTCCGTGTGGACAGGAGATATGCAGAGGCCCCCGAGACGGGGCTACTGAGGGAGCGGCGGAGTCTGTAGGCGGAGTTTGAACTGTTGACTGATGTGTTGGGTACTCTGGATCTGTGGAGATTGCGTTTACCTTAGCAGTAACATAGACAGGCTACCAACATTTGTAATAGTACAACACTATTTTATTAAGCTAGAAACTGTTGAACATACTTTCACTGTGGGTTAACACGATGGTCGATTAAACTAAAGACCTATGCCTGTCCTAACCAGGCTATGCACTCAGCACATGGTGAAGATCTGTGTTGTAAGCTGTAAGCTCTGTCCTTCTGAGAGGCTGCATCCCGAATGAGCGGGAAAACTGATGCCCTCTGTCTTTACAGTGTGTGTGCTCTAACTGGTGATTGGCTGCGGTGTTGTGTGTGTTGATTGGTCTTGCTGTGTGTCCATCAGTGTGTGTGTCTGCACCATGATATACTGGTGTATATTATGACATCCCACCTTTTATTAAAAAAATGTATGTGTGTGGCAATAAATAATGTGTGGTGATAATGTTCCAAACTACGTGTGGGGTGCAAAGACATATTTACAGGACTATGTACATGAGAACTAAGCTATTTACATGGGAAGGTGCCTGGTGCAGAGAAGCAGTATGCAACAAGAGTAACGAGATCAACACTATATGTAAACCAGGGAAACGAACAAACAAAGCAACAAAACAATTCAGAGAGTCCATAAATGCGAAAAGTTCATAAATTTAGTCTCTGAGGTGGGCAACGAATTCTGGTTGATCGCCTCAAGGGTGAGTCGAGAGCCGCCGGTTCAGGAGCGGGCAGGACTGCATCAAAGTCAGGGGGAGGCAGAGTGACAGGGAGCTCTGCATAGTCTGTGGCAGGGTCAGCAGGAGGGCGAGGCGACACTGGAGGACCACGTGGCGGGCGTGGAACAAGACGAAGGGCACGTCGATTGCAGCACAGAATAAAGCCATCCGGTAGATGAACCAGGAATGAACGGGGGCCACCTGCCGAAGAACAACAGCGGTTGTCACCATCCGGAAGATGGACGCGGACATTGTCATCTGGAACCAGAGCAGGGAGATCAGCTGCACGGGAGTCATGAGCCGCCTTGTGCTGTGCACAAGACAGCTGCATCCGGCGAAGGACTGGAACATGGTCGAGGTCTGGGACATGGATGGACGGCACCGTTGTCCTCAGGGTGCGATTCATGAGTAACTGGGCTGGCAACGTGCCAGTGGACAGTGGGGCGGAGCGATAGGCCAGCAAGGCAAGGTAGAAATCAGACCCAGCATCGGCCGCCTTGCATAGGAGCCGTTTGACACTATGTACTACCTTCTCTGCTTTGCCGTTGGATTGGGGGTACAGGGGACTGGACGTCACATGGGCAAAATTGTACCGCCTGGCAAAGTTGGACCATTCTTGGCTGGCAAAGCATGGGTCATTATCCGGCATAACCGTGAGTGGGATGCCGTGTCGAGCAAAGGTTTCTTTACGTGCACGAATGACTGCCGACTGTCGTGCAACCGTATCACCTCTGGGTAATTCGAAAAGTAGTCCGCAAAATGGACAGTCTCTACCCAGCGCGTGGAACAGGTTGATGCCCACCTTGGTCCATGGTGACGTGACCAACTCATGGGGCTGCAGGGTCTCACGTGGTTGGGCCGGCTGGAAGCGCTGACAAGTGGGGCAGTTGAGCACTGTGTTGGCTATGTCCTCATTAATGCCGGGCCAGTACATTGCCTCTCGGGCCAAAATGCACTTTTCCACGCCAAGGTGGCCCTCGTTTAGTTGTTCCAGGACAAGCTGGTGCATGCTATGCGGGATGACAATGCGGTCCAGTTTTAGAAGAACCCTATCTACTACCGCCAGATAATCTCTGACATTATAGAATTGAGGGCATTGCCCCTTGAGCTACCCGTCTGTTAGGTGGTGCACCACACGCTGTAGCAAGGGGTCAGCCGCCGTCTTGCGGCAAATTTGGACAAGGCGTTCATCCGAGGCAGGTAGATTGGAGGCCGCGAATGCCACATGCGCGTCAACCTGGCAGACAAATTCCGCTGGGTCACATGGAGTGTTGACTGACCTGGAGAGAGCGTCAGCAATGATGAGGTCCTTGCCTGGGGTGTATACTAGCTGGAAGTCGTATCGCCGGAGCTTGAGAAGAATACGCTGGAGACAAGGCGTCATGTCGTTCAAGTCTTTCTGTATTATATTGACCAGCTGGCGATGGTCGGTCTCGACGGTGAATTGAGGAAGTCCGTGGACATAATCGTGAAATTTAACAACACCGATCAGAAGGCCCAGGCACTCCTTTTCTATCTGCGCGTAGCGCTGCTCCGTGGGGGTCATCGCACGCGACGCATATGCAACGGGGGCCCATGATGAGGCCCCATCACGTTGAAAGAGCACTGTCCCAATGCCGGATTGACTGGCATCGGTCGAAATTTTGGTCTCCTTTGCTGAATCAAAGAAAGCTCAGACTGGTGCTGTGGTCAGTTTTGCCTTGAGTTCCCTCCATTCGCGCTCGTGGGCGTGGAGCCATTGGAAGTCTGTTGTCTTCCTGACCGGGCTCCTGAGAGCCGTGGTATGAGAGGCGAGGTTAGGGATGAAATTCCCTAAAAGATTGACCATGCCCAGAAATCGGTGGACTGCCTTCTTGTCCTCTGGTGTTTTCATAGCTGTGATGGCAGCTACCTTGTCCGCGTCCGGCTGCACACCCAATTGGGAGATGTGGTCCCCGAGGAACTTAATTTCTGTCTGACCAAAAGAGCATTTGGCCCTGTTGAGGCGGAGGCCATGCTCATGTATGCGTCTGAATACGTGTTGGAGGTGACTAACATGCTCCTGCGGGGTGGTGGACCTGATGATTATGTCATCGACATAGACACAAACACCTTCAATACCTTCCATCATTTATTCCATAAGCTTATGGAACACTTCTGATGCAGAGATGAAGCCAAACGGCATCCTGTTGTAACAATATCTTCCAAAGGGGGTGTTAACCGTGCAGTTTCCTGTTGGATTCATCGAGCTGGATTTGCCAGAATCCTTTTGAGGCGTCGAGTTTGGTAAAGAACTTAGCGCGAGCCATCTCACATGTGAGCTCTTCGCGCTTGGGAATTGGATAGTGCTCTCTCATAATATTGCGATTGAGATTCTTGGGATCAATGCAAAGTCTCAATTCGACGGAAAGCTTTTTTACACATACCATGGAACTGACCCGTCGGTCGGTTCCGTGACTTTGGAAATCGCTCCTTGGCTCTGGAGGTCCTGCAGCTGCTGCTTGAGGCGGTCCTTACGGGGTGCTGGGACCCTGCGAGGTGCATGCACCACAGGCATGGCATTCACTTTTAACAAAATCCTGTAGGTGTACGGGAGCATGCCCATCCCCTCGAAGACGTCGTGGTACTGGTTGATAATGGCGTTGAGCTGCGCCCTGAAGTCAGTGTCCTGAAAGGCAGACGGGTCAGCAGGAGAGAGAGAGTGAACTCTCTGAACTAGGTTCAACAGCTTGCATGCATGCGCGCCAAGCAGGGAGGCTTTCGAGGAGCCCACGATATCAAAGGGAAGGATGGCTTTGCGTGACCTGTGCGTCACTTCAAGTTGGCATGAGCCGCTGGCAGCAATGGCATTGCCATTATAATCTAATAGCTGGCAGGCTGATGACAGGATGGCTGGTTTGACACGAAGGCTTTGGAGGTCAGACCGTGCAATGAGATTGGCGGAGGCACTGGTGTCCAGGCGGAATCGTATTTGGGACCGGTTGACCGTAAGGGTGGCACACCACTCATCGTCCGGATCAATGCTGTACACCGATAGAGGCTGGATTCTTTGCTTCGGGGACACCCTGTTTTTTGTAATGATATCCGGGCAACAGTAAGGGATGACATCGGTGCTATGGAGGATAAGGTTGAATCCATTTGGGTGGAAATCAGGAATAGTAAGGCGAAAAAGTCACTGATAGGAGTAATCTATAGGCCACCAAATAGTAACATTATGGTGGGGCAGGCTATAAACAAAGAAATAACAGATGCATGTAGAAATGGTACAGCAGTTATCATGGGGGATTTTAATCTACATGTTGATTGGTTTAACCAGGTCGGTCAAGGCAGCCTTGAGGAGGAGTTTATAGAATGTATCCGCGATAGTTTCCTCGAACAGTATGGAATGGAACCTACGAGGGAACAAGCGGTCCTAGATCTGGTCCTGTGTAATGAGACAGGATTGATTCAGGATCTCATAGTTAGGGATCCTCTCGGAAGGAGCGATCACAATATGGTGGAATTTAAAATACAGATGGAGGGTGAGAAGGTAAAATCAAGCACTAGTGTTTTGTGCTTAAACAAAGGAGATTACAATGGGATGAGAGAAGAACTAGCTAAGGTAGACTGGGAGCAAAGACTTTATGGTGAAACAGTTGAGGAACAGTGGAGAACCTTCCAAGTGATTTTTCACAGTGCACAGCAAAGGTTTATACCAACAAAAAGGAAGGACGGTAAAAAGAGGGACAATCGACCGTGGATATCTAAGGAAATAAGGGAGAGTATCAAATTGAAGGAAAAAACATACAAAGTAGCAAAGATCAGTGGGAGACTAGAGGACTGGGAAATCTTTAGGGGGCAACAGAAAGCTACTAAAAAAGCTATAAAGAAGAGTAAGATAGATTATGAGAGTAAACTTGCTCAGAATATAAAAACAGATAGTAAAAGTTTCTACAAATACATAAAACAAAAAAGAGTGGCTAAGGTAAATATTGGTCCTTTAGAGGATGTGAAGGGAGATTTAATAATGGGAGATGAGGAAATGGCTGAGGAACTGAACAGGTTTTTTTGGGTCGGTCTTCACAGTGGAAGACACAAATAACATGCCAGTGACTGATGGAAATGAGGCTATGCCAGGTGAGGACCTTGAGAGGATTGATATCACCAAGGAGGTAGTGATGGGCAAGCTAATGGGGCTAAAGGTAGACAAGTCTCCTGGCACTGATGGAATGCATCCCAGAGTGCTAAAAGAGATGGCTAGGGAAATTGCAAATGCACTAGTGATAATTTACCAAAATTCACTAGACTCTGGGGTGGTCCCGGCGGATTGGAAATGAGCAAACGTGACACCACTGTTTAAAAAAGGAGGTAGGCAGAAAGTGGGTAATTATAGGCCAGTGAGCTTAACTTCGGTAGTAGGGAAGATGCTGGAATCTATCATCAAGGAAGAAATAGCGAGGCATCTGGATAGAAATTGTCCCATTGGACAGACGCAGCATGGGTTCATAAAGGGCAGGTCGTGCCTAACTAATTTAGTGGAATTTTTTGAGGACATTAACAGTGCGGTAGATAACGGGGAGCCAATGGATGTGGTATATCTGGATTTCCAGAAAGCCTTTGACAAGGTGCCACACAAAAGGTTGTTGCATAAGATAAAGATGCATGGCATTAAGGGGAAAGTAGGAGCATGGATAGAGGATTGGTTAATTAATAGAAAGCAAAGAGTGGGGATTAATGGGTGTTTCTCTGGTTGGCAATCAGTAGCTAGTGGTGTCCCTCAGGGATCAGTGTTGGGCTCACAACTGTTCACAATTTACATAGATGATTTGGAGTTGGGGACCAAGGGCAATGTGTCCAAGTTTGCAGACGACACTAAGATAAGTGGTAAAGCAAAAAGTGCAGAGGATACTGGAAGTCTGCAGAGGGATTTGGACAGGCTAAGTGAATGGGCTAGGGTCTGGCAGATGGAATACAATGTTGACAAATGTGAGGTTATCCATTTTGGTAAGAATAACGGCAAAAGGGATTATTATTTAAATGATAAAATATTAAAACATGCTGCTGTGCAGAGAGACCTGGGTGTGCTCGTGCATGAGTCGCAGAAAGTTGGTTTTCAGGTGCAACAGGTGATTAAGAAGGCAAATGGAATTTTGTCCTTCATTGCTAGAGGGATGGAGTTTAAGACTAGGGAGGTTATGCTGCAATTGTATAAGGTGTTAGTGAGGCCACACCTGGAGTATTGTGTTCAGTTTTGGTCTCCTTACTTGAGAAAGGACGTACTGGCACTGGAGGGTGTGCAGAGGAGATTCACTAGGTTAATCCCAGAGCTGAAGGGGTTGGATTACGAGGAGAGGTTGAGTAGACTGGGACTGTACTCGTTGGAATTTAGAAGGATGAGGGGGGATCTTATAGAAACATATAAAATTATGAAGGGAATCGATAGGATAGATGCGGGCAGGTTGTTTCCACTGGCGGGTGAAAGCAGAACTAGGGGGCATAGCCTCAAAATAAGGGGAAGTAGATTTAGGACTGAGTTTAGGAGGAACTTCTTCACCCAAAGGGTTGTGAATCTATGGAATTCCTTGCCCAATGAAGCAGTAGAGGCTCCTTCATTAAATGTTTTTAAGATAAAGATAGATAGTTTTTTGAAGAATAAAGGGATTAAGGGTTATGGTGTTCAGGCCGGAAAGTGGAGCTGAGTCCACAAAAGATCAGCCATGATCTCATTGAATGGCGGAGCAGGCTCGAGGGGCCAGATGGCCTACTCCTGCTCCTAGTTCTTATGTTCTTATACCGACTTGAAAAGGCGCTTTCGGGTCCTCGGTGTCAATATCAGGTAGCAGGTCCGAATCGGGCTCGGTGACCGTGGGTTGAATGGCCCGGACATTCCTGCGAGGCTGGCTGGAGCGACGAGAGTTGGCAGGCTGAGTTGATCTGCATAAAGCAGCATGGTGGCCAAATTTGCCACATTGCCGGCATCGTCGGGATTTGGCAGGACATTGCCACTTTAAATGGGCGGAGCCACAGTTGCCGCATGTTGTAGCGTCGGTATGCTCGCTGCGCCACCGCGCATGCGTGGCACGGCCGTACGTGGTGCGCGTCTGCGTAGTACGTTCGTCGATGTTGCCGTCCCCTCGTACAGTGCACACAAGCGTGGGAGTCCGCGAAAAGCGTGCAAAATGGCCGCCCTCATCCAGGCTGAGGCCCTGGAGTTGCTCGATTGCTTGGACCAGTTCTGCCTCGTGGGGACCTTGCCGCGCCGTTTCAGCCGCTTGGATGTGGGAATACCAACTAGTGGCATGTTCATGTATCACGCAGGTCTCGATGGCAATCGCTAGGGTGAGCTGCTTTACCTTGAGGAGCTGCTGATGTAGGGGGTCCGGCTGAACACCGAAAATGATCTGGTTGCGTATCATGGTGTCGGAGGTGGACCCGTAATTACAGGACTGCGCAAGGATGCGGAGGTGGGTGAGAAAGGACTGGAAAGGTTCATCCTTACCCTGCAAACGCTGTTGGAATACATAGCGCTCAAAACTTTCATCCACCTCGATGTCGCAGTGACTGTCAAACTTAAGGAGCACCTTCTTGAATTTTGATTTATCTTCACCATCAGCAAATGTGTGAGAATTGAAAATGTGGATGGCATGGTCCCCGGCCGTGGATAGGAAGAGAGCGATCTTCCTGGTGTCTGAGTCAGCTTCCCGGTCTGTGGCTTCAAGGTAGAGCTGGAAGCGTTGTTTGAATATCTTCCAGTTGGCCCCTAGGTTACCGGTGATGCGGAGCGGCGGTGGCGGGCAGACACTGTCCATTTTGCGGGATGGCTGTATACTGGTGGAATGCAGATCACTTGCAGGTAGGTCTAAGAAGTTCTAACATCCCTCAACTACTGGTACCATGATGTGTTGGGTGCTCTGGATCTGTGGAGACTGTGTTTTCCTTAGCAGTAACATAGACAGGCTACCAACACTTGTAATAGTACAACACTATTTTATTAAGCTAGAAACTGTTGAACATACTTCACTGTGGGTTAACACGATGTTAGATTAAACTAGAGACCTATGCCTGTCCTAACCAGTTTATGCATTCAGCACATGGTGAAGGTCTGTGTTGTAAGTTGTAAGCTCTGTCCTTCTGAGAAGCTGCATCCCGAATGAGCGGTAAAACTGATGTACTCTGTCTTTATAGTGAGTGTGCTCCAACTGGTGATTGGCTGCGGTGTTGTGTGTGTTGATTGGTCTTGCAGTGTGTCCATCAGTGTGTGTGTCTGCACCATGATATACTGGTGTATATTATGACATTGACCACAGGGAAAGCAGTAGCACAGATGAGGAAGGCAAGGGGGGCAGTCTTTGAGTACAGGGAGAAAGCGAGTCGAATGCTGGCACACCAACTGCAAAAGAGGGAGGCAGCCAGGGAAATCGGAGGAGTAAAGAATAAGGAGGGTAACATGGTCTTGGATCCGGGGTGGGGGGGGGGGTGAACGGAGTCTTTCAGGAGTTCTATAGTAAACTACACGAGTCGGAGCCCCCGACGGGAGCGGAAGGGATGAGGCAATTTTTGGACCAGTTGAGGTTTCCAAAGGTGGAAGGGGACCTGGTGGAGGGGCTGGGGGCCCGATTGAATTGGAAGAGATTGTCAAAGGTATAGAGGGAATGCAATCGGGTAAAGCCCGGGGCCGGACTGTTGCCAGGTAGAATTTTATAAGAAATTTTTGGAAATACTGAGCCCACTCCTGATGAGGACCTTCAATGAGGCTAGAGAGAAAGGAACCCTCCCCCCGACAATGTCACAGGCCTTGATCTCACTCATTCTTAAACGAGAGAAGGACCCGGAACACTGTGGGTCATACAGGCCGATTTCGCTTTTAAACGTGGATGCCAAATTGCTCGCTAAGATTCTGGCTACAAGAATTGAGGATTGCGTCCCATGGGTGATAGAGGAAGACCAGACTGGGTTTGTTAAAGGCAGACAACTCAATACCAATGTCCAGAGACTTTTGAATATTATTATAATGCCCTCAGAGGGAGGGGAGGCGGAGGTGGGAGCAGCGATGGACGCAGAAAAAGCCTTTGACCGGGTGGAGTGGGTTTGGTGAGGGCTTTATTGGCTGGGTGAAATTGCTGTACCAGGTGCCTGTAGCAAGTGTATGTACAAACCGGTGAGGTCGGGGTACTTCGAGCTTCACCGCGGAACGAGGCAGGGGTGTCTTCTCTCCCCGTTACTATTTGCCCTAGCTATAGAACTGCTAGCTATGGCACTGAGAGCTTCGAGGAACTGGTGGGGACTGGGTCCGGGGGGGGGGGGGGGGGGGGGGGGGGGGGGGGGTGGGGGGGGCGGGTTGGAACATCGGGTCTCGCTATACGCGGATGATTTTGCTCCTGTACATTTCAGACCCTGAGGAGGGGGTGGGGGAGGTTCTGCGGATTCTGAGGGATTTTGGTAGTTTTTCAGGGTACAAACTGAACATGGGAAAGAGCGAGTTGTTTGTGATCCAGGCCAAGGGGCAGGAGGAGAGACTGAAAGAGCTGCTGCTCAGGATGGTAGAGAAAAGCTTTTGTTACCTGGGTATACAGGTGGCCAGGAAATGGGATGCCCTGCACAGGCTCAACCTGACCCGGTTGGTTGAGCAAATGGAAGGGGACATTAAAAGGTGGGACATGCTCCCGCTGTCATTGGCAGAGAGGGTACAGACCATGAAAATGACAGTCCTCCCCAGATTTTTGTTTGTCTTTCAGTGCCTCCTCATCATCATCCATAATGCCTTTTTTAAGCGGCAAAATAGTATCATTTCGGGCTTTGTGTGGGTGAATAAGACCCCGTGAGTAAGGAGATTGCTGTTGGAGCGTAGTCATATGGGGGGGGGGGGGGGGTTTGGCACTGCCGAACTTTCGCAACTACTACTGGGCGGCCAATATAGCCATGAGTAGGAAGTGGGCAATGGGGGGGGGTCAGTGTGGGAGCAGCTGGAGGCGTCATCATGTAAAGGTACTAGTCTGGGAGCTTTGATAACGGCTCCTTTGCTGTTCTCGCTGACTCGCTACTCCACAAGTCCGGTGGTGGTGGCGGCACTGAGTATCTGGGGGCAGTGGAGGAGGTACAAGAGGGGGAGCGTCGGTCTGGACTCCAATATGTAACAACCACAGGTTTGTCCCAGGTAAGACGGATGGTGGGTTCCAGAGCTGGCAGAGGGCAGGTATCAGAAGGATGGGGGATCTGTTCATAGATGGAAGCTTTCCCAGTTTGAAGGCGTTAGAGGACAAATTTAATCTGGCGCCAGGAAATGCCTTTAAATATCTGCAAGTACGAGCCTTCCTGAAAAAACAGGTGGTGGCCTTTCCGACGCTGCCGCCTTTGAGGATACAGGACAGGGTGGTCTCCGGTACCTGGGTGGGGGAGGGGACGGTGTCAGATATCTACCAGGAACTACAGGAGGTGGAGGAAACCCCGGTGGAAGAGCTCAAGGGCAAGTGGGAGGAGGAGCTAGGTGAGGAGTTGGAAGCGGGTCTGTGGGCAGAGGTCCTGGGCAAGGTTAATTCCTCCTCATCGTGTGCCAGGCTCAGTCTAATTCAATTTAAGGTGGTCCACTGGGCACACATGACGGCAGCGAGAATGAGCATGTTTTTTGGGGTAGATGATAGGTGTACGAGGTGCAAGGGCAGCCCAGCAAACCATGTCCACCCACATGTGTTGGGCATGCCCGGAGCTTAGAGAGTTCTGGCAGGGGTTCGCGAGGGCAATGTCCAAGGTGCTTAACACACGGGTGGTGCCGACTCCAGAGATAGCGATCTTTGGAGTGTCAGAAGACCCGGGAGTTCAGGGGGCGAAAGAGGCCGACGTCTTGGCCTTTGCCTCCCTAGTAGCCCGGAGACGGATTTTATTAATATGGAGCGACCTGAATCCCCCGAGAGTAGAGACCTGGGTTAATGACATGGCTGGGTTTCTCAGCCTCGAGAAAATAAAGTTTGCCTTAAGAGGATCTACGCTAGGGTTCTCTTGGAGGTGGCAGCCGTTCGTCGACTTTCTCGGGGAAAATTAAAATGTCAGCAGCAGCAGATACAGAGCCTATGTGTATTTGAAACACAGGTAACCAGGCCTGATCGAAACTCCCGCTCGTTTGCATTTCAATGGCCTCCCAGGACAATAGAACTCCAATCAAGCAACCGGTACAGCCCAGACTGATCGGCGCCACTGCCCTTACTCAGAAAGCCCAACTGCCAAGGTCAATGACCGCTAAGGACCCGCCCAGCTACCAAGGCACCCACCCCTTTATTGGCCGAAATCGAAGACAATGATCAGAGCCCTGTCAAACTATTGGGTCCAAGGTTAAGGACCGCCCCAAAGAGTGCGAATCTCCAGAGGGATAAAAGAGGACACAGCCATGTGTTATGCCTCTTTTGGATCTGGCCTGTGCCAACCCAATTGCAGCAGGAACAGCCAGCCAAGTTCAAGACCAACGATCGCTACCTGACAGTTGAGCCCAGCAGAGACAGAGCCACTTGCTTCGAATCAGCCAAGTGAAATCCAGATAAAGGCCTTTTCCATTTGCACAGTGCCAGTCACCCTGAAGTTAAGTATAGGTTATTGTAGCTGATAGGTGTAGTTTTACTCGTAGTAGATATTGTGTTTGCATGTCGAGGTAACCCTTGTGTCTGTAACTAAACCATCTTTTGAACTAACGAACTGGTTGTGTGGTCATTTGATCGATATAAGGGAAGGCTTGTGGTTCACCAACATCATTAACATTAGCAACAGTATTGGCGATGCTGTTGGGATCGAAACAGTCAACAAGGAGACCCCCCCCCCCCCCCCCCCCAATGGAGCTCTCCGGAGGTGTTGGACTCTGGCACTACCAGGTTGCTGAGAAATGCCAGTGTGCCAAGGGGCAGTGCTAGTGTGCTGGTGTCAGTGCCTGGGTACTGCCCAGCCATTTCCCTCTCCTCTCCCCCCTGGGCGATACTTACCTGAATGCTCCCCTTCACCTGGTCCCATTTTTGAAAAGCAGTTGTAAACCTCGCCAATGTGACATCATACTCCAAACTTGCGGGAGTCGATACGGCAGGGAAGCCTGCTAATTCTATTAAAATTTCTTGAAATGAGGTTTGCGACCTTCCTGGACAGGATCTTCATTACGTCACCGGCGAGGAGCAGGGAGAATTGGAAAACCTCCCCAATGAGATTCTCATTTTCCAGATCTTGTGGGATTTTGCGCCCACGGCGCCGTTTGCACTCGGCGTGAATGTGGGTGCAAAATTGCTTTATGAAAACAAAGTGGAGATTAAGATTTAAACAATAAAATAATTACACTCACACATGAAGTAGTAGGCTGGATAAGTTAAATTATATAATTGTTCTGATTACACATCATTTAGTTCCTGACTTATACAGACAGAAACATTATTTAAGTTCATGCAAATGTTTGGATTTTGTGGTCAGTGGTGAAGTAATGGCACTCCCTACTGACTTCAAAGAAAGATGCCCATTCAGATTTAGTAATCTCTGTGGCACAGACTGACTCTTCCCTGACGGCTGTTCAAATCTGGCATCAAGCAACAGTGATGTCAGCAAGCAGATTAAGGAGCCAATCACGTTGGCGTATTCTCATATGTAGCGAACCAGAAGCAAATCTGCCATCCTTACCTGGCCTGGCCTCCATGCGACTCCAGATCCACAGCAATGTGGTTGACTCTTAACTGCCTCCTGAAGTTGCCGAGCAAACCGCTCAGTTTAAGGGCATTCCAGGGATGCACAAGAAATGCTGATCTTGCCAACAACATCCCAAAAATAAAAACAAATGTGCGGGTTCCAAATGTTACTGTCAGTTTTAGCTGAACATTGGCAGTTTTGCCATCATTACCAACGCAAAATCCAGATCTAATTTTACATATGTTCTAACAATAAGGAGTGAAAACCATATGGTGTAATTTTTGGTCCACTGACCAATATGGTGAATATCAAATGGAGTTCTTTTGCAAAAGAAAAAACTGTTCCTGCTTGTTCCGAGAACTGAGTTTGCCCAAAAACTGCATTTGGTATTCATGTGGTGACAGGATCCTGTCAAAAGTCAATTAAATATTTTCTGTTGTACAGATGAGTGTGAATGTATTTCTTTCCACATAGATATGCAATTATGTGGTCTCGCATGCAGTGCTTCTAGTTTGAATTTTATCACTTACAGTTTGAAAACAGTTTATAATCTGTAAGGGCTATATTTGGTAGTGGCAAGGACCAGGAAAGAATGCCCATAAAGAATTGGATATAATCTGATATCAATCATCTTCCAAAGGTTTAATTTACAGGGGTAAGTCATGGCAAGAGAGCGCAAAGCTTGGTTTGCTCCTCTTGCGACGTGTGGGAAGCCAGGAACATTTTTAGTTCACGGGGCCAGCATGTGTGCAGGAAATGTCTCCAGCGACAGCTTCTGGATGCCTGAGGTTTGGAGCTGGAGCAGTGGCTGGGGACACTGTGGAGAATCCACAAGTGTCGTGGATAGCATGTTTAGAGATGTGGTCACACCGTAGGCTCAGACTCCACAGGCAGGCAGGGAATGGGTGACCATCAGGCAGAGCAAGAGACATAACCAGGCAGTGCAGGAATCTCCTGTGGCTATTCCCCTGCAAAGCAGACAAATTGCTTTGGATACTGTTGAAAGGAATGACTCTCAGGGAAAGCAGCAGCTTTTGTTGCACCACGGTGGTTTCTGCTACAGAGGGGAGGAGTAAATTGTGGGAATGCAATAGTTATAGGGGATTTAATAGGCATTTCTGTGGCTAAAAACGAGACTCCAAGATGGTATGTTACCTCCCTGGTGCTAGGGTCAAGGATGGCTCAGAGCGGTTACATGACAATAAGGAGGGGGAGGGTGAACAGCCCGTGGTCATGGTACACATTGGTACAAACAAAATAGGTTAAAAAAAAAGGGATGACATCCTAAAATAAGAATATCGGGAATGAGGAAGAATGTTGAGAGTTCAGACTTCAAAGGTAGTGGTCTCAGGATTACTACCAGTGCCATGTGCTAGTCAGAATAGAAATAGCACGATATATCGGATGAATATGTGGCTGAAGAAATGATGTGAGCGGAAGGGTTTAATATTCCTGGGGCATTGGGACCAGTTTGGGGAGTTGGGACCAGTACAAACAGGATGGGTTACACCTGGGCAGGACTGGGGCTGAAGTTCAAGGGGGAGCTAGAGTGGCTAGGGAGAGTTAAAACTAAAAAGACAGGGGGATAGGAACCTATGCCAGGAGTCAGAGAATGGGGAATTAAGAACAAAAACAAAAGACAGAAAGGAGAATAAAAAAAGTGATCGGCAGAGAAACCAAGGCCCAGATTCAAACCGGGCCACAGTATAAAATATTGGGGGTGGGACAAGAAATGTTAAAAAGAGAAGCTTAAAGGCTTTGTGCCTTAATGCGTTGAGCTGCAAAAAACGGACAAATTCATCTTGCAAATAAACAGGTGTGATATCATTGAGATTACGGAGTCATGGCTGCAGGGTGGACTAGGGATGGGAACTGCACATCCAGGCATATTCAGAATTTAGGAAGGACTGACAGAAAGGAAAAGGTGGTGGAACTGCATTGCTGGGAAGGGAGGCACAGTGGCACAGTGGTTAGCACTACTGTCTCACGGCGCCGAGGTCCCAGATTCGATCCCGGCTCTGGGTCACTGTCCGTGTGGAGTTTGCACATTCTCCCCGTATTTGCGTGGGTTTCGCCCCCACAACCCAAAGATGTGCAAGGTAGGTGGATTGGCCACGCTAAATTGCCTCTTAATTGGACAAAATGAATTGGGTACTCTAATTTTTTTTTTAAAGGAATTGCATTGTTGGTTAAAGAGAAAATTCACAAAATAGTGAGGAAGGATATGAGCTCTGACAATGTGGAAGTGATATGGGTTGAGCTGAGAACGACCAAGGCCCAAAAAACTTGAGTGGGTGTTGTGTATGGATCCCCAAACTATAATGGTGATGTTTGGAATGGCATTAAGCAGGAAGGTAGAGAAGCATGCGATAAAGGAACATCTGTACCTATGGGTGATTTTAATCTGTATATAGATTGGGCAAATCAAATTAGGCACAGTACCATAGAGGAGGAATTCCTTGAGTGTATATGGGATGGTTTTCTGGACTAATATGTTGAGAAACCAACTCGAGAACAGGCTATCCTAAACTGGATAGAGAATGGAATCTTGGCAATTTAGTTGTGTGAGACTCCTTGGGGATTAGCGACAATATTTTGGTAGAATTTTTCATCAAGATGGAGAGTGACGTAGTTCATTCTGAGACTAGGACCTATGATAATATGAGGCGCGGGTTGGCTATGGTCGATCGGGGAAAGTTACTTAAAGGGACGACTGTGAATAGGCAAAAACGGGAAGGCAGACTATTATCTGAATGGTCATAAATTAGGAGAGGAGAACTTGCAACGAGACCTGGTTGTCTTCGTACACTAGTCGCTGAAGATAAGCATGCAGGTGCAACAGGCGGTAAAGAAGGAAAATGACATGTTGGCCTTCATAGTGAGAGGATTCGTGTACAGGAGCAGGGAGGTCTTGCAATTATTTTTATTTATAATTTTCCAATTAAGGGGCAATTTAGCACGGTCAATCCACCTACCCTGTACATTTTTGTATTATGGGGCTGAAATCCCCGCAGGCATGGGGAGAATATACAACCTCCACACGTACAGTGCGCCAAGGCTGAGATTGGACCCAGGCCCGTGGCACCGTGAGGCATCAGTGCTAACCACTGCGCCACACTGCCTCCCGTCTAGCTGCAAGTATACAGGGCCTTGGTGAGGCACACCTGGACTATTGTGTGCAGTTTTAGTCTCCTCATTTGAGGAAGGTTGTTCTTGCTCTAGAGTGAGTGCAGCAAAGGTTTACCAGACTGATTCCTGATGGCAGGGCGGAAGTATGAGGAGAGATTGACTCGGTTCAGATTATATTCGCTGGTGTATAGAAGAATGAGGGAGAAATCGTATAGAAACCTAGAAAATTCTAACAGGACTAGACTGGATAGATGCAGGAAGGATGTTTCCAATGGTGGGGAGTCACCGGGGTCACTGTCTGAGGATATGAAGTAGACCATTTAGGACAGAGATGAGGAGACATTTCTTCAACGAGAGTGGTGAGCCTGTGGAATTCATTGCCACAAAAATTAATTGAGGCCAAGACCTCAAGAAGCAGTTATATATAGCGCGTGATGTGAAGGGGATCAAAGGATATGGGGAGAAGGCAGGATTAAGGTATTGAGTTGGATGTTCAGCCATGATCATAATGAATGGTGGAGTAGGCTCAAAGGGCCAAATGGCCTCCTCCTACATCAATTTTCTATGTTTCTTCAAATATATTATTAATTTTGGACGGGATTCTCTGTCCAGCTGCACGAGGTTTCTGGTGCGACGCGCCCCCGCCAGTAGCAGGATTCGCCGTCCCACCAGCCAGCCAATGGGATTTTCCATTGTGGACAGCCCTATGCCTTCGGGAAATCCCCGGGCATGGGTATGCAATGGAAAATTCTGACAGTAGACAATCTAGCCCATTAGCTTTCTGCAGAGGTTGATTTCTGTTGTATGAACCTGAGTGCATCAGACTCTCAAGAGATATTCTTTACTTACATGTTCATGACATTCCATATACTGCACTAGGTACAACTTGGAGGCATTGTTTTGCATATGGTCTTTATACTAATTTTTAACGGACATTATTTATGTGCTTTACTATTGTCTATGATCAATTTTAATGCTTGAGGTTACTGTGTTTTTCTAGAACCAGTGGACACAGTCTCAGGGTAAGGGGAAGGCCATTTTGGACTGAGACGAGGAGGAATTTCTTCACTCAGAGTGATCAATCTTCGGAATAGTCTTCCCCAGAGGGCCATGGAAATTTAGCATATTCAAGACAGAGATCGATCGGTTTCTAAATATTACAAATATTAAGGAATATTGGGATAGTACGGGAAGACAGCATTGAGGCGGAAGGTCACCCATTATGTAAGTGAATGGCAGAGCAGGCTTAAGAGGCCAAATGGCCTACTCCTGCTTCTATTCCCTAGTTACAAAGTTGAGGAAACAATTCACTTACAAATGATAATGAATTCAGACTTTGTTTGTGGCAGGTTTGTAATTTCTCAATTGAATTAATGCTTTAGTTGAAGTGAAGGTCTTGAAAAGCAGGGGAAACTCAGTACACTGCAATGCTTCTTGTAGTTGAACTCCCAGGTGGCTGGTCCTCAGGTGAGCTTGAAGTCAGAACAGGTTGAGGGGAGATCCTTTCTCCCTCATTGAAGGTACAACTGTTTTATCTTGCAGTTGGTTCAATGGCTTTTCAGATGGTGTTTCAAATCTGAACAGCTGCTTCTGTTATTTTTCAGGAGAACAATAACAAACATGGCTGCCTTAGATAATATGACCAATTATGAGTTCAAAGTCTTTCTTCCAGAAAAAGGGGTCGTGGGTTATTTTCATTCACATCCCTGCGCTTTAGGCTTTCATGCATTGTGGGCTTTTGAAATAAATATTTTGAGACAACAATCTTAATTAACAGACCCATTGGATTCAAGTTATGTTTTGAATACTTCTCAGGAATAGCACAATGAGTTTCGATGACACTATCCCTCAGGGTGACGGATCAGCTGATATGTGATAGTCTTGTTCTGTTTGTAGTTCATCCTTAACAAAAGGATTTGTGAGTTTCACAAATGGCTGGGATTGAGTTTATATTTTAATTAGGTGTTTGCTTGAATTTCATTCCTGCCTGGAGTCGATAATGCCAACGTACCACATGATAGGTTGTCAACCATCTTAAAAACTATTGTGCTCATTTAAAAAACATATAGTTTCAAAATATCTAATATCCTTATGCCTGTACTGGAATTGTGCTGTTGGGATATTGGTACACAAATCCATTAACTTATTCATTTGAAATCCCTCTGACCACAATTTGTCAAAGGTGTTGATCCATTTGAAACAGTCAAAGTAATAGCAAATAAATTTCATGCAAGCCGTTGCAGGGATGTGCCAGGGATACAATTAATGCACAGCATATTTGACTCTATATCTATAATGCAGGGCAAGTCTCATGAAATGATTTAATCAGTGTAGACAAATCAGAATCCACCCCTTAAATTTACACATTTGTTACTGAAAAAGGCAATGGCCGCGATTTAACCAAAAGGTTTCTAAGTGTGATAGTGAGCAGGAAATGCTGCGAGCTCCCTGACACTCGACTCAGTGAGGCCATCACCACTATAAACCGTTAATTGGCCCACTTAACGAGGCCCCGCGGGATTCATGCCACAATTCACACTTCTTTAACCTGGGGTTACCCCTATCTCTGGATCTGTAAAGACTTAATTACCTGCAAAATGCTCGCATTCAAAGCATTGTCTTGCATCTTTGACTTTGTCTATATATATGTTTCTGGAACATACCTCTTCATTCACTTGAGGAAGGAGCAGTGCTCCAAAAGCTGGTGTTTGAAACAAACCTGTTGGACTTTAACCTGGTGTTGTAAGACTTCTTACTGTGCTCACCCCAGTCCAACGCCGGCATCTCCACATCAAAGTTTATATAGTTTTCTGCAAGGGCAAACAGGGTATCCGTGACCTCATTTGGGCTGCAGCTTGTGAGATGCCACACAAGTCCCTGCTCAAACCCTGGAATGATCCCAAGGTGTAGATTTCAGGACTGCGGGGACCTTGACAGCCACCAGAAGTGGGCATCCTGCTCCTCCACGTGGTGTACAAGTGCCGCACTGTCCCCTTGTTGAGGCGCAGTGTCCTGCGGCACACGCTGTCCGTCATCTGTTCGAAAGACTAGTGACACCTGTACAACTTGGGCTTTCACCCGGGATCCTCCATTCCCCCATTGCTGTTCCCCTCCCCATCGACACGCCCTGCCCACACACCCCTGGCCACAGTGGGGGCCCTTGATTCGCTGGAATGTCCCCGGTGCTGGAGCCCAGCTCCTGGTTGTTCGGATGTTAGCCGCTGCCTCCTAGGTGTTTCCTCCTGCAGTGTTCAGACCCAGTGTCCAGGTATCATGGTCTGATTGGGATGCTGAGCAGTAACTCCCACATGCTACATGGCATGCCTACCCACGGGCATCCACTTGGGATGTTTGAAGTGCTCACTTAACTATGAGTGACAATTCCCAATTAGATATAGCCTTCAGCTGCTTGGCCAGAGGCCTCCGTGGTCAGTGGGAGTTATAGGTGGTCGCTGGGGCAGGCGGGCAGGGGCTGGGGTTGCCCCCAGAACAGGGGCATGGTGGACTCGCAGGTGCTGTGACACCCATCCCCCCGCTCCCCCCCAAGCCTAACTCACGCCTTGAGTGGCCAAGCACCTCTCCCCCTGACAATAGTGGCCCACCCCGGCCGAGGTTGGCCCTCCACAACCCCCGCCCCCCCTCTGAGCACTGGGACAGCACTGCAGTACCACCAGGATCTTTACCTGTGAGCGAAGATGGCTACCCACCTCCTCGGTTCCTGCAGCAGCTCTTCCGACAGCTTCATGTCCTAATCGACGCCCACCTGACAACTTGCTGGCGAGGTGATTAGATCACGGAGGGCCAATAGATAGGGGGTCGCTCCCACTAATTGTATGGAGATTGGGCTTAAGTGGTGTTTAGTGATTTCTCGCCACGCTAAGGCGGGATCCTGATTACAGCAATGTGAATGGGCAGCCAGATTGACGCCTGGTGCAGTTCGCGATTCTGGCCTCTCCTGCAATTTTGCCTTGCCGTGCTCTCGCTTTAGCCAAACGTGCCCATTAAATCGTGCCCACTATTTCCTTTGCTGGAGCACCTGAGAGAAAGTCCTCAAGGTTTAATTAACAATCATAATTACTGTTTAGCTGAATTAAGTTGTGCCAATGTATATTTTATGAGATCGTTGTTGCAAGGATGTGCTTCGTAGAATATTAATTTGCACTGTCATTTTGAAAATAACATTTTGTGCAAAACAAAGGACACTGGTCTACATCAGCTACTAGTTTGCATTGTGAGCGTCACAGCCACTTTATGGAAACAGAGTCCATAGAGATCTCAGAGTCAATGGGTGGGATTTTCTGATATTTTGGCAAAGTGTCAAGTTGGGCAGGAAAACTCTGGCGTTGCCCATTGGTGGTGGTGGCCGGTTGCCCTGCCGTATCATTAATCATCTAGGCAGGAAAAAAGAATTCTGGGTTTGATGTTGCCTCGACGGCAGATAGAATCTGATTTGCCCAGCCTGCCTTCAGACTGAGTGCTTCAATTACTGGGGAGCCTCATTTAAATGCTTCCCTAGCACCTGTTCTAAGTCCAGAGCAAAGGATGGCTGCCAGGAAGGTTACAACCTGCCTGCTTACCACTGGCTGGGGACTAATGGCAATCCCACAACCCTTTGGGAGTATGGGTTTCTACAATGAGATGGGCGGAGAAATCATTAGCAGATTCCCTGCATAAATAAAGCTGGCCAGTTTGGATTCAGCTAGAGAGGAGTGAGCAGCAAGGGAGTTACTGCTGCTGTTGTATATATATGTGATTGTAAATAAATGTTATTTCTTTCTATCCTTCAACTCGTGCTGGATTCTTTGTGGCCCTCACAAAACTGGCGACGAGGGTTAAAGTGGATAGCTGTCTACGCTGCTGAAGCCACCTCCCTGGATTTTTGTTGGATATAGGTTGGAAGTTGTTTTTCTGTTACAACATGCCTCTGTATGGATGTTTGGATGTTTTTGATGCTGTGCTGGAAAGTTGGAACCAGTAGGCACAATGGATGCGTTACTATTTCCGGGCAAACAGCATCACCAAAAACGAGCGGCAGGTGGTCATTTTGCTCACCGCCTGCGGCCCGCATGCGTTTGGGGTGATTAGGAGCATTACGTACCCAGCTAACCCGGACACCAAGGCGTTTGATGAACTTGTGAACTTAGTGGGGCAACATTTTAACCCAACCCCATCCATGATAGTCCAGCGTTACCGGTTTTATACCGCTGAGAGTTTCTATCCAGGCTACGCAGGATTGCAGAGTACTGTGACTATGGTGAGACCTTGCCAGAAATGTTACGCGACCGTTTGGTTTGCGGTATTAACAATGCGACCACCCAGAGAAGGTTGTTAGCTGAGCCAACATTGACTTTTCAACAGGCTATTCAAATAGTATTGTCCCGAGAGAGCGCAGGACAGGGAGTGCAGGAGCTCCAGGGAATGGAGGTGCATGCTTTGTGGCACCACCCCTTCCGTCCAAAAGCGTCTCCCCGCACCCCTGGGATACCTTGGGCGAGGCAACATCCGGATCAACGCCAGTGGCCTTTGGACGTTCCTCCCTGAAGGGAGCCTTCTCCAGAACCAATGGATGAGGATCCATGTCGAACTTGTGGGCTCCGACCCCATCGCGGACGCCAATCCTGGGGGTGCCAGAGGCGGTGTCGTTCCGACAGAAACAGGGGCCAGCCCAGGGGCTGTACCTTCCATTTGGATGAACCTGCGGTGACTACTCCCGAGGACTTGGAGACGGAGGACGACTAGCTGCAGCTGCATTGTGTGGCAGTTCTCCGTGTGGCCCCCATTAAGGTGACAGTACAGGTCAATGGTCACCCGCTTGAAATGGAGTTGGACACTGGCGCAGCGGTCTCCGTGATCGCCCAGAGGACATTCGACCACATCAAGCTGGGTATACAGACCCTTACATTAACAGACACACAGGCCAAGTTGGCCATCTACACGGGGGAACCATTGGACACTGCAGGAACTACGATGACCCCTGTTGTTTATGGATGGCAGGAGGGGCGTTACCCACTTATCGCGGTGCGCGGCCATGGGCCCAGCCTGTTGGGTCAGGACTGGTTGTGCCATTTGCGGCTGCAGTGGCAGCACATCCTCCAAACAGGTTCTGGAGGGTTTACTGAGGTGCTAGGATGGTACCCAGGTGTATTCCAGCCCGGTTTGGGGAAAATAAAAGGGGCCGTAGCCCGTATCCAAGTAGAACCAGGAGCCACGCCGCGCTATTTCCAGGCGCGCCTGGTGCCTTAACCCTTGCTCGAGAAGGTAGAAGGGGAGCTCACTCATTTGGAGACTTTGGGTATTATCAGGCCCGTCCGTTTCGCTGACTGGGCAGCACCAATTGTACCTTGTAATGAAGCCAGATGCCACAGCTCACTTGTGCAGCGACTATAAACGTACAGTGAATACGGCTTCCCGACTCGACCGATATCCAATGCCTCGCATAGAGGATCTCTACGTGAAGCTTGCAGGTGGACTCTCGTTCACAAAATTAGATATGAGTCACGCTTACCTACAGTTGGAGCTGGACCCTGCCTCCCGGCCATATGTAACTATTAACACACACCGGGGCCTGTATGAATATACACGGTTGCCCTTTGGGGTATCCTCTGTCTGCTCTATTTTTCAAAGCGTCATGTAGGGCATCTTGAGAGGTATACTGCATGTCGCTGTCTACTTAGATGATGTTTTGATTACAGGGACGTCGGAGCAGGAACATTTGGAAAATTTGGAGGCTGTCCTTAGACACTTTTCAGAGGCTGGAGTCCGTTTACGTCGCAGAAAGTGCGTCTTTCAGGCGAAGGAAATAGTCTACCTGGGTTATCGGGTGGACCGTGAAGGTTTGCACCCTGTCGCAGAGAAGGTGTGTGCAATTCAACAGGCCCCCGCCCCGACTGACACTGCGCATCTTCGTTCTTTTATCAGCCTCGTAAACTATTACGGGAAGTTCCTACCCAATCTGGCAACTATGCTGGCCCCGTTGCACCTTCTGCTGAAGAAGAATCACACCTGGGTTTGGGGTCAGCCGCAAGAAACCGCTTTCCGGCGGGTAAAACAACAATTGTCGTCGTCTAGGTTACTAACCCACTATGATCCTGGAAAGCCTTTGCTCATCACGTGTGATGCATCCCCGTATGGTATTGGGGCTGTCCTTTCCCACAAGATGGAGAACGGGGCCTAGCGGCCAATAGCTTTTGCCTCCCGCACATTGACTCCAGCGGAAAAGAAGCACGTGCAGATCGAGAAGGTGGGCCTAGCGGTGGTCTTTGCGGTGAAACGCTTCCACCAGTACGTGTATGGCCGCCACTTCACAATCGTAACTGATCATAAACCTCTGCTGGGACTTTTCCGAGAGGAGAAGACAATACCGCCCATTGCGTCCGCACGGATCCAGCGCTGGGCTTTGTTGCTCGCTGCCTACAAGTATTCTCTGGCGCACAAACCAGGAACCCAGATAGTGAATGCCGACGCACTGAGCCGATTGCCTTTATCGACCGGCCCCATGTCGACCCCCACGACCGGTGAGGTGGTTGCAACCCTAAGTTTTATGGACTCCTTGCCTGTCACGGCATCACAGATCCATGAGTGGAGTCAGTCTCCTGTCAAAGGTTCGGCACATAGTCCTGTATGGTGGGCAGCATAGACAGCTCCCAGGCGAGTTGCAGGCATTTTCCTCCAAGCTGTCAGAATTTTGCGTGGAAGACGGTATCCTCTTGTGGGGGACGCGTGTGATTGTCCTGGAAAAAGGACAGGAGCTGATACGAAGGGACTTGCATATGCATCCGGGTGTGACCAAAATGAAAATGTTGGCCCGGAGTTATGTCTGGTGACCAGCCCTCGACACCGACATTGAGAAGGTGGCACAGAACTGCTCCATTTGCCAGGAGCATCAGAAGCTTCCGCCGGCCGCGCCCCTACATCACTGGGAATGGCCAGGGCGGCCTTGGGCGCGCTTGCATGCGGATTTCGCCGGCCCTTTTCAAGGATCCATATTCCTTCTATTAATCAATGCCCAGTCTAAATGGTTAGAGGTGCATAAGATGGTAGGCACAATGTCCTGCGCTCCAATCAAGAAGATGCGTTTGTCTTTCAGTACGCATGGCCTACCCGAGGTGCTGGTCATGGACAACGGCACTCCGTTCACAAGTGAGGAGTTTGCAAGGTTCATGAAGTTGAATGGCATACGCCATATCCGCACCACTCCATACCACCCGGCTTCCAATAGGTTGGCGGAGCGCACAGTGCAGACATTTAAACGAGGCCTAAAGAAGCAGTCTTCCGGGTATATGGACATGAGACTGGCTCGTTTTTTGTTTTCATATTGGACCACTCCACATGCGGTGACTGAGGTAGCTCCCGCGGAACTCCTAATGGGCCGGAGACTTTGCACCCACCTTAGCATGGTTTTCCCGGACATTGGCGCAAAAGTACGCCGCACTCAAGAACGACAGGGACATGGTTTTTCTCGGCATCGGCCGATTCGGCAGTTTGCACCCGGTGACCCAGTGTCCGTTCGAAATTTTGCTGGTGGTGCCCAGTGGGTCCCTGGTGTTATCTTTCGCTGAACGGGCCCTATCTCTTACCAGGTGCAAGCCCAGGGTCGTCTCCAGCGCAAGCATGTAGGCCATGTTCGGTCCAGAAGACCATCTCTTCCAAAGATTCCCCACCCCCGGAGCTCATTTCTACAGCCACAGAGATCAGACACAGTGGAGAGTATTCCTCACAATCTCCCTCTGGTGCCGCACTCAAAGCCTGCGCAGAAATGACGGAGGCAGCAGATTCCGGCTCTGAGATGGGGACACAGGACGCCTCAGAGGGGGAGTCTTCAGGCCCATGGGCCGTGGATGTACAACCGTTACGCCGTTCATCATGGAAGCGCCGTTCTCCGTCTCGTTACACGCCGCCCGATCCAGCGCCTCGTGCAAATGGTGTCCGGCCTGCGGCAAAACAAGTCCGATGCCCTCCTTCGCCAGGGTCTTCGGTGGATTCCTTGGACTTTGGGGGGTGAAGTAATGTTATAACCTGCCTGCTTACCACTGGCTGGGGACTAATGGCAATCCCACAATCCTTTGGGAGTATGAGCTTCCCCAATGAGGGGGGGTGGAGAAATCATTAGCAGATTCCCTGCATAAATAAAGCTGGCCAGTTTGGAACCAGCAAGAGGGGAGTGAGCAGCAAGGGAGTTGCTGCTGCTGTTGTGTGTATATATATGTTATTGTAAATAAATGTTATTTCTTTCTATCCTTCAGGATTCTTCGTGGCCCGCAAAAAAGAATGCCATGCCAAAGTTTTCAGACTGAGATCTGACCAGAATGCTGGACATGGTGGAGGTGAGAGTCCGGATTCTTTGCCCTCAGGCAGGGTGGAGACCCTCCAGCAAGGTAATCAACCCAGCATGAGCAGCAATTGCAGAGGAGTTCAGGAGTTGTGCAGGAAGTAAATGAATGTCCTCCCCCACTCAGTCAGGGTAAGTCATTGTTTACACCAATGTCTGCTCACCCACTCTCACACACACACTTGCTGCTCAGTCTGCATACACTCTCCCCATCTGTTCCCTTGCAGGAAAATTTCTCTCAGAACTGCAAGGCCAGAGCACAGTCAGAAGGACGACTGGTCGAGTTGAAACTCCTAACAGAGTTTGAGGAGAGAGCCAGTGTGCTTGCTGGGGAGGGAGAAGACTACTCCTGTGCCGAGTGAGAGGTGGGTGCAAGAAATAAAGGTGAGGACCCACAATCCATCGTCCACCATGCAAAACTCATGTGAATTCTACTGCTGAATAATAATCTTAATTAGTGTCACAAGTAGGCTTACATTAGCACAGCAATGAAGTTACTGTGAAAATCCCCTAGTCACCACACTCCGGTGCCTGTCTGTGTACATTGAGGGAGAATTCAGAACATTCAATTCACCGAACAAGCATATCGTTTGGGACTTGTGGGAGGAAACCGGAGCACCCGGTGGAAACTCACTCAGACACAGGAGAACGTGCAGACTCCGCACAGACAGTGATCCAAGCCGGGAATCAATCCCGGGTCCCTGGCACTGTGAGGCAGCAGTGCTAACCACTGTGCCACCTTGTCACCCTTATATCCTTATGCTGCTTCCATACACTTATGCCATCTTCTTTCTCCTGCAGACCCAGCAAGTGGGCAGCCAGAGCTGCCTTCGGGCTGGATGTAGGAGAGCAGTCCAGACAGCAGCTCCAAGGAATTCTCAAATGTACACCTTGAAGACCCTTCGCAACTTTCGGCCGCATCCTCCACCAGTGCAGAGACACACACCTCAGTGGGGCTTAGTAGTGGAGTAGCTTCGGGATCACAAACTGGTTTCTGATCCACAGCAGGTGGAGGCAGGGACATCCCAGGGATCTGGCACTCGGAGGACTGCTGGACACCAGAGCCCCAGTCAGGTGACATTTTTCTGGGCCTGGCCACCCTGTAGTTGCTGCAGCTCCAAAGGTGGAGTCGGGAACTTCAGGAAGGGATGTCCACATCACTGTTCAGAGAGCAAAACCGACTGGAGGAGTCCCAACACCTTCTGTCTGAGGTTGTGCAGACACTCTGAGGCAGCCAAGTTAACACTGCGATGGTGGCGGCCACTGTGGAGACTTTGGTGCAGGACGTCTACCCTGCACTGGTGGACGGCATGAAGTCCATGGTGGAGGGTGTGAACTCCATGGTGAAGGCACTTCTGGGCATCAATGCCAGCGCCAGATGATGGAGGACTTCTGCAACTCCTCCAGCTGCACCTTTATCCCAAGGATGAATCCATGGGCCCTCAAGTGCCCATAGAGAGGAGGAGAGGCTGGTCCATAGCCCTCGACCTTCCACCCTGGAGGCTCTGGAAGTGCTCTGCCCATCTGACTGCCTCCCTTCTCTGACCGTTGCAGCTCCAGCCTCGCACACCAAGGAGGGTCGACAGTGCCAGACCGCAGCACCCCAAATGCAAGCTCTAGGGCGCAGCACCTCAGAGGACTGCTGCCAGATTTATCACAGATAACAGGGTGTGGCAGACAGAAGGCTGCCTCCACCTCTGCTGTGGATCCTGGGTAGATACCGAGGCATAGACATGGATTTAGGAAGGTGAAGAGAGTTTAGTTGTACTGAGTAGACACTGATATTGTTAGGCAATTATGGAAAGCGAGACCAGCTTTGTCACTATTTGTACCTGCCTGCCTTCATTAGATCTCTTCTTGGACCCGCTGCCTGAGCTCCCTGGCCACTTAGCTCTGAACTTCACAAGTGAGGCTGTCAGTTTCCGGTTTTTAAAAAGCTGTTTCAAAACCCATCGGCTTGATGTTGCAATGTCAAGTTTGTCGAGCGTTGGGAGAGGTTACAGCGACATGTCCAGCTAATGATATAATAATTCATTCAAATAGGTTTCCCCCCCCATCTTTCTTAGCGAGAACCTCATCACGCCAACGGAGGGAGCTTGGGACATTCGCTGCGGGAAATCTCACCGTATGTTCCTTTTTCTTGGCTCCCATGATATTTTGTCCTCCTGACTCCATTGTTGCTCTCTGCAAACAACAGCGCAAAATCTCACACAATGACCAAGATAAACCCCAGATTGAAATTGGAGAGAAGTCATGTGACACTGCTGTTGGGTGTCAAATATATTGGAATTCAACTAACAGACATGGACTGCCACAGGGACAGCAGGGGTAAAAATGTTATTCCCCCTCTCTCTCTGAAATGTTTCTCAACAAACCTGAGCCCTCTTTGTGGCTGGAAACAAAAAACACCAGAAGACTTCATTGCTGCAAACCAAGAGATTTTAAAACTGGATTGCAACTCAACATTGCTGTCTTCAGGAGAAAAGAGAATCAGCCATGACTACAAAATGACTGCGTCAGTGAGGAAGCAAAGCATCAGCAACCACCATGGAAAGTGACTCTCTAGTTGTGAACAAGCATTCAGACAATCTGTGGATAATTTTTCTGACTTTACCTTTTTTTACTTGGCCAATTTTTAATAGCTGATACTTTCTGTGAGGTTTTATTTATCTTGGTACATGCTGGGAGACGTTGTGTGTGTGTCTTTTGCATTCATGGGGAAGTGGATACATTCGTACATTTTAAACTTTTTCAATAATTTCTGTATCTACCTGAGTGAGTTTTTGTAATAAAACTATTCCTTACTTGTTAATTTAAGGAATCCGGTTGGCTTAATTCTTGCACTGAGCTACACACAGTTAAGTATATATTGAATTTGCAATATCACATCTTGCTTTAAAATTCCATCTCTGTCATAACCAAACCAGGAGTGAATCAGTTCACCTCTCTTAACCTTGTCGTAAACAAGGCCAGAACGCAATTGTTCGTCAGCACAATTTTGGGGATAGATTTTCAATATCCACTTTTGTTGTAATTTAATGTCGTCACCACAGGACCATGAAAGATCTCTTCAACCGTTACCTGATCTGCACTGGGACACAATTGGGGTTTTACTGACGCCATTCCCCTTGTTTTCGAGCTGCCCACTCCAGTTAATCCTGCTGTCAGGTGCAAAATTGTGTCGGTGGGTTATGTACTCCTGCATGGCTTGTTTCTTTCAGAGATTGTTTTTGTCTTTTACATATACTAAACCAGACAATGTCATCGAAGGGGTGAACATTGCGCGGTGTTAAATTCCCATGTAGTGACAGTAATCCAAAACCAAGAGACAAACTCAATAATGAACGTAGTTTAAAATCTGCCCCATACTATTTTGTCTATTATAAAGTCATTGAGTAATACAACATGGAAGGAGGCCATTGGGCCCACTTTGCTGGTGCTAGCTGTCTCCTGCTCTTTCCTCATAGCCCTGCTTTATTTTTCTTTTTAAGTATGTATCCAAGTCCCCTTTGAATATCAAAAGTTTAAATCTGCTTCCACCACTCTTTCAGGCAATACATTCCAGATCATTGCAGTTTGCCATGGAAAGAAATTCTCTTCATATCCCTTCATTTACCAGTTTTTCGTTATCCACTCGATCAAAACTCTTCATATTTTCAACACCTCAAATAAATCTCACCACAACCTTCTTTTCTCCAAAGCAAACAATCCCAGCTTCCCTCGTCTTTCTACAGAAACAAGTCCCTCATCCCTGATATAATATCATAAATCTGCCCTGTCTCCCGACCAAGGATTTTACATCAATTCTAACCAGGGGTGCCCAAAATTCAGGAAGCAGGGTTTAAAATCTTTTTAAAATCAGGACTCTATCCCAAGCCCACCAACAATATGCTCACATCTGGGGCGAAATTCTCCGTTATCGGCGGACACTCCGCCGATCGGCGCAAAAAATGGCGCAAATCCCACTTGCGTCACGTCATAAAAATGGGCCGATATTCTGCGGCCCGAAATGGGCTAGCAGCGACGTAACGGGATCCGCGCTTGCGCAGTGGTTCACGCCGTGCAGAGTCATACGCGCTGCACGGCGTGACGGCTCATAAGGCCGCGCAGCTCCCCCCCCCCCGACCGGAACAGCCGACCGCAACACCCGACTTGATGGCTGGCCGTCGCTCAGCCCCGAGGTTCGAGTCACGCGATGTGGAGGCGCTCCTGGATGCGGTGGAGCAGAGGAGGGACGCCCTGTATCCCGGGCACGGCCGCAGAGTTGCCCCACGCCACAGCCGGCGTCTGTGGAGGGAGGTGGCAGAGGCCGTCACCGCTGTGGCCCTAACACCACGGACAGGCACCCAGTGCCACAAGAAGGTGAACGACCTCGTCAGAGCAGGCAGGTTGAGCCTCCCCCATATCCCCCATATCCCCCCTCCCCCAAATCCCCCCTCCCCCATATCCCCCCTCCCCCATATCCCCCCTCCCCCATATCCCCCATATCCCCCTCCCCCATATTCCCCCCTCCCCCATATTCCCCCCTCCCCCATATCCCCCATATCCCCCCTCCCCCATATTCCCCCTCCCCATATCCCCCCTCCCCCATATCCCCCCATATCCCCCCTCCCCCATATCCCCCCTCCCCCATATCCCCCATATTCCCTCCTCCCCCATATCTCCCATATTCCCCCCTCCCCCATATCCCCCCTCCCCCATATCCCCCATATTCCCCCCTCCCCCATATCCCCCCTCCCCCATATCCCCCCTCCCCCATATCCCCCCCATATCCCCCCCTCCCCCATATCCCCCATCCCCCATATCCCCCCCTCCCCCATATCCCCCATATCCCCCCCTCCCCCATATCCCCCATATCCCCAAGTGAATCCAGCCCTAACCTTAACCTCTGCAATGCACGCGCAACCGATGGCGTGCATTCATATACCTGCCTAACACTGTTGCCTTTTACCCCTGCCACCACCCCCCCCCCCCCCCAGGAGAAGCGCGCATACAACAATAGGGAGCATGTGAGGACTGGAGGAGGGCCCGCTGATGAGAGGCCACTGACCGTACACGAGGAAAGGGCCCTGGAACTGGCTGGCGGACCTGAGGACCGGGAGGTTGCTGATGCAGAGGTCGGGGCCCCACGAGCAAGTGAGCCACCAACAGCCCGTCCCCATATCCCCCCTCCCCTATATCCCCCTCCCCCGTATCACCTGATCACTGCCTGATGTCTAACCATGCATGCTTCATTGTGTATCGCAGGACCAAACGTCCAGGCACCCATCCCCGCAGATGCAGACCGCCCGCAGGATGCCCCTCGGAGACCATGGGAGACGGAGAGACCCGCACCCTCCAGCATGCGACGCCCGCAGGATGCCCCTCGGAGACCACGGGAGACGGAGAGACCCGCACCCTCCAGCATGCGACGCCCGCAGGATGCCCCTCGGAGACCACGGGAGACGGAGAGACCCGAACCCTCCAGCATGCGACGCCCGCAGGATGCCCCTCGGAGACCACGGGAGACGGAGAGACCCGGACCCTCCAGCATGCGACGCCCGCAGGATGCCCCTCGCACACCACGGGAGACGGAGAGACCTGGAGCAACAGGGAGACGACACCCCCGTCACGTGCGGGAGCGACCACCCAGCGATGAGGGGGGCAGCCACAGGCCCCCGTCACATCCGAGCCAGGACACCACTACCCAGGACACCACTATCCAGGACACCCCTACCCGGGACACCACTACCCGGGACACCCCTACCCAGGACAGCACTACCCGGGACAGCACTACCCGGGACAGCACTACCCGGGACAGCACTACCCGGGACAGCACTACCCAGGACACCCCTACCCGGGAAGACGAAATACCGGACAGTGACTCAGAGTGGATGGGTGGAGACGAACCCCCACCCCAAAGTGCCATGGACTCAGAGTGGGACGAAGAGCACGACACAACGCCACTGCTGTCACCAACACCCTCCACCATCGCAGAAACACTCACCACGGTTGGGCACTTTAGTGATGAGGCGTCTGGTACACTCACTGGTGCGCACAACACAGCCGTCCCGGTATAGCAGGTGGAGGTAGGAGCAGCAGAGGGACCGGGCGGTCGGAGGGCAGCCCAGGCCAAGCGAACATCTGCCGCCCAGATGGATCCCGGGTTCCTGCAGTTACCACACCCACACATAGATCCGATGCAACCACTGACACGGAGACGAGCGAATAGGGTGACGGGTGGCTTGCGGCGGCTGCGGTCGCAGGTGGAGGAGTCCACCCGCGTCCAGGAGCTGGGAGTGGTCCCGGTCATGCGTGCCACCCAGGCTGACACCGCACGGGTGGCGTCCGCGGTGGAGGCAATGGGTGCGACGGTGTCAGACATGGGGAACGGTTTGCGAGGCCTGGGGCCTTCCGTGCAGGCGGCGTCTGTGGCCCAGGAAATGGCTGCCCTCTCACAGGAGGCCATGAGCCAGTGCCAGCGCCAGATGGCAGAGGCGCTCAACGCCATAGCCCAGTCTCAGCACGCCATAGCCCACTCTCTGCAGGCCATGGCCCAGTCTCTGCAGGCCATGGCCCAGTCTCAGCAGGCCATCGCTGAGGGCATCGGCGCCAGTGGCCATGTGCGAGCTGGCGTCGCACTGTCGCAGACAGGGTTTGCCAACCCCCTGGGCTCCATGGCTGCAAACCTGCAGACCCCTGTCGATACCAGCACGGGCCTCCAGGACTGGCAGCGCCAGATGTCGGGGGCGCGTCGGATGGCCAGTCCGTTCGCATCCCCCACCCATGTAGAGGCCTGGGGGCCATCGGGCACCCCGAGGGAGGAGGAGGTGGTGTGGTCCGTCCCGGCTCCCTCTGTAGGGGAGGTCCCTGTACACCGCGACACCTCGGACTCCCCCCCTTCCGTCCCAGGTGCATCGGGTGGGCAACGGGCAGGACAGGCTGGCAGCTCGCCATCCCAGTCGCCCGGGCCGCAGCCTGGCCCATCTAGGCCAGGACGCCCCAGGAAACGGCCGCCAAAGGGATCCAGTGTCAGAGGGCAGGAATCACAGGAGTCCACCTCCAGTTCTGCTGTACCGTCTGGGGAACCACGTAGACGTAGTCAAAGGGCCCGTAAGGCCAAACAATTAGACACTGAGTAAGTTGGCACGGGTGCAGGGCACAGATGAGTTTTAAGCGCTAGGGCACGTGCATGAACTCCTTTGGTTATTAAAGTCAATGTTACACCTACCGAAGCTGCCTTTGTGCTCTGTCCAAAGTGTGCGGGGGTGTCATGTACGTTGAGCGCAAGTGTGTGTGTGAGGGGTGGTCTTACCTCAGCCCCAGGTGAGTCTGCCCCCTTCCCCCTGGGCCGCCATCAACATCCCCCGGGCAGAGGACGGGACCGTGCGCTGCAGTGTCACAGCCGCATGCAGGGATGGTCCGGGTGGATGGTGGTACTGTGGCCATGGGTCAGACATAGTCCAACGATGTAGAGATGGAGCTCATCGGAGGCGGGTTGTCATCATTCTCCATGGCCTGCGATAGACACGCGTCCACCCGCAACTGGGTGAGCCCGGCCCGTTGTGCCGCCGGTGGATCGGCAATTGGGGGTGGGGGGTGGTGTGCATGCGGGTGGGGTGTGTGGGGTTGGGGAGGGGGGTGAGGGTGCTGGGTGGGTGGATGGGTGGGGGGTGTGGGTGGTCGGTTGTTGTCATGGTGTGCGGTCTGTGGCCATACTACCCGATTCCCACGCCCATCTAGTCAGTGAAGCGGGCGTCTATCAGTCTGTCCCGTGCCCGCTGGGCCAGCCGGTAACGGTGGACAGCCACCCGTCTGTGTCTACCCCGTCTGCCCTGACCATTGCCCCCATCCCCCTCATCTGGGGAGGACTGGGCCTCTTCCTGCTGCTCCTCCACTCCGCCCTCCTCTGCCTGCGGCACATCGCCCCTCTGCTGGGCTATGTTGTGCAGGACGCAGCACACCACAATGATGCGGCCGACCCTATCTGACCGATACTGGAGGGCGCCCCCAGAGAGGTCCAGGCACCTGAAACGCATCTTCAGCACGCCAAAGCACCTCTCGATCACTCCCCTTGTCGCTACATGGGCATCATTGTAGCGGTTCTCCGCCTCATTGCGTGGCCTCCGTATAGGCGTCATCAGCCACGATCGCAATGGGTAGCCCCTGTCGCCCAGCAACCAGCCCCTCAGCCGGGGATGGCGTCCCTCGTACATGCCGGGGATGGATGACCGCGACAACACGAATGAGTCGTGTACACTGCCTGGGTGACGGGCGCAGACGTGCAGGATCATCATGCGGTGGTCGCAGGCCACCTGTACGTTCATTGAATAGGTCCCCTTCCTATTAGTGAACACGGCCCTGTTCTCTGCAGGTGGCCGCACGGCGACGTGCATCCCATCGATCGCGCCCTGGACCATGGGGAACCCGGCAACGGCAGAGAAGCCCACGGCCCGGGCATCTTGGCTGGCCCGGTCCACGGGGAAGCGGATGTAGCGGTGCGCCATGGCATAAAGGGCATCTGTCACTGCCCGGATGCACCGATGCACCGATGTCTGCGATATGCCGGACAGGTCCCCACTCGGTGCCTGGAATGACCCCGTTGCATAAAAGTTCAGGGCCACCGTAACCTTGACGGACACGGGGAGAGGGTGTCCCCCGCCAGTGCCACGCGGTGACAGGTGTGCCAGCAGGTGGCAGATGTGTGCCACGGTTTCCCGGCTCATCCGGAGTCTCCTTCTGCATTCCCGGTCCGTGAGGTCCTGGTATGACTGCCGGGGCCGGTACACACGGGGCGCCCTCGGGTGCCTCCGTTGCCGTGGGGCCGCGACGTCCTCCTCCCCCTCCTCGTCCTGTCGGTCAGGTGTCCCTCCAGCCTGGGCGGCTGCCGCCTGCCCCTCTGCGGCAGCCTGCGCCGCCTCTCTGGCACGCTCCTCCTCCTCCTCCTCCTCCTCATCCAGGGCAACATAGACATGAGCGGCTGCCACCACGGCGGCCAACATCGCTGGATGGTCTGAAAACATGACGGCCTGGTGGGGGGGAGGGGAACGACGACATGTCATCATTGCCCATATCCCCTCCTCCCCCCAGCCAGGTGGCATGGACCGCATGGGTCCAACTGTTGGAGGCTGGCACCTGGCCAGGTGGACCAACTCATTTGCCCTCCCATCACCCACCCCGGCACGGACCCACCCCCCCCAACCTCCACCCCGGCACGGACCCCCTCCCCAACCCCCAACCTCCACCCCGGCACGGACCCCCCCCCCCAACCTCCACCCCGGCACGGAACCCCCCCCAACCTCCACCCCGGCACGGACCCCCCCCCAACCTCCACCCCAGCACGGACCCCCCCCAACCCCCAACCTCCACCCCGGCACGGACCCCCCCCCCCCAACCTCCACCCCGGCACGGACCCCCCTCCCCAACCTCCACCCCAGCACGGACCCCCCCAACCCCCAACCTCCACCCCGGCACGGACCCCCTCCCCAACCTCCACCCCAGCACGGACACCCTCCCCAACCCCCAACCTCCACCCCGGCACGGACGCCCCCCCCCCCCCCAACCTCCACCCCAGCACGGACCCCCCCAACCTCCACCCCGGCACGGACCCCCTCCCCAACCTCCACCCCGGCACGGACACCCTCCCCAACCCCCAACCTCCACCCCGGCACGGACCCCCCCCCCCCCCAACCTCCACCCCGGCACGGACCCCCCCCCCAACCTCCACCCCGGCACGGACCCCCCCCCCAACCTCCACCCCAGCACGGACCCCCCCCCAACCCCCAACCTCCACCCCGGCACGGACCCCCCCCAACCTCCACCCCGGCACGGACCCCCTCCCCAACCTCCACCACGGCACGGACCCCCCCCCCAACCCCCAACCTCCACCCCGGCACGGACCACCTCCCCAACCTCCACCCCGGCACGGACCCCCCCCCCCCCAACCTCCACCCCGGCACAGACCCCCCCCCCCCAACCTCCACCCCAGCACGGACCCCCCCCAACCCCCAACCTCCACTCCGGCACGGACCCCCTCCCCAACCTCCACCCCGGCACGGACCCCCTCCCCAACCCCCAACCTCCACCCCGGCACGGACCCCCCTCCCCAACCTCCACCCTGGCACGGACCCTCTCCCCAACCCCCAACCTCCACCCCGGCACGGACCCCCTCCCCAACCTCCACCCCGGCACGGACCCCCTCCCCAACCTCCACCACGGCACGGACCCCCCCCCCCAACCCCCAACCTCCACCCCGGCACGGACCACCTCCCCAACCTCCACCCCGGCACAGACCCCCCCCCCCAACCTCCACCCCAGCACGGACCCCCCCCAACCCCCAACCTCCACTCCGGCACGGACCCCCTCCCCAACCTCCACCCCGGCACGGACCCCCTCCCCAACCCCCAACCTCCACCCCGGCACGGACCCCCCCCCCCAACCTCCACCCCGGCACGGACCCCCCCCCCCCCAACCTCCACCCCGGCACAGACCCCCTCCCCAACCTCCACCCCGGCACGGACCCCCTCCCCAACCTTCACCCCAGCACGGACCCCCCCCCAACCCCCAACCTCCACCCCGGCACGGACCCCCTCCCCAACCTCCACCCCGGCACGGACCCCCTCCCCAACCCCCAACCTCCACCCCGGCACGGACCCCCCCCCCAACCTCCACCCCGGCACGGACCCCCTCCCGGCACTCCCCCGGAGCCCAGCCTACTTTAACCCCCCCCCCCCCCCCCCCCCCCGCCGCACACACACACAAGCCGAGACACACCTCTCCTCACGCAATCAGTCTGCGGCCACGCCATTTCCTGCCCAGAGCCAACCCCCCAGGCCGTCACTCACCTCCTCGCTGGTCGGCGTGAGCCTGGAGCACCGGGTCACGCCGATGAAAAGGAGGTTTGATTCACGTCGACGTGAACGGTCATCACGTCGACGGGACTTCGGCCCATCCGGAAGGGAGAATATCGGCAGGCCGAAAATCGGCTGCCTTGCGCAGACCCGTGACATTCTCCGCGGCAGCGGCGCCATTAACGCCCCGCCGACTTTTCTCCCTTCGGAGACTTCGGCGGGGGCGGGGGCGGGATTCACGGCGGCCAACGGCCATTCTCCGACCCGGCGGGGGTCGGAGAATGACGCCCAAGGTTTTAATTAGAGGCAGATTTGGTGGAAAATTAACCTGCTCTCTGGAGATAGGAACTCATTAAACTATTTAAGTTAAGCTCCATTAATCATATTTTTGATATGTCTCAAATGTAATGCTAGCCGGCTGGGGAACTTGACAATAGAAGAGAGGAAAATATATCAGGAAGGAGCGGGTAAAAGCTTTGCTGGCACTGCTTGTGGACCAGGAACAGAATGACTGTTTCCCCTTGGTTCTCAAACTTACCTATAAACCGCTCCCATGATGAGACACGTGTAATTATCTCCCCCTCTTCATGTCCGCTCTTATCAGGTGTCCAAACACCTATTGATGGCTGCTTCCCTCCCACTGACCAAACCCCAGCCACTATTCAAATCCCACTCCCAATGCCCCCTTCCCTCCTAGTTTCCTTGCCAATGAAGCCCTCCCAATTTTGACTCCACTCCTGATGACTAATCCCCTCCTGATGCCTGACCCCCTTCCAATGTTTGAATCCTCTTCCCTCCAAGTGTCCAATACCCTCCCAATTGCCACAGTCCTGCCAGTGTCCAATGTTAGCTCTCCTCCCAATATCTGATCCTCTCCTAAGTGTCCAAATCCTCCTGCTTTCTGATCCTCTCCCCATACTAACTTGCATGGAGCACATGGGGCTCGTTTGATTGTTTTCCCTGTGTGACTTGACCGACCGACAGAGACAGAGGACCTGGTGAGGTTCAACCGGGCCCCCTTGTAGATAATACATATTATAAATAAACGTTTTCTTTGCGTTACTCGGCTGACACTCTTCACCTTAATTAAACTGGTGACGAATATAATTTGGAACTGTCAACATGCTACTCTTCCGCCTATGCCATCTCTCCATGACTTTGCTTCTTCTGGGACTAAGGTACAGCTTTGAGTGCTTCACTATGCCTTTGTTTGGTCGATTGGATGCTTTTGACCCAACAGTTGAGTCTTGGAATCAGTATGTGGAACGCTTGTGATTTTTCACACCAACAGCATAACCAAAAATAAGCGCCATACTGTGATCCAATTGACAGCCTGCAGTGCGTACATATTCGGCATAATTAGGGGCTTCACGTTTCTGGCAACGCCGGATACAGTAGCATTTGACCAGCTGGTGGGAATCATTTCAACCCGACACCATCTATCACTGTGTAAAGGTACAGATTCAATATGACGGAAGGGTCGGAATGGGAGTCAGTTGCCGAGAATGTTTCCCAGTTACGGAAAATCGGAGAGTATAGCGAATATGGGGCTGTGTTGGCGGATATGCTGGATGACAGCTTAGTTTTCGGTATGAACAATCTCGACATACAAAGAAGACATTTAGGTGAAGGTTCCCTAACATACCAGCAGGTTTTGCAGATATCTCTTTCACAGCAGAGTACCGCTTGGGGTGTGCAGGAGCATCAGGGAATTGAGGTAAATGCTGCTCGACGCCACCCCACTCGCCGCCTTTCAACATCTAGAATGGACCACTGCAATGCAGTAGACCCAAGGTCTCAAGGCCCCAGATTTGGGAGGGGCCGACTCCACCCCCTGTGAGAAGTGTGGACATCTGAGTTGCCAAAGCCGCCAGCAGGTATGAGGGACAGCGCCCTGACCCCCCCCGGGATGAGGTAGGTGTCGTCCTCTGGGTGCTCCAGTTTTCTACCACAGTCCAAAGATGTGCAGGTTAAGTGGATTGGTCATGATAAATTGCCCCTCAGGGTGGAGTTACAGGAATAAGGCAGGGAATTGGACCTAGTGGCTAGTCGGGTGGCCTTTCGCAGGGTTGGTGCAGACTCGATGGGTCGAATGGCCTCCTTCTGCACTGTAGGGATTCTATGATTCTACGATTGTGGTGCAGAGATACGGCCCCAACTTGCTACATCAGGTTTGGCTGCACCATTTGCAGCTTGACTGGCAATGTATCCTCAAGGTGGAAGTGGGCGGCTTATATGAGGTGGTGCAGAAATTCCCTGACGTTTTCGGGTCCAGCCTTAGAAAAATTAAGGGTGCCATGGGGAAAATCCAAGTGCATCCATAGGTCTGGCTTTGTTTTTCTCGTGCTCAGCCTGATCTCTAGGCGATCATTAGTAAGATCGGCGCAACGATTGGAGAGCCACGGTATCATTCGGTCAGTTCATTTCGCCGACTGGGCAACGCCGGTGGTTCCAGTGATGAAACCAGATGTAAAATCATGAATCAGTGCCACAGCGGTTTTCAGCGTATGTCATCCGTCTGCATAATGCAAAGTGCGTCTTCAATGCAAAGGAGGTGGTATATTTAGGGTACCAGGATGGCCTACACCCAGTTGCCGGCAATGTACAGGCAATCAAGATGGCCCCTGCACTACGTGATGCTATGGAACTTCACTCTTTCTTGCCTGATAAATTATTATGACCATTTTATACCGAATTTGGCGGCAATTCTGGCCCCCACCTTCACTTTCTTCTGCAGAAATGCCAATCCTGGGTTTGGGGCGATGAACAGGAGGCTGCGTTCTATTTGATGAAGCGGGCATTGGTTTTGTCCAGAGTACTGACTCATTTGGCGCAGCTAAGTCCCTGTATCTGACATGTGATGCATCGCCGTACGGCATTGGTGCCATCCATTACCACCGCATAGCTTTTGCCTCCAGGATACTGATGGCAGCGGAGCATAACTATGGCCATAGAGAGAAAGAGGGTGCGGCAGTCGTGTTCGAAGTCAAATGTTTTCATCAATTTGTTTATGGCCACCATTTTTCATATTTCCGCATCATCATCCACTGCTTGGCCTATTTCACAAAGATAATAAAGTACTGCCGATTGTGTCAGCCCGGTTCCAGAGGTGGGCTCTATTTTTGGTTGCATACCAGTGCCAGTATTCTTTTTGACATCGCCTGGGCACGTCGACAGCGAATGCCGACGCATTTGTCGTCTCCCCTTGCCAGTGGTGCCCGTGGATCCGTCCATGGCCGACAAAATCGTTGTATCTTAAGCTTCATGGACACTCTGTCCGTGACAGCTGTTCGCATCCGGGAACGGATGCAGTATGAGCCGGTGCTAGCTAAGGTTCAACATTCGGTTTTGTCCAGTGGACCACGACGACAGCTTCTGTGGAGTTAATGGCTTTTTCTATGTGTCATGTGAGAGTACCTTTAAGAAATGGGTGTTTAAGAAATGTACCTTTAAGAAATGTGTGTTTATCAATGATGTCAGAGTGTGGGTGGAGCTGGGCTGTCTGTCAGCTTTATACTTTCCTTTTAGGCCATTTGCTGTTTTAGTTTCGTTTTCAGAGCTGGATAGCTGCAGTCACAGCCAGAAGGTGTATGAGTCTCTCGCTCTGTTATCTAAAAACTGTAAATCAATCCTTTGGTGATTTAAAACTAATAACTGCTCTCAGTAGTGACTTTAACCTGATGTGCTTCCGTTTAAAGGTTTTTTTAAAAAGTCATATGGATGTTAAAAGGACAGCTCAAGGATTACTTAGTGTTGTATTCTTTGGGGGTTGTATTTGAATCAATGATTGCTAAGATGTTCACTGTATGTTTTAAAAAGGTTAACTTGAGTTCATAGAATATACATTGTTTTGCTTTAAAAAATACTTTTCCATTTCTGCCGTACCACATCTGTAGATTGGGCCATGTGCTCCCCATACCACAATCTATTAAAAGTTGTGGGTCAGGTGAACTCCATGAAACACTTTGGGGTTCTCTGAACCCTGGCCCATAGCAAATGAAAATGGCAGGGCTGACCGTTTAGGACCGTGCCCTCCTGTGAGGCACAAGGCTCGTCGTCCCTGCGAAAGGCCAACCATTAGTTCTGAAAGACCTTCATGCTGCACATCCGGGTGCCTTCAAAATGAAAATGCTCGCCAGGAGTCACGTCTGTTGGCCAGGCATTGATACAGACATTAAGCTGATGGCCCAGCGCTGGCCTGTGTGTCAAGCCCATTGGATGTTTATGGCAGCGATGCCTCTGCACCCATGGGAATGGCTTAGACGTCCTGGGCCCGAGTTCACGATGGATACCAGGCTGGCAAACTTTCTCTTCTCATAGAGGCCTACTCCTCATCCTGTAACGGGTGTAGCCCTGGCAGAAATGTAGATAGGTCTGGACTCTGTAGGGTTTATTGTTTCCCGACATCGGCGCAAAGGTGCACCGCACACAAGATTTCCAAGGGCGTTGACCAAAAGAGTGCTGTCTTCTCCGATTCTTCGCACCTGACAAGGCAGTCAATGGCCGTAACTTTGGTGAAGGTTCTCGTTGATGTCCAGGGGTCGTTGTTCGTCAAACCGGTCCCGTTTCCTACCAGGTGTGGGTTCGAGGTCTGCTCATGAAGAGTCACCTACATCACCTTCGTGCCCGGTAGTCTTCCGCTCCGGAGGCCCCTCAGGGGAACTCTACCCCAGACCGGCCCGCAGCTCGGAAGGTTTCCTCGGGGGAACTCCACCCCGGTCCTATTGTTTATTCTGGTTCCACAGTCTGCGCACCCGCCAACGTAATCATCTTCTCGTTATAGCAAAATGCTTGATGTCTGGTTGTCTGATTCTGATATAATAAGAATATTCTTTAATAGTGTTATGGAGACACAGAATCTGGGGTCTCTGACTCAGATGTCATCGTTTGGCCACCTTTGGAGATTTTTCCGCCCAGGTGGTCCAGGAGCAAGCGATGCTCTCAGTCTCCTTATGCTCCTGCTGATCCGATCCCACCTCATGGAAATAATGTACTGAGGCCATACTGCCTGTATCACCCGCCGCCTGTCAGGGCTGCGCCGTTTTTTTTCTGTTCCTTCCTCATCGTCAGTGTTTTAACTTCTTCTTCTTCATCTGCTCCTCATCTTCATCGTCATCTTCATTCCCTATGGGACTTTTGGGGAGAAGGAACGCAGGGGCTGGCTTGATTGTTTTCCCCATGTGGCTTGAGGACTATGAGCCCCCCCACCAGCTACTGGGCTGTAACCATGTGTATATAAGGTCAGCCAAATAGGAACCGACTGACAGAGGGAGAGGACACGATGAGGTTCAACCAGGCCCCTTTGTAAAGAGTACGGATTATAAATAAATGCCTTCTTTGTGTTACTCGTATGACTCCCAACGCCTTTACTAAACTCCCAATGCCATCCATCTTCCAATATCTGATCCCGTCCTGAAGTTGCTTCCGCTCAAGCTATCCAATTTCCCCTTGAACTCCGAGCTCCCCCATTCCCTATGCCTGACCACCTGCTGTGGCTACACGCTCAAGCCTGCCCACTCAATAGTCAGCTGACCTTTTAATATGTCCAGTTGAGGATGGAAAATAAATATTAAAAAAAATTAAGTTCTGCAACCTTGGGATGGGGCCTTCCAGATATCTGGCTGCTAAATCTGAAACCCCCCAGCAACCCCACCACAATTAATTCAAATTGGTCTTCAAGTGAGTGTGTAAAATCTCCTCGCATTTTCTGTCAATAGTTTTGGCTCAGACAGATTCAATGTTAAGCTGTTTCCATTACAGAACCCTTGCCAAATAGCTTGGCTGAGAGAAGGGAATAAAACTTTTGCTTATATTACACGCAGGCTGCAGAAATGTCGATGCAGTCTTAGTTCTCAGCAGGGGTTGAAACACACCACATATTGATGCACAGGAATTGCTTCATTTCAACATGAACAGCAGTTTACAAAACTAAGTCAAGAGATGAATGGAATGGTTTGCCTGTTATTATCTTGTTGCTGTCTGATTCCAGTAAGAGATCTGGCTGGGGGCAAAGTACTTTTATTTACATATCAAGCAATATCCATGATTACAAAACATCAGGACAGAGTTACTGCTCCTCTCATAGGTTCTTCTCAATCCTCTTACTCTCTGAGTGTGACATCATTGTGACACAGCTTCTTACGCACATGCTCAGTAGCTATTATTAGAGTAATGCTGGAGTTAACCCTTTGCTCTACATGTTCTCCCCAGTCGTTATCTCTACATTATTAAATACGCATCCTCCTACAATGCTCCCCAAAGTCTCCTTGGTGATTTCACCAATCTCTCTGATTGCGTACGGAGTTCTTTTTAAGGTTGGTGAGGATCTGTTCACTCCGAACTCATTCCCCAAGAGTTGTCACTTCTTGTTTCCCTCATTAGCCGTTCTGCAAATGTGACCTTCTCCTGAGGATCAGTGTAAGCATCCGATCCAGCTAATGGTTTCCTGTTCATTGAAAACAAGGCATTCCTGTTTCTTCAGATTGGACCTGTTTCTGTCTGGGCCAGATACATTCTTGGTTGTTGCAGCTTCTCCATGACGGTATCTTCTTTCTGCTGGTCTCTAATCCACATCTTTAATCCCCTTTGGGAGTGGGAAGGTCGTGAGTCCAGCGCCATTGGTTGAAAGTGTTGGCTTGATCTGCTCTATAATTTTGTTTGCATGAGCACGGCCTTCTATCATGACATTTGCTATCAACGTAAGGGGAAGACGAAGAAGTTGGGTTCTTAGTCAATCAAAAGCTTGCATGGGGCAAAACTATTCTGCAATTATGTGGTGTGATTGCTGAGAGGACTAACTCAAAGTCTTCATTTTTATCTGAATAGGCCTTTAATGAGATAAACTCTTCGCTCAGCCTCTCCATGGGCTTGAGGGTACGTTAGTGAATTTGTGATGTGGAAAAATCCATATGATACTGTAAAACATTGGAAACACTTGTTAGTAAATTTGAGACTATTGTCATACACAACAATATCCAGAATGCCGTGTGTGCAAAACATCATCTTACATGCACGTTCTCTCCATGTCTGCGTGAGTTTCCTCCGGGTGCTCCGGTTTCCTCCCACAAGTCCCGAAAGACATGCTGTTAGGTGAATTGGACATTCTGAATTCTCCCTCAGTGTACCCGAACAGGCGTCAGAATGTGGCGACTAGGGGCTTTTCACAGTAACTTCATTGCAGTGTTAATGTGAGCCTACTTGTGACAACAATGATTATTATTATTATTATTATTAAGAGGCAACAACAGCTTCAGAGGTGAGGTCATGTAGTTTTTGTACCTTTTCCAGTGACAATAATAGTCTACTAACAAGAGAAATACTTTCCCTGTGAATTCAAGCAAGTCCTAACCAAGACCTTCCCAAGGCCTGGAAGACAAGGAGGAGGGAAGAAATGGCTTTTCCTGCTCCTGTCTGTGAATGGCACAGGTGCTGCAATTGGAGGCCATGAGATAGACCATGAGATGTTTGGCTGCCATGCGGACTGTTGTTCTCCTCTGGCCTAACAACCTGTACTCACTGTCCTACATTGGCCACTTGCTCCTGTTTAAAAAATGCTTCATTTTAAAACTCTCACCCCTGTTTTCAAATCCCAACATGGCCTTGTTCCTCCCTACCTCTGTAATCTCTCCAACCCCACATCTGTCCTCTAATTCTGGAACCTAAACCATTCCTCTTTTGAATTGCTCCACTATTGATTGCCAAGCTTCAACTGCCTGTGCCCTCAGGTCTGAAACTCCGCCATTAAACCTCTCCACCATGATGGGAGGTTTTATTTGGGATGTTGCTAATAATAATAATAATATAATAATAACCTTTTCTTGTCACAAGTATGAAGTTACTGTGAAAAGCCCCTAGTCACCACATTCCGGCGCCTGTTCGGGTAAGCTGGTACGGGAACTGAACCCACGCTGCTGGCCTTGTTCTGGATCACAAACCAGCTATCTAACCAATCTAAGATGGAGAACTGAAGCCCACGCAAATATTCATTGCTGACGTTACTACAGATCACGTGCTTCACCAGCAGGGATATATTCGCTGATACATAACACCCCTCCCCCTTTACTTCTTTAGTACAACAACAATAACTTAACGCTTATACACCAGAAGCTTTAATGCATTATCTCTACAACTATATATACAACTTAATCAGACTAGTCTCTCAGCTGGACATCTATTCCTTTTGGGTTGTATTTGACGTTTGGGCCTGTTTACTCGCGACCTGGTAAGTGTCCACTGTTCTTTCAGTAGGTGGTACTTTCTGAGAAGTTACTCCAGTGTCCATCTCTATAGGTATTAGAGGCCCTCAGAAGCAGAGGGTGCGATTCAGCAACACCTTTGCGACTGGCGCGGATCCGGGTGCAATGAGTGAATCGCCGCAAGCCCCAAATCGGGCTCCGTGTCGGGCGCAAAACCTCGTGTCAGGCACCCGACTCACTCCGCATGGTGCGATATGCATCATGCTCTTGCTGTGCGAAATCCAGATCTGAATATATAAATGAGCTAAATATCCAATCGTTAGATTCGCCCAGGGCTCAGGACCCACCGGCCGTGCCTGGGAGACCTCGCCAGGGCGACGTTTATTACTAGTCCACACAAACGTAGGCCAGTCGTAACGGCACCTGGGAGGTTTCCCAGCCATTGGAGAGCCCAAGGTTGTTGGGGATAGGGAAGGCTGGCACCTTGGCACTCCCCCTGGCAGCCAGGCATCTTGGCAGCAGACTTTAACTTGCGTGTGCTGAATCATGCCCAGAACCTGCACTTGCCTCTGTGCTCTGCTCTAAAGTTTCAGTGTCTGAATTTTCCACAGGCAATACTTCTTGAGAAGTTTCAACAATTTCATTTTGTGAAGTTCGCAGTTGGTCAGTATGCCATCGCCAAACTCTTTTATCATCTGTCTGTATGGTGTATGATATTGGATCTGTCTTTACTAAGATCACAGCATTTCTCGCTGGTGGTGTAGCTTCTTGCTAGCTCTCGCTCTCATTGATTGAATACTCGCTTTGTAGAGTTTTGTTCTTTCCGAGCAATCTGTGCTTGTTGTTATCATTTGACAATCTGTATACAATCAGTGTTTCTTAGTTTTGCACAGGACAGACATTGCCCACTTTCTCTCTGATTTGACCTTCGAATCGTGGCCACCAAAAATAACTGTGCCAGTTTCTTCATCCTCACCACACCAGGATGCCCCTCATGTATTTGGTTAAGGACTTTACTGTGCAGCATGTAGGAATAATCGCTCTGATTGCCCCAAATAAAACTCCATTCTTAACTGTCAACTCAGCTCTTTGTGTGATGTTGGGCTTGAGGTCTGGATTTTTCCACTGAATGTCTGACAGCATTCCTTTTTGGACCATGTCCAGCACCTTCCCATCATTGGGTCGGTTTTTGTATATTTCTGGACTTGAGATGAAGACAGGGGAACATTATCCATGAGTGAGAAATACAGGATGTTGACAAAATGTTCCTCTGAGTCACGTTTGATGAGTAAAACATCAGCATTTGCATGTTTCTCTGACTTGTGATACTGGATATCATGGGCTGGATTCTCCATTTGGGAGACCAGGAATACTGGCGCAAAACGACCACTGATTCCCTGCTCCGATGGGGGCTAGCAGGGAGCCAGCGTAGCTGCCAATACGGCCCAGAGCATTGCTGGTCTGTGGCCGCGCATGCGCATGGCGGTGGCCTGCAGTGGCCGCGGCGCGCTTCATGGCGGACTCAGCCCACGAACCCGGACTGCCAAAATAGTACCCCACTTCAGCCGCTTGCGCGCCCCGGACCACCCCCCACCCCCACAGTGCCCCCAACCCGATTAAAGCCCCCTCTGCCCGCGGATCGGCACTCCCCTGACTGTGGAGGTGCCAGACTGAGTCCGCAGCCGCTACGCTGAGTTCACAACGGGTCCATGAGAGTCCCACGCAGTCGGGGACCCGGCCGGTCGAGGACGGAGCATCCCGGGGCGGGCCTCAGGCAATGGCTTGAGGCCGTGGATAAGGCGTGCAGGAGTACGCCGCTTTTCAGGGGGCTGAGCATCGTGAATGAGGCGCATTCGCCAATTTGGGCATCACCGGAGATTCTCCATCCCCTTGCCGAATGCGTTTTCGGCGTCGGGGATCGGAGAATCCAACCCCATATGTGTGAGCTGACAATCTCAAAGACCATCTTTGTAACCTACTGGCTGCTGAAGAAGGAATATGTTTATATGGTCCAAAGGTTGTCATCAAGGGTTGATGATCCATCAAAAGAATGAAATGAAGTCCATAAAATGTTTTAAAAAAAAATTTTTATTGGCATTTTCCACATTTACAACCAGTTATATACATTTTGCTTTAACCGTGTTAATTTACTTTATCGTACAGAAAGGTTTATCCTGTCCTTCCTTTAATTAACTTTATATACATTTTGCCGCCCTCTGGCTTGGCCTATGGACCGTCCACACACAACCTCCCGCCCACTCCTTCCCCCCTCCCCATCCCTTGCGTCCTTCCCCTATCCCACCCCCCTCCCTTTTCAGACCCCCTCCCGTCGATTGTGTTTGCTTTCTGCTTGGGGAGGGGGGGGGGGGGGGGGGGTTGCCCCCCCTGCCCCCCTCTCCCACCTCTTCGCCTTTTTTGTGACTTTCCAGCCTTTCCTCTTCCTATTCCTCACCCCCCCCCCCCTTCCCTCCCTCTCCCCGGGTTGCGCACTCTTTTGGTTACCCATGTTTCTTGGTTTCTTCCTTGTCTTCCCTCTTTTAATTCCTCTCTTTCCCATTTTCCTATCTTACTCCTCGTTGCTAGCCTTGAACAGGTTTTGGATCAGGCCGACAAACTGCTCCATTTATCTAGAAGCCTTCCTCCAACCCTCGGATTGTAAACTTAATCTTCTCCAGGGGGAGAAGTTCAGAAAGGTCAACAAGCCAGTCTGCAGCCTTGGGTGGTACTGTTGATCGCTAGCTGAGCAGGATTCTTTGGCGTGCAATTAGGGAAGCAAAAGCAAGGGCTTTGGCCCTCTTTCCCACATATAGTTCTGCCTGCTCCGATAACCTGAAGATTGCCACAATTGGGCAAGGCTTCACTCTCACCCCAACAATCTTGGACATTGCCTCGGAGAAGGGTGTCCAGAACCCAGCAAGTTTGGGGCAGGCCCAAAACATGTTGGTGTGGTTGGCCGGGCCCCTCTGGCAATGTTCACATTTGTCCTCCACCTCCGGGAAGAACCTGCTCATTTGTGTTCTGGTCAGGTGCGCTCTGTGCAATAGGCGGAGGAGGTGGAGTTAGCCCTGTCCAGTGCTTTGCTCCAGATTCCCCACCCCACCTCTGTCCCCAGTTCGTCCTCCCATTTTTGTCTGGTCTCATCCAGTGGTGTCCGGGCTCTGTCCAGTAACTATCTGTATATTTTCGCACATAGTCCCCCTTCTTTGTTGCTTGTGCCTATCAGGTCCTCTAATAGTGTGATTAGATGTCTATAAAGTTAATGTAGAACCTTCTTACCTCAGAAATGATGCTCAAAGCTTCTTTTCTTAGCTGAATGTAATTAATTTCTGTGCTATGAAGACTTTGTGAAGCAAATGCTATCGGCCGTTCCTCTCCTGAAGGCATTATGTGCAAGACAACTGCACCAATCCCATAGGGTGACACTCGCAAGCATATTGTAACTTCAGGGGCGGCTTGTGGCGCAGTGGTTAGCACTGGAACTCCGGCACTGAGGACCCGGGCACGAATCCTGGCCCTGGGTCACTGTCCGTGTGGAGTTTGCACATTCTCCCCATGTCTGCATGGGTTTCACCCCCAGAACCCAAAGATGTGCAGGTTAGGTAGATTGGCCATGCTAAATTGCCCCGTAATTTGAAAAAAAGTAATTGGACACTCCAACTTTATAAAATAAAAATTGTAACTTCATCTTTGAGTGCAGTGAACCAACAGCAATGACTTCTGTAAGACATCTTTTACCACATTGTATTCGCTGTCGCATTCTTCTGACCAGTGCCATACCTGTTTTGCACATACTGAAGCATGTAAAGGCTTCAATTGTGTTGCTAAATTCAGCTCAAATTTGACGTAATAATTGATCAATCCTAAAAGTTATATGAATTGTGTCACACCACCACCCGCAAGTTCCCCGCCAAGCCACACACACACCATTCTAACTTGGAACAATAACAGAAATATTTGCATCTATGTAGTACCTTTCGCAATTTCAGGGCATCCCGAAGTGTTTTAAAACAATGTACGTTTGAAGTGTACTCACTGTTTCAATGTAGGAAGTGTGGCAGCCAATTATTATAGGCATAGCAAGATCGCACAAACACTAATGACGTGAATGAAAAAGGTCATCTTTCTTCAATAATGTTGGTTGAGGGATCAATATTGGGCAGAACATTGGGGATCACTCCACTTCTCTTTAAATTGTGCTGTGGGATCTTTTTTTTAAAAGTATTTTATTGAGGAATTTATATAGTGACACATCAAACACAACCACAAAGTAAAACAAGCCAACAAAGCTGCAAATAACCAAATCAACAAAATACCTACCACCTCACCATCCCGCCTTCCACTCCCCAGCTCCCCTTCCTCCCCATTTTATCCCCCACCCCCTGCTATCTTTGCTGTTCTCAAAGAAGTCAATGAATGGCTGCCATCTCCAGGCAAACCCCTCCACAGATCCTCTCCAGGCGAACTGTATCTATTCCAGCCTGAGAAACTCTGCCAGGTCACTCACCCACACCCCCGGTTTGGGGGGCCCCGAGTCCCTCCATTCTAACAAGGTTCGTCTCCGGGCTACCAGGAAGGCAAAGGCCAAAACATCGGCCTCTCTCGCCCCCTGGATTTCCGGGTCTTCTGACACTCAAAGATCGCCACTTCTGGACTCAGGATGACCTTCACCTTCAGGACCTCTGACATAACATCGGCAAACCCCTGCCAGAATCCCCCAAGCTTTGGACAAGCCCAAAAGCTGTGCACATGATCCGGGGGCCCCTCGCACAATGCCCACATCTACCTTCCACCCCTTCAAACACCTGCTCATCCTGGCCACCATCATGTGTGTCCTGTGGACCACCTTAAGCTGAATCAGGCTAAGCCGAGCGCACAATGAGGATGCATTGAGCCTCCTCAAAGCCTCCTCCCACATCCCAGCCTCCACCTCCCTCCCCAAATCTTCCTCCCAATTACACTTCACTACCCCTATCGGGGCTCCCACCCAATTCATCAACTCCTTGTAAATTTCTGACACTTTACCCTCCCTTACCCCTCTTCTTGACACCACTTTGTCTTGTAGCCCCTGGGGCAGCAGGTGAGGAAAGGACGGTACCTGCTTCCGGGAAAATCCCTCACCGGAATCCATTCCTGGCGGGCAACTCAATTTATGTATTGACACATCAAACACAACCACGAAACAAAACAAGCCAACAATCCTCAATCCAACCCCTCCAAAGAACACCTCATTCCTTCCACCCCAGCTGGGGGTTCCGACTCATACTGCCCCTTATAAAAATCACCAAACACCCCATTCACCCCACCGGGTCCAAGACCACATTCCATCCCCTATCCTTCACCTTTTCAATCTCCCCCGCTGACTCCTGCTTCCTCAATTGATGTGCCAACATCCTACTCGCCTTTTACCCATATTCATAGACTGCCCCTTTAGCTCTTCTCAACTGTCCTACTGCCTTATCTGTGGATATCAGGCCAAATTCCATCTGTAGTTTCTGCTGCTCCCTCACAAACCCCACCTCCGGGGCCTCCGAATACCTCCTATCCACCTTACAAATTTCATCACTAACCTCGCCATCTCCGCCCGCTCCGCTTTATCCCTGTGCGCCCATATTGAAATAAACTCCCCTCTTACTACTGCCTTCAGTGCTTCCCACAGCGTGGCGGCTGAAACCTCACCATGTCATTCAGCTCCACATATCCCCGAATAGCAGTCGGCACCTGCTCACAGACCGCCTCCTCTGCCAACAGCCCCACATCCAACCTCCACTGCGGGCGCTGGCCGCCCCCTCGATTCACCTGCAAATCCACCCAATGCGGCGCATGGTCTGAAACCACAATTGTCAAGTACTCTGAACCGACCACCCCCTCAAACAATGTCCTGTCCAACACAAAATAATCGATCTGGGAATACGTGAGAGGGCTGAATGGGCCCTATGCACATGGGAGAAAAACAAAAATTCCTTTGCCCACCACAGATCCATGTGCTCCATAAATCCCCTCAGTGCCCTTGCCACCGCCGATATTCTCCCCAAACTTGGGCTAGACCGGTCCAATTTCTGCTCCAGAACTGTGAAAATCCCCCCTCCCATTATCAACCGATGTGAGCCCAGGTCCAGTATCTTTCCAACACCCGCTTCATAAACTCTACATCATCCCAGTTCGGGGCATAAATATTCGGCAACACTACTGGCATCCCCTCCAATTTCCCACTCACCATAACGAAACTCCCTCCAGAATCTGCCACTATGCTCCCAACTTCAAACGCTACCTGTTTATTTTTCAAGACCATTACCCCCCTCATCTTCAAATGCAATCCTGAGTGAAATACCCTCCTGAGCCAGCCTCCAGCCCCTGTCCCGCACCCACTCAGGCCCACCCTCAGATATCCACCATCATCAACACTCCTCATACCACATTTCAAAAGCCCTCCCCTGTCAGCAGTACCCTCCCTTCCCCCCACCCACCCCCCCCCACAAAACAATCCCAACAATCCCATCAACAATCTAACCACCTGCTCACCCCCCACTGCGCTTCTGTGTACTAGCCCACCCAGCTAGTCTGGCATCCCCCACCCATGGCACCTAGCATCCTAACCTCCACTGATTACCCCCTCCCCCCCCGCTCAAACACTATCCCGGTGCAAACAACAATACCAACATTCAAAGACTAGAAACAAACAAAAAAACAACCACTCATCCCCAACAGATGAACACAGGACAATGGCCCCCTAAGAAAAAAAAACACCTCCTCCAAATTCAATGTCCTCCTTCTCCTGCCAGTCCATTGCCCCTCATAAACTCCATCGCTTCATCCTGCGTCAAAAAGTAAAATTCTCAGCCATTGCAGGTCACCCAGAGGTGAGCTGGGCACAGCATTCCAAATTTCACCCCCTTCTTAAAAAGGGCGGCTTTCACTTTATTAAAACCCGCTCTCCTCTTGGCCAGCTCTGCGCTCAGGTCCTGGTACACCTGAGATTCACTGCCCTCCCAGGTATATCGCCTCGTCTTCCTGGCCCAACCCAGAATCCACTCCTTGTCCAGAAACCGATGCAACCGCATGACCATCGCTCTCGGCAGCTCGTTACCCTGCGGTTCCTCATCAGCGCCCTGTGGGACCGGTACACCACCAAGGGCCGTTTGAAGACCCCCTCTTCCAGCAACTTCTCAAACATCCTGGCCACGTACAAGTCCGGATCCACTTCCTCACTGCCCTCCGCAGCCCCACTATCCTCAGGTTCTTTCACCGGGACCGGTTCTCCAGATCCTCCACCTTCTCCTGAAGCCGCTTCAGGATATCACGCATCACCCCATCTCGGCTGCCATCGAAGTAAGCTGCTCTTCATGTTCCCCCACCGTCTCCTCCACCTTCTGGATCATCTGGCTCTGAGACTGTAACCTCATCTCCACGCCTTAATCGGATCCAGCGTCCTTGCCAGGTCCTCCAGACCCTCCTTCCTCTGATCAGTGAACTTCTCGTTCAAGAAGGGGGGTGGGGGCCTGTGGAGGCCTACTGTGGGAAAATTGGTTGCCATGTATCCTACAATAAAACAGCGACTTTAAGTACATCATTGGCTGTAAATTGTGTCCTGAGGTCATGTCACACTGCTTGTAGAAGGCCTTATCCAACCCACAGATGAGGTAGATCAAATAAATTTCTAGGATTTTTCTGATGAACAGTTTACGAGGACGCTGTGCCTCAGGCTCATTACAGTGCTACAGGGGACTTATGTCTGTCTGCAATGCACAACAACATCCAGCAGATCACCAAAGCCTGATTTTCCATGGCTAAACTACAAATTACCTGCTATGCTCTAAAATCCCCCAGGGGCTGCTCCTTCTAGTGCTGCTGTTGCTCTTCTCCCTCTATCCAAGCAGCAATCGGATTGGCACGTAACATAAGTTCTGACTGATGAGGGTGAATAAGGCAAATCAAAAGTCAAAAAGCAAATAATCTCCACATTCAAATATCCCTCAAGAATGCCAAATCACAACAGCGTTCTTATTTTGCTCGGTTAAAGGTGCTGTGAATAGAGTACAATGTTTTTGTTAATCAGAGTGCGAGCATCAGAGAGCCTCTTTGGGTATTGCTCTCAGTGACCCCCTGTAATCAATTCGAACAAGCAGTGAGTTCAGCAAAGGGTGGCCCTTCTGCTATTTAATGTTAAACCTGCGCTGGCATCATCGGACCTCGGTTTAAAGAAAAACTTGCGCTTATATAGCCCTTTTTCGCGACCGCATCTCAAAGCACTTTGCAGCTATTTAAATATTTTCAAAGCATAGTTACTGATGTAATCGCGAAAATGCATCAGCATCAGACAGCAATGTAATCGTGACCAAATGATCTGTCCTTTTGTGATCTCGATTGAGAGATAAATATTAAATGGTCTGGACACCGGGGATAACTTCCCTGCTTGAAAGTGCCATAGGATCTTTTATGTCCACTGGAGAAGGCAGACGAAGCAGGAACATCTGATCTGAAAGACAGCCCCTCAAACCTTGCAGCACTCTCCCAGCACTGCACTGAAATGTCAGCCTTGATTTTTGCGGCCAAGGTCTGGAGTGAGATTTGAAGGCATGACCTTTTGAATCAGAGGCAAGATACTAGCAATTGTGCCATAGCTGGCACTTGCAAATGTTTATAGGCCACCTAAAAAGGTGCATGATTCAGAAGGCCATGGAGGGCGGCATGTGGTGCAGTGGATAGCATTGGGACTGTGGCGCTGAGGACCTGGGTTCGAATCCCAGCCCTGGGTCACTGTGTGGAGTTTGCACATTCTCCCCATGTCTGCGTGGGTTTCATCCCCACAACCCAAAGATGTGCAGGTTAGGTGGATTGGCCATGCTAAATTGCCCCTTAATTGAAAAAAAAATAATTGGGTACTCTAAATTTGTAAAAATAAAAAAAAAAGAAGGCCATGGGCTTGAATTGAGTGGCAACAAGGCAGCAAGTACTCCCGTGCTGTTTTAATTATGTGTCTGCTTTGTTTCCACTGGGAATAAGTTGTATTTAGAAGTAATTTGTTCAACAGTAAATGGATTGTTCGTGCACTTTCAATACATTTTTCAACTCCTCAAAAGCCACTTTAACAGTTTCCAACCTCCGCCACTTAGTAATTTTGGGGCAGGGAGGTGCTGTGAGATACTTACCAAATGAATTCTGGGGTTTGGTTGTCTAGGCAACTCTGTAAAAGTTAATTGGTTCTTGCAGCGATAACGTTGCAATGTTCTTTTAAATTGTTGCAGCTGGCAAATGTTGTTTTTATTTCTTTTTGACTCTTTCTACTCTCTCTTTATCTAGTAAGTATATTCGAGCAGCTTGTGGCCCTCATTCAGCATTATACTCAATTAGATTAACCTGGCGTTTACATTCTGGAAACCAAATATGTGGAAAAATATGAAAAGCTTGTTTACGTATTGATTGCCCACAGCCACTGATCTCAAAAATGTGGAGTACAGGACAAATTAGGCAGAACTATTATTTTTAAGTCATTTAGGTCAAATAGAAATTGTCTGCAGAGGCAGTACTGGCCTACAGACTAGGGCAACCAAGTCTGGCACGTCAAAGCACTGGGAAAGGACCACAAATGGTGTATTCATAAAGCCTTCCAAATCCTAGAAAGGTGCCCAACACCAAACCCCTCTCCCAAGCCAACTTTCCTATTAGTGAGGCGTTCATCACTGAAAACCAGCTCCAGTGATTGGGGCACATTATTCGTATGCTTGACAGTGCAGACTCCTGAAACATTTGCTCTGCTTGGAATTCAATCACAGCAGGAGACTCCCAAGACGCCTTGAGGATGTCTTCAAAGCTTCCCTGGAGAGGACAAACCTCCCTGTCGACTCATGGGACACCCTGCTTTGTGACCGACCAAATGGGGAAGGCTCATGTGGGAAGGCACCAAACACATCGAGAAGCTTTGTTGGAAAACATGCATCGGAGGACTGTACAAGCCTCCAAATAACCCATCCACTCAACTCTGCCCCACATGTGGCGCAGTCTGCAGATCTCACATTGGACTTATCCGCCATTTCAGTACCCATCGAACCAGAATGGAAGAAAATCATCTTTGATCCCGAGGTGCAGAGAAGACTGGCGTAGAAATTATTGAGCTTGAAAATGGGCACCAATGAGATAGGGCCTGTAATGCACGTGTTGGTTAATGTTGAGTAAGTACAAGATATTCACACTACTTGCTCATTGTCATCACTCAGGCATCGAGCAAACCCACTGGCTATGTGCCTGCTTGGGAAAGACATTTATCAGGCATACTCCGACACAACTTAAAGGCATTCGGCACCTCCTAAAGGCCAGGTGCTGTCGGGCTGCAGCTAGCATAAATACATAATTTAAATAATCTTTATTATTGTCACATGTATGCTTACATTAACACCGCAATGAAGTTATTGTGAAAATCTCCTAGTCGTCACACTCCGGTGCCTGTTCGGGTACACAGAGGGAGAATTCAGAATATGCAATTCATCAAACAAGCACGTCTTTCGGGACATATGGGAGGAAACCGGAGCACCCAGAGGAAACCCACGAGAACACAGGGAGAACATGCAGACTCCGCACAGACAGTGACTCAAACGGGAATCGAACCCAGGACCCTGGCGCTGTGAAGCAACAATGCTAACCACTGTGCTACCACATGGAGATGGTTTGATACACAGTAACATGGGTTGGGCAGTAGATGGGCAGCACGGTAGCATAGTGGTTAACACTATGGCTTCATAGCGCCAGGGTGCATCACAAAATTCAGATGAGCTTATTTATGATGCTGAAGATGGGAACATATCTTTTCCAATGGAGGAAGAAAAGGCCAACCTCCCTGAAGATGTAATGACATTCAATTGCACCTTCGCAAGTACCAGCTGAGATATTGGGACCATGTGTACTTTAGAGAATAGGATGGAGGAGGGGCCTTCAACTGGTGAACTACCAGTTATCAGCATACATCAGCAGGGGCTGGGAGACAGATGCCTCAGGTATCAGCTTATCGGAAAATGAGATCGCACATTTGCTCTCGGTCGAGAACTCAGATGCTGACTTCGAAGGTCGATGGATATACATCAAAAAATGCTAAGTGCACTATGCGCAATGGTGCAGATCATGCAGAAGTCTAGTTTCAACTAGTGTCAAGGCATCACAGAGAGCATGGAGACTAAATTGATCGATCATCCAATATAGATAAAACAAACAGCTCCATCAACACATTTGTAGCATCCATGATTTTAAAAAATTCATTCATGGGATGTGGGCATCGCTGGCTGGGCCAGCATTTATTGCCCAAACCTAATTGCCATTGAGCTAAGTGGCATTTAAGAGTCAACCACATTGCTGTGCATCTGGAGTCATATGTTGGCCAAACCAGGGAAGGACGGCAGGTTTCCTTCTCTAAAGGACGTTAGTGAACCAGATGGGTTTTTACAACAATCGACAATGGTTTCATGGTCATCATTAAGACTTTTAATTCCAGATTTATATTGAATTCAAATTTCAACATCTGCCAGGATGGACTTCGAACCCGGGTCCCCAGAGCATTCCCCTGCGTTGACAGATTACTAGCCCAATGGCAATACCACTTACACATTGGAGTCTGTGCTGACAATATTGACAGCATCCATGGCAAATTACACGGAAGCACGGGAACACAGGTGGCTGCCATCTTGGCTCTGGAGACCAATATTGACAGCATCTTTGGAACCCCACATTTTATTCTCATATAGAAGTGTTCTCAGACCCACAGCTGCTCAACATCACCCACCAGAGCAATCCAAATGGTCCACAACCAAACATCTCACAACACTCCAGAGGTTAGAGAGATCTACACACAAGACAGGAATTCAGCATGTGCACAAAGGTGATGTCTAATTATTTCTATTATCCCATGGGCCAATTTAATTCATTTATTTATTTTTGTTAGAGATTTGGGACTGATTCTCTGTTTCTGCAGCTAAGTGCCGACTTGAACAGATGAAAAAATCGGTGCCGACTCCTTACTGATTCCGGGACTCTTGAGGGGCTAGCAGCGGCGCCAGGTGAAACTTCCGACTCCTTGCCGAAAACAGCCGGAGAATGGCCGGGCCATGGCACGTATGTGCACGGTTGACAACCTGCAGCGGTCGCGCCGTACAACATGGCACCAGCCGTGCGCAGACCCAACCTGCCATCCGCGACCCCACAACCCATCGACGGCCACCCCCTGGCCGCCCCCACCAGTCCCCCCAGCCCTTGCGGAAGCCCCCCGGCCAGTGGCATGGATCCCGGCCGAGTGTGGTGGTGGTGGACGTAGTTGGCAGCCAGCACGCCGGGTTCCCGACCACTGAGAGCACACGTGTCCTGCGCCGTCGGGAACTCAGCCCATCGCGTGCGGAGCATTGCAAGAAGGCCTGACAGTGATGCGCTAATGGCGTTGCAACGGCGTGCAGCGTGCAATGCAATGATGCCATTTCTGAGGGGGCGGAGCATGGCTGACCGGCGGCAGCACCGATTTGGGCATCGGAGTTGATACTCAGCCTGAGCGCCGATTACGATATCGGCGTCGGACAGTGGAGAATCCCGTCCTTGGAGTTGGTGTTCGTATTTGCATTGAAGCCTCATAAGGCTGGACTGAAGAAAATCAGACGGTGTTAGCTGGGATAGTGATAGAATCATAGAATCATAAAATTCCTACAGTACAGAAGGAGGCCATTCCACCCATCGAGTCTGCGCTGACCCTCTGAAAGAGCATCCTACCTCGGTCAACTCCCCCTCCCTATCCCCGTAACCTCATCTAACCTATCCATCTTTGGACACTAAGGGGAAATTTACCATGACCAGTCCACCTAGCCTGCTATTCTTTGGACTGTGGAAAAAAGCCAGAGCACCTGAAGAAAACCTGAAGACATGGAGAGAACATATAAACACCACTCAGACAAGGTCAGAATTAGACCCAGGTCCCTGGCGCTGTGAGGCAACAATACTAATGACTGTGTCACTGTGCCATCCAGCAGACGGTGGGAAGGAGAAAAGAAAACAAATAGTCAAGGAAGGGATGGAACAGTTGGGAATGGTCAGGAATTTTCACCTCAGATCAAAAGGGAAGGTGCTGTGGGTAGAAGTGACATTCAGAGGCCTAAGTGTTTCCATTGTAACAAAGTTGGACATATTAGTGCAGATTGTTGGAACTTTCCAAATGGAAAATCAGTTGCAGTGGTAGCAAAGGAAGTACCTGGAAAATGAATGGTTGTTAAAACTGTAACAGTGTTGCAAGTAAAATGTGCTCCTTTAGAATCAATGAGAAAGGGGATAGTTCTCAAAATAGTTCAGAGTGCTGGTGAATGAAATGAAGCTATTGGAGGTTTTCAATGTTTGTTGCAAAGGGAGAAGTATTTCCTTACTTGTCCAACAAAATAAGTAAACAAATTAAAATTTTGCGAGCTAAAGGAGCAGATCAATCATTGATGGTAGCCGATGATACAATTTATATTCCAGGAAGTTTTATGAAGGAAAAAGTATTAATCAGAGATATTCATAGAAGGGGCGAATCTGTCTCTTTGTGTAAAGTTAATTTAAGAAGGAACTTTGTAAATGGAATTGTTGTGGTGGGAATTATTCCGAAATTACCCATTGGAGGGATAGATTTAATCCTGGGTAATGATTGAACTTGTGGTGACAGTAATATAATGTATTGCAACAGGCAGTTCATCATGACGATCTTAACAAACTTTTGAAAACTACTGTGGATAGAAATTATACACTTATTGCATCTGACAAGCAATTGAAGGAAAATCAACTTTCATGTATGAAAGAGATGTTTGCGCATTAAAAAAGGATCAATTGAGAATCAGTCAGGAAAGAGGAACATTTAACTGAGGATGTGAACCATCTAAAGGATAAACATAAAAATCAAACTTAGCAAAGCTCAATCTCAATTAAGACATGGTGAACATCAAGCACCAGAAGTTGTTTTCAATTACTTTATGGGATGTGGGTGTCACTGGCTGGACCAGCATTCATTCCCCATTCCTAGTTGTACTAGAAAAGATGGCGGTGTGCTGCCTTCTTAAACAACTGCAAACCCTGAAGTGTAGGTACACCCACCATGCTGTTAGGGAGGGAGTTCCAGGATTCTGACCCAGCAACAATGAAGGAACAGTGATAAATTTCCAAGCCAGGATGGTGAGTGACTTTCAGGGGAGCTTCTAGGTGGATGGTTTCCCAGCTCTCTGCTGCTCCTGTCCTTTTGTGGTAGTCGTCGAGGGTTTGGAAGGTGCTGTCTCAGGAACCTTGGTGAGTCCCTGCAGTGCATTCTGTAGACGGTAAACAAAACTGCTACTGTGCGTCTGTGGTGGACGGATTGAATGTTTGTGGCAGGGATAGCAATCAAGTGGGCTGCTTTGTCCTGGATGGTTTCACGCTTCTTCAGTGTTGTTGTAGCTGTGCTCATCCAGGCTAGCGGAGAGTATTCCATCACACTCTTGACTTGTACCTTGTTGATAGTGATCAGGCTTTGGGCAATTAGGAGGTAAGTTTTAAAAAAATAAATTTTGAGTACCCAAGTATTCTTTTTTTTGCAATTAAGGGTCAATTTAGTGTGACCAATCCACCTACCCTGCACATCTTTGGGTTGTGGGGTTGAGACCCATGCAGACACGGAGAGAATGTGCAAACTCCACACGGAGAGTGACCCAGGGCTGGGATCGAACCCGGGTCCTCTGTGCCGTGAGGCAGTAGTGCTAACCACTGCACCAGCGTACCACCCCTATTAGGAGGTAAGTTACTCACCGCAGGATTTCTAGACTTTGGCCTGCCCTAGTAGCCACAGTATTAATATGGCTAATCCAGTTCAGTTTCTGGTCAATGGTAATGGCCAGGATGTCGATAATGAGGGATTCAGCGATGGTAATGCCATTGAATTCACAGGGGCCAATGGTTAGATCCACTCTTGTTGGAGATCGTCATTGCCTGGCACTTGTGTGGCATGAATGTTACTTACCACTTATTATGCCAACCCTGGATATTGTCCAGTATCATGAAAAATGCTTGAACAAGAAAAGGAGGTTCTGGTAAATCAGAATAATTGGGTGAAAGCGGAATTTAAAAAACAAACTAATGAACTGTTAGAGCATTGTCGTGAAAAGAACAATGAGATTGTAGAACTTGAAAGTGAAATGGAGGAAATGAAGAAGAAGATGAATGGTATGAAATATCACAATTTGAAAGTTGTTCCTATGAATAAAAACTCATTGTTGAAGAGTGATCCAGCTGAGGAAAGAATTGATCCAAGTAATGTTAGTGTTGTATCAAAGTCGGTAATGGGCAATAAGGAAACAACTGAAGTGCCTGCTAAATTGGAAATTGTGAATCGTCAACCAGAAGCACTGAAACTGCAAAGTGATCTACTAAGAACGAGGCTGTGACTGTTCAGAAACTGTGCCAAAAGGGCTAGAATAAACTATGAAACTTCAGAGAGAGGAAGTGATCAACATGGCTCGAACAGAATTGAAAACAACTCATTTGAAATGGGTCTGAGAGAAACAACACGATGTTCAAAGAACAAACAAAGCAAGAATACAAAACTATTCTGAGTGAACCAAAGAAGCATCTTAACAACATACTTGTGACAGCTAAAAGAGATTTTGACAAGAGAAGAAATGAGGGGCGAGATTCTCCGACCCCCCGCCGGGTCGGAGAATCGCCGGGGGCTGGCGTGAATCCCGCCCCCGCCGGTTGACGAAGTCTCCGGCACCTGAGATTCGGCGGGGGCGGGAATCGCGCCGTGCTGGTTGGCGGGCCCCCACGCTCGATTCTCCGGCCCGGATGGGCCGAAGTCCCGCCGCTAAAATGCCTGTCCCGCCGGCGTAAATTAAACCACCTACCTTACCGGCGGGACAAGACGGCGCAGCGGGCTCCGGGGTCCTGGGGGGGGCGCGGGGCGATCTGGCCCCGGGGGGTGCCCCCACCGTGGCCTGGCCCGCGATCGGGGCCCACCAATTCGCCGGCGGGCCTGTGCCATGGGGGCACTCTTTCCCTTCCGCCTTCGCCACGGTCTCCACCATGGCGGAGGCGGAAGAGACTCCCTCCACTGCGCATGCGTGGGAAGCTGTCAGCGGCCGCACACGCTCCTCCGCATGCGCCGCCCGGAGATGTAATTTCCGCGCCAGCTGGCGGGGCACCAAAGGCCTTTTCCGCCAGCTGGCGGGCGGAAATTCGTCCGGCGCCGACCTAGCCCCTCAAGGTTGGGGCTCGGCCCCCAAAGATGCGGAGCATTCCGCACCTTTGGGGCGGCGCGATGCCCGTCTGATTTGCGCCGTTTTGGGCGCCAGTCGGCGGACATCGCGCCGTTTCCGGAGAATTTCGCCCGAGATGTTAATGCAAAACAATGACATTGTGACTGTGTTAAATTGAAATGCGAATTTATCATATGTGAGTTTGGAAAGTGGGCTTGAGAATTGAACTATACCGACAAGTGATGAAAAGGGCAATTGCACTGTAGACTTAAATGAAACATTATTTTCTGAGTTGAGAACTGGAAACCAGAAGAAAAAGAAACACAAGACTTGAGTTACGTTAATGTTATCATGTATAGATTCTGATGATGCTGTTGATGGTATTATTTTTGTTTTAGTCAAATCATTGTACTTGTGAACTAAGAAAGATTAACACGCATGATGGTTAGATATTTGTGATACAAAGTTTGTGTAAAGTGGATGTAACATTTGTGTAAAGAAATCTTCATGGTAATGTCTGTAACGTCAGACCAGCAATTAGCCTTCAAGCATTGCATGACCTGTTTTGAATAGCTTTGAGGAGGGGCCTTCGTGCCAGTTCATGGTATGAGTCACTGGACAAGCTCAACACATGGTAAAGCACACTGGAGCAATGTCACATTTGGAAAAGGGTTCTGCAACAGGGATCCTAAATAATTCAATTTGTTTGAATAGTTTTTGTGTGCATTCCTTGCGTCAACAGAATAGCTCAAAGCAATAAGGCATGCAGCGTACATTTGCAATGTGTGTGTGTTTCCTGCCCATCATATGGGAGTCTCAGGTGACCTTTTAGTGTCTGTAAAAATGGACAAGCCTGAACACATCTTGAGGCTTACTCAGCTAAAGATCCATATTGCAGTCCTAATATTTAATTGAATGAATCCAGATGCTTTATCTAGCAGGACCTCTGGGTTTCATCAGAACTTTGATAATAAACTCAAATGTTTCTTTCTGGCGAATGATCGAAAATCTTATGTGTGGTAAAATTACATATGTACATTGTTTTATTTTATGCTTTTGAGTGATGTGGGCATCACTGGCTAGGCCAACATTCAGTTCCCATCCTATTGCCCTTGAGAAGGTAGTGATGAGCTTTATTCTTGAACTGCTGCAGTGCATGTGCAGTAGATACACCCACAGTTCTGGTAGGGATTTTGACCCAGCAATAGTGAAGGACCAGTGATATATTTCCAAGTCAGGATAGCGAGTGACTTGGAGGTTTTAAGGACTGAGGAAGTCAGCGGTGGGAAACAAAGATTTATTTTAACTTTTTTACAAATCTGCTCCTGGCAATAACTATCCACAATTGCAGTCCCCGTTGGGACAACTAACTGCCAAGGCCCTGCTTGGGTTGGCTTTTATGTTCAGTTCTAATGAGCCCCGCTGGGTGGTCTCCACCCCTACCTGGGAGCCCGTACACCAAGAGCCCCACGGGGAGATCAATAATGGTTTCCCCATGGGCCTCGGGGGGGGTTATGACAGAGGTGAACATGCAGGTGATGGTGGTCACATGCATCTGCTGCTCTTGTCCTTCTACATGGTAGCAGTCGTCAGTTTGGAAAGTGCTGCCTAAGGAGCCTTGGTGAGTTCCTGCAGTGCATCTTGTATATGGTACACACGGCTGACACTGTGTTTCGGTGGTGGAGGGAGTGAATATTTGTGGATAGCGTGCCAATCAAACGGTGCTTTGTCCTGGATGGTGTCAAGCTTCATGAGTGTTGTTGGAGCTGCACTCACCCAGGCAAGTGGAGAGCATTCCATCATATTCATGACTTGTGCCTGCTAGATTATGGACAGTCAAGAGGTGAGTTACTTGCTGCAGAATTCCTAGCCTCTGATCTGCTCTTGCAACCACAGTATTTGTACTATTAGTCCAGTTGAGTTTCTGATCCATGGTAACCCCCAGGATGTTGATAGTGGGGGATTCAGCGATGGAATGTCATTGAATGTCAAGTGATGATGGTTAGATTCTCTCTTGTTGAAGATGGTCATTGCCTGGCACTTGTGCAGTGCAAATGTTACTTGTCATTCGTCGGCCCAAGTCTGGACATTGTCCAGGGCTTTTGCATTTGGGCATGGACTGCTTTAGTATCCATTGAGTCATTGTACAATCATCAGCTAAGGTCCCCACTTCTGACCTTACGATGGAAGGAAGGTGATGCAGCTGCAGATGGTTGGGTTGAGGACGTTACCCATAGGAACTACTGTAGTGATGTCCTGGAACTGAGGGCATTATGTGGAAATTACGACTGAAACAGGCCATCTGTCCAAACAATCTATGTTGACATTTATCCTCCCCCAGAGCAATGGTCCTAATTCCACTTGCTTGCTCTATTTTCATGCCCTTTCTAACCCCTTTCCTTCAACAATTAAACCAAAGTACTGTGTCTGATTCATTTAGAACTTTCAAAACAAATGTCAACTTTCAAACACATCTTGGCCACTATGTAAGCTCTGGGGAAGCCTGATCAGAAACTTGAAATAAGGTAGTGCCTGACATTTATTACTTTTCCATTTGTTCTCCCTCTCTGTGACTTGTATTTGAGGCCCAACCATATGCTCCCTGAATTGTGCCTCTTGATTCGTTTTTGCATTTAAGAAGCTTTGCACTTTGCAATTAACTCATGACATTTTCTCTCCAAATAGTCTTGATAATAATTTTAATAAGCCGTTACTAATATTTGGAACTCAATATTAAAACCCACTAAAACAGGCAGGGCCAGGTTCAGGGTCGGGATTTGTTAAAAATGGTGAAAAGAAACCTATTAACCCTCTTAAACTCACTTATACACTCGTTGCTATTTTTATGATCAGGTTTGTGGTGTCCCACTGTGCAGAGAGACGTAGCACACTTCTTTAACATATTGAAACTGGGTTAACACAGTGCAGCTGGGAACCTGGTTTAGATTTTGCAATTGGTCAGTGGGCTTTCCAGGAGTCAGAAATCCCAGCAGTAAAAGGGAAGCAGGCATTGGCTGCATTTGTTAAATGGATTTTGCAGCGCTCCTTGGGTTCAGGGGGAAGGGAAGTGTGCTTTCCACAGTCCATGAGCAAGCCTTTAATGGCCTCACAATCCCATGCCACAATTGCCAACCTCCACCCCCCCCCCCCCCCCCCACACCGCCCGCCACACCTCCAAATCTAATGGGCTCCTTCTTCCCTTCAAACCCCTGAGCTTCTCTCTCCATCTAGTTGATTGTGGTTGGCCCACCCCTCGTCTCCTCCAATTGCTGTAGACCATCTGACCTGTGGCACCCTGGCACTGATTTTCCTGCCTGGGACCTTGGCCTTGACTGGATCCTTGCCAGAATCCCTGGCATCCTCCCAGCCTCTCCGTAAACATTAGGACCTCGGGGTATTGTTTTGGCTTCATTTCCACAAAAGAACATTTTACGAAATTCACAAAGAACTTGATACCAAAAAGAAAATGTACGGCACACATAAAATGTGTGTAGGCTGACCTCAAGTGCCTCAGTTGAGGGACCATTCTTATTTCTGAGATTTGTTAGTTCCTGTCAGCAAGTCTTTTGATTACCATCACAGCTGAGCCCTCCTTTCATCACCTGATGACAGTATGACCTGACTTATGTACACACACATTTCCAGTAGGGTTTAACACAAAAATGGGATTTCATCTATATATTTCTCCTCCTTATTGTACCTGCAATGTTGAGATAGATCGTTGGTTTAGTTTAGTTTGGGGGTGTAAATACCAGTGTACTTACCTCAAGACCCAAAACAGGATGTGATGAAACTAAAAGCAAAATACTGCAGGTATTTTCTCTCCACAGAGGCTGATAGACCTGTTGAGTTCATTCAGAATGTTCTGCTTCTGTTTGTGTTGAATCTATGTGCTTATCATGCAAATTGCAACATTGTTTGCCATCCTGCCCTCTTGTCAGGTTAGTTAGGCATGAAAAAGGAAGTTGGGATCATGTGCAAATTGTTTGTGGTTTAGCATGTATTGTGTGGCTCTTGGCAGGTGTCATTATGTCTGCAGCTAAATACCTGCTGAAAACTCAGTGACAGGATTTCCCCATAAAAGGTACACAGGATGTTTGTGGGAACATTTGAGCTATCTCTCGACCCGGGCTGCAGGGTATATTTTGCAACTCACTCCAACTCTTTACTTCATCATATGCTGTTAGAAATAGATTTGGTAACTTGTGTGTCAGTAAGGATGTGTGTTTATGTAGTGCCTTATTAGATCCTCAGTTTGTTCAAAAGTATCTTACAAATCATGGATAACTTTCAACATGCACTGTTCATTTTGTGGAGAACCACAGCATAATCTTATAAATGGCAAATGAATCACTACCCTGCTTTTCTACAGTGTTGGTTGAGAGAGGAATGTTCCACGACTACCTGAAGAATGACCTGAACTTCCCTATCCTCCAAGTCTTTTTATTTGTTTTACCTCAGAAGTACCTCAATGTTCTATTAGCCCCTGAGCTACGTTTCCACCCCATATCCTCACAATTACTAAAACGCCTGTTTTCAGCTTCATAACATCACCCATCTCCACCTTTGCTTTGTCCCAACTGAAGTTGAAACCCAAACCTATGCTTTTGTTCCCTCCAGTCTTTACCATGCCAATGCCTTTCCATCTTCTAACTTTCAAATCTTAGCTCTTCATATCCTAACCCTCACATGGTTCCATTTAACCATCACCCTCTGCTTGATGACCTATGTTGGCTCCCAGTCGATCAATGTCCCCAATTTAAAATTCTCATCTTTGTTTTCAAACACCTCACTGCGTCATTGTTTCTTTTCGCTGCTGCCTTCTCCAATCATATAGAACCCATCAAAAACTTTGTGGGCAGGGTTCTCCGCTTCGCCAGCCGGCCAATGGAGTTTCCCATTGCGGGCAGCCCCATGCCGTCGGGAAATCCCCGGGCTCGGGTGCGCAATGGAGAATCCCGACAGCGGAGAATCCAGCCCTGTGTCTCTCCAATTCTGACCAGTTACACACACTTCTCCCTCTGCCCCACCATTGGTGACTGTGCCTTCAGGCATCTAGACCCTCAGCTCTTGAATTCTCTCCCTAACCTCACTGCATCTCACCTCTTATTCCTCCTTTAAGGTCATCATTAAAATATAAAATATACGTAACCTGGCTCCATACCAATTGTTATTTAATTACATTACTGTGGAGTGCTTTAGGATATTCTCTACATTATATAAATCCAAGTGTTGTTGTTGTAACTTAAATAATATTCTTGCACCTGGAATATTTACTTGCGAGGAGTACATAGCGATTGATATCTACAAATATATAATTAATAGAAAAGAGTTGTTAATGTGATGCCATTTTGGAGCATGCAAAAGAAAGAGAAAGGTGCTTACAGTTATATTCCTTCTCTTTTGCAATTGTGATTATTCTGTTGCCTTGACAATTGGTTTGATTTAATGCTTCTTATACTCCAGGGTATGTGGTTTTTTTTGCTGGGCTACCTACATGGAACAGTCAGAAATGCTCCAAGTCCTAAACATAGCTGAAATACTGCCATATTTCGAGAGAGGCCATTATTCACATTTGTACTCCAGGGTCCTATCAATTGCAAGGTAAAGTCGAACTGCATTAAGGAAATTGATTTCTGCCTTTTGCTATAGGAGATACAAATCCTGCATTTACCGACGGAGGGTTATACCATGTGATTAAGCTAATTTTTAATGATGCCAGTGGGATTGTTTGTCTAATCAGGACTGCATTTTTCCAATTTTGCAATATGGCCCAACTCCATAGCCTTACTTCATCTGCACCAATGCCTCAAACTCTATCATATCTTCATCACCGTAAGAATCAGCTGTTCCATTGCTTTGCTTGATAGAGCTCACTGCACATTAATGTTAACTGGTCTAAATTTTTCACCTCATCCTGCGCCATGTGAATTCCTGTTTATGCCTTAAAAACATCCCACAGCTAGCTTCTACCCAACAAATTGTCCAAATTCTGCTGTAGCAACTTGCACCACATATTTTCAGGAAGTGCATTGATGATCATAACAACTCACAGGGTAAAAATGTCCCTCATCCTAGCTCTCATCCTTTTGGTAATTACCTGAAGTCTGTGTCCCTAACCCAAATCCTAGCCACTGGAAACAGTTTTGCTTTATTTGCTCTGCTAAAACCATTTATGATTTTGAACACCTCTGTCAAATCTCTTCTGTTCTAGAGAAATCAACTCCAGCTCAGTGATTTGTTATGCTCTAGGCGTAGCATAAGCGGCTTCCTTGTGGTGCACTTGACAAAGGAAGGTTCAGACGTGGAGATAACTTCAACAGATTTATTAAACTATTTACACTTCTATTACTCGGGTTCGACGCTACTGCTAATCCTACTATAGCTATCCAGACTGACTAACCAGTTGCTGCAATCCACGTGGTGGGAGTGATATTGCATCAACCCTGTGTCTGTACTCACTGACTGTCTCCACTGGAAAGAGGCAGATCATGTGTATGGAGTCCTTTATATATGGGTTGGTGTAATGCCCTCCTTTAGTCGTGTCACCTCTGTGTGTATCGTAAATGTCCATTGGTCGTGTCCTATCTAACTGATCTATTGATTGAGTGTGTGTGTGTGATGTCTCTGGTGCTCCCTCTAGTGTCTAGCTAGCCTGCATGTATTTACATTGATGCACGTCACCACATCCCCCCCCTTTTTTTATGTTACATATTTTCTGTACACTTTAAGAAAATTGAACAAAAAACAGATAGAAACGTTAAGGTATATACAAGTCATGGGAACAGTGATTAAACAATAAGTCCAAATCATTTGTGTGAGCCCAAAAACCATCAATCACCATGGTCAAATGTTTCTCTTGGTTATGAACGCCATCAACGTCCCTGTGCCACTGGAACCAAGAAGTGGTCAAATCACTTTGCTGTCTGATTTGGAGTCCATTTCTTTTTCGATGTTTGTGATGGTGCTGTCGGATGACATTTTGTAGCTGATAAGGTGTTGACGTTGAAGAGGTACCATCAACAGTATCATTCGAGGTCATGGATGTGCCATATGTTGAAGTTGGATAAGACTGTACATACTGGTTCTGGCCACATGCTGTGCAGGAAGGGTGATCCTGCTGAGAACCGGGGAAGCTTGTCGAATTGGAAACAGAATTGCTGCTCGCATAAATACCTGGTGATGGTGTGAAACTAGAACCTTGCATCTGATAGGAATATGCCGTCTGGCCAGGCTGGGGCGCAGCAAATCCTGTGCTGTAACTAAGGCATCCAGTCTGTAGTGCAGATTGCGCTTGTGGTAGTCCTCCTTCGGTCTTGATTCCATTAGTGGGTAATCCGTAGTGCTGGCCTGTTTGAGAATATGCTGCATAGACTGCTGGCTGCTGCATGCCTGAATACTGGGTTTGTCCAGCATGAGCTGTCATTGGCTGCACTGCTGGTGTGGAAATAATGTGTGGATATTGCTGTGGTGAATATTGGTGTATTCCTCTTGGACTGTAGCCGCTGCTTGTTATTACTGACCCAGTGTAATTGTAAGTGATCTATCTCCTATCATTGTGGCATCTGCTGTCACCCTGAGCGTGCCATCACTGAGGTTGCGGCACTCCCTGTCTGGAGTAAAGTCCGGCTTACGTGAATCAGAGTTGGCGTTTGGTTTCTCCCCATCTGGAGTCAGATCTGTTTTAACTGAGTCAGTGTTGGTTTGTTGATGCTCCCTGTCCGGAGTCTTAGCAGGTTCACTGGAGTCAGCTGAAATTTCTTGAAGCTACACGTCTAGAGTCGGAACATTGACATGTGGAGAGGTTCGAGCAAATGAGGGTGGACGTATCGTGGTGTCACCGGAGTCACCAGTGGTCTCACAGTGATCGTCGAGTGCCTCTGTACACACCAGCTGAGGTCTGTCACTTTGCACATCTTGCATGGGAAGTGGGATGCTGTCATCACTCGTCTCACATACCGTGGGTGGAGCCTCAGTAATTGCTTGCTGTTGACTTGGGTTGGGTAAATTGTCAGAATCTTCATCTGGTGGTGCAAACAATGTGGGTGGACTGTCATTGTCTTGCTGTTGTCCTTCATTTGGGCTTGGACTGTCATTGTCGCTTTGTTCTTCACTGTAGCATGATAGACCGTCATGTTCGTCCTGCCGTGCACTGGAGCGTGGTAGACTGTCATAGTCTTCTTGCTGTTTACTTGAGCATGGCAGACTTGCATCGTCTGCCGCTAGTTGGTCAGAGGAGGTTGTTAGACCCTCATGCTCTTGTTTCTGCAAGGACTGCGCATCGGAGTCTTGCGTTGCTTCGATCGTGGAAGCTGTCCACGAGCTCGCTGCAGAGGCTTGTGACACTGGAGTCACTTCTTGTTCATGCAAGGACTGCGCTCTGGAGTCTTGCGTTTCTGCAATTGTGGAGTCTGTCCACGAGCTTGCTGTGGAGGCTTGTGACACTGGAGTCACTTCTTGTTCATGCAAGGACTGCGATGTGGAGTCTTGCGTGTCTTCTTTCGTAGAGTCGGGAACCCTGAGCGGTGCATGGACCACGCTCTGTGTGGCAGCAGGCCGCTCTCTGTGTGCTTGTACCACTCTCTGTCTCTTGGTTTCAGCCCGCAGCATAATCCTGCACTCACGAGTCGGGATGTCATATCTGCTGGGCTGAAGATCCTCAAATCCGAAGAACTCGCCGTCGGGTCGTCACTGTGCAACACATCTAGATGCTGATCGGATTTGGTACTGGGGTAGCCTCCCAAGGTGAAAGGTTCGTCTGAGTCGTTGTCTTCCAAGACCACATCATCACGTTTTGTGTCGGAGCTGTCATTGGGCTTGCGTGGTCCAGAGAAAATGTAAAGGTCGGTTTTGAAGTATTCAAGGTCAGAATCATCGGTTTGGGCGTAGGGTTCTTTGGAGGTTAATTTTATTTCCTGGTTCAATTTGAGGCATTGTGCTGTCATTCCAGGTGAAGGAATGTTGTTTTATGGCTTTAAAAGATTTTGTCTTTGATTTGGGACGTTTCCCCTTTAAATGGGCATGGTCTGGGGCCTCTGACGTCATGACGCATGTGACGTCATACGTAGGAAGCGTTTGTGCATGCGCAAATCGCTGTTCCTGTACCGGGGGCCGTTTTCGTGATTGCGCATGCGCGGCGTCTCGCGCATGCGCAAACGGACCTTCCTGTTCTGTGCGCTTCTCGCGCAACTGCAGTCCCTTTAGAAAGATGGCCGCCGATCAAAATTGTTCTCGGCCTCGTGGTGAGTACTGGCGCTTCTCTTACTTTTTCTTGCTGGTTGGAGTGTGTTTTCCTCACAGCATTTGCCGAATTTGTCCAGGACTGCCTGGAAGTCGCTCCTGTTTTGCCCTTTGGAGAACTTGAATTTTTCAAAGATTTCTTCTGCTCTGGCACCGGCGATGGTGAGCAGAAGCTCTGTCCTTTCAGCATCGGCCACGTCTTGTAGGTCGGCTGCTACCAAGAAGATTTCAAACCTTTGCCGGAATGCCCGCCAGTTTTCATGGAGATCGCCGTGGCACTGGAGCTGCTGCGGAACCTAGATCTCGAACATCTTGCCTGGGTATCGTTGCTGGTTGTCACTGTACGTGAGGTATGGCTATATGAATTGAAACAGTTCATTGTTGGTACCCTGTCTTGTTATGCTCTAGGTGTAGCATAAGCGGCTTCCTTGTGGTGCACTTGACAAAGGAACATAGAACATAGAACATTACAGCGCAGTACAGGCCCTTCGGCCCTCGATGTTGCGCCGACCTGTGAAACCACTCTAAAGCCCATCTACACTATTCCCTTATTGTCCATATGTCTAGTAGAACACTGGCATGTTATAACATTCAAGGCCTTGGGCCAAGTGCTGGAAAGTGGAATTAGCTGGGCAGGTCAGGGCCTTTCGAGTGTTGGTGCAGCCCACAGGGGCCGAAGGGCCTCTTCTGTACTGTAGTATTCTGTCATTCTGATTCTGTGACAAGGGAGAGACTGATCAGTGGAACGGACACTGCGCATCACACCACCCACCCACCCCCCCCCATCCAACCACCCCCCTGCAACCCCCTCCGTGATACATACCTGCCTCACTACAGGGTGTTGGCCCTGGGTTGGCAGTATCAGCGGGATTGGTCCGCGGCAAGAGGATGATGATGACCCGCTCTGCGATGAGCTCTGGTGCGCAGCATCATTTGACAATATCCCACTCCTGCCCACGGTAACACTTTCCACCGTCCACCAGGGTGATCCCTTCATGCGAGCTGGCCATTCCATCACACGGTTCCATTGGATCCCTGGGGTGACGAGATCGGGGTGGGACACGGGAGCGGTGAGCGCTGGCTGAACTGCGGTCCCCGAGCCAAAGCCACCCCCAATGCCTGCCTATTCCCCCCCTCCCGTGCCCCCTGTGCGGCCAGTCCACCCCTCACACCCATCTGACAGAGCACCAAGTCAGGTTGTAACATTGTGCACAGGTGTTTAATGTGACAACAAATATATAGATACATGCCCAGCCCTGATAACTAAACTATGGCCTGCACCCGTGCCAACCTAACTGGTGTCTTCTTTTCTGGCCTTACGGTCCTAAAGCTACGTCTAGATACATCAGGAGTGGAGGCAGCCTGCTGTCATTCCTGCCCTATGATCTGGTTCCCCTTTGGCGGGCGGCTTTTGGGGCTACTAGGCCTTGATGGACCAGGTGGCGTGGTGTCACCCTGAACTGTCCACTTCCCACCAGATGCGCCAGGGACAGGAGGGTGAGGGTGGGTGGGGGGGGGGGGGGGGAGTCTGGAGTGGTGCATTATTCCGACACCTCCCCTGCGGGAGTCATCGGCACGGGCTCCATTACCTCCTCTACCCATGGGATGCCCGATGGCCTCCTGGCTACTTATGGGACATGGGTGTGAGTGGAGCTATCCCCTGAGGCTGTCCCATTACATGGCGCTGCCAGACCTGGAAGCCTGCTGCCGCCTCGGCCAAGGTCTGCATGCACGCGGCCATGGAGCACAGAGAGTCGACTACCTCCATCTGGGACTGCGCCACATCACACTACGACTGTTCCACCAACTTCTGGGTCTGTGCCACATCAGCCAGTGAATGCACCACCTCTGTCTGGGACTGGGCCACCTCCTTCTGTGTCTGCGCCCGGGCAATGCCGCCGATGCACTCAACCATGGCCCGCTGTGACTGGATCACACTCAGGAACGCCGCTGCTATGCCTGCAGGAGGGCAGCCCTGTCCTGGGCCTCGGTCACCACCTGCACAGATTGTCCCAGGCCTTGGGCATGCTGATCCTCAGCTGAAACCTTCGCTCCCCCCCCCCCCCCCCCCCCCCAATCGCCCAAGGACTCCACCATGGACACCATCCATACTGTGTTGGCCTGGGTGGCACACATGGCTGGCACCATCCTGCACATGGTTGGACTACTCCACCTGAGCCTGCAAGTGCTGGATGCTCACCGATAACCCCTCATGCAGTCCCTGGCTCTGTGACTGAATCTCCACATTCGCTGGGACTGGCCGTTCCAGAAGCCCAAAACCTGTCTTATGGCAGCTAGACCCTGGGGTTGGCTCGCCATCCGACCATCCGGCCCCTCGGGCGATCCTACCTCCAGCAGTTGTGTGTTGTGCGCATCAGAGAGTGCCCCTGTAACCTCTTCACTAAAGTGCCCAACCGAGATGAGTGTCTCTTTGATGGTGAAGGGTCTTGGAGACAGATGTGACGGAAATCCATGTCATCCTCAGACTCGAGCGCCAGTGTGTCCTGGGCCTCAGGTCGATGGCTCGCATCTGTGACGGTTTCCTCGTCGCTGGTCGGCACCTGGGACTCTGGCTGTGGCTAGGGGCGAGCTCACCAGAAGGGCCCACCCCATCACCAGCAGGTCTGCAAGACACTGGAAACAGTTTTGCTTTATTTGCTCTGCTAAAACCATTTATGATTTTGAATACCTCTGTCAAATCTCTTCTGTTCTAGAGAAATCAACTCCAGCTCAGTGATTTGTTATGCTCTAGGCGTAGCATAAGCGGCTTCCTTGTGGTGCACTTGACAAAGGAAGGTTCAGACGTGGAGATAACTTCAACACATTTATTAAACTATTTACACTTTTAATACTCGGGTTCGACACTACTGCTAATCCTACTATAGCTACCCAGACTGACTAACCAGTTGCTGCAATCCACGTGGTGGGAGTGATATTGAATCAACCCTGTGTCTGTACTCACTGACTGTCTCCACTGGAAAGAGGCAGATTATGTGTGTGGTGTCCTTTATATATGGGTTGGTGCAATGCCCTCCTGTGGTCGTGTCACCTCTGTGTGTATCGTGAATGTCCATTGGTCGTATCCTATCTAACAGATCTATTGGTTGAGTGTGTGTGTGTGATGTCTCTGGTGCTCCCTCTAGTGTCTAGCTAGCCTGCATGTATTTACATTGATGCACATCACCACATTCAGAAGATAAAGATGTAAAAATTCTGCAGGAGTAGACTAGTCAGCCCTTTGAGCCTGTCCTGGCATTTAATACGATAATGGCTGGTCTAGTACCTCAAATACACTTCCTCCTTAAAGTGTTCAAAAATCTATCAATCTCTGTCTTCAATATACACGTCACACTTATGTCTCCACATAAGTCCTCTTGGTACCATTCAAATAAACCTCTGCCAAATCCATTTTAATGCCTTCCTCAGGTGTGGTGCCTAGAATTGAACACAATACTTCCAACTGAGGCACAGCCAGCATTTCAGAAACATTTAGCCTAACTTCCTTGCTTTCATATTTTATTCCTCTATTAATAAAGTCAGGGATCCCTTATGGTTTTTTTTAAACAGCCTTCTCAACTTGCCCTACTACCTTCAAAGATTTGTTTTTATAAATGTTTTTTATTGGGTTTTTGAACTAAGTATATTTACAGTTATGTACACAGAATAAAATATATATATATAGAAGAGAAGAAAACTAAAAAAAAACTGGTAGGATATTGTGCACTAGCTCAACAACAGCAACTCTGTACAGTTAGCAATATTATTTTTAACACATAAGTAGGCACCTGTTTGTTTGGGGGGGGGGAGAACTGGGGAGGTACATATGCATTTGGGTGCCAGAGAAACAATTACAGTTGTTATGTCCAATACAGAGAGGGCAATACGAGAATGGATCTGGTGTTGGTGTTGTCACTTGCTTCTCTCGGACAGTTTTCGCTGCCGTTGTCGTCTCGCGTTCACCTCCGCTTCGGCCGTTCGTCCCGTCTTTCGCCCGTATATTCCTTGCTCTCTGTTCCTGTGTTTGCCTGGTTTGTTATCATTTCCCGTGCTCTCCTTCCGGCTATCATTCCCTTGCCTCCCCCCCCCCCCCCCCTCACTGGTTCCCCTCCATTGTTCCCTGTCTCCTCTCTCTTCCCACTTCTCCCCCCCCCCTTTACTGGCCCCTTTCCCCCTCAACCCTCCCCTTCTCCTGTGGTTCGCCTTCCTTTTCTCTGAGGTTTAGCTCCCCCATCCCTGATCTAGCCCTCCCTCTCATGCCTTGGCTACTTTCCCCTGGTTCTTGGCTACCTGGCTATTCTCCTGCTTGTTCGTTGGTCACAAACAGGTCCTGGAACTGTTGGGTGAATGGCTCCCACGTTCTGTGGAAGCCGTCGTCTGACCCTCGGATGGCAAATTTGATTTTCTCCATTTGGAGTGATTCTGAGAGGTCGGACAGCCAGTCTGCAACTTTGGGTGCTGCTGCTGACCGCTAACCGAACAGGATTCTACGGCAGGCGATCAGGGCGTAGGCAAGGGCGTCCACCCACCTCCCCAGGAATAGATCTGGCTGGTCTGATAGCCGGAAGACCGCCACTTTCGGGCATGACTCCGCCCTCATCCCCACAACTTTGAACATTGCCTCAAAGAAGGCTGCCCAGTACCCCGCAGGTCTGGGGCAAGACCAGAACATATGGGCATGGTTGCCCGGGCATCCTTGGCACCGTTCACATCCATCTTCCACCTCCGGGAAGAACCTACTCATTCGGGTTCTTGTTAAGTGGGCTCTATGTACCACTTTTAGTTGCGTCAGATTGAGCCTTGCGCACGTGGAGGTGGAGTTGACCCTATGCAGTGCTTCGCTCCAGAGTCCCCACCCTATTTCAATCCCCAGGTCTTCCTCCCATTTCTTTTTTGTTACGTCCAGTACGGTGTTGGCCCTTTCTACCAGTCGGCCATACATGTCGCTACAGTTCCCCTTATCTAGAATGTTTGTGTCCAGTAACTCTTCCAGTAATGTCTGTCGTGACGGTTGTGGGTAAGTCCTTGTGTCCTTTCATAGGACGTTTTTGAGTTGCAGGTACCTTAGCTCATTCCCCCTGGCTTGCTGGAATTTCTCAGTCAGTTTGTCCCATGTTGCGATCCTGCTGTCCGGATATAGGTCCCTAACTGTCAGTGTCCTTCTGTCCTGTGCCCACCTTTTGAAGGTGGCGTCAGTCAGCGCTGGTGTGAACCTATGGTTGTTGCCGATGGGAGCTTTGTCCAACATTTTGGTCAGGCCAAATTGCTGCTGTAGTTGGTTCCAGGACTGGAGGGTGGCTATCACCACTGGGCTGCTGGAGTGTTTTTTGGGTGGGGATGGGAGTACCACCGTGGCGAGAGCCCAGAGGGAGGTCCCCTTGCAGGAGGCCTCCTCCGCGCGCACCCACTCGGTTTCTGGCTTCTTGATCCATCCCCTTATTCGCTCAAATGTCGCTGCCCAGTGGTAGAATTGTAGGTTTGGGAGGGCTAGCCCCCCCCCTGGATTTTGTTTTTTGTAGGACCTTCTTTGGGATCCTAGCATTCCCCCCCCCCACCCCTCCCCCATACGAACGCCATGATTAGTTTGTCTAGTGCTTTGAAAAAGGCCTTGGGGATGTAGATCGGGATAGATCTAAGTAGGAAGAGGTACCTGGGCAGTACGTTCATTTTGATTGTCTGGAGTCTCCCCGCGAGGGAGAGTGGCAGTGTGTTCCACCTTTGCAGGTCCTTTTTAACTTCCTCTATCAGATTGGTGAGGTTCCATTTGTGGATTCCTTTCCAGTCATGGGCTATTTGGATCCTAGGTCGTGGAATTTGTGGCAGGCTTGTTTAAATGGGAGTCCCATTAATGCTCCCCCCCCTACTTGTGGGTGTACCGGAAAGATTTTGCTTTTGCTCATGTTGAGTTTGTAGCCCGAGAAGGCACCAAACTCTTTCAGGAGCGCGATGATTCCGTTCATGTTACTTTGTGGGTCCGAAATGTAGCGGAGCAGGTCATCTGCATAGAGTGAGACTCTGTGCTTTCTGCCACCCCTTCAAAACCCCCTCCAGCTTTTTGCTGCTCTGAGAGCAATTGCTAATGGCTCCATCACTCGAGCAAACAGAAGCGGGGACAGTGGTCATCCTTGTCTGGTGCCCCTGTGCAGCTAGAAGTATCGTGAGTTGGTGTTGTTGGTCCGTACGCACGCCATGGGAGCGTTGTATAGGAGCTTTACCCAGGAGGTGAACCCTGTTCCAAGCCCGAACCGCTCCAGTACTCTATGAGGTATTTTCATTCGACCCTGTCGAAGGCTTTTTCTGTGTCTAGGGAGACGATCACCTCTGGTATTCTCTCCCTGGATGGGGTCATTATCACGTTCAGCCGGCGTCTGATGTTCGGGGTTAGCTGTCTACCTTTGACAAAGCCCGTCTGGTCCTCTGCGACCACCTCTGGTACGCAGTCTTCTAGCCTTTTGGCTCGGATTTTGGCCAATATTTTGGCAGCTGCGTTCAGCAGTGAGATGGGTCTGTATGACCCACAAATTTGTTGGGTCTTTATCTGCCACCTTCAAAGATGGCGTCTATGCACATCACACGTGTCTCTGTTTCTCTTGAATACCCTTTCAGATTATTCCAGTTGCTCTGCGTTCGTCTTTTTGGCAGTGTATCATTCACTTTTCTCTGCTTTAACAGCAATTTGTACAGCCTTTAGCATAACAAAACATCCCAGAGGCATTATAAAACAAAGTATGGCACTGAGTACATAAGGAGATATTAGGACAGATGAAGAAAGGTTTAGTCAAAGAGGGAGCTTATAAGTAGTGCTTTAAAAGAAATGTAGCGAGGCAGAGAGATTTAGAGAGGAAATTACAGAGCTAATGGCCTTGTCAGCTAAAGGCACAGCGAGCAATGGTGGAGTGGTTGAAAGTGACGTGATGTTCAAGGGGCCAGAATTAGAAGAGTCAGCTGATCAAGTGGGCTCAATCTTGGTGACAAAGAAATTCATGAGCTCCTCACACTTGTGCATTTGCAATTATAATTGTCCCACCATTCACTGCCTGGGCCCTAAGCTCTGGAATTTGCTCCCTACATTTCTCCACCTCTCTACCTAACATTCCTCCTTTCGTTGTCGGCTGTTCCTCAGTTCAAGGGTGACGTCCATTCAGGGTTACAAGTTTCTGCCCTGGGTCTTCATATGACTGAACAGGTTAATTTTTGACCCCGATATCTTTGGGTATGTGGTGTGGCCGGCTGTCTCATGAGGTAGTGGGTTTGAAATGGAGGATTTGATTCCTTTTCTTTCCTTCTCTGCCACCGCACTGCCTCATGATTAAGGTGTTGGGACTTAAAGCAAGACGCGGTTTGATGGATGATTCGAGAGTGCCCTTGAGGCATTTTCTTCTTTTCCAGGCCATTTGAGGATTGAGAAAACGGGAACTTGCTGGGGAGACAGTTTTCAACCATCGGAAGACAGTGTCCAATCCATCAACTTTGATTTTGTGGGCATTTTGCCTGACTGGTTGTGGAGCTGGCTTCAACAGACACTGACATTTGTTTGATGGTTCCAGTGGATCTGGAGGATATGCCGGAGGCATTATTGATGGAATTTCTCTCGCGCTCTTATGCATTAATAATACAATCTAGGTTTCACTACAGTACAGGGGCAGGCTGACAACTGCTCTATATATTCAGACTTTTGTTGACTTGCGGAGGTCTTTGTTGTCATAGTTTGCATAAGACTATTCCATCCAGGGGCTGGTTTAGCACACTGGGCTAAATCGCTAGCTTTTATAGCAGACCAAGGCAGGCCAGCAGCACGGTTCAATTCCCGTACCAGCCTCCCCGAACAGGTGCCGGATGTGGCGACTAGGGGCTTTTCACAATAACTTCATTTGAAGCCTGCTTGTGACAATAAGTGATTTTCATTTTCATTCATCTAGGTAGTATTTAGTACTGACACCAGAGGGCAGTTAATCTCTGATGAGGTGAATATCCACTGTCAGGTAAATTGTAAATAATATGGGAGCCATCACACAGCCTTGATATATTCCAGTCCAAATTTTGAAGGTGTCTGTTTCCTATCTCCCACTCAAGAGACTTGCAGTCATATCATCATGTAGCAATTGCAGGATTGTGATGAAGCTTCTTGGAATTCAAATCTTTGAAGCACAAAGCACAGAGCCTCACAATTCGCCGAACCAAATGCTTGATCAGGTTGATGAATGGGTGTGTTCTCGACATTTTTCTTGAATATATTTGGCAATAAAGACCATGTTGGAGGTAGCTCTGGAATGTTTTGATGCTCTCTGTCTCTGGGAGGATTTCCTCAGCAACAGGAAGCAGGTCATTCAGGAGAATGCATGTCAGAATTTTTCCTGCTATACATTAGACAGAAATGCCTTGTGATATTCCACAGTGTGATATATCTACCTTCTCAAAGAGAGTTACAATTGTTGCATTTGCATTGGGAGGGAGGCAATATGAATTCTCGCTCTGTGTACGCAAACAGGCGCTGGAATGTAGCGACCAGGGGCTTTTCACAGTAATTTCATTGCAGTGTTAATGTAAGTCTACTTGTGACAATAAAAAGATTATTATTAGTAGTAATTTTGTCAACTCAAAATCTATAGAATGTATGTAGGAAGGATTAATGGAAGCAAAAGTCAACCAGATTTGAAAACCTTAGCTGGAATAACATTGAGGCTGCATGCAATCTTGGTTGAGTTCATTACCTGTTGCAGCTCTTCCAACAACAGTGGTTGGCCAGAGGATTCCTTCACACAGCACTGGGGGGAATAACTTAGAGAATATCAGCTGCCACTGCGAATTCACAGTTGGGGAGTTGTTATAATGTTCTTTTCAGCATTGGCAGATGGCATTGCCACCCTTCATGGAAACACCATCCTGAGAACAAATTTGCCCATTTGACCTCGGCCTACAGATGACAAGTGATGCTCAAATGTGTGATCACCTGGAACGAAGACAAGCAGCCATCACTGCCTGCAGAACAACCTGAGATTGCAATTCAAAAAGCATTCCTTCAGCTCAAGGGCCATGCACAACGGGAAAGATAAAGGACATATGTTGGGAAGAGAAAGCCCAAGAGATCCAACAGTTCCTGGTGATCGTAACATACAAAGCTTTTTCGAAACCGCAGGCCATCCATAGACTAAGTTCAATTGCATTTCCTCCACTAAGACACTTCTTAAAACCAACTCTTCAACAAAGCTTTTGGTCATCTCACCTAACCTCTCGTTTTGTGCGTCTGTGTTACGCCTAATTTGTAATTCCTCTGTGAAACGCCTTGGGATGTTTCACTATGTTAAAGGTGCTTTATAAATACAAATTGTCCTTGTTCTTGTTGGTGGTGGTAGAGGATGATCGGTGTTTAAGATGGCTGTTGACAATAGAGAAAGGAAACTGATGATTACCTTTACATCCTGGGATAATCAGTGAAGCTGTCAATTTCCTGCCTGTCTGCTCTACCTGAGGTCTGGTGCTATCATCCTCATTGTTTACAATATTCCTGATTTGCGTATCATCTGCAAAATTTGAAATTATATCCTGTATATCTATGAACAGGTTATATTAAAGACAGCAACCTCATTGATCTGCCTAGCTCAGTTAATTATTTACTTGGTAATCCTTTTAATATGATTCTTGTCTTAGTTGGAGATTGACTGCACACAAGAAGCCATTCCACCCATCGAGTCGCTATCTCTGAACATTAAGGCTTTGTGACTAGTAAATACTAGGTGGTTGCACACATGAATCCCAAATAGCATATGTTATATATCCGAGGCTGGGTTCGATTTTTGATCAACAAGAGAGTCAAGGGTTTTGGTGGGCAGGCAGGAAAGTGGGGCCAAAGCCCCAATCAGAACAGCCATGATCTTATTGCACATTGGAGCAGGCTCGAGGGGCCAAATGGCTTACTTCTGCTCTATTTCTTATTGTCTTATATATATAGGCCAGCTATTATCCACATGTTTAATTGGTCAAAAGTGACTTTGAATGAGTGTATATTGTGTAACAACTCAGACACAAAGTCACTTGTGTCTGTCAGATCCAAGCCATTCTGTGGCATTAGAAAACTGATATTGGTCTCAGCGTTATAACGGTGCCTTTAGTATATTTAAAGTTAGGGTAATCCAGTGGAGTATTTTGACATTGTAACAGTGTGGCTACAGATCAAAACTACATTGTAAATTGCTGAGGAATGGCTTGAGCTCCTGGAAAAATGCTATATAAATGCAAATCATTTGTCCAGTAAATGGAATCATGAACTGATACCCTTCAATAACCAGAAATCTTCCTAATGAATATTGCTCGAATGTATATCCTTGCATTAGGCACTACACCAAACAAAATAGCTCAGAAACCCCATAATCTGTGACTGCTGTTTCTGTCTCTGTGGAGAGAGACCAGAGCTGACAGGCATGATTTTACGACTCTCATTTTTGAGGGGGATGGGGGCCGGTGTGGGCAGCTCTGCTAGACATGGGTGGGCCGGGGCATGGTATGGTGCTGGGTGGGGGCGGTGCCAGGCTAATAGACATTGCGGGGGTGGCAGGCGGGGCCAGTGCCAGGGGGCCGGTGCCAACCCACCCATGCGGCCCGGTGGAGATCGTTGATCATCTTGCGGCACTGGGTGCCGGTCCTCATGGTGATGCTCCCTCATGCTGGCATCGCTGCTGCCTTCTCCCAGTTGACACTGGCTGCCCTATGGCTGACCCTCTGTGCCCCCTGGGGGAACAGGGCAACCCGTCTGCACTAGACCACTTCTAACAATCTGACCAGGTCGGCATCCCCGAATTCTGGAGCTGGGTGACATGGCTGCAGGCTTTGTGGGGTTCACTCTGCAGATTGGTGAAAGTGCTGCTCTCCTTGTTGGCAAGGTGCTGGCAGTACGGTCCCAGCAAATAAGACGGCGGGACCATCATTTGCGCGTGAAGCCCGTAGGGCCTCGTTAAGTGGTCCAATTAAGGTTTGATCCAGTGACATCGAGCGCTGGGAAGCTCGCGGCAGTTCCCGCTTGCTACCACACATGGAAACATTTCCGTTAAATCGCGCCCGATGTTGCAAGTCTGGATGAGTCATCGGCAGAGGGAATGCTGAATGCAGAGCTGTGCTCTGAAGTCACCGAGACTCGAAACTTTTGCTCTGTCCCTATCCATAGATGCTGTCAGACCTGCTGAGATTTTCCACCAATTTCAGTTTTTGTTTCAGACTCCAGCATCCGCGGAAATGTGCGTGTAACGCTTGTTTGAGTATTGCCTTCATATTTGAGTGACGAATTTACCCAGTGGGAAGTCACGGTCTCAAGCGACATGGTTGTTTACAGAAAGCAGTCGCCAAAACGCTAGACAATGAATAAAATCTCACAAGAGAGATCAACAGAAGTGCAGAAATCACCATGGGGGAGAGAAAACGATCGAAGGGCAGGCGTGTGGGCAGGTATTGGGGAGGATTATCACAGACGCCAACATGCTGGGGGTGGTTTCCCAGTCCTGCACCATTATAGGTGTCGACAATCCTAAGAAGCTGAGGAGTGTAGCATTGTGACACTGGGAAGATTAGGACCAATGATATGTCAATTACTTTGAAAGATGGAAGCCAACTTGGATGAAACAACTTGGCACTTGAACCACAATAACAACTGTATTAGTCGTGTTTTGTAACAAGAAATGTACCTTGCCAGTAAATATTTGATTTGAAAATCCAACAAAAAAGAGTAATCATCCTGAAAGCGAGGGGCGCCGCTGAGTTAAGTCTCATTTTACCACCCGGGGGAACAAGGGCGAACACTGGCTCCTGGACCTTTTTTGGGACACACGCACACACTTTCCCTCTCACAAACTCAGGGAATGATTAATTCGGGAGAGTCAGTGAATGAAGCCCAACCCCCAATTAATGAATAAACCTCCCAAATAGATGAACAGCAGCAAGACAGGCGGCAGGGTGTTGGGGGGAGGTGCAGGGGTGAGGGAGGGTAAAACGTCTGCCCCCTCCCAGATGGAGAGGTATGGACAGTCTACCAGCATGAAAAGATACATGCAAAATCATATTTGACAGCAGCAGCTCAAATAATCCGTGCTAACTATTGGGTTTGGGCTAATTGAGAGAGGCTGGTGGAAGGAATAGTTTGCACGATTGCAAAATTCCTCCTAAAAGTGGCGAGACACACATCTAAGTCAAAACTATCAACCCAGATGTAATGTCACCGCGTTTCATTTTGCAAATATCGGGGATTTTGACGTGGTTTTCAAATGCTGCGGAGTTAGTGTGTGTGGGGAGAGGGGGGGTTAACGTTAAAGATTTATATATATTTGAGAAACATACCACGACATAACAATGTTGCCAAGCCCGCAGTCGCACGGGTATTTTCCCCAGTCTGCCTATCGCTTCCTTAATGAGTCAGTGCGACGTGGGAGGATTGCCTTTGATCTGAGTGAACGTCAGGGGGGGGGGGGGGGGGTTGGGCGAAGAGATGCAGAAATGAATAAAAAGCCATCTGGGCATGTTGCAACAGATCCCGGGAAAGCGAACTAGCGCACAGGTTGGAGGAGAGCGAGAGAGACATAGAGAAATGAACTAGAAAGCTCCACGACCCCAAGTTCTGAGCACAACAAATATTTGCATTGAAAGGGAGAGAGTGAGTGAGGATCGAGCAAGCGTGCCCGCGATGAATGGCCAAACAGTCCTAAAGGAAGGGCTGCTGGAGAAAAGGAGCGACGGCTTGCTGCAGCTGTGGAAGAGGAAAAGCTGCGTGCTGACGGACGAGGGACTGTGCATCTACGACCCAAAGGCGAGCCGCTCCAAATGCAAGGTGCTGCCCTTTGACAACATGAAGACGGTGGACTGCGTGGAGAGGAAAGGCAGATATGTCTATTTCACCATCGTGATGGCCGACAGCAAGGAAATTGACTTCAGGTGCCTGGAAGACACGACGTGGAATGCGGAGATCACCCTGGGGATGGTGCAGTTTAAGAACCGCCAGGCGATCCAGTCGGTGAAATCCAGACAGCTGGCCCACATCTGCACGGCCACAGCCATCAGCACAATGTCCTGATCCAAAGACACGGAGGTGAGTGAGATCCTGGATGGCTGTCTCCCCCCCCCCCCCGCCCACCACTTCTTACTTTCTCACTCGGCTGCTGTGTTTCCCACCAAACCCACTCCGTTTCCCTCTAATGGAAACAAGCTGCTGGGAGCTGAATGTGCAAGTGAACTTGATCAACAGGCGATCATTACGCCCGCTGGTTGCTGACAATTGAATGTAACCCCTTATCTTTCGCCATTCCCCCCACTGAGCAACTCATTCACACAGGACACCAACAGGAGCTTCCAATTGTATCCATTTATTGTCTCAATATCCATGAGTCGGAATTTAGTCTATATCTCTCAGTCAATAATTAGAAACAACGTGGCATTTCGTTACTCTGGGGTGGGGGCAATTTTCTCTTTCAAGATTTTTGTTTCACACAAATGGAATGGGCATCATTCTAATAAAAACAAGCACAACAATTATGCACAGCAAAAAAATAACTGCCGCTTTGGGCCAGTTGAATGACAGCCAGAAAGCAGTAAGTACCACAGGTCTGGAAACATGTCTCTTCCCGGTAAAGAAATACCAAAAATATTTGTAAACAACCTAGTCAGAACCATTTGAATCGATGTAAGCATCATATTCCTGAAACCACTCATATTCGGGAAGGTTTTTTTATTTGATGTTCTTTCATAGGGTGGGTACCGACTCGGTGGGCTGAATGGCCTCCTTCTGCACCATAGGGATTCTGTGGATCACTGGTACCAGTTTTTGAAAGTCCTGACTGCAATCACTGATAAAGGCATGGTCATAGATTATCATAGAATTTACAGTGCAGAAGGAGGCCATTCGGCCCATCGAGTCTGCACCGGCTCTTGGAAAGAGCACCCTACCCAAGGTCAACACCACCACCCTATCCCCATAACCCAGTAACCACACCCAACACTAAGGGCAATTTTGGACGCTAAGGGCAATTTATCACGGCCAATCCACCTAACCTGCACATCTTTGGACTGTGGGAGGAAACCGGAGCACCCGGAGGAAACCCACGCACACACGGGGAGGATTTGCAGACTCCGCACAGACAGTAACCCAAGCCGGAATCAAACCTGGGCCCTGGAGCTGTGAAGCAATTGTGCTATCCACAAGGCTACCGTGCTGCCCCACAGTTACATAGAACATACAGTGCAGAAGGAGGCCATTCGAGATTGCACTGACCCACTTAAGCCCTCACTTCCACCCTATACCCGTAACCCAATAACCCCTCCTAACCTTTTTGGTCACTAAGGGCAATTTATCATGGCCAATCCACCTAACCTGCATGTTTTTGGACAGTGGGAGGAAACCGGAGCGCCCAGAGGAAACTCACGCAGACACAGGGAGAACGTGCAGCCTCCGCACAGACAGTGACCCAGCGGGGAATCGAACCAGGGACCCTGGCGCTGTGAAGCCACAGTGCTATCCACTTGTGCTACCGTGCTGCCCACTTGTGCTACCGTGTTGTCTAGCCTCTCAGGTTTCTGGTGCAGGATCAGTCCTGGATCCCAAATGCATTGGACAGGGATGGAAAAAAAAAACTTTCAGTGTACATTGCCAATAATAACAAAAATTAACATTTACACAGCATAATGTAATATGACAGCTCAAGGCACTTAAAAGTGGCATTGAAAATATATTTGACACTCAGCTACAGAAGGCGATGTCAGGGCAGGTGACCAAAGGTTTGATCAAAGACCTAGGCATTTTGGATCATCATAAAAAGAGGAGGTTGCATTCCTGCCTCACGGCGCCGAGGTCCCAGGTTCGATCACAGCTCTGGGTCACTGTCCGTGTGGAGTTTGCACATTCTCCCCGTGTTTGCGTGGGTTTCGCCCCCACAACCCAAAGATGTGCAGGTTAGTTGGATTGGCCACACTAAATTGCCACTTAATTGAAAAAAAAAACGAATTGGGCACACAAAATTTATAATAAATAAATCAAGAGAGGAGAGAGAGACAGGAGGTTTAAGGAGGGAATTCAGAGCGTAGGGCCAAAGGCAGCCTGGCCACCAGTGGTGGAGAGCTTAAAACCAAGGATGTGCAGCAGTCTAGAATGAAAGCAGCACAGAGATCTCAAGGCTTGCAAGTGAGAGTGGCCACAGATATAGGGAGGGGCAAGGCTATGGAGAGATTTGAAAACAATGAGGATTTTGAAATTGAGATCTTGGCAGGCAGGGTATCACTGAAGATCAGCAGGCACAGGAATTATTGGGGGACAAGTTTTTGGGTTGCAGACTTTCGGATGAGAACCAGCTGATGTCCAGGGGAAGATGGGAGGCCAGCCAGAAGAACATGGGAATATTAGGAGCTACGATAGCATAGGTGAGGATTTCAGCAGCAGATGAAGCAGGGCTGACATTCAGCTATGTGACAGAGGTGGAAGGAGGCAGTCATGGTGGTGATGCTGATGCGCAGTTATAATCTCATCTCAGGGTCAAATACAATACGCGGGTTGTGAATGCTTTTGCTCAGTTTAAGACAGTTGGGGTGATGGGGGCTTAGTGGTAATGCCACTGGACTAGTAATCCAGGCGAATCCCATGGAATTACAGGTTAAAATCCCAGTATTAGTCCTGATGGAATTCAAGTTCAGTTACTAAAATATGGAATTAAAAGCTAATCCCAGTAATGGTGCCCATAAAATTTGCATCAATTGTGATGAAAATCCTAAATTGTTCACTTATGTCCTTTAGGGCAGATAATCTGCTGTCTTTACCCCTGGTGTGGACTTTATTTGACTCCAGATCCACAGCAACATAGTTATTACTTGCCCCCTGCAAATGGCCTAGCAAGCCACTCAGTTCAAAGGTAATTAGGATGGGCGACAAATGCTGTCCTGGCCAGCGACATCCACGTCCCACAAAAGAATAAAAAGAAGTTGCCCAACATAGAAATGATGGACAGGAACAAACTTTGCGAGAGGGACAAAATACCTTTAATTGGAGGGAATATATGCTCCATCCAAAATTGGATGTTCGACAATTGATCATAAGACTGCTTTGTAACATTTGGTTCATATAATATTCATACTCACTTTAATTGCAATCAAATATGTCCTGCCATCATCTAAATCCCCTAATTCGATGAAAATGTTTTAAGTAATACTTGCTCCCAATATTTCACATTTAAATAAAGCACTGGGTAACAAATATTGATAAATTTCTTTACTCTGTAAATATACTTTTTTAATAGCGACAGGTATGTAGGTTTCTAATTTCAATTGTTTATGCAATGGTGTAATAAGATTTTACACTTTAAAAGATGCTTACTTTATAATTGTGCCACGCGATATTAGGAACAGACAGGTTCATCGTTTATTCATTTCATTGTTGCTTGCCGAACATTGATGTGCAGAAAGTGGCTGCTGTGTAAACTTCCAAATATAATTCCTTCACAATGAAGTGTGCTGAGACATCGTAAGGATGTGACATGTGCCATATAAATTTAGACTTTTATTTAATATACTGATATGAACCTCCTCTGCTATTTAAACAAAGCTGCTGAATTAATTATAAGAACAAGTTAACGTTTTAAGTAAAAAATTGAAGAGAATAATTTTCTACCAGCATGCTAATATATTTATTATGAATATCACATTGGATGCATTCAACACATCAATTTCTTTTAATATTTGGAAGAATAGTGATAATAATATACAATTCAAATGATAGGAAAACCATTTCTAAAAGCAGTAACTGCTGTAACCTATGCAAGTGCCTCATACTCTTTTCCTACATTTGAAACCATTAATTCACATGGATAAATGTTGGAACAAATTGTGCATTTTGCATCGAGTGACTGGTATGCAGAATCCCATATTCTGTTGTTCTTGGCTCAGTTTTCACCAGTTTCACAGAGTCGTAATAGTGAAATGCTACAGATGCTGGAAGATCTGAAACAAAAACAGAAAGCTGGAAAAGGCAAATCTGGCAGCATCTGTAGAAAGAGAAGGAACATTTATGATTCAATCTTATGACCTTCCATCAGAACTGATCACCAATTAAGCTGTTTTTTTAGACACTTCTTGAAAGGCTTTTTTCCAAGGTAATGAGTAACTTTGCCTTCTAAGAGTTCAGGGAAACCCATAATGAAGAATCAAAGTAAATTACGTATATTTAAATTATTTTGCACATGTATAGGGTTACAGATGCACCTTTATCTGTAATACCTAGGGCATTATTTAAACAGATCTAGACGTGTACCTTGTCTGTTGAAGATTTGCTAATTAAACCGAAGGAGCAGCTTATGTTTAACTGAGAATAAACAAAGTTCACATGCTCCCAACATTTTAGCTACATCTCAAGACACCATGTCATTCTGCACAATTGTTCCATTGTGGAATCAGCCCTTCAATATCTCACCCAAGTGGCTAGTCCCTAATGAATGCACTGAGACACTAGTTATAACGTGGTACAGATGTTGAGATCACTGCTAACACCATTGAAGGTTATTGCATGTGTTCTGTACCTTCCTTGTGGTCAGCCAAAACAAGCCTGTCTTGATTATTTTGCAGTCAGCCCACATTAGACATGGCGTACTGAAGGTGCAGCATGAGCCTCAAGAATATAAAAGTTTCCATCGCCTTCAAGCTGTTCATGAGTGCTGTGTGAACCACCATGTTCAGACCTGATCCTATCCTTATTAAACATCAATGTCAAAAGGAGAAATAACCCCCATTGTCCATGAGACATGAACAAGCAGAAAAAAACAGGTGTAACTTTCACACATGCAGTTGGAGCCAAATTATTCCAGGACAAATAACTTTTACTATAAACAGAAAGCCACCAGTTCTACATCATTTAATTTTGGGCAGATTGCATAATTGCAAGATAATGTCTTTGATGTTGTGTACAATAGCTTCTTCAGCACTTAAATCAATCAAATAATACTATTAAATTAGTACTAACTGGTTTCTTTGTCAATTGTTGGTGGGGTACACACCCATAAATTATCCTGCAATAGTGCTTAGAGTTCCTCCCTGCAATTATGTGTTATTGACATTGTGTGTCATAATGGCTTTTAGTCATATTGTACTTTTACATTACTAGAAAGAACCTTGGAGGACCTTTTCATTGAAACTTGTAAAACGGCGTTTAGGATGGGTCAGCTTCATTGAGATCTGAATAATGGCAACCACGATGGGTATGTCCCCAGCCTCGTTGCTGGGAATGGATTGCTTTGAATGTGGCTGAACATGGAAACAGATTGGCAATATTAACATCATAATTATATTTCCCAGCATGAATCATACTCAAATTTCATTCATCAGTATTATGCATGATGAAAATAAATAATCTGTGTGTAGGTGGGAGGTGCACAATGGCTTTTATAGATTTGCCACTATTTTCGCTGTGGCCCAGGTTCTTGAAGGTTTACTGGTGCCCCAAGCCATACCTCATTATGTGGAGCAAGTATTGAGTTGGTGGTGTGCAATACTGATAGCAAATAAAACCTAATGTAAACAAGTTATCGAAAATATTATTTAGCAATTGCATTTTCCCCTTACCTTTGATGTTCCAGACTAAATGCTGTTTAGTGTGTCCAGCAATATCCTAACACACAAGCCTGAAGTTTCAGTTGGCAGTGTTTCTTTAAGAATTCCATATGAAACAGGTTTTGGTTCAATTCCCTGAATGTAGTTTACAGTATTGAAATTGCCATGCAATCTAATGTAAATCATAGGCTGTTAAACCAGTAATAACTGTTACAAAGCGCTGCTGTATTCAACATAATTTAGGATTGATTTAATTTCACTAGAATAGCCGACATTTCTAGCGTTGTTACCAGGAGGATAATCATTTTATATATTAAAGAAAATGAGCCTACAAATTCCTATTGATGCTACTGGGAAGAATGCCTTGTGTGTTTGTTAAATATTCTCCATTATCCTGGAGACATTTACTTATGTTAAAATAAACAAGTTAACAACTATGTTAAAATATGGGACACAAATGAGAAATTAATACATCAAGGCTTATCTACGGATTGTGGCAACAATAATTCTTAGGTTAATAAGAGGGCACAGTTATATAAAGTAATATTTCAAGTATATTATTGGAAGTTCTAAGTTACATCCAGAACTTACTCATTTCAATATTTTATTGTCCATACCTCCATCAGAAACACAATTCAGCCTTTATGGAGATGCAATATTGATACAATTTTGACAACCCAGCTTTGAATTTTGCATGAGTAACAAAACTGTTACTATGGTTCAGTCGGAGCTTTGCTGAGACGGGGCGTGAAGTGCCTTATTCGGGATGTATAGGAGATCAATCAATGCAGCTAGCCTTTCTGTATCTGATCTGAGTTTGGTTTCTGCTGCCCCTGGATGACAAATGGGAGTGAAAGGGGAGGGAAATTGATTCCCTGAACTATCATTGATCACCCTGCTATGTGAGCATTCAAAAACACATTCAAAATAATACTAGCTGAATGATTTATTCACAAGTTGCCTTGCCTATTACACATCTGATATGACCAGAGCACAATGTCTGCCAGCAAAACATTAAGCTTTCAAACCAAGGGCTCTTGCTTCATTGTTGTTTGCATACAGCGAAACCTGAATGTGCTAATATGAATTTTTTGTGTCTTGATCTGTATCATTTCTAAACTTAATACATTAATAAGGTGAAAAGAAACTAAATATGTCAAAACAATACAGGGCTGACATGAAAAAAGTACACCAGTGTCATCCTTTACAATCAATGTGTTACTATACTTTCATCCCACATGCTTAATATTGGAAGCATTGATAGTTCATATTTAACCATGATTATGCATGCACTCAACGGTTTTAAAATTTCTGTCATACTGAACTTAATAGGACTTCACTGCACTTGCATTAATATTTATTAGCTTGGATTGATACCATGGAATAGTTGAATGTAGGTCGTTGTGAAGACAAGGAGAAGCCTCACCAGAGATTTGTTGACATAAAACAAGCAATTAGGGTGATCCCTTGAGGACCTGCTGTGAGTGTAGTCTTGCTAATAATCAATGTGGTTTACAGAGAGGGCTCTGACATTACAGCATAACCCTGATTAGCCGATTTACTTTCACCACAAACCATGCTCTGCGCTCGTACTGTAGCCTCAAAGACTTATCACTTTGGAAGTACAGGTTCTTTACCAAAATGGGCTAGACAGCTGGTTTGTGATGCAGAACAAGGCATGTAGCGCGGGTTCAATTCCCGTCCCAGCTTACCCAAACAGGCGCCGGAATGCGGCGACTAGGGGCTTTTCACAGTAACTTCATACTTATGACAATAAAAGATTATTATTATTAAAATGAGGCAGTGGTAACTCCAGTTTCTTTTGAAAATTTGTTCATGGCATTTGGCCATCACTGGCAAGGCCAGCCCTAGCTGCCTGTCCACTAAGTGGCTTGCTGGGCCATTTCAGAGGGTGGCTATGGGTGTGGGTATGTAGGCCAGAGCAGGAAAGGACGGCAGGTTTCCATCGCCAACGGGCATTAGTGAACTGCGTTGGTTACAACAAATGATAGTTGTATCTTTCCATTCCAGATTGAATGAATTGAATTGACCAGCTGCAGTGATGGGATGTGAGCCCATATCCCCAGAGAATTATTGTGGGCCATTGAAAGCTAGTTCATTGATATCACTACTATCAGCACTATAGTCATAGACATAGAATTTACAGCGCGGATGGAGGTCATTCGGCCCATTGAGTCTGCACTGGCCCTTACAAAGAGCACCCGACTCAAGCCCATGTATCTACCCTATCCCCATAACCCAGTGACCCCCACTTAACCTTTTTGGACACTAAGGGCAATTTAACATGGCCAATCCACCTAACCCGCACATCTTTGGACTGTGGGAGACAACCGGAGCACCTGGAGGAAATCCACGCACACACGGGGAGAACGAGCAGACTCCACACAGACAGTGACCCAAGCCGGGAATTGAACCTGGGTCTCTGAAGCTGTGAAGCAACTATGCTAACCACTATGCTACCGTGCTGCCCAAACCTTTCCACCAGCTTGCCAAAAGATAATAAGATATATAAGACGTCAAATTCGGGAAAGGCGATTGGGCGGAGAATCGGTTCCAATGCCGAAAACACAGCAGTCGCCGATTTGATGCCAAATCGCAATGCTCCAGCACCTCGACAGCAGTGTCAATGTGTTCCGGAATGCATGTACAGTAGACACCGTTTGCATATCATTAGCGGTCCTGACCCGTATTCTCCGGGGCCTCCGCGATTCTCCGCCTCCGATGGGCCGAGTTCCCGATGGTGCGGTTCACTTGTGCCTTTAAAAATCGAGAAAGGGGCATGGTGGTTGCTGAGGGAGAGAGAAGGGGTACAGAAGGTGTCCCAACATCACCATAATTTGCTGACAGTTGTGCCACTGGCCGGGGGGCTTCTGTCGAGGCCTGGTGGAGTAGTGGAGGGTGATCAGGAGGTGGGCTGTGGGGTCGGGGTGGTCGGCAGTTGGCCCCCCACCTGGCGGAGCATCGGTGCAGGGGCGCGGCACCTTTTTCATCGTAAGACTAGACACATGCTCCGGACATAGCCTCAAAATCAGAGAATCCAGCCCCTAGTCTCAGATACAGAGAATCCCATCCAGTGTATCTGATCTGGTGATGTAAATTATGTGTTTCAGCATAAATCAAAATACATAATAACCTTGTATTATATTGAATTTGATGCTTGAATACATACTACTGCTGCTGATCACTGAAGCATGGAATAGAATTATAGAATCGCTTCAGTGCAGAAGAAGGCCATTTGGCTCATTGAGTCTGCACTGACCCTCTGAAGGAGCACCCTACTCACCTGCCCTATCCCGATAATCCCACTTAACCTGCACATCTTTGAACACTAACGGGCAATTTTAGCATGGCCAATCCACCTAACCTGGAGTAGCCGGACGAAACCCAAGCAGACATGGGGAGAATGTGCAAACTCCAGATAGACAGTCCCCCGAGCCCAGAACTGAACCCAGGTCTCTAGCACTTTGAGGCAGTAGTGCTAACCATCGTGCCGCCACATATACGTTAATGATGGCGTACTTGGCTGAGTTACGAAGTAAAGTAAAATCGCCATAGTCCCAGATGATCATAGGCTGCTTTCCCCTTTGAGGGGGAGAGCTGATTGGTGGTGATTTAACCTGAGGATCACCATACCTCAGGCAAGGGACAAGGTTGAGGAGGCTTATTCATGGTTATTCATGAATAACCACAGCCAGAATTGAACCGGCACTATTGGCCTTGCTCTGCATCACCAACCAGCAGCCCGGCCAGTGAGCTAAACCGGCTCCTATTAAAGGGTGCATGAATGCATATGGGACCATATTCCAACAATGAGCCAATGGCTGCAGGAGGAATAGGAAGGGAAGAAAACTGGTGAGGGGAAAAATATCTGTAATTTCCTTGTTTAATAGCATGTCTGTGACACCCTTTCAGGTTATATTGAGCTTTTCTGGTCCAGACTGGTTTATTTGTCTTTGGATTCTCAATGTTGCGAACATAACTATTGAAATAATATAAATTAACTCCAAATGTTTCCCCATACTCCCATAAATTCCTGTTTGATGTCCAGCTTACATTGTGTAACATATTTCTTTTGTCCCTAGGTATCATTGATATGCAAAAGCGATGAACACATCTTGACCTGCAACCAAACAATGCTGAATGGGACAGGATTGATTTTGTGTCTGCATCCATCACAGAATACACGTCAATTCAACCAAATGACAATCATGACTCAAAATGGATGTATTTTCATGAGAAGGACTGTATTATAATGATCTAGAGAACAGATTCATTATTCATAATGCACTTCTCAGTCTTAATTTTTTTCCTTATTTATTAAATGACCAATATTCACTGTAGGAATGACTTCATGAAAGTCTCGCATAACGCATTGTAAATTACTGATGCCTACTTTATTTATTGAGATATATTGTCCTTTCAATGCTTGACATTGTGGTTTTACTCTGCCAAATGGGAAGCCTTGCAATCTGTATGAAGATTGTTTTTGTCTGTTAACCTGTAAATAAAAATAATGATGAACATGAGCTGAAAATATTTCATATTTGATAGCACAAAACATCACACAATACTGCACCAAGAGGACTCTATCAATTAAGATGGTGGGTCAATCAGAGCGCTAACAAGATTAAAGTGCAGTAAGATGTTTTACAACACCAGGTTAAAGTCCAACAGGTTTGTTTCGATGTCACTAGCTTTCGGAGCGCTGCTCCTTCCTCAGGTGAATGAAGAGGTATGTTCCAGAAACATATATATAGACAGATTCAAAGATGCCAGGCAATGCTTGGAATGCGAGCATTAGCAGGTGATTAAATCTTTACAGATCCAGAGATGGGGTAACCCCAGGTTAAAGAGGTGTGAATTGTGTCAAGCCAGGACAGTTGGTAGGATTTCGCAGGCCAGATGGTGGGGGATGAATGTAATGCAACATGAATCCCAGGTCCGGTTGGACTTTAACCTGGTGTTGTAAAACTTCTTACTGTGCTCACCCCAATCCAACGCCGGCATCTCCACATCAAGATTAAAGTGAGTAGAAGAGAACACAAAATGGAGCAAGAAGTAATGGCTCTGTGATGCTGGATTTGGTTGTTCAAAGCTTCAAAGATTGCAGTAGATGACAACCTTTTGCAACAGAAAGCACTTACTTCATTGCAATGGTAAGGCTCTGTGAATTGCACAGAGCAATGTCCATTTCAACCTCCCTGTCCACCCCAGCACCCCTTCCACAATCCGCCAACGACATTACTCAAGCCTACTACAAGTCTGGCAGTCATTATCATGTGTAATGGGAGAAAATAATGCATGGGTGTGGGTATGTGTGTGCGTGAGTGTGGCGGTCAGGGCAAATCTGATAGCCAGATATCGTGGGATTTGTTTGTGTCATGATACAGTCCCCTGCACCTAAAGGTTTTCAGAAGGCACCCCATTTTGATGATGAAGCAGTAGACATCCATTTGCAGCATTTAAAACTCAGGATAAGTAAGACATTGTCCCAAGGTGGCTGCTGAGTGTTCAAACATTGTATTGTGTTTGGCAGCATGTAACCAGCACTCCCCAGAGAATGTCCATACAGTGTCATTAAAAAGTCCCCAACGACGTTACGCAGAGTGACTACATAAGTGACCGTATTGCATGTGCATAGAAAAATACACATGTTATTCCTACAGACTGATTTCATTGCTGTGTCTTTAGCTTCCCAATGCCATTTAGGTGGCATGGTGCATTTCCTGCCAAGTCCCAAGCCTCCTAGCTCCAGAAGAGATGTACAGATGGGACATGGTCCTGCTAGTTGCTTCCATAATACGTGCATGTCAGCACCTTTCCAAAACCCTTAGATATGTCCAAGAATCATGGATTTTTGTATACCACTGTCCATGAGTGTCAATCATACAATGCAGGTGTACTTACATAGTGCATACACAAGAGATGGAAATATTCAAAGAGAACTCATGCAGCTATACATCTTCTCCATTTAATGAGCTGGCCCCTTCAGATTTAAGGATGGTACTTGGATAAAGAAACTGGAGATGGAGAAGCAGACGGTCTATCCCAGTTTAACATCTGTCGAACACATCCTTTCTTCCCTCCATCTATTCATTACACCATCACTTACATCAAAACTTGCACTGATCAACAGCTCCATATCAAGACTTGAAAAACCCCTATTTGCAGCAATTTGTAATGGGAATTTGTTGGGAACCTTCTTCCCTTTTTCCTGCCTCAGAGAATTTGTGGTTTGGCCTCTTCACTTGGGTACACTGCACAAAAACACCTGGGCACTCAATGTCACTCTACCAAGCCAAGTGTATAGCTATATCCCTTTCAATGAATTTAGCTAGCATATTTGATTGGAGCATAACAGGTGGACCAGTGAAGAAAAAAATGGAAGGGGCATTGGAAGAGTTGGAAACACTTGCCTGGAGAGTCATTTTGTGTCTGTCCAGAGCTGATGTGTGCAGGGTCATGATCTCCGAAACTAGCCCTTGCCAACAGCTGCCTCATCTCCAACCTTCCTCTCCAAAGTCTTTCAACATGTTGTTTGCTCCCAAATCCATGCTCACCTTTCCTGCAACTCTCCAATCAGGCTTCTGTCCCTTCTACAACATTACAATGGGGGAAATCAAAGTGACAAATGACATCCTCTGGGACTGGGGTGCATGATCAATCTAAATGTAAGTAAAGACTGTGTTGTCCCAGATGACCATAGGCTACTTTGCCCTTTGACTGGGAGAGCTGACTGGTGGTGATTTAACCTGAGGGCCTGCACACCTTAGGAGAGGGGCATGGTTGAGAAGGCGGGAATTGAACGCGTGGTGTTGGCCTCACTCTGCATCATGACCAGCTATCCAGCCAACGTACGGTCAGCCTTCTCAACCTACCTGCGTTATTTGACATGGTTCATCACATGTCCTTCTGAAACACTTCTTTCTATTGCCTAGTCACCCACCCTCAGCTGGTTCAGAATAAGGGGTTGTCCATTTAAAACAACCCAAGGAGAAATTTCTTCTCTCAGAGGGCAGCAAATCTGTGGTATTCTTTACCCCAGAGGGCTGTTGAGGCTGGGTCATTCTGTATGTTCAAGGCTGAGATCGCCAGACTTGTAATCAGTAAGGGAATCCAGGGTTATGGGGATAAGGTGGGAAAGTGGAGTTGATGATTATCGTAGCAGGTCAGTCAAGACCTCATTGAATGGTGGAGCAGACTCAATGAGCCGAAAGGCCTATTTCTGCTCCTACGTCTTATGGTTGCATTCTTATCTATCCAGAGAATTCTCCTGCAATTATTTTTCTTCCTGCTCCCCCCTCTCCTCCCCACTGTTATCTCTTGAATCCCCTACAGACCTATTCTTGGCCTGTACCTATTTCTCATCTACATACTGCCCATCAATGACATGTGATATCAGGTTCCTTATGTGTGCTGATGGCAAGCAGGTCTATATCATCATTGTCGTGTTGGGTGTTCTGGTCTACAAACAGGTCAACGCAGCTGGAGATGGTGTAACTCTATTTTTTAACAACTCAACTGTAATAACACACTGTAAGCTTGGGTTCGTGCATTACTAGCTTATCTGTGGACCCTGTTCTATCACTATCTAGGTGAGGCACTCAGCACATGGTGAATGTCTGAGAGGCAGGCTGTGAGCTCTGCTCTGAGCTGGCTGCTGCTAGAATGAGCGGGAACTCTGGTGTCCCCTGTCTTTATAGTGCATGTGCTCTCACTGGTGATTGGCTGCGATGTTGTGTATGCTGGTTGGTCCTTCTGTATGTCCATCAATGTGTCAGTGTGTGTGTGATTGCACCATGATATGCTGATGTATATCATGACATCCCCCCTTTTCGCAAAGAATATGTGCCTACATGAGAATAAATAAAGTGTTGTGAGTGCGTCTGATCATGTGTGTGCATTATTTACATCAATATGTACATGTGGCTATGCTACATACACGGGAAGGTGCTAGGTGCAGAGGAAAACTATGTTACACCAAGAACGAAACAAATGCTATTAACAAACGATGAAAATCTCTTAAACAGTACGGCAGAACAAGGCAGTGAGTCCAATAGTGTAAGGTTTATAAATCAAGTCTTTGGGGTGAGCGACGAATTCGGGTTGACCACCTCAAGGCTGGTTCAGGATCCACCGGCTGAGGAATGGGCCGGGCCACGGTCGAGTGAGGAGGAGGCAGGGTATCCGGAAGCTCAACAAAGTCCATGTCAGGGACAACAGGAGGGCGTGGCACCGGTGCAGAATTTTGTAGTGAGCGTGGAACCAGACGAAGGGCACGCCGATTGCGGCGGCGAATGGAGCCATCAGGCAAACGAACCAGAAACAAGCGGGAAGCCACCTGTCTAAGAACCTCAGCGGTTGCCGACCAGCCACTCTCCGGAAGATGTATGCGGACATGATCTCCAGGCACCAGGGCAGGAAGATCAGTCGCCCGAGCATCATGAGCCACCTTGTGTTGCTCCTGCTCTTGTTGCATCCGCCGAAGTACCGGAGCATGGGCGAGGTCTGGGACATGAATTGACGGCACAGTGGTCCTGAGGGTGCGACCCATAAGCAGTTGGGCCGGCGATAGGCCCGTGGACAGTGGGGCCGAGCGATAGGCCAGCAAGGCGAGGCAGAAGTCAGATCCTGCATCAGCAGCCTTGCAGAGGAGCCTTTTTACAATGTGGACGTCCTTCTCTGCTTTGCCATTTGACTGAGGGTGCAGGAGACTGGACATCACGTGTGCAAAGTTGTATGCACTAGCGAAGGAAGACCATTCCTGACTCGCGAAGCAGGGGCCATTGTCTGAAATCACAGTGAGTGGAATGCCGTGGCGAGCAAAGGTCTCCTCACAGGCCCGGATAACAGCCGATGACGTGGTGTCGTGCAGGCGTATGACCTCAGGATAGCTGGAATAGTAGTCGATGATGATGATGTAGTCCCTGCCGAGCGCATGGAACAGGTCCACGCCCACCTTCGACCAGGGGAACGTGACCAACTCATGGGGCTGAAGGATCTCACGTGGTTGTGCCGGCTGGAACCTTTGACAGGTGGGGCAATTGAGCACAGTGTTGGCAATGTCCTCATTTATCCCCGTCCAGTATACAGCCTCTCGGGCCCTCCGTCGGCACTTCTCAACGCCGAGATGGCCTTCATGCAGCTGTTCTAAGACAAGCCGGTGCATGCTGTGTGGGATCACGATGCAGTCCAACTTCAGGAGGACATCATCCACGACTGCCAAGTCGTCCCGAATGTTGTAAAACTGTGGGCATTGTCTCTTGAGCCACCCGTCCGTAATGTGGCGCATCACATGTTGCAGAAGGGGGTCAGCCGCAGTCTCACGGCGAATGTGGGCAAGGCGTTCGTCAGTGGCCGGCAGATTGGCAGAAGTGAAGGCTACATGTGCGTCGACTTGGCCGACTGGGTCGGACGGAGTGTCGACTGCCCTGGACAGAACGTCTGCTATGTTCAGGTCCTTACCCGGGGTGTATACAAGTTGGAAGTCGTACCTCCGGAGTTTGAGCAGAATGCGCTGGAGGCGAGGGGGTCATGTCCTTTAGGCCCTTTTGGATGATGCCAACCAGCGGGCGATGGTCGGTCTCCACAGTGAACTGGGGAAGGCAATACACATAGTCGTGGAGCTTGTCAACGCCAGTCAACAGGCCTAGGGACTCCTTCTCAATTTGCACAATGCGCTACTCTGTGGGGGTCATGGCACGTGACGCATGGGCGACAGGGGTCCATAATGAGGTGTCATCTTGTTGCAGGAGGACCGCCCCAATGCCGGATTGGCTGGCGTCAGTCGAGATCTTCGTTTCCCGTGCAGGATCGAAGAACGGCAGTACCGGGGCGGTGGTAAGCTTGACCTTGAGCTCCTCCCATTCACGCTGGTGGGTGGGAAGCCACTGGAATTCAGTTGTCTTCCCGACAAGGTGCCAGAGAGCTGTGGTGTGACAAGCGAGGTTAGGGATGAATTTTCCCAGGAAGTTGACCATTCCTAGAAAGCGTAGCACCGCCTTCTTGTCTGTGGGCTTCTGCATAGCCGTGGTGGCTGCCACCTTGTCGGCATCCGGCCGCACACCCAAGCTGGAGATGTGGTCCCCCAACAACTTGAGCTCGGTTTGGCCAAAAGAACATTTGGCTCTGTTAAGGCGCAGGCCCTGGTCCCGTATCCGTTGAAAGACGCGCTGGAGGCGACTGATATGCTCCTGCGGTGTGGTAGACCAAATAATGATATCGTCCACATAGACGCGCACGCCTTCGATGCCCTTCATCATCTGTTCCACGAGAGGCCGATATGATTCCAAATGGCATCCTATTGTAGCAGTATCTGCCAAATGGAGTGTTGAAGGTACACAGCTTCCTGCTGGATTGATCCAATTGAATCTGCCAGAAGCCCTTTGAGGCATCAAGCTTGGTGAATATTTTTGCCCGAGCCATCTCGCACGTGATCTCCTCACGTTTGGGTGTAGGGTAATGTTCCCTCATTATATTGCGATTTAAGTCTTTCGGGTCAATACAGATCCGGAGCTCGCCGGAAGGTTTTTGACGCGCACCATGGAGCTCATCCGTGCAGTTGGCTCCGTCACCTGGGAAAGCACTCCTTGGTCCTGAAGGTCCTGCAGCTGCTGCTTGAGGCGGTCCTTGAGGGGTGCTGGGACTCTGCGAGGTGCATGAACTACCGGGGTGGCATCCTGTTTGAGCAGGATTTTGTATGTGTCGGGCAGTGTACCCATGCCCTCGAAAGCATCCTGGTTGTGAGAGAGGATTGAGTTTAGTTGCGCCCTGAATTCTTCATCTTGGAAGTCAGAGGTGCCTTCTGGAGAGAGAGAGTGTACTCGCTGAACGAGGTGGAGGAGTTTGCACGCCTGTGCACCTAGCAGAGAGTCCTTTGAAGAGCCCACAATCTCGAAGGGTAGGATGGCTTTACGCGAGTTGTGCGTCTCTTCGAGTTGGCACTACCCCATGGCGGGGATGACGTTGCCATTATAGCCGACCAGTTGACAGATGGATGGAAGAATTGCTGGTTTGACCCTTAGGGTTTGAGATGCTGACCATGCGAGGAGATTTACGGAAGCAGCAGTGCCCAGGCGGAATGTGATCTGGGATCGGTTGACCGTCAGGGTGGCACACCACTTGTTGTCCGGATCAATGCTGTGCACCGACAGCGGCTGGTGTGTTCGACTCGGGGACAGCTTGTTCTTGTTGATGACAGCAATGCGGAAAGGCTCCCTGTCCTCAGTGTCACTGGTCTGTATGATGTCAGGATCAGACTCGGTGAACGTGGGTAGAATTGCCCGAACATTTCTGCGAGGCTGATTAAACTGTTGCGAGTTGGCAGGCTGAGGTGCTCGACAGCAGGCAGCATAGTGGCCAAGCCTGCCACAGCGTAGGCATTGTCATGCTTTGGCCGGACATTGCCGCTTTAAATGGGCGGAGCCACAGTTGTCGCACGTCATGACGTCAGTGCGTTCGTTGCGCCACCGCGGATGCGCGGTGCGGTCTTGTGCTGCGCATCGCGTTCCTCCGCGGCAACGTCTCCTCTTTTGGCGTGTACAAGCGCGGGAGGCCTCGGATAGTGCGCGAAATGGCCGCCCTCCTCCGGGCCGCGGGCCGGGAGGTACTCGATCGTCTGGACCCGCTCCACCTCGTGGGGCCCCTGCCGCGCCGTTTCAGCCGCCTGGATGTGTGAGTACCGGCTGGTGGCATTCTCATGCAGGCCGCAGGTCGCAATGGCCGTCGCTAGGGTGAGTTGCTTGATTTTAAGGAGTTGCTGACGCAGGGTGTCCGACATGACCCCGAAAACTATCTGGTCGCGTATCATGGAGTCAGAGGTGGGCCCATAGCCGCAGAACTGCGCGAGGATGCGGAGGTGCGTTAAATAAGACTGGAAAGGCTTGTCCTTACCCTGCAGGCGCTGCTGGAACAGGTACCTTTCGAAGCTTTCGTTGACTTCAACGCTGAAGTATTCATCAAATTTTAGGTGCACCGTCTTGTCTTTGATTTTGTCCTCGCCGTCCGCGAATGTAAGGGAGTTAAAGATGTGGATGGCGTGTTGCCCTGCCGTGGAGAGAAGAAGGGCAATCTTCCTGGTGTCAGATGCATTCTCCCTGTCTGTGGCCTCTAGGAAGAGCTGGGAGCGCTGTTTAGAAAGCTTCCAATTCACCCCGAGATGGCCAGCGATGCGTAGCGGCGGCGGCGGGTTGATGTTCTCCATGCTGCAGGATGGCGGATTGCTGATAAGTTGCAGGTAGGTCTCACAGGGGCTAGTATGCGTCCACTCCTGGAACCATGTCGTGTTGGGTGTTCTGGTCTACAAACAGGTCAACACGGCTGGAGATGGTGTAACTCTATTTTATTAACAACTCAACTGTAATAACACACTGTAAGCTTGGGTTCGTGCATTACCAGCTTATCTGTGGACCCTGTCCTATCACTATCTAGGTGAGGCACTCAGCACATGGTGAATGTCTGAGAGGCAGGCTGTGAGCTCTGTGCTCTGAGCTGGCTGCTGCTAGAATGAGCGGGAACTCTGGTGTCCCCTCTCTTTATAGTGCATGTGCTCTCACTGGTGATTGGCTGCGATGTTGTGTATGCTGGTTGGTCCTACTGTATGTCCATCAGTGTGTCAGTGTGTGTGCGATTGCACCATGATATGCTGGTGTATATCATGACAACCATCACTGTTCTGGGACCCTTAATTGTTTAAACCCAAGATAGACCAAAGTCTGTGGGCGCGATTTTCCAGCATCGCCCACCCCCCCTCCCCCCGATGTGTTTTGCAACAGTGGAGGCAGCCCGCCATTGACTATCTAAGACCATCTGCTGCTGAAACCCATGCTTTACTTTTATATTAGATTAATACAGAGCTATCCTGGCTGTCTTCATTTCCACCCTTCATAATGGTGAGCTCATCCAAAACGCTGCTGCTTTCCCCCCCTAACCTGCACCAAGTTCCTTCCACCTCCTGTCCCTGGCCTCAGTGACCTACATTTATCTACTGATACCTCAAATGTAAAAACCTTATCCTTGTGTTCAAATCCTTGCAGGACCTCAACTTCTCGCTATCTCTGTTATCTCCTCTAGGCCAACAAACTGCAAAAACTGTACTTTCCTGCACCTTCATCCTCTTGTGCAATCCCAGATTTTCATCGTCTTCCCAATGGCAGTGATTCCCAGGCCTGAAGCTCTCAAATTCTCACCCGAAACCTCTCCAGCTATCTCTCCTTTATGACTCTCATTAAAAACTGCCTCCCTGTCCTAATATTTCCTTTGGCTCAGTGTCAATTCTTTTTCTCTTGCAAAACACCTTTGGGATGTTTCACTGCATTAAACTTGCTCTGTGAAAGCCAACTGTTGTGGAGAGACATGTTCATTGTGCAAAATGGAATAATAGTAGCTGGAAAAATACCTCCCAAACCAGTCTGCTGGTCCCACTAAGTGCAGCTCAACCACATGCACTAAGGTAAATACAGGTTTTTAACAATACCCTCAAAAACTTTTCCAGCACCAAGATTAATTATTCATTCAATAATGATCTTTCTGATGATTCAGGGTTCAGCTTGGCAACTGACAATGCTGTGTTTAAACAGGTATTTGAATTCCCCTCCTTAAAACTAACATTCATGTTGGAAAACGGTACAGAAGGCATTTTGATGCCACTTTTCAATCACCTGAATAAAAATTAAAGATGTGAGCTATTTCCAGCCAAATGTTTCTGCATCTGCCTGTTCTGCCAGGGAAATGTATCGCATTTGCAAATAGTACGGAGCCCCAGCATAGCAAGTCCTTGTCCATTCTTGCTTGACATAAAACTACAGAAACTGGGGAGGGATTCTCCGACCCCCCGCCGGGTTGGAGAATCGCCGGGGGGCGGCGTGAATCCCACCCCCGCCGGTCACCGAATTCTCCGGCACCAGAGATTCAGTGGGGGCGGGAATCGCGCCGCGCCGGTCGGTGGGCCCCCCCCCGGCGATTCTCCGGCCCGCGATGGGCCGAAGTCCCGCTGCTGTAATGCCGGTCCCGCCGGCATGAATTAAACCACCTCCCTTACCGCCGGGACCAGGTGGCGCGAGCGGGCTACGGGGTCCTGGGGGGGGGGGCACGGGGCGATCTGGCCCCGGGGCGTGCCCCCACGGTGGCCAGGCCCGCGATCGAGGCCCACCGATCCATGGGCGGGCCTGTGCCATGGGGGCACTCTTTTACTACGCGTCGGCCGTGTAGGTCTCCGCGATGGCCAACGCGTAGGCGACCCCCCCCCCCCCCCCCCCCCGCGCATGCCCGGGGATGACGTCAGCAGCCGCTGACGCTCCCGCGCATGTGCGGACTTCCACCGGCCGGCGGAGTCCCTTCGGCCCTGGCTGGCGTGGCACCAAAGGCCTTCCACGCCAGCCGGCGGGACGGCAACCACTCCGGCGCGGGCCCAGCCCCTAAAGGTGAGGGCTTGGCCCCTAAAGGTGCAGAGAAATCCGCACCTTTGGGGCGGCCCGACGCCGGAGTGGTTCACGCCACTCCATCCCGCTGGGACCTCCCGCCCTGCCGGGTAGGGGAGAATCCTGCCCCTGTTGTCCAAAAATATTGGGATGGACAAAATTGGCCCTATACGTCTATTCCTCTAACATATCCTGGCAGTGCCTCTTTCTATCCCCAACTTGTGTTTTTTTCTCTCTTTCCATGTGAGGAGGAATGCTACCCACTGAGATGAGAATAATAGGCTGCTAATCTGTGATACCAAATAATGTTTCCACTTCCACCCAAATTATGGTGACAAGCCGGAACATCTCAGCGGACATTTTGTGTCAATGTAGTTTGTCATTGAACAAAGAATTGATGTTGTGAAGCGGTGCTTCTGCTCCCTCACCACTCCAGGAAGGAGCTGAATGTACAAGGTGGTCAAAATATGCAAAAGGATTGTGGGCAACTGCATCACATTGTCACAGGGGCTTCAAGGCAAACAAAATTCACTTGTGCACTAGCCAGAATAAGGAGGTGACCTGGACTTGTTTTCCTCTTCGACTTGGTTAGGATTAAGGAGGAGAAAGGATAAAAGGAGAGGTAATGTTTTAAATCAAGTTACTGTTTGCTTTGTATGAGTGTTATATGTGTCGACTTTGTGTACTTTGTGATTATTTTTATTATCTTGAATGCCTGGCAGGTGAAAGTCATTTCCTGCTTTATTGTTTTCCGCACCATCAAAATGTTTCCTGACCTTGCATCAGGTTCAACGAGGGTTGAGGAGGAGATTTGTTTCATTCATTCATTTAGCAATAACCTGTTCATTGATACTTAGTTTGGGTTCCTCCAGTGTCACTCAGCTCCTGACTTCATTACAGCCTTGGTTCAAACATGGACAAAAGAGCTGAATTCCAGAGGTGAGGTGAGAGTGACTGCCCTTGACATCAAGGCAGCATTTGACCGAGTATGGCATCAAGGAGCCCTAGCTACACTAGAATCAATGGGAATCAGGTAAAAACCTCTCGGTTGATTGTAGTCATACCTGCCACAAAGGGAGATAGATGGTTGTGGTGGTTGGAGGTCCAGCATCTCAGTTCCAGGACATCACTGCAGGAGTTCCTCAGGGTACTGTCCTATGTCCAACCATCTTCATCAATTTCATCAATGACTTTCCTTCCATCATAAGGTCAAAAGTTGGGATTTTTGCTGATAATTGCACAATGTTCAGCACCATTTGCAACTCAACCGTTACTGAAGCACTCCATATCCAAATGCAGCAAGACCTGGATAATATTCAGGCTTGGACTGATAAGAGGCAAGTAACAGTCACGCCACTCAAGTGATACGCAATGATCATTTCCAACAGGAGAGAATCTAACTATTATTCCGTGGCATTCAATGGCATTACCATTGCTGAATCCCTCACTATCAACGTCTTGGAATTTACCATTGATCAGAAACAGAACTGGACTAGCCATATAAATACTGTGGCTACAAGGGTAGGTTAGAGGCTAGGAATCCTAAACAAGCAACTCACCCCCTGACTCAGTCTAACTGTACCAGCTTGCTCTAAGCCGTGTGCTGAGGTGTGATGCTGGTGATCAGCCCTGTCTAACTCTCTAGATGTCTGTCTGTGGAAAGAGGCAGGGTGTGAGTGCCTCATCCCTTTTATAGTGTTATGTCTTGCCCCCTTGTGGTGATGCCACCTCTGAGTGTCCTGACTGCCCATTGGTTGTGTCCTATGCTGAGTGTTCATTGGTTGCATGATTGCAAATCATGACAGCAGCTAGCGCAAATCCTCAGTGAAAGACACAGTTGAAGATCTGCCAGCCATTTTGTGTCAAGTCCTTCGGGCTGCATGCTTCATGTGGAATCTCTATTGTAAATATTAAGAGTTTTGCAATTGTATTGGGCAACTCAGAATGCAACCTGCTGTCTGGAAAAACGTTGTATCTTATTGCGCTTATTTTAATGTTCAACTTGAAATGTTTTGAAGACACTTCTACAAATTTATGAATAAAGTATATTTTTTGAAAAAGAACAGCAAAAACATTATCCTTTCAATTGCCTGAATAGACCTGGAACTGTGAATTTTATTGCACTTTCTGTAATAGTCAATTTGAAAAGTTTTGGGATGAACATTCACAAATTTTATGAATGAAGTATATTTTTGAAAAAATGACACTACTATGACCTTCTTGATCAGTAAGCCTCAGTATATTATTGTACTATTACTTATTAAACTATTGCAGAAGCCCACTCTCTTTAATATTCATTATTTTTTCCACCTGATTTCTTTTGTTGCAAATGTTGAGTTTAAAAAATGAATGTTAGACTTCATTCAATTTCGATTAGTTGCACCTCAGAGGTCACAATGATCCGCATTGACAGCAGTTAGGTGTAACTGTGTGACAGGTTGTGGCAATGTCAGTTTCTCCTTGATTGAATTAATTGCTTTGATTGAAAGGGCGATGGTGCAACGATTGCACAATACCATAGCTGGTATCTATTTCAATCACGGAACCGAAAATTGCAAGATTTTCAATACCCAGGATCGAGGCTGTAGCAAGTTATTGTGTTCAATAGATTTATGAGGATAACAGTTTTTTAATCCATAAAATCCTTATAATTGCTCACAGACTATTTCCACTTAGCAGAGGGAAAGGGACTTTGAGAAGCAGTCAAAGTTTTGCCACTTATATTGAAAGTACTTTTGAGTCACATACACTGGTAGAGTGTGGAATATTAAGTCTGCGACATAAAACATGAGAGACGATGTGATGGTGAGATACCCCAATGTGCCACTAGATCATAAATTGCAGACTTTACCACTGCACCTCTTAATTAGATGCTGCAACTGTAGATATTCATATGATAGTTTTTTTTCTAATTCTGTTAGGTTCCTAAAGGATATTAAGGCAAAGACCAAATAAACCTATTTCCCATTGTTGTATGACAATTACACAATAAGTGAATGTTTTTTAGAGCACTTTCTGTTTGAACACTTTGGGGTGCTTTCTATATCAAAGGTGCTATGTCAATGCAAATTGTTTTTGGCAATTCATGGTCTAATGATCTGGATTACTGAGTGCTAGGAGCAAATTCTTGACATTCCACCTGAGACCCAGGATGCCCTTGAAATCTTGGGGGAATGCACTTAAATGCATAATATGTTCAATGGCTGTACTTTCCCACGGCTGAAGTGCTGTAGTTCTCTTTCCTCTATTTTAGCACAGAACTTGTGCAAACACTATAGTCACAGTCAGATGATGTCACAAGTAATTTCCGCTGTGCTGTTGCTTCTCCACCCTCTCCCCCTCCCCACCCCCGCCTTATTACTCATTCAGATGATGAATCATTTCCTATAACAGACATAATTATACCGTAATGTCCCATTTAAGCTGTTTTTGTCAATACTCTGAGTACAGTCACAATAAATTTAGAATGCAATGTTCTGTTGAAGCTGTAATCTAAGATTATGCCGGGAGATTTTCAAAGTTTTGCTAGTATTTCCAGATTAGTTATTAAAACAGAGATTAGAACTTTTAAAAACTGTTCACAGCAATTGATTGAGTTCCGGTTCCCCTCTCACAAACAAACAGTGATCTGAATTGACTGGCTGCATGACCAGTGAATCCAAAAGGAAATGCGTACCCATGGTGAATAAAACTGGTCTTGCTTTGCAAGCAAGTAGAGAGAGGTAATTTTCACGATCAGACAGATGAACAGCTCCCAAAAGGAAAAAGCAGTCCCAGACCATTAGCCAGCTGTGCTTTGGGCACCAAATGTTCCAGTCAAAAGATGGCTAACCACAGGTGGTTGATATCATGATATGCAGACATGGAGATAATGATATACAGACAGGCATCTAATGAACACAGAGAACAGGACATGACCAATGAGCAGGCAGAACACTCAGTGGTGGTATCTCACCATAAATGGCACGAGGCCCTCACACTCCGCCTCTTTCCACTGATGAATATCTACAGAGTGAGTCACTGTGTATGTACAGAATCACACCTCCAGCACATGGCTAAGAGCTAGTCTGGTTCAGTCAGACAGAGTAACCACACTTAGGTAAGCAGAGAGCCGAACTCATAGAGAACTGTGCTAACTGTGCTACTGGTTCAATAAATCAGATTGAACTAACTTCAAGGTCTGGAGTGTCTTTTGGTTAAAGCTGCATCCAGTTGCAGCCTGTGTTATCCCAGAGTACATAACACATCATGATACCAGGAGACTGCTTAATGTAGGTGGTTTACCTCAGTCCGTTCTGTGACGACCAGCGAATGTATCCCGGCACCATGGCGAAGATTCAGGCTCCTTACCAGCTCAGGGCCTCCGGCAATCTCAGTGCCAACTGGCGGATATTCAAGCAAAAGTTTCTGCTGTACATTGAAGCTTCAGGCCTCGAGGGTGCACCTGATGCAAGGAAGATCGTGCTTCTCCTCTCAACAGCGGGTGATCAAGCCATCAAACTCTTCAACTCTTTTCACTTCACCGAAGGCCAGGACAAGACAAAGTTTCAGGTCATCCTGGACAAGTTTGACAGTCACTGTGAAGTGGACACCAATGAAATCTTTGAGCGCTACATATTCAAACAGCGTCTACAAAGTAAAGATGAATCTTTCAACTCCTTCTGAACTAACCTCCGCCTGCTGGCGCTGTCCTGCAACTTTGGTGATATTGCTGACTCCATGATCAGAGACCAAGTCGTTTTTGGAGTTCACTCTGATCCTCTGAGAGAGCAGCTACTGAAAATCAAGCATATGACCCTGCCAGTCGCGACTGAAACATGCACAGTGCATGAGCACGCCAAAAATCACTTTGCCCAGTACAAATCGGCTGAAAATGAGACACTTGCCTCCCAAGAGGCAGAGAGTGTGCAGGCCATCTCCCGGATGCAGCGCCTCAGCATTGATGAAAGCGGCCATTTCGCGCGCTTTTCCTGGGGCCACATGCATGCATGGTGCAAACGGGATAACGAAGTGGCCGACACCCGCACTGCGCGGAGCGTCAGGACGCTGATGTCATGACGTGCTTGAACTGTGGCCACGCCCACTTAAAGAAACACTGCCCTGCAAGAGGCAGGCGATGTTTAAACTGTGGGAAGCCTGGACACTCTGCAGCCTTCTGCAGGTCTGCACCACCAGTCAGGGGCCAGTGCTCCCAATTCCGACGACGGCACGTTCAGAGTGTGCAACAGTGATTACAGGATTCTGAACCTGGCAGCACAACAGATCCAGAGGAAGAATGCCTGGATTGTGCCTACTGTGTGAATATGCCACATCCAACTCATCACAAAGTCAATGCATCCTCGCTGTGGATTCTGCGGACGAATGGCGTGCGGTGATACAGGTCAACCACTGCTCCATCCAGTTTAAGCTGGACACAGGTGCTTCTGCCCACCTCCTTTCACAGGCAGATTTCAAACGCATCAAGAAGCCCCCAAGGTCCTTCCAGCACCCTGCAGGCTCCTGGACTACAATGGAAATGCCATCACGATACTGGGATCCTGCCATCTACTCGTCTCCAACCGGAGCACCCATGCACGGCTACGTTTTGAAATTGTCAAGCTAGAAGGGGCATCCCTACTTGGCACACATGCCTGCAAGCAGCTGAACCTCGTGCAGCGGGTTTGCACAACGACATCCTTGAATGTGGATCTTCAGGCTGGCATTGACGACATCCTCGCTCAGTATCCGGATGTGTTCGACGGGATGGGCACGCTGCCATATCGATACAAGATTCTGCTATGACCTGATGCCAAGCCAGTGGTCCACACATCACACTGGGTCCCGGCTCCGCTGAGGGAGCCCCTGAAGGCACAGCTCAAGGACCTTCAGCAACAGGGCATCATTTCCAAGATAACCGAACCGACTGACTGGGTCAGCTCGATGGTATGTGTTAGAAAGCCTTCGGGAGACCTGCGCATCTGCATTCATCCTGAGGATCTCAATAAGAATATAATGTGTGAACACTATCCCATCCCGAAGCGGGAGGAACTCACCAGTGAGATGGCACATGCACGTTTTTTCACCAAGTTGGATGTGTCACATGGATTTTGGCAAATCCAGCTGGATGAGTCCAGCAGAAGGCTCTGCACCTTCAACACACCGTTTGGCAGATACTGCTATAATCGCATGCCATTTGGCATTGTCTCAGCATTGGCGATCTTCCGTCGCATCATGGAGCAGATGATGGAGGGCATTGAAGGGGTTCATGTGTACGTGGACGACATCATCATATGGTCCACGACCCCTGAAGAGCATGTTTCCTGTCTCCAGCAGGTATTCCAACGTGTCCATGCCAATGGCCTGAAGCTGAACAGGTCCAAATGTTGCTTTGGCATGTCGACACTCAAGTTCCTAGGTGACCAGATCTCTCAGCAGGGCGTGCGCCCAGACACAGACAAGGTCAAGGCCATCGAAGCCATAAAGGTCCCTGAAGACAAGAAGGCGGTGTTGCGCTTCCTGGGCATGGTCAATTTTCTGGGCAAGTTCATCCCAAACCTGGCCTCGCACACCAGGGCCCTACGAAACCTGGTGAAAAAGTCCACTGCCTTTGAGTGGCAGAGTGGTTGGAGCTGAAAGCCATGCTCACCACTGCACCCGTCTTGGCATTTTTTGACCCAGACAGGGAGACGAAGATCTTGACAGACGCGAGCCAGGAAGGCATCGGTGCGGTGCTGCTTTAACACGATGACACTTCATCCTGGGCACCGTTAGCCTACGCATCGAGGGCCATGACACCCACCGAAACAAGGTATGTGCAAATAGAGAAGGAATGTCTGGGTCTTCTCACTGGCATTCTCAAGTTTCACGACTATGTCTACGGCCTGCCGACATTCACTGTCGAGACGGATCATAGGCCTCTGGTCCACATTATCCACAAGGACCTGAACAACATGACGCCTCGGTTGCAGCGTATCCTCCTCAAACTCAGAAGGTACGACTTTGACTTAGTGTACACGTCTGGCAAGGAGCTCATCATCGCTGAGCATTGTTCTGCTCCATCACATTGCCTAGTGAACTGCTGGACATCATCCAGCAGATTGAATCACAGGTGCAGCTGTGTGCTAGCACCCTCCCGGCGTCTGAAGAGAAGGTGGTTCGTACCCGCGAGGAGACAGCCAAATACCCCCTCTTGCAGCGTGTCATGCACCACCTTGCCAATGGCTGGCAGAAAGGGCAGTGCCCTCAATTCTACAATGTAAAGGACGACCTGACGGTGATTGATGGTATCCTCCTCAAGCTGGGCCGGATTATCATTCCACTCAGTTTCCAGACCTTGGTGCTCTGCCAAATCCCTGAGGTACACCTGGGCGTCAAGAAGTGCAGACGCACTTATGGCTACTGGCCCGGTATTAGCCAGGACATCTCCAACATGGTCCTCAACTGTGCGACCTGTCAATGCTTCCAGCCAGCGCAGAGCAAGGAGACACTCCAGCAGCATGAAATCGAGACCGCCCCGTGGTCCAAGGTTGGCATCAACCTCTTTCGTGCGAATGGTCATGACTATGTGTTGATTATTGACTATTTCTCCAATTACCCTGAAGTCATGAAGCTCTCAGACCTCACATCTCGGACCATCATCAAGGCCTGTAAGGAGCCATTCTCCAGGCATGGTATTCCACTCACTGTCATGAGTGACAATGGCCCGTGCTTCAACAGCCACGAGTGGTCTATGTTTGCCAAGTCATACCATTTCAAACATGTCACTTCCAGCCCACACTATCCGCAGTCCAATGGGAAGGTTGAAAAAGGGGTGCACATTGTGAAACAGCTCATCTGCAAGACCGCGGATTCTGCTTCTGACATCTACCTCGCGCTGCTTGCGTACAGGGCGACCTCACTGTCCACTGGCATGTCGCCGGCTCATCTCCTGATGAACAGGGACCTGCGGACGACACTTCCAGCCATACACGTGCCCAACCTGGATCACCTCCTGGTGCTGCAGAAGGTGCAGCAGCTCCGAACCCAGCAAAAGCAGGGCTATGATGCTCATGCCACCGATTTGCCCGTGTTATCCCCAGCAGACACTGTCAGGATCAAGATATCGGATGGTGGCTGGTCTGCTCCAGCTGTCGTTGTTCGACAGGCTGCGCCCCGCTCGTATGTTGTACGTATGGCTGATGGTTCTGTTGTGCGCCGAAACAGACGGGCACTGCACAAAGTTGCCTGCCCGCAACCGCTTTTTTCTCCGTTTCCGTCTGTTGTTTTGCCACCTCCTGATACCTCGAACTGCGAGGCCACCAGTCAGGCTTCCAACCCTCCTGTCAAGGCGCCGTCGTCCCCACCACCACCTCTCCGGCGGTCGACAAGGATCAGACGCAAGCCCCAGAGACTGGGCTTCTGAACATTTGTTTTGTTTGCTATGTTCTGTTTTCTCACATTAAACAGCAGTCTTCACACGTAAGCACGTTCCCATGTACCAACAAAACATTTTTTTTAAAGGGAGATGTCATGATATGCAGGCATGCAGATAATGATATACAGACAGGCAGCTAATGAACACAGAGAACAGGACATGACCAATGAGCAGGCAGGACTCAGGGGTGGCATCTCACTATAAAACGCATGAGGCACTCACATTCTGCCTCTTTCCACTGATGAACATCTACAGAGTGAGTCAGGGTGTATGTACAGTATCACACCTCCAGCGCGTGGCTAAGAGCTAGTCTGGTTCAGTCAGACAGAGTAACCACACTTAGGTTAGCAGAGAGTCAAACTGTGTTAACTGTGCTACTGGTTCAATGAATCAGATTGAACTAACTTCAAGGTCTGGAGTGTCTTTTGGTTAAAGCTGCATCCAGTTGCAGCCTGTGTTATCCCAGAGTACATAACACATCAGTTGAAAGCTGATTGATCCAGTTAACAGATGGTTAATCATAGGCGATTGGAAGCCAGTTAATCCGGCTAACAGATGGTTAACCATAGGTGATTGGAAGCCAATTGATCCAGTTAACAGACAGTTAATCATATGTGATGGGAAGCCAGTTGATCCACAGAATCCCTACAGTGCTGTAGGAGGCCTCCAGCCCATTGAGTCTGCACTGACCCTTTGAAAAAGCACCCAACATAGGCCCTAACCCTATCTCCATTACCTAGTACCTGACCTAACCTTTTGGACACTAAGGGACAATTCAGCATGGCCAATTCACCTAACCTGCACATCTTTGGACTGTGGGAGGAAACCGGAGCACCCGGAGGAAACCCACGCAGACATGGGGAGAATATGCAAACTGCACACAGACCCTAACTCTAACCCTAACCCAATTCGGAATTGAACCTGGGTCCCTGGTGCTGTGAGGCAACAGCAGTGCTACCCATTGTGCCACCATGCCGTAACAGACTGTTAACCATGGGTGATTGGAAGACAATTGATCTGGTGATCAGACAGTTTACCATGGCTGGTTAGAAGCCGGTTGATCAGGTTAATGGATGGTTAACCATGGGTGGTTGGAAGGTGGTTGATCCCCATCAATGGGGCGGGTGAGGACAAGGTTTGATCTTAGCTGGTTGGAATCTGGTTGATCCCACTCACAGGGTGGAACATAGAACATACAGTGCAGAAGGAGGCCATTCGGACCATCTAGTCTGCACCGACCCACTTAAGCCCTCACTTCCACCCTATCCCCATAACCCAACTTTTGCTATCAACGATGACACCATTACCCAACCCATGATGATATTTTGTGCCATCATTGAGGTAAGACAAGATTTCCTAATCTCCCAGAAGCCCCACTCTGCACGAAGTCTTGTAAGTATGTAGATATGTGGGATTGTGACTAAACTGTCTATCAAGAACATCAAGGAGGTAGTAATTGATTTTAAAGTTTAAGGCAAAAACAGAAATTAATGCAAAACTCAGCTATAAAACTCAACCCTAATGATTAAGCATTTAACAACTAAAGATAATATGGAAATTTAACAAGCCTGCACTCCCATAGAATATGTAACCACATTGAAAAATTAGATAAGAGAATTACCACTTCTATTCATATTGCAGATTTCATACAGGGTGCCTAAAATTAGCACACTTTGAACTGCCATATATAATCCAATTGGAAAGGTATATATTGTCAGTCAAATGCGTCACCAGTGCAAAGAAGGGTCCACACTAGAAACATTAATTGGTCTGTTGGAGTGTTCGGGTTCCATGACAATTTCCTACCAACTAAATTGAAAAATAAACACTGGATGGGAAAATTTTTAGGCCACTGTATTCAAATCAGGTAACAAGCATTATCTCTGTTATACCTTTGGATTTTGCTATTGTACAACAAGGTATTTAGAAGAATGGGAAAACTCATGAATGTAATTTGTTTTTAGAGCTGGTTCGCATCATTGAACTTGAAAGTGCCTCCAAGTTGGACACCAAGGAGAGGATTTTCCCTGTTTCTTTCTGCACCCCACACTCATGTTGAAATGTGGGTTAGAAGACCGCACTGTGTGGGAAACAGTCAGTGGGGTGGCCAATTAATGTCCAGAGTTCAGGCTCAGCAAAATCAATCAGAGGACTTCCATCCTGAAAGGAAAATCAGACTGCAGTGGTGCTTGTTCGGTGAATTGGGCATTCTGAATTCTCCCTCTGTGTACCCAAACAGGTGCTGGAGTGTGGTGATCAGGGGCTTTTCACAGTAACTTCATTGCAGTGTTAATGTAAGCCTACTTGTGACACTAATAAAGATTATTATTATTAAGAGAGCGAATTGCTTCAAAATGGAGGCACCCTCTCTGCAATCTTTTTAATCTTGAAGTCAAAAATTATTTTTGCAGCCGTTCGGGACGGACCCCGTACCTGGTTCCAAGTGATTGGACTGTGTTCCGATATCGATTTCTCCAATACTGGAGCCGTTCCCTGTTCGCTGAGCGGTCTCTAAGTGTCCATTGGCCTTTCTTTGTCTTGGCTCCTGCTGGCGCCGAGGAGTCTGGCTTGGCCTTATTCACCTTAAATGTTTCAACTGTTCCCGGGGATCGCTCATTAATATGCAGATGTCTGTGAGTTTCAGTGCTGCCTGGGTTTCTGCAAAGTCTAATACACAGGAAACTTTGCACCTGCTAGTTTTTCCTGGCTTGACTGAATTTCCCTGCAGTCTTTGCAAATCTCCATTTTAAGTCGGGAAGTGGCCAACCCAGGTGGCTACAGCATGGAGGGATCAGTCACTAGGGCGCATAGGTTTAAGATCCGTGGGGCAAGGTTTAGAGGAGATGTGCGAGGCAGGTTTTTTACACAGAGGGTGATGAGTGCCTGGAATGTATTGCCAGCGGAGGTTGTGGAAGCAGATACATTAACGGCACTCAGAAGTACATGGATAGGAGGGTATAGAGGGATACGGCACTAGGAAGTGCTAGGGTTTTGGGCAGGTGTGGTATCATGACCGGTACAGGACTGGAGGGCAGAAGGGCCATTTCCTGTGCTGTAATGTTCTTTGTTCTATTTGACCCATTGTGTCTGTACCAGCTCTCCAATTTAGCATGGTCAATCCACCTATCCTGCACATCTTTGGGTTGGGGGGGCGAAACCCACGCAAACACAGGGAGAATGTGCAAGCACCACACGGACAGTGATCCAGAGCCGGGATCGAACCTGGGACCTCGGCGCTGTGAGGCAGCAGTGCTAACCACAGCGCCACCGTGCTGCCATCGCATTGTTTCTATTCATACAATCATCTGGTCTTCTCTTGAATGCCTCGATTGAACCTGCCTTCACCACACTTCCAGACAGTGCATTCCAGACCTGAAGCACTCGTTAGGTAAAAATGTTTTTCTCCCATCACCTATGCTTCTTTTGCAAATTCCTTTAAATATGTGCCCTCTTGTTCTTGATCCTTTTACGAGCGGGAACATTTTCTCTCTATATACTCTGTTCAGCCCCTCATGATTTTGAACAGCTCTATCAAATCTCCTCATAGTCTTCTCTCCAAGGAGAACAGTCCCAACATCTCCAAACTGTCTGCATTACTGAAGTTTTTCATCCCTGGAAGCATTTTTGTAAACCTCTTCTGCGCTCTCTCCAATGCGTTCACATCCTTCCTATATTTTGTTCTCCGAACTTTTTACAATACTCCAGCTGGAGTCTAATTAATATCTTGTACCCTTCAGCATAACCTCCTTGTTCTTCTACGCTATACCCCTATTAAAGTCCAGGGTACTATATGATTTATCAACCACACTCTCCACCTGTCCTGCCTTAAGGTGGTAGACGAGGTGCCAATCAAGTGGCTGCTTTGTCCTGGTTGGTGTTGAGCACCTTGAGTGTTGTTAGGGCCACATTCATCCAGGCAAGTGGAGAGTACACCATCACATTCCTGATTTATGCCTTGTAGATTGTGAACAGGCATGAGGAATTAGGTCGGTTACCCTCCACACAGTTCCCAGGCTCTGACTTCCACTTGTAGCCATAGTATTTATATGGCTAGTCCAGTTTGGTAGCCATGATGTGGAGATGCCGGCGTTGGATTGGGGTGAGCACAGTAAGAAGTCTTACAACACCAGGTTAAAGTCCAACAGATTTGTTTCAAATCACTAACTTTCGGAGCACTGCTCCTTCCTCAGGTGAACTGTTGGACTTTAACCTGGTGTTGTAAGATTTCTTACTGTAGTCCAGTTTGAATTGTGGTCAATGGTAATACCCTGATATTCAGAGTGAAGGATTCAACGATGTTAATGCCATTGAATGTCAAGGGGACATGGTTGGATTCTCTCTTGTTGGAGATGGTCATTGCCTGGCACTTGTGTGGTGGAAATGCTATTTGCCATTTATCAGCCCACACCTGAATGTTGTCATTGTCTTGCTGTATTTTCACATAGATTGCTTCAGTATCTGAGGAGTTGCGAATGGTGCTGAGCATTGTGCAATTATCTGGGAACATCGCCGCTTCTGACCTTATAATGGAAGGAAGGTCACTGATGAAGAAGCTGAGGATGGTTGAGCCTATTACTGAGACAAGCTTTCAATTCCAGATTTATTCATTGTATTTAAATTCCACCAGTTGCCCTGTGATTTGAGCCCTTGTCCCCAGAGTATTAACCTGGGTCTCTGGATTACTTGTGTGGTGGTATGTATTAGGGGTAATACAGTACACCATGATGCCGAGGGGCTATTGGCGGACAGATACTGGGTCCTGATTGGATCTGCCGCCTACTGGGCTCCACCCAGAAATGCGGGGTATAAGAACCCAGGTTCTGCCAGCAGCCGCATTCTGTAACTGAGCTGCTGGGGAACAAGGCTGCTCAATAAAGCCTCGATTGAGTTCTCTACGTCTCGCCTCGTGTGTTATCGATGGTGCCACAATCTATTGAGCAGACTTAAAAAGGAATATGGAGCTCAGGATCGCCCCGGAGTGCCTGCGAATCGGCCCCCAAGCAGCTAACTCAACATCGGCATTTAAGCACTGGCTGGCGTGCTTTGAGGGATACCTCCGAACGGCCCCCGGCAGACCAACAGATGACCAGAAGATGCAGGTCCAACATTCCAGGGTGAGTCCCGAAATCTACTCGCTCATCGAGGATGCGGAAGATTTCCCAGCGGCGATCACCTTGCTGAAAGAGACCTACATTCGGCCCGTCAACCAGGCCTATGCACGCCACAAGCTCGCGACGAGACGACAAATCCCTGGGGAATCGCTAGACGAATTCTACAATGATCTACTGATCCTTGGAAGAAACTGCAACTGCCCAGCTGTAACGGCGAATGAGCACACGGAGCTCCTGATCAGAGACGCGTATGTAGCAGGTTTGGCAGCATCGCAAATTTGCCAGAGACTTTTAGAAAAAGACTCTCTCAGACTCACAGAGGCACGGGCCCTTGCGGCCTCCCTCGACGTGGCCTCCCAAAACGCCCGCGCCTACGCCCCTGACCGCGCTACAGCCCCTTGGGCTCCGTGGACCCCCGCCGCGATCGACACCCCGGCACTCACCACCCCCCCGCAAGCGTGCGCGGCCAGAACCCCAGACAACCCGGGGGGGCCCCGCTGCTATTTTTGCAGGCAGCCGAAACAACCCCGCCAGCGCTGCCCGGCTCGCTCGGCCACCTGTAAAAGCTGTGGCAAAAAGGGGCACTACGCAGTAGTGTGCCAGTCCCGGGGGGTCGGCGCTATCTCCAGGGAAGAAACGGGGCCACGGACTCACCCTCCCCCAGCGACCCATGTGCGACCAACGGGCGCTGCCATTTTGGACCCCGGATGCCACGAGGGGGAGACCGGCGCCGCCATCTTGTTACCCGCGGGCCGCGTGCGATCCATGGGAGCGGACATTTTGCCCACCCCCCGCCGTGTGCGATCCATGGGAGCGGCCATTTTGTCCACCCCCCGACCGTGTGCGGTCCATGGACGCCGCCATCTTGGCTGACAGGCAAGGCCCCCAGCGTGGATGGTTCCACGCTGCCTGAAGACAATGACCAGATGCAGCAACCACATTTGGCATCGGTGACCCTGGACCAGTCGTGGCCCCGGACGCTCCAGACAGCAACGACGAAGGTGCTGGTGAACGGGCACGAGACGCCATGTTTGATCGACTCAGGGAGCACGGAGAGTTTTAGTCATCCGGACACGGTAAGACACTGTTCCCTTGTAATTCGTCCAAGCACCCAAAAATATTTCCTGGCGGCGGGGTTCCACTCTGTTGAAATCAAAGGGTTCAGCATCGCAAACCTAACGGTGCAGGGGAGAGAGTTCTCCCCCACTTCTGCGCTCCCACCCTCCTGGGGTTGGATTTCCAATGCAACCTCCAGAGCTTAACATTCAAATTTGGCGGCCCTATACTCCCACTGACTATCTGCGGCCTCGCGACCCTCAAGGTTGAACCGCTTTCCTTGTTTGCGAACCTCACCCCGGATTGCAAGCCCGTCGCCACTAGAAGCAGACGATAAAGCACCCAGGACCGAACGTTTATCCGGTCCGAAGTCCAGCGGCTGCTGAAGGAAGGCATAATCCAGGCCAGCGACAGTCCCTGGAGAGCCCAGGTGGTAGTTGTGAAGACTGGGAAGAAGCAGAGGATGGTCGTAGACTACAGTCAGACCATCAACAGGTACACGCAGCTAGATGCGTACCCTCTTCCCCGCATATCCGACATGGTCAATCGGATTGCACAGTACAAGGTCTTCTCCACCGTGGACCTTAAGTCCGCCTACCACCAGCTCCCCATTCTCCCCGGTGACCGCAAGTACACTGCTTTCGAAGCAGACGGGCGGCTATACCACTTTTTAAGGGTTCCATTCGGCGTCACGAACGGAGTCTCGGTCTTCCAACGGGAGATGGACCGAATGGTTGACCAGCACGGTTTACGGGCCACATTCCCGTACCTCGACAACGTCACCATCTGCGGCCACGACCAGCAGGGCCACGACGCCAACCTCCAAAAATTCCTCCACACCGCTAACGCACTCAACCTCACCTACAACGAGGAAAAATGCGTGTTTAGTACCGACCGTCTAGCCATCTTGGGCTACGTAGTGCGTAATGGAGTGATAGGCTCCGACCCTGAACGCATGCTCTCCCTCATGGAGTTCCCTCTTCCCCACTGTGCCAAAGCCCTGCAACGCTTCCTGGGCTTCTTTTCTTATTACACCCAGTGGGTTCCCCAATACGCAGACAAGGCCCGCCCACTAATCCAGTCCACTACTTTACCCCTGTCGACAGAGGCCCGCCAGGCCTTCAGCCGCATCAAAGCGGATATCGCAAAGGCCACGATGTGCGCCATCGATGAGTCCCTCCCCTTCCAAGTCGAGAGCGACGCATCCGACGTAGCTCTGGCGGCCACTCTCAACCAAGCGGGCAGACCCGTGGCCTTTTTCTCTCGGACCCTCCACGCTTCAGAAATTCGCCACTCCTCAGTAGAGAAGGAGGCCCAAGCCATAGTGGAAACTATGCAACATTGGCGGCATTACCTGGCCGTAGGAGATTCACTCTCCTCACTGACCAACGGTCGGTAGTCTTCATGTTCGATAATGCACGGCGGGGCAAGATAAAAAACGACAAGATCCTGCGGTGGATTTCAAAGGCCCCCTCCCCTCCACCGATCGCAACACGTACTTTCTTAACGTCATTGACGAATACTCCCGTTTCCCCTTCGCCATCCCCTGCCCCGATCATTAAAGCCTTCTGCACCATCTTTACCCTGTTCAGTTTCCCCGCCTACATCCATAGCGATAGGGGGTCCTCCTTCATGAGTGACGAACTGCGTCAATTCCTGCTCAGCAAGGGCATAGCCTCGAGCAGGACGACCAGCTACAACCCCCGGGGGAACGGGCAGGTAGAGAGGGACAACGGAACAGTCTGGAAGACCGTCCTACTGGCCCTACGGTCTAGGGTCTCCCAACTTCCCGCTGGCAGGAAGTCCTCCCGGATGCCCTTCACTCTATCTGGTCCCTGCTGTGCACCACCACTAACCAATCACCTCACGAGCGCCTCCTTGACTTCCCTAGGAAGTCCTCCTCTGGAACGTTACTTCTGACCTGGCTGACAGCCCCGGGACCCATCCTGCTCCGGAAACATGTGTGGGCGCACAAATCAGACCCACTGGTGGAAAAGGTACATCTCCTCCACGCAAACCCGCAGTACGCCTACGTGGCGTACCCCGACGGCCGACAGGACACAGTCTCCCTGCGGGACCTGGCGTCCGCCGGAGCTCCCCACACCCCCCCAACACCAACCACCACTCCCTCACTCCCGCCGGTGCACCCCACAGCCACCTCCTACCCGGGGGGATCGGTTCTCCTCCCAGGCCCGCCCAGGAGTAAGGAAACAGGGATGGACAGCGCGATGCTCCCAGAGTCGACCGGACCCGAGCCAGCACCACCACCACCCGGGCTGAGACGTTCGGAAAGGGCGACCAGGGCACCCTCTCGGCTCATCGAATCGGTTTAAGTAATGTAAATAATTCAGTGGCCCAGTAAAAGCGGCATTTAATGGTTAAGGCACCATACCGACCCTGTAAACCCCGACCACCATACCATCCACCACCCCGCCGGGTTCCTTTTTAACAAGGGGTGAGTGTGGTGGTATGTATTAGGGGTAATACGGTACACCATGATGCCGAGGGGCTATTGGTGGACAGATACTGGGTCCTGATTGGATCTGCCGCCTACTGGGCTCCACCCAGAAATGCGGGGTATAAGAACCCAGGTTCTGCCAGCAGCCGCATTCTGTAACTGAGCTGCTGGGGAACAAGTCTGCTCAATAAAGCCTCGATTGAGTTCACTACGTCTCGCCTTGTGTGTGATCGATGGTGCCACAACTTGTTCAGTTGCATTACCATTATACCACCTTCTCTTACTGCTTGGTAATAAACAAACAGATTCCAAACTCAAACAAGTTTATGTTGGCTTCAAGTTGATTGCATTTAGTACCATTAATTTTCATATTAAGATCCAAATTTCATATTAAGATCAGCTCACCCTTAAAAGTTATGTTAATGCTGGATCTCGTGTGTTCAAATCATTTTCTGGTGCCTCCAGTCAATGAGGGTTAAGTTGGAATTCACCAGTTGCGTTACCACGGCCTCTTTGTTGACTGAAACAAAACCTGAAAATGCTGGAGAAAGTCGGAAGGTCGAACACCAACTATGGAGAGGGCAGAGCAACCCTTCCTCCTGCTATTGACTGACTTGCCTTTTTGCCTGAAGCAGGAATTAGGCTCCTAATTTGCTTAGTAAGCCTGGTGTCAGGCATCACTTTGAGATTGCTTTGTTCTAAAGCAGCCAACGTTCAAATCTCTAGGCCTTAATTTCAAAAAGGTGAAAGATGTGTCAGAGGTTTCAAGGATGAGTAACCAGGATAAGGTCAAGCCTTAGAGCTGAGGAATGATTTGGACGGCTGAATGTTATGTTTAGTCAGAAACAAAGGGGATGTGATTGAGATCTTTTACTGTGAGAAAAGATTGAGATAAGGTTTGGAACTGGGTAAACAATTTATTTACTTTGCACAGAAGTGCGTAAATCAAGGGTACAATGACAAAGATCACAAGGTACAAGATTAGAGATCAGAATTAACCCCTCCCCATTTAAGTAAAAGAAGCAAAACTTTGAAAAAAAATTGGATCAAGGCCAGTTAAGAAAGAGGATTGCGGATTGTGGCAAAATGAATAAAAACTATTGCTTCACACGGAATTTAGAATGAGAGTTTATAAATTTGGATAGTTAGGCCAGGAATGGGTTCATGATTGAGGCGGTCACACATAAACTGTCGACAGGATAAGGTTTAATGCGTTGAATACCTTTTTGTTCCAAACTTTTCTGCTTTATTTCAAACCATGGCAGCAACAGTAGGTGCAGTCAGAAGATACTCCCGTACACATTTATCACCTGACAATGTTTCTCTGTCTCAAGGGCAATTGGGGATGGGCAATAAATGCTGGCCTAGGCAGCGACCCCCACATCCCTAGAATGAAGAAATGAAATGTGAGAAACACTTGTCGTTTTCCATCTTGCCTCATGACAGACTTTTTATTCACATCTCTATCAGCACTATCAACCTCAAAAACCACATTAACAACTCAAGTGATCAAAATATAAGTTTGACACAGTGTAAATTATGCATGCCATGATAAAACTGCTCGTACATTATTGCAATTTAGATGTCAGAACTGTAGGTGCTTGAGCATGATGCTGTAGGTAAAATATATTATTATTGTAAATATGTGGGGTAAAATGGATTCACTTTTAATTATTTGTTGAAGCTGAACTTATCAGTCTGAATTTAGTACGGTACAAAACAAATTGTACTGATATTGAACTTGTGTGGTGTAACAAGCTGCAAGCTAATGGGTACCGAGGTGGGAAGGGTTTCCCAGTGGTGGCTGGGAGGTGGGTTGTGAAGCTGTTTGGCTGCCCACTCTATTGAGGCCAACTTGCATAATTAAAGACCCAATACAAGCTGCTGACATTTTGCAAATGGTGGAGTTCATCTCGGACATGTATGGAGGCTTCCAGCTTCATAGAGGCAGCCTCTCTGCAGTTGCTTGAGGGGTTATCAGAGCTAGAGGCTGCATCACCCAGAGAGGGAGGGCCACCAACAGGAAAAGAAGCCCTTGCAGCTCCAACAAACCCCTGCGAAGGGATTTCCTCTCCATCCCGTAGGACAGACTTCCCTCGGCCCCGTAAATTTTAATTGTCAAATACCTGCTCGCAAGCTTTTGAGGTTCTCTAGGTCTCTGACCTGTCTCAGCAGATACATATGAACAGACAAATAATGAGCAGAAGAAGGTCATTCAGCCCCTCGAGCCGATTCACCATTTAATAAGACCATGGCTGATCTGATAATAACCTCAAACTTACACCCTGCCTATACCCAATACCTATCACACCCTTGCTTACTGAAAATCTACCCACCTCAACCTTAAAAATATTTAAAGAATCTGCTTCCACCACCTTTTCAGGGAGAGAGTTCCAAAGACGCCAACCCTCTGGCTGAAATATCTCACCGCATCGCCATTTTAACTGGACGACCCCTTATTTCTAAACAGTGACCCTAATTCTAGATTCTCTCACAAGCCGAAACATCCCCTCCACATTCACCCTGTCAAGATCTCTCAGGAACTTTGGTGGGATTCTCCGTCCCGCTACACCCGTTTTCTGGTGCGGCGCGCTCCCACTGGCAGCGGGATTCTCTGTTTCCGCAGCCGGCCAATGGGGTTTCCCATTGGGAGCACCCCCACACTGACGGGAAATCCGCAGGCATGAGTGCGCTGCCGTCAAAACGGAGAGTTCCGCTGGCGGGGAATCCACCTCATATTCTTCTAAGCTCCAGTGGATTCAAGCCTAACCTGTCCAACCTTTCCTCATAAGACCATAAGACCATTAGACAATAAGATATCGGAGTAGAATTAGGCCATTTGGCCCATCGAGCCTGTTCCGCCATTCGATCATGCCCATTCCAGGGGCCTTTCTGTACTGCTTCCAATGCACATTTACATCCTTTCTTAAATAAGGTGAACAATACTGTAAACAATACTCCAAATGTGGTCTTGCTAGTGTCATGTACAACTCCCTACTTTTGTATTCAAAGAACTCCCAATGGGCTGTCGAAGATTCAGAGCTACCAGACCTCTGATTGGGCTGGCAACATCAGGAGACCGCCCACCACCCCTGATTGGATGATGGGCATGCAGACGGCCAACTGGACCAGTGAACCAAAGTTTTGCACCAATGACAGGGTCCCGAAGTCTAAAATTCAGCCTGATGTTCAAGGAATTCTCATTCTGCTTTGCATAAGAAAATTTAGAATTTAGCCTGTATTGTCACATTAGTGGCAAGAAAAGCTGTCTGTGGTTGCCATGTAAATGTGTCCATTATTAAATAAAAAGTTACATGATCAATTCTAAATAAAAATCGTTATTAATGTGATCATAGAATCACACATTCTATGATTCTAGAGAAGAAGGGCAATTGGCCCATCATACATATGCTGGCTCTTTAACAGAGCAGTTGTGCTTAGTCCCACATCGCTGCTTTGTGACGGTAACCCTATGATTTTCTCATTCTCAAGTAGCAGTCCAACTCCTTTTTAAAATGCACTATGCAATGGACTTTCACAATCTTTTCAGGTAGCGCATTCATATCCTGACATTGTTGAGTCAAAAAGTTTCCCCCTCTTAATCTTTTGTTGCTGATTTCAAATCTATGACATTTGATTATTGACACACTCACCAGAGGGAACAGGTTTTCTTGAAGAATCCTGAATGCAATTTAACAGAACAGAAACAGTTCTGTTTTGGGCGCGTGAAGCAGAGTGTTTCTCGGCACCGATAATGACCCCGCTATTAAACCAGGCTGTCAGACTACCCCAACTTACCAATTAGGAGGTCATCGAGCTCCCACCTTACCACACCTCATAAGGGCAGGGCAACCCTGGGCTCGATCTCCGGCACAGGCAAACTGGCACGTAGGCACCTTGGCATTGCCAGCCTGACATCCTGTTAGTTCCGCCACCAGCATCACTTGGGCACCCTGGCAGTGCCTCTGCCAGGCTGGCAGTACCAAGGTGCCCATGTGGCATCAGAGGGTGTCAAGGGTACCACCCTGCTCAGAGCCCGACAACCCGGGGGTCTCTAATCGCCTGGGAGATCCCCCCCATGTGCCTGGTTCATGTTTGTGGAACTCAGAGCTAAGTGGCGCCAAGCCGAGGTGTCCAAGAAGCGGGCTTTTGATCCCGCACCTTTGATACTCTGGCTCAGACATATTCAAGTGAAGCTAACTGCTCACTTGAATATGCAAATCTGAATCCCAACCAATGAGGGCGAGATCCAGGTCACAACGCGAGATCACGTTAGATCTCATGAGGAGTCCCTGGTATTGTAAATCTCAAGAGAAGCCTCTCGTGGGATTTAACAGCATCGTCGCCTCACCGAGCTGGGCACAATCGGGCCATACAATTGCACCCTCTATCTCTCATGATCTTGAAAAAATCCATTTGATCAATTCTTCCAAGGATAACAGTCCTGAATTTTTCAGGTTCTCCTCATAAATGTAGTCCATAAAAGTTGTAGCAGCAGAAGTAGGCCATTCGACTCATCGAGTCTCTGCTTTTTTTTCAAAACAGTTCTCCCAATGAGCCAGAGAAGACACAGCCAGAGTGAGACAGCAAAGAGTCCGTTTGGGAATTTGAATCTAGGTAGGAATTGAATCCAATCAAATCGATAAGGCAGCTCCTTTTAAATTTCAGGAGTTTAAATTAATTTAGATTAATCTAGAATTGTGCAGTGTAGGTTAACAAGGGCTGCCCCACCCACTCACATAACTGGTTGGCAGTTAAGTGTCAGTCACTTTAATCTACCTTGATCTCAAAGCAGGTGGGGGAGGGGAGTCAACTCAGGCCAATTTAAAAATAACAACTTTTAACTCACTCCCAGTGAGTTCTCCCAGTGAGCCAGAGAAGACACAGCCAGAGCGAGACAGCAAAGAGTGAGTTTGGGAATTTGAATCTAGGTGGGAATTCAAAGCTTGGAGGGAGGAGGTGCTTTTTATCCCTGGTAAGTGACTGGTACGTAGTTTTTCTGTTTTCCTTTTCTTTTCATTGGTATATTTATTTATTTTTTCTTTGTTGTATTTTGAAATTATAGTTGATGAAGTTAACCGAAGGTTTAAGACATGGCAGGAGATCTCAGACCCGTGTCATGCTCCTCTTATGCGATGTGGGAGCTCAGGGACATGTCCACTGTCCCTGGCTCCTTCACGTGCAAGAAGTGTGTCCAGTTGCAGCTCCTGTTAGACCGTTTGACGGCTCTGGAGCTGCAGATGGACTCACTTTGGAGCGTCCGCGACGCTGAGGACGTCGTGGATAGCACGTTTAGTGAGTTGGTCACACCGCAGGTGAAAGGTACTGAGGGAGATAGAAAATGGGTGACCAAAAGACAGAGCAAGAGTAGGAAGGCAGTGCAGGTGTCCCCTGCGGTCATCTCCCGGCAAAACAGATATACCGCTTTGTTGAGGGAGATGACTCACCAGGGGAAGGCGACAGCAGCCAGGTTCATGGCACCGTGGCTGGCTCTGCTGCGCAGCTGGGCAAGAAGAAGAATGGCAGGGCTATAATGATAGGGGACTATGATAGGGGACTCAATCGTAAGGGAAATAGACAGGCGGTTCTGCAGACACAATCGAGATTCCAGGATGGTATGTTGCCTCCCTGGTGCGAGGGTCAAGGATGTCTCGGAGCGGCTGCAGGACATTCTGGGGGGAGGGAGGGTGAACAGCCAGCTGTCGTGGTGCACATAGGCTAAAACGATATAGGTAAAATATGGGACGAGGCCCGACAAGCTGAATTCAGGAGTTAGGAGTTAAACTAAAAAGTACGACCTCAAAGGTAGTAATATCAGGATTTCTACCAGTGCCACGAGCTAGTCAGAGTAGGAATATCAGGATAGATAGGATGAATGCGTGGCTCGAGAGATGGTGCAAGAGGGAGGGATTCAAATTCCTGGGGCATTGGAACCAGTTCTGGGAGAGGTGGGACCAGTACAAACCGGACGGTCTGCACCTGGGCAGGACTGGAACCGATGTCCTAGGGGGGGTGTTTGCTCGAGCTGTTGGGGAGAGTTTAAACTAATGTGGCAGCGGATGGGAACCGATGCAGGAAGTTGAAAGGAAGTAAAACAGGGACAGAAGCAAAAGGCAGTAAGGAGGAAAGTGTAAGGCAGAGAAGCCACAGTCAAAAATCAAAAAGGGCGACAGTACAAGGTACAGTGACTGAGGGGAGCTCAGTGAATAGGACCAGTAATACTAAAAGGTTTCCTCCCATAGTCCAAAGATGTGCAGGTTAGGTGGATTGGCCATGATAAATTGGCCTTAGTGTCCAAAATTGCCCTTAGTGTTGGGTGGAGGTGTTGACTTTGTTAGGGTGCTCTTTCTAAGAGCCGGTGCAGACTCAATGGGCCGAATGGCCTCCTTCTGCACTGTAAATTCAATGATAATCTATGATTAATCTAGGACAAAGGTTCGGCACAACATCGTGGGCCAAACGGCCTGTTCTGTGCTGTATTTTTCTATGTTCTATGTTCTAAAACGGGAGGTAAAAACATGAATGGTAAGCAACGCGGCAGGTTGTTACATGAAGATATGGGTTCAACGACAAGGAAAATTAGGAGAAAGGTTAAGAGGAAATATAACTGAGGAGAGGTTACTGATCGAGGTGTTAGTGTTCAGAACAGAGGTAAAAAAGCCAACATAAGTGTACTTTACCTGAATGCTCGTAGTATTTGGAATAAGGTAAATGAGTTGAAGGCACAAATCATCGTGAATAACTATGATTTAGTGGCCATTACTGAAACATGGTTAAAGGATGGTCACGACTGGGAGTTAAATATCCAAGGGTATCAAACTATTTGGAAGGACAGAGTGGATGGTAAGGGAGGTGGTGTTGCTCTGTTATTTAAGGATGAAATCCGGGCAATAGTAAGGGATGACATCGGTGCTATGGAGGATAAGGTTGAATACATTTGGGTGGAAATCAGGAATAGTAAGGTGAAAAAGTCACTGATAGGAGTAGTCTATAGGCCACCAAATAGTAACATTATGGTGGGGCAGGCAATAAACAAAGAAATAACTGATGCATGTAGAAATGGTACAGCAGTTATCATGGGGGATTTTAATCTACATGTCGATTGGTTTAACCAGGTCGGTCAAGGCAGCCTTGAGGAGGAGTTTATAGAATGTATCCGCGATAGTTTCCTAGAACAGTATGTAATGGAATTTACGAGGGAACAAGCGGTCCTAGATCTGGTCCTGTGCAATGAGACAGGATTGATTCATGATCTCATAGTTAGGGATCCTCTCGGAAGGAGCGGTCACAATATGGTGTAATTTAAAATACAGGTGGAGGGTGAGAAGGTAAAATAAAGCACTAGTGTTTTGTGCTTAAACAAAGGAGATTACAATGGGATGAGAGAAGAACTAGCTAAGGTAGACTGGGAGCAAAGACTTTATGGTGAAACAGTTGAGGAACAGTGGAGAACCTTCCAAGTGATTTTTCACAGTGCTCAGCAAAGGTTTATACCAACAAAAAGGAAGGATGGTAGAAAGAGGGAAGATCAACCGTGGATATCTCAGGAAATAAGGGAGAGTATCAAATTGAAGGAAAAAGTACAAAGTAGCAAAGATTAGTGGGAGACTGGAGGACTGGGAAATCTTTAGGGGGCAACAGAAAGCCACTATAAAAGCTGTAAAGAAGAGTAAGATAGATTATGAGAGTAAACTTGCTCAGAATATAAAAACAGATAGTAAAAGTTTCTACAAATATATAAAACAAAAAAGAGTGGCTAAGGTAAATATTGGTCCTTTAGAGGATGAGAAGGGAGATTTAATAATGGGAGATGAGGAAATGGGTGAGGAACTGAACAGGTTTTTTGGGTCGGTCTTCACAATGGAAGACACAAATAACATGCCAGTGACTGATGGAAATGAGGCTATGACAGGCGAGGACCTTGAGAGGATTGTTATCACTAAGGAGGTAGTGATGGGCAAGCTAATGGGGATAAAGGTAGACAGGTCTCCTGGCCCTGATGGAATGCATCACAGAGTGCTAAAAGAGATGGCTAGGGAAATTGCAAATGGAATTTACCAAAATTCACTAGACTCTGGGGTGGTCCTGGCAGATTGGAAATTTGCAAACGTGACACCACTGTTTAAAAAAGGAGGTAGGCAGAAAGCGGGTAATTATCGGCCAGTGAGCTTAACTTCGGTAGTAGGGAAGATGCTGGAAGCTATCATCAAGGAAGAAATAGCGAGGCATCTGGATGGAAATTGTCCCATTGGGCAGACGCAGCATGGGTTCATAAAGGGCAGGTCATGCCTAACTAATTTAATGGAATTATTTGAGGACATTACCAGTGTGGTAGATAACGGGGAGCCAATGGATGTGGTATATCTGGATTTCCAGAAAGCCTTTGACAAGGTGCCACACAAAAGGTTGCTGCATAAGATAAAGATGCATGGCATTAAGGGGAAAGTAGTAGCATGGATAGAGGATTGGTTAATTAATAGAAAGCAAAGAGTGGGAATTAATGGGTGTTTCTCTGGTTGGCAATCAGTAGCTAGTGGTGTCCCTCAGGGATCAGTGTTGGGCCCACAATTGTTCACAATTTACATAGATGATTTGGAGTTGGGGACCAAGGGCAATGTGTCCAAGTTTGCAGACAACACTAAGATGAGTGGTAAAGCAAAAAGTGCAGAGGATACTAGAAGTCTGCAGAGGGATTTGGATTGGCTAAGTGAATGGGCTAGGGTCTGGCAGATGGAATACAATGTTGACAAATGTGAGGTTATCCATTTTGGTAGGAATAACAGCAAAAGGGATTATTATTTAAATGATAAAATATTAAAACATGCTGCTGTGCAGAGAGACCTGGGTGTGCTAGTGCATGAGTCGCAAAAAGTTAGTTTACAGGTGCAACAGGTGATTAAGAAGGCAAATGGAATTTTGTCCTTCATTGTTAGAGGGATGGAGTTTAAGACTAGGGAGGTTATGCTGCAATTGTATAAGGTGTTAGTGAGGCCACAACTGGAGTATTGTGTTCAGTTTTGGTCTCCTTACTTTAGAAAGGATGTACTGGCACTGGAGGGTGTGCAGAGGAGATTCACTAGGTTAATCCCAGAGCTGAAGGGGTTGGATTATGAGGAGAGGTTGAGTATACTGGGACTGTACTCGTTGGAATTTAGAAGGATGAGGGGGGATCTTATAGAAACATATAAAATTATGAAGGGAATAGATAGGATAGATGCGGGCAGTTCATTTCCACTGGCGGGTGAAAGCAGAACTAGGGAGCACAGCCTCAAAATAAGGGGAAGTAGATTTAGGACTGAGTTTAGGAGGAACCTCTTCACCCAAAGGGTTGTTAATCTATGGAATTCCTTGCCCAGTGAAGCAGTAGAGGCTCCTTCATTAAATGTTTTTAAGATAAAGATAGATCATTTTTTGAAGAAAAAAAGGGAATAAGGGTTATGGTATTCGGGCCGGAAAGTGGAGCTGAGTCCACAAAAGTTCAGCCATGATCTAATTGAATGGCGGAGCAGGCTCGAGGAGCCAGATGGCCTATTCCTGCTCCTAGTTCTTATGTTCTTATGTTCTTGATAGCATCTTCCGTCTCTATACCCATACTAAGCCTTTTTATCTTTGCTGATGTCTGGTGCCTAGAATTCTCCATAATACTCAAGCTGAGTTCTAACCAATGATTTATAAAGTACCAGCATGATCTCTTTGCTTTTATATTCTCTTTCCTCTATTTATAGTTTCAAGTAACCCATATGTTTTTTAACCACTTTATCAACCTGCCCTGCTGCCGATAAGAAATGGGGGGTGGGATTCTGTGATCTTGATATCTTGATGCTGAGTGTTGTCGCCGTCGGAAACGCCGTTGCGTTTCTCGACGGGGGAGGGTCGTGTAGAGCGGCCCCCAACCGGCGCCGCGCCAACCACGCCGGCACCAATGGCACCGATTCTCCACTCTGCAGAGAATAGCGTCCCGGCGTGGTGCGATTCGCGCCGGTCGTGGGGATTCTCCGGCCCGGCCCCGGGCTGAGAGAATCCCGCCCGGTGTATATGGACACAGATGTCACTCTGCTCACCTATGCTTTTCAAAATCTTACTACTTATAGTATTCTGTATTTCCATCTATTCTCCCAAAGTCCATCACTTAACACTTCAGCATTGAACTCCATCTGCCATGCTTCCCCCCATTTCACCATCCAGTCTGTGCAATCCTGAAGCCCAGTACTATCCTCATGATAGATGTAGAAGTTCAATTGATGTGTTACATGAAGGGATACTTGGAGGTCATGGCATTCCCAGGCACCTTCACTTCCGAGATGCTGACAGGTACATACTATGCCCATGTTATATTAATGATGAAGTGACTTTATGTTTAGGTTAGTGGATGAAATGTTGATCCATTGGATTGATCTTTCTTCGATAGTGTTGAGTTTCTTGGGTGTTGTTTCACCCTGTTGTAAGCAACAGTCATTGAAGGGACTTCTGGGGGCTGCCCAGAGAGTCGCTTTTATGGTTTCCCTTCTGTGGAGCCAGGAAGAACAGGACACCTGATTCCACAGGAATGTGATGGGCTGTTGCTGGCCTGAAGTTCCCTTCCTGAGGTTAACCTCCACTATTCCTCACCCCATATCCGGGGGCAGTCACAGCATACGAATCAGATGGAAATACTAAGACATTGATTTGGAAAGTTGCAGCGTATTGTCTGGTTGTTGTCCACAGCTCACTGCTTACATACAGCTAAAGTTCAAACTCAAAGTTTAAGTGGGCCTCAGCCAGCGTCTTTGGGCACACTTTGATAATTGTATTGATTTCAATCTCTCCCTTGTAAAGTCAGGTGACAGAATGGACTGAAAAATAGACACAAAAAGCGAGCAAAGAGGTAGGTTTTAATGGGTGTTTCTTATCCTGGGACAAAGTGGAAAATGCTGTTTAAAAGTGATTCATGCTGGGGCCACATACATAAATGTATATGTACATAAATGAGTTGAAAGTATGGTTTTGAAGTTAATAATTGATACAAAATGTAGGGCACAATATGTGGAAAACTGCATTAATTGCTTAACAATTGAATTTAATTGTATTGTCATGAGAATGTCGCTTTAAGAAATGGTTAGCTGCTCATGTTACTGCAGTGATGTCAGAGTGTGGGTGGAGCTGAGCTCTGGTTCTGCTTTTTAGTTTCACTTTTGAGAAAAGTTTGGGTGTGTCTTTTTGTTTTCGTTTTTCAGTGTGTTGCAGCTGAAGTCAGCCAAAGCAGCTGTACTGTTGATCTCTCTGCCATGAAGGACTATCTCTTGATCATTTGGTGAATTCAGAAATTTAAATGTTTTCAGTATTGAAAGTAAACCCTGATGTGCTTCTGTTTAAAGGTTGTTAAGTCTTTTGGATGTTGAAAGGGCAGCTTAAAGGATTACTTAGTGTTGTATTCTTTGGAGGTTATCTTTGAATTAATGGTTGCTGAGATATTCACTGATTGTTTTAAAAAGGTTAACTTGAGTTCGTAGAATAAACATTGTTTTGTTTTTAAAAATACTTTTCCATTTCTGCTGCACCACACCTGTAGAGTGAGCCGTGTGCTCCCCATACCACAATCTATTAAAAGTTGTGGGTCAGGTGAACTCCATGATACACTTTGGGGTTCTCTAAACCCTGACCCATAACAGTATTCAGGTGGTAGGAATTTACTGGAGATTCACAAACTCCTATAAAAAAGAACAGGAGGGCGGCATGCGGCACAGTGGTAAGCACTGGGACTGCGGCGCTGAGGACCCGGGTTCGAATCCCGGCCCTGGGTCACTGTTCATGTGGAGTTTGCATATTCTCCCCATGTCTGCGTGGGTTTCACCCCCACAACCCAAAGATGTGCAGGCTAGGTGGATTGGCCACGCTAAATTGCTCCTTAATTGGAAACAAAAATAATTGGGTACTCTAATTTTATTTTATAAATGGAACAGATTGAAAGTGGTTGGTGGATGAGGCGTTGTATGTTTGTAAAGTGTGTAAAGATTGGCTCCAGTTCTATTGTTCACTACTGGCTTTCTGAATTATGACAGGCTGCTGCAATATGCAAAAAACATATATAGGATTGTTGCGTTGGTGGATAAATGGCGCATCAAATTCAATATATTGAGGCGATTTGTTTGGTCAGAATAACAGGAAGAATTTTGTCCCTTGGAAGGCAAGAATTAAATTAGGGAGAAGAACAAATGATCTGGGAATACAGATACATTAATCACTGAAAGCAGCAATGCAAGGTTATGAGGTAAACACAGAGGAAAGTCAAATTTATTTCAATTATCAGTTGGACCACATTTGAATATTGTGTACAGTTCTGGTCTTCACACTACAAAAAAGACATTGAAGCACTGGGAAAAGTGAAGAAAAGAAATGATGGCAGCATTTTGAGACCACTAAAATATTGGAAGCATAAGCATCAACATGAAAGAAGAATCAATAGAAATGAGGATGGAGACTCTTTTGATAACTCCAACAGATTATGGGAATTGAGTAACTTGGGCAGGAGAATGAACCCCGGGGATCACCGAGGATTGAATTGGTAAACAGGTGTTTCAGATGTGACTCAAAATATCATTATGCAATGAATTTTCCAAAACAAAATAACAGGGTCTTTCGAAATTACACATGACCAGAGGGGGAGGATAATAATGCCAATCAGTCAGAAGGATTAGTACTGATCACCCAAAGCTTTAGTCTGAAAATGCGTTTCCTTCAACTTAGACATGGGTACACATCCACAGAATGTGGATTTGATTGGCTGAAGTGTGACCTTTAAAGTGTTAAATAGTACTACTTACTTCTAGTTGGGGGATGATAACACGTTCAATTCCTTTAAGGGAGTGGTAATTCCATGTAAAATCGCCAAAGTAAGCCGTTTTCTCAGCACAGATGCTATATCCAGTGAAATACCCTGAATGTTGAGTAATCCATATATGAAAAAAAAGGTCAAATGAAATTAGATTGGGAACACGATAAGGCATTAGTTCTTGGAAAACCTGTAGATTTACAGTTTACACAATTGGGACATTGTTGTTTCCTCTTGACAACATTTCTGATTGCTATGTCAAAGTGTTGATGACAAGCTTAAAGGATAAAAGGCAAATTGTTTAAAACTACATCGGCAGTTTGCCCATCCACCTTGTCATACTTTTAATATCAATTAAAAGATACAGGGGTAATGGATGGTAAATACACCAAACCTATGGAAGAGATCAATGAGAAATGTCATGTATTTATAAAATATAGAGGACATCATCACAGCCCATAGTGAGTCTCCCATTGGTAAGAGATTTTAATGAAATTGTAGCAATAGGATTGCAGCTGTGGATATTCTAGCATAACAGTGCTTAGCATGTTAATAATAATAATCTTTATTGTCACAAGTAGGCTTACATTAACACTGTAATTAAGTTACTGTGAAAATCCCCTAGTCGACACATTCCGGCACCTGTTCGGGTACATGGAGGGAGAATTCAGAATGTCCAAATTACCCAATCGCACGTCTTTCGGGACTTTGTGGGAGGAAACCAGAGCACCGGGAGGAAACCCATGCAGACATGGGGAGAACGTGCAGACTCCACACAGACAGTGACCCAAGCCGGGAATCGATCCTGGGACCCTGGTGCTGTAAAGCAATAGTGCTAACCACTGTACTACCCTGCTGCCTATTCTTGGTGGGAAAGGAAAATAAATGTTATCCATCGGCCTGGGAAGCAAAGAAAATAAATAGTAGTTTAAAGCAGCTGAACTGCTGTAACATTGGTGTTATTAGAAGCAGTAATGTGAGGCTGTACTCATCTTAAATACTGAAAGAAATTTTATGCAAGGAGCAGTCTGAGAAAGGTTTGCCCATAGAATGCTCTGCGGATACTCCATTTCCTTGGGACAGTGTTCACTTGACAAAGTGTGTCCCTGAAAAAAGATTGATGATTGACCTTACTGACACAAAGGAAAAGTTGGAAAGAAGAGAGATGTACAAAATATAGGGGTGATGCTAGTCAGCAATTGTTGTACTGTTTACAAAGAGATCCTTTCTACAAGAAACTATTGGATGTACTGGAAGGGGGATGGAAAACCAATATTTGCTTTGATTGCTGAATGAGTATTTATACATGGTAAAGAAGAATGAAATGTTTTTGTTTAAAGGGGGAACATGGGATCTATTAATGGATGTTTGCACGATAACGAGAGATGAAAACATTTCTGTGATTTTGTTTCTTTTCAATTAGTTTAAAAGTTCGTTCTTGAGCTTTCAAATGTTTTAATTTAAAGAAAAGAGGGGAACTAGTCAATGTCTTATCAATTCATTGTTAAGGTTTGCTAATGTCAATTACAATGTTAAGGGAAGCAGGTGATGGATAGGCTCATAGAATTAGGTGATAGCTGGGACACTGGGTTTAGATAAGGAGATGCCACTTAAAGACGTTTCCTGCCCAGCCTCAATTTTTAAACTGGCGGGCAGGTAACAGAATGGGGAGAGACACCTGAAAATAAGGAGTGTTAGATCTTGGGCAGGAAGGGAGGTTGGGGTGCTTCCATCAGATGCCCCTTTCTGACTGGGAGCAAACATCTCTTTTAAGGCCCTGTGACCTCCAGATCTTCCCTACCTCCCCTCACCTTGGCCTGTCCCCCGAGACACAGATCACAACCCTCGCTGCACCCTTGGGCATCATTACCCCCCACAGTCTGGGACCCTTTTAACTTACCACTTCTGCGCTGATGCTGGAGGGTCGGGAGAGCTGCCTGCCAATCAGATTGAGGTGGGACCTCCTCCCGAGTGAGGGACAGAAGTCCTGCCTTCTGTCAATCAATGCTTTTTAGAGCGGAAAGTGGCATTGGGGCTTTGGAAGTTGGCAGGAATGTGGTCCCCACAGACTCTTTGGATGGTGAGTGCCACACCATAGTTAAATCTACCTCCACTTAAACCAATGCATTCCAGGTCGTAACTATATACTCTGTAAAGAAGTTTTCCTTGATGTCATTCTTGGTTTGCGTTCTTTTTCCAATCACTTTAAATGTGTGTCATCTGATTCCTTCTGCCACTGGGTTTACCTCAATATAGGACTACCTTCTTTCTTTTCCATCGGCACTCCTTTGAATCTAGAAATCGGGAGTGCACTGCACACATCCTAACCTATTCAGCATGAGAATGAAAATTATTTATTTTGGAACTTCTGTATTATATAGTTTCCTGTTCCACTTAACTAATAAGCTCATGGAACACTTACATTATCCAAATTTCAGGCTCACAAATATGTGAATTCTCTGATTCAATTATTTGTCTTGTTACTCATCTGAAAATGCTGTTGCTGACTCAATGAGGTGATTATAGTGGGACCAGTTCAGACCAACGCATTCACTGTGAAAGTGACTTGAGGAGCAGTCCACAACCTAAGCCTCTCCCTCATGTAAGACAGGAAGGAAAATTGGCACATACTCAAAATATAGGTGAAAACAAGTTACTTTTCTGTCAATGCAGTTAGATGTCAAAGCTGTGATGTTTAACTGTCAGGTTACATGAGGGAATGGCATTAACAGAATAATAACCATTGTTTATAATATTTGCAATACCACTGCTGGTACTACACAATTACATCATAAGTGCCCTGAAGCTCCTCAAAACAAATAGCTGCAACCATGAAAGAAAATTCATGATTGAAAGTCTTCATTACATTCATTTTATTCTATCTCCAGTTTTTGACATCTGAACATACCTTTTGAGTGGAATATGTAGGTCTTTTCGAAATCCATAAATTATTTATATGGGCTCAAACTGATTTTATTTTCGCATACTGTCAATCACATTTTGTGGATGATTTCTGAGGATTGTGATATATCTAACTTTCAAATGAAAAAGGTCATCTAGTCTTTCTGAAATTGATAACAAAAAGCAATCTGCTCTGGATTTCAATCACAGATTTACAGAAGTTTCCTTCATAGCTCAATAGCCCCCCAAATGAGATTCAGATGAAAATAACTGTTCAGTGTAAAAATGGTGATTACATTTCACAGCAAATGTGCATTAGGGTTGCCACCATTTATTATTGCATTGAACTGGAACGCATTGAGATTCCTTCTACCCATCCCCCATCCCCCTGTGTATGAAACCCATTGTTATTCACAGAATTCTTAAAGGAAGGTATTGAATAAGACAAAATATAATACATAAAAGCAGGCGCAGGTATCATGATACACATCCTGCACCTGGTCCCTTTGTGCTGTCTGCTTATTTAACTGATTTCAGCATGTAGCACAGCACAAGCTGTGCTGCTGACTGGCTGCATGCTCTGCAGGGGACAGGGGGTGGCAGGTTTGTACATGACGAGCACAAATCACAGCTAACATGGCTTCATAATGGTGAGCTGCGCACTTGCAACATAATCTGCTGCAACTGAGTCAAGAAGGCTTGATTGAAAGGAAAAGCACTGCAAATACAGAAACAGCAAGGGACAGAGGTCAGAGCAGCGGAATTCTCCGTTGGCGGAATCCTGCGATCCGCCGGCAGCGCACCCACACCCGCGGGTTTTCCAACGGCGTGGGCCACAGTAGGAAACCCCGTTGGCCGGCTGCGGGAACGGAGAATCTTGCTGCCAGCGGGAGTGCACCGCACCGCAAAAACAGGGCTGGTGGACTGGAGAATCCCAGGTTTTTGGCTGCCACCACTGGAGGCAGAGTTGGAAAGGAGGGAGAACACCATGGTGAAGAGGCAGTCACGATAGGCCCAGAGAAGGGCATGAGAGCAGGTGGCCATGGGAATTCAATTCCGAGAAACTGGCCCTGAGGGCGCGGCTGCAGTGTTGGGTAAATTTCGATGACCTCACATGGTAGTCAAGGTTAGTGAATGCATTTTTAAATGATATCTCCCACTCAATGAACTGCTCCACATGCCACATCCCTACCAATCAACAATCAGTAATCTCTAACAGTCAGGGCTCGGGCCTAATATTTGGACATTCCACCTCACTCTGCACATACCAATGCTGCTGGCATCACAGCTGCCTCTCTCTGCTTCCACATACCTCCAGCTATTCAGCTGTGGCTAGCACCTTACTCACACTCACTGACATTCTTCCCTCTCTCTTGTAGGGCAACGTGACACATAACCGTAGTGAGCAGCAGAGGTCTGGTGGGAGCCAGGCATGTCTGATTTGACTGAACCTTCTGGAGGAGACGATCCACGGCATCACATGCCTGTGACTGAAGGCTTTGCATCCAACATGGCTGAGAAAATGCAGGGTCATGGTATGTTCCTGCCCTATCCACATCCTCGAATCCTACCTTACCCTTTTCTTGTTTTCTGGCATGAACTGCAAGCTGCATATGATGTGACTATGGACCTCTTGCTTTTCTCCCACCTCCTCTTCTCTCTTTCACTCACTCTAATTCCCCACTCCTACTTTCAGGTAGCCAGGAACCAGGAATTGCCAGCCATCTGGTCAGCCAGTGCAGCCTCAACACAAAGGTAAGAATTATACTGAATCCCCAATGAAGAAGCATAATCATTTGATTTCACAAACACGAATACTTGCTCAGATACTGCGCACACCTTAGAGCATGGTACAGAATCAGAATCCACACATGTTGAGTCACCGGTCATGAGTGGACTGCAGTGAGTCCAGGGCAAAAGGATAATGTGCGCTCCAGCTCATTGGGGGATGAGATTATGTATGTGCTCTGCTACAGAGCATTCAGATGTGGGCAGCACAGTAGCACAGTGGCTAGCACTGTGACTTCACAGTGCCCGGGACCTGGGGTCGATTCCTGGCTTGGGTCACTGTCTGTGCGGAGTCTGCACGTTCTCCGTGTGTCTGCGTGGGTTTCCTCTGGGTGCTCCGGTTTCCTCTCACAAGTTCCGAAAGACGTGCTTGTTAGGTGAATTGGACATTCTGAATTCTCCCTCTGCGTCCCTGAACAGGCACCTGAGTGTGGCGACTAGGGGATTTTCACAGTAACTTCATTGCAGTGTTAATGTAAGCCTACTTGTGACACTAATAAAGACGATTAGATTAGGGCGTTTATGAGCTGATGTACAGAAAAATGCTGATAGGCATGCACGCAGAAATGTCTGGTCCATTGGTCTGTCAGTGCGCCTCTTTTCATTGTCACAGGGGTTTCCAGTTTCCACATAGCTTCACTCAGAGTTTGCAGAAAGGTCAGTAACCAGAGGCCAGCAAGAGGAAAGAAAACTGTAGGGAATTGTTATGTGTAGTCTGAAAAGTGCGCTTGGCAGCACAAGTGGCTAGCACTGTGGCTTCACAGCGCCAGGGTCCCAAGTTCGATTCCTCTGCTGTGCGGAGTCTACCCGTTTTCCCCGTGTCTGCGTGGGTTTCCTCCGGGTGCTCCGGTTTCCTCCCACAGCCCAAAGACGTGCAGGTTAGGTGGATTGCCCATCTTAAATTGCCCTTAGTGTCCAAAAAAGGTTAGGCGGGGTTATTGGGTTACAGGGATAGGGTGGAAGTGAGAGCTTAAGTGGGTCGGTGCAGATTCGATGGGTCGAATGGCCTCCTTCTGCACTGTATGTTCTATGTTCTATGCGCGGTGATACACTTTGAAAGGAGGAACAAGACAAGGGAGTACTCAATGAATGGTAGGACATTAAGAAACTCAGAGGAACAGAGGATCTTGGGATGCTTGTCCACAGATCTCTGAAAGTGGCAGGGCAGGTTAATAGGGTGTTTAACAAGGCAGACGGTACACTTGCGTTTATCAGTCGTGGCATAGATTATAAGAGCAAGGAGGTTATGTTGGAGCTGTACAAAACTTTGATTCTGCCACAACTGGAGTACTGTTTGCAATTCTGATCACATCACGACAGGAAAGATGTGATTGCACTGGAGAGGTTGCAGAGGAGATTCACCAGGATGTTTTCTGGGATGGAGCATTTGAGCTATTATTACAATCCTGGACCAGACCCCAACAGTGGCTAGGATACTAAACAGAAACCCCAATATTTTATTGTAATTTTTTAGACTGTGAGGAAAGGTTACCTCGCTCCAGGAGTGATTTCATGCAAAATAGGGATATGATATATTAAGACAAACACAGTATTAAAATATATTTACCATCACCCAAGAAAATAGCTCACAATTACTTCTTAAACAATGCTCATCAATATAGTGACACAATAACCCTAACTGATATATTTACTTCTACTCAAACAACAGAACCACCTCAGATCTCAATCCACTTTTAAATACAGTTAGCAGACCCAGGTATACTTGCTTAATAGATGTTCTTTGAGGCTGTTTTAAGAGATAGACCTGAATCCTGTCAGAACAATGCAGGATCTCTAGCTGAAGTCTTCAGAAACTGTCTTCATAGTTTGACTTTCAGAAGCCAACTGCAATCTCCTCTCTATCTCCTATTACTGTTGGTACTACCGATCCTGTTCACAGGAAAATCTTGAACTCACTGACTTGGGATCAGCTGCTTCTGACCTGTTCCCAGTCAAAACTTTAACTGAACTGTTCTGAGAGCAGATGCTTAACTTCTGCTCACATCCCAATCTAAAACTAAACTGCATTTCTGCAAAATGCCTGGTACTCTAGCTCCTCACATTAGTTACTTCACCTTACCAAATTAGCACAAAGGTCTCTAATTCAATACTCCACAGGGAACTCTCTTAATCCAAACCCAAGCCTTTATGATGCCTTAATTGCACGTCTGGCTCCTGAACACTTTTCAAACCAGGATTATTTTAAAATATGACCGCAGCAGTTACACACACTAACCCATCCATTTAACCCTGACTGCACCAAATACATATAATGCAATCTATCTGAAATTCCTACATTCATTACACTTTGAAGAGAGGCTGGATAGGCTCATTATGTTTTCTTTGGAACAGAGAAGGCTGAGGGGGATCTGATTGAGTTGCATAAAATTGAGTGGTACAGACAGGGTGGAAATGAATCAGCTGTTCCCCTTAGTAATGAGGGGGCATAGCTTTATGGTGAGGGGGAGGAGATTCACAGGGAATTTGAGGAAAGGCGTTTTCATCTGGAGGATGGTGGAAGTCTGGAATGCACTGCCTGGGAGGGTAGCCGAGGCAGGAAAACTCATAACCTTTAAAAAGTACATGGATGAGCATGTAAGATATCATAACATTCAAGGCTACGGCCCAAGTGCAGGAAAATACGATGAGGGTACATTTCAAGTAGCTTTGTCGGTGCAGACTCGATGGGTCCAAGAGCCTCTTCTGTACTGTGTGACACTATGCCTCCATAATCTCGAAAGTACTGCCCAAAAGGGTGGTGGGGACAGGAAACTGTTGCGGGTTATGGGTTGAGCAATTTTAAAAAATAAATTTAGAGTACCCAATTCATTTTGCCCAATTAAGGGGCAATTTAGCGTGACCAATCCACCTACCCTGCACATCATTGGGTTTTGGGGTGAAACTCACGCAAACACGGGGAGAATGTGCAAACTTCACACGGACAGTGAGCCAGAGCCAGGATCGAACTTGAGACCTCAGCACCGTGAGGGAGCAGTGCTTCCCACTGCACCACTGTGCTGTACTATGGGGTGAGTAACTTATTAAATAGTTATTTTAACAAGTTGGCACAGGTGTGATGGGCTAACTGCCTCCTTCTCCTTATATGAACGCTATGCTTCAATGATTGCTAAGTTATGGCAAACTAGTCTCCCGACTGAATTTTCAGCCTTCAAGGAATCAATTTGGAAAAGGAATCCAAAAATTGTTTTATTTTTCCAACTTCTGTCATTTAATGTGCAGTCCAATATCTAGAAACTTACTATAGACTTTTCTTTCTGGAAATGAAATGGGCCTTATATAAATTACATAACAAAGAAATATTCTAATTCACCCAAGATTTAATTCCAAGTAATCAAAGCTCTCTTATCTACCTTCCTTTCTTTTTGTGTTCTTTTTGTGCATCTTTTACCTTTCACTGCCTTGCAATCTTATTTTCATAATTTCATTTTAAAGGGTAGTTATGAATCCATTGTAATTTACATTATAATGCTATTCTCTATTATGAAGCAGTTCTGAAGTGTAAATCAAGCAAGCTGCACACAACCTTTCCCCTTGAATTCCTGATGTGTGCTATGAACTTGCAAATGATCTACATTTGGAGCAATAAATCCTAAAATTTATCTCCAATGCATTTCTGCTGTCTGACTGAGGTGATATTTATCTTGTCCAGTACTTTTACCACTTTATATCTATAAAATAATATTTAAAATAGACAGTCAAAACCGTCTTTTTCTTTGAGATGAGTCAGCAACTTAACCGCTCGACTTTAGTCTGTTGTTCTCTTTTTCCTCCCTTTTCATTTTGCTCCACCCTGAACAGGGATGACTAGCTCTTGATTCTGACAAAGGATTAAATATGAACTGCAGCTTAAACAATAAAGCGGAGAGCGATTTGCTTCCATTTTGGTGTTCAAGCATTTGCTGTTGTGAATATCTCCAAGTAAATAGAGCAGCTCAAAATTAATACTGACTGGAACTGGTATTGTCCTGAGGGACTGATAGAGTGCCAGCACGTTGATGGCCAATGGTCTTTGCACAAATGGTTTCACTTATCTTCCTTAACAAGGACAAAAATATTGCTTTATCGCTGCTGATTTGTAACATGTGTTTTGTACAATCTAGCTTTGGAACTAAAATGGTAGCATGCTATAATTGTAACTTCCTTGAGAATTCTTTCATTCCTTTTGGTTTAATACTGTGCCCAAGTTTCATAGAATCCCTACAATGCAGAAGAAGGCCATTCGGTCCATCGAGCCTGCACCAACCCTCTGAAAGAGCACCCTACCTCAGCTCACAACCCTGTCCTATCCCCACAACCTCACTTAATTTTTTGGACACTAAGGGGCAACTTGGCATGCGCAATCCACCTAACCTGCACATCTTTGGACTGTGGGAGGAAACTGGAGAACCTGGAGGAAACCGACGCAGACACAGGGAGAATATACAAATGCCACACAGTCGCTGTTAGCAGAGTTAAATGAGTCGAGTTCTTCAGACCGTATGCAACCTTAACAAAACGTCTTTTAATGCCACATGCATGCGGGAGAGCTAAACTCGGCCGCTGTAACTGCAGCTTGGTCCAATTCGCTCTGCCCCCACAAAACTGTCTTACACATCTTATACTGTTTGGATGGCACAGACTGATTCAAAGGAATACAAAGTGATTCAAAGTACTACAATACAACCGATTATCGATACCGGCAATTTGATTAGGTTACAGTCATTCGCCTGATTAGATGACATGGTTACATTGTCTGGCATACTTCACTTCTAATCTTTTGTTGGACACATCTTGTTCATCTGCTTTGCAATACAAAGGAACGTCCTTTGGACAATCATCCAGTAATGAGGTGGTGAGTGCCCTATTTGCTTGATACCTTTGTATGGGTGGGTCCACAATGTCCCTTCCAGACATGCTGGAGCCAGGCTGAACGTTTTCGATTTGTCCCTATTGCTGAGACAAGGAAATGTGTTTCCTGATATATGCCTGCGTATTGTATGCTAATTTATGTTTGTCCACATTTTGGGTTTTAGAGATAATCAGGTTAACCCTTTCCAGGCATTTCCTTCCCTGCTGCCCGTGTAAACCTCAGATTCTCCATTTTCCCTACTATAGTCACCTACGGTCAGAATTTAACCCAGGTCCCTGGTACAATGAAGCAGCAGAGCTAACCACTGTGACACCGTGCGGCCCATGTCATTTGACCCTCTTTGCTTCATACCATTCCCTTGCTTCCAGCCTCTGGTAATGCTGTTCTCTATTCTGTTGGTGATTTGAGAGAGTGTTTTGGGGTGACTAACCTTCCAGTTCTCCCTCCATTCCTCGCCTAAAATGAAACAGTTCCTCACATTCAGATTCTGCACAGTTAAGATTGCTAAAATGTTGAAACTCATGGGTGGAAAACTGTATTATATCAATGCATGCAAACAAGACATACTGATAAATCAGTTTGCTGTGAGAGTTTGGCTACTTTTCCCCTCCGTATTAATAAAGAGGTTAATTACAAAATTGCCTAGATTTCTAGTAAAGTCTGCAAAGCCTCCCTTTGTTAACAATTGTGGAAATGTATGAAATCTGCAGGACAGTTTCTTTAATGTTGCTTCTTTTTTCTCACTTTAACAAAAAAATTGTAGTATATTGTGGTGACTAATGATTTCTAACTGTCTCTTAACTGGTCTTAAACTGGTTAAAACATTGGAATAAAACAGTTTTCACCAATTTCCAAAACGAATATTGTAAGCCGCCCTGAAGGTGACTTAATTAATGAAATCTGCAGTGAATTTTACAGAACTCACGTTTTAACTGCTGAGAGACAGATTCTGATTCACGGTGGACCTGAGGAATGAGACCACATCTTAAGACTCACTGCCGCTGCCTTAATGCAGCTACAAATCTTTTAATTATCTATTGAAATTTATTTGTATTATCTATTTTCATTAAAATGTAATCCTTCACGCAACTCATTCGGGAATTGTGGGATAACTGAAAGCAAAGTCTGCACCTTTCACAGCCTCTGGATTTCTCTAGGGACAGGCGACTTGATTCTTCGTTCCTGAGACTAAGGGCGGAATTCTCCGATTGCCAATGCCAAAATCTCGTGATTTTTCGCTGGGGATCCAGTTAATTCCTGAAAGGCCGTTACATTTGACTTCAATCTCGCAAATGAGATGGATACTAATTCAAATTGGGGATAATGATATGCTCGCCATATTTGGACGAGATTCGGAACTCGCAATCTGAAGCGGGCCGATTAGATGGCAAGCTGATTCGCACCCGGCGCGAATCTAGATTTTGGCCTTTCCCGCTATTTAACCGGTGTGCCCAGATCCGTGCCGGGCGCAACATGGTGATTAAATTACGCCTTGAATGGTGGTCTCACTGAAATATATAAGATCCTGAGTGGAATTGACAGGGTAGGTTCTGACAGGATGTCTCCCTTTGTGGGAGAAACTAAAACTCGGGTCCAGAATAAGGGTCTCCCATTTAATATGAAGATGAGGAGATTTGTTTTCTCTCAGGCCCGAATATTTTTAGAAGTCCTCCCTATTTTCAAGGCAGAGATGGATGAATTCTTGACCACCAAGGGAGTCAAAGGATATAGGGGTAGGTGAAATGTGTTGAGGCCACAATCAGATCAACCATGATCTTATTAAAGGGCAGAGCAGGCTTGAGGGGCTAAATGGCCTATTCCTACCTCTAATTGTTATGCTCGCATATCCATATGCTAAAAATGATGACTGGGAGAATGTTCTTGGGGGATACTCTTCGGGGAATCAGGGAACTGTATCAAGCCTCAAACAAGGGACAGTATAGCTCAAGGGGGCCAGTTTAGCTCACTTGGCTGGACAGCAGGTTCGTAATGCAGAACAAGGCCAGCAGTGTGGCTTCAATTTACTCTTAAGAGTATTGACGGACAGAGGGATCTGGGTGTACAGGTCCACAGGTCACTGAAAGTGGCAACACAGGTTGAGAAGATAGTCAAGAAGGCATACTTGCCTTCATCGGCCGGTGTATTGAGTATAAAAATTGGCAAGTCATGCTGCAGCTGTATAGGACCTTAGTTAGGCCATGCTTGGAATACAGTGTTCAATTCTGGTCTCCACACTACCAGAAGGATATGGAGGCTTTGGAGAGGGTACAGAAGAGGTTTACCAGTGTGTTGCAGCATGGTCGGCGCAGGCTTGGAGGGCTTAAAGGTCTGTTCTTATGCTGTACTTTTCCTTGTTCTTTGTTCTTTGTTCTTTGCAGCTTTTGCTGGGAAATGTCCAATATCAGGCAATCATGCAGGCTTTTGGATTCATATCTATACAGCACCATGATTGGTGTACCAAAAATTAAGAATCTTGTAATAACTTCAAGAATTGACTCCACCATTTAATTAATAAGACATAACAATTTATTCCAACAAACATCTATTTGCAGAGTGCTTGAAAATGGTCTTTCCATACTCAGCTGTAGCATCCAATTGCTGGGACACGCCCCAACACATCCTCGTAATTTCCCAACTCCTGTCCCTGATTGGACTAGCAGGTCACGTGACTCCCTCTCTTAAAGGGACTAGCCCTTTAAAGGTGCCAGCTACTACAGGTCTATTTATCTCCTTGTAGATACGATGTGGAGAGTTCATCAAACCTTAATTTAGACCGGTTCAATATCCAAAAATTGCTACTTATAGAGACTAAGGGAGGCAGATCAAGCTCTGCCAAATTCAACATTGATTGTCAAAAGCTAAGTCAGAATGATGCAGATCTTTTTCAATAGATATCACCTGAGATAATTCTACTTCAAAGTAAAGGCTGGTCATGTTCCATATCATGATGCAGTGGCAGCAGGAAAGGTCAGGGATGGTAAATATCGATCTGAGAGGTAATTACCCAATGGTGGATGCAGCTCTTTGAGTGGTTGCTTAACATTGTATGTTCAATCGATGAGAAGGCATTGGAGGCCAGCGTTGCAATCTTGGATGCTACACTAACCATCAAGGACATAGAGGCTGTCATGAGGTCATTGAAGAAAGGAATGTAACTTTCCTGGAGAGATTCACAAGATGCTTTTATTGAACATCTGCACATGCTGTTCTGTCTATTCTGAAGGCGGAAGTCCTGCAGGATGTAAGAAATACAGTTCAACTGTGTATACATTGCAAATAACACTAATTTGTTAAAGAACTAGAATCGTGAAACATCTGCTTAATGTATCATATTTAATAATTTTGCACTCAGTCATCCATATTGGTAATTAGTTTGGAGGGGAAGAATGAAAGGTAACCAAGTTTCTCAGATTTATGCCAAACAATAATATGCTTTATTCTGTTCAAAGGAATTTGCTGAACGCAGTGGGTTTTAAATTTAAATTGAATATCTTGTTTCACGTTTGTTCTGCTTATTGCAGAAATGTTTTCCTTGCTGCTGTTCTTCTTGAATCCCAGTATTAAGGAGGGAGACTCTTAGCATTAAATTATTGCTGAACTTATTTCCAGCTTTGCAAAGCCTAATTACACCCAATGTACTGGAACCCGGCTCTGATGAAATACAGACTCTAAAGGACGTTGGTGTGGGTGAATGGAAAGTGCTGAGCACAGTTTACTCACACGATTTTGATGTACGCATAATTTTCTCAAAGGGCAAATGAAGTATGAACATGAGGGAGACATTTCCATGGTAACAGAATGACTAATGTGATCCGCACCATGTTGCAATAATACGCTAACAACATGCACGGTGAGGCTGGGTGTTTCTCAACGATGTTGCTTGAAATTTCTCACTCAAGCCCTCTCGATTATGACAGATGAAATTGAGGATTTTCATTTCTGAACTTTTATTGTTCGTTGAAGATGTTAATTGTCTTGACACTTTACATTATTCTGGAAGAAGTCACAGTTTCCTCATTAAGCTCCCAGCCCACTCAATCCCAGGTTTCATACCTCCAGCTCAGAGAGGGAGTGAGTGTTCCACAGACTGATATATGGCCTTTATTGCTAATGTTGCTCGGTGTAACCAAGCATAGAAAAGGTGATTGAAGTCCACTATTTCTTTCTTGCGTTCATACGTTTGCTCCACAAATGAGGATTAACCCTTGCAGTACTCACATCTGTTGAGCCGATGCATAAATTTTTAGCTCATTCACCAGTGCAAGGTGTGCTGTATATAACCTACATGATTTCAACAGGATTCCAATTATCTCTTCTATTCTGAAAGATATGGCCATACACAAATGGAATGGAGGGAGGTAGGGGAGTGTCTGCTCTTTGGAGCAAAGTTGCTGGAAGTTGGGAGTTCCACTTCCCCTCCATATCTGCCCCTGCCTCAGTCTATTTTGTTGGGGCAGTGTTCATCTCACATGCATGGTTTCAAAAGGAAGCCAGTTAGCACAAGATAGTGAGAATCTTAAGGGGGAGGAAATGCTAAGTGTAGTGATCTGTACATCTGTACATAGCTTAGCATAGGCAGTTTACCTTAGTTTCACTGGTGATACTTCTTGACTGTTTTACATCTAGTTGAGCTCTGGAAGCAGAACAAACCCTTTGAATAAAGTGTTAGCATAGGCAGTTTACCTTAGTTTCACTGGTGATACCTCTTGACTGTTTTACATCTAGTTGAGCTCTGGAAGCAGAACAAACCCTTTGAATAAAGTGTTAGTGTTAACTGTAAGTCTACAGTCGTTATTTAGAATTAGAGAATAACATATAGTACCAGGAGTGGTTTCAGCAAGCCAGTTAGACACCAGCAAGAGAAGAGCTCAAACCAGACATTTAACCAAGGAAGGCCTCGCAGCATTCGGACCCTTCAGATACCAATCGGCACGATGGACACAATCCAACCTTCACGCCTGCTCAAGACCACTGGTAATGTGCATTCCAATTGGAAACTTTTTATACAACAGTTCAAAATATATCTAGAAGCTAAGGGGCAGCACGGTAGCCTTGTGGATAGCACAATTGCTTCACAGCTCCAGGGCCCCAGGTTTGATTCCGGCTTGGGTCACTGTCTGTGCGGAGTCTGCACATCCTCCCCGTGTGTGCGTGGGTTTCCTCCGGGTGCTCCGGTTTCCTCCCACAGTCCAAAGATGTGCAGGTTAGGTGGATTGGCCATGATAAATTGCCCTTAGTGTCCAAAATTGCCAGTAGTGTTGGGTGGGGTTACTGGGTTATGGGGATAGGGTAGAGGTGTGGACCTCGGATAGGGTGCTCTTTCCAAGAGCCGGTGCAGACTCGATGGGCTGAATGGCCTCCTTCTGCACTGTAAATTCTATGAAATCTATGAAATCTAACCTCAGCATCTGAAGCCAGGAAGATAGCCTTGCTCTTATCCCTGGCAGGTCCGCAGGCATTAGAAATATATAATTCCTTTACCTACCTGGAAGGGGAGGACAAGGGCAAGCTGGAAATAATCATCAAAAAATTTGAAACCCACTGTCAATCTGAAGTCAATGAGATATTTGAAAGATTCAAGTTCACCAGGTGCTTACAAAAACCGGGAGAATCTTTCAGCAGTTTTGTGACTGATTTAAAATTACTAGCTCAATCCTGCAACTTTGAAAACCTCCGTGACTCCCTCATCAGAGACCAGATAGTCAATGGTATATCTGATGAGGGACTCAGAAAATCCTTATTAAAATGAAAAGACCTAACCCTAGAAACAGCCATGCAAAGATGCTCTACTTATGAAAAAGGTAAAGAAGAATATGAGGAGTTTACTTACTGGGACCAAGGCCTTCACCACGAGGCCGAGCCCGTCAAAATGGTGGCCCAGGCGTCCAGCAGGCGCTCCTCTAGCGGCAATCCCGCGCAAACCTGGATGCAGGCCACACGCATGCGCAGTTCTCCCGAAGATTTGACATGGAAGAAAGGCCTACTGTGCATGCGCAAGCATGGAGGGACAGCGTCACGACGCGGCCCCGCTGCAGACACGCCCACTTAAAAGAGCAATGTCCAGCTTCTGGAAAACAATGTTTAAAGTGTGGCAAATACAACCACTTTGCCTCACAGTGCAGAGCTGCACTGCAAATGAAGACAACAAGACAGAAACACATGACTTCAACGTAAAAAGCATAGACTCAACGGAGCACAAAAAAACCAATGATGAGTATTCCTCGGACGAAGACAAACTCGCTTGCGACAACTCGTTTGTCGTGGACACGATCGAGACAATTGAGGAACATGATGCAACAATCGCCACTCCTCACCCGGTCAACAGCATTGATTCCAGCAGTGAGTGGACTGCGACTGTGCAAGTCAATGGCTTTCCATTCGTCTTCAAGCTTGACACTGGGGCCTCAGCTAACCTCCTCACTAGTAAGGATCTCCATTCGATTCCAGGAGACCATGAAATAATACCCGCTGCATGTCGGCTGAAGGACTACAACGGCAATCAGATCGCCTCAAAGGGATCGTGCCATCTCTGGGTGGACAACAAGACGGTACGCAAGCAGCTACGATTCAAGATTGTAGACGACAATAAATCATCACTGTTAGGCGTTCAGGCCTGCAAAGACTTGCGGCTGGTGCAACGCATTTACATGCACTCCCAGGATCCATCAAGCCTGGAAGCTAAAATCCACAGCATGCTGCAAGAATACCCCGACGTATTTAAAGGCATAGGCACCTTACCCTGCCAACACAAAATCATGCTGAAGACGGACGCCAAACCCGTCATTCAGCCGCCCAGGAGGGTTCCACCTCCACTGCAGGAGAAGTTGAAAGCGGAACTCAACAGACTGCAGTCACAAGGCATAATCTCGCGAGTCACACAGCCAACTGACTGGGCTAGCTCCATTGTCTGTGTTAAGAAACCTTCTGGAGATCTTCGCATATGCATAGACCCAAAAGACCTGAACCAGAACATTCGCCAGGAACACTACCCCATCCTCAAGCGTGAAGAGATCACATCTGAGATGGCGAATGCTCGTATCTTCACCAAACTCGACGCCTCGCAGGGATTTTGGCAGATACAGTTCGATGACTCGAGCAGATTACTGTGTACGTTCAACACACCATTCGGACGTTTCTGCTTCAATCGCATGCCCTTTGGCATTATCTCTGCGTCAGAGATCTTCCACAGGATAATGGAGCAAATGACCGAGGGCATCGAGGGTGTCAGAGTCTATGTGGATAACATCATCGTATGGTCCACCACTGAAGAAGAACACCTCTGTCATCTGAAGAAAGTGTTTCAGAGGATTCATAAATACGGTTTGAAACTGAACCAGGCAAAATGCACATTTGTGTAGGAGTCCGTAACCTTTTTGGGTGACACCATATCATCTCAGGGTGTCAGCCCTGATGAGGTGAAAATCGCTGCAATACGGACCATGAAGACGCCACATGACAAGAAGGCGGTGCTACGATTTCTGGGCTTCGTCAACTTCCTCGGCAGGTTCATCCAAAACCTGTCCGCACGGACGTTAGCTTTACGCAATCTCCTACGAAAGACCACTGCGTTTGAGTGGACATGACGTCACCAAAATGAATGGGTGGATCTCAAACAGCAACTAACGAGGGCACCGACGCTTGCTTTCTTTGACGCAACCAGACCCATCAAGATCTACACTAATGCCAGCCAGGATGGGATTGGCGCCGTTCTCCTCCAACAGGCCGACCAGTCTGACTGGGTCCCGGTGGCATACGAGTCCAGGGCCTTGACCGCAACTGAGTGCAGATATGCACAAATCGAAAAAGAATGTCTCGGACTCCTCACTGGGATTCTGAAGTTCCATGACTATGTGTACGGCCTGCCCACATTCATAATGGAAACTGACCACAGACCGTTGGTCCATATCATAGACAAGGATCTAAATGACATGACATCTCGTCTGCAGCGCATCATGATGAAGCTGCGAAGGTATGATTTCACCCTAGTATACACTCCGGGAAGAGACCTTGCCATTGCCGACGCACTGTCCCGATCAATTGGCACTGACAATGCACCATCAGCCCTATCAGAGAAATCGAGGCCCAAACACAGTTACGCATGGAGAATTTGCCTGCTTCGGATGAGAAGCTTTGCCTAATCCGACAGGAGACGCAGAAAGAAGCAACCTTACGGAGGGTGCTGCACCTACTCTAGCACAGTTGGACGAGGGGACAATGTCCACAATTTCAGAATGTCAAGTCAGAACTGATTGAAGTTGATGGCTTGCTGCTACGCAATGTGCAGATTGTGATTCCGGCCACACTCTGCACCAAGATGCCACGTAAGATTCATGAAGGCCACCTGGGAATTGAGAAATGCAAAAGGGAAGCACGATAGGCTGTGTACTGGCCCGGCATGAATCAAGACATAACGGACGTGGTCATGACATGTGACACCTGTCAAAGACATCAACACGCACAGTGTAAAGAACCACTGCAGCAACACAAACTCACAATGGCGCCGTGGACAAAAGTGGGCATTGACCTATTTCATGCCACAGGGCGTGATTACGTCTTGATCATGGACTATTACTCAAACTATTCGGAGGTACTGAAACTCCATGATCTCACGTCTTCATCTGTCATCAAGGCGTGCCAGGAGACATTCGCGCGACATGGAATCTCGCGTGTGGTGATGTCAGATAATGGTCCCTGCTTCGCGAGCTGGGAATGGAAAGAGTTCTCAGACCGCTACAGCAACTATAACATCCAGTCTGCGCTACCCACAGTCAAATGGAACGTGGAAAAGGGTGTCCACATTGTTAAACAACTTATTAGCAAGGCAACAGATTCACGCTCGGACATCAACCTAGCGCTGTTGTCCTACCGAGCAACCCCATTGAGCTCAGGACTGTCGCCAGCGCAGATGCTCTTCGGCAGGGACATCCGTACAACCCTCCCGGCGATTCAATTCCGAGACTCCGATAACGCTCTGGTACTCGACAAAATGCGGGTACTACAGTCCAAATAAAAACAATACCAGGATCAACATGCGGTCCCACTCAAGCCACTGAACATGGGCGACATCTTCCGGATCAGGGACCCAGAAGGCGATGGTCTGAGCCAGCCACGGTGATCAGGCAGGAGGCACCGCGGTCCTACATTGTCAAGTCGTCGGCGGGAGTACTCTTTTGTCGTAACCCCCGGGATCTGTTAATGCTTCGGCCTACAACGCCGGTGTTTCCCACACTGGACTTGACCAAGTCCATTGGTCCACAGGACGTTCCTCGCCACACAACGCCAGACAGTACTCTTGAGGACATCAAACCGTCATCCACACCACCACCGTTAAGACGCTCCAGTAGAAGCCGTAAGGCACCCGACCGGATAGATTTGTAACGACACTGCAACACACCCACAAGACAAATATGAACATTTCTTACGATGGACTCAAAACACTGTTAATTGTTTCTGTATTACTTTATCATTGTCGCAGTGTGCAGCTTTGCTTATTCTCACCACTTGTTATGTACAGTTTTCTTGAGGCCAGTCTAGAAAACATGTCAAGTCAAAAGGGGGGGATGTAGTGATCTGTACATCTGCACATACACCAGGGACTGCAACACAGATGTGACAGCCACAGCATCACTAGAGGGAGCATCAGAGACGGGTATAAAGGGTCGAGCCCAAGGCAGGATCCGCCTCTTTTAGAAGCACAGTGATAGTGAGCAGCAGCACACAGGGATAGCTTTGCATAGGCAGTTTACCTTAGTTTCACTGGTGATACCTCTTGACTGTTTTACATCTAGTTGAGCTCTGGAAGCAGAACGAACCCTTTGAATAAAGTGTTTGTGTTAACTGTAAGTCTACAGTCGTTATTCAGGATTAGAGAATAACATACAAAGAAGACTGAAATAAAGACTTTCACAGAAAACCTGAATGAAAAACAAGGCTTTTATCTGCTTAATCTCTGGAGCCAACTTGAAAGAGAATAGCTTGCTAAGGGCCCTCTCCCCTCCAGTGGGGAGATCTGGATCTTTCACATACATTTTTCATGTAAATTGCTATGAGTAATGGTGATCATGATTTGTCTTAAAAAGAAGCTGCTCGTTTACAAGTCAAATCCCTCCCCATGTCCCCTGTATGTGAATCCAGATGTAGACCAGTGTGGTTGACTCTTAACTGCTGCCTGAAGCGAACCAGCAAAGTGCTCAGTTGCTCCACCATCTTCTCAAGGTAATAAGGAACAGGCAACAAATGTAATTTTGCCATTAATGCCTACATCTTGGAAATGAATAGGAAATAAAAACAGCCAAAGCAGACCAATATAAAATGATTTGTATGATCCAGTTTGAAATAGCGCAGCAACTTGTGATGAATCCTTGTTACAATTGTTTTGATTTTATTCTGCCTTCTGCTCCATCCTGAAACTCTCACAATGCTCTTCCAACAAAATACAGGAACGTAGGAACATGGGAATTAGGAGCAGAAGTAGGCAATTCAGCCCCTCAAGCTTGTTCCGCTATTCAATCACATCACGGCTGATTTCTTCCTGGTCTCAAAGCCACCTCCTTACCTGCTCACCATATCCCTGTACCCCGTTTTTAAAAAAAAATTTGGAATACCCAATTTTTTTCTAATTAATGGGCAATTTAGCATGGCCAATCCATATATCTTTCACATCTTTGGGTTGTGGGGGTGAAACCCCCGTAGACACGGGCAGAATGTGCAAACTCCAGACAGACAGTGACGCGGGGAAGGGATCGAACTTGGGTCCTCGGCGCCGTGAGGCAGCAATGTTAACCACTGCACCACCGTGCTGCCCCGGGGACCTGGGGCTGGAATCTCCACACCCGACACCAAATTTGCGTTTGGCGACAGGGTGGAGAATCCGGTTCCCCACACGAAATCGGGACTGGCGCCGGTTCCGCGATTTTCCACCTCCGAAAAGCGGCGTACTCAGGGAGTACACAGCGCTGATTATCTTCTGCCTCAGGCCATTGCCTGAGGCACGCCCTGCTATTCTCTGTCCCTGACCGGCCAAATTCCCAACAGCATGGGCGACTCATGGTCCCACTGTCCGTGATACCTGTGTGTCAGCTAAGGACTCAGTCCAGGGTCGCCACAGTGGGGGGAGGGCCGATCGGAGGGCAGGGGGGCCTCATTCAGGACTGGGGTATTTTCTGCGGGCAGTCCTGGTCGGGCGAGCGGCCGATCGGGGGCACTATTTCTGCAGTCCAGGTCTGCGGGCTGAGTCCGCCATGAAGCACAGCGTGGCCGCTGGAGGCCACTGCCGTTCGCATGCGCAGCCTCTGACCCGGAAGTGTTGGGAGGGGTGGGGAGGCGTATCGGCCGCTGGAGCTGCGAGCTCCACGACAGCTGCCTGCTAGCCCCCTGCAAGATGGTGAATCTGTGGCCTTTTGACGCTAGTTTTCCTGGCGTAAAAGACCACAATTTTCATGACGCCGTGGGGACATAGCCCCGAAAACGGAGAATCCAGCTCCTGATTTCTTGGTTTGCTCCTGAGACAATGACAAACTGCCACCGACAAGAAAAGCTGACAAGAAAATAGCTCAGGATGAAGCCCCAGCCGACAATGTGGGCCTGAATCAGCCTTCAGGCAGAATACACATGAATGAGTGAGTGCAATAAAGGGATATATGTATCAGAGAAGGATCATCATAGCTGAGCTCAAGCTTATTCTTAAATAATATCCATACACAAAGCTGGTTAACAGTCAGAAGAAGAAATCTGGCCAATTTTTCACTTACTGAACTAAGGCCAGCAAGGACTGTGGTAGTTACCTTGCTGCTTCTATAGCTGAGACCAAATAACTGAGCACAACCTGTGACTTTTATAGTCCCTGGGTAGGATTCTCCAATCCCGCGGCAGAGTGTCCATGCCGTCATAAACGTTGTCGCATTTTACGATGGCGTGAACGGGCTGTTGCCAGGGCTAATTCTGGCCCCTACAGGGGGCCAGCATGGCGCTGGAGTAGTTCACGCCACTCCAGCTGCCGATTCCGGGGCGAACTGTGCGGCGGGGGATCCGTGCATGCGCAGTGGCGCCGGCACCAACGCTCGCATGCGCAGTGGCCTCCTTCAATGCGCCGGCCCCAATGCAAGAAGGCGCAGGGCTACAGAGGCTGGCGCATAGGAAAGCACGCCCCAGCCAGAGAGCCCGCCAATTGTTGGGCCCCGATCGCAGGCCAGGCCACATCGGAGGCCCCTGCTCAGCCCATCCGGACCGAGAATCAGTGGGCCGGCCGCCCAGAGCGGCCCGCGACCAGCGCCGTGCCAACCACGCCGACACGCGATTCTCCGCTCTGTGGAGAATCGCGTGCCGGCGTGGGGCGGTGTGGACCGGTCACAGGGTTTCTCCAGCCCGGCCCAGGACTGGGAGAATCCCGCCCCATGTGTTCAGTTGCTGCCTGGATAACCCTTCTGAGCCAGTCAGGTTGATGTATGGAAGGTGATGAAGACGCAAGTAGATCTCACATTCAATTCCATACTGCATTGAATTAACTGATTTCAGTCAAATAGCAGTATTGGCCTCAGTAGTCTGGTCTGTGTGGAGCATGGAATCGAGGATTTCCTTTCCTGTTGCCCAGAGATTTCTTGTGTGATGTCTTCTCTCTTGTTCGCCCTTCGAGATAAAGGTAACCTTGGCTGAAATTCTCCGTCCGTTCACAACTGTGCGATCTGCGGTCCCGCTGCAGTGAATAGAGTTTTGGCTCAGTGCCAAAATCTCCGTTCTTGCCGGCAGCTTTTGCGGGGCGAACTCGGATTGGAGAATCCCGGCCCTTGTCTATCATTTGGCGTGTTTGGTAGGGTTCGGTGGGTATGTAGGTAACTGCTAAGGCCGATCTGCACCTGGATAGTTCTGCTGCAGATAGGTCAGGCCACTGCAGATAACTGAGCTTTGGATAAGCTGTTGGTTTGGGATTTCCTCTCCTTGTGTTTTCTCTCCCCCTGCGATATGTGCTTGCTTTTGCAGAAGGCCATGCTTTTTTATTTGGTTGTGCCAGGTGTGATGATCCTTGCTGAGCTTCTCCCAGGAATCGGGGTCAATAAGTGAAGCCTTAGAAGTGTCTTTGTAGCTTCCTTTGAACATCATGAGACTGTAACCCAGCCTCAAGCTCTCCATAGAAAATACACTTTGATAAGCAAGTGCAGACATTCTGACTGCATGACCAGTACAACTAAGTTGTGACTATCTCAGTGTGGTGTGGAAGCCTGGCATGTCAGCACGGGTGATCATGTCAGTGCCTGGTATTTTATGCTTTTTAAAATTATGAAACCGGTATTGTGGCTGCTGAGGGAGAGAGAGGGGGTACAGAAAGTGTCCAACATCACCATAGTTTGCTGACAGTTGTGCCACTGGCCAGGGGTTTCTGCCAGAGCTGGGGGTTGGCCAGGAGGTGGGCTGTGGGGTCGGGGTGGATGGGCATGGAACACCATTGCCACAGCTGGAAAGGCTGCCCCTGACAGCCTACTGTGAAGTTAGGGCCACTGGTTATATAGGTGTCCCCCAAACCACCCTCCTAGGTACCCTATGGTCCCAGCCGACCCATCAGCTGTATGAACACATTCCAGCACAACCAGCGCCATCTTGTTAGCTAGGATGAGTGTGTGTGGGGATTGTAATGTGTATATGTGGCTGCAGCTTGTCAGCCTCCTGATTGTCAATCACGGACCCGGCGAATCCCGCCCATTTCTCATTGGAATCGATTTTGTTCTACGTGGCGCCGGTGCTACCCCTCCACAGTCGCTGAATCGGTCCAGGTTCAGTGCCAGTTTTACCGTCATGCAAGTCCACAAATCCTGCTTTGGCATCAACACAGCCTCAAGAACGGAGTATGCAGCCCATAATGTCTAATGTTAGGTGTGATTCATACATACATAGAAACATACATAGAAAATAGAAGCAGGAGGCGGCCTTTTGGCCCTTTGAGCCTGCTCCGCCATTCATTATAATCATGTCTGACCATGAACTTCACTACCCTGATCCTGCCTTCCCCCCATATTCCTCGATCCCTTTCGCCCCAAGAGCTATATCTAATTCCTTCTTGAAATTACAGTGTTTTGGCCTCAACCACTTTCTGTGGTAGCGAATTCCACAGATTCACCACTCTCTGGGTGAAGAAATTTCGCCTCACTTCAGTCGTAAAAGATTTACCCCTTATTCCTCAAACTATGATCCCTAGTTCTGGACTCCCCCACCATCGGGAATATTCTTTCTGAATCTACCCTGTCTAACCCTGTTGGAATTTTGTAAGTTTTGATGAGATCAGCTCTCACTCTTCTAAACCCAAATTAATATAATCCTAACCGATTTAGCCTCTCCTCATTTGACAGTCCTGCCATCCTAAGAATCAGCCTTGTACGCCCCCCCATAGCAAGAACATCCTTCCTCAGATCAAGATGTTATCTGAGGAATAACATCCTGCACACAAATTGCACACAATACTCCGGGTGTGGCCTCGCAATGGCCTATCCAGTTGCAGTACAACATGTCTATTCCTATACTCATGTCCTCTCACTATGAAGACCAACATGCCATTTGCCTTCTTTACTGTCTGCAGTATCTGAGCGCTAACTTTCAGCGACTGATGCACAAGGCACCAAGGTCTTGCTGAGTATTTACCTCCTCAATTTACACCCATTCAAATAATAATCTGCCTTCCTATTTTTGCTACCGAAGCGGATAACTTAACATTTATCCACATTATATTGCATCTGTCATGTACGTGCCCACTCACTCAGCCTGTCCAAATCCCGCTGAAATATCTCTGCATCCTCCTCAAAGCTCACCCTCCACCCAACTTTGTATCATCTGCAAATTTGGAGATAATACATTTAAGTTCCCTCGTCCAATTCATTAATATATAATATGAACAGTTGGGGTCCTAGCACAGATCCCTGCAGTACCCCACTAGTCACTGCCTCCTAATCATAAAAAGACCACTAGTCACAGCCTGCCAATCATACAAAGACCTATTTATTCCAACTTCCAACTTTTTGCTTCCTCTCTGCTAACCAGTTTTTTATCGATCTCAAGGCACTATCCATAATCTCATGCACTTTAACTTTACATATGAAACTGCTATGTGAGATCTTGTCGATGTTCTCCATGATCAACTCTACTAGTTACATCTTCAAAGAATTCTAGTAGATTTGTCGAGCATGATTTTCCTTTTGTAAATCCATACTGACTTTGTCTGATTTCCCCACTGCTGTCCAAGTGCTGTGCTATGAAATCCTTGAAAATGGACTTGAGAAACTTCCCTACTACTGACATTAGGCTCACTAGTCTACAGTTCCCTGTTTTCTCTCTACCTCCCTTTTTGAATAGCGGGGTTATATTAATAGGAATCTGTAGGAACCATCCCAGAGTACAAAGAATTTTGGAAAATGACCACCGATGGATCTATTATTCTAGAGCCACTTCCTTAAGTGTGCTGGGATGAAGATTATCAGGCCCTGGAGATTTGTCCACCTTCAATCCCATTAATTTCCCCAAAACTACTGCTTTACTAATACTAATTTTCTTACAGCTCCTCACTAAACCTGTGTTTCTCAGAACTTCCGGTATATTATGCGAAGACAGAAGCAAAGCATAAGTTTAGTTCCTCAGCCATTTATTTGTTCCCTGTTATGAATTCCCCTGTTTCTGACTATAAGGGGCCTTCATTAGTTTTTATCAATATTTTTCTCTTTACATACCGATAGAAACTTTTTGTTTGGAAAATATTTTATTGAGGCATTTAATTTTAACAATTTTACACATCAGATTTTTAACAAAAAGAAAAACACAACAACATAACCAACAAACCCCCCAAGCACAAACCCCAGCCAACATGGCATACACAAACAGTGCCACATTCCCCAACCACCCCTCTGTTGGTTCTCCGGCCCTTATTCGTCTCTCCCATGCTTCCTCTTCCCCCCCCCAACCCCCCCCCCCCCCCCACCCTGCTGACAGCTTAATTTTTCTCAAAGAAGTCAATGAACAGCTGCCACCTCTGAGCAAGCCCCTGCAATGAACCCCTCAAGGCAAATTGAATTTTCTCGAGTCTGAGAAACCCGCCGTGTCGCTGACCCACACCCCTGACTTTGGGGGCTCTGAGTCCCTCCACCCAAGTAAGATCTGTCTCTGGGCTATCAGGTAGGCGAAGTCAGGATGTCGGCCTCTCTCACCCCCTGGGCTCCCGTGTCTTCCAACACACCAAAGTACGCCAACTCTGGACTCGGCACCATCCTCACTTGTAAGACCTCTGGCATGACATAAGCAAACCTCTGCCAGACACCCCTGAGCCTCGGACACCTCCTCAAAGAACCTGTAAATCCACCCAGTGTGGGGCATGGTCCGACACCGCTATTGCCGAATAGTCAACATCCGCCATCCCTGCCAACAATGTTTTATCCACCATGAAAAAATCTATTCGGGAGTACACCTTGTGCACATGGGAGTAAAATGAAAATTCTTTCGCCCTCGGCCATCAAATCTCCATGGATCCACCCCCATGTGCTCCATGAACCCCCGAACTCCTAAGCTGTAGCCGACACCCTCCCTGACTTTGAGCTCGACCGGTGAAATCTCGAACCATGATCATATTAAAGTCCCCCCGCCCCCCCATAATCAGCTGATGAGAGTCCAGGTCCAGAATCCTCCCCAGTACCCGCTTCATAAATTCCACATCGTCCCAGTTCGGGGCATAGATGTTAACTAACACCACTGGCATCCCCTTCAATTTCCCGCTTACTATAACGTACCTCCCTCCAGAGCCTGCCACTATATATCCCACCTCGAACGCAACCTGTTTATTGACCAAAATCGCCACCCCCTTAATTTTAAGATCCAACCCTGAATGCAACACTTGCCCTACCCATCCCTTCCTCAGCCTAATCTGGTCCCATACCTTTAGGTGCATCTCTTGTAGCATGGCCACATCCGCCTTCAATTGCTTTAAGTGTGCGAACACACAGGCCCTCTTGACTGGCCCATTCAATCCTTGCATGTTCCATGTGACCAGTCTGGTCGGGGGGCACCCTAACCTCTTCCCCCCACCCGCTCCCTGGCCGATCAGCCGTAGTCCCTCTTCGGCCAGCCTCTGGCCCGAGTCCTGCATCTCCCCAGCCCAGCCCTCGGATGCCACCGTTATCGATCCTCCTCCCCTTAAACTCTAAATGCCCTTCCCCTGTCAGCAGTACTCCACCCCCACCCCCACCCACCCCAGATTCCCCAGCAACAACCCCTGCCCCCATCCACCCCTGACCTTCCACTCACCCCTCATTGCGCTTCCATGAACTAGCGTGCACAGCTAGCCTGGCGACCCCCGCCGATGGCGCCTAACATGCAACGAGAGATGCACCTGAAGGTGGATTCACCTCCCCCAGCTCGAACATTAGTGCAAACAAACCAAAAACAACCTTTCCCCAAACGTAAAAAATGAGACAAATCCTCCATCTCTTAACAAAGGACAGAAACAAACCTGAAGCCGAAAAAGAAAGAAATGGCCCCAAACATAAGTTAACAGCAACATCGTAAAAGCATCTCCACCAACGTTCAAAGTCCACCTTCTCCTGCCAGTCCATCGTCTCTGACAAATTCTAACACCTCCTCCGCTGAACCAAAGTACAATTCCCGACCTTCGTAGGTTACCCACAGGTGGGTACAGTAGCCCAAACTTCACCCCCTTTTTGTAGAGGGCAGCCTTAACCCTGTTGAATCTCGCTTTCCTCTTGGCCAACTCTTCACCCAGGTCCTGGTACACTCTGATTTCATTGCCCTCCCAGAGGCGAACTGCTCCCCATGTTCCCCTGCCACCTCCTCCATCTTCTGGATCACCTGGACCGCCAGCTTCGTTTCTACGCGGTTGACCACCACCCTGATCGAATCCACTGCCCGGGCCTGGTCCTCCAGGCTCTCCTTCCGTTGCTGGGTGAGCTTCTCATTGAAGAAGCTCACCAGCTGGTCCGTCGACCACTGAGCCAGCAGGGCCGCTCCCTGCCCCGCCACCATCTCCATGTGCGTTGCAGGCACCGCATCAGCTCCAATCGACTGATTCACTCTTTTCCGACTGGTTCAGGCCCTCAGCTCCATACACCAGAGGGTCAATCTCTTCCCCTCACTCTCCTGCATCTATATTCCACCTCACATCCACCTGTTAACCAGGGAAAAGGTCTGAAAAAACCACCACGAGTGGGAGCCACCAAATGTGCGAACACTCACTCCATGGTCACCACAGGAAGTCCTATAGAGACTTTTACATCAGTTTTTATGTTACCCACAATTCATAATTGGACAAAGCTTGTTGTACAATTCCAAGTATACTACTAATTAAGACCAATTTAAGATTATCAATTGAGCTCGTGATGTGGCTCATTTACCCTTGTTGGAAGGTATATTTACTCATATGTAGGGGCCTGGCTTCTGCAGGCAAAAGAACGTGTCCAAGCATTGTATCTTTTTTGAACTAAACAAATGAGAGTAGTTGCCTGCTGCATTTGCCATGGCAACATCTCGACCAATCAGAGTAGACTTGGAATCCAATCAGCACAACTTTCTTATGCAGTACAAATTGTGGCTCCCTTGAAATTTGGCATTCTTTCATTAGTCCTGATGAGTACAAGGGAAAAAGCATTGACAGCATGTCTCTTTTCTCAGCAATAAAAAGTAACGTTAAGTTAGTAGAGCTCGCTGTGTTTAATTCTTGCATATGTTTTTCCTTAAAATGTGAAATATTGCAGCATAGTTCTTTCAGTTCATAAGTGGGAGTTCAAATTAATTTTTAAAAGTTACCAGTCTCCAATGAGACCATAGCATAATTCTGTTGCAATCCATTATCATCCAGCTGAAGTCTGGGATATGCAGGAACTCAACTGAAACGAACAAACACTCTTTTCAAGTTGCCTTTACTGGAAATAAGTATTAAACTATTTTAATATGAATGGTTTCATGGCACATAATTATAGGGTGGTGCCTCTAATTCCTACCGACCAATAATTTGCGATGTTCAATATAGATGAGGAGATAGCTGAAAATTATCCAAACACATTCAACTTGCCACAATGACAATTAGGAACAGTAAATACTACATCATGGTAACAGTGGAACTTATAAGAGCCAAATGGTTTCCTCTTTTATTTCCTTCTAAGCTTGCAATTTATTTAGTTGTCTAAGACAAGAAATGGTTAAGACATAACTCCCCAAACAGTATGTGAAATTACAGCTGTGTTTACACCATTCAATGTCTTGGCAGCTAGAATTGAAAGGGAGGCAGAAAAACATGTAAATTTGAAATAGGGACATTAGTGCAAATCATACTAGCTTCCCACGAGCCATATGAAACAAATTTTGCAAATGACACACATTAAGTTACCACCCCCCCCCCCCCCCCCAACTTGTTCCAGTAATTTCGCCATTTCACATATGATATGCATTAACTGTGAAAGCAGTTTTTATTCAGTTAATCAAGTGATTCCAATGGTAAAAGCTGATGCAATGAGTTCACATCCCAAAAAGATTCGTGGAACAAGGGCGCATTTGTGAGCAGGGCCAGTTATGCAACATTATGCAAACTTACCAGTAGTTGCAAGAGCTATAGATGTTAAATTAGCTTCAGATAAAAAATTAATTCTCCGGTCAACTACAAATACTGGCAATTGTGCAGCATGGTAGCACAGTGGCTAGCACAGTTGCTTCACAGCTCCAGGGTCCCAGGTTCGATTCCCGGCTTGTGTCACTGTCTGTGCAGAGTCTGCAAGTTCTCCCTGTGTCTGCGTGGGTTTCCTCCTACAGTCCAAAGATCTGCAGGTTAGGTGGATTGGCCATGGTAAATTGCTCTTTGTGCCCCAAAATAAAGGTTGGGTGGGGTTAGTGGGTTATGGGGATAGGGTAAAGGTATGGGCTTGGGTTGGGTGCTCTTTCCAAGGGCCGAATGGCCTCCTTCTGCACTGTAAATTCTATGATACTTCTATGATAAAAGTCAAGAACAAAAATTAAATTCTGAGTAAATAACGAGAAGACGAGCTGGATTTTCGTTTCCAAGGCAGGTAGCTCGATTTGGAAAATCACCTGAGTTAGCAGATCCGCCTTAGTTTAAAGGGCCCAGTTTTCACTTTGGAGAGGCAGGGCCAGTGGATCCCAGGAAGAGATTGTCGGGAGAAGCAGGGTTTGGCAATTGCCAAGGCGGACTGATTAGAAAGCCCGCCTCAGTTCTCAGGAACATTGTCCCAGTTGTTTTAAAAATGGTTAGGCCCTATAACCCTCATCTTCCACACATTTCTTATGTTCCCTCCATTTCAACTCATGCCCACATGAACACTCCATGCCACCTCCAGGGCTATTCAACTAACATCCAGCATGGAAAAACCTCAGTAGCCATGTGAAGCTGAAAATTAAAAATTTTAAAATGTAATTACGTCCTCACTCAAAGAAACTTGAGTCTAAAACAAAACCTCCATGATATGCTTCAAAGATTTAAAATCCCCTCAACTGTGAAATATTTTATGGAAACAAATATTCAGTAACCATATCAAATGCAGCCATTCCTTTAATAGCCTTTTTGAAGTGGGAATTAAAATGTGAATTCAGGACCCTTTGCTGATATTTTGTAGCTTTTGAAACTGAACCAAGAATTATAAATGTCAACAAATATCTATTGAAACTTAAGGGAGAGAGGGCAATAGACTTTTCTCCTAACATACTTCAGATAGTTTGTCAATTAAAGCAGTCCAGCAGAGGTTTGTTTTAAACTCTAACTGACAGTTCCAGCTTGTTTATTTTTCATGTTCAAAGGGCTGGAGATTTAAAAAATTTCAGAAAATGACAATTAAAGGCCTCATTTGCCTTTCACAAGCTTTTACATTTATTCCATCAATTTGTGACTCCTGAACTGCACAATTAGTCTCTTGAAACAACAGAAATAGGCTATGTTTCAACTCAGCACTAAGTTAAAATGACCTGCTTAGTTAATGTTTACTCCCTGTGTGATTCATGCTCTGCACCAATACGCTTTCCGGCAAGAATGGGATCTGTCAGAAAGTGGGATCGGACCTTTTCATCCAAGTCTTGGCCTCGATTTATAAATGTTCCTTGAAGCAGCCGGTGTCCATTAAAATCTGACCCAGATTCCATAGTTCGCAAAAAACACTGCAACTTCCGATACACCAGGTAAATTATTCTCAAATTATTCAGATTTTCAGGTAGTGACCCAAGCCGGGAATCTATCCCGGGTCCCTGGCGCTGTGAAGCAACAATGCTTACCATTGTGCTACCATGCTGCTCTTGTCTATATATAGTTACAACATGGTATAAAGGATACCAAAATGTATTAATAGTTGGTTATGGACAGGGAAAGAGATGGAGGGATAATATTTCCCTTTCTTCTCACCTCTTGGGTATCGGCAACAAGTTGTGTGCTTAGAGGGTGTGTTTAACCTTTTTAGTGTTGTGACTTTTGTAATAACCATGATGCAGGTTTTTGGGTAAATTTGAATCAGAAGAAAAGATAACCGGTGAGATTTTCCGTGCGCCCCCACGTTGTCTTTCCCGATGGCGAAGGCAGCGGACCATTGGCCTGTGGTGAAATCTCCTGATCCTGCTGATGTCAATGACATTTTGCGTTGTTAGCCGGCCACGCCGCCAGGCGACCTGCCGCAGGGAATTGCCATCAGTGAGAACAGGAAATCCCATGTGCAGGAAGGGCAGAAAATTCTGCTCAATCGGCAAGATTCCCCCCCCTTTCCCGATGACCCCCCCAACTCCCCAGGCATGTTTCCCAGTGGTAGAGATGGATCGCCATTGTCCTCCAATGCGACGTCTCTGTCTCTGATCCCATCAATGGGAAGGACCAGAAAATCTGGCCCAATGTTTGCCACACAACACCCTGAAATGTATGTACAATGAAAAACGCTCACTTCCTACTGCACACAGCCAAACTCACAGTAGTAAAACTGGATTATAGAGGATGAGGCATGAAGTTAGAACATTAACAGTATACAAGAAGCAAATCATGTTCAGATTTGGGTTAGTTAAGGTGCACATGGTGCAGTCATGGATACGTTCTCTCCCATAATTCTTTAGAGTTGAATGGCATTTGGAGATCTCTGAATTTGCAGGTGAGATTATGGCCAGTTTCTGTTGAGGAAAGTCTTTGCAGGTGAAAATGAATTGGTCTCCCTTGCACTGACTGAGTTGACTGGTTGTTTGGTAGGGTTCTATTCTCCTGGCTGGAGGAATACTTCCTCGTGTCCTGTCATTATCCCATTGAAGCATTTTGCCCTGGTGCTTGGAGTCAAAGATTTGTCATCTGAAGGCAGTTTTATTCACAGGGTCAATACTTGTATTGTTCATTCTGAATAGTTTGGAAGTCCGAAGCCAATGCGTCACAAATAGGAATTGGATAGGTTATTCACACCTACTCATGAGCAGCTGTCTTTTGCCAAGTGTTAAGCTTGGAGACAATGGGTGTAGTTCTCCCATTTTGAGAGTTAAGTGCGATGGCAGGCAGCTTTGGCAGTGCCTGCCCCATCAACCTTAATGGTAGGGTATGCACTAGATTCTGTGCTTAGGAACTAATTAACTATGCAAAGACGGGTTCTCCTTTGACTCTCTTGGCGGGCTGGCAGCTGACTCATCCATTCGCCATCAGCTGACAGGGCCATGAAGGCCAGGGAGGCCGGCTCAGCCTGGAGATGGAGGGCAGGAACCGGTCTGCCCTGGTGAACAGCGCATCAGGAACAGAGCAGCCCAATGGCAAAAAGCTTTGTTGCACTATCCTCAAATTCTCTGGTGAACTGAGGACTACCTTGTGCACTCCATGCTTTAACAATTGGGTTTGATGCCAACGTGAATTCCGTTTAGTGTGGCACAAGATTGGAATGCATGATGGGAAACTGGTGGGCAGCCGTTCTAATGAGCATTCATGAGATGCAAATGAATGCAAATGGCATTTGCACCACCTGAAACTGGGATGGTCACAGTAAGAAGTCTTCAAACACCAGATTAAAGTCCAACAGGTTTGTTACGAATCACATGAATGCCCTTGTCTGCTGAAGTGTTCCCTGACTGGACGGGAACATTCCTGCCTGGCAATTGTTGCACAATGTCCATTCATCCATCGTCACAGCGTCTGCATGGTCTCGCCAATGTACCACGCTTCGGGACATCCTTTCCTGTAGGGTATGAGATAGACAACATTGGCGGAGTCACTTGTGTGTGTACTATGTACCTGGTGGGTGGTGTTCTCCCGTGTAATGGTGGTACCCATGTCGATGATCTGGCATGTCTTGCAGAGATTGCCATGACAGGGTTGTGTGGTGTTGTGGTCGCTGTTCTGAAGGCTGGGTAGTTTGCTGCAAACAATGGTTTGTTTGAGGATGCGCGGTTGTTTGAAGGCAAGTTGTGGTGGTGTGGGGATGACCTTGGCAAGATGTTCGTCTTCATCGATGACATGTTGAAGGCTGCGAAGAAGATGTCGTAGTTTCTCCGCTCCGGGGAAGTACTAGACAACGAAGGGTACTCTGTCGGTTGTGTCTCGTGTTTGTCTTCTGAGGAGGTCAGTGCGGTTTTTTGCTGTGGCGCATTGGAACAGTCGATCGATGAGTCGAGCGCCATATCCCGTTCGTAGATGTCTGTTACATTCCTCCTCATCTGAGCAGATCCTGTGTATATGAAGGGCTTGTCCATAGGGGATGGCTTCTTTAATGTGTTTTGGGTGGAAGCTAGAGAAGTGGAGCATCGTGAGGTTATCCGTGAATTGCAGTAAAGCAAAGTGCTGAGGTGATCGTCCCTGATAAAGATGAGTGTGTCCAACCGAGTGCAACCAGTTACGGGCAGATTCAAGGACCTCAGCACTTTGCTTTACTGCAAGCCCACGGATAACCTCACGATGCTCCACTTCTCCAGCTTCCACCCTAAACACATTAAAGAAGCCATTCCCTATGGACAAGCCCTCCGTATGCACAGGATTTGCTGAGACGAGGTGGAGCGTAACAAACATCTACAGACGCTGAAAGAAGCCGTCGTACAAATGGGATATGGCGCTTGACTCATCGATCAACAGTTCCAAAGCGCCACAGCAAAAAACCGCACCGACCTCCTCAGAAGACAAATACGGGACACAACCGACAGAGTACCCTTCGTCGTCCAGTACTTCCCCGGAGCGGAGAAACTACGATATCTTCTTCACAGCCTTCAACACGTCATTGATGAAGATGAACATCTTGCCAAGGTCATCCCCACACCGCCACTACTTGCCTTCAAACAAACGCGTAACCTCAAACAAACCATTGTTTGCAGCAAACTACCCAGCCTTCAGAACAGCGACCTCGACACCATCTCATCGACATGGCTACCACCATTACACGTGAGAACACCACCCACCAGGTATGTGGTACATACTCATGTGACTCGGTCAGCGTTGGCTACCTCATACGCTGCAGGAAAGGATGTCCCGAAGCGTGGTACATTGGCGAGACCATGCAGACGCTGAGACAACGGATGAACGGACATCGCGCAACAATCGCCAGGCAGGAATGTTTACTTCCAGTCGGGGAACACTTCAGCAGTCAAGGGCATTCAGCCTCTGATCTTCGGGTAAGCGTTCTCCAAGGTGGCCTTCAGGACATGCAACAACGCAAAATCGTCGAGCAGAAACTTATAGCCAAGTTCCGCACACATGTGTACGGCCTCAACCGGGACCTTGAATTCATGTTGCATTACATTCACCTCCCCCCCCCCCCCACCATCTGGCTTGTGAAATCCTACCAACTGTCCTGGCTTGAGACAATTCACACCTCTTTAACCTCTGATTATCCCTCTCTCAATTTGCTCCCTCTGGACCTGTAAAGACTTAATTACCTGCAAAGACTCGCATTCAAAGTATCAAGCATCTTTGACTTTGTCTTTTTATATGTTTCTGGAACCCACCTCTTCATTCATCTGAGGAAGCAGCAGTAATCCGATAGCTAATAATAATAATAATCTTTTATTGTCACAAGTATGAAGTTACTGTGAAAAGCCACTAGTCGCCTCATTCCAGTGCCTGTTCGGGTAAGCTGATACAGGAATTGAACCCGCGCTGCTGGCCTTGTTCTGCATTACAAACCAGTTGTCCAGCCCACTGAGCTAAACCAGCTCCAAGTGATTCTAAACACACCTGTTGGACTTTAACCTGGTTGTAAGACTTCCTACTGTGCTCACCCCAGTCCAACGTCGGCATCTCCACATCATGAAACTGGGATGACTGAGCTGCATTTAACCTGTCATTGGGAGAATTGCAATATAATTTTACACCAGCAGGTTTCTAGCGTTTTGAATCCCGCCAGTTTGTCTGTGCTTGCCTGCTACCAAACCCGCTTTGCAGGAGAGAGCGGGGCTGCTGGGAGAATTCCATTCAATGCATTTACAAGTCCACTGATTTTGAGTTTTGGATAAGTCCACAAACAATAGAAAGTGTGAATTCCACAGATGAGTTTTGTTTTGGTATGTCCATTCAAAGGGGGACATCCACCCGAGGATAATCAATCAGGAAACTTCGAGAGACTTGAGATCATTCTGAGTCTGTGCAGAAATTGCAGAAGTCACCTAACTCTCGGCTGCCATTTTGCAGCCTTTTGATGTCCATTATTAAAAGGAAAAGGCAGTTCCAGAAAAAGTGTATACTGATTGCATTTCATGTTTGAAGTTTTGAACATGACCTGCGTGTGAAAAGTCCAAGCTTGATTCTTAATTTAATACCTTGTAATTAATTGTCCTTACCCATAATGGTGTAATTTCTTTGAGTCTCTGTGGGAATTCAGCAGGTCTTAACCTTGTCAGGTCTTTCAGTATCAAGCAGACAGCAATCATTTTAGTGGCCTTCTGATATAATCTTAAGTAATCACATACATATTGCAAGCTTGCGATTAAAAATTGCAAGGGAAATTTTGATCACTGCTGGCAGAGAAATGTATTGGCACTGTCAGTTATGTTTGGTTTTTAAGAGGATTTGAAAATTTTCAGCAAGACAGTGGCTCTGGTTCCCCACCCCCCCCCCCCCCTCCCTGCCCAGCACACACTTCATGGTCACACAGTAGTTCCCACTGGATCAGCCTCCACATCCCGATCCAATTCACGTTGGCTCTTTACTCCTTCTTTCCCCTGTCACAGTTGCCTTGTGTATAGGCTTGACCTGTTTGCCAAATTGCATCTGCTCCATTCAAGTAGCATCTCCATCGGCAATGTCATGCCAATGTTTGGAGATTCTTGCAAGCTGCACTCAAGTGTCTCATCATCTATGGAATCCACACCTCTTGGCAGGAATGAGGTGCTTGAAGAAGTGAAAATATTCATCGATGATGCTGCATTTGGGGCGGAGCTCTGCCGTGGTTAAATCCTTGATCTTGCAAAACTAGCAAGAAAATTTAGATCCGCAACAGAAATGTAAATAATGCCATAATATATAGGTTTTTTGAAAAATCAGAAATGCACTGAAAAGTATTTTTACATCACATGATAGAAAAACTGTCCATATTTTCAAACTGAAGCACCTTTCACCAGAATCATAGAATTCCTATAGCGCAGAAAGAGGCTATTCAGCCATTTGAGTCTACAATGACTCTCTGAAAGAGCACTCTACCTAGATCCACTCCCCCGCCCCTCTCCGCAACCCTGTAACCCCACCAAACCTAAACGTTCTTGGACACGAAGGGGCAATTTTAGCATGGCCAATCCACCTACCCTGCACATCTTTGAACAGTGGGAGGAAACCAGAGTACCCGGAGGAAACCTACACAGACACGGGGAGAACGTGCAAACTCTACACAGACAGCCACCCAAGGCCGGAATTGAATCCGTGTCCCTGGCGCTGTGAGGCAGCAGTGCCTCCCGTACCCACTGTGCCCCCGTGCTACCCCACCCCACTAATTTATAGATTGAAAATTATTTTCAAAACATTTAATATTGGCAAAAGAAAATTGCATTTATATAGTGCTTTTAACATCAAAATCTATCTCAGAACACTTCACAAATGTGTCATCAAAAAATGAATGCTGTGTCAAAGGAATGGATGGGGGTTACCAAAGGCATTGGATCGTAAAGGGAAAGAATGAGGTTGAGAAGTAGAGGCACTTAAGAAGGAAATTCCAGGTTGTGGAGTTTAGATGTCTGACAATGCACTGCCAATGGTCTACCAAACGTGAGGAACGGGGAGGAGAAGACTCTAAGGAGTGAAGAGTTTGGAGGGGTTGCAAAATAGAGAGGGTAAGACATAGTAAAGGGATTTAAGTAGGAGAATTAACATATTCAATTTGAGCCACTAAGGGATCAGGAATATTGCAAGTCAGCAAAGGAGATAGTGGCCAGGCGGGTGGGACTTGGTATGTGATGAGTTTGCAGCAGCAGACTTTTGGGGAGTCAAATATCACTGAAGGTGAAATGTAGAGGAAGGATGTTGACAGGCTGATGAGGAGAGGATTCTGGAAACTAAGCCTGGGAATGACAAAGACATGGGTCCACGTTTCAATGTCAGAAAGTCTAACATTTGGATAAAGGTAAGTAATTTTTGTGATTGAAGGATAAGGTGTCAGAACATCTGTTTGATAACAAATAGGATGCTAAGTTTCTGAACTGTCTGGTTCAGCCTGACAAAATGAGCAAAGGGGAGATAGTGTTGGCGGTAAGGGCACATGGTGGCAGAACTTTGATAACTTGTATTATATTCGCGATGTGTAACTGGTGAACAGAGTGGCTGATGCAAGAACGCATGCCAGATTGGCACTGTGACAACACAGAGATGATGCAAGTCTCTAGGGAAATGGGGCGAGGTAAAGCCAGCTTCCATTAGTGTGCCTTTGGTAACCCCCATCCCTTGCTTTGAGACAGCATTCATTTTTTGATTACACATTTGCGAAATGTTTTGAGATAGATTTTGATGTTAAAAGCACCATATAAATGCAATTTGCTTTTGCCAATATCAAATGTTTTGAAAATAATTATCAGTCCATAAATTAGTGAGGTGGCACGGGGGCACAGTGGTTAGCACTGCTGCCTCACGGCGCCAGGGACCCAACATTGAAGCTGACCCAGAGGAGGGGAATAATGCTATCAAAGGGCTGAATGCTGATGAAGAAGAGCAGGGTGTCATGGTGGTGGAGGAAAACCCTGAGTTACATACAGACATACTGAACTTTTAAATAAAACCTGTGGTTTCAAAAATGAGAATACAAGCCAAAGGTGATTGAGGATGTAAAGTCAATCACTGGCTGGTGGGTGATACTAAGAGAGAGACAATGGAATCACACCCTGTTTCAAGACAATGACACATCAAAAGCCATACAGAGAGTAACTGCCATCTCCCATGGAGATCATGGGAGCTAATTATCATATCACCAGGAATGGCATCCTGTGAATAATGTCCCAGACTGCTTTGTGGATTTTCACCTTCCAGGAATATCCAAAGACTGGGATAAAAGCCACCTGCAAAACTTGCTCAGTGTTAGCTGATGCCTGTGTTAGCGTGTGACACAAGAAGAAAGGCAGCAACAGACCCCGCAAAAGTTGTGTGTGCAACATCTGGGAAAGGGCAGTTTCTCAGCTAAACCGCAGAACACTGGAATCTCCAAACCGACTATTCACCTGTTGAAGCCAGCACTCCTGGAATTATGAATCGCAACGGCCGCAACATTCTAACATCTACTCTTCATGGACAAGCCAAAGACTGATGGTGTTGGTTTATTAAAATTACACTTACTTTGGACTCAATTCTTATTTCTAACCGATGTGAATGTATATAATTGTGCTTTAGCATTTTTCTCGCATTTAAGAGCTAATAAACTCACACTTACTTTAACTCAAAAAAGCCTGGTGAAATTGGCTCCTTTTAAAACATAAATATATTTGTCTGGGAAGGGGATCCTTCTTAAATTAACCTTGTTGCGACCAACCAAGGGCATTGAATAAAGAAAGGAAGCTGGTTTATTCCCCCCTTATCCGGGATAACAAAGTTGGGAACGTCGCCTGGAGACTGGTCGTAACAAGGGTAGCCGGGGTCAATCCTTGAAGGTGGGAGGTTTCAGGAGTTGCGTGCATGGGATTGGGAAAAGCAGCCATGGTTGGAGACGCTCTGGCTACAGTCATGATAGAGGAACCAGATGAGGGCAGTCCCATTGGACTGAAGGAACATTGTGGAAGTAGAGTGCTGTGGCCAACAATCTCAAAGTCTTCATTGAGGCTAATGAGAAAACAGAGGGTACAAGCACTATGGCCATGATTTACTGTTCTGTGAGGGTCAGAAACTTGATTAAAGAGATTCAACAAGGCATTTATGAAAGCAAAGGACACATAATTGGGAAATTACAATAAATCAAAGTCTAGAATAATAAGGCACTACAATATACAATTTGCTAAACGGAATTACTACAGATATCTTTTTGAAAAGCACCACAACACTTAAGGATGTTTCAAATTGCAATACCTTTCTCACCAAAATCTTCAGGATGTGGGGGCTCAGCCTAAATAAAATTGTCCCTTTTGCAGGGGTCATCCAGGTGGATTGTCCCTTTTGCAGGTTAGGTGGATTGGCCATGCCAAATTGCCCCTTAGTGTCCAAAAGGTTAGGTGGGATTACTGTGTGAGGGGGATAGGTTGGAGGTGTGGGCCTAGGTGCGGGGCTCTTTCAGTGGGTCGGTGCAGACTCAATGGGCTGAATGGCCTCCTTCAGCAATTAGTGATTCTATGATACTGTTCTACTGGGTAAGAATACTCCTTATCACTTTGACAAGATCTGAGACCTATTAGTTTGCTGTTGGACACATTGCATTCTATTTCAGCTACATCCCCTATAAATAAGCTATTTGGCATCATTCCTACCTGATACTCAGTGCAAGACATCATTGCTGCAGCTGTGCAGGGTGCAGGATGTGGAGTGTAAAAAAAAAAATCATGCCAAACAAAGCAGAGAATGAATTAGCTGGCTGTGGATGTTCCAGCCCATTGCAGTGGCCAATGTTTAGGCTGAATAGTTCAAGAGAATTACAACGCTTGTGAATGCAGATGCCATCATAAAAGTTGGTACAGTTTACACATATCAATCAACAGTTGATATTATTCCGTTGTCTTTTACTCACTGGTGCTCATCTATTTAATTGCACATTAGAATTAGCTACATTTCTATTTTAAAAGTGCTGTTGATCAGCCATCATGAAGTCCTATGAAAGGTGCTATTCAAACACATTTGATCTAAGCAAGTGATCAAAGAGTGCTTTGACCAAATAAAACAAAAGCAGTCACAGAACGTAAATGGAGAGATGCAATGAGAAAATTAGGTCCAAAACCCTTTTTATAAATGCTACTACACTACGGTCGGGATGATTCTGTTTTTACCTGCCATTGCTTCCATTAAGAAAAATGTCTGATAATCATATTCTACACGCATATATTAACAATGATCATGGTTTGTTGCTAATTCACATCTACATTAGTGCCGGATAAGGCAACATATTCCCTGAACTGCCTTTGACAGAAGGAGAATATATACAGGAATCTGACATTGGAAGAAGGACTTCATTTAATGTTGCAAATGTTTTTGACAGTTAATTTAATCAAAATCATCATTCTTACTCAACATCTGACAGCAGGAAGTGCAGGGATTTATGTTAGACATTATTTCCGCATGAAGGCTTTCAGTAGGAATCCTTCCATAAGATCATTAATACTGACTTCATACTGTATCACTGGCCAGGAAAGCAGCTGGTGGGAGGATAGCACTTACAAATTCCTGCCTAATTATTTAGAAACGATAATAAATACTGTCACGAATGTTATTTAATGTCATGAGATTGAGCTGTAAGGCAGAAAATATTTCAAAAATGAATCAATCAATTCAAGGCCATTTCACAGCATCAGTAGAAACCTTGCTTAACATGATAATCATTACACAGGATAAACACAGATGAGGGAGGGCAATATGGGGCAGCATAGTCCAGCCATCAAGATGGATGGACCCCCGCATTGCAGCATTCTAATCGGGGGCAGGAGGGGTGGGTGGGGAGGGTGTTGCAGGGGTGGGAGAGGTGGCCTGGGGTTGTGAGGGGGGGGGGGGGTGGTAGGGGTGGTGATCGGGGGGGAGGGTGGGTGGGAGTGGGTGTGCTGGGAGGGAGGTGGGAATGTGGTGGGGGTTTGTGCGTGGGAGGGAGGTGGGGGGGGGGAGAGAGATGGGGAGGTGTATGTTATTCTCTTAGTCTGAATAAAGATTGTAGACTTCCAGTTAATACTTTATTCAGTGGGTTCATTCTGTTTCCAGAGCTTAATTAGATATAATTAAGTCAAGAGTATGACCAGTGAAGCTAAGGTAAACTGCCTATGCTGAGCTGTCTCTGTCTGCTGCTGCTCACTAGCCTTGTGCTTCTGAAAGAGGCAGATCCTCCCTTGGGCTGTCTCTGATGCTGCCCTCTAGTGATGCTGTGGCTGTTACGTCTGTGCTGTAGTGTCTGGTGTATGTGCAGATGTATGTACAGATGTACAGATCACTACATCCCCCCCCTTTTTATTTGACATGTTTTCTAGACTGGCCTCAAGAAAACTGTACATAACAAGTGGTGAGAATATGCAAATCTGCACACTGTGAAAATGATAAAAGTAATACAGAAACAATTAACTGTCTTATGAGTCCATCGTGAGAAATGTCCATATTCGTCTTGTGCATGTGTTGAAGTGTCGTCACAAATCTAGCCGGTCGGGTGCCTTACTGTTTCTGTTGGAGCGTCTTCTGCTGGAGGAGCTGGCTTAGCACAGGGCTAAATCGCTGGCTTTGAAAGCAGACCAAGGTAGGCCAGCAGCACGGTTCAATTCCCGTACCAGCCTCCCCGAACAGGCACCAGAATTTGGCGACTAGGGGCTTTTCACAGTAACTTCATTGAAGCCTACTTGTGACAATAAGCGATTTTCACTTTCACTTTCACTTAGCGGTGGTAGTAGGGATGATGGTTTGATATCATCAAGAGTACTGTCTGGCGTTGTGTGGCAAGGAATGTCCTGGGGACAAATGGACTCGGTCAAGTCCAGTGTGGGAAATACTGGCGTTGTAGGTCGAATCTCTAATAGATCCCAGCGGTTACGGTGGAAAAGTACTCCCGCTGACGATTTGACAATGTAGGACCGCGGTGGCTCCTGCCTGATCATCGTGGCTAGCTCAGACCATCATCCTTCTGGGTCCCTGATTCTGACGATGTCACTTATTGTCAGGGCTTGAGTGGGATCACATGTTGATCATAGTATTGTTTTTGTTTGGAGCGGAGTGCCCGCATTTTGTCGAGAACCAGTGCGTTGCCGGGGTCTCGGACTGCATTGCCGGTAGGGTTGTCCGGATGTCTCTACCGAAGAGCATTTGTGCTGGCGACAGTCCTGAGCTCAATGGGTTTGCTCGGTACGATAACAGAGCTAGGTTGATGTCGGAATGTGACTCGGTTGCCTCGCTGATGAGTCGTTTAATGATGTGGACACCTTTTTCCCCTGTTCCATTTGATTGTGGGTAGAGATTCTGTGTTATACCGTTGTCTGACCTCTACTTTTTCCTGTGTTTGTGGTATTGATTCTGTATGTCATCGTTCGTGAAAGCTGCTTTGCTTGTTTGTTCTGGAGCAGATGTGAATTTGTGAGATTCTTTATCATGCCATGGCATGTTTGTAATCTTGTCATTGTTTTGCAGTGTGCTGTGGCATTATCCTTCATGTGCAGAATTGTACCATGTTGTACAGGTCATTGTTTCATTGTTGTTGTTTCTGTCGTTTCTGTCTTTGTTGTTTTCATTGTCGTTCTTGTTGTTGTTTTTGTCGTTTCTGTCTTGGTTCTTTTGTTGGCATTCTTGTTGTTGGCATTCTTGTTGTTCTTTATGTTGCGCTTGTTGATTCTGTTTTTGTTGTTTTTGCTTTTTTTCTTGTTCTTTTTCTTGTTGTGCTTGTTGTTTCTGGGATGCTTCTTGTTGCTTTTGTCGTTCTTGTTGCGCTGCATGTTGTTTTTGTTGTTGCTGTTGTTGTTCTTGTTTCTGCTGTGCTTCTTGCGGTTTTTGTTGTTTTTATTGTTCTTGTTGCGCTCAATGAGTGTGCCATGTGGATGATTTGAGTCATTGTCACAGTTATTGGTGTCAGTGTCCTTTGTGGTATCTGCTACATTGAGCGTTTCTTCTTGAAAATTGTGAGAATGATCTGATGTTGCATTGATGTTGGTGACATCAGTCATTTGTGGTGGATTCGATTCCTCTTCTTTGCTTCCTTGATACTCCTTCTAGAGTCATTTCTGGTTCACTTGAATCATCACTGATTTCTAGGTGCTCCTCTTTTGGAGTCATTTCAGGTTCACTTGAACCATCACTGATTTCTTGGTGCTCCTCTGTTGGAGTCATTTCAGGTTCATTTGAATCATCATTGATCTCTTTGTGCTCCTTTTCGGGAGTCAAAATCTTCACGATTTCATTTGACGTGGTCTCTCTGGATTCATGAGTAGCCGTCCTCTGCTTATTGAGTGCTTCTGTGCAGACGAGCTGAGATATGCCAGTCTTGCTGTGATTCTGCACATCCTGTATGGAAATTGTGATTCCTTCGCCACTTGTCTCACATACAGTGGGTAGACATTCAGTGTCTTCTTGTTGGTTAAATGAGCTGGGTAGACTTTCATAGTCTTCTTCTGGTGGCTCAAATAAGCTGGGTAGACTGTCATGTTCTTGTTCATGCATGGTGTTTGCTATTGTCGTGTGAGAGTACCTTTAAGACATGGATGTTTAAGCAATGTACCTTTAAGAAAACAGTGATGTCAGAGAGTGGGTGGGGCTGATGTCAGGTCAGCCATTTTGTTTTGTTTTGCTGTTTTGTTTCAGTTTTGAAAAGAGCTGGGTGTGTATCTGTGTTTTGCAGTGAGCTGGATCTGCTGTGATCTCTGCCATGAAAGACTTTCTCTGGATCATTTGGGTGATTTAAACTTGTAATAGTGAAGCCTTTAACCTGATGTGATTTTGTTTAAAGGTGTTAAATCTCTTGGAAGTTTGAAGGAACTTTTAAGGAATTATTTACTGTTGCAATATTTTCTGAGTTATCTTTGAAGTAAGGGGTGTGAAGAGATCCAATGTTTATTTCAGATGTTAAGTTGAGTTCATGGAATAAACAGTGTTTTGTGTTTAAAAACCCACGTTCCATAATTGTAATCCCACACCTAGCGAAAAAGCCGTGTGCTCGGAAAAGCCACAATCCATTAAAGGGAGAGGTTGGTTGAACTCCATGATACATTTTGGGATTCTGAAAACGCCTCGTCCATAACACTATGGAGTGTTTGCTTGCTTCCAATTTTGAGTCTGTCACCAAGCTGTCTGTGGAGGCTTGCGTCGCTCTCTTTGTGGAGGCTTGCATCGCTCTCTTTGTGGAGGCCTTCATCGCTCTCCCTGTGGAGTCTGTCATCGCTCTCTTTGTGGAGTCGTGCAGTGTTCTCGCTGTTGAGTCGATCTGTGCTCTCTCAATGGAGTAGTTCTGTGCTCTCTGTGTGGCGTCGTCTTCGTCTTGGGTATTGCTGTCATCCAATGATTCGACGATCTGCCATGGCACCATGGTATTGGATTCATCTACTAATAGAAGAGTCGTATTGAGCATTTCAACCGTGTTGCTAATGCTGTGATCAGGATCTCCGAATAACTCAGCCATGTGTGAGTAGTATTGTGTGTATTGTTCGATAGACAAATCATTGCCTTTTGTTTTGGTGTTGTGATCGTTCTCTTCATGTTCAATGAACTCAATGAAATCATCTTCATGTGTGGAGGCTGGGACCCTTCCTGATGCGTGGACCACTCTCTGTTTCTTGGCGGCAGGCTGCAGCATAATCCTGCACTCACGAGTCGGGATGTCATATATGCTGGGCTGAAGATTCCCCAATCCGAAGAATTCATCGTCGGGGTCTTCACGGTGCAACACCTCTAGTTGCGGTCGGATTTGGTACTGGGGTAGCCATCTCCCAAGATGAAATCTTCGTCTGAGTCGTAGTCTACAAGGACCATATCATCTTCCAGGGCGGTGCTAACTGCTTGTTCCTGGGTGTTGTGAGAGTTATTTTCAACTGCTGGTGTAAGTTCGGGCATTGTTCTGTCTCTTGAGGCAAGACAATTGGGGTTTGCAGCTTTAAATGTCTTTTTGTTCATTTTCTTGCATTTCCTTTTTAAGTGGGCATGATCCTGGTCCTCTGACATCATGACGCTCGTTATGTCATGCGTAGGACTCGATTGCCCATGCGCACTCCGCGTTTCCTGTACTGTACGCTCTTTTCGCAACTGCGCACGTGCGGCTCCTTTCTCAAGATGGCTGCCGCTTAGCGCCTCCATTTTCCTCCGATTCAACCCTGCCTCCGCCTCGTGGTGAGTGTTCGTGCCATTTTTACTGATTTTGTTTTCTAAATGATGATTCTGTGTTGGTAGAGATTCAAAGTATTGATTTTGTTTTTGTTCATAAACAAGGCATTTTTGTATAGCGATTTCTAGAGTTAGATACTTATTTTGTGAAAGTTCTTCCCTCAAATTTTTATCAGATAGTCCAGAAATTAATTGATGCATTATCACAGTGTCTCTGAAATCAGCACAATCACAGCCTTATGGTATTAACTTGAGATTTGTAATCAAATCAGAGATGGGCCCTCCGTTTCTCTGACAAGAGTTAAATCTTTCCAGCATCTCACCAGACTGATTGTTACAGTGTGCAGCAAATCTTTTGAGTATAACTTCTACTTTGGTGTTGTCCTCACCTTCTAAGTAATTAAAGCAAATGTAGATTTCTCTAGCTTCATGCCCTTCTGTTGAGAGTAGTAGGGCTATTTTCATTGCGTCAGAGGCAGTGCTTAAATCATTAGCTGTAATAAATATTTGGAACAGCTGTTCAAACATTTTCCAGTTATAACTTAAGTTACCGGTTGTTTCCAGCTGCCATGGAGTTCCAACAAGTTCCATCAAATCAGTTAGTCGTCGAAGACCCATTTGCTGCGAAGTCTTCCGCAGTCGAATATCCAGTTTAAGTTTTTCTTCTCTTGCTGGTGACTAGTTAGCTTTCTGAAATCACACCTAGTACCATATGTTATTCTCTAAGTCTGAATAAAGATTGTAGACTTCCAGTTAACACAAATACTTTATTCAGTGGGTTCGTTCTGTTTCCAGAGCTTAACTAGATATAATACAGTCAAGAGGTATGACCAAAGGCAGCACGGTGGCGCAGTTGGTTAGCTCTGTTGCTTCACGGCGCCGAGGTCCAAGGTTCGATCCCGGCTCTGGGTCACAGTCAAAGAACAAAGAACAAAGAAATGTACAGCACAGGAACAGGCCCTTCGGCCCTCCAAGCCCGTGCCGACCATACTGCCCGACTAAACTACAATCTTCTACACTTCCTGGGTCCGTATCCTTCTATTCACATCCTATTCATATATTTGTCAAGATGCCCCTTAAATGTCCCTATCGTCCCTGCTTCCACTACCTCCTCCGGTAGCGAGTTCCAGGCACCCACTACCCTCTGCGTAAAAAACTTGCCTCGTACATCTACTCTAAACCTTGCCCCTCTCACCTTAAACCTATGCCCCCTAGTAATTGACCCCTCTACCCTGGGGAAAAGCCTCTGACTATCCACTCTGTCTATGCCCCTCATAATTTTGTATACCTCTATCAGGTCGCCCCTCAACCTCCTTCGTTCCAGTGAGAACAAACCGAGTTTATTCAATCGCTCCTCATAGCTTATGCCCTCCATACCAGGCAACATTCTGGTAAATCTCTTCTGCACCCTCTCTAAAGCCTCCACATCCTTCTGGTAGTGTGGCGACCAGAATTGAACACTATACTCCAAGTGTGGCCTAACTAAGGTTCTATACAGCTGCAACATGACTTGCCAATTCTTATACTCAATGCCCCGGCCAATGAAGGCAAGCATGCCGTATGCCTTCTTGACTACCTTCTCCACCTGTGTTGCCCCTTTCAATGACCTGTGGACCTGTACTCCTAGATCTCTTTGACTTTCAATACTCTTGAGGGTTCTACCATTCACTGTATATTCCCTAACTGCATTAGACCTTCCAAAATGCATTACCTCACATTTGTATGCATTACCTCACATTTGTCCATGTGGAGTTTGCACGTTCTCCCTGTGTTTGCATGGGTTTCACCCCCACAACACAAAGATGTGCAGGTTAGGTGGATTGGCCACACTAAATTGACCCTGAATTGGAAAGAATCAACTGGGTATTCTATATTTATAATTTAAAAAAAAAGATATGACCAGTGAAGCTAAGGTAAACTGCCTATGCTGAGCTGTCTCTGTCTGCTGCTGCTCACTAGCCCTGTGCTTCTGAAAGAGGCAGATCCTCCCTTGGGCTGGACCCTTTATACCCGTCTCTGATGCTGCCCTCTAGTGATGCTGCGGCTTTTACAGTATGTGCTGATGTATGTACAGATGTACAAATTTACAGATCACTACAAGGTGGGGGATGGTGAGGGTAGGGTGGATGGAGACATAGATGGGAGCGTGAAATTGCATGGAGGGGGTCCTGTCCACCCCGCTCTTTGCATGGTATGGGCAGAGCATCAGAGTGGCAGCCCACCCTTCTCCCAATTAAGGCCCTTGAGCGACAAAATAATGGCCACTTAAAGGTCTTTTCCACCCAGCCTCAATATTAGGCTGGCAGGCAGATGAGCATTCAGGGGGTAAAACGCATGAATGAACATAGCTGCACATCGGGTGGGAAGACAAGAGCATGGGCGCCACTATCAGGAGCCACTTTTTGTTTGGGGGCACCCATCTCTTAAGGCCCGGTGACCTTCGGGCCTGTCTGCCCCACACCGACCTTTCCCCAAAAACCTGGTCCACCCACCATGGGACGGCTGCCACTTATCTGTTCTCTGGTCCCTGGGGCTTAGTGCCAGGCAGCTCTCTGCAGTTCCTCTTCTGGCCATTGCAATGCTGTGGCTGGAGGGACTGAAGAGCTGCTGACCAGTCTGATTGGACATCAACTCCGAAAGCCTGGATTTCCTCCTAAGTGAGGGCCGTGAGTCCCACCTTATGCCAACCAATCCTTATAAGAATGCAATATGGCATTGCAACTGCCGGAGTTGGCGGCGATATGTTCCCCACTGACTATTCAACAATGGGGGCTGAGCCCCCACATCCTGAAAATTCAAGCCCTTGTGTTGATCACCCTGAAAATGAATTTTCTGACTGTCCATATTAAATTCCCATTCTTCGAATTTGAATTTGTATGCCACTTTTGTTTACAATTTAAATTAATTTATGAGATAAGGACTTTGCTGGCTAGGTCAGCATTTATTTCCCATTCAATCCTTAATTACCTTTAAGAAGGTTGTGGCCAGTCCCTGTGGTGTAGGTATGAGGGAGGGAGCTCACCCAGTGACAGTCCATGAACGACAATATATTTTCAAGTCAGGATGGTGAGCGACATGGAGGGAGAACTCCCAGGTTGTGGTTTTCCCATGTGTCTTCTGCCCTTGTCCTTCTAGATGTTAGTGGCCATGGGTTTGGAAGGTGCTGCCTCAGTAGCCTTGGTGAGTACCTGCGTGCATCTTGAATATGGTACACATGGCTGCCACTGTTCGTCAGTGGTGGAAGGAGTGAATGTTTGTGGAGGGGGGTGCTAATCAAATTAGCTTCTTTGTCCTGGATGGTGTTCAGCTTCTTTGAGTGTTGTTGGAGCTGCACTCATCTAGGCAAGTGTGGAGTATTCTATCACACTCCTGACTTGTTCCTTATAGATTGTGAACAGGATTTTTGGGGAGTCAAGTGGTGAGTTATTCATTGCAGGATTCTCAGCCTCTGATCTTCAAGCTGCAGTATTTATATGGCAAGTCCAGTTGAGTGTCCGGTCAATGGTAACACCCGGGATGTTGATCGTGGGGGTTTCAGTGATGGTGTTTGAGTGGTCATGAATGGTGCTGAACATTATGCAGTGAGTATCCCCATTTCTGACATTATGATAGAAGGAAGTTTGTTAATGAAGCAGTTAAAGATGTTTGAGCCCAGGACACTACCAAGAGGAACTCCTGCAGTGATAACCTGGGACTGAGAGGATTGACCTCCAACCACCACAACCATCTTCCTCTGTTCTAGTTAAGTTTCCAGCCAACGGAAGGGTTTCCTCTTTATTACCATTGATTCTAATTTTACTGGGGCTTCTTGATGCCTTACTCAGTTGAATGCTGCCATGATGTCAAGGGGCAGTCGCTCTCACCTCACACCTGGAATTCAGCTCTTTTGTCCATTCTTCTAGATTTTTCTATGTCCTGGGCTCTTGGTAGCTCTCAACCACTCAGGTATGTGTTCAAAACGCAAATGCCGAGGGCTGAATCAAAGCTGACACTTCAGAACAGTACAGAGGGCGTGCCACACGATTGGAGGTGCCAGTTTTCAGCGAATGCAAAGCATTCAGTTCACGAGCAGGAGGTTTTCCTCCTTCCTAGCCATCCCTGAACACCATTGAAACAGATTAACCGTTTGTTTATCTCCTTGTTGTTTCTGGACCTTTTTTCAAATTGCTTACAGAATGTCCCTAAATTGTAACAGGGATACGCAGAAAAATAGTGCATTGTAAGATCCTGAAATTATAAAAGACATTTTATAAATCCAATTACCTCACTGGAAGGAACGGGAATAAAGAATAATGAAACAAAAAGTAAGGGCAGTGTGGTAGCGTGTTCCTTTAAGGGGGTAAATTCCCAAAGAGTCATATGATCTGAATGCCAAAAGTGCTGGAGCAGACAACCCCTGGGAATGGAACACAGTTCCCCCAGTCAGTTAGGGGTTTGGAGTCTTGGAACATCGTAGCTTTATTCTCACTCTCTGGAATAGTTTCTAACTTTATTAAATCTTCCTTTGTTAGTCTACCAGGTGGTCGGCCGTCTTGTCAGGATATTACATTGGCGACGAGGATCTATCGGAGTGCCTGCCTGCTGTTACAGAAATCGGGTAAGCAGACTTTGTGTGAAAACATTCCCTTCAAAGCAAACTCATTCAGCAGTCTGCGAGTGACAGAATGCTCCTTTTTAGCAAACTAGAAACATTCAACCCTAATATGAGGCAATGGGTGTTATACGTCAAATGCCTCTGGTATTTTTTCAAGGCCAGTAATATGGGGAGGGCAGGAAAAGCAGTGGGTAATCTGACTACTGGCCTGTGGATCTCCCAATTACAACCTGATTAGGAGTCTGATTTACCTAGGTGTCCCTGACTTCAAAACATTTGAGGAGCTGGTGGAGTTAGTCAAGGGACATTATCACTCGAAGCCTTCGATAACAATGCAGTGTTACAAATTCAACTCAATGGCAAGGGCGTTTGTGGCATGCCTAAAACAATCAGCTGAACAATCGAGCCTGCACTCATTGGCATGTTGAGGGACAGGCTGGTCTGTGGTGTTAATGAAAAAGTTTGTTAGCAGAGGCAGAGATTACCTGAAAGAAGGCATGAGAGGTTGCCCAGGCTATGAAAAGCACCAAAAGAAGGGGTGGAGGCGATGGAGTTGCAGGGCATGCAAGTAGGCGAGGTTCACCAGGTTTGGCGGGAAGCCACAAGCAGCCATGGTGCCAGAGATGATGGCACTGAAACCAATGAGTAGAAGACCGTGCTGAGGAATTTGGTCCACAGACCAGGAACTATGAAGAATGCTATCCGTGCGGAGGAGATCACCACCAGGATAGATGTAAATTCTGGGAAGCTACCTAATGTCTGCAATAGAAGGGGGCACATTCAGAAGAAATACAAGATTCAGTAGAGCCCACAGGGGCCAACAAAAAAAAATACTCAGACTCCAATTCAGTGTTGAAAATAATCCCCAGCATGAATCTGAAGTTACAGTTCAAAGAACATCAAACTGGGCAAGATGGAAGGTTGACTCCTGGACAACAAGGGTTATCCGCTGCGGTCATGGCTGATGACATTTATCCGGAGGTCACAGACTGACACGGAGACCCGCTACAATGACGGCCATACAGAAACTAGGGGTATGATCAAGCGGTGCTTCGGCCTCCTGAAGATGCGGTTCAAGTGCCTGGGCCTTTTTGGGCATCATAGTTCCAAGTACTAATCCAAGCTCTAAGTTCATCTGCCTTACCTGTTATACTTCTTGCATTAAAACATGTGCACTTCAGGCCACCAGTCCTGCTGTTTTCAGCAACATCCCCTTGTCTGCTCTTCCTCAGAGCCATACTGGCCCTATTCCCTAGTTCTCTCTCAAATCTTTCACCTTCTGACCTATTACTCCAGTACCCATCACCTCCTCCTCCCTCGGGGTGCCTGCTGGCCCCCGGGGGCTACTCCTTGGGACAGGGGTGTGAGGGAGGCTATCCCCTGAGGTTCCCCTGCCACTTGGCACTTCCAGTCCTGGAGGCCCACTCTAGTCTCGACCAGGTCCGCACATTCGCAGTCATGGAGCACAGGGAGTGGACCATCTCTGTCTGGGACTGCGCCAGATCACATTGTAACTGTGCTACCACCTTCTCGGTTTGTGTCACATCAGCCAGTGACTGCCCCACCTCCCTCTGTGACTGGTCCACTTCCCTCTTTCTGCGCCATGTTGGCCAGCGCCTAGGCAATGCCATCGATGTTCCCAGCCAAGGCCTGCTGTGACTGGGCCACTCTCAGGAGCGCCGCTGCGAATTCCAGGTGGCTCTGGGACGTGGTCGCTTGTGAGTCAACAACCCTGTTCTGAGCCTCAGCCAGCACCTGCACAGGATGTTCCAGGCCCTAGACATGCTGGTCCGGAGCCAAAACCGTCGTCTCCAATGTCTCCATCGTGGACGCCACCTGTGCGGTATTGGCCTGAGTGACACGCATGATCGGCAATACCCCCTGCTCCAACACGCGCTTGGACTCCTCCAACTGCACCTGGAGTTACTGGATGCTCGCCGACAACCCCACATGTCGTCCCTGGATCTGCGACTGCTTCTCCACCATAATGGGACTGTTTGTTCCAGAAGCTCGAGACCCATGTGGACGGCAGCTAGCCTCTGGGGTCGGCCTGACCGCCGATCGTCCACTGCCTCGGGTGTTCCTACCTCCACCTGCTGCACAAGATCACCTTTGTGGTGCGCACCAGATAGTGTTCCAGGAGCCTCTTCACTAAAATGCCCAACTGAGGTGAGTGTCTCTGGGCTGGTGGAGGTTGTTGGAGACAGCTGTGACAGAAAATCACTGTCACCCTCCGACCCGAGCTCCGGGGTCTCCTGAGTCTCAGCCGGAGGGCTGGTGTCTGAGCTGCTATCCCATTCAGTGCTCGGCTCAAGAGGGTTTCCGGCTGTGGCAGTGGCTGGGGGCGGGGCACCAGATGGACCCACCCCATCCCCAGCAAGTCCTGCAAGACACAAGACAAGACGCATGATTAGATCGTGGGCCATGGAAAGTGAGGGCGGGCATGTGGGTGGGGGTGATGGGTGGTGGTGTTGGATGAGGGTGGTGTGGAAATAAGAGTGGTGATGGGGTAAGGGTGGTGTGGGGGTGAGGGTCTGACACATATGTCCCAGGAAACCGCAACTAAGCGGGGTCTCATTTATTCGCTCGCGGCCGAGCACCACCTCGGTGACCTCCCGTTCCTCTGGGCTGCCAACAGCGTCCAGGGCCCTCTACTTGGTTATGGTGAGGGGCCATAGGTCCGGTAGTCCCCCTCCTGTCTGCTCCCGCTTCCGGTGGTTGTGAGCGGCCTTCTCCTAGGGGGACGACGACAGGAGACGACAGATTTAGACAGTTTGACTCATACAGCCCAGGGGGTGGGTGGCTGGTGGCCTCAGTGGCCACAGCAACTGGCCATGGCGGCTGGAATGGGTACCAGCATGTGGTGCAGGTGGTCTGCCTGGTTGGGAGGTGTAGGGTTACGGGTATGTGGGATGCGGGCTACTGCCAGAGGCACTGTGCTGCCTACTCAACCTGGCCACCCTGAGGAGGCTGTGCAGTTTTTTGCGGAACTGTTGGCCGATCCAGATGGTGTTGCCCACGGCGCCCATGGCCTCTGCCACCTGCACCCAGGCACAGCGAACAGTGGCAGCTGGCAACCTCCTTCCTGTGCCGGGGTACAGGGGGTGGCCAGGGGATGGCCAGGGGGTAGCCCTGGGGCATTATTTGGCAGGTCAGGTCCGCGCACAGCCGGCACCATGTTTTACGGCGTGACCGCTGCAGATTGACGCCGTGCGCATCCGCAGCTATGGACCCGGCCATTCTGCAGCCATTTATATAGTGGGAGCCGGGAGTATTACTCGGCGAGGCTGCTAGCCCCTCACCGGTCGCAGGATCGCTGATTTAGGGATCGGAAAACGGCAGTTCCCACACCGGCTTCGTCACTTAGACTGAAAAACGGTGAATTCAGCCCTTAGTCTCAGAAACGGAGAAGTCCCCTTTTATTTTGAATTGATCAAAATTGACAACTAAGTGTCGAAGATATAAAATCATTAAAAATGATCTCAGCATCCAGCTGGAAGATTCCAGCATTCGCAGTAATTTGCTTTTATGACAGCTTTTCTTATTTCTTTCTAACACAAAATGTGGTATAAATTGTGCTAGCATGCATCCTCACATAAATTCAAAGAGATTTTGTTTTTAATGTACGCAGCCTTTTTCATTGTCTTATCCACAACCTCTCAGCCCCCTTCCCTGCGAAAGAAAAAAAGAAAATGCCGAGGCTTTTTTCTGGGAAGTTTAAATCTGTTCATGGAAACTTTAGGCATTCTATTTGGATAGCATGTGAAGGAAATGTGCTATGATCCAGGTGGGCAAATGTAGTCCTTTTATTTTGATTCTTTTTGCAATCCCCTTTCCTTCTGTCTGTAATTATTGGAGTTTATTTCTGAAAAGGTTAATGTGTGTGTTCCCAAATCCCTATTAGTGTGTAGTCAATTTAAAAGTCACCAAAAGCAAGCCTTCATGGATTTAAACAAAGAGGATTGTTTATTCAGACACTCACCCTAACGCTACATCAATCACGCATAACACACCCAACACCCAAGATTATACAATTTAATAAAGTACTGTACTTCTACAAGTATTAAAACCAAACAGAAAAGTTAGCAGTTCACATACGTTTGAAAATCCCGTGAAGGAGGGAGATTTATCTACTCTGGAATTGTAGTTCAGGTACGTTCAGATGGCTGAGGTCAGATCCGGATTAACTGCAGGGTTCCTTCAAAAGGAAGAATGTTCAGCCTGTCATGTAGACAGGCACTAGTGGCTGTTGCAACAGGAGGGCTTACTTCTTTACAGGTGAACGTGGAACTGTTCACAAACAGACTGGAGGAAGATTTTTTGTCAAGACTTTTAAGCTTCTACTTTGCAGCTGTGGTTGTTGGTCTGCAGACTGCTTGAACCTCTTCTGGGTTTTGGAAGAAATGGTTTGCAGTATCAGAGAATAGTTTCAATCACATGTTTGATGGCAATTGATGCACAATAAAAGACATATTATGTTATTTTAATGCTAAAGATTTTGATTCAGTCACCTGGTCAAAGGCCATTGATATTCAGCAGAAGGTAAGTTGTTGACGTTCATGCTTCACTTGTGAATAACTGGTCTTGATAACTTCTCTTTATTGCATTGGAGTCAGAGTTTAGCAGTCTATTTTCTCTGTTCTTGGGAATATGCTTTGACAATAGCAGGCGTGAAATTCCACCATGGAGTGCTGATTAGGCAAGGCTATTCCAGGGGAATAATCCATCCAGTATAATACAATTCAGAATTTTCTGGAAGCTTGATAGCCTGTGTTGAAGTTCCATAGATCACCTGACCACTCGACAAGCATCAGTGTCAATTTTAAAGAAATACAATTTTGAAAAATTGCTGAGTGTTCATGCCTGATTTGGCTCCTCCCCCCCATGGAGAAAAAATGTAATTCTCCTTTTTATATGATTTTTCTTGTGAAGCAAAAGATAAAAGTTACATATTCCCCCTTCCATTCACAATTTAACTTTCAGACATGGTTGTCCGATACAACTACGGTTTCTTGGTTGTGTTCTTCGTTAAATCTTACTTTTTATCTGGTGATTATTATAATGTCAGAACTCCAAAATCAAAATAGGTGGTTGTGGATATTGTGTTTAGACCCCTGTGAGGTGTATGGGTTCTCCTCTTGCATCCCCATTTCAGTGGTCTTGAAATTTGAATGACATTGGGCCATCCGTCCATCAACATTGGAATCGCAAAGTAGGATTGGACGGAGAATTACGCGTGCGCCGAAAATTCAGGACGGCGTCAGGTGCCACATGGAATGCCGTGCTCCAGTGTCTTGAAGGCAGCGTGAATGCATTCTACGTCGCACGCCGGCATGGGTATACAAATCGTACAGAAAATGGCATTGGCATATTATTAATGGGCGCACGCCGACATTCCCGGGCCTCCAGTGATGCTTTCCTTCTGCTTGAAGGAATTACTGTTGACGAGGTTCACTTGTGGTATTTAAAATCGGGAAATTGGTGCTATGACTGCTGAGGGAGAGAGGGGGGTGGGGGGGGGGTGGGAGCCGCCAGGGGTGGGAAGAGTAGCGGGGACCAGCCAGGGGATGGTCCGTGACTCAGGGACCAGGGTGTTCCGGCACAGATCACCATTGCTGCGATCTGCAAGGCAGCCATCTTGCAGCATACCCCACTGACCACCCACTGTAACCTGTAACTGTGCAGAGCACCAACTGCCACCTCCCGAGGAGCCCACAGACCCCCCCCCCCCCCCCCCCCCCACACACACACACACACACACAACCAGGTGTCACCCTGCTGGTAAGGCACCACACAGCCTACTCAAGGGGGATGTCCACAGTCAATCCCACGGGAGGGCGCAGGACTGGGGCCACAGAGTGTACTGCTGGCATGGGCATACAAATCGTACAGAAAATGCCATTGGCATATTAATGGGCACACCCCTTCATCCTGCGGGCCTCCAGCAGTGGCAGCCATCGGTACCTCTGCTGGCAGGGACAGGTGCCGAGGTTAGAGGACCCCTTTTGCCAGGCACTGACAGGGGCAGGAGTGCTGTGCGGAGGGAAACCTGAACGGGGGAGTGGCCAGATGGGGGTGGGATTGGTGGTGGTGGTGGGGTGCGGGGGTGATGGAGGGGAAATGTGTGGGCAGGGGCTGCAGTACAGGATAAGGCCACCCTGTAGCCCATTGGACCTGGTTGGGCATGGGGGTAACTGCAATGCTAACAGAGAATTCCCTACAGCAAATAGATTTTAGTATCAAACCAGGAATGGTTGGCATCTGCCTGGCTGCCGCAGCCCTGTAGGATGCCATGAGGCTGTACGAGCAGGAGAAGCCCAGGGAGGACCCTGCAGAACAGGAGCTTGCCCCAGAGGAGTAGGGACCAGCCAGTGAAGACGGGCAGCCGGCTGTCCAAGAGGCCGAGGAGGAGGTGGGAAGGCGGCGCCGCATCAGGCCTCGTGTGTACTGGCAGAGCCTGTCGTTCAAGGACCTGCCAGACCCAGCATGTCGCCAAAGACTTCGGTTGAGCAGGGGACCATGCAATACCTCTGCTGCATCATGACACAGATGGAACCACTGGGGTATGGGGGTGGGCACCCACTCCTGGTTGCCATCAAGGTGATGGTCGCCCTGAACTTCTATGCGACGGGGTCATTCCAGGTGCTGAATGGGGACCTGTCTGGAATCTCACAGACCTCCGTGCCCAGGTGCATCCGCGCGGTTATGGAGGCCCTGTATATCTGGGCGGCCCAATACACCAAGGTGAATATGGACCGAGCCCAACAGGTTGCCCGGGCAGCGGGGTACGCCACCATCGCTGGTGTGCCCCAGGTCCAGGGGTTCATTGACAGGACTCATGTCCTCCTATGAGCACGGCTGCATGAGGGGCTGGCCTTCACAAACCCGAAAGGGGTTCCACTCGATGAACGTGCAGTTGGTGTGTGACCACCAGCTGCTCATCACGCATGGTTGTGCCCAATATCCAGGCAACGTGCACGATGCCTTCATCCTGGCACACTCGACGGTACCTGACATCTTCGAGGCATAAGCCTGAGTGAGGGATTGGCAATTGGGTCACAAGGTTATCTGCTGCGGCCAAGGCTGATAATACCTCCAGGGGCCTCAGACTAAAGTGCAGAACTGCGACACGACGCCCATGCTGCGACCAGTGGTGTAATCGAGTGGTTTATTGGCGTTCTGACGATGCGGTTCAGGTGCCTGGACTGCTCTGGAGGGGCCCTCCAGTATAGCACTAGGAGGGTCTCCCACATCATGGTGATCTGCTGCGTCCTCCACAACATTGTGCAGCAGAGGGGTGACATTCTGGAGGAGGAGGATGAATGCCAGGCCTCGTCCAATGAGGAGGAAGCAGGGGAGGGCAAGGATGGGCAAGGCAGAGGGCCTGGACAGCCATTGGAGGCCGCACAATGTGTGCACCTGGGCCACTGCGCATGGGCCGTTCTCATTGCCACCAACTAGGGGGCCTGGCCACCGGCGGCTTGACCATCCCGACCCATCCCCACATATCTACCCTCCTTCCCCGTCCATTCACTTCCTCCCCTGTGTACTCACCCTGCAGCCCCCCCCCCCACCCCCTTCCACACGGCACCTGAACGCCCCCTCTGTGATTCCTACCTGCCGAATTACAGGGTGTGGGCCCCGGGTTTGCCGTGTCAGCGGGTCTGGGCCATGGGGTGAGTATGATGATGACCTGCTCCGTGATGAGCCATGGTGTTCCACATCGTTGGAAGCAGTCTGACTCCTACCCTCAGTAGCACTCTCCACTGTCCGCCCGGGTCATCCCTGCATACGTGCTGGCCATTTCATCTCATCGTCCCATCGAACCCCTGTGGTGGCGGGGTGCGGACAGGGTCCAGGGTGGCAGTGGTGGGGCGGGATTCGGGTAGGGTGTGGCGGTGGGGGAATTGGAAGGGTGGGGCTGGGTAATGGGGCGGTGTATGGTGGCCACCTTGGGGGCGCTGGCCTGTGCCCATGCCCACACCAGCAGACTCCCCCCCCCCGCACTCTCTGCTCTCAGCTCAGCCCATACCCCACACCCTTCGAACAGAACACCGAGACAGTTCAAAACTTTGGTGAACAGGTATTTATTGTGCTATTTACAGGTATTGTGCCCTAGCCCCAATCGCTAACCTGAACTCATCCAGGCAAGTGGGGAATATTCTATCACACTCCTTACTTGTGCCTTGTAGGCAATGGACAGGCTTTGGGGAGTCAGGGGGTGAGTTACTCGGCACATGATTCCTAGCCTCTGACCTGCTCTTGTAACCACAGTATTTATATGAATTGTCCAGCTCAGATTTGGACAATGGTACCCCCCAGGATGTTGATAGTGGGGGATTCAGTGATGGTAATGCCATTGAATGTCATGAAGGGGCGATGGTTTGATTCTCTCTTGTTGAGAATGGTCATTTCCTGACACTTGTGTGGAGTGAATTTTACTTGCCACTTGTCAGCCCAAACCTGGATATTGTCCATGTTTTGCTGCAGTTGCAAGTGGGCTGTTTGAGTGTCTACGTGTCGTGAATGGTGCTGAACATTGTGCAATCGTTAGCCAATATCCCCACATCTGTTTTAAAAGGGCTCCTTGATGGCATACTTGATCAAATGCTGCCTTGACATCAAGGGTAATCACTCTCACCTCACCTCTGGAGCTCTACACTAATCCCACTTTTGTTGCTTTTCATTTAGCCTCTTTAACTCTTGTTGGCTCTCGCTTCCTGTAGGAACCTTGGGCGAGAATCTCCGTTGTTCACCCAAAGAAGGAGAATTGCTACTAATTTGCACTCACCCTGGGAGTAAAAATCAGAAAGCAATTCAGTATCCTACACCATGCAGATTTATGCATGGTAAGGAATAGGAGGATACAGAACAGGCTGGGTCATAGATGGCAGAGAGTAGCAATGGAAGGGTGCTTTTCTGTTTGGAGGGCTGTGACTGGTGGTGTTCCTCAGGGTTCAGTGCTGGGACCTTTGCTGTTCGTAGTATATATAAATGATTTGGAGGAAAATGTAACTCATCTGATCAGTAAGTTTGCGGACGACACAAAGGTTGGTGGAATTGCGGATAGCGATGAGGACTGTCAGAGGATATAGCAGGATTTAGATTGTTTGGAGACTTGGGCGGAGAGATGGCAGATGGAAATTAATCCGGACAAATGTGAGGAAATGCATTTTGGAAGGTATAATACAGGTAGGGAATAGACAGTGAATGGTAGAACCCTCAAGAGTATTGACAGTCAGAGAGATCTAGGTGTATCGGTCCACAGGTCACTGAAAGGGGCAACAGAGGTGGAGAAGATAGTCAAGAAGGCATACGGCATGCTTGCCGTCATTGGCTGGGGCATTGAGTATAAAAATTGGCAAGTCATGTTGCACCTGTATAGAACCTTAGTTAGGTCACACTTGGAGTATAGTGTTCAATTCTGGTCGCCACGCTACCAAAAGGATGTGGAGACTTGGAGAGGGTGCAGAAATGATTTACCCGGTTGTTACCTGGTATGGAGGGCATTAGCTATGAGGAGAGGTTGAATAAACTTGGTTTGTTCTCACTGAAACGAAGGAGGTTGAGGGGGCGACCTGATAGAGGTCTACAAAATATAAGGGGCATAGACAGAGTTGATAGTCAGAGACTTTTTCCCAGGGTAGAGGGGTCAATTACTAGGGGGCATAGGTTTAAGGTGCGTGGGGCAATGTTTAGGGGCAGCACGGTAGCATTGTGGATAGCACAAATGCTTCACAGCTCCAGGGTCCCAGGTTCGATTCCGGCTTGGGTCACTGTCTGTGCGGAGTCTGCACATCCTCCCTGTGTGTGCGTGGGTTTCCTCCGGGTGCTCCGGTTTCCTCCCACAGTCCAAAGATGTGCGGGTTAGGTGGATTGGCCATGCTAAATTGCCCATAGTGTCCAAAATTGCCCTTAGTGTTGGGTGAGGTTACTGGGTTATGGGGATAGGGTGGAGGTGTGGACCTTGGGTAGGGTGCTCGTTCCAAGAGCCGGTGCAGACTCGATGGGCCGAATGGCATCCTTCTGCACTGTAAATTCTATGATTCTAGAGGAGATGTACGAGGCAAGTTTTTTACACAGAGGGTAGTGGGTGCCTGGAACTCGCTACCGGAGGAGGTGGTGGAATCAGGGACGATAGTGACATTTAAGGGGCATCTTGACAAATACATGAAAAATATGGGAATAGACGGATACAGACCCCAGAAATGGAGAAGAGTTTAGTTTGGACAGCATAGTAGGCACAGGTTTGGAGGGCCGAAGGGCCTGTTCCTGTGCTGTACTTTTCTTTGTTCTTTGTTCTTTGAATTCTCGAGGGCATCCCACTGTCAGGTTGTCATTTTGAGCGGGTGACATGATAGCGAAGTCCCGCACTGGCCACACCCCCGCACCGCAAATCATCCCCCACCCCATCCGCAGCGCCAATTAGACCCCTCAACATTGCAAATCAGCCCCCCACCCCCTCGATTTTCTGTGTGTCTTCTCATTCCCCTCTGTATGGGGGTGACCTGACCCACCACCCCCCTCCCCTGTGACCCCTTAACTAGGGAGACCCCCTCCACAGAGATCCCCTAACTATAGGGACCCCCCCAGGTGGGCTCCCTAACTAGAGGGCCTCCAGGCACCCCCTAACTAAATGGACCCCACAGGGCCGCCCCTAACTAGAGGGGTCACCCCCAGACACCCTCTAGCTAGACCAACACCCCACAGGGACCCTCTAAATAGAGGGACACGCCACAGGGACCCCTAATTATAGGTACCTCCCACAGGGACCCCATATCTCGAGGGACCCCCCACAGACCCACCAAAAAAAAAGCCTGTCTAGAAGCGTGAGCAGTCCAGACAGGGGCTGTGACACAAATTACAGTTATAAAATTTACCTGGAAGCATCACGTATCCATTCCTTGACATGCCTGAGTGATTTGACTGCACTTACCTCTCTTTGATGTGGTTGATGTTTGTAAACATTGGAGTTTTGGCACTTAGAGTTATTCACCCATGAAGGGAGATGAATGAATTATGACTGCAGCTGTTTTGTTGAAGCTGTCAATCGCAGCTAGAAATGAATGAATGGGTTGCAGCTACAGGATTTGAGGGGTTTAAGCACAGTTGTTCTCTTTCCAGTAGGGGGTCTCTGTGGGGGTGTTCCTTTAGTTAGGGATCCCTGGAGGGGTTCTCCCTATTAAGGGGCTCCAGGGTACGGGTCCCCTATTTACAGGGTCCCTTGGGGGTCTATCCAGTTAGGGGTCTCTTGGGGGGATACCCTATTTAGGGGATCTCTTGGGGGGTTCCCGTTTTTATGGGGTCCCTTGGTGAGGTCTCTCATTTTGCAGAGTCTCTGGGAGGTCTCCCTATTTAGGGGGTCTCCCATTTTAGGGAGTCTCTGGGGGGGGCTGTTGGGGGGGGGGGGGGTGGTAGAGGAAGGGTAGGCAGGTCATGATTGTGGGGAGGGAGGATTGCCCTCGAATGGATTTTGGGGGCAACTCCCTTAAGGAGTTACACCCTTGGCCCCCTGCGAGGTTCACCTCACCAGGCTCACATTTGGTGAGATCTGTTGTGACCCGAGGACCAGAGAATCATGGAGGGCCATGTAGTGATCTCTGTAGGTGCATGCACACAAGGGGTTAATGGGTGGATAGCAGCACCACATGATCACTAGAGGGCTGGACCAACATGGGTATAAAAAAGCAGCCACACGGGGTCTCAGTCTCTCTCTCTCGTGGGTACACTGTGAATAGGGTAACATCAGAATCACATAGATAGTTAGTGGAATTACATTTAGTTATTATTGTTAAATCTTGTTAACCAATTCCTAGTTTCCATGTTAAGGTAAAGAACTCATGCATTAATAGTTATAGTTACTCAATAAATCTTTGTTGTTACTGGACGAGTTTGAGTCTACTTCAACAAGATTCAGAGGACCTCACCATCAACCAGGGATTGAGTAACATGTGTTATTGACCACGCAGGTAACATAACATGGTACCGAGGAGTGTTGGCCTTAACAACAAATTCAGAAACTAGCAAGATTAGGTTCGACAGACAAGGGAAAGAAAACATTTGGATAGATATTCGACCACGGAAGGCATCGCAGCAGTCGGACCTCTCGGGCAAGAAAAAAACCAGTAAGCTGGACTCACTTCCAGCTCCAGAGCCCCTCACAACCTCGGTTAATCTCCAGCATAATTGCAAAATTTTCCTTCAACACTTTAATCTATTTCTGGAAATTAAGGACATAACCGCTGCGCTAGATTCTAAAAAAATAGCCTACCTCTTATTGGTGGCGGGGAAACAGGCCATGGAGATATATAATTCATTCAATTTCTTGGCAGGTGAAGACAGAACTAAATTTAAAGTAATTATCTCCAAATTTGAACAACACTGTAAAAATCTGTCTGGTGAGACGTTGGAAAGACTTAAATTTTGTAATAGGTGCCAGAGATTCAGAGAGTCAATCACTGATTTTATTGCAGACCTCCAGGTACTAGCACAAGGCTGTAATTATGCTGTTTTCAGAGATGCTATGATAATAGATCAATTAATTTATGGACTGATAAAAATTTAACAAAAAAACTTTCACAACAACAGTATCTAACTCTAGAAATCGCGATTAAACAGTGCATAGTGCATGAACAGAAAAAAAATCAGTACCTTCAATTTATCCAAAGAAAAAATGGCGCCAAAACTTACCACGAGGTAGAAGCAGGATTGAAACAGAAGAAGACGGAAGTTCTGAGTGGCAGCCATCTTGAGAAAAGAGCCGCACATGCGCAGTTGCGAAAAGAGTGCACAGTACAGGAAACTCGGAGTGCGCATGCGTAATCGAGTCCTACGCATTACGTCACGAGCGTCATAACGTCAGAGAACCAGGACCACGTCCACTTAAAAGGGAAATGCACGGAAATGAACAAAAAGAAATTTAAAGCTGCAAAACATAATTTTTTTACCTCAAAAGACAGAACAATGCCCGAACGTACACCAGCAGTTGAAAATAACTTCACAACACCCTGAAACAAGCAGTTTGCAACACCCAAAGAGAAGAGCACAATGACAAATCCATAGCAAAAGATTTGTTCATTGACGATGATTACTCAGAAGATGAGTTCCTCATTGGACAAATAGAGCACCATGACACATCCTTGACAAGAAGTGATGATTTGCTCGCTGACGAATGCCACTCAGCCATGGGTCAATTCTCCAGATCTGATGGTCATTACAGCAGCAACATGGGTGCCAAGTCCCATACGAGTCTCATGGTGGGAGGATCCAGTACCATGACGACACGGCAGCTCATCGACAAAATGGATGACAACCACGTGTCACATATCCTAGCAGAAGGCGACACCACGCAGAGAGCACAGATTGATCCCACTGAGGGAGTGATACCTGCCTCTGTAGGGAGCTCGTTGACAGGCTCCAGAATGGCCGCAAGCAATGACTCCGGAGATACAGCCCTGAATCGGCAAGAAGACACTGAATGCCTACCCACTGTATGTGAAAACAGAGACAAAGCGATCACACTCGACATACAGAGTGTGCAGGATCCCAGCGAGACTGACAGATCTCAGCTCGTCTGTACAGAAGCACAGAGTAGGACTACTCTTGGGTCCAATGAGACCACGTCAATTGAAATCTTGAAGATTTTAACTCCTAAGGAGGTGCATAAAGTGATCACAGATGATTCAAATGTACCGGAAATGTCTCCATCAGAGGAGCACCGAGGCAGCAAAGAAGAACATTCAAATCCATCACAAATGACTGATGTCACCAACATCAATACGACATCAGATCATTCTTACAGTTCTCAAAAATATTGAACAGATCGAGCAACTGATGACTGGGCAACCACGAGGCGCTGTGCGCCACCAGCAGCAGCAGAATTGTACTCAACCACAATCTGTGACCTCATGGCCGGGCATATCCCACGTTCTACCATTACCAAGGAATCAATGAAGAGTGCAGGAAGAAATTTCATTTGGAGTGGAGCAATAGAAGGTGGCATTATGTCACATTATCGTACAGCACCTAGAAATTCAGCTCAAAACGCAGCTTCTTATTTACAATGCCATCCATCTTCTACAGTATCCTGTATCAGTTGGAAAATAATCAAATTAAAAAATTTGCACCTGAGGCCATTCGGCTTGAAGTTTACAATTACAGGATGGATTCGAAATGAAAACACTAGGGTTCTTTATCTGGTAGTTAAAATGGAACCTTAGTGCAGTTTTTTGAAACATGACTGTTGCACAGAAAATAACAGCTGCCTGAGAATATGTTACAAGGATGTAACATATATCTGAAAGGTTCAGGTTACTGCTTAAATAGTCTGGCTGAAGTTTGAACAGATCATGATTGTTATCAAATCCCCAGAGTGACATCTAGCTTTAACACATTTGTAAGCACCTTTTATAGCCCTTAAAACATATCCACGTGTCTTTGTTCAATCAGTTGGCTTTTATGTTTTCATTTTTCTATTGCCGGTTGTATTATCTGACATCGCTTCCGGCTATTTTGGTTTATAAACACCCACTTTTGCTGTGTATCCAAGGGGACTGAGTTTTTACCTGACTATAATGCTTGACAGGGTTGTAACAGTGTCAGGATACGAGGACAAAGCAGCCCATTTGATTGCTCCTCCTTCCACAAACATTCAAACCCTCCCCCACCGACGAACGGTGGCAGCCATGTGTACTATTTACAAGCTGCACTGCAGAAATTCACCAAGGTTTCCAAGACAGCACCTTCCAAAGTTACCTGGAAACCCCACCACCTGGAGGTTCCCCTCCAAGTCACTTACCACCCGGAGTTGGAAATATGTCACCGTTCTTTCAATGTCGCTGGGGCAAAATCCTGGAATTCCCTCCCGTCGTGTTGGGTGTTCTGGTGTACAAACGATCCAACACGGCTGGAGGTGGTGTAACTCAATTTTATTTACTACTTAACTATAACAGCACACTGCTAACTTGGGTACGTTTATTGCCAGCTAATCTGTGGACCCTGTCCTACTACTATCTGGGTGAGGCACTCAGCACATGGTGAATGTCTGTGTGGCAGGCTCTGAGCTCGGTGCTCTGAGCTGGCTGCTGCTGGAATGAGCGGGAACTGTAGTGTCCCCTGTTTTTATACGCTCAATGTAACTGACACCAATAACTGTGACAATTACTCAAATTATCCACACGGAACACACATTGAGTGCAACAAGAGTACAAACATGCCATGGCATGGCAACAAATCTCACAAATTCGCATTTGCTCCACAACAAACAAGCAAACCAGCTTTCAAGAAAGATGCAACACAGAATCGCTACCATAAGCATTAAAAAAAAGAAAGTATAAATCAGACAACAAAGTGATTCGACCATTCCGATTTCTCGTGATGTCTGCACGTACACACATAAACACTGATGGTGGTCACAATGACAAGACGGCATCAACACTGCCACCTCAACGACAGGCGAAGGGATCAACCCACCTGATCAAACTCATACAGTCTGGACTCACAATGTTTTTCGTTAGGATTGGACTCTTTAAAACGTTGATTGACTTTGTACAGTCATTAATACCATCCCATTCTGTACATAGCATTACTTGTTTTATCTGTTCCCAGTTGACTTAATTTGTTTTGTTTGTTCAATTTTCGTTACACCACACAGAAAATCTGTAACACATTAAAAAGGGGGAGATGTAGTGATCTCTGTAGGTGCATGCACACAAGGGGTTAATGGGTAGATAGCAGCACCACATGATCACTAGAGGGCTGGACCAACAAGGGTATAAAAAAGCAGCCACACGGGGTCTCAGTCTCTCTCTCGTGGGTGCACTGTGAACAGGGTAACATCAGAATCATATAGATAGTTAGGGGAGTTACGTTTAGTTATTATTGTTAAATCTTGTTAACCAATTCCTAGTTTCCATGTTAAGGTAAAGAACACATGCATTAATAGTTATAGTTACTCAATAAATCTTTGTTGTTACTGGACGTGTGTGAGTCTTCTTCAACAAGATTCATCAACCAAGGATTGAGTAACCCGTGTTATCGACCACGCAGGTAACACAACAGGCCGGAGAATAGGGTGCCTGGCCTGCTAAGTGGATGCAATGGTGTAATGAATGGGTAATATGCCTTTAAGAGCATGCATGTAAAGTCCCTTTAAGACCGGGTTTGGAACCCTGGGGGACTCCGCCTCCGGCTCCACCTCCCAGGGGCAAGATATAAGGTGACGTCCTGTGGGCGGCGCTCAGTGAGCACTCATCTCTCTGGCTGACGAAGTTCTCTGTTTATTAAAGCCTTCGTTTTACGAGTACACTCTCTCGCGTGATAATTGAGGGTATATCAAATGGGTAATTAAGACCCCTTGACAATCATTTATACCCTCCCACTGACGTGCGGACGCCCGATTCTCCGTCCCATCGGGAACCGCGCGTAGGGTGTCCCTGGATGGCGAAACAGCACTTTGCCTTTTTGTCAGTTTTCTCCAACCGTGCAGAATTTTGTTGGTTCTCCCCACCCCTCCCAGTCTGCCTCGTCTTCCCCGGACTCTTTGGGGTTACTATCTCCAACTGGCCGAATAGCTTCCTGACATAATGTCCATCCTTTGCATGGACAAGTTGGGTTTGTACTCACCGTTAATAGCCCTGTAATGAGCTTATAACTTTTCACTATTTGCAATTCTCCATACTTTCCAGTAAGTTCCTTGGCCAGCACACTGCTATTCATCCTGCTGCTGGGAAGGAGCTCACTAATCCCTGCCATTAGCAGAGAAACAGCCAGAGAATGTTGATCTCTGGTTCCTTTAAAAATCGAGGGGCCACTTTCCCCTTAAATACCAAATCCTGGTAGGTACCTGGGTGTACACTTGAACAGTGACTCATGACTTTTATGGCCACAGCCACCTCTAGACTTTACACCACATGGGAGGCCTTTTGCACGCAACAGTTTTCTTTGATATTGCCTGGTTTGCCTCAGTGAAAGCAAGCAGGATGTGTTCCCGTTAGTTTGCTATTCATGTTCTTTCTTTTAAAAGTTGGGAATGGTGTCTGCTTTTCTCCCCTTTCCTTTGAATTGTTTTTTTGTTCCCTCTGTATCTTCCTTTTGCTGAAAAGCACGACATGACCCGAATTTGCTTTTGTTCAAATGTTTGTGCATTAAATCTTAGCCATCAGCCATGCCTGCTGCAGCTTTTTTCTTTTTTTTATTCATTTTTGTGATGTGGGGATCGCTGGTTAGGCCAGCATTTATTGCCCATCAATAGTTGCCCTTCAGAAGGTGGTAGTGAGTTGTCTTCTTGAACTGCTGCAGTCCTTGAGGTATAGGTGCACCCACTCCGCTGTTAGGGAGGTATCATGATATTTAGATCAGCAGATCATGGTGCAATCAAACACACACTGATGGACATGCAGCAGGACCAACCAACATACGCACAACATTGCAGCCAATCACCAGTGAGAGCACACGCACTATAAAAACAGGGGACACTACAGTTCCCGCTCATTCCAGCAGCAGCCAGCTCAGAGCACCGAGCTCAGAGCCTGCCACACAGACATTCACCATGTGCTGAGTGCCTCACCCAGATAGTAGTAGGACAAATATATTTCATTCCAAACACACTCCAACACTACAACATAGCACCAAAGTAGACGTGATACATACAGCCTGTTCATTATTTTTCCTTTTTATTCCCCCTTCCTCCCCCAGTGACAAACAATTCCTCAAACATGGACAGAAATGGCCTCCACCACACACTCTTCGATCCCTGCGGATGAACTTTATCTTCTCTAACCTGAGGAACCCGTACATATCCCCCAACCCCGCCGTGACCCCCGGTGGTGGCGCCGACCTCCAGTTCAACAGTATCTGCCACTGGGCAATCCAAGAAGTGAAGGCCACAATACTGCCCGCCCCCCCTCCCCACTTGCAGCCTCAGTGCCTCCGACACCCCAAAAACTGCCACCATGGGGTCCGGTGTGGTCCTGACCCCCACAATCCCTGACAAACTCTCAAACACCCCTTCCCAAACCCTGACCAGCTTTGATTCGCCGACCCCCTCCCACACCTCTCACATTCTCAATTTCCGGGAAGAACCCACTCATCCGGGTCGGAGTCATATGAACCCGAGACCCCACCTTAAATTGTATGAGGCTCATCCTTCCTTAGGAGGAGGTTGAGTTGACTGGGTGCATTATTTCACTTCGAATTCCCCACTCCATCTCCATCCCCAACTATTCCTCCCACTTCCGCTTGATTCCTTCTACCAGAGATGACCCCTTTTCTCTCAACCACCCACAGATATTCCCAATCCTCCCTTCCCCCCTTACATCCGGGAGCAGCAACTTTTCTAGCAGTGTATATTCTGGCAACTGAAGGAATGAAGGCAGCTCCTTCTGCATAAAGTCCAGCACTTGCATACACCGAAACTTGCTCCCCCTTGGTAACTCAAACCTCTCCCGTACTTCCTCCAACTCCACGAACTTACCCTCCCCAAACAAGTCTCTCACCTTCACTATCCCTTCCTCTTCCACCTCCCATATGTCCCTTCCAACACCCCCCGCAGACGCAGACCCCCCCCCCCGCCCCCCCCCCCCCCCCAGTGCAAACCTGTGGTTCCCACACGGTGGGGTCAATGCCGACATATGCCCCAATTTAAAGTGCTTCCTCATCTGATTCCAAATCTTAAGTGAGGATTCTACCACCGGGCTGTTCGTATGCACCCCCGGGCATAACTGCAACGGGGCTGTGCAGGGCTCTCAATCTCCCGCACCCCCACCCCCATCGTCTCATCTTCCCACGTTCGCCGCCCAATAAGATCGTAGCAGATTTGGGAGCACCAGCCCCTTCCTGCCTACTTCTTTGCACCAGGGCCCTACTGACCCTTGGCACCTTGCCAGCCCAAACAAGCTCCAAAATCAGCTTGTCCAACCTTCAAAAGGAGGCCTTGAGGAGAAAAATTGAGAGGGATTGAATGCTAAACAAGAATCTTGGCAGCACATTCATCTTTAACACCTGTACCTTCCCTGCCAATGTCAGGTGCAGGCTATCACACTGTTTAAGTCTCCTTTTACCTCCTCTACTGGTCCCGTCAAGTTCCATTTGATGCAGCCCAATCATGCGCCACCTGGATCCCCAAATACCGAAACCTGGCCCCAGCCACTGTAAACGGCTTAAACCCCAAGTTCGCACTCCGCCCCAGAGCATTCACCGGGAAATCCTCATTTTTCCTAACATTCAGTTTGTATCTGATCCATAATTTTCTCCATACTGTCCAGCACATTCGCCACGTACAACAGTAAGTCTTCGGCATACAACGACACACTATGCTCCCTACCCCTCCTTACAATCTCCTGCCACTCCCTGGCACCCAAAGCGCAATCACCAAGGGTTCAATCGCCAATGAAAACAATAATGGCAACAATGGGCGTCCCTGTCTTGTTCCCCATGCAACCCAAAATACCCTGTGTTTATCTCATTCATTCTCACACTTGCCATCGGGGATGTACACAGCTGCCGTACCCAAGCCCCAAACTTCGGTGCAAATCCAAACCTACCCAAGTTCTCGAACAAATACCGCCACTCGACCCGATCAAAGACCATTTCCGCGTCCATCGATACGATCACCGCCGGGAGTCACCCCTCTGACGGGGTCATTACCATATTCAATAACCTCCAAATATTTCTCGAAAGTTGCCACTCCTTCATGAACTCCATCTCATCCTCAAACACTACCTCCAGCACACACCCCTCCAACCGAATGGCAACAACTTGACCAACACATTAAAATCCGTGTAAAACAATGAGATGTGCCTATCGGACCCGCACTCCATCGGATCCTTGTCCTTTTTTGGAATCAGCAAAATAGCCGCCTGTGCCAACGTAGCTGGCAGTTCCTCCTTCACCACCGCCTCACTAACCATACTCAAAGGATGAGGGACCAACTCCCCCGCGAACTGCTTATAATGTTCTGCTGGAAAGCCATCCGGCCCCGGTTCCTTCCACGACTGTACCATCTGAATACACTCCACTACCCCCTGTAACCCTAACGTCTCCTCTAGTGCCTGCTGTTTCACCTATCCAACTCCGGGAACACCAATCCATCCAGAAACGGACCTATTTCTGCCTCCTCAGCCCCAGGCTCCGCCCTGTACAAACCCCGATAAAAGGCCTCAAACACTTCATTAATTTTGTCTGACTCCGAACCCCCTGCCGCCCTCACTTGCACAACTTCCTTCGCCGCTGCCTGCTGCCGCAGCTGATGGGCAAGCAAGGGCTCGCCTTCTCACTCTATTCATACTGCATCCTGCATAACCATCATAACTGACACACCGCCTTCCTCGTTGCCAGCTGATCGAACTGCTCCTACAGCTTCTTCCTCTCCACCAGCAGCTCCCTTGTTGGGGCCACCAAATACTTCTGATCCACCTCCAGAATACCTCCCAACAGACTCTGCCTCTGCTCCCACAAACCTGCCACTCAGGCCTTAAACAAAGTCAATCCCCCCCCCCCCCACCACCCCCCAACCCTCCCCCGGACCACCGCCTTCAATGCCTCCCAGAACGTGGCCGAGGAGACCTCCCTATTTTGGTTCAGATCAACATAGACCTTAATCACCAGTGCCACATTACCACAGAACTCCTTGTCCGGCAACAATGCCGAGTCTAGCCTCCACCCTGGACTTTGTGCCCTCCAACACAAGCCTAACATCTGTAGCCACCTGGGTTGGCCAAGTCCCGACGTAAAATGGAGAACAGCAAAGGCTGCAGGGAAATTCAGCCAACACAGGCAGAAACTAGCAGGTGCAAGTTACTGTGTATTAAACTCTGCAAAAGCCCAGACAGCTTCGATACAAGCAGCCATCTGCATCATAATGTAGCAGCCATCTACATACTAATGAGGCACATCCGGGAGGGGGAGACTTACCTGGACACTGTGTTTCAGGAGGCAGTCACACCTGTCAGAGTAAGTAGTTTAAATCCTGCCAGTGGCCAGGGACAGCAGGGTGTGACTGCAAGTCAGGCAGGTAAAGGGAACCAGCAGTCAGGAATTCAGGAGCCTCAGCCCTTCACCCTGTCCAACAGGTATGAGGCACTTGCTCCCTGGGTGGATGGCGAACAGGGCTACAAGAAGGATGAGTCAGCTGACGAAGGCACCATGGTTCAGCAGGCCATTCAAGGGGAGGGAGTAAATAGGCAAGTTGTAGTTGTAGGGGATTCTATTATCAGGGGGATAGATAGTATCTTTTGTGAGCAGGATAAAGAGTCCCGCATGTTATGTTGCCTGCCCGGTGCTAGGGTGCGGGACATCTCTGACCGGCTTAAAAGGATACTGGAGAGGGAGGGGGAGGATCCAGTTGTTGTGGTCCATGTCGGTACCAACAACATAGGCAAGTCTAGGAAAGAGGACCTGTTTAGAGATTATAAAGAGCTAGGATTCAAATTTAAAAACAGGTCCTCAAGGGTCATAATCTCTGGATTACTGCCCGAGCCACATGCAAATTGGCATAGGGAGGCAAGAATAAGGGAAGTTAACACGTGGCTGAAAGAATGGTGTGGGAAAGAGGGGTTCCTTTTCATGGGACACTGGCATCAGTTTTGGGACAGGGGGGACCTATACCGTTGGGATGGTTTCCACCTGAACCGAGCTGGGACGAGTGTTCTGGCGAAAAGAATAAATAGGGTGGTCAATAGGACTTTAAACTAGAGATTGGGGGCGGGAAGGGAAAGTCAGGGAACCAAGAGGTGAAGTAATCAGTGGGAAGCACAGCTGCTTAGGAATGCAAAAAAGCAGGAGAAGACAGAACTCAGGAGAGGTTACGATAGTCCCCATCCCACAAAATATGACACAGTGTATGGAAAGGCTCAGTAAACCAAGGTCCACCACACTAAGAAAACAAAAAGGGATGGTCAATCGAGAATTAAAGGTGCTATATTTAAATGCGCGCAGTGTACGGAACAAGGTAGATGATCTTGTGGCCCAGATTGTGACTGGCAGGTATGATGTGGTAGGCATCACAGAGACATGGTTGCAGGGGGTTCAGGACTGGCATTTAAACATCCAGGGATTCACAACCTATCGAAAAGACAGAGAGGTGGGTAGAGGGGGCGGGGTTGCCTTGGTAATTAGGAATGAAATTAAATCAATAGCACTAAACGGCATAGGGTCAGATGATGTGGAGTCTGTGTGGGTAGAGTTGAGGAACCACAAAGGCAAAAAAACCATAATGGGAGTTATGTACAGGCCTCCTAACAGTGGTCAGGACCAGGGTCACAAAATGCACCACGAAATAGAAAGTGCATGTCAGAAAGGCAAGGTCACAGTGATCATGGGGGACTTCAATATGCAGGTGGACTGGGTAAATAATGCTGCCAGTGGACTCAAGGAAAGGGAATTCATTGAATGTTTACAGGAGGGCTTTTTGGAACAGCTTGTGATGGAGCCCACGAGGGAACAGGCCATTCTGGACTTAGTGTTATGTAATGAGCCAGACTTGATTAAAGATCTGAAAGTAAACACTTAGGAGGCAGTGATCATAATATGGTAGAATTCATTCTGCAATTTGAAAGAAAGAAGGTAGAATCAGATGTAAAGGTGTTACAGTTAAATAAAGGTAACTCCAGGGGCATGAGGGAGCAACTGACGAAAATCGACTGGGAGCCTAGTGGGAAAGACAGGAGAACAGCAATGGCAGGGGTTTCTGGGAGTATTTGAGGACACAGTACAGAGGTTCATCCCAAAGAAAAGAAAGGTTATCAGAGGGGGGATTCGGCAGCCATGGCTGACAAAGGAAGTCAGGGAATGCATCAAAGCAAAAGAGAAAGACTATAATGTGGCAAAGAGTAGTGGGAAGTCAGAAGATTGGGAAGGCTACAAAAACAAACAGAGGATAACAAAGAGAGAAATAAGGAAAGAGAGGATCAAATATGAAGGTAGGCTAGCCAGTAACATTAGGAATGATAGTAAAAGTTTCTTTAAATACATTAAAAACAAACGGGAGGCAAAAGTAGACATTGGGCCGCTCCAAAATGACGCTGGTAATCTAGTGATGGGAGACAAAGAAATAGCTGAGGAACTAAATAAGTACTTTGCGTCAGTCTTCACAGTAGAAGACATGAGTAATATCCCAACAATTCAGGAGAGTCAGGGGGCAGAGTTGAATATGGTAGCCATCACAAAGGAGAAAGTGCTAGAGAAACTAAGAGGTCTAAAAATTGATAAATCTCCAGGCCCAGATGGGCTACATCCTAGAGTTCGAAAAGAGATAGCTGAAGAAATAGTGGAGGCGTTAGTTATGATCTTTCAAAAGTCACTGGAGTCAGGGAAAGTCCCAGAGGATTGGAAAATCGCTGTTGTAACCCCGCCGTTCAAGAAGGGAACAAGAAAAAAGATGGAAAATTATAGGCCAATTAGCCTAACCTCGGTTGTTGGCAAGATTCTAGAATCCATTGTTAAGGATGAGATTTCTAAATTCTTGGAAGTGCAGGGTCGGATTAGGACAAGTCAGCATGGATTTAGTAAGGGGAGGTCGTGCCTGACAAACCTGTTAGAGTTCTTTGAAGAGATAACAAATAGGTTAGACCAAGGAGAGCCAATGGATGTTATCTATCTTGACCTCCAAAAGGCCTTTGATAAGGTGCCTCACGGGAGACTGCTGAGTAAAATAAGGGCCCATGGTATTCAAGGCAAGGTACTAACATGGATTGACGACTGGCTGTCAGGCAGAAGGCAGAGAGTTGGGATAAAAGGTTATTTTTCGGAATGGCAACCGGTGACGAGTGGTGTCCCGCAGGGTTCAGTGTTGGGGCCACAGCTGTTCTCTTTATATATTAACGATCTAGATGATGGGACTGGGGGCATTCTGGCTAAGTTTGCCGATGATACAAAGATAGGTGGAGGGGCAGGTAGTATGGAGGAGGTGGGGAGGCTGCAGAAAGATTTAGACAATTTAGGAGAGTGGTCCAAGAAATGGCTGATGAAATTCAATGTGGGCAAGTGCGAGGTCTTGCACTTTGGAAAAAAGAATAGAGGCATGGACTATTTTCTAAACGGTGACAAAATTCATAACGCTGAAGTGCAAAGGGACTTGGGAGTCCTAGTCCAGGATTCTCTAAAGGTAAACTTGCAGGTTGAGTCCGTAATTAAGAAAGCAAATGCAATGTTGTCATTTATCTCCAGAGGCTTGGAATATAAAAGCAGGAATGTACTTCTGAAGCTTTATAAAGCATTAGTTAGGCCCCATTTAGAATACTGTGAGCAATTTTGGGCCCCACACCTCAGGAAGGACATACTGGCACTGGAGCAGGTCCAGCGGAGATTCACACGGATGATCCCAGGAATGGTAGGCCTAACATACGATGAACGTCTGAGGATCCTGGGATTATATTCATTGGAGTTTAGGAGGTTGAGGGGAGATCTAATAGAAACTTACAAGATAATGAATGGCTTAGATAGGGTGGACGTAGGGAAGTTGTTTCCATTAGCAGGGGAGACTAGGACCCGGGGGCACAGCCTTAGAATAAAAGGGAATCACTTTAGAACAGAGATGGGGAGAAATTTCTTCAGCCAGAGAGTGGTGGGTCTGTGGAATTCATTACCACAGAGGGCGATGGAGGCCGGGACGTGGAGTATCTTTAAGACAGAAGTTGATAAATTCTTGATTTCTCGAGGAATTAAGGGCTATGGAGAGAGTGTGGGTAAATGGAGTTGAAATCAGCCATGATTGAATGGTGGAGTGGACACGATAGGCCGAATGGCCTTACTTCCGCTCCTCTGTCGTATGGTCTCATGAGCGATCCCCGGGAACAATCAAAACATTTGGGATAAACAAAGCCAAGTCAGACTCCCCGGCGCCAGCAGGAGCCAACACAAAAGAGGGTAACGGACACCTCAAGACCGCCCATCGATCAGGGAACCGCTCCAGTATTGGAGAAATCGAACCAAGCGATTGGAACAAAGTAAAATCACTTGGAACCAGGTACAGGGTCCGCCCCGAAAGGCGGGAAGCCCCTGTGGATTATAAAGTTAAGTCCCCAAGTTCAAATCGTTCTTCTTGACCAGGTCACTCAGCAATGCGAACCAACCCTTGACCGTGCCAGGTGCAGCTGCCGCCGATATCCAGTAAGTCTTAAGTCAACGCTCGCTACGAGATAGGCGCTCCTAGCTACCAATCCGTACCAACTTCGAATCCCGCAGACTCAGAACCCGAACGAAAGCCCATTTGTTCCCCTGGCCTGGTGGGCCAGTCTGAAGCTAAGTATAGGCCCGTTAGTTGTAGAAGTAGCTTCGAAGTAGAATTTATGCATGAGTAGCGATTACTGTGTATAATAAATGTGCTTTGATTTGAATCTTACTAATCGGTGTATTGAGTTATTGATCATTACTTGAACATGAACCTCGTGGCGGTATCATAAAGATACCTAGCGACTCGAGAGCAAAGGTTATAAAACAGAGCCAATTGAACCAACCAAAAGTTAGCAACACATCCAAATAGTATGGCGCATGGTCCAAGATCACTATTCCCGCATTTCCGCTCCCGCCCCTTCCCCCATCAACACCGCCTTGCCACCACAAGGAAGTCAATATGGGAGTATACCCGATGAACGTGTGAGAAGAAGGAGTATTCCCTCTCCCTGGGTGCCAAAACCTCCTTGGGTCCATCACCCCATCTGATTCATAAACACCCCCAACTACCTGACCATCCCTAACCTTACCATTGACTTTGGGCTCGATCTGTCCATTCGAGGCTGCAGCTAAAGATCAACCATGATCAACTGACGAGAATCTAAGTCCGGAATACACCCTCACATCTTCTTCAAGAACTCCGCATTATCCCAGTTGGGCAGGCCCACATTTACCAACACCTCCACCCACCCCCCCACTAATACCCCACTCACCATCACCCCACTCATCCTCCCGGGTCCTGCACCAACTTGGCCACTGCAAAAATCCGCTTCCTTGCTAAAGACAATCGCTACCACCCTCGACTTCGAGTTGACCACGCAGTCGAATGTCTGCCCCAACCAGCCTTTCCTTAACCGCAGATGTGCCTCTTGCAGGAAAATCACCTCCGCCTTCAAATTCTTTAAGTGTGCAAATACCCACGATTGCTTGACTGGTTCATTTAACCCACGTACATTCCATGTTACAATCCGAACCGGGGCTTTTGCCTCCCCGCTCTACTATGACCCACCATCACCACCCCGCTTGGAACCCACAAAATGGCCGCCTTTCCGTCTTCATCCAAATTCATCACCATACCAATCATGTTACTATCCTTCCCCAACCCTCTCTCCCCTCCCCACCCACTCCCCACTCCCTCCCCCTCCCCCTCCCCTGCCCTTCACATTGTAACTAACCACCGCAGCCCCACCTACGACTCTGACTTGCAGGCCAAAACAAAGAGCCCCAACTGCACCTTCCAACCTACCCATCCCCCATCCAACCTCCACCGCTGCCTCACCAACCCACACCCCGACACCTCACCCCATGTCCTTCACCCACCATTACCAAATAAAAAACACACATCCCAACCCACCCCTGTACAACAAGTAATCAATTACCCCCAATAACCCGCATACACACAAGCATGACCACGCATTACGTATAGAGAGGGTACAAACAGTACAAAAGCAGAGCCGCATACCAAGGGTGCAAAAAGGCACAACGGGGTACCCAAAATAGACAAGAGTACAGTGAATGTGCGAAATACAAATATCTAAAAAAAATAGAAATACAAGTGGTACCAAAAATCCCCCACTCAGCCCTCCCCAGCCCATGTTTCTGGACAAAGTCATTTGCCTACTCCGGTGTCACAAAATAATACTCCTGGCCCTCAAACGTTACCCAAAGTAGATCAGGTTGACTCCAATGTCTTGGTTTATCCGAACACAATTTCCTTCCCAGCTGCAGTCCGGACTCCACCTGGCCCACCTCAGGATCTTTTCTTTCTTCTGAAACTTGTGCTTGCGCACAATCGCCACCTATGGCGGCTCACCCGTGCTCTCGGCTTTTACCCGGTCCACCCCCGGGGTCTTGACGAACACTTTCTCCTCTACCAACTTCGCAACGGAGCCCTTGGCACTCTATGCCCTCCTGCAAGTCCACAGTATGAAGATTGTGCCGCCGAGACGGATTCTTTTGGTCATCAAACCTCGCACGCAGCACCTTGCAGACATCTCGCAGGATCGCCATCTTCGTCTCCAGTGACACAATCTGCTTGTTCTTCGGACACCACTTTTGCTACCTCTTGGATAGTTGGTACTTGCACCTCCAGGCACTTCTCCACCTGATCCAAGGTCCCGCACAGAGGTGCTACAGCCCCCTCAATCCTGCTCGACCAGTCGCTCTGCATCTCCTTATGTTGCTGCTCAAATGACAGGGACAGGACATGACATACCAAAGGATGGTGATGGTGGTGTTATCTCAGATATCAGTTGTAAGATATGATTCCTTGACTATGAGTATAAGAGGCTGTTGCATGAAAATTTGTTGTGTTCTTTGTTTCCGTGGTATTTTCAGAAGTATGTTTTAATGCCCTATTTATTTTTCAGGGTTGGCCCCAAATCATAGAATCTACAGTGCAGAAGGAGGCATTCGTCCCATTGAGTCTGCACCGGCACTTGGAAAGAGCACCCTGCTTAAGCCCATGCCTCCACCCTATCCCCGTAACCCAGTAGCACCACCTAATCTTTTGGACACTCGGGGGCAATTTAGCAAGGCCAATCCAACTAACATGCACATCTTTGGCCAGTGGGAGGAAACTGGAGCACCCAGAGGAAACCCACGCGGGAGAAAGTGCAAACTCCACACAGACAGTCACCCGAGGCTGGATTTGAGCCTGGGACCCTGGAGCTGTGAGGCAGCAGTGTTAACCACTGTGCTACTGTGTAAAAGTACTCGTAACCCTGCAAAGGCAGTAAAAGCAATGGTGGTGCTCTGAGATGTACGAAGGCCCCGCTTGGGATTGAATTTTCCTGGAGTTTACGTACATGTCATAGCACTGCCATTGCTTCATCTGCTTTTGCAGGGTTGCGAGCACTTTTACAATTGGGGCAAACCTGTCCATGAGACAGCTGTCACAATTTTGGCACAAGCCCCCAGCTGTTAGTAAGGAGTACTTTGTGGGGTCGACAATTGGGTTCAGCATTGTTTAAGTACCGAGGTCGATGCCAGATATCCTTTCCGGTTTCATTGCTTATTGACTTTTCTAGTGGTTTGATACAATGGCTTGCTGGGCCGTTTCAGAGGGAATTTAAGAGTCAACCACATTGCTGTGGATCTGGAGGTGCATGTAGGCCAGACCAGGTAAGGATGACAGATTTCTTACCCTAAAAGATATTAATGAAACAAATGGATTTTTGGAACAAAGGACAATGGTTTTATAGTCATCATTAGACTTTTAATTCAAGATTTTTATTGATTGAATTCAAATTCTACCATTTTCGTGGTGAGGTTTGAACCCGGTTCCCTAGAGATTGGACCCCTGGTTCAGAGAATAAAGGCAGCTGCCCATGCATAAGTACTGTCCATCCATAACAGTTCCACAGTTTTGAATGCAAATCCTGCAAATGCAGTTAATGCAAAGTTGCCTTTGCAATTCTGCAGTCAGGAGCTTTCTTGATATTGGGAAAAATTCCACACAGGCCAGCTGAGCGAAACTCATTCCACTGGCTTGCCTTCAGAAAGAGACAAAATGGCAGCACTGACCCAATTGACACTGGCAATAATGGCTCTTCTTTTCCTGTCAGCCAATAATAAAGACACTCAGGAAAATTCATCCCTGAGTGGAGCCTTTGTGCATCGCAGAGGACTGCCATTGCTTCAGCTGCTTTTGCAGAGTTGCAAGCACTTTTACAATTGGGGGCAACCCTGGAAAACAGAGTATTAAAACATGCTCCTGAAAGTAGCAAGGATACAAAGAACATAACAAATCTCCCAAGTGTAACACCATCAAATTCAAGAGAGCGGTAAAAGAAATAACTTTTTGAAAAATCGAAAAGTGCTACAACAGTGAACCGAAGTTTTAGCTTTGTGTAGATTCCGAACAACGTTGTTTATTCATGGTGAAAAGTAAATTGTTTCCCTGGTAAGAGAATGTTGTGCTCTAAAAATACAATTGGTACTCTGTGCTGAAAGGTTCATGTTAGTGCAGTAATCTGAAACCAAGCAGCCTGGGAAGCATCAACGTTTTCAGCTTATTTACCCAAGTCAAAAAATAACATGTTTCTCAGGCCTGGTCATTTATCACCCTGGCTTGCTTATCTTTTATACAAAACATCTGTAAGATAATAGCTTCTCACATCAGTGAATTTTGCAGCTTGGGTTTCAGAATGCAATAAGAGTTGTCTCCTTTAATTATGGTCGAAGGAGGGTCTTTTTTTCAAAAAATTCTTACCCGTGGGGCTTTTCATCTTGTTGGCTGTAAACCTTGTTTCTTTCCATCCGTGAGAAGAAAAAGAAGACAAGGATTTTCTTTTTACTGTTGCATTCTCACAACTGACCATTCCTTTTAGCATCCAGCAATATCTATGGGTCAAGTCAATTGGCACAGTTGGCAGCCTAATGAAGTTATCCTACTTTCAGAGACACGGGATAAACATGCAGCTACAGCTTACTTTGATGTACCTTGAAGACAGTGGCTTGGCAGGATTCTCTTTGCAAATCTTGTACAAACCTCCAACTAAATGAATACGCTTAACATAACTTAAAAAGATAGTTCAATAAGCTACTTGCGAAGAAAATGCTAAGGGGACTTCAAAAAGCGATAAAACTACAATAAACAGGGCAGCACGGTGGCGCAGTGGTTAGCATTGCTGCCTCACGGCGCCGAGGTCCCAGGTTCGATCCCGGCTTTGGGTCACTGTCCGTGTGGAGTTTGCACATTCCCCCCGTGTTTGTGTGGGTTTTGCCCCCACAACCCAAAGATGTGCAGGGTAGGTGGATTGGCCACAATAAATTGCCCCTTGATGCACGATCAATTACACTCAAAGACTAGGTTGTAACATAACTGAAGGCTTTAATCGGCGAGAACTGTTCCCCAGCAGCTTCGTGAGGGCTGCTGGGATGGCACCGGCTCTTATACCCCGCCTGTCAAAGCGGAGCTACATGCCAACAGCCAATGGTAAACTCCTAGGTTTAACCAATGGTCTTCGGCCTTTGAGTACTGTAACACCTGATAATACCACATTCACCCCCTGCTAAAAAAACGAGTCCAGCGGGGGTGGTGGCCAGTGGTTACAATTGCATCTACATGGTATGATCAGATATGGAGGTACCGTGATACCTCTTTACAGAGTTGTCGAGAATATTTTACAAGCGTGGAAGATATATACATTCAGTGTACGTTTACGGTTGTAGTTATAGTGAAACAATCAGTCAGTCGGGTGGCCTGGTCATCTTCCTGGATCGTCTGGGCTGCGGTGGTGATTCTGGTGGGGGTCCGGGCATCTGCGACTCCGGGAGCGTGGCGTGGCCTCAATGGCAGCTTCGTCACCCGTAGACTGCGCTGGTGGGGCCAATGGTTGGGCCGAGAGGGGGCGCCTGTAGGGGGCGTCGGTGGGTGGGATGGCCTAGGCAGGAGTGGCAGGAGGACTGACCCTCCAGTGAGGTGCTGTGGGGGGCGGGGGGTAATGGTCCGGGAGTGCATGGGGTTCCGGCGGGCGCCAGGCCCCGGAGGGAGACTGTATCTTGCCGGCCGTCAGGGAACACCTAGTAGGTGTACTGGAGGTTAGCGTGCAGCAGGTGGACCTTCTCGATCAACGGGTCCGACTTGTGCGCCCGCACGTGCTTCCAAAGCAGGATGGGTCCGGGTGTTGCTTGCCAGGCTGGGAGCGAGGTCCTTGCTGAGCAGGAATTGACGCAGTTCGTCGCTCATAAAGGAGGACCCCCTATCACTGTGTATGTACGCGGGGAACCCGAACAGTGTAAAGATAGCCTGGAGGGCCTTGATGACGGTGTTTGCGGTGATGTCGGGGCAGGGGATGGCGAATGGGAACCGGGAGTGCTCGTCAATCACGTTTAGGAAATACGTGTTGCGGTCGGTGGAAGGGAGGGGGCCTTTGACGTCCATGCTGAGGCATTCAAAGGAACGGAAGCCTTTATCAGGTGCGCCCTCTCTGGCCGGTGGAAGTGCGGTTTGCACTCCGCGCAGATTTGGCAGTCCCTGGTGACTGTCCTGACCTCCTCGATGGAGTAGTGCAGGTTGCGGGTTTTAATGAAGTGGAAAAAACGAGTGGTAGAGGTCCTCGTGGAGGGCTCGGAGGTGGTCCACTTGTGCGGTGGCACACGTGCCGCGGGACAGAGCATTGGAAGGCTTATTTAGCTTCCCAGGATGTTACAAGATCTTGTAGTTGTAGGTGGAGAGTTCTATCCTCCACCGTAAGATGTTGTCGTTCTTTATCTTACCCCGCTGTGCATTATCGAACATGAACGCCACCGACCGTTGGTCAGTGAGGAGAGTGAATCTCCTGCCGGCCAGGTAATGCCTCCAATGTCGCACAGCTTCTACTATGGCTTGCGCCTCTTTTTCGACCGAGGAATGGCGAATTTCTGAAGCATGGAGGGTACGGGAGAAGAAGGCCACGGGTCTGCCTGCTTGGTTGAGGGTGGCGGCCAGAGCCTGGAAGGGGAGGGACTAGTCGATGGCACGCATCGTTGCCTTTGCAATGTCTGCTTTGATGCGACAGAAGGCCTGGCGGGCCTCCGTCGGCAGGGGGAAGGTTGTGGACTGGATTAGGGATCGGGCTTTGTCTGCGTAGTTGGGGACCCACTGTGTGCGTAATAACTGAAAAACCCGAGGCAGCGCTTCAGGGCCTTGGGGCAGTGAGGGAGGGGGAATTCCATAAGGGGGCGCATGCATTCAGGGTCGGGGCCTATAACTCCATTTCGCACCACGTAGCCGAGGATGGCTAGGCGGTCGGTGCTGAATACGCATTTATCCTTATTATACGTTAAGTTAAGGATTTTCGCGGTCTAGAGAAATTTCCGGAGGTTGGTGTCGTGGTCCTGCTGGTCATGGCCGCAGATGGTGACGTTATCAAGATATGGGAACGTTGCGCGTAAGCCGTATCGGTCAACCATTCGGTCCATCTCGTGTTGGAAGACCGAGGCCCCATTAGTGACACCAAAGGGAACCCTTAAAAGTTGGTAAAGCCGCCCATCTGCTTCGAAGGCAGTGTACTTGGGGTCACTAGTGCGGAGGGGTAGCTGATGGTAAGCTGACTTGAGATCCACCGTGGAGAAGACCTTGTATTGCGCGATCCTGTTCACCAGGTCGGACATGCGGGGGAGAGGGTACGCATCCAGCTGCGTAAACCTGTTGATGGTCTGACTGTAGTCAATGACCACCCTATGTTTCTCCCCGGTCTTCACCACCACTACTTGAGCTCTCCAGGGACTGTTGCTAGCTTCAATGACCCCTTTCCTCAGTAGCCTTTGGACCTCTGACCTGATGAAGGTCCGGTCCTGGGCACTGTACTGTCTGCTCCTGGTGGCGACGGGTTTGCAATCCAGGATGAGGTTCGCAAACAGGGAAGGCGGGTCGACCTTAAGGGTCGCGAGGCCGCAGAAAGTAAAGGGGAGGTATAGGGCCACCGAATTTGAAGGTCAGGCTTTGCAAGTTACATTGGAAGTCCAACCCCAGGAGTGTAGCCGCGCAGAGGTGCGGCAGGACATAAAGGCGGAACTTGTTGAATTTCCTGCCTTGGACAGCGAGGTCTGCTAGGCAGAACTCCTTTAAACTAGGGGCTGGTTTAGCTCACTGGGCTAAATCACTGGCTTTTAAAGCAGACCAAGGCAGGCCAGCAGCACGGTTCAATTCTCGTACCAGCTGCCCTGAACAGGCGACGGAATATGGCGACTAGGGGCTTTTCACAGTAACTTCATTGAAGCCTACTTGTGACAATAAGCGATTTTCATTTCATTTCATTTCATTTTCATTTCATTTCATTCATTCATCTCCACCGGGTGTGACCCGGAGGCCAGGGAGATTCTTTGGTTTATAGGGCGGGTAACAAGTGAACATCGCCTTACCGTGTCGGGGTGTATAAAGCTCTCCGTGCTCCCAGAGTCGATCAGGCAAGACGTCTCGTGGCCATTGATGAAGACCGTCGTCGTTGCAGTTGCGAGTGTCCGAGGTCGATTTTGGTCCAGCGTCACCAAGGCCAGATGGAGCAGTTGCGGGTTGTGATCGGGCAGCGTGTAGTCGGCTGTGCTGGGGGCCTGGATGGCGTCTCCCATGGATCGCACATGGTGGTCGGGGATGGACAAAATGGCGGTGGGGATCGACAAAATGGCGGCGCCCATCCGTCCAGCGTGGTGTCCGAGGGGCAAGATGGCCGCGCCCGTGGGTCGGACGTGGCCCTAGGATAGCGGGGTGGCGGTGAGTGCTGGCCGCCTGGGGCCTGAAGGGAAGGTTGTCGTGGTGGTCCGGAGTTGCTGGCGACCGCGGCCATAGCTCGTGCCTGGCAGACCCCCACAAAATGGCCCTCCTTGCCGCACCCTTTGCAGGTGGAGGTGCGGGCCGGGCAGCGAGTGCGGGGATGCTTTGCCTGCCCGCAGAAGAAACAGTGGGGCCCGACGGAGGTAGCGGGCCGTCTTACAGCTCAGGCCTGCAGGGACACGGGGAAGGTCAGTGGGGCTGCTGCTGCGGGATGCCACGCAGCCCAGGGGGCCGCTGCGCATGGGACTGCGCGTTTCTGGAGGCAACATCCATGGACCCTGCCAGGGCCCATGCCTCTCTCAGTCCCAGGGTGTCCTTTTCTAAGAGTCTTTGGCGGATCTCTGAGGAGCTCATACCTGCTACGAAGGCATCCCGGATTAGAACTTCCGTGTGCTCGCTCCCGAAACATGCGGGCAGCCACAGTTTCTGTGCAGCACCAGTAGCGCACGGTAGAAGTCCTCCAACGATTCCCCAGGGCTTTGCCGTCTAGTTGCGAGCAGGTGACGTGCGTAGACCTGGTTTACAGGGCGGATATAATGTTCTTTTAACAGTTCGATCCTCCGCCTCCTCGATGAGGGTGAAGATCCCAGGGTTTACTCTCGCGTGCAGGAGATGCATTTTCTGTTCTCCTGAGGGGGTGCCTCCGGCCGTCTCGAGGTAGCCTCTAAAGCACGCCAGCCAGTGCTTAAATACCGCCGCCGAGTTCTCCGTGTGGGGGCTGAGTTGTAGACACTCCAGCTTGATTCGGAGATCCATTCTTTCAGCTTAAGTGTAGTCGATTATATTGATGCATGATCAATTACACTCAAAGACGAGGTTGTAACATAACTGAAGGCTTTAATCGACTAGAACTGTTCCCCAGCAGCTTCGGTACAGAAAGTGAGTGCTGCTGGGACGGCACCGGTTCTTATACCCCGCCTGTTAAGGCGGAGCTACATACCAACAGCCAATGGTAAACTCCTAGGTTTAACCAATGGTCTTCGGCCTCGTGGGTACTGTAATACCTGATAATACCACACCCCTTAATTGGAAAAAATGAATTGGGTACACTAAATTTATTTTAAAAAACTACAATAAACACAGAATCAATTGATTAACAGCTCAGCGTTCCTTTGTGAGCGATTTCTCGACATTGTGACATTTCATCCACTGCGAAAGAAAAATGACCGTTAATCCCTGATCCCTGAAGAAATTAGAGTCAATGTGATGGTGCCGGAATGAGATGGAGGCAGATGGGAGGGGAAATGTAAGGGGTAGGGAATAGGAGAGAGGGATGAGGGAGGAGAAAGATAATGGGAGAAGTTAAATGTGGAAGAAAGAAAGAGTAAAGAAAGAAACCAACATTTTTCTCAGTGGGTGTGAGTGAATCTTGCTCCTATTTGTGGGGATGTGAAAGGAAAATGCTTGTTCACTAATGCTGTTCAACAGCAGAAAGGGAATCAGGTTGGGGTGTGTGCTCAGATGATTGCTGTTTACACGGTTATTTGTCTTTGTGATAGGTTCTGGTGTTTTGTAACAATTTTTTTCTCTCACTACGCTTCAATTTAGCTTCAATCACATATGATGAACAGGTACAGACTTATTCCCATTGAAAAGAATATGGGCGGAATTCTCCGAACCCCGCGGGTCAGAGAATCGGCGCCGCGTGAATCGCGCCACGCCGCCCCGACGCCGGGACGCAATTCTCTGCAATCGCCGCCATCAGCACCGGCGTGGTCGGCGTGGTGTCGGTCGGGGTTTGCGGCGACTCTCCGGCCCGGGCCAGCGCGCCGATTCTCCAGGCCGGATGGGCCGAGCGGCCGTCAACAAAAAGCCGAGTCCCACCGGCGCCGTACTAACCTCCTCTGAGCTGGCAGGGACCTCGACGTTGAAGGGTCCGGGTACGGCCTGTGGGGGGGGGCCCTCTGTCATGGCCTGGCCCGCGATCGGACCCCAACGATTGGTGGGCCAGCCTCTCTGCCCCCCCGGCTCCTATAGCCCTGTGCCATTTGCGTCAGGGCCGCCGCGGGGAAGAAGGCCACTGCGCATCCGCTAGTTGGCGCCGGCCCAACTGCGCATGCGCCAGGTTCAGGCTGGGATCGGCAGTTGGGGCGGCAGAGGCCGCTCCAGCGCCGTCCTAGCCCCCTGTTGGCTGCAGAATGGGGTCCCGGAACGGCACAACACTCCTGTTTTTACTCCAGCGTCGGCACTTAGTCGCCCGTTGGGAGAATCCCGCCAATGAAATTCCTCACAATAAAACATGACAAGACAAGGGAAAAATTTAAGCCTTTGTAATAATACCGTATTTGGGTCGGATTCTCCATTGCAGAGGCGAAGTGCTGATGCTGGGACTGAGTCGGTGGTGTTCTACGATCCCGATAGGTTCCTGAAGCAATTCAGGACATCCTAATGGGCTAGCACCGGCGCTACGTGGAACTACTGCGATTCCAACGAATGCTGGCATGTCATTCACTGGGGTTGACCCTCACACGAGAGGCTGACAAGCTGCAGCCACATATAAGCACACCACTCCCCACACACTGTCATTCCAGCCAAGAAGATGCCACCCTGAAGAGTGGCACCGAGGTTCTCTGACCGAGCTGGAGATCCTGTTGGATGCTGTGGAGGGGAGGCGGAATACTCTGTTCCCCGGGGTGGGAAGGAGGCTGCCATTGATGGACATCGACCAAGCTTGGACGCAGGTGGCAGAGGCTCCTAGCACTGTGGGCCCCATCACCAGTGTCGGCCAGCAGTTCAGGAAGAAGCTGCACAACCTCCTCATGGCAACCAAGGTGAGTCACCACCACGGTGCCACTGGCACCAACCTCCAGCCCACACACCCCACACCCATCACCGACCCGCTCCTCACCATGTGGCCACCACCAGGCCAGCCAGGGTGGATCACCACCGGCACTGCGCCTCTGACACCACCCACATCCCGGTGGTGATCAAACCCCACCCGCCGGCTGTGCGTCCACAGCCCAACAATGCACCACATGCCAACACCCATACCGCCTGCCATGGCCAAGTGCCTTGCACACACAGGCCACCAGCCACGGACCCCCTGCATTGCCCGCGTCTGAGTGTCTTATACAGTGCATTATCTATCCCATCAGGAGAAGGCGACCCACAACCACAGTAAAAGAGCAAAATACCAGAGCGGGCCTACCGGACCTGTGATCCCTCACTACCGCAGTGCAGAGGGCATTGGACCTGTTCGGTGGGGTCAGGGGGGGGGGGGGGGCGGGGGGCAGTCGCAGAGGTCGGCATCAGGGAAACAAGTGAGCCAGTAATGAATAGGGAGGACCCTCTTTCATGTGTGGCACCCCCTAACCCCCATCATTCCCACCCGCGTCCTTACCATGAGTCTTGTCTGATGTCTTGAAGGATCACCTGGTGACGAGGCGGGTCCATGAAAGGTCCCCCGAGCCCCCAACTGCAGCCCCGCGAAACACCGGAGGACATGTCCAGGGATGACATCGACTTGTCAGAGCTGCTGTCACCGGCACCCTCCACCACCGCATAGACACTCACCTCGGTTGGGCATGCTATTGAAAGGACTCCTGGGGCACTATCTGGTGCGCACCACACACACATGCAGCAGGGCGTCAGGAGGAGGTAGGAACACCCAATGGGGCGGTCAGTCAGGGCACTAGCTGTCTTCCAGACGGGTCTCGAGTTTCTGGAATAGGCAGTCACATCAATGCTGGAAATGCAGACGCAGAGCCGAGGCTGCACGAGGGGCTGTCAGTAACGATCCAGCCTTGGGTCAAAGGCCGTGGGTCAGGATGTCCAAGGCCTGGGGCACAATGTGTGGGTGGTGGCCGAGGCACAGGGCAGAGCTGCCACGTCACAGGCAGCCATGTACCAGGGCCACATGGACATTGTTGCGGCGTTCCATACCATCACCTAGTCACAACAGGCCATGGCTGCGGGCTTCAAGAGATTTGGTCTGGCGCTGGTTGACCTGAACCAGACACAGAAGGGCGTTCCACAGTCCCTGAGTGACATGGCATGGTCCCTGAGTTGGCAGAGTCCATGAAGGATGTAGCACAGTCCCAATGGGACATGGCACAGTCCCTGTGCTCCATGGCCGCGAGCATGGAGACTGTTCAAGACGAGAGCAGGCCTACAGGACTGGCAGCGCCAGGTGACAGTGGGGCCCCTGGAGCTTGTTCGGACAGCATCCCCATCCCAAGGAGTAGCCCAGGGGCCATCGGCACCTTGAGTGAGGAGGAGGTGATGGAGCCCATGCTGGTGACCCCGCAGGGGAGGTGCCCTAGTGCTGCAGCACCTCTGAATCAGCCCCTGGTGTATCCGATGGGCAGCAGGCAGAACAGGGTGGCATCATGCCACCTGTGATACCCGGAAGACTGCCTGGTCCGGTCACTCTAGAGGACAGCCAAAGGAGGCCCAGGACACAAGGCGGGGATCGCAGCAGCCCATCTCCACTTCTGATATACCGCCTGGGGACCCATCTAGACGAAGCATTAGGGCATGTAAGGTTCAGAAGTTTGACATCAGTTAAGTTGGCACGGGTGATGCACATAGTTTAGCAATAGGGGCTAGGACACCATACATGCATATATCACAATAAGAACTTTGAGCAATGCTCAGACCTACCTCAGTGCTCTGTTTGAATGTGTGAGGGATGGGCTAGGCTGGGCCGAGTGCAAAGGGTATGCCGGGTGGGGGTGCTGGGGGAGGGTTGCTGGGGTGGGAGGCTGCTGGTGTGGAGCGCTGGCGTTGCAACTGGGCACGAGCCAGGGCCTCCGGGACAGTCGGGGGCACACTGCCCTGGTACTCCACCTCATCCCCTCCCACCACAGACCCCGTTCCCCCCCAACCCCAGGCCCCATCCCCACCCAGGCCAACTCAGGAGTTTGTTGGGAATGAGTGATGAAATGACCAGCACGCATGCTGGGATCACCAGGGCGGACGGTGGGAATTGCTACCGAGGGTAGGAGTCAGATGATATCAAACGATGGAGTACACCAGAGCTCATCGTAGAGCAAGTCATCATGATCCTCCAGCCCATGGACCAGACCCACTAATAGTGCCGACCCAAGGCCGGCATCCTGTAGTGAAGCAGGCAGAAGCACAGAGGGGCATGCAGAGGTGGGGGGGGGGGGAGCAATGCAGGGAGGGTGGACAAGAGAGTGAGTGACTAGCGGTGGGTGGGGTGTGTTGTGGTGGGATGGGACCTTCAAGCTGCCACAAACCAAACCCCTAATCGGCGTATCTGGAGACAATTATACTGTCCCATGCACGGCAGTCCTGGAGCATACGTTTTGCCACATCCTGTGCCCACGCAGTTCTCATGTCCTGCCCATCCTGGCCCTCCTCTGCATTCTCGTCTTCGGACGTGGCCTGCCGTTCTTCCTCCTCCTCCAGCATGTCACCCCTCTGCTACCCAATGTTGTGGAGAATGCAGCAGACCACCATGATGTGCAAGTCTCTCCTGGGGCTACACTGGAGGGACCCCTCTAGAGCAGTTGAGGCACCGTGCTGCCTGGGCAACCTCGTGGGCGCAGGCCATATTCAGGCTGATGTATTGCCCCACCCGGAGATAGAAGGCCTCCGTGACATCACAAATGCACCTGTGCACCAATGTCTGGGAAATTCTCAAGAGGTCCCCACTCGACGCCTGGAAGGACTCCATTTTATAGACGTTCAGGGCGACTGTCACCTTGATGGCCACCGGGAGATGGTGTCCTCCTCCTACCCCCATGATTCCAGGTGTGCTATGATGCAGCAAATATGAGGTACAGTATCCCTGCTTAGACAGAGTCTTTTGATGGCAACCTGGTCCGGCAGTTCATCGAATGTCAGACGCTGCCAGTACACACGCGGCCTGATGCGGCGCTGCCTTGCCACCTCCTCCTCGGCCTGTTGGGTGGCTGGCTCCCCATCCTCTCCCCTTCCTCTGAGACAGGCTCCGCTGCTATAGGGCCTTCCCCGAGCAGCTCCTGCTCGTACAGCCTCATGGCATCCACCAGGTCTGCAGCGGCCAAGCAGATGCTGACTACTCCTGGTTGGATACTGAACTCCGTTGTCTGCAGGGGGTGAAAGGTAGACATGTTAGCATGGCGATTAGCTCCATGCCCAACCAGATCAATTGGGCTGCATGGTCCCAGACTGCATTGCAGCCCCTACCCTCACATGTTCCCCCACCCCCACTCCTGACTGTTCCTCCAACACATTGCCCTTCGTGTTTCACCCCTGGCTCCGTCGGTGCCTGGCACTGGGCGGACCTCTGACTCAGGCTCCTATCCCTACCGGCAGGGGAACTGCTGGCTGGCATTACCCATAACACCCGTACGCTGTGCGGCCCCTGTCTTGTGCCCTCCTCTGGGGTTTACTGAGGCGCCCAGTCACGTGGTGGGTCCGCCGGTGAGGCGGTCAGTGCATTGCATAGCAGGGTGGCTGCCTTGCAGGTTGCGGTAATAGCCATCCATGACTGGACACTGCGGTCCATGGGGAATACCGCTCCATGGCCCATCCTCTGGTTGGCCCCGGTTACTCCTCCCCGGCCCTGGCTGACAACGCACCCACCACCCCCCAATCAGAGGCAGGATCGGCAGCCCACACCTGCACCTTTGGAAACATGTTTTACCTTCTCTCTCTCCCTCAGCAGCCATGGTGCCTATTTCACAACTTTTAATACCACAAGTGGTAATTCCACCTAGCGGAGCCAGCGCATTGCAGGGTGCCCGGAGAATGACTGGTCGGTCCCGTTAATGATATGCTAATGGCCTGTACTGTACAATTTGCATGCCCACACTCGCATGTGGCATAGAAGGCATTCATACCTGTCGAGGCACCGGAGCATGGTGTTCTGTTGGCGCCTGCCGCTGGCCTCGGTTTTCGGCTCATGCCCGATTCTCCACCCAATCGCGGTTCACGATTCTAGTGTCGACCGACGGAGAATTAAGTCCTTTGTCTTTTGCTTTTGGTAACAAGAAATTTATACAGTTAAATATCATTCATAATGGCAAAAATTAGACAATCCATAATACAACAAAACATTACAGCAGCATCACAATATTGGAACTGGCACAGTAAAACATGATAAACAAGTATTGAATTCAATGTTAAACATGATCATAGCAATCACTAAAATAAAAATCCATATGATAATCCTCAATTGACAAATCATTCAACTGATATTTATATGAAAAAAATAGCAGATTTATAGGAGGTGATGGCTCAGAATTTTGCCAAGCTGGGATGACTCAGGAGCCCATTGAGAATGACAAGCTGGACCTGATCCATGAATTCCACCCACCCCCAGTTCCGCAATATTCACCAGCACAGGATGAGGGTGTGGGTAGCCTGGCAGAACACAGCACTCCTGGCTTGGCTAGCTCCATTGCGCAGGTGGGCAGCTTAAGGCCATTGCCCACAATTGTAATGCATTTGATCTCCTTCGGTAAGCATATGTGGTTCCTGGACTCTCAGAGGAGGCATGAACACTGGGAGAGCCCCAGTCCCATGTGGGGAATCAGAAAGAAAAGCACAATCACCTTCTCCTAAAATTATTTCATTGACGGGCTTTGAAATACAAAAAATATTTTTCTTGAATTTCATTAGTTAGATTCAGTATTGTAAATTAGATATGTTTTAACTGCAGTAATTGCTATAGGACTATTTTGGCAAAGGAAAGTTAAAAGTTGCATCATTCTGTAAGTGATGTGATGCATTAGAGTTTTTCCCATTGGGAACGTGCTTTCATGCATTCAAAATCAAATTGAGTACGGTTTAGGATCTCTAGTGCAATAATCTGCAGTTATTTAACTGTTTCAAGTGCTTTTAAAATGAAAGAAAATCCTTCAGCAGCTTTCACATCGAGAAAAAAAAAGACTCAGCTGCTCCTGGAACACTTCGATTGACAGGACATCTGGTGTAGTTGGGGGGAAAAATCATCTGATTTTTTTTCCGTTTCAATAGACTTCATTGTTTATTTACTCAGGGTTTACTATTACAGCTGAGCCCATTATTAATGTTTGGCTGAATTTCAAAAGGTCCAGAATTATTTCTCACAGCGGAGGGGGGAGTGTTCAAACAGTTTTAAGATGTTTCTAAAAGACTAACAGCTTTGACAAAACGTCATCCAGACTCGAAACATTAGCTCTCTTTGCACTTCACAGATGCTGTCAGACCTGCTGAGATTGTCCAGTATTTTCTGTTTTTGTTACAGATTCCAGCATCCACAGTAATTTGCTTTTATCTAAAAGACTATTTGTCTTTGATGTGGTCAATGAAGTGGATGTTCTTACAACAGATTGACCAGTTGAAGGAATTTACATTTTTTCAGTGGGTTTTAGAAATGAGAGTTCTTTTTCCAGCAGGATGTTTGGTTGAGCAAAAGTTCTGCTAAATTATTATAAATATATTTCATCTCAATTTGAAAGACATTGGGGCGATATTCTGCCGGCATTGCAACCAATGCCAATCCCGCTATGTCGGGAGAATAGCAGGATAGCCCCAAAATGGGCTTCACGACAGGCACTAAACAGTTTTCCATTCTCCCAGCTGGCGTTACTAGGATCTCACCCAGAAAGGGCAAGAACCTTATCACACTTCATTTGCATTAATTTCAATCTGATGTGCGAGATTCAAGTAGAATGCAACGGCCGAGTCACCCGCACCCCCAGACAGTGGGAAATCCTGCGGGTGTCTTTCAGTACTGCGCTGCAAAAGTGGGAACCAGGTGCCATGGACTCCAAGGGGGAGCACAAAGTAGCCCTCTCTACTGACCTTCAGGCAACAAAAGGTCACAGTAGTTTCTGGCCAGATTCTGTGGGGGTGGCAAAGAGGTGTCCTTCAAGGTGGCTGGGTGTTGGGGGGTTGGAAGTATGTGAAGCCACGATGCCAGCTTTATTCCTTGTGAATACCCATAATAGGACAAACAACAGCTACAGCCTGTCTGTCCTACAAAACATTCACATGAGAGAGACATGCTGCAGCTTGTCCGTTGAAAGTCCGTTTCACAGCCCTTGAAGTTTCCCTGGTGCTCTTGCTTGTTTAAAGTCCATTTCACTCCCCCTGTATTGACTGTGACAAACCTCAACCTTGACAGTTGAAGATTCTCTCAAAGGAGGGATTAGTCTTGTTAGCTGCGATAGCACCTAACGGTCCATGAAATCTGAAGTGCTTCCTCAAAACAGCAGGTGTCCTGTCTGAGAGACAATTTTCGAGACAGGATGTCCTGCAACCTTGGCTGAACAGCATGTCTGCACTAAATGTGCTGTAGCACCATAGAGGCAGCTGGCAACGCTCATACATCGAAGAGCCAGGGTTCACTCCTGAGGAAGCTCTCGCGTCCAAAGGGTAACTATGTGGATGAGCGAAAGAGTGCTGAGCATGACCTCTCTGATGTTGCTGGCAGTGGCCTGGTGGTCTTGGGTTCCAGATCTGGGTGAGAGTGGACATGTAGAGCGAAGGCTACCAGCACAGTGGCTCATTGGATGGCATTCTTAGAAAGAAGGTGGGGCAGTCATGTTAAGGGTGGAGAGAGTTGCAAGACAGACTCCCTCTAGGGCTTAAAGATACTGTTCAAGTCCTGGCAGCCCAGGTACATTGAATGTGATAGCATGACAGCGATAAGATCTTGAATTGTCCAAGGCTGGTTATTGAGCCCGCATGGTTGCACCTCCTCTCATTGACTCTGTTAGATCTTGTGTACACTCACAGTCCAGTGAGTCAGGCCACTATGACCACTTGGCCATCATCATTATATCTCAGTATTCTCAGCTGCATCACTCTCCAAATCTAGGTCAGGGGAAGATTCCCTCAATGGCAAAGGCTGAGGGTCACGGGTCAGGCAATGGTGGCCGATGGCGCCATGCACTGTGATGGGTGGTCAGCTTCCAGGATCATGTGGGATTGGTTGATTGGGGGTGGTGGAGGACGGGGGTGGGGGGGGGCAGGCATTGAGGGTCCTGGGTTGGATGACCTTACTGACTGTTGGTCTCTTTCCTTCACCACATCATACCAGTTTAAAACTGTATTTTGGGATCAAGCCAGCTGAGATGGCAATCGTTGTAGCCGAGGTGGGCAGATATCGGCGACTACATCAAGGTCAACGCCGGCTGGAACTTGCACCAGAGAAACAGGGGCTGCTGCTCAGGCTCAAGATCCGGCCGCCCAACAGGCTGAGGAGGGGGCCAGGAGTGTAGACCGACAACGAGCGAAGATATACGGAACCCGATGGTCCTACAATGAGCTGATGGATGACTGCATCCCTCCAAGGAAACAGTGTGGCACCTATGCCATATCCACTCAGATTTGGCACGCTGTGGAGGGGGAGGACATCACTGCTGGTGCTGTAAATGTCATGGTTGGACCTCAATTTCTATGCAACTGGGTTATTTCAGGGTTCGAGCGGGGACCTGTGTGGCATAACGCAGTTGTCAGTGCACAGGTGCATCCGGGAGGTGACGGATGTTCTATGTACCCGGCCATCCAACTATATCACCTTCGAGCTGGACAAGGCCTAACAAGATGCCCGGGCTGCAGGATTCACTGTCATTGTTAGGATGCCCCAGTTCCAGAGAACCATCGATGGCACGCATGCTGCCCTTCGAGCACCGTGGCACCAAGGAGTGTCCCTCATTAACAGGAAGGGGTTCAACTCCCTGAATGTACATTTCCTGAATGACCACCGCCTCAGAATCATGCAAAGCTGCATCCTCTTTCCTGGAATCTTACGTGACAGCGATATCCTCGGGCACTCGGAGATACTCGAGGTGTTTGAGGACCACTCCGTGCTGATGAGTTGGCTCATGGGATATAAGGAATACCCACTGAGGTCATGGCTGATGACACCGGTGTGGAGGCCCGAGTTAGAGTCCTGTTACAATGAGACCCATACTGACACCCATGCTGTAATTGAGCTGTGCACTAGGCTGCTGCTAAGAATGCAGTTCTGTTGCCTGGACTGCTCTGGTGGCACCCTGCAGCACAGCTCCAAGAAAGTCTCCTGCTTTGTTGTGGTATGCTGTTTCCCCTCCACAGCTGACACAACAGCGGGCGACATACTGGACGAGGAGGGACATGGGCCTCATCTGAGGAGGAGGACCTGGAGGATGGGCCTGAGGACCGAGAGGATGGAAACAGGCTGAGGTAAGGCCAGGAGTACCAGGGAGGCCCTGCAGTTAGCCTCCAGATTTGCATGACAGGGAGCTCTCAACACCACCCCCCCTCCCAGCCTCACACCATTATTTCCCCAACTCCAGTTTCCCCCTTCCACACTCCAAGGGTCTATGTAACATCACATGATGGTGATGGGCCTGCATTGGCACTGTCAGCAGGTCATTATTCAAGGCAGGTGGATGATGACCACTCGCTGTGAGGAAAGCTGCGGTGCTCCTTGACTTCAGACATAGTGACTCCTGTCTTTCTGTTGGCTGAGTGCTGACTCCCATCCTTAAGTGTATCGGGGCACTTTATTTTTGACCACAGTTGGGGGTGTGGGGGCCCGGCTAGTGGGGAGGAAAGGGAACGTCTGTATCCAGAGAGTGATGGGAATTGCATTCCATGATGTCCATCTCTGTGGATTCCATGGATTCTCACTGGCGGCGTCTCTTGGGGGCCTGTAGCAGGAAGCAAGTTCAGATGGGCGGAGATACCCACTCTGTCATATAGTTTTAAATCACAGAGGCATTGCATGTACAAGGTGTTACATATTTTAATGGTGAACATTTAATGTGACAATTATCCATTCCCTAACTACGATTACTGACCTCATCAGTGCCCACTCTGTCCTCCAACAACTTCTTAATCTTTCATGGCCTTGTGCTGTGTCTAGGTCTCTCCCAGGATGCACATCAGAGGTGGAGGTGGAGGTTGCCTGCTGCCTTCCACGCCCTGTGGCCTTTGATGCCCTTTGCAGTCGTCCTCCAGAGGGCCTGGAGTTGGAGGGCCCCAGTCGACTTGTTGATGTCACTGATATCGCCATGCCACCCTGTTCTGGCCGCTGCCCCTTCTAGTGGTATGCATCACTGTATATACACAAGGGGTTAAGGCAAATACACTACAACTAAGTAACCACTAGCGGGAGCACCAGAGATGTATATATACATAGACAAACAGGAAGTAGTCTCTCTTCACAGGAACGGCAGCTGGTGAGCAGGACACAGACAGGCAGCTCAGATGTAACATAGTATAAGCGCTGGAGAGAGAACAAACTCATTGAAATAAAGCATCTACTTCAACTGTAAGACTACGAGCTTTATTCAGACACAAGGAATAATACATGGTACCAGGTGACTTCAGAACGCTTACCAGAAAAGTTACACAAGATGCAGACAAAGCACGATCGAAAACAGAAGAAAACTCGAACGTGGGGAGGCTTCGCTGAGCGATGAAACTCGTTGGAACTCCACCGCAGCTGAAAACAACCTGTAATTTAAGTCATAGATGGGAAATCTTTAAACAAACGTTCGAACTGTATATTGTAGCTAATGAGTTGAACGCGGCCTCAGAAGAAATGAAAATAGTACTTCTCCTAGCAGGACATGAAGCTAGAGAAATCTATAACTGCTTTAATTACTTGAAAGGTGAAGACAACACCAAATTAGAAGTCATACTTCAAAATTTTTAAGATTACTGTAACACCAGTAACAATGCTGCTTTAAGACATTCAATGCTCAGAGACCAAATTGCACAGGGAATCAATGTTGCGAAACTCAAACAATCATCAGAACAGAAAGGTTTAATGCTGGAAATCGTGATTGACAAGTGCAGATCGCAAGAAAAAAATAACTTTAAGCTTTTAATGAGAAAAAGCGGCGAAAAAGTTCTTTTCCATGGGTCTGAAGGAATTAAAATGGCATCTGAGCACATTTTAAATTGCCTGGGGAACAAAAGACGCAAGAATTGCAAGCCGCGCATGTACAATTAAAAAATAAGTTTTGGGTGCAGTTCATTCTGCACATACACAAACCTCGCATGCGCAGTTGAACAAAAAGAGCGCACAGCTCGAAGAGGGATCTGCACATGCGCTAGCCACGCAGGCGCAGTTTACAAACAAGCGCACAGTACAGGAAAATTGATTTGCGCATGCGCAATCGATTCCTACGCTTTACGTCATGAGCGTCAGGATGTCGACAACTCAGACCATGCCCACTTAAAGGGGAAATGCCCGAAAATCACAAACAAGACTCTTAAAGGCACAAAACCAACAAACTTAACCTCAAAAGGCACAACAATGCCTGAACTTCGACCAGCAGTTGAACATAACTTTCACAGCACCCTGGAACAAGCAGTTTGCAATACCCAAAGTGAAGAGCACAATGACAAATCCGAAACCAAAGAAGATGCTTTGTTCATTGAACATGAAGAGGACAATAACAAATCAGAAATTTAAAAAGGTGATTTGTTTATCGAAAAATACTACTCAGACATGGCTGAGTTATTCGGATATGCTAATCATAGCATCAGCGACAAGGTTGAAAAGCTCAACATGACTCTACTCATGGTAGAAGAATCCTATACCATGATGCAATGGCAGATCGTCGATACATTGCATGACAGCAACCTGTCAAATACCCAAGAAGAAAACAATGCCACACAGCGAGTACTGAATGACTCCATTGAGAGGGCACAGATCGATTCCACAGAGAGAGCGATGAAAGACTCAAATTATCCACATGGAACAGTCATTGAGCGCACCAAGAACAACAAAAACCACAAGAAGCACAACAGAAACAAGAACAACAACAAAAACAACAAGAAGCGCACCAAGAACAACAAATACCACAAGCAGCACAACAACAAAAAACTACAAGAACAACAACAAGAAACATAACAAAGACAACAACAAACAGGACAACAAGAACAACAATGAAAACAACAAAAACAACAAGTACGACAACAAAAATAACAAGGACAGAAATGACAGAAACAACATCAATGAAACAACGACCTGTACAACATGGTACAACTCTGCACATGAAGGACAATGCAACAGCACACTCGAATACAATGACAAGAGTACAAACATACCATGGCATGACAATGAATCTCACAAATTCACATTTGCTCTGGAACAAACAAGCACACCAGCTTTCAAGGAAGATGACACACTAAATCGATGCCACAAGCGCAGAAAAAGTCCATGTCAGGCAACATCAGTGTTTTGACCACTCAAACACCTTGTGATGATTTGCTGCTAACTTGAAAACAAGAACACTGACGACATTCACAAAGAAATTACAAAATCAATATCACCACGTCAACAACAGAAACAAAATCTCAACCGAACAAATTTATAAAGTTTGGACTCATAAATATTAATTGGCTTCGTATAATCTTGAATATCATCACAACTTGTACATAAGTATTTATCTACCAGTTTTGTACAATTTTCTTTCACAAAGTACAGAACATATGTAAAACGAAAAAAGGGGGGATGTAGTGATATGCATCACTGTATAAACACAAGGGGTTAATGTAAATACACTATAACTAAGTAACCACTAGAGGGAGCACCAGCGATGTATATATACATAGACAAACAGGAAGCCAACACACTCTTCACAGGAACCGCAGTTGGTGAACAAGGACACAGACAGGCAGCTCAGATGTAACATAGTATAAGCGCTGGAGAGAGAACTAACTTATAGAAATAAAGCATCTACTTCAACTGTAAGACTACGAGCTTTATTCAGACACAAGGACCAATACACCCCTGAGATGCTTTGGTGTCAGGAGGGGTGAGTCAGAAGAACTGTGGACCTCCAGGATCTCCCTGGTGGAAGATTCTGAGATGGGATCAGTGTTTCTCAGGATGCTCATGGGCCCTTGGTGACTCCATGGGACAGAGGGGCAGGAGTGAGTTCCAGAAGCCTCTGAATCATCTGATGCTGCCAATCTGGATACTTCCCATTATCTGCACCATGGTGTTGAAGCCCTCAACGTTAGTCCTCTGTGACTGGCTCAAGCTCTGGAGTGCCTCAGCAATGTCGACCTGTGTCTGGGACATGTCCCTCAGTGAATAGGGCATGATGTTGAGGCCCTCAGTCATGGCCGTCAATCATGGCTGACAGAGCAATGCCTTGGACTCCAGCACTCATGATTCAGCCGTTGTGCTACAGACTTCCCACTGAGGTCGGCACCCTTGCAATGTTAGCCTGGGTGCCACTTAATGCCAGCACTATCTTCTGTGCCTGAAGCCTTTAGGACTCCTCCAATCAGCCTTGCAGTTGCAGGAAAGTTGCTGACACCCCTTCCTGAATCTCACGGCTTTGGCTTAGTATCTCTAGCAGCTCAGGGAGAACTACGTCCAGAGGTTCGGCTTCCTGGGATTGAGCAGGCCTCTGACTGCCCTCTCTCTTGGGAGTTCCTCATCTGATGTGCATCAGCAGCCGTGCAGTGCTCACCAGACAGAGACCCACAGGCCTGACTGGTAATCTCACCCATCGAGATGTGTGGCTCTGGGATGGTGGAAGTTTCAGGTGATAGTTGTGATGCATTGCTGATGTTCACTTCGGAGCTCTCCCCCAAGGTAGTCCCTTGGGTGGCAGGGGGTGGGGGTTGCGTGGGGGAGGAATGACTCCAGATAGCCCAGCCTCAATCAGCTGGGAAGCCTGCAAACAGGGGACATGGGTTCAGTTAAAAGAAAGGATAAGGGTCTGGTAAATCAACAACTCACTTGAGACAGGCCACCTGGGTGAAGGTGCAGTGTATTGTCACTTCTCTGGCACAGGCCAACCTCGCCTACAGTTACTGCTCACTTCTTGGCCACCCCCTTGATCTACAGGACCCATTCCTCATGGGGGTGAGGACTTGTAACTCTGGGAATTTCCTCCCGTCTTCTCCCTCTCTATCTTATTATGAGTATCTTTTACTGCGGAGACAAAAAGCGGACATTGTGCGTTGCATGGTGCACGTCAGGGATGCTATAGCAGGTGATTTGTGTGGGCAACGCACCTAGAAAAAAAGGGGTTGTGATGATGGGTGCCAGGGGGATTTCGAGGAACAATCTGGAAGGTCAGTTGTTGGGAGGGTGCGAGGTGGCTGCTAGTGGACTGTGGAGTTATTCCAGGGGTGGCAGGCTAGACTGATGCCAAGCGGAGTGCGATGGTAACTTACCTTGCAGCCCATAGGAGGTAATTCATCTTCTTCCTACACTGGATACCCGTCCTCCTTGTCATGCTGCTGTCACTAACCACAGGTGGGATTTGTCACATTGCTCTGGGGTCTCCTACCCTCTCGAGGGTACAGGTAACCTGCCTCTTCTTCACTGTGTTAAGAAACCTGACCAGGTCTGTGTCTAGAAAGTGAGGAGCAGGTCTCCGAGCTCATATCCTCCTGGCTTGACCGGACCATTTAAATGCTACTCCCTCTTGTTAGCAGTGAACAGCTGAGCCCTGAGTTGGACGAATAAGCCGTCTGCAGACTCTGCCTCAGCGTGATTCAGATGGGGGGGGGGGATCATTTTTTTCCACAAAATGTGGGTGAATTGCGAAGTGGATCACGCTCGTCCACCTGCCGGGAAGCACCCAGTGCTTCCCATCCAAAATTACATTTAGTCATTTTCTGGGAAAATGGTGTCTATTGGCTCCTGAGATTTGCCCAAAGTGGAGGGCGCCATGGTGGCGGAGTGATTAGCACTGCTGTCTCACAGGTTCGATCCCAGCCCCGGGTCACTGACCATGTGCAGTTTGTACATTCTCCCCGTTCTTTTCTTACACTCCTGTATCATCTTTTATTACAATTCTTTGTATGTTTTGATATACTACGGATTGCAATATGTGTTATTCAAACCTTGGTTGCTAATGAGGTTTTCTGAATCTCGATGAAGAAGACTCAAACTCGTCCAGTAGTAACAAAAGGTTTGTAGAGTAACTATAACAATAATTGCGTTAGTTCTTTACTTTAACATTGATACTAGTGATAAGGTCAACAACATCTAACTACAGTAACTATGCGTGACTGCACAAACCATCTGAGCTAATCTGATACTCCTGTCCTGGTCACAGTAGTCCTGGTCACAGTACACCCGAAAGAGAGAGCGAGAGGCACAATGCGGTTGCTTTTATACCCCTGTTGGTCCGGCCCTCTAGTGATCATCTGGTGCTACTGATTACACATTAATCCCTTATGTACATGCACATACAGAGATCACTACACGCGTGTCTGTGTGGGTCTCATCCCCCACAACCCAAAGATGTCCGGGTTTGGTGGATTGGCCACATTAAATTGCCCCTTAATTGGAAAAGTTAAAGAAAAAGAGATTCGCCCAAAGTGGATATTGGGTGAGTCCATAGTATCTCCACAGTGCAGAAGGAGGCCATTCGGGCCATTGGGCCTGCACCGACTCGCTGAAAGAGCACCCTACCTAGACCCACTCCCCCGCACTATTCCTGTAACCCCACCTAACCTGCACATCTCTGAACATTGAGGGACAATTTTAGCACGGCAAATCCACCAAATCTGCACATTTGTGGACTATGGGAGGAAACCGGAGCATCTGGAGGAAACTCACGCAGACACGGGAGAACGTGCAAACTCCACACAGTCACCCAAGACCATAATTGAACTCGGGTCCCTGACACTGTGAGGCAGCAGTGCTAACCACTATGCCACCATGCCGCCCCATGTCATCATGAAGGATACTTGGGGAACATGGAGACACGGTGAATTTGAGGGGGCATGGAGAAGCTGGTTTAGCACACTCGGCTAAATCGCTGGCTTTTAAAGCAGACCAAGGCAGGCCAGCAGCATGGTTTGATTCCCGTACCAGCCTCCCTGAACAGGCGCCGGAATGTGGCGACTTGGGGCTTTTCACAGTAACTTCATTGAAGCCTACTTGTGACAATAAGCGATTTTCATTTCATTTCATTTCATTTCATGTGGATCAGTGAGGAAGGTGAAAGTTTGAGGGTCTTGCATTCATAATTCCAATTGGGGCAATATCCCCGTATATGGTGGCGATTGTTTTGGGCTGATGGCCGAGCCATCCACCCATCTCTATTATTGCCTGAGGTCTGTCTCTGGAGGCGGCAGCCCCGATTCTATTCTGCCACCTTCTCCTCGAAATGAAAATATTTGGGTAGAGCTTTTTTAAAGGAGATTGGTGAACTGGATTGGGAGTTTTCCCCGACACAACCTTTCCACTTCCTCCACAAAAATCCAACCCAATGTAACTTAATCTTGGAGTTCTCATGACTTTATCAATTTAGCAAGTAGAGCTACTGCAGATTACCATTTAATCGAATCATTTGAATTGGGCTTATGTTTGCATCTATCCTTATGCATTACCTGGTTTGGGAGTGGGAGATAGTGAGTAACTATCTAATAATTCCCCAACGATAAATGGTCTGAACTCACTCGCCAATCTGAAGTTTAATTCAGCAACCAGTCTATGGGTAATGGTTATCCAGCAATTGGCAAGTGCTCCCTCTTGAATGCTTACACTTTATATCACACAGGGAAGCTGGTGCACAGGCAGAATAAAAGTCAGTTCAACTAATCACATCAAAGAGATGGATAGTGGCAGGCAATTTGGAGTCGTGGGCAGTAAAGTAAGATCTGTAGAAAATGACAAGTTTTATAGAACGTCTTTATTAAAAATGATAAGTTGATAATCTGCTAGGGGGCTGTAAAAGTGAAATTTAATTAAATCAACGACTGAAGTTCAGGATGTGAGGGGATTATAGATCAAGCTGTCGCTTTGCAAAAGGGGGATGAGAATAGATTAGAACCTCGAGGCCTATATTTTCACTGAGCAACATATTTAAAGAGTTGCAAACAATGGGTGGTATTCTCTGTCCAGAGAAGCCAAAGTCGCCAAACACAATTGGGCAGAGAATTGCACGTAGGCTGACAATCGTGGCCAGAGCCAGATGCCGGACAGAATGCCGTGCTCCGGTGCCTCGACAGTGGTGTGAATGCATTCTATTCCGCACGTTCACTAAACGCCGTTGGCATATCATTAACGGGCCCGATACGGTATTCTCTGGGACTCCCGCGATGCTCCGCCTTGGCTAGGAGGAATTATTGATGGTGAGTTTCACTTGTGGTTTTAAAAATCAGGTGACAGTCGCCGTGGCTGCTGAGGCAGAGAGATGAGGTAGGAAATGTTCCCAGAAGCCCGACCGTGGGCTGCAGGTCCTCGGTGAGCGGGGGAGTAATGGGGGTCTGTGCCTGTAGCAGGAGGGGCGACCGGGGATGGGCCATGAGGTCGGGATGATGCCCCCAGGACTGGGGTGTCCAGGCACGGACCACCATTGCCGCAGCCTTCAGGGCAGCCATCTTGCTGCGCACCCTACTGACCGCCCACCGTGGCCCGTGGTTGTGCAGACTGACACCGGCTGTCTGTGTGCCCTCACCCCACCACCCCCACACTCCACCCAGCAGCCTCCCTCCACCCCCCCACAAACGAGTGCCACCCACCGGCGGAGCATCATGCAGCCCACCCACAGAAGCCTCTACAGGAGGGCACCGGATGGGGCTTCGGAGTGTACCGCTGGCATGGGTAAGGCCAACCACTGGTACCCCTGCTGGCAGGGACAGGTGTCGGTCACCAATGTGGCCAGATGTATGGTGCGGAGGACAGAGTGCCAGGTAGAATGGCAGCGGATGGGAGAGGGTGACATGCTCATGGGGCATGGACTGCAGTGCAGGTCGAGGCCATCGTTGAGCCCGGTGGACTCAGGATAATGCTCTGGTGACCCGGCTTTGAATCCCACCACTGCAGATGGTGAAATTTTAATTCAATAAAAATGCGGAATAAAAAATCTAATGATGACCATGAAACCATCGTCGATTGTTGTAAAAACCCATCTGGTTCACTAATGTCCTTTAGGGAAGGAAATCTGTCATCCTTATCTGATCTGGCCTGCATGTGACTCCAGATCCACTGCAATGTGGTTGACTCTTAAGTGCCTCCTCAAGGGTAATTATGGATGGGCAATAAATGCTGGCGCAGTCAACGAAATTCACGTTCCATGAACAAATTTTTTAAAAAGGTGTAGACAGAGTCAACGGATGGGGGTGGTGGGCGGCTTTGTGAGATGGACTGGGCTGTGTTTATGACTCTCTGTAGTTTCTTATGGTCTTGAACTGAGCAGTTGCCATACCAGGCTGTAATGCAGCCTCGATGCACGGGTGAACATAGCCCACCAAGATGCCCCAGCAGTGGGGTCACCGCCATCGCTGGGATCCCCCAGGTCTAGGCGGTGATTAACGGGATGCATGTACCCCCATGATGGGCCAGTCTTCATAAATCGAAAGGTGTACCACTCGATACTCGTGCAGCTGGTGTGCGACGATGAGCTGCACATCATGCCCTTCTATGTCCAATACCAGGGCAGTGTGCACGACGCCTTCATCCTGGCACATTTGACTGTTCCTAGCACATTCGAGGCACACCAAGTTGAGAGGTTGGCTCCTGGGTGAAAGGGGTTATCTGCTGTATGCGTGGCTGATGACGCCAATCCAGGAGCCCGCTACAACGACATCCATGCAGCGACCAGCAGCGTGATCAAGCGATGCATCGATAATGTGGTTCATGTGGCTGGACCGCTCCGAAGGAGCCTTCCAATATAGCACTAGGAGAGTCTCCCACATCATGGGGGCCTGTTATGTCCCCCACAACATCACGCAGCAGAGGGGTGACGTGCTGGAGGATAGTGATGAATGACAGGTCTCATTTGATGTGGAGGACGGTGAGGATGGGCAGGGCATGGAGCAAAGGAGGCTGCACAATGAGTGCGCCAAGGCCAGCGTGCTTGGGGCACTACAATCACCTCCCGGTTCACTGACTAGGGGGCCTGGATTATGGCATGGACATGCCCGCCCCCCCCCCCTCTTTGGCCAGCTCAGCCCAGCCCAGCCCGGTCCATCCCTCACACCCCGCTAAAAGAGCACCGGGGCAGGTTGGAGCGTTTGTGCACAGGTGTTTATTTTGCAAATAACATATGAACATTTCTATAAAGGTTTGTGCCCTAGCCCCGAACACTATCCTATGTACTGCACTCGTACAAACTTAACTGATGTTTATCTTTCTGGCCTTTGAAGCCTTAACGCTACATCTAGGTGGATCCCGAGGCGATGCATCAGGGTTGGAAGCTGTTTGCTGCGATTCCCGCCCTGCGACATGGGTCCCCTTTGTCGGCCGTCTTCTGGAGCGACCAGGCCTGGATGGGTCCGGCAGTTGCTCAGATGACCCAAGTGGCATTGTGCCGCTCTGCTCTGCCCACTGCCCATCAAGACACGCCAGGGAAAAGAGGAGGCATGTCCGAGGCAATGTTATATTCCGGCACTCCCTCTGCCGGAGTCACCGGCATGCACCATCACCTCCTCCTCCCTAGGGATGCCTAATGGCCCCCGGCTACTCCATGGGATGTGGGTGCAACCGGAACAAACTCCTGGGGCTCATTAGTCACTGGCATTGCCAGTCCTGTTGGCCCACTCTTGGCTTGATGAGGGTCTCCATGCTCGCGGCCATGAAGCACAGGGACTGAGTCACCCCCCTCTGGGACTGTCGCAGGTCAGCCAGCGGCCGGGTATTGCCGACACCACCCACACAAAGTGCCCCAGGCCAGGACATCCGGGCCCATGGCCGATACCTTCGCCCCCAAGGCCTCCACCGCGGACGCTACACATGTGGTATTGGCCTGAGTGGCATGCAATGTCACCTCGCCTCCTGCCCCTGGACTCCTCCAACTGCACATGCAGATGATGGATTGTTGCTGACAGCCCCTCATGTAGTCCTGGCTCTGTGTCTTCCTCTCGATTATCAGTGGGACCACTCTTTCCAGACACCCGAGACCCTTCTGGACGGCAGTTAGTCCCTGGGTTCAGCCCACCCTCCAACCGTCTGCCCCTTGGGGGTTCCTACCTCCACCTGATGTACCGCAGCGCGTATGTGGTACACACCAGATTGTGCCCAGGTGTCTCTTTGCTAACATGCCCAACCAAGGTGAGTGTCTGTGGGATGGTGGAGGGTGTTGGTGACAGTTATAACAGGAAGTCAATGATATCGCCGGACTGGTGCTCTAGGTTGCCTTGAGCTGGTGTCTGAGGGCTCGTAACACAGTCCGCTGCCTCCTCGTTGCTGGAATCTGCTTGGGGTTGGGGTTATGGGCAGGGACACCAGAAGGGCCGTCTCATCGCCAGATGACCCTGCAAGGTGCAAGACATAATGTCTAATTGGATCATGGGTTGGGGTGGTGCGGGAGTGGTGAGGAGGTGATGTGTGGTTGGTATGGGGTGGAGTCCATGCCATGCATGCCATGGGAAAGAGCAATGCAGCAGGGTCTCACTTGGTTGCTCATAGCCGACCTCCGACACGGTGACTGCCTTTTCTCCAGGCTCACTGACCAGGTCCAGTGCCCGCCGCTCCACTGCGGTGAGGGGCCACAGGTCCAGTGCCCGCTGCTCCACTGCGGTGAGGGGCCACAGGTCCAGTGCCCGCCGCTCCACTGCGGTGAGGGGCCACAGGTCCAGTGCCCGCCGCTCCACTGCGGTGAGGGGCCACAGGTCCAGTGCCCGCCGCTCCACTGCGGTGAGGGGCCACAGGTCCAGTGCCCGCCGCTCCACTGCGGTGAGGGGCCACAGGTCCAGTGCCCGCCGCTCCACTGCGGTGAGGGGCCACAGGTCCAGTGCCCGCCGCTCCACTGCGGTGAGGGGCCACAGGTCCAGTGCCCGCCGCTCCACTGCGGTGAGGGGCCACAGGTCCAATGCCCGCCGCTCCACTGCGGTGAGGGGCCACAGGCCCAGTGCCCGCCGCTCCACTGCGGTGAGGGGCCACAGGTCCAGTGCCCGCCACTCCACTGCGGTGAAGGGCCACAGTTCCAGTGCCCGCCGCTCCACTGCGGTGAGGGGCCACAGGTCCAGTGCCCGCCGCTCCACTGCGGTGAGGGGCCACAGGTCCAGTGCTCGCCGCTCCACTGCGGTGAGGGGCCACAGGTCCAGTGCCCGCCGCTCCACTGCGGTGAGGGGCCACAGGTCCAGTGCCCGCCGCTCCACTGCGGTGAGGGGCCACAGGTCCAGTGCCCGCCGCTCCACTGCGGTGAGGGGCCACAGGTCCAGTGCCCGCCGCTCCACTGCGGTGAGGGGCCACAGGTCCAGTGCCCGCCGCTCCACTGCGGTGAGGGGCCACAGGTCCAGTGCCCGCCGCTCCACTGCGGTGAGGGGCCACAGGTCCAGTGCCCGCCGCTCCACTGCGGTGAGGGGCCACAGGTCCAGTGCCCGCCGCTCCACTGCGGTGAGGGGCCACAGGTCCAGTGCCCGCCGCTCCACTGCGGTGAGGGGCCACAGGTCCAGTGCCCGCCGCTCCACTGCGGTGAGGGGCCACAGGTCCAGTGCCCGCCGCTCCACTGCGGTGAGGGGCCACAGGTCCGGTGCCCGCCGCTCCACTGCGGTGAGGGGCCACAGGTCCGGTGCCCGCCGCTCCACTGCGGTGAGGGGCCACAGGTCCGGTGCCCGCCGCTCCACTGCGGTGAGGGGCCACAGGTCCAGTGCCCGCCGCTCTACTGCGGTGAGGGGCCACAGGCCCAGTGCCCGCCGCTCCACTGCGGTGAGGGGCCACAGGTCCAGTGCCCGCCGCTCCACTGCGGTGAGGGGCCACAGGTCCAGTGCCCGCCGCTCCACTGCGGTGAGGGGCCACAGGTCCAGTGCCCACCACTCCACTGCGGTGAGGGGCCACAGGTCCAGTGCCCACCGCTCCACTGCGGTGAGGGGCCACAGGTCCGGTGCCCGTCGCTCCACTGCGGTGAGGGGCCACAGGTCCAGTGCCCGCTGCTCCACTGCGGTGAGGGGCCACAGGTCCAGTGGTCCTCCGGCTTACTCACTCTCCAGCTATACGCCGCCTTATCATAGTGGGCGGGGGCGTTGCGGTGGGAAATCAAAGCTTTCAGTGTTAGGGAGTCAGGCGCAGGCAACACAGGAGGTGGGTAGCTGGTGGCATTTGTGGTCAGGACACCCGGCCATGGCGGCGGCATGGGTGCTTGCATGTGGTGCAGTTTGGGTTGTGCGCTCGTTTCCGGCGAATGGGGTTCAGTTGCCCTCCATGTGGGAGGAGGGTTATGGGCATGTGGGACGGGGTTGGTGCCAGGGGCACGTGCTGCCTACTCACCCTGGCTGCCCTGGAGGAAGGTGAGCAGCATCCTCCTGCGCTGTGTCCTTGCGGTGGGACTCACAGAGCTCACCGACTCTGCCACCTGCGTGGGCACAGATGGCAGCCTCCTTCGCACTCGGGGATCAGAATGGCCCTTGTCTCCTTCACGGTGTCCAGCAAGGTCGCCAGCTCCGCGTCCGCAAATCGGGTGCCGCTCTCCGTGCTGCCATCGTTTTGGCTGGGATGAGTGTGTGTGGGGAGTGGAGTGCTGATATGCAGCTGCTGCTCGGCAGCCCCTCGAGTGCCAATCCAGACCCCGCCGAATCGGACACGGTTTTAAATTGGAATCGCTCAAGTTCCTCGTGGCGCCGGTGCTAGCCCATTAGCGGATCATGAATTACTCCAAGACCGTTCCCAATTTAGTTATTATAGAAGTCCACCGATTCAATCCCAGCATCGACACTTAGTTTCTGAAACAGAAAATCTCACCCGATAAGTTTGACTTCTTTCAAACAGCAGTACAATATTTAGGCCATGTGATCAATAGCACGATTTGATACAAGGCTCCTGAGAAGGTGGAGGCTATAATGGACGCGCCACGACCAATGAATGTAACACAGTTATGACCATTCCTCAGGTTAATTAATTATGATGGGACATTCATCCTGAACTTACCAACTCTACTTAAAGCATTACATTCTTGTTGCACATAAAACAAACATGGCATATGGACACCAGAATGCGAAAAAGCATATCAGTCAGCTTACTGAATAGTTCTTCACTGTGCAGGGTTTGGTACTCGACTTGCCAAAAGCCTGCAAACTAGCCAATGATGTCATGTAAGTGACGTGATTTTGTTCTTAAAGAGACATTGCACACAACTACAATAACCCCATATATAACATTTCTGGTTTGGGTAAATTTCACCAATAGCTCAATGGTCACCACTTCACATTGTTGACTGTTCCAAGCTCTTTAACAGCTATTTTTGGGCAACAAAAACATATTCCTTCATTGGCAACAAGCAGACTCCAATGATGGTCTTTAATATTATCTGCACATTCCTACGAGATCAAATACCGTCAGTCAGAGAGTCACGTCAATGCTAATGCATTGTCACGTTTGCCTTTGCCTGATAGTCACACACCACTCAGTGGTTAAAATATCTTCTATTGCGCGCAGAGAGAACATGTTCCAGTGACTGCAACTGAGGTCCAACAACACAGAACACAGAACAGTACAGCACAGAACAGGCCCTTCGGCCCTCGATGTTGCGCCGGAGTGGTTTGCGCTCCACCGGCTAGCGGGAAAGGCCTTTGGCGCCATGCCAGCCGGGCACAAAAGGTCTTCGCCGGGCAACGCGGGTCGGCGCATGCGCGGGAGTGTCAGCGGCTGCTGACGTCATCCCCGCGCATGCGCAAGGTAGGGGGTCTCTTCCGCCTCTGCCATAGTGAAGACCATAGCGAAGGCGGAAGAAAAAGAGTGCCCCACGGCACAGGCCCGCCCACGGATCGGTGGGCCCCGATTGCAGGCCAGGCCACTGTGGGGACAGCCCCCGGAGCCAGATCACCCCGCGCCCCCCCCCAGGACCCTGGTGCCTGCCCACGCCGCCTTGTCCCGCCGTTCAAAAGGTGGTTTAATCCACGCTGGCGGGTCAGGCATTCCAGCAGCGGGACTTCGGCCCATCGCACGATTCCCGTCCCCGCCGAATCTCTGGTGGCGGAGACTTTGGGACACGCCGGGGGCGGGATTCACGCCAGCCCCCGGCGATTCTCCGACCCGGCGTGTGGTCGGAGAATCCCGCACCATAATTCCTCCAAACTTGTAACAGAGTATGGGAACAATTACATGGAGGTCACCCAGGTATAGTTCAAATGAAGGAATTCACACGGAGTTTCCTTTGGTGGCCAGGAATCGATGCCCCAATAGAGGAAAATGCTGGATTGTGCCAGTCATGTGGGCTGGTATAGAACGCACTGCCGTTGTCCCCAGTGCATCCACGAGAGGGACTTAAAACGTCTTGGCAATGTCTGCACATTGATGTTGCTGGTCCATACAAGGGTTATATGTTCATAGTCATCGTAGCAGCACACTCCCAGTGGCCTGATGTGGTCCCAATGAAGTCAACAACTATGGAACAAACCATCGAAAAGCTTGATGACATTTTTGTCAGATTTGGGAAACCAGAACAAATCGTGAGTGACAACAGTCCACAATTCATGGTCAGGAGTTTGAATACTATTTAAAAATGAGTGGTATCCAACACATAAAATCAGCACCTTACCACCGCATCCATGAATGGTTTAGCTGAAAAGTTTGTCCAGTCCTTGAAGAATTTAATGAAAGCCCCCAAGGACCATTGCTGTTAAGCCCCAAGGGTACCTCTGTAAGAACTAGAAAGCAAGTCTTGACTTCTTCAACTCCAACTTTATTGTGTTCTATAATCACTTCTCCTTCCAATTCTACAGTGCCACATGTATCCCCTTTATATAAGATAAGTGCAGTCTATTAAACAATTAAAGTTCCAATTCTAACTTAAGCTCTGGGGAACATTAACCCTTTCCCCTCTTAAAGAAAAAAATCTTTAGGTTTGACATAAATTATCAGAAATGTATATATTTTCTTTTCTACAATAAAATGCACCCTGTTTCCCCTTCTTAATTTAAAAAAAAATCCACCCTCACATTCTCTTCCTTAGAGGAAAAGATGCCCCTCCAATTTATGATAACTTCTTCGAGCTCGCCCCTTTTTTTGTCAGTCAGATAATTGGTAACTGCTATCAACCCACTTGATCTTGTCAATCTCCCTGTTCTCTGCGGTTTGTTTTAAGCTCACTATGTCATTCATGTCTCCCTTCATTGATGCATTTTGTCAAGTGGACATTCTCCTAAAGGGACTTATTGTCTCTGTGACACTCTGTAGGTTCTGTTCCCGAATATCCTGTTCCATTTAAAATTTCAGTCAGGATCCAGGATATCAAAAATAACTTACCTACTGCCTCTAATAGGCAAGTGTCCCGGCTGCCAATGTATGTTTTAACCACTCTTCACATATTTTTAGTTTCCCATGTCAAAGGGCAACATTTACCTTTTTACCCCAGGGTAAAAATTAAAGAACTCCCGCTCTCGAAAAACCATGACAGAGATTAGCATAAAATGCATCATAAAACCAATCAGTTTCAGTTGTCCAATATGAAGAAGCACATGGGGTTAAACACAATAATCAAGAGAGGTTTATTAGATGGTTGTGAAGTGTACAATGGCTTGATATGGACTGGTGCTGATCTCATGGACTATTATGTGACTAAACTCCAAGTGACCATTGCAACAACACAAAAGCAACCCACACATATTACAGGAAGTATTTGTTGAATGGGACAACTTTTTTTTATCATAGTAATTGTTCACATATAAGGAATAGCAAAGATCTTTCCAAATTTATTTTTGCAAGTTTCTATCTATTGTACAATAATAATCATCATGTTTTTGGTTGTTTAAGTCTTCAACAGAATCAGGATGTTTCTTATGGGTTCCATCAGATCTCTTGGGAGGCGAAAATGTTTCTGTGACTGGAACAGTATGGCAAACCCTGCTCTATCAGCATAACTCTCTATTCTCTTCTTCCTCATATGCTTTTCCAGGTTCTGTTTAAATGTATCAATACAAATTGCCTCGGCTGCTGTCTATAGTAGTGAGTTCTGCGTGCACACTGCACCCTAGTGTAAAGAAATTTTGTCTAAATTTCTTATTTGATGTCCTGCTGACTCTTATATTGATGGCCCCTACTTTTATCATTCCCCTAAGGGGAAACATTCCCTCTGTATCGACTCAATGAAAACCTTTCATAATTTTAGAGACCTCCATTTAGTCACCCCCTCAATCCTCTATTTTCAGAAGAGACACAATTGTTTCCTAAATATTTTGTTGCCTTGGTATCATTATTGTGATTTTCTCTCACACCCTCTAAGGTGCCTCTTTCCACTTAAAAAAAAATAAATTTAGAGTACCCAATTATTTTTCTCCAATTAAGGGGCAATTTGGCATGGCCAATCCACCTACCCTGCACATCTTTGGGCTGTGGGGGTGTGACCCATGCAGAAACAGGGACAATGTGCAAACTCCACACGGACAGTGACCTGGGGCCAAGATCGAACCCGGGTCGTAAGGCAGCAGCACTACCATTGCGCCACAATGCCGCCCCTGCCTCTTTACTCTTAATGATGTGGTGACCTGTACTTAAAACATGATATAACTGGGTGAATTGAGTTGATATTGGAAGCCCATTAAGTAGAATACTATGACTGCTGAGATAATGATATTTGATCAGTCAAATATTACATACTATAAATATAGAGTTTCAGTCACTATCCTCATCAAAGTCCGAGTATTTTACCATGTTTGTGTGAGAAACAAACAACCATCTGTTTACCACACAGCTATCATTCCGCCTTGAATACACCATGACCTGCAGATAAGATTCATCATCTTTTTTTGAACAAGCAGAACGTTCACCTTCTGCAAATATATTTTGTTTGCTGAACATGTAAAGAGTAGAAGCTCTTCAATGGAGACATGCTTGGCAAGGCAATTTGCTTTGTTTCATGTCAATGGTCCATGAATTCTCAAGGAATTTATTGTCAGATCTCAATGATTTTGAGTTGACACCTATTGGATGGATACTGTAGGCAACCATCCTTTAAGTCTTTAAGTATGTTTTTTTTCACTTAGATTTTCATTGTTCAAACTTTAAAGGGCACAGAGTCATAGTTTATCGAATATGCTCCCCGGTCACCATTTTTTCTGAAGTCATCGAGGTATAAACTAGGTACTTTGGACATGACAAAACCCCATGAGTAAGTTATGTTATGCATGCAGAATCATGTTTATTATCCAGAAGATTCAGCAAAGGAGTTTTTACCTGAGAAGAAAGCAGGAATTAAAACTCCTATAAATAAAATAATGCAAACTTTTGGATTTTTTTTCATATATATTTATGTAGTTTTAATTAAGTTGCCCTCTTTGTAGGAACTAGAGATAGCTACATTTGTATTTATGGGTGTTAGGAACAAGCTAAAGCAGGGTTTCCCAAACTTTTCCAGCCACGGATCCCTTTTGACCTCCCAAGAATACTGACGAAACCCAGAAGCAACATCCTTATTTTGGTGAAGAGTTAAACCACACAAAAAAAATGTACTATTGCACAATAGGTACAAGGGGCAGCACGGTAGCACAGTTGCTTCACACCAGGGTCCCAGGTTCGATTCCCGGCTTGGGTCACTGTCTGCGTGGAGTCTGCACATTCTCCCCGTGTCTCGGTTTGTTCTCACTGGAACAACAGAGATTGAGGGGCGACCTGATAGAGGTCTACAATGGAGCACAGGAACAATACAACCGTACGCATGTAGCAATATGTCAGGTAGTGGGGTGTACAATTCCCTCCCCCACTCCCTCCCTCCCCTTTACAAATAGACAGAACCGTTGTGTTTATGTGGAAAAATATATTTTATTGACTGGTGTGTTTGAGTGAGAAAATATATTTTATTGCAAAAAAATTGGAAACGTTGAGGTAGTTTTATGTCATTGATCAGCTGATCAAGTTAAACGTAAAGTTAAATGTTAACTGGTATCAAACTTTGACACTTGTAAAATTATTTTTGCTAATATATGTTTTCCAATAAACTTTACAAGCTTCCACAAATGTCTTACTAAAACATCAAAACACAACATTTAATTGTGAGATAATTATAAATGAATAAGATAAATGAAGTAAACAAAGCAGAAACATAATAGCACGGGTAGCACAGTGGCACACTGGTTAGCATTGCAACCTCACAACATCATGGACCCGTGTTCAATTCGGATCTTGGGTGATTGTGTGGTGTTTGCACATTCTCCCCATGTCTGCATGGGTTTCCTGCAACCATAGAATAGAACTACAGTGCAGAAGGAGGCCTTTTAGCCCATCAAGTCTGCACCGACCTGCTGAAAGAGCACCCTACCTAGGCACACTCCCCCACCCTATCCCCGGAACCTAACCTGTACATCGCTGGACACAAAGGGACAATTTAACAATGCCAATCCACCTAACCTGTACATCTTTGGATTATGGGAGGAAACCAGAGCACACAGAGGAAACCCACGTAGGCAAGGGGAGAATGTGTAAACTCCACACAGTCACCCAAGGCCGGAATTTTGGTTTGATTTGATTTATTTTTGTCACATGTATTAGTATACAGTGAAAAGTATTGTTTCTTGCATGCTGTACAAACAATGCATACCGTACATAGGGAAGGAAGGAGAGATTGCAGAATATAATGTTACAGTTATAGCAAGGTGTAGAGAAAAGATCAAATGAATACGAGGTAAGTCCATTCAAAAGTCTGATGGCAGGAGGGAAGAAGCTATTCTTGAGTCGGTTGGTATGTGACCTCAAACTTTGGTATCTTTTTCCTCACGGAAGAAGGTGGAAGAGGGTACGTCTGGGGTGCGTGGGATCCTTAATTATACTGGCTGCCTTTCCGAGGCAGCGGGAATTGTAGACGACGGAAGTGGATGGGAGGCTGGTTTTCGTGATGGATTGGGCTACATTCACTACCTTCCACCCTCCCCGCCACTAACTTAGTCAACATTTTCACATCCATACTGAATAGTGAAGCAAGTCTATATGACCCACACTCTAGCAGGTCCTTCCCCTTCGGAATTAGCGTGATTGTCGCTTGTGTCAGTGTCTCTGGCAGCTCCCCCTTCTCCAGAAGCTCGCTGGAGAAATGTGGTGCCAACTCATTCGCAAACTCCTTATAAACACTGCCGGGTAACTGTCCGGCCCCGGGGCCTTCCCAGACTTCATCCATTTTATGCTTTCCATCACGTTTTCAATTCTAAGGGCTGCTCCAGCACCTGCCTCCTCTCTTCATCCAGCCCTGGGAATTCCAGCCCATTCAGAAACCGGCCCACATCCTCTTCCTCAACCCCGGATCAGCCCTATACAATTTCTCATACTACTCCCTGAACGCCTCATTTACCTCCCCCGACTCTGACACTACTTGCCGCTTCCCTGTCCACACTCTCAGGTTTTCTCTACATGTGGCTTGCCTCCGTAGCTGGTGAGCTTGCATATGGCTTGCCTTCTCTCCATATCCGTACTGAACTCCTCTTGCCCTCTATAGCTGCCCAACAGCCTTTCCCGTCGTCAACCTAACAAACTGCCCTTGCAACTTCTTTCTCTCTGCTAATCCCTCCACGGTGCGATCCCTCGAATATTCCCTGTCCACCTCGACTATCTCATCCAATAACCATCCATTCTCCTCCTTCCTTCCCCTATCTCTGTGCACCTTAACCTCCCCCGAACCATCGCCTTCACTGCCTCCCAGAATGTGGTCGCCGACACCTCCCCATTCTGGTTCAGCTCCACGTAGTCATTAATCACCGACCACACCTTGTCACAAAACCCTTGTACGCTAAGAGCCCTGAGTCTAACCTCCAGCCCAGCCTCTGCTCCTGCCTCGAGCTAAGTCTAACCTCCAGCCAATGCAATGCATGGTCAGAAATCACAATTCCCGCATACTCCACCTCCGCCACCCCCACCAACACCTCTCGGCTCCACAAATAAAATCAATTCTGGAGTATACCTTGTACACGTGCGAGAAGAAGGAATACTCCCTCCCTCCCAGGTTCCTAAACCTCTCCAGGTCCACCATTACCATCCTTTCCATAAACCCTCCCCCCCTCTTTGTCAGCCTCGACTGACTTGAGGATCCGCCCTCAGCTCCAGTACACAATTAAAATCCCCTTCCACGACCAATTGATGCGTGCCCAGGTCTGGAATCATTCCCAGCAACCCCTTCACAAGCCCCACATCATCCCATTTTGGTACAAAAACATTCACTAGCACCACCGACGTCCCCTTCAACATTCCGCTCACTATCACGTATCTCCCCCCTGGATCCTGCACCTCCTTGGCCGCGACAAACCCGTCCTTTTGTTCAGCAGGATGGCCACCACCAACGACTTTGAATCGAACCCCGAGTGAAACATTTGACCCATCCATCCCTTTATCAACCTAACCTGATCCTTCACCCAGAGGTGCGTCTCCTGCAGAAAGACTACTCCCGCCTTCAAGCTCCTCAAGTGTGCGAAGACCCGAGACCTCTTCACCGGCCCGTTCAGCCCCCATACGTTCCATGTTATGAACCTTACCGGTTCCATTCCCCTCTACTGTCCACCATCTTCCCTTCCAATTCTGTCCCCTTTAATTTCACCCTAAACCGTGCTCATTCAAATTTGCCACCTTCTCCGCCCATGACCCCGCTCCGACTCCAGCACTGCCACGTCACCCCTCCCCACAGCCTCCCCCCTTCTCTCTACCGCACCCCCCAGAAACCTCTGTGGCCCCTCCCTCCTATCTACCTCTCCGTCCATCCCCCCACCCTTCCTTGGTCTGTGCAAACAGCTGACTGTGGACCTCCCCCTCCCCCACTCAAACAAAGACACATCCAAAGCCACAGATCACCTTCTCCAAAAAATAGAAAAACACCACAGGCGGCTGGAGAAGAGTGTGTGTGTGGGGGAGGGGGGGGGGGTGCAGTTGCCCCCTTACAAACTTATTACCGTTATTAGCAAACTCATTGGGCAGCACGATGGCACAATTATTAGCGCTGCTGCCTCACAGCTCCAGAGACATGGGTTCAATTCCGGCCTCGGGTCACTGTCTGTGTGGAGTTTGCACTTTCCCTAGGTGTCTGCGTGGGTTTTCTCCGTGTGCTCTGGTTTACTCCCACAGTCCAAAAAGATGGGCAGGTTAGATGGATTGGCCATGCTAAATTCTCCCTTAGTGTCCAAAAAGTTAGGTCGGGTTACGGGGATAGGGCGGAGGTGTGGGCTTAAGTAGGGTGCTCTTTCCAAGGACCGGTGAAGATTTGATGGGCCAAATGGCCTCCTTCTGCACTGTACATTCTATGATTCTATGATTCTACCCCTTTGTGAACAATCGCAACAACAAAATCATGCCAACAGAGAAAAAAAAACACCCTCCATCCATCCACCACACCACCATACCCTTGTTCCGATTCCTGTCTCCCACCAACGTTCAGTTATCCCAGTTTATGGTCTCTAATAAAGTCATTGGCCGCCTTTGGGGTTTCAAAAGAGTACTCCTGGGCTTCAAAAGCCACCCACAGTTTTGCCAGGTACAGAACCTCAAACCTGCTCTGCCTTCGGTAAAGAGCTGCTTTGGCCTTGTTGAACCTTTTCGCCAGGTCTGCTCCAATGCCCTGTTACATTCGTACCCTTTCCCCTCCCATCCGCAGTTCTGCTTCTCCATGGTCCACCTCAGCATCTTCTCCTTCTCCACAAACTTATAGAGCCTCACAATCACTGCCCGTGGCGGCTCCCCCACTCTCGGCTTCTGCCTTAGGGGCATTGTCCAGCACCCCCTCCGCCACCAACCCCACCAGCATCCTTGAGTCGTATCTCGTGGCACTCGTGCCTTCCACACCTTCAGGCAGGCCAACGATGCACAGGGTCTGCCTACTGGATCTGTTCTCCTGCTCCTGTACCTTTGCCCTTAGCCACTTGCAAAGGTCGGCCAGGAGCCCCACCTCCGCCTCCAATCCCACCACCTGATCACTGTGGTCGGACACCACCCTCTCCATCTCCCGGATCTGTGACCCCTGTGCCTGCAAGCACTTATCAACCCTCTCCATCGAGCATTTCAAGGGTGCTACCGCTCCCACGATGGCCTTTGGCCAATCTTCCTGCATCTCCTTTCGTTGCTGAGCAACTCCTCTCTGATGAACACCATCAACTGCTCCATCTGGGATTTTCCAGCTTGCAACAATCCTTCCCCCTCCGCCATCTTTCCAATTGTTGCTGTGCCACAGGCCTCCTCCAGTTCCTTGACCAGGTTTTTAACCTTCTTCCGGGTCTGATAGCCAGCAATTTGTAAACATTTTGTACCACATGCAACCATATTTCTCCCGTCACAAATGCAAAACACAACATTATAAACTCATGAAAGAGTGATTAAACAGAAAATTATAAACACATGAAACACATGAAAAGGTGGTTATTTAGAAAATAAATAACAACCGCCGAAGTATTAGTGTTTTGGGTTATCACCCAAATGGTGGCATGGTAGCACAGTGGTTAACACAGTTGCTTCACAGCTCCAGGGTCCCAGGTTTGATTCCAGGCTTGGGTCACTATCTGTGTGGAGTCTGCCAGTTCTCCCCGTGCCTGCATGGGTTTCCTTCGGGTGCTCCAGTTTCCTCCCACAATCCAAAGCTGTGCAGGTTAAATGGAGTGGCCATGATAAATTGCCCTTAGTGTCCAAAAGGGTTAGGGGCTGGATTCTCCCCAGCCTGACGCCGGAATCGTGGCCAGCGCCGGGGGGGAGAATCCAGTTTCACTCCGTAATCGGGCCCGGCGTCGGTTCAGCGATTCTCCGGGCCTCGAAAATCGGCGTCACGGTGTACACCGCGCCCCCGGGGGCCATTGCCAGAGGCCTGCTCAGCAAAACCACCACTCCCGATCGGCCGAGTTCCCGACGGCATGGAACTAATCACCTATTGCCAGTCGAGATGCTCGCGTGGCGGATGCGGGAGCCGCCCTGGTCGGGGGCGGGCAGATCGGAGACAAGGGGGGGCATTATAGGCGGCCGGAGATTCAATGTGTTGGGGTGAAGCACGGTTGCGCGGCTGATCGGGGGGTCTCTTTCCGATCGGGGGGGGTCTCTTTCTTCGGTGTTGCTCCGCGGTCCGAGTCCGCCCTGGAGCACGGCGCGGCCGCTGGAGGCCGCCGCTGTGCGCATGCGCGGCCTCTGACCCGGAAGTGCGAGGGCCCGTATCTGCAGCAAAAGCTGCAAGATTCACTCCGGGTCCCTGCTAGCCCCCTGCAGGGCTATGAATTTGTTGAACTTATTTGCAGGAATTTCAGGAGTAAAACACCACCGTTTGTACGCCGGCGTGGGGACAGAGTCTCAATTTTGAAGAATCCAGCCCTAGGTGGGGTTACTGGGATAGGGTGGATGTGTGGACTTAAGTAGGGTGCTCTCCCTAAGGGCCGGTGCAGACTCGAAGGGCCGACTGGCCTCCCTCTGCACTGTAAATTCTATGAAATGTTTGCAGTGCTTATTTATTTGTTTTTCTGGCTTGATGAAGTTTCTTTTAATCTATGAGTGATTTGGGGATAGAGTTTAGTTTTGCTTGGAACTATTTTTTTAGAACTATTTACATCCAAGACCTCATGACACATAAATCGTTCTCTAAACACAGAGTTGGAGCCATTTGATCATCTGACCCTGATTTCATGCTTACATCATAATTGACATCATTGTTTAATTAACATAACCATTCACCCTTTAGTCTACATCGCCCCCAAGTACTGAATCAGCGCCCCTGAGCCTCAATGTCTCCCCAAAGTACACCCCAATTCTGCTATTGCAACTCTGCCTGCCTGTTTGACCTTCTTTAACATTAAGCCCTCCTTGGTTTGCAAAATATCTGACTGCATGCCGCCCAGCACATTGACTACAATGTGGTCGTTAACTCATGCTTTAGTTTGCCATAGCCACTACTGACAGTCTCTACAAGTTGTCATTAACTGAACCGATGGATTACCCTAGCCTTTCGCTCTTTTGGTTGAATCTTGACCATCGATTATCTGATTTTTCTTGGGGCTGGAAGAATTATCAAAGATCCTCAAAACCTCCTAACAGGACTCGGCGTTCTTTTCGACACCTTGGGCGGAAATCCCCCATGTTGCCCATGGGCGGGTTTGATGCCCGGCCAGAGTGGAGAATCCACAAGGAGCTGAAAATTCCCCCAATGGCAGGTTAATCCCGCTGCCTGGTGACATGAATTCAATTTGCATTCATTTGCATCTCATGCATGTTCATTAAAACAGCCAATCACTGAAATCTCATCAGAGCTTTTTGCCTCTGGGTTCCAAACCAGCAGGAAATTCACAGTAACTTCACTGCAGTGGTAATCTGAGCCTTCTTGTGACACTAATAAAGATTATTATTATTAAATCACATTGGCGTCATATCCACTTGAAAAAGAGTGACATGCACAAGGCGGACCTCCGTTCACTCGAGACTTTGAGGTGAGTGCAATATACCTAGCCTGCTTGCCACAGCGCTGTGCTACTCCTGTTGTGTTGAATCCTCCTCTGCTGGGCAAAGCAATTCATGCCCTCCAGCTCCATGCCAAGTTGGTCTTTATGAACAGCACTGTGTTGCGGGACCCTCCATTCCAATGGCATGGGGTAGACCAGTGCTGGGATGCGAGGTGAGGGGGATGTTGATGAAAAAGGGGGGGGGGCAATGTGGAAGGAGGGCTGTGCAATGGTGGAGGGTGAAATGGTGAGAGGGCGTGATGGCAGGCAGAGGATGAAGGAGGTGGATGAGGATGGTGAACAATGAAAGGCAAAGAGAAGATTGAGGGAGAGAAGCTGTACTCCGACAAGTCTGTTCAAAGCATTCACAAGCAAGGTGGTCAAAGGGACACCACATTGTTTACTGGAAGGTAATGCACAAAGACTCCAGAAGTGTTGGGTAAAGGTCCAAGTGGGACATGGGCACCTCACATGTGATGAGCACAGGAAGGAAGGATTTTGAATCAAGGAACAAACTTCTTCTTGTGGCTGCAAGCCTTTCCCCTCTGGCTTCCAGACATCCAGACAGTTCAGGTGGAGAGAGTGATATGAGTGTGGTGGGCTGATACTTATAGACGGCACCTGGGGCTTTGAACCCAATAGCTGACGGTGGCTGGTTGAATCAGCTGCCGGACTGCAAGGTGATTCGGAGGGGAATACACCTGTGCATAATTAATGAGGTTCCAAGTGCAGAATCTGGGGCGGGATTCTCCACAATCGTCGCGATGTCCGCCGACTGGCGCCAAAAACGGCATGAATCAGTCCGGCATCGCGCCACCCCAAAGGTGCGGAATTCTCCACATCTTGAAGGGCCGAGCCCTCACCTTGAGCGGCTAGGCCCGCGCCGGACTGATTTCCGCCCCGCCAGCTGGCGGGAAAGGCTTTTGGTGCCCCGCCAGCTGGCGCGGAAATGACTTTGCTGTGTGGCGCAAGCTCGGGAGCGTCAGCGGCCGCTCACGGCATCCCCACGCATGCGCAGTGGAGGGGGTCTCTTCCGCCTCCGCCATAGTGGAGACCATGGCGAAGGCGGAAGGAAAAGAGTGCCCCCACGGCACAGGCCCGCCCGCGGATCAGTGGACCCCAATCGCGGGCCAGGCCACCGTGGTGCACCCCCCGGGGCCAGATCGCCCTGCGCCCCCCCAGGACCCCGGAGCCCGCCCACGCCGCCTTGTCCCGCCGGTAAGAGAGGTGGTTTGATTCTCGCCGGCGGGACAGGCATTCCAGCAGCGGGACTTCGGCCCATCACGAGCCGGAGAATCGCCGGGGGGGGGGGGGGGCGCCGCCAACTGGCGCCGCACGATTCCCACCCCCGCCGAATATCCGGTGCCGGAGAATTCGGCAACCGGCGGGGGCGGGATTCACGGCAGCCCCCGGTGATTCTCCGACCCTGGTGTGAGATCCCGCCATTCTGGCCAAGGGGAGTGCCACCACACGCCATCTCAAAAATGAAGAAATTGCGCCTCTTTCTCACTCGGACATCATCAGCTACGGCCCCAATTGCATTTAAAAGCAAATTGACCGAGTGTTTTTGTGTCATTTCTTGTAAGCCCGAAGCTATCGGGTACTTTTCAAACTGTCAGCTCCCATCATTGTCCTTGATGTGCTGGACGGGCTGTAGAAAGCGTAGTGGCTGTTCGCTGGCTGCTGACATTGTGAGCAGTTTATTGGTCCCTGCCAAACTAGGCCTTATTTTTGTCATTCTTTGTTGCCGAGTCGAGCTGTTCCAAGGTTTTCACCCGTGGGTTAGCAATCTGTCACTTCTTTCACTGCCATCATGTTTTGGGCTGGCACCATGGTTGTACATGTTGCCCTGACTTTGTTTTGTCTTCTGGTTTGATGAGAGGTGGGATTCTCCGGTCCACCAGCCGTTTGTTTCTTGGCGGTATGATGTTTGCTGGTGGCGGTATTCTCCCTTGCCACCGCTTGTCAATGGGATTTTCCATTGAACCATCCCAAGCTGCCAGGAAATCCACAGGCGCGGGTGCGCTGCCAACGGCGAAAGAGAATCCCAACGGCCGGAAAATTGCGGCCAAGGTTTCTCTAACTCCATGAGTGACTTGGAGATAATCAGTGTTTAGTTTTTATTGAAACAATTCATTTAGAGCTATTTACCTCCAAGATCTCATGATAAGTACATTGTTCTCAGAACACAGACTGTTCTGTGTCTTGCCGTCTTGAAGACCCTTGGGTCACCTTACACTCTTGTCATGCTTAGCTCATCACTAACATGATTGTTAAATTAACTTAACCATTAACCATTCACCTTTTCTTCTAAGATTAACAAAACAAGGTGAAATGAGGTGGAAAGAGGTTCACTTGAACACCGGCATTGAGCTGTTGTGCCAAATGGCCCTTTCCCATACCGCAAGTACTATGGGACACTCCGCAATACTAGGCAATTGCATAATGTCATTTGGTTTGGCGACACGGTAGCACGGTACCACAGTGTTTAACAGAGTTGCTTTACAGCGCCAGGTACCTGGGTTCAATTCCTGGCTTGGGTCACTGTCTGCATGTTCACCCCATGTCTGCGTGGATTTCCACCGAGCGCTCCAGCTTCCTCCCACAAGTCCTGAAAGGCGCTGTTAGGCGAATTGGACATTCTAAATTCTCCCTCAGTGTACCCGAACAGACGCCGGAGTGTGGCGACTAGAGGATTTTCACAGTAACTTCACTGCAGTGTTAATGTAAGCCTAATTGTGACACCAATAAAGGTTATTATTATTATTAAAGCCCAAGGAACTTCCAACAGGAATTTAATTGTAACTGCTCAGAAAAAATACTGAGAGAGACAAAGGCAATATCGGAATTGTTTTGATTATTTTAATTCCATTTTTAAAATCCTTCTATCTTTAGTTTTGGGGAAAGAAAATAGCTGCAAGGTTTTCACTCCCATGATTTTATGAATGCCTTGACGGGGAGTCATAGCCAACTGTGGTAGTTGCTGACCTGCAAAATGTTACCATCTGTCATCTGAAGCAGCTTAGATGAATCATGGCATAAATCAGTTTGCGAGGAGGCTAATTCAATTATTATGTCATATCAATGTATTTTATGAAGAATTCTGATGCCATTTACAGAGGATGCGACAGGAGATGAATTGCAGTATTGATCTTTTCTACAAAATACTAATTTATCATGAAATTATTAGCTGATAAACTTTGCTACTCCAAGTTGCAATGGAAGCATAGATGGGAGCATGGGAGCATGAACCCTAAAGGAAGTGTGGTGTTTGTGGGATGGAGCTGTTATGGGCTGGAGTTTTAAAAGTTTAAAAAACCCTAGAAACCTGACCACAACCAGCCTCCAATGCACCACTTCCAGTTTTAATGGAGACAGGCAGTGACTAATCTGCTTTCCAGAGGCGGCAGGTATTGAAAATATTTTAATGTAGTTACATTGTATATGTTGTGTTGCCCTATTATGTATTTTCTTTTCTTCCCTTTTCTTCCCACGTATTTAATGATCTGTTGAGCTGCTCGCAGAAAAATACTTTTCACTGTACCTCGGTACACGTGACAATAAATAAATCCAATCCAATCCAATCCTAAGATTTTCTCTGTGTTCCAGATTTAATACTGTCCGGTCAGGATTCCCAAATCCTGGCAACTGGAAGTTGAGCACCACTGGATGGAACAGGTAAGTAACTTTCTAGCACTGCTTGTTGTCAAAGCAAAGCAGAATTGTTTCACCCCTGCCCAACAAGTTCACCCGCGTCAATCGCAATTATACCCCTTCGACTGCACTTCAATATCCCTCGATCAGTCCAACTCCATTCATGATCAGATCCCTTGCCTTTGGACACCTCTCTATTTCCAACTCCACTCCTTCCCCAGTGTCCGCCTTTCCCTCCCCTAATGCCCAACATGTCAATTGTTGGCAGTACTCTCAGGTTGACCACCCAGTGCAGTACTGAGGAAGTGCTGAACTGGACCCACCCACCCTGACTTGGAAATATCCCGCTGCTCCTTCACTGCCACTGGGACAAAATCCTGAAACTCCCTCCCTAACAGCACTATGGGTGTATCTACATCTCAAGGACTGCAGCGATTCAAGAAGACAACTCACTACCATTTTCTGACAACTAGGATGAGCAATAAATACTGCCTAACCAGCGATGCCCACATCCCATAAATGAATTAACAGAAAATTGATTGCAATGTTTCCTCATTGCAACAGTTATAGAACTTAAAAGGTACCTAATTGGCTATAAAGCACTTAGGATCATCCTGAAGTCATGGCAGGCATTCTAAATGCATCCCTTTCTTCATTTTACTGCTGTTATAACTCACATGGGTCCCTACCCCAGGAAGCTTGCAGAATACAAGCTTCCCTGATAAGTGGGTGGGGGACCCTTAACAAGGTTCATGTGCTTTTGTATAAATAGAGAGGGCCAGTGAGGCACCGCCTAGAGAAGACCCAGTAGGGAACTACTGGAGCTGTATGTAATAGTTGATGTGTTAAATAAAATAAGTTGTTTTTCCTCTATAACCCGGTGTGGAATCTTTTTGTTGGCCTGTACAAAAACTACTACCCACCTGAGGTATGTTTGAAGCCTTGAGTGTTGAAAAGGGAGGAGGTAAAAGGTCAGGTTTCGCATTGCCTGTATTTACATGGAAAAATTCCATATTGGAGATGACTGAGACATGGACCAAGGTAGCGTGGAGGGAATAGTCCCCAAGGAATGCTAAAATGGTGGGGTAGAGGAAGATGTGTTTGCTGTCGGCACCATGCTGGAGATGATGGGAATGGTGGAGGATGATCTGTTGACACAGGGGCTGACGAGGTGGAAGGTGCAGACAAGAGGAAAACAATCATGGTTCTGGGAGCAAAGGGAAGGGCTAAGAACAAAAATGGATGTGATGCATGAGACACAGTGGAAGGCCTCATCAGTCACAGTGGGGTGGGCGGGGTGGGGGTTGCGGTTTGGGCAGGTTGCAGGAAACAAATCATATTGGAAGCAATAGTATGGAAGGTTACACCATGAAACAGGTTCAGTGGAGAAACTGAGAGAATGAAATACTGTCCCTACAGGAAACTGGGTGTGAGGAAGAGTAGACAAGTCAACTGTGGGAATCTGTGTGCTTGTAGTGAAAATGATCTGCTATTTGTTTTCAATTTAGCACACATATTCCCTGGGTGGCCCCTTTGCGGGACACCTCCTTCAACTCACATGGCCCTGAACTTCCTGTCTCTTGTCATTTCAATTCTCTGTCTTCCTCCTATGCTGACCTTCTGTCTTTGGCCGGCCACAGTGTTAAAATGAAACTCAACGTACACTTGAGGAACCAACACCTCATCCTTTGGACTCAGCAGTCTACAGGCTCCTGGACTCAACATTCAGTTCAACAATTTAAGACCACTGAGACTTGGGAGGCTGACAAGCTACACATTACACTCCCCACACACACTTATCCAAGCCTAAAAGATAGCACTGGTTATGCTGGAGTGCTCCCATACAGCTGATGGGTTGGCTGGGGCCAGAGGTCACCCACGGGGGTGGCCTGGGGGAACACCTATACGACCCATGACACTAGGTTCAAAGTGGGCTGTTAGCAGTGTGTACAGATGCATAGCTGCCTTGCCGGCTATGGCAATGGTGTTCCATGCCCGTCCACTCTGACCCCACAGCCCGGTCCTGGCAGAAGCCCCGCAGCCAACGACACAACTGTCAGCAAACTATGGCGATGTTGGACACCTTCTATATCCCACCTCTCTCTCCCTCAGCAACCGCTACGCCGGTTTCATGATTTTTAAAAGCACAAGTGAACCACACCTTTGGGAAATCGGGCCATCGGAGGCGGAGAATATCGGGTCGGGCCCGCCAATGATATGCAAATGATGTCTACCATACGTGTGTACCCGACGCATTGACGCCACTGTCGAGGTGCTGAAGCATTGTGATTTGGTGTCAAATAGGCGCCTGCCGCGATTTAGGCATCGGATCCGATTCTCTGCCCAATCACCTTTCCCAATTTTGGCGTCAGCTCACGGAGAATCCCGCCCCTTGTCTCTCAATAGCCAACCTATAAGTTAACATGGGGCTCAAATGCAGATGGCACAGCAGACGGCTGCAGATAGAGAGCACCATGACCGTTGCGAGAATACTGGGTTTGAGCCCACATGATTCGTTACATACGTTCACGCACCAGTTGGACACTGAGAGGGTGGGATCCCTTTAAATGCCAGTATAGAGCAGAGTTGCCATTTGGTGCCTACAAAGCAATGTGCATGCAACGAATGCACTCTGCAGCATGGGGAAGTATGCAATATTAGCGAAGCCACACACTTAATCTGCTGCTTGGCTCTGTGAAGAGTGACTAAAAAACTCCTCACTGGGGCTTCGCTGGAAGAATAGCTCCTTTACCCTCTGTGCTGATAAGACTTCCTTCTTGCACTCCTCTTCCTTGGTCTTCTTTCTCCTTTGGGTCTTTTTCTTCATTCTGCAACCACAGTATACTCAAAGAGGAATGCATATTTCACGTTCATGTCTGGTTGTAACTGGTTAGTACAGAAACCTTGAAGTCAGCAGAGAAGGCATCAACACCTACACTGTCATTCCCTGTAGACTTCAAAATCTTGAAGCCATTTTGGAAAGTACCAAACAGTGTAGAATTGCACCAATAGTTAGTAAAAATGAACAAGGAACTAACCAGTGAGTAGTTGCCAATCCATTTTAATAGTATTGGTCGGGGACTTTCTGCTGTTGAACACCTGAGTTGTGTTCAGCTGTACGTGATTGAGAGATATCATTAGCTGGAGTGTAAAGTTCCAAAATGACATTACTAGTACCAAATCAGCATTGCACATTGATTGAAGTAATGTTGTGTCTACTTTGCATACATTGAAAGGATGTTCACCGTGCACTCGCTAGTGCCAGCACAGACATGACCCCCAGCATAATTCACTGCACAACTGTATGCAGGCACGGCGGATACCATATTGGAGCGCTCAGGGCTTTGTAGCACTCAGTAAAAGGGCATTGATGAGCCCAATTTCTTATCTGAAGATGACGTATATTACCAATTCAAAAATCATTGTTCAATCACGGTGACCTAATCAAACATTTAGTTGCTGTGGCTATGACACTTATAAAGAAAGCTGCTTCTCATTGAAACTCTGCACTCAGCTGAGCAATATTCTCAGAAACAGATGAACCCTTCTAGCTGGGACCAAGAGGCATCATGGTGACACAGTGGTTAGCACTGCAGCCTCACAGTGCCTGGAAAGCAGGTTCAATTCCGGCCTTGGGTGTCTGCCTGTGTGGAATTTACACCTTCTCCATGTCTGTGGGTTTCCTCCGGGTGCTCCGGTTTGCTCCCACAGTCCAAAAATGTGCAGGATTGGCCATGATAAATTGCCCTTAGTGTCCAAAATTGCCCTTAGTGTTGGGTGGGGTTGCTGGGTTGTGGGGATAGGGTGGAGGTGTTGACCTTGGGTGGGATGCTCTTTCCAAGAGCCGGTGCAGACTCGATGGGCCGAATGGCCTCCTTCTGCACTGTAAATTCTATGATTGTGCAGGTTGGGTGCAGTTACAGGGACAAGGCAGGGGTGTGAGCCTAGGTAGGGTGCCCTTTCAGAGGGCCTGTACAGACTCGATGAGCCAAATGGCCTCCTTCTGCACTGAAGGAATTCTATTCTCTCTGTAAGCCAAATATTGAATTCACATTTACTCTGTCTGTATAATCACATCTAAACACAATAGAGACATTTTTCCCTATTGGATACAGGACAGAGATACTGCTTTAATTACAGTATGTGTGGGCTCAGGCTTGGCTGTGATTGATCTCAAAGGCGAATCTTCCATATGTCCTACTATACAGCCACATACCAGGAGTTTACCCTCCACTAGAAAAGTATCTTAAATGTCTCCTCTAAAAGGATAGAGACAAGGGGAAAATAACAAGACAAAAAGACTTTCAAACTATAAATTGTGCAACCTTTTTATTTTGTTTATAACTTTAATGATCTGAGGGAACAAATGTTAACCTCAAGTATTTTGAAAAGATGCAGTTAGAGAACAGCAAAACAAATGTACTCATCACATTCCTGTTTTCTTAATGTTCTTCATAATCTTATTTCCCAATTGCCAAGTGGAATTCCAGTTTAAAAAAAACCCATCAAAGTGTATGTTCTTGGAAATAGATTAAGTCTTAGCCATAAAGCAACGACTGACCTTTCCAATAAAAAGTAAACCAGCTGTTCCAACAATGTAGCTTTGGCAAACACATAGATTTCTATCATGAAAAGAGAGCTTCCACCTCCCTCACCCCAACAACCTCCACCTCCCCCCCCCCCATTGTCCCCAATGACTCACCAGAATATTCAGCTGTTCTTAATAAGCAGCATAGGAGCCCTTGCCCAGCTGTCCAGTCTCCTTCCTCTGAGCACATGTTGCAATCTTGGTCATCATTAAGGGACTATTGATAAAAGGGAAAACCACAGCTGTTTTTTCATACATCCCAAAGACTTTACTAATGACGTAGTGACGTCACTACCTCCTGTTGGACGGATTGAAATGCAGTCAGTTTCCCAAAGTGCTCTCGTGTGTCTCCCCCGTCTCATCATTGAAGTCAGTTGTTTAATGTATTTTTTGGGAAACCTAGGTGAGAAGGCAAGGCTCTTAGTAAAGGACATCAGGATTGAAAAGGGTGTCCTCGCTATTTAATTCCCACATTTTCAGTTGAGGGCATCCTCATTTGGTGGATTGGCCATGCTAAATTGCCCCTTAGTGTACAAGGGTTAGGTGCGGTTATGGGGATAAGGCGCGGGAGTGGGCCTCATTAGGGTGTTCTTTCAGAGGGTTGGTGCAGACTCGAATGGCCTTTTTCTGCACTGTAGGGATTCTATGATTCATTGTCCACTTGACAGATTAGTTGCAGTGAGCAAAGCCTTCCTCGCACCAGCAATCATTTGAACTGCATCTTGCTAAAAGAATGGCACAGCAGATGGGATTAACATCAACCCCCATCCACCCACGGTACAGATGATAATTCTCTTCACTCATTACTCTTACCGTGGCGTTAACAAAGGCGAGAGAGGCTCAATAATAATCAACACCAAAACTAAACCTTTGATCCATTTTTCAGATTTGCAGTCTGATGCGCGATCAATTACAATCAAAGACGAAGTGGTATCATAACTGAAGGCTTTAATCGACTAGAACGATTCCCCAGCAGCTTCGGTACAGAAATGAGGGCTGCTGGGACGGCACTGGTTATTATACCCTGCCTGTCAGGGCGGAGCTATGTAACAAACAGCCAATGGTAAGCTCCTAGGTTTAACCAATGGTCTTCAGCCTCTCGGACTGTAATACCTGATAATACCACATTCACCCCCTGTTAAAAAAGAGTCCGGCGGGGGTGGTGCCAGTGGTAACAATCTCATCTAACATGGTATGATCAGATATGGAGGTACCGTGATACCTCCTTACAGAGTTGTCGAGAATATTATCATGCAGTGTTCATTTACAGTTAACGTTACGGTGAATCAATCAGTCGGTCGGGTGGCCTGGTCGTCATCCTGGATCGTCTGGGCTTTGGTGGTGATTCTGGTGGGGGTCCGGGTGCCTGCGACTCCAGGAGCGTGGCTTCGGCCTCCATGGCAGCTTCGTCACCCCTAGGCGGCGCTGGTGGAGCAAACGGTTGACACGAGAGGGGGGTGCCTGTAAGGGGCGTCGGTGGGTGGGAGGGCCTAGGCAGGAGCGGCGGGAGGACTGACCCTCCTGTGAGGTGCTGTGGAGGGGGGTGGGGGGGGTGGGGGTAATGGTTTGTGTGCGCGTGGGGTTCCGGAGGGCGCCAGGTCCTGAAGGGAGACTGTATCTTGCCGGCCGTCAGAGAATGCCACGTAGGTGTACTGGGGGTTAGCGTCAGCAGGTGGACACTCTCGACCAACGGGTCCGACTTGTGTGCCCGCACGTGCTTTCGAAGCAGGATGGGTCCGGGTGTCGCTAGCCAGGTTGGGGGCGAGGTCCCGGAGGAGGACTTCCTGGGGAAGACAAGGAGACGCTCATGAGGTGTCTGATTGGTAGTTGTACAGAGCAGAGACCGGATGGCGTGGAGGGCCTCCGGGAGGACTTCTTGCCAGCGGGAGGCTGGGAGGTTCCTGAATCGTAGGGCCAGTAGAACGGTGTTCCAGACTGTTCCGTTCGCCCTCTCTACCTGACCATTTCCCCAGGGGTTGTAACTGGTCGTCCTGCTTGAGGCAATGTCCCTGTTGAGCAGGAATTGACGCAGTTCGTTGCTCATAAAGGAGGACTCCCTATCGCTGTTTATGTAAGCAGGTAAACCGAACAGTGTAAAGATACCCTGGAGGGCTTTGATGATGGTGGTTGCGGTCATGTCGGGGCAGGGGATGGCGAATGGGAACCGGGAGTACTCATCAATCATGTTCAGGAAATACATGTTGCGGTCGGTGGAGGGGAGGGGGCCTTTGAAGTCCATGCTGAGGCATTCAAAGGGACGGGAAGCCTTTATCAGGTGCGCCCTCTCTGGCCGGTAGAAGTGCGAAATGCACTCTGTGCAGATTTGGCAGTCCCTGGTGACTGTCCTGACTTCCTCGATGGAGTAGGGCAGGTTGCGGGCCTTAACGAAATGGAAAAAGCGAGTGACCCACGGGTGGCAGAGGTCCTCGTGGAGGGCTCGGAGGCGGTCCACTTGTGCGGTGGCACATGTGCCACGGGACAGGGCATCAGGAGGCTTGTTTAGCTTCCCAGGACGGTACAAGATCTCATAGTTGTAGGTGAAGAGTTCTATCCTCCACCGCAAGATGTTGTCGTTTTTTATCTTGCCCCGCTGTGCATTATCGAACATGAACGCCACCGACCATTGGTCAGTGAGGAGAGTGAATCTCCTGCCGGCCAGGTAATGCCTCCAAGGTCGCAGAGCTTCTACTATGGCTTGTGCCTCTTTTTCGACCGAGGAATGGCGAATTTCGGAAGCATGGAGGGTACGGGAGAAGAAGGTCACGGGTCTGCCCGCTTGGTTAAGGGTTGCCGCCAGAGCTACGTCGGACGCATCGCTCTCGACCTGGAAGGGAAGGGACTCGTCGATGGCATGCATCGTGGTCTTTGCAATGTCTGCTTTGATGCGGCTGAAGGCATGGCGAGCCTCCGTCGACAGGGGGAAGGTTGTGGACTGGATTAGGGGTCGAGCTTTGTCTGCGTAGTTAGGGACCCACTGAGCGTAATAACTCAAAAGCCCGAGGCAGCGCTTCAGGGCCTTGGGGCAGTGAGGAAGGGGGAACTACATAAGGGGGCACATGCGTTCAGGGCCGGGGCCTATAACTCCATTTCGCACTACGTAGCCGAGGATGGCTAGGCGGTCGGTGCTAAACACGCATTTATCCTTATTGTATGTTAGGTTAAGGATTTTAGCGGTCTGGAGAAATTTTCGTAGGTTGGTATCGTGGTCCTGCTGGTCATGGCCGCAGATGGTGACATTATCGAGATATGGGAACATTGCACGTAAGCCGTACCGGTCAACCATTCGGTCCATCTCTCGTTGGAAGACCGAGACCCCATTAGTGACACCAAAGGGAACCCTTAAAAATTGATAGAGCCGCCCTACTGCTTCGAAGGCAGTGTATTTGCGGTCACTAGTACGGAGGGGTAGCTGATGGTAGGCGGACATGAAATCCACCGTGGAGAAGACCTTGTATTGCGCGATCCTGTTTACCAGGTCGGATATGCGGGGGAGAGGGTACACGTCCAGCTGCGTAAACCTGTTGATGGTCTGACTGTAGTCAATGACCATCCTATGTTTCTCCCCGGTCTTTACTACCACTGCTTGCGCTCTCCAGGGACTGTTGCTAGCTTCAGTGACCCCTTCCCTCAGTAGCCTTTGGACCTCTGACCTGATGAAGGTCTGGTCCTGGGCACTGTACGGTCTGCTTCTGGTAGCGACGTGTTTGCAATCCGGGGTGAGGTTCGCAAACAGGGAAGGCGGGTCGACCTTAAGGGTCGCAAGGCCGCAGACAGTAAGGGGGGGGTACAGGGCCGCCGAATTTAAAGGTCAGGCTTTGCAAGTTACATTGGAAGTCCAACCCCAGGAGTGTAGCCGCGCAGAGATGCGGCAGGACATAAAGGCGGAAATTGTTGAATTTCCTGCCTTGGACCGTGAGTTTTGCGAGGCAGAACCCCTTTATCTCCACCGAGTGTGACCCGGAGGCCAGGGAGATTCTCTGGTTTGCAGGGTGGGTAACAAGTGAACAGCGCCTTCCCGTGTGGGGTGTATAAAGCATTCCGTGCTCCCAGAGTCGATCAGGTAAGACGTCTCGTGGCCGTTGATGAAGACCGTCGTTGTTGCTGTTGCAAGTGTCCGAGGTCGATTTTGGTCCAGAGTCACCGAGGCCAGATGCAGCAGTTGCGGGTTATGATCGGGCAGCGTGTAGTCGGCCGAGCTGGGGGCTTGGGGCCCCATCCAAGAGGGCTTCTCCCATGGGTCGCCCATGGTGGTCGGAGATGGACAAAATGGCGGGGTGGATGGACAAAATGGCGGCACCCTTCCTCCAGCGTGGTGTCCGGGGGGCAAGATGGCCGTGCCCGTGGGTCGCACGTGGCCCTAGGATAGGGGGGTGGCGGTGAGTGCTGGCTGCCAGGGGCCCGAAGGGAGGGTTGCCACGGTGGTCCGGAGTCGCTGGAGACCGCGGCCACAGCTCGTGCCTGGCAGACCCCCAAAAAGTGGCCCTTCTTGCCGCACCCTTTGCAGGTGGCGGTGCGGGCCGGGCAGCACTGGCGGGGATGCTTTGTCTGCCCGCAGAAGAAACAGCAGGGCCCGACGGAGTTAGCGGGCCGTCTTACGGCGCAGGCCTGCAGGGACAGGGTGAAGGTCTGTGGGGCTGGCCCTGCGGGATGCCACGCAGCCCAGGGGCCGCCGCGTGGTCGGGCTCATAGGACTGCAAGTTTCTGGAGGCAACATCCATGGACCCTGCCAGGGCCCGTGCCTCTCTAAGTCCCAGGGTGTCCTTTTCCAAGAGTCTTTGGTGGATCTCTGAGGAGCTCATACCTGCTACAAAGGCATCCTGGATTAAAAGTTCCGTGTGCTCACTCCCCGAAACTTGCGGGCAGCCACAGTTTCTGCCCAGCGCCAGTTGCGCATGGTAGAATTCCTCCAGCGATTCCCCGTGGCTTTGCCATCTAGTTTCAAGCAGGTGACGTGCGTAGACCTGATTTACAGGGCGGATATAATGTCCTTTTAGCAGTTCGATTGCAGCATCAAAATTCTCCGCCTCCTCGATGAGGGTGAAGATCCTTGAGTGCAGGAGATGCAGTTTCTGTTCTCCTGAGGGAGTGCCTCTGGCCATCTCGAGGTAGCCTTTAAAGCACGCCAGCCAGTGCTTAAGTATCGCCGCCGAGTTCTCCGCATGGGGGCTGAGTTGTAGACACTCCGGTTTGATTCGGAGATCCATCCTTTCAGCTTAAGTCTAGTCGATTAATTGGATGCACGATCAATTACAATCAAAAACGAAGTGGTATCATAACTGAAGGCTTTAATTGACTAGAACTGTTCCCCAGCAGCTTCGGTACAGAAATGAGGGCTGCTGGGACGGCACCGGTTCTTATACCCCGCCTGTCAGGGAGGAGCTATCTACCAAACAGCCAATGGTAAACTCCTAGGTTTAACCAATAGTCTTCAGCCTCTCGGACTGTAATACCTGATAATACCACGCAGTCACTGTTTACATTTTAAGTTCGGGGAAGAAACGTGACAGAAAAGTGCTTCCACAGCAGAAACATTCTAAAATACTAAGTAAAATAGAAAGGAAAAATTTGAAGTCTTAAAATTTTACAATAAAAATCACCACAGCTTTGCAGAATATCAATGTTGCTAGATTGCTGATGAACAGAACTATTTAATTTATTGAACGCTGTACATTTCTTTGTTCTTTGTTATTTCTGAAGAGCTGCTTTAAAAAGAAACCATAGCTACCCTATGACATGATTTAAGGTCAAAATGATAATAACCTGTGGTTGGAGATTCCTAGATACCTGAAGCTCATTGCCTTAACCCATACTTTCAAGGATGTGCAATGAGACCTCCACAGCGCGGCACCCAATTTGATAGCTTTTGCTGTCACAAAATCTAATTTTACATTTTTTTTTAGAGTACCCAATTTATTTTTCCAATTAAGGGGCAATTTAGTGTGGCCAATCCACCTAACCTGCACATCTTTGGGATGTGGGGATGAAACCCATGCAGACCCAGGGAGAGTGTGCAAACTCCACACAGACAGTGACCCAGGGCCGGGATCGGACCCGGGTCCTCAGCACCGTAGGCAGCAGTGCTAACCACTGCGTACCATGCCACCCTTCACAAAATTTAATAAAGGTGATGAATGCATAATTTTAACTTTGAATATATGCCCAGCTAAATGGCGTTAACAGAAATTGAATGTATAAGTTAGCAATTAGAACCATAAACCAAATATTTGCATTGCCTAATTAGGCACAAAAAGAGTTTTCCATCAAATTTTAAATCCTTCTGAGTTTCTTCCCCGATTTCTTCCTTCCTCACACAAAAATGCAAGCTTTGAACGTAAATGTGTGGGCCCCAGCACCTTATCTCACAGCTTGGGTCAACATCCCAAACTGGGATGGGGAAAGTGAACATGCTTGGTGAATTTGGAAGGCGTCACAGACAAACACACACTCATCCAGAAGGAGACAGTGGGATAACAGAAGGAAGTAATAACCCCGGTCAATGGCATTGGTCCAATTTGGAACACCTCAATTGGTGCCTCATTAAGATGGGCTTACTCGGCACATTTCCTGTAAAATCTTCCAGCCTTTATGAGTGTACGTAGCAATGATTTCAGGTAGAAGTCAACTATTGGCTCATCTAATTCGCCTACCAACTTCTCACAAGATTTCATGAACACATATCTAAATCTAATCACCTGGAATATGACGTGATGAACAGAACTATTTAATTTATTGAACGCTGTCCCCGTTTCTTGCTCCTTCTCCCTTTCTGGTAATCTGTCCCATATGTTTACTTTCTTTTTACTGAAAAAGAATGCTTGAATTGTTCATTTTCCATGCAATGCATTTATTCCCACTGGGAATCTCATTTTTCCTTAACTTGTGGGCACAGTGATTAACTTGGAGACTTCTGTAGCTCAATGACATTTGCGTTTTGGTAAGAACCAGCTGGCTGGGACAATGGAATGTGGCCTGGGGATTAGCAACATGCTCCAATTTTGGAAGAAAACACAAGCTTCTTAGAAAAAAAAATGTTTTTATTGATTTTCATATTTTATAGTATCATCATTGACAAAGTCAAAGTTTGCATATTTACATAGTTCCTTCTTGGGATGGGGTGAGGGGGTGTGGTGGTCCCGAACAGAGTGAGACAAGTGTATGTACATATGTGTTTAGCCCTGGACCTATCTATGTGTCTATTCCTCCTGCCTTCCTGTGGCTGTGGGCTTTACCTTTGTGTCGGCCCTGTCATGTGTCGCCCAGCGTGCTGTTTTTGATTCTGCTCCCTCCCTTTTGTTTCTGCGCCCCTCCTCCACAGCTCTGCTGCCTGTGTTCCGTGGTCTGCCCTGCAGACTTTGTGTCGTCCCCCCCATTCTCCCCCCCATTCCCCTTCCTCCCCCATTCCCCTCCAATCTTTCCTTTATGTTTTTGTGGTGCGCCTGTGCCTCCTCCAGCTCACTCTATTGGCTTCTGGCTACGATCAGGTCTTGGAACAAGTTGATGGACGGCCTCCACATCTTGTGGGCGATTAGGGAGGCAAAGGCGAGGGCATCAGCCCCCCTGCCCATGAAAAGTTCTGACTGGTCTGAGACCCTGAAGACAACCACTTTTGGGCATGGCTCCACCCTCACCTCCACAGCCCTGGACATTGCCTCAAATAAGGTTGTCCATAATCCAACAAGTCTGGGGCAGGCTCAAAACATGTGAGTGTGGTTGGCCGGGCCTCCCTGGCATCATTCACATTTGTTCTCCAACTCCGGGACGAACCTGTTCATTTGGGTTCTGGTTCGGTACGCTCTGTGCATCACCTTTAGTTGCATTAGGATTAGCCCTGCGCATGTGGAGGTGGAGTCTTCCCTGTTCAGTGCTTTGATCCAGAGACAGCCCCGCCTTCTATCCCTAGTTCTTCCTTCCATTTTCTCTCATCTCGTCTAGGGGGGGGTGTGCCACCTCCAACAGTCGCCCATACCAGTCCCGCAGTTCCCTTTCCCTAAGGTGGCGTCCCTGGGTATGCCTACAGTGGAAGTTGTTAAGTTGTATATGACTTAACTCATTTCATTTGGGCAGTTGAAACCTCTTTGTAAGTTCTTACAGTGTTGCAAATCCGTCATTTATGTAAAAGTCACTAACTGTCAACATCCCCCCGTCCTGTCTCCACCTTTTAAAGGTCGCATCTATTGTTTCTGGTGTGAGCCTGTGGTTGTTACAGATCGGGTCATGGTGAACATTTTGGTCAGGCCGAAGCGTTGCCTCAATTGATACCATGTCCGGAGCGTAGCTACCACCAACCTTGCCACCTCCGATTCCAGTACAATGATCCGGTCGCTCCGGTTCGCTCTGGCCTTCTCCAGCTCCTTTAAGGTATTCCTCTGGGCCGCCAGCTGACTCTGTGCCCTGTCCAGGGCCGCCTGCATGGTGATCAGTGTCTCTGCCACTGCCACCTTTACCATTGCCTTAATAGTCTCTTTGAGTTCTTGTAATTCCTTTGTGAGGAACTCCCTCCACCTGCCCACCGGCGAGGGGAAGCTCCGTGCGCGGTTTGGTGGTCCCTCTTTGTCGGGTGAGGGTGGGTCCTCATCGTCTCATGTGTTCGCGATCTCCTCTGTTCGCTTCACCGGGCTTTTGTTGCCTTTCGCCTGTTTTGGGACATTGGAGCTGTTACTGCTTGGCATCGCTTGTTCTACTGTTGTTGGAAGAGGGTGAGGGGATGTTTTTACCAGATTCTGGCTGGCTATTTTCAGTTAAAAGTGCCGAAATCCAAATTCTCAGGAGGGGAGCCACACTTTTTGCTTCTGCTCAGCACATCCCCATCACCGGAAGTCATCGCAAAACACCAGCCTAAACAAGCAGATCGAAATAAAATCCCAGAAGATGCTGGAAGTACTCAGCAGCAGTAAAAGAGAGAAAAAGAGGGTTAATGACTGGGAATTCCTCTCTGGGGTCCTAAGCCGCTCCTATTCAGGACAGTGGGGGTGGGGGGTAGGTGCTTTACATGCTGATGGCCCAATCAGAGCGCCTGCAGGTCTGCAGCCTTGACAGTGTTACCATGAGCGGTGGCCGCTGTTGCGGCTGCAACGAAAATGAGATGGCACCTTGATTTTGAGACAATCTCACAAAACAATTGAGGAGGTAAAAAGAACACTGTTTTGGTGTTGCCCCAGGCACTGCTTCTGGGGGCACCCCTCCTTGGTCCTCCAGGTACAACGGTTCCCACCACAGGAGCTCCAGGGAGCTGATTTCATGCAGTTTGTGACTTCCGTACAATGCAGGGGGATGTGGGAGTCACTGTTCTTTGCCGGCAATATGCCAGAAGTCTGTCAAAATGGCCGTCAATTGTCTCCTCAACCAACTCATCTCTAGTTGTCATGTGTCAAACTGCGCGGAGACAGTGGTGTAGTGGTACCAGCGGCACGTTCGCACAGTGGTTTGCACTGTAGCTTCACAGCTCCAGGGTCCCAGGTTCGATTCCCAGCTTGGGTCACTGTCTGCGTAGAGTCTGCACATTCTCCCCGTGTCTCGGTTTGTTCTCACTGAAACAACAGAGATTGAGGGATGACCTGATAGAGGTCTACAAAATTATGAGGGGCATAGACAGAGTGGATAGTCAGAGACTTTTTCCCAGGGTAGCGGGGTCAATTACTAGGGGGCATAGGTTTAAGGTGTGAGGGGCAAGGTTTAGAGGAGATGTACGAGGCAAGTTTTTTACACAGAGGGTAGTGGGTGCCTGGAACCCGCTGCTGGAGGAGGTGGTGGAAGCAGGGACGATAGTGATGTTTAGGGGCATCTTGACAAATAGATTAATATGTTGGGAATAGGGGGATACGGACCCCGGAAGTGTAGAAGATTTTAGTTTCGTCGGGCAGCATGGTCGGCGCAGGCTTGGAGGGCCGAAGGGCCTGATCCTGTGCTGTACTTTTCTTTGTTCTTTGTCTGCGTGGGTTTCCCACGGGTGCTCCGGTTTCCTCCCACAGTCCAAAGATGTGCAGGTTAGGTGGATTGGCCATGCTGAATTGCTCTTGGGTGGGGTTACTGGGTTACGGGGATAGGGTGGAGGTGTGGGCTTAAGTAGGGTGCTCTTTCCAAGATCCGGAGCAGACTCGTTGGGCCGAATGGCCTCTTTCTGCACTGTAAATTCTATAATTCTACGATTGTCACTGGCCTAGCAGCCCAGGGTAATGCGCTGGGGGCCCAGGTTTGAATCCCACCCCATGGCAGATGGTGGAGTTTGAATTCAATAAAAATCTTGAATTAAAAGTGTAATGATGACCATGAAACTATTGTCGATTACTGTAAAAACCCATCTGGTTCACTGATATCCTTTTTGGAAGGAAATCTGTCGTCCTTACCCGGTCTGACCGACATGTGACTCCAGACCCACAGCAATGTTGTTGACTCTTAAATGCCCTCAGACATGGGTTCCCCATCTCCTATGCATTTCTGGTAAAACAGATAGATAGCATTTGAATTCATTGAAAAAAGGTGAAGAAATGTTGATGTTAGTTCAATATTATAGGGTGATTTCCATCACTGGAATGGCAATGATGTAAGATGCCTAGCAATTGCAGAAATAATATGATGCAATTCTACAATTCATGTTGAAATAAAAAATTATTGAGTCACTTGTGTGTAACGTAAATGGTGGGTGGCTCTTTTGTACTCCTTCCATCCCCAAATCAAGCCACCTCTTAAAAGAAAGAAACAAAATTGCAGAATGTTGAAGTTCGATAAAAGGAATATTGATTTGGAATTTGCAAAGCTGGGAACAGTAACTATGTAGAAACAATTGGGCAGAAAGGTAAGGGTACTTTTACTGCCCAGGTATGTAACCACTTCTGATGCAGCACACTGGAATTCCGAACCTCTGTGCTGTCGCACTACCAAGGGCAGCTTTGTTGTGAAAATCTAGATTATTAAATATCTTGCAAGAATTCACAAACATTTTTAAAAATCTTGTCAGAAATTGAGTGATTTATTTATGGCAAAGGGCAAACATGCTCTGTAAATGTTTCTGGAGAAAATAGCATAACCAGCATAAATTTAATGGAACTCTTTTTATATGTTAACTTTGATATGGTTTTACGATTTAGCTAAAATCCAACTGACTACAAAGAACTAATGTAATTTTGTTTTTCAAATCTGGCAGTTTGCTCTCCACAAAACCTGTGGCTCTCAGGAGCATGAAAACAATGATGAGCTGTGGAATATTTGATTACTTCTGCTTAAAATGAATCTTAAACTTAAATCCCCCATTCCTAATCTTATTTTTAATGGGTCTTAACAAACATAACGAAGAAGGTTTCTTCTCATCGTTCACCTTCCTCAAATCGTGAACATTTAATTTAGTTTGCATGCAGTTACATAGTCCATAATCCTCCACATTAAAATTTTTTTAACTTATATGCTCTACAAATCTCTTCTGTTCTGGAATATTCTTTGCTTCTCTTCCGTGAACTTTTTCAAGGACTCAAGCCAATTCTCAAAATATTTGCAGATGTACAAGGTCATTTCCAGATGTGTTTTTTTTAAACTCAGATTTTCAGAAAACAAGTTTGTTAAACGACCTTGGAGAACTACAAAATATTCAGCTGCAGTTTATTTTGCCAACTGCATCGGACACATTTCCTGTAGAATTTGCAGAGCAAAGCATGGAGTTCAGGGCTAGGAAATTACTAATCTTCAAAACGTATGAGGGGTACTTCCCACCTCTGGTGGGATGTTCCTGAGAGGATTTTCATCAACAAGAATATCTCAAGGCACTGAATGGCTTTGTTTGTTCTGGGTTTTTTACGGTAATGAATAAAAGGCCTCCCATTTGCTGGTTTTGTGGTGATCTGTACTGAAGCATGGATCTGAGCAGTAACTTCTGCAGTACAGTGGGATCCTGGGAATGATTATGTAATGCTACCAATTAGAAAATTATTTCCGTGCAAGGTTCAAAAATCAAGCACATGGAAATTGCCTTACATTTCCAATTCCAATCTCATCCCGCACTTAGTTGTGCACTAATGTAGACTTTCATCTGATAATTCCTGGAACAGGTCGCTGGTCTGTCAAGGTGGTCTTACAGCTCGAAGAGCACCACTCCACAGCATGCATGGCTGACCAGGGGTCTCTTCTGCTCTTAATATCAGCCATTGGTGTTTGAAACGATTTGGAGGTTGACACACACAACCTATTTGGCCATGTTATGAACGCACCTTCCTTCGCCGTCAAGTCCCTGGGCGGGACTCAAATCAGGAGCTTGTGGCTCAGAGGCAGGGATGCTACACACTGTCACATGACTTCCTGGGCGGGATTCACCCGTACCCGGCGGGGCGCGGGGTCCCGGCGAGACGGAGTGGCGTGAACCACTCCAATTCCGGCGTCGGGCCGCCTCAAAAGTGCGGAATCCTCTGCACCTTCAGGGCCTAGGCCCGCCCCGAAGTGGTTGGCGCCCCGCCGGCCGGGGTGGAAGGCCTTTGGCGCCGCACCAGCCGGGACCGAAGGGATTCCGCCAGCTGGCGCGGGTCCGCGCATGCGCGGGGGCATCAGCGTCTGCTGACGTCATCCCCGCGCATGTGCAGGGGGTGTTCACCTTCGCGCCAGCCATCGTGGAGGCTTACACGGCCGGCGCGTTGGAATAGAGTGCCCCCACGGTACAGGCCTGCCCGCGGATCGGTGGGTCCCGATCGTAGTCCAGGCCACCGTGGGGGCACCCCCCGGGGCCAGATTGCCCCGCACCCCCCCGAGGACCCCGGAGCCCACCCGCGCCGCCAGGTCTACCGGTAAAGGACCAACTCCAATTTACGCCGCAGGACCTGCATAGAACGGGCGGGACTTCGTCCCATCGCAGGCCGGAGAATCGCTGGGAGGAGCCCGCCGACTGGCACGGTGCAATTCCCGCCCGCACCAAATCTCTGGCACTGGAGAATTCGGCAGCCGGCGGGGGCGTGATTCTCCGACCCTGGCGATTTTCAGACCCGGCGGGGTGTCGGAGAATTCTGCCCCCTATTTTTACATTTACAGTAACTAAATTTTAAAATAAAATTGTGTCTATAGTTTGCTACCAATACTTTTGAGGTTTGTGCCTTAAAAACTAATTACATAGGTTCTAGGATTTCTGCCTAGAAAAGAAAAATAACATAATGGTTAGAGTCTCAGAAACATTTCAAATTATTTTTATTCACAGCCGACTTCATTACATGTATCGGGAGAAGACTGAAAGAACAAAAACATTTATCACACAGACATAATTTCTCTCATTTAAATCACATCCATTTCCTTCTGAGATGGTGCAATAGGGCGGCATGGTCGCACAGTGGTTAGCATTGTTGCTTCACAGCGCCAGGTACCTGGGTTCGATTCCCGGCTTGGGTCACTGTTTGTGCGGAGTCTACATGTTCTCCCCGTGTCTGTGTGGGTTTCCCCTGGGTGCTCAGTTTCCTCCCACAAGCCCTGAAATTCGTGCTGTTAGGTGAATTGGGCATTCTGAATTCTCACTCAGTGTACCGGAGCAGGCGCTGGAGTCTGGCGATTAGAAGATTTTCACAGTAACTTAATTGCAGTGTTAATGTAAGCCTACTTGTTACACTAATAAAGATCATTATTATTATTCACTGCTGTCTAAACAATATGCTCAGAATGATGCTGAATGTTTTGATAAATTGCCCCACATGACAACAACATTTGGGCGGGATTCTCTGTTTTGCCGACGTCCGGGGGTTTCTCAACGGCGTGGGACTGCCCCACAATGGGAAACCCCATTGGCCGGCTGGCGCAATGGAGAAACCCGCCAGCGGGGTGGGGCAGAAATGTGGCGAGGCGGGGCAGAGAATCCAGCCCATGGATTTTGATGGACCTGTCATGGTTGTGTTGTAAAGTGAAAGCTGTATGAGGAAATTCACAATTCCATACTATTTTTATAAATGCCATAAATGCTTTATGGAAAGTTAGGTTGAAAACCAAAGGCTGCCTGAAAGTGTTGGAGGACTTAAGAGAGCCCGACATCCAGAAGTTACATTCTTACAAATATATACATGACGGTTGTTCTTACCACGATTCTGGTGATGTTCAGTACTTCAGGGAGAACAAGGATCAGCAAGAAGCCGTGCTCAAACATATGACTGCTTCTCACAAGAACGCACAGCATTGTATCAGCTGTTTGACAAATTAAACTAATTTTAATTAATAATTTTCCTTAATACACTACCAGCTGCTATTAGCTATCGATCTATAAGGTGTCCTCATGAATGCAAAAAGTTAGATTATCATATTATTAATGTACATGAATTTTTTATTTCTCCTTTCATGAGATATGAGCATAGCTGATAAGGCCAGCATTTATTGCCCACCATTAATTGCCCTTGGGAAGGTGGCGCTGAACCGATCAGGTGACTTTTTTTTGAAAACACTCAATTATCTTTCCAACTTGAGCAATAAGAACCATTTGGTGGATACTTGTCAATTAGTAATGGCCAATAGGGACTAACTTGGTCTGTTGTATGTCTTCTATTTATTTATTGATATTCTCCCTTTATCGATGACGGATGTATCCGGAAGCAATGGCATATGGTTCCAAGGCCAGAGATTGAGCACAAGACGTGCAACTGGGTGAACATTATCTAAAATCTTAGAGTGCACTTTGAAGATTTCATAATGTACTTCAATGTGGCCCCAAGAAACTCAGTAGAGGTCTTTGTTGCATTATCTATCTAAAAACCTCGTCATCAGGGAACATTAACTGTGGACAAATGCCAGAGGTGAATGACTTGAACACTGAAATGTTTTGCAATTTCAACATGTGCACAATTATCTTGTGTAAGGGCAATTGAGAATAACTGACACGTTTGGACATAGTGCATCATTCTATCCTTGTGTGGTGACACAATGGAACAATTGAAGTTAGCTCGCTCAATCTTTCTTTTCAGAGCTATTGGGAAATACAAAAGTCTGCATTTCTTAAATTTAATGTCAGCCAACGAGATTTAGCTTTCATGCCATACATGAAAGTGTGGACATTTTTTTAAAGCCAGAGACTACGGGCAGAGTTCAACCAAAACATTTCTCAGTGTCATTTTGGGCAGGTTTGGCGGGTTGTTACTTGCCGGCTTTTTGGGTGAGATCCACACTGCGAGGGTGCCACTGTCAGGTTGGCAGTGCCAAGGTGCTCGGGTATCAGCTTGACCGTGCCAGGGATTGGACCCTGGGGATGCCCTTAAGAGGTGGGGCTCGAGGACCCCCTAAGAGTTAAGTTGGGGGTGCTCCAGAGGCAGCAATGGGGAGTCCGAGGGGGGGTCGAGAGATTGGCCGGCATTTAAAAATGAGATATGTGCGGCCTCAGCAGAACATTCCTCGCCGAGGCGAAAAAAAGAGTCCCTTTGATAGCGGAGTCATTCCCTGCAGACGCTGTGAAACACACATTTTTGGGATGTTAAATCGTGCCCTTAGTCATTTTTTTGGGCCTTGGAAAGTTTCTCCCAAGTCAAACCAACCCACACTTAGAAACATTTTCATCACGGGGGACCTGAACTCACTGGCAAGACCAGCTCCTCAGAGATAGGGCCACCATTTTGAAAAGGTGCCCCGATATCTAAGGGACCTTAAGGTCCCCCACACCCCTCATCCACGGATAATGTCACCCCCCACACACAATGGCATTACCCCACATGCACCCAAGTGAGGGCACCCCACTATGAGCCCCCGTTTTCAGACCTCCACCCCCCACTTTTGGGCTCTCCCCTTTCAGGACCCAACCCTTATGAGGCCCCTTCATAACAACCTTTCACCCTTTATACCCCCCATCCCCCCTTTCATGGGCATAGCCTCCCTTGGCCCAGATCCTTGGCAGAGCCACTGTTGCAACCTGGAAGTACCCCTGTCAGCCTGGCAGTGCCACCTGGGCACCCTGGCTGTGCCAGGGTGGCAGTGCCAAGGTGCCAGTCTGGCAGTACCAATGTGCAATAGTGTCAGAGGGAGATCCAGGAGCCACCATGCCCTGTTCCTGAACACCCAGGGGTCTCCAATGGCTTGGGAAAAACCCAGACCATTGGACCCTCGCTTGGGTCCACGTCGAGGCCTTGCTGGGGAGGCTGTTAGTTCCCAGGTGGCGGGAGAATCTGGAGAGCGCATATTTAAATGAGCCTAATTGGTGATTTAAATATACTGATCTGGATCTTGTCCAGAGGCCTCTCGTGAGATTCAATGGCCTTTTCATGTCACCAAATCAGGCGCGACAAGGCCGTTAAATCGCACCCTACAAGCTTGTTGTGAAATACGTATTGAACATTTGAAGGATGCTTACTATATTGTATCATATGTTGCAATTGGAGGTCAGTTATTTCAGTTGGCTGGATGGCTGGTTCGTGATGCGGGTCAACGCCTACAGCAGGAGTTCAATTCCTGTACCCGCTGAGGTTATCCATGAAGACCCCGCCTTCTCAACCTTGCCCCTCGCCTGAGGTGTGGTGATCCTCAAATTAACTCAACACCAGTCAGCTCTCTCTCTCAAAGGGGAGAATGTCCTCTGGGACTATGGCTACTTTCATTTTCATTTCATTTCATATGCTGCAATAGGAAGAGATCATTGTTAAAAGAATAAAGCAACGAGCTCACTGTGAAATCACATACCATTGAAATTGGCAGGTAGAAAACTGGATGCCTCTTCACTTACTCGGTGAGTTATAACATCCTGTTACTTGCCTGCTTGCTTCACCTCTGCAGAAATGATGTGATCCGTGCCTTTGGTCAGATTAATGCTTATGTCAGAAATTATTCTGGTGGCTGATGAGATGGGACACTTATGAAGGTGGAGTTTATGAACTAAATAATGTTGGGGGGCTGATCCAAATTTGAATTGAATGTGTCATTCCTACAAGGGAGTATTTTTAAAACAAAGGGCAATTCTTTCTGGAGAAGACTTGGGTCCAGAAGGGGCAACACGGTGGCACAGTGGTTAGCATTGATGCTTCACAGCGCCAGGGACCTGCGTTCAATCCAGGCCTTTGGTGACTGTCTGTATGGAGTTTGCACATTCTCCCCGTGTCTGCGAGGGTTTCCACTGGGTGCTCCAGTTTCCTCCCACAATTCAAAAATGTGCAGGTTAGGTGGATTGGCCATGCTAAATTGCCCTTAGTATCCAAAAGGTTAGGTTGGATTACTGGGTTACGAGGGCCGGTGCAGACCGATGGGCTGAATTGCCTCCTTCTGCATTATAGGGATTGCATGAACTAGATCAATGAAGTGATTTGTAGGAATCAGTCTGGGGGATGCAATGGATACTGATGCTTTTTAATCAAGTGCGTCTAGAATTCATTTTGGATCAGAGTGATATAAATTGATCAAAAAGTACATTTTTAATCAATGCAGCATTTGAAAAAGATGATTAATTTAAGAAGTGATAAATGTGTGTGCTAACTGTGTGCTAACTTTGAAGTTGCATTGTTGACGTAAGGGCCTCTGGATGAGGGGGCTAGGATTCAAGAAGTAGGTTCATTTCTTGGTCCTGAATCTGCCCTTCGTGAGAAGCAGACAAAACCTCTGCTTTTGGTAGAGGTGAGGGGCTATTTGGTGAAGGATTGGGAGTGGAGGCGGGGCACCAGGGGAAGGAGTTAACATTCAGTCCCCACACGCTGACCCCTGTGCACGGTCTGAAAATAAATCTTCAAATTGGCCAGGGAAGTTGAAGAGCTGGAACCTGTGTGGGGAAAATGTTCAAGTTGTTGACATTTCAGTGCCGTGGAGTAGATTTTCTTTAAAACTTGCACGCCTTCCTTCAAGCAAATTTTTTCCACACTTCTGATCCTGCTCCCAGCAGGCTGGAGCTGTTCTGCTTTACAAAGCGGACAATAGCTCACAAAAATGTTGGCACTGAGAAGCAGCTGCATAATTGCCTAAATAGGCCAGCAGCGCGGGTTCAATTCCCGTACCAGCCTCCCCGAACAGGCGCCGGAATGTGGCGACTAGGGGCTTTTCACAGTAACTTCATTGAAGCCCACTTGTGACAATAAGCGATTATTATTATTAAATGCGCCAAACCAATGATGTGGGCAACTTCATTTTATCACCCTCCCCTTGTCTTTCTCCCATCCTTGTGAAAATTGGCAGGGTCAGGAATGGAGGTAAGACACTGTAACACATATCGTTGCCGCCATTTTTTTTCATCACCCGCCTCCTTTCCAACATGATCCAGGCAATGAAAATTCAGACAAAAATATGTTTGCGAAGGAGAGAGGATTAACATGTTAATTTAGTATTAGGGTCGAATTTTCTTTCTGTCAATAAATACTGAAGTGAAATAAACTATTATAAGATGGAGTGTGAAGTGCAGAAAGCCTCCCTTGCAGAATTAAACAATTACAAATATTACGATCCCAGACCAAATCCCAACAGTGGCTAGGATACTGAAAAGACCCCAATATTTTATTTTAATTTTGTAAGCCTGTGAAGAAAGGCTATTCAACGTTACTCGTTTGAATAAGGGGCCTGAATGGGGAACGCGTGGCCGAGGCTGCACATTGCCCCAGTTTTTACTTCACGGAGCTCCACTCGCCGGTACTGCCTATTGTAGCTGGGGGTCTCCGATCCTCTTGGAGACCCTCATGAGTGCAATTCCGTCTGGTGCCGAGGTCTCCGAGGCGAAGGGAATCCCAAAGCTTCAGGTACCTTAGAAATCTGCACATTAGAGTAAAGCTTACTCTGATATGCTCTAATATGCAGATTTGTCAAATATTGGTCCCACCCACTATCGGCGGGATTCTCCATGTAAAATCTCGTGGGATTGCGTTGAATCTCGCAAGGTGTTGCGAGCCGGGTAGATCTCACGAGCGGAGTCTCCCGGCTTTCACCGACCACGCTGCGCCACAGCGAGATGCATTTCCGACGCAGCGTGGCCGGAATATCGCACCCAATGTCTTTGGAAGACGAAAGCAGAAATCTTGAGAGCATTTGACCAATGTGTATCAATTGCAAAATTAAAAAAATCTTCCCCTGCAAAGCTATCTTTTATATTTTGTTGCACACCGTATCATTTGTTTTGCAATCTATTCTTCCTTTTTTGCAGTTTTATGTCCCTGGAATTTTGCCAGACACCTGTGCTATCATTCACCAGGAGCCTTGCATAGAAAGCTTTGTGGCATTCATAATAGTTTACTCATGGAGGATGTGGGATGAAGACATTAGAGATATTTGAAATTTTGCTTGGCATTAAATCTTTGCCCTCAAAAGGTTGTTTCTGCCTTGAAGGAAATCTTACCCTTGCACAAACAGGGTACACTGAATAGTTTATTCAAACCCAAATATTCTGCCAAATGTTTTGTATCATTGACATCTGTCTGGGTGAAGTGATCAAACAAGTAACATTATATATTTTACTGCCAGAGTTGTGCTATTGCTACTCCTCCTAAGTTGGAGAAATAGTTAATAACCCCCACACCTCCACATAACCCCACCATTACCACCACCACTAAATGTGGCTAAGAAAGGGGTCTTGATCAGAATAATTATTTTGGAAATACTAACAGCGTGTGCCACAAGTTTAATACCTTGATTTAATGTTTCATTTGAAAGTTGGCTTCTCCAACAGTGCAGCTCTCCCTCAATATTACATTGGACTTGTTAGCCTAGGTTTTGTGCACAAGTGTCTGAAGTGAGATGTTTTGCAACTACTCAGGTATATGTAAAATAATCTTGCCTGCGTCTGTTGCATTTAAAATATAGGGTGGGCTTTTCTGCCCACGAGCTGGGTTGACGAGCCTATTTCTGTGTTGTACACTTGATGTGTTACAGTTCCAACCTTCTGATTCAGAGGCAAGAGAACTACCACTGGGCCATGGATAACGCCTGCTGGCCTGAATTAAAATGCTTAAAATATTCATAGAATCATAGAATCCCTACAGTGCAGAAGGAGGCCATTTGGCCCATCGAGTCAGCACCAACCCTAGAAAGAGTACCCTGTCTAGGCCCAACCTCCACCCTATCCCCATAACCCAGTAACCCCACCTAACCGTTTTTGGACACTACAGGGTAATATAGCCTGCCAATTCACCTAAATTGCATATCTTTGGACTATGGGAGGAAACCAGAACACCCAGAGGAAACCCATTGTTATAACCTGCCTACTTACCATTGGCTGGGGACTAATGACAATCCCACAATCCTGTGGGAGTATGAGCTTCCCCAATGAGGGGGACGGAGAAACCATTAGTAAACTCCAAGTATAAGTAAAGCAGCCCCAGTTTGGAAACAGCAGGAAGGAGTGTGCAGCAAGGGAAGTTGCTGCTGCTGTTATATATATATGTTATTGTAAATAAATGTTATTACTTTGTATCCTTAAAACTCGTGCTGGATTCTTCGTGGCTCTCACAAAACTGCCGATGAAGGTTAAAGTGAATAGCTGTCTACATTGCTGAAGCCTGGATACAAGTTGGAAGTTGTTTTCTATTATACCATGCCTCTGTACGGACGTTTGGATGTTTCTGATGCTGTGCTGGAAAGCTGGAAACATTACACACAACGGATGCGTTACTATTTCCGGGCAAACAATATCACCGAAAACGAGCGCCAGGTGGTCATATTGCTCACCGCCTACGGCCCGCATACGTTTGGGGTGATTAGGAGCCTTACGTACCCAGCTGCGCCGGACACCAAAATGTTTGATGAACTTGTGAATATAGTGGGGCAACATTTTAACCCAACCCCATCCACGATAGTCCAGTGTTACCGGTATAATACCGCTGAGAGGACCCCTGGAGAATCCCTTGCCAACTTTCTATCCAGGCTACGCAGGATTGTGGAGTACTGTGACTATGGTGAGACCTTGTCAGAAATGTTATGCGACCGTTTGGTTTGCGGTATTAACAATGCGGCCAGCCAGAGAAAGTTGTCAGCTGAGCGAACATTGACTTTTCAACAGGCCATTCAAATAGTATTGTCCCGAGAGAGCGCAGAACGAGGAGTGCAGGAGCTTCAGGGAATGGAAGTGCATGCCTTGGGGCGCAACCCCTTCCGTCCGAAAACGTCCCCCCGCACTCCTGCGGTACCTTGGGCGAGGCAACGTCCGGATCGACGCCAGTGGCCGTCGGACATTCCTCCCCGAAGGGAGCCTTCGCCAGAACCAATGGATGAGGAGCCATGTCTATGTCAGACTTGTAGGCGCCGACCCCGTCGCGGACGGCGGTCCTGGGGGCGCCAGAGGCGCCGTCGTTCCGACCGAAACTGGGACCAGCCCAGGGGCCGTAACTGGGACCAGCCCAGGGGCCGTACCTTCCATGTGGATGAACCTGCGGCGACTACTCCTGAGGACGTGGAGACAGAGGATGACTGCCTGCAGCTGCATTGTGTGGCAGCTCCCCGTGTGGCCCCCATTAAGGTGACAGTACGGGTCAATGGCCACCCGCTTGAGATGGAGTTGGACACTGGAGCAGCGGTCTCCGTGATCGCCCAGATGACATTCGACCGCATCAAGCAGGGTATACAGACCCTTACATTAACCGACTCACAGGCCAGGTTGGCCACCTACACAGGGGAACCACTGGACATTGCAGGAACTACAATGACCTCTGTTGTTTATGGACGCCAGGAAGGGCGTTTCCCACTTATCGTGGTGCGCGGCCATGGGCCCAGCCTGTTGGGTCGCGACTGGTTGCGCCATTTGCGGTTGCAATGGCAGCACATCCTCCAAACAGTTTCTGAAGGGTTGACTGAGGTGCTAGGACGATACCCAGATGTATTCTAGCCTGGTTTGGGGAAAATAAAAGGGGCCGTAGCCCGTATCCAAGTCGAACCAGGAGCCACGCCGTGCTATTTCCGGGCATGCCCGGTGCCTTACGCCTTGCTCGAGAAGGTAGAAGGGGAGCTCACTCGTTTGGAGAGTTTGGGGATTATCAGGTCTGTCCGTTTTGCTGACTGGGCAGCACCAATTGTACCTGTAATGAAGCCAGATGCCACAGTTCGCTTGTGTGGCGACTATAAACTTACAGTGACACCGCTTCCCGACTCGACCGATATCCAATGCCTCGCATAGAGGATCTCTACGCGAAGCTTGCAGGTGGACTCTCGTTCACAAAATTAGATATGAGTCACGCCTACCTGCAGTTGGAGCTGGACCCTGCCTCCCGACCATGTGTAACGATTAATACACACCGGGGCCTGTATGAATATACACGGTTGCCCTTTGGAGTATCCTCTGCCTGTACAATTTTTCAATGTGTTATGGAGGGCATTTTGAGAGGTTTACCACATGTTGCTGTCTACTTAGATGACGTTTTGATTACAGGGACGTTTGAGCAGGAACATTTGGAAAATCTGGAGGCTGTCCTTAGACGCCTTTTGGAGGCTGGAGTCCGTTTACGTCGCACAAAGTGCGTATTTCAGGCAAAGGAAGTAGTCTACCTAGGTTATCGGGTGGACCGCGAAGGTTTGCACCCCATCGCAGAGAATGTGCGTGCGATTCAACAGGCCCCCGCCCCGACTGACACTTCGCATCTTCGTTCTTTTCTCGGTCTCGTAAACTATTACGCGAAGTTCTTCCCCAATCTGGCAACTACGCTGGCCCCTTTGCACCTTCTGCTAAAGAAAAATCACACCTGGGTTTGGGGTCAGCCGCAAGAAACCGCTTTTGGCGGGTAAAGCAACAATTGTCGTCGCCTGGGTTACTAACCCACTATGATCCTGGAAAGCCTTTGCTCGTCACATGTATGCATACCCGTATGGTATTGGGGCCGTCCTGTCCCACAAGATGGAGAATGGGGCCGAGCGACCGATAGCTTTCGCCTCCTGCACATTGACTGCAGCGGAGATAAAGTATGCGCAGATCGAGGAGGAGGGCCTGGCAGTGGTTTTTGCGGTGAAACGCTTCCACCAGTACGTGTACGGCCGCCATTTCACTATCGTGACTGATCATAAGCCTCTGCTGGGACTTTTCAGAGAGGATAAGCCAATACCGCCCATTGCTTCCGCACGGATCCAGCGCTGGGCTTTGTTGCTTGCTGCATACAAGTATTCTCTGGAGCACAAACCAGGTACGCAGATAGCAAATGCCGACGCACTGAGCCGATTGCCTTTATCGACCAGCCCCATGACGACCCCCACGACCGGTGAGGTGGTTGCAACCCTAAATTTTATGGACACCTTGCCTGTCACGGCATCACAGATCCGTGAGTGGACCCAGACGGAGCCAGTCCTGTCAAAGGTTCGGCACATAGTCCTGTATGGTGGGCAGCATAGACAGCTCCCAGGCGAGTTGCCTGTCAGAATTCAGCGTGGATGACGCCATCCTCTTGTGGGGGACGCGTGTGATTGTCCCGGAAAAAGGCCAGGAGCTGATACTAACAGGCTTGCACAATAGGCATCCAGGTGTGACCAAAATGAAAATGTTGGCCCTGAGTTATGTCTGGTGGCCAGGCCTCGACACCGACATTGAGAAGGTGGCCCAAAACTGCTCCATTTGCCAGGAGCATCAGAAGCCTCCGCCGGCTGCGCCCCTACATCACTGGGAACGGTCAGGGTGGCCTTGGGCACGCTTGCATGTAGATTTTGCAGGCCCTTTTCAAGGATCCATGTTCCTTCTATTAATTGACGCCCAGTCTAAATGGCTAGAGGTGCATAAGATGCAGGGGACAACGTCCTGCGCAACAATTGAAAAGATGCGTTTGTCGTTTGGTACGCATGGCCTCCCCAAGGTGCTGGTCACGGATAACGGCACTCCATTCACGAGTGAGGAGTTTGCGAGGTTCACGAAGATGAACGGCATACGCCATATCCGCACTGCCCCTTACCACCCGGCTTCAAATGGGTTGGCTGAGCGCGCAGGTCAGACATTCAAAAGAGGCCTAAAGAAGCAGTCTTCCGGATCAATGGACATGAGACTGGCTCGCTTTTTGTTTACGTACAGGACCACCCCCCATGCGGTGACTGGGGTAGCTCCCGCAGAACTCCTAATGGGCCGGAGACTTCGCACCCGCCTTAGTATGGTTTTCCCGGACATTGGCGCAAAAGTACGCCGCACACAAGAACGGCAGGGTCAGGGATTTTCTCGGCATCGTCTGATTCGGCAGTTTGCGCCCGGTGACCCAGTGTTCGTTCGGAATTTTGCTGGTGGTGCCCAGTGGGTTCCTGGTGTAATCTTTCGCCAAACGGGCCCTATATCTTACCAGGTGCAAGCCCACGGTCGTCTCCAGTGCAAACATGTAGACCACGTTTGGTCCAGAATACTATCCCCTCAAAAGATTCCCCGCCCCCGGAGCTCATTTCTACAGCCACAGAGACCAGAGACAAGGGAGGGTAGTCCTCACAATCTTCCACTGGTGCCTCACTCGAAGCCTGTGCAGGTTGTTACAGAACCGAATGGAGAAAGAGACGCTGACATGACGGAGGCAGCAGACTCTGACTCCGAGATGGAGACACAGGATGCATCAGAGAGGGAATCCTCGGGTCCACGGGCCGTGGATGTACAACCGTTGCGCCATTCATCACGGAAGCGCCGGTCTCCGTCTCGTTACACGCCGCCTGATCCAGTGCCGCGTGCAAATGGTGTCCGGCCTGCGGCAAAATGAGTCCGACGCCCTCCTTCGCCAGGGTCTTCGGTGGATTCCTTGGACTTTGGGGGGGAGGGATGTTATAACCTGCCTACTTACATTGGCTGGGGACTAATGACAATCCCACAATCCTGTGGGAGTATGAGCTTCCCCAATGAGGGGGGCGGAGAAACCATAAGTAAACTCCAAGTATAAATCCCCCACAGCCCCCGTTTGGAAACAGCAGGAAGGAGTGTGCAGCAAGGGAAGTTGCTGCTGCTGTTATATATATATGTTATTGTAAATAAATGTTATTACTTTGTATCCTTAAAACTCGTGCTGGATTCTTCGTGGCCCTCACAAAACCCATGCAGACACGGGGAGAAAGATCAAACTCCACACAGTCACCCAAGGCCGGAATAATAATAATAATAATAATCTTTATTGTCAGAAGTAGGCTTACACTACAATAAAGTTACTGTGAAAAACCCCGAGTCACCACATTCCGGCGCCTGTTCGGGTACACAGAGGGAGAATTCAGAATATCCAAATTGTGGGAGGAAACCAGAGAAGCCGGAGGAAACCCATGCAGACTCGGGGAGAACATGCGGACTCCTCACAGACAGCGACCCAAGTCGGGAATTGAACCCGGGTCCCTGGAGCTGTGAGGCAGCAGTGCTAACCACTGTACCGCCGTGCCGCCAACATATTCAGCTAAATACATCAGAAGGAACTTCCATTAGGCTAATATTTTGTATAAAACCTCACGGAGATTCCACCATATTAAATTCTGTTTCTCTTGCCCACTGAAATAGACCTTAAATGAAGCATTTGTAGTTGTGAATTTCTTTAACATATTGACCCAGCTAAAAAAAAAACCACACCAGATGAATTTTTTTGAAGCTTCGTGACATGTTTATTTGCTATTTCCACACATACATTTCTCCCCTATGGGGAATAGTGCAAAGAATTTGCTGGCTGATTAGCAACCTGCTGAACCACCTAATAAAGGCTCCTTCTGTGGTCAACAAGGACTGGAATGGGCCGGTTTGAACTTAACGTTTCTGGCTCAAGGTTAGGGGCGCTACCTACTGAGCCACAAGGCCTCCCATCAGAGTGACTTATGTAGGTAAAATTCAAAGGTAGCAGAAACAAAAATTAGGTTTGTTCCCTCAAACACCAATTTTTTAAAAAAGCAACTCTCCATGAAAGGGAATTCAATGCCAAAAAGGAAAGATTTGCTCACAAAATAGCTACAGAATTTAATACAGGAATCCAAAATATGCTATCAATTTATTCATTTTCTCGTTTCAAAAACATTTCCTTCTTAACATATTCCCCCGTGATGGGGAAAGTGAACAAAAACTTCTCGTGCAGGCCTTATAAATTACTTTGGAATAAGGCATTATGGCTAACAAAGGTGTGTTCATAGCGTGGTCAGACAGGTTGAGTGTGTCAACCTGAATATCCTTCCAAACATGCCAATGTCTGGCGGTAAGAGCGGGGGAGACTCCTGGTCAGCCTTGCTTGATGTGGAATGGCGCCCTCACAAGCTACAAAACTCTGCCGACAGACTAGTGGCCTGTTCCGCAAATTATTAGCTATGGAAACAGAGAATAGTCTGCCTTAGTGCACCATTTGGTACAGGAAGAGAATTAGATGCTGAATGATGGCCAGGTTTTTGTTGTTGCTAACTTTTGCCTTAGTTTAATTGCTCTGTTTTATCACCTTTGCTCTTGAGTCGCCAGGTATCTTTCTGATACCGCCACGTTGTTCACGTCCGAGTAATGATCAATAATCCAATACAACGCTTAGTAAGATTTAAATCAAAGAACATTTATTATACACAGTAATCACTACTCATGCATAAATTCTACATCTAAGCTACTTCTACGACTAACAGGCCAATACTTAACTCGGAACTGGCCCACCAGGTTAGGGAAACGAATGGCCTTTTGTTCGGGCTCTGAGCCTGCAGGATTCGAAGTTGGTACAGATTGGTAGCTAGGAGCGCCTATCTCGTAGCGAGCGTTGAAGTAAGACTTACTCGATTTCAGCGATGGCTGGACCGGTCACTGTCAAGGGTTGGTTCGCGTTGCTGAGTGACCCGGTCAAGAAGAGAAGCAGAGGGCCGATTTGAACTTGGCCTCTATTCTTATAGTCCCCAGGGGCTTCCCGCCTTTCGGGGCGGACCCTGTACCTGGTTCCAAGTGATTGGGAATTTGTCCCAATCACTTGGTTCGATTTTCTCCAATGCTGGAGCGATTCCTTGATCGATGGGCGGTCTTGAGGTGGTCGTTCACCTCCCTTTGTGTAGGGTTCTGCTGGCGCCGACGAGCCTGGGTTGGCTTTATGTATCTAAATGTTGCTCATTGTTCCCGGGGATTGCTCATTACTATGCAGATGGCTGGTGTTTTGTTATGCTGATGGTTGCCGGTATCGATCTTGTCTGGCCTTTCCAGAGGTAAATACACACTCAACCCGCAGCTGCTTGTTTGTGTCCTGTTGGCTGACTTTCCCATCAGCCTTTGCCGTTCACCATTTTAAATCGGGAGTTAGCCATTCTAAATTGGGAGTTAGCCATTTTAACTGGCTACATTGTATTATTAAAATTATTATGGCAGTCAATGTTATTTTAATATTGGGGACAATCCAGTCACCAGTATTAAATATTCTGTTAAATAAAGCCAGTTGAGAAAGGATACAACTGGAGCCAATCTTTACATATTTTTACACTTATTTAGAGCTACACATTACAAGTATGCACCTTTTATTCCAACAACCACAGAATTAGTCTATTTCTATTCATAGCGGCTCAGTACACTTCCCAGTTAATGACCACCTGGATACAATTTAACACAATGAATATACAATTAATATTAAAGACTAATTTTCTGGCTGTGTTAGCACCTTTACCTAACAATCCTGCGGAAGTCAAGCGTCAGAGACTACAGACACGTATTAATGCTCTGACGCTCCATGGCTCTCCGCGGGAATGGTGACTTACTGGGTCCTTCTTGGTGCCAAGAGTTTTAGCTCAATGTGACCAGTGTAGAGGATCAGTAAGCCCAATCATGATTCCCAAATGGTATAAGATCTAACTTTGTTTTCATGTAGAATCAATAGATGCCTCAGGCCTTAAGACAACAGTGATGATCGTGATTTATTGGCATCATCAATTTTACAAAGAGGTTAAATGCCTAGGGGAAAACGTGATATTTCACAATGTGTATTGTTAGTGTAGCTAATATCTTTCATGTATGCTTCCTAATTATTGTATTTTCCTTTTGGTTTTTTTCCGCTAACATGGAAGGATAGAATATAGGAGCAGGAGGAAACCATTTTGCCCCTCAAGCCTGCTCTGCATTCAGTATGATCATGGTCGATCCTCTCTTTCAAAACCACACTCCCTGACACACCCCATACATCTTGGCACCTTTAGAATCCAGAAAACCATCTATTTCCTTCTAAATACATTAAGTGACTTGGTCTCCAGTGGCAGAGAATTCCACAGGTTCGCTATCTTCTGAGTGAAAAATTTCTCCTCATCTCAGTCCTAAATGGCCTATCCCATATCCTGAGACTGTGACTGCTTGTTCTAGATTGACCTTCTTGGGGATGGACATCATCCCTGCATCCAGTCTATCCAGTCATTTTTATACATTTCAATGAGATCCCTTCTCATGCCTCTAAATTCCAGTAAATATAGGCCGATTCAACCCAATCTCTCCTCATACAACAATCCCACCATCTCAGGAATCAGTTTGATGACCTGTGATGAATGTAAGTGTTTCAGGTATATTGCCTTACATGTCGTTGGTGAGCTAAGGGTCAAAAGCTTGGTTTAATGTGTGTATAACTGCTGCAGTAATGTTTTTAAAAATCCTGCTGACATGACAGCTAGGCTTTTTGGAAATAGGGGTGCAGTTAAAGCATCCAAAACACTTGGGTTAATGGACTTTTTTTATATTAAGAGGGTTCCCTGTGGTGCAGTTAATTAGAGACATTGTGTTCAGTTTAATAAGATGGTGTAGTTAGAGGGAGGCACCAGCTGTTGAAGCAGTTAGGTGTTGAGGTTTTCAGTGCAAGTTTTTGGCTGGAAGGGGAGCTGAGAAGGTTTCTGAAAAATACAGCCAGAGATTCTGCATTATTCTGACAGGATAACAGCACTCTTTCTTTAAAGCAGTCTCAAAAGTTTCCCTCTTTCTCAAAGTGGAGTATTCAAGACATTTCTTAACAGAAAGTATTCCTGAGTGCTATCTGTATTTAAAAGTGGATTGGGATCTGAGATGGCTTTGTTGGTTGAGTGGAAATAAAGATAGCAGATAAGAGTTATCGTGTCACGGTATTGATTAGCATTGTTTCAGCGGTGATTGTAAACTATTTTCTTGTGAGATGTGAAAGATATTTTAACGCTGTGTTAGTAATAAAGTTTGTTTTAATATACCATATCCCTATTTTGCATGCAATCACTCCTGGAGTGAGGTATCCTTTCCTAACAGTCTTACAAAATTAAAATAAAATATTGGGGTTTTTGTCCAGTATCCTAGCCACTGTTGGAGTATGTTCCGGGATCGTAATAGTCCCTTTGCTGCACACCCTTTGGGTCAAGTATGTCCTTTCTTAGGTAAGGAGACCAAAACTGCACACAATACTCCAAGTGTGGTCTCACCAAGGCTCCGTACAGCTGGACCAAGACATCATTGGTCCTGTACTTATATCCTCTTGTAATGAAGGCCAACATACCATTTGCCTTCCTAACTGCTTACTGCACCTGCTTGTTTGCTTCCAGTGACTGGTGAACAAGGACATCCAGGCCACTTTGTACATTAATCAAACATTAAACAGGAATGCTCACAAGGTTTTGTTAAGTTCGAGAGCTGAACGTTGGTCTCTCTTACTCCTTAGATACTTCTGAAAGTGATCTTTTCAGATAAAATGGATGTTTCAGTGAGGCTAAATTGGCAAGGTGCTAATGCTGCAAACCAGAAATTGTACTTAATCCCTTCCTGATCCGTTTCCTCTTGGATTTCTCAAGCAAAGTTATTAAATCTCAACAATGTTAAGTCAAGATTCAGGCAATCAAATAAAAAGTGACTTCATCAATAGAGGGAAGAATGTTCTTCCAATAATAAAGATCATGGTTGCTACAAAGTTTAAAGGAATCCATGTTGATTCCAGGAACTGGTAGATATGAGAAAGGAAATGTCAATTAGATTCTGAGGGGGTTTGAGAGGTATAAAGATCTAGAAAGCCTGAGAAGGTGAGTTAACTGGAGTTTTATTTAAATTAAGGAAATGGCCACTATGGCGGCATACAACACAGAAGGTCCCGGTCGGGACAAATGGAAGTGCTGGACCCAGTCGGGGCCGGCTTTTAAAAAGTAAGGTAATGAGCCCCGCTGAGTGGGCCTCCTCCCACTATGCGTCCCACAGGGAGATCTATTAGTGTATCTTTGTGGCATCGTAAGGGTTATTACATCTTCCCCCCCCCCCAGACCAATCTTCCTCTCCAGCAGCCAGAGGAGGGGGCCTACGTCACTGCTTCACATGTGGCTGCATCGCTGTCAGCTGTGGGGCCGCGTTGGTGGGGAGGTGTATCGAGCCGTTGATCGCCTCTTCTGTGTAGAATGATGGAGGGTTGCTGCCGGGGGTTTGGCTCCGGTTGCGACATCATCCGGAAGTGCTGATGTGTCCGTGTGCATGTCCGAGGCTGAGTCATCATCGTACTGCTGGCCCGGATGCTAGTCCATGGTGGGTTGTGCCTATTGACTGCAGGACAGCATGAAGGGCAATAGAGGTACTGACATGTCTGGCACAGTTCCCTCCAAGGGGGCTTCCCTTCCCTTGAGGTGGTCCATGTATTTCCCTATAGTCTTCGCCCTATTTTGACTTTGTATGAAACCAGCCCCATTTTCTCTATCATGGGGTGGGATTCTCCCCTACCCGGCGGTCCCAGCGGGACGGAGTGGCGTGAACCACTCCGGCGTCGGGCCGCCCCAAAGGTGCGGAATCCTCCGCATCTTCAGGGGCTAGGCCCGCCCCAGAGTGGTTTGCGCCCCATCAGCCGGCGGGATAGGGGCTTGGCGGCATGCCAACCAGCGCCGAAGGGCCTCTGCCGGCCGGCGGTAGTCGGCGCATGCGCGGGAGTGCCAGCGCGTGCTGGCGACATCCCGGAGCATTCGCAGAGGGCTTCGTTTCCGCACCGGGAATGGCGGATCGGTACAGCCTCCGGTGCGGAAGGATAGAGTGCCCCTACGACACAGGCCCACCCGCGGATCGGTGGGCTCCGATCGCGGGCCAGGCCACCGTGGGAGCACCTCCCATGGCCAGATCCCCCCGTGCCCCCCCTAGAACCCCGGAGCCCGCCTGCGCCGCCAGGTCCTGCCAGTAAGGGACCTTCTCCAATATACGCTGGCGGGACTGGCAAAAGACGGGCGGGACTTCGGCCCTTCGCAGGCCGGAGAATTCGGGCAACCCCGGCACCCATTGAGTCACGCCGGACCCCGCCATTCTCCGAGGCGGACGGCGCGACTCACGCTGCGCCGATTTTTGGGGGGCCGGAGAATTAGGAGGATGGCGGGGGCGGGATTCACGCCGACCCCCGGCGATTTCCCTTACCGGCAAAGTCAGTTTCGCGCCAGCTGGCGGGGCACCAAAGGCCTTTCCCGCCAGCTGGCGGGGCAGATGTCAGTCCGGTGCGGGCCTAGCCCCTCAAGGTGAGGGCTCGGCCGCTCAAGATGCGGAGACTTCCGCACCTTTGGGGCGGCGCGATGCCGGACTGATTCACGCCGTTTTTGGCGGCGGTCGGCGGACATCGTCCCGATATCGGAGAATCCCGCCCCGATTCGACCACAAAAATTCTGTGAGCAGTCCTGAGTACCACGGATGCGATTCTCCCAAAGGGAGATAAAGTCCCGACGCCGGAGTGTAAACCGGAGTGTTTCACTCCGGCATTGGAGACCGCTACCAGTCCCCTATTCTCCCGCCCCCGGGGGGCTAGGAGCGGGGTTGTTTCTTTTATGCGCGCTGGGCCTTGGCGCCGCGTAAAAAGCAGCGCCGCGTAAATGACGCGGCCGGCGTCGAGTAAATGACATCACCCGCACATGCGCGGTTGCCGTAAGAAAACGGCGAGCGCCGATTCTCCGAGCGGCCCGGCGCGATTCTCGCGGCACTTGTTTTGGGGGGGGTGGGAGAATCGCGTGCGGGTGTCGGGGCGGCGTGGCACGACTCGTGCGGCGCCCTGGCGATTCTCCCACCCGGCGGGGCGGGGGGGGGGGGGTTGGGGGGGGGGGGGGGTGGGGGGGGGAGAATACCGCCCCACACCTTTGGAAGTATATTCTGGCCCTGGAGGGAATGTAGCACAGATTTACCAGACTGATACCTGGCCTGCGAAGGTTAAGTTATGAGAAAAGATTAAAGGAACAAAAGTTGTATTCCTTGTAATTTAGCAGTTTAAGAGGTGGTTTAATTGGAAACCTCAAGATATGAAGGGGACAGATAGGGTAGATAGAAATAAACTATTTATGCTAGGATTGGGGCATAGTCTAACTTGGCTGACTGGAGTTACTAAGAACCCTGAGGGAACTGTCTGGGAAATAACTCTGCATCTGGAGGGTTTCATGGTCTCAGCACCTACTGGGCAATGCCAGTGAAAACTCTGCCCCCCCCCCCCCCCCCGCTTCCCGGACAAGTGCCTGTGCACTCTAGCGGAGGCACTGAGTGGCAGTCGGCGCGTACGTTTGTTGCAGAAGGGCATGACTTCATAGATTATCATAGAATTTACAGTGCAGAAGGAGGCCATTCGGCCCATCGAGTCTGCACCGGCTCTTGGAAAGCGCATCCTACCTAAGGTCCACACCTCCACCCTATCCCCATAACCCAGTAACCCCACCCAACACTAAGGGCAATTTTGGACACTAAGGACAATTTAACATGGCCAATCCATCTGACCTGCACATCTTTGGACTGTGGGAGGAAACCGGAGTACCCGGAGGAAACCCGCGCACACACGGGGAGGATGTGCAGACTCCGCACAGACAGTGACCCAAGCCAGGAATCGAACCTGGGACCCTGGAGCTGTGAAGCAATTGTGCTAACCACCATGCTACCGTGCTGCCCAGAAATCTTCAAAAATCTTTTGCTGCCCATGTCCAACCAGTCCCTTCAATATCTGACCTCACCCCCCACAATGTCCATGTCCACACTGCCATCCCCACACTTACCTTCTTCCTATACTATAATTTTTTTTTTTTAATTTTAGAGTATCCAATTATTTTTTTCCAATTGAGGGGCAATTTAGCGTAGTCAACCCACTTAACCTACACATCTTTGGATTGTGGGGGTGAAACCCACGCAGACATAAGGGAGAATGTGCAAATTCCATTCGGACAGTGACCCAGAGCCGGGATTTGAACCCGGGTCCTCAGTGTCGTAGGCAGCAGTGCTAACCACTGCGTCACTGTGCTGCCCTTATTCTGTTATTTTTAATGGGACCTTTAAACTCACCTGCTTTATGGTAACTAGTGTTGCAAAAAAAGGGTGTAGGGCCTCCTTTACTCCGCTTATTTAACACTTCGGTTCGGGAGTTGGCGATCTGCTATGCTGCCTGAATCTCATCCGTCCTGAGTCAGAAAGCTTGGGCAAGACAGGCACCTGAGGATTTTAGCGCAGTTAAATCTTTAAAGAGTGCCAATCCAACGCTGATTGCCACTACGAGGAAGTTATGATTGTCTTCCTTCCTCAGGTGTACCATCCCCAAGAGGCTGGCGGGACCCCAAGGACCCTCCCTTGAAAACCGAGGAGGAGCCATGGGCAGATGCACCTATGTGACAACAGACGATTGCGGGAGACCTTCAATGCTGAGTCTGAAGCAGATGATGAACCTCTGGAGTCACCCATCAGGTGACAGATGCTGGATGTCCAGCAGGATGCCTGGCAAGATCTAGCGGAGATCCCTGATGGTCACCATGCCATGATCTCTGTCAGGAAAAGGATTCTAATCATGGCTGAGACGCTCAAAAGTTAGAATGATTGAGTCACAATCATTTCAAGCATTCACGTATCCTTAAAACTGCTCTAATCCTGCTTCCCAATTAAAAAGGTGGAGGGTATTGCTTGAATGGTCACTTGAGTACATATAAAGAGACACATACTGACACAAGAGTAACGTGGAGTTAGGAGGTATATACTTGCAATGTTTCATTCTGTGAATAAATGTATCCCAAATAAAGGCTGGCTTTGGATTTTTACTTCACTCACTGGCTATCAGGATTATAATAACCGCCTATTGCTGTTTCTAAGTCCCTATGTTCCCAGATGATGGAACTTGCTACCCCTTAGGCCTGTTGTGCCTCACTTCAATCAGTGCTTGGCTGACCTGTAAACTAATTCCATATACCTGCTTCTTCCCCCATGTCCCTTCAAGCCATTGCTGAACAAAAATCTGTCAATGTCAGTTGCTCAGTTTAGTTCCGTCAGGGCCACTTGGCTTCAGACCTCATTACAGTCTTGGTTCAAACATGGACAAAAGAGCAGAATAAAAAGTACACGAAGTGACTGGCATTGATCCATTTAAGTGTTAGGAATTTGCTGTTTTATATGAAGTTTCAAATCACATTTTTAAGGAAAAACGAAGTAATGAAGAGAGTCATGTGACCTGTTATGGCAACAGGCCAGGTGGTTTGTTTTTTAAAATTCACTCATGGGATGTGGGTGCTGCTGGCTTGGCCAGTATTTATTGCCCATCCCTAATTGCCATTGGGGAGTTGGTGGTGAGCTGCCTTCTTGAACTTCTGCCGTCTGTGGTGTAGATACATCCCCAATGCTCTTAGGAATGGGGTTCCAAGATTTTGACCCAGTGACAGTGAATGAACAACGATATATTTCCAAGTCAGGAAAAAAAGTGAAGGAGCGGGGATACCGTTTCTGTAGTTTAGAGCATTAATTGTCTAATAAATAGTGTTTAGTCTATGTTGATTTTAGTGTGTTTGCTAGAGCAAACTTTTAAAACTTGAAATCTTGTATGGCTTGGACAAATATGTTCACGTGTTGATGTTCCAATGTATCTGTCGCCCTTGACCTTCAAGATGGCAGTGGTCATGGAAGGTGCTATCTGGGGAGCCTCGGTGAGTTCCTGCAGTTCATTTTGTAGATGGTACACACTGCTACCTCTGTGCATCAGTGGTGGAGGGAGGATGGGGGCCGGAGTTAATACTTGCAGGGCAAGGTGCTAAGTTCTCACAGCTGAATGCAAAGGCAAGAGAAACAGGGGCTGACTGTGTGCATACTTTCTGTCTGTAGGATTTCAGACAGAAAAAGAGAAAAAGATGTAACAGAGAGAAAAACGGCTGCAGTTACTGAGGACAACAGGGAAGAGTGTGTGACCTTTCTGTGGACTACCCGAAGAAATGCAGGAGGGGAGATGGTCTCTGGCAGAAGATACAAATCCAGTGGTGTAAGGAATCAAGGAAATTCATCCTGGTGTGGCGGTTAGGGGTGGGGTTGCGGAAAGAATGGCTGGTGGCCTTACTGCTGGTATTGGCTTCTGGCTTGGGGCTTTTAATGGTCACTTGACTAACTACTTGGCAAAATCGGGCGTAGTAAACTGATTGGAAGCTGGAAGTGATGATGTACTCGTTCTTGGTAAAACACAATTCGGCAGAGAACCGCAGTGGCGTGGGTTTTTAGTTGTGTTAAAAGTTAGAGTGGGTATAAGGGGCGGGATTCTCCTCTAACCGGCGAGGCGGGCCGTACCGGCGCCAAGGAGTGGAGTGAACCACTCCGGCGTCAGGCCGCCCAGAAATCCTCCGCACCTTCAGGGGCTAGGCCGGCGCCGGCGGGGTTGGCGCCGCGCCAACCGGTGCTGAAGGGTCTCCGCCGGCCGTCGTGAGTTGCCGCATGCGCAGGAGCACCAGCGTGTACTGCCGTCGTCCCAGTGCATGTGCAGGGGGGGTTCTTCTCCACACCGGCCATGGCGGACCGTTACAGCGTCCGGCGTGGAGGGAAAGAGTGCCCCCACGGCAGAGGCCCGCCCGCAGATCAGTGGGCCCCGATCACGGGCCAGGCCATCGCGGGCCCCCCCCCCCCCCCCCCGGGGCCAGATACCCCCGCACCCCCCGAGGACACCGCAGGCCGCCCGCAGAGCCAGGTCCCGCCGGTACGGACCTCGTGTAATCTACGCCAGCGGGACAGGCCGAATACGGGCGGCCGCTCAGCCCATCGCGGGGTGGAGAATCGCTGCCAACGATTGCCAACGAGAACTGCTGCCAACGGCCCTCGACCGGCGCAACGCGATTCCCACCCCTGCCTAAAAACCGTCGCTAGAGAATCTGGCAGCCGGCATCGGGGCGGTGGCGGGATTTACGCCGCCCCCCGGCGATTCTCTGGCCCGGCGTTGGGGGGGGTCGGAGAATCCCGCCCAAGGTTTCTGTAGTTTAGAGCATTAACTGTCAACTAAATAGTGTTTAGTCGATGGTGATTTTAGTTTGTTTGTTAGAGCAAACTCTTAAAACTTGAAATCTTGTTGTGTGATCCTTCAATTTGATCACTGGGAATCAAATCTCTTTTTAAAACCTCTTCTGGGAAAGCTGGATAAGCACATTTGAGAGAAAGGATATGTTGATGGAACAAGATGAAGAACGTGAAATGTTGGAAAGAGTCTATTATGAAACAGAAAATGCAGTAAGGATATTTTGTTGGGTGGCTTATTTCTGCATTGTGAAAATGATGTAATAACTGCTGGATCCACGTTAATTGATTGAGGAAGCATTCATATTTTAATTGCAATTTAAAAAAAATCTAATGTGGAAATTCCAATCTATATTACAATACAGGTTAGCCACAATGATGGATGCAATAATTAATTGGTTATTTAATTATTTCCTGCCTTGCTTCACCAACTCAAACCCCTTAATTAGAAAGGCAAGAAAGAAGCTAAATAGCGACTCTCAACAGATATGAATTCATAACCATCAGTCAGTCGGTTGTTCTTTAGTTTAATTTCTGTTTTCTATCATGTTTTCCATGTAATATCTAAAAAAAAATAGGTTAGCAATTAATCGTTCTATTGGGAGTGATATTTCAAGAGACTCTTAAGTTTAACTCACATCCACATGTTTCCTGGGATTCTTGAAACTTGTTACTGGAAGCTGCGTGGGAAAACAGCAATGGTGGAAGTGGCTGATTGGAACTCTTGAAATTACTACAATAAATAATCAGCATTCACAGCTGCTTTCTGAGCTATGTAGATTATTCTCGTACTTCCTTAAGCTCTGAGACTGAAAGTTATGATTGACACAATCTCACAGTAAATCACAGTGCAAATCCATGTCAACTGTATACCACTGTGTGACCACCTCTGTTGGGTCTGTCCTGCCAGTGGGACAGTACATACTCAGGGATGGTGATGGTGGTGTCTAGGGCATTACCTGTAAGATATGATTCCATGAATATGACTATGAGAGGCTGTTGCTTGGCTAGTCTGGGAGACAACTCTCCCAGTTTTTGCACAAGCCCCCAGATGTTGGTAAGATGTACTTTGCAGGTTTGATAGTACCATTATCGTTTCTGGTGCCTAGGCGGATGCCGGCTGGTCCATCCGCTTTCATTCCTTTTTGTAGACTTTGTAGTGGTTGGGTAGCTTGCAGGGCCATTTCAAAGGACATTTAAAGGTCAACCACATTGCTGTGATTCTGGAGTCACATGTCAGCCAGACAAGGTAAGGATGGCAGATTTCCTTCCCTGAAGGACATCAATGAGCCAGATACAAGTTGTTGTTGTAAATGCAGAATTGGATCCCAAATGCTTCCACTACCAATTACAGTGCACCTGTTTTTAAACTGAAGAATGTATTAAAATTTGCAACCTTGTAGAATGTTCCCTATAATATTTGAGGAGCAGCAATTATTGAATGGCAGAACAGACTTGAGGGGCCGAGTGGCCTACTCCTGCTCCTAATTCATCTATATGCCCGTATGTTCTTAAAAAATGGAGTGTCAACCTTGTATGCCATGCTTTGCAATGGAAATTGAAATGTTCCTTTTATTTAACTTTATTTGGGTTGTGTCTTCAGACAAAAACAAATAATTGTTGTTCCATGACTTAATTATTAGTATTGTGTTTTTGCCGGTGAAATTCTGGGACACCTGCATGCAAAGCAATTAACTTCTTCCAGCATTTATATAATTGTTGCTTATCGGGCGTTTATTCATGTCAAGGGATACATTAATAATTTAAATAAAAAACCCGACAAATCCCAACATTTTGTGGCCACATACATTCTGAAGTGAATTTCTGTACAACTGTGAAGTTAGAAGCAGAATTTGTAATGAAACAGAATAATAAAGAACAACACATTTCACAAGAAAATTATTTAGTGGTTTCAAAATAGGGCTGTCAAGTTCATGGGAAGGATACCTTTAAACATGGTGTTTTTAAAAAGTATTGTCTATTCACACATTTTTTTTTAAAGAATTTAAATGTTAATGAGTTAAATTGGCATTTGATAAAGTCTCTCGTGAGAGACAGTTGGCTAATGTCGAAGCTCATCGAATCAAAGGTAAATTATTGACTGGATTAGGAAATTGGTTGAGCGGCAGGAATTCTAATTGGCAGGATGTGACTCGTGGTGCCCCACAATGATTTATGTTGGAGCCTCAATTATTCCGTTTTAATGAATGATTTGGATGTTGGCATTGAAAAACACGTCAAAATTTGCCGACGTCACAGAGGTAGGAGCATTGTAAACGGTGTAGTTGACAGTGTAAAATTACAAGGAGTTAGGTTAAGTTAAGGGCAAGACTGTATGATATGGATATCAATGCAGAAAAACCTGAGGCCATCCATTTTGAACCTAAAAGTAATGGAACGGGCCACTTTCTATAAATAGTAAAAATCTACAAAGAGTGGCGGCCCAAAGAGACTTGCAGTCACGTTCACTCACAAAAAATAATCAGAAAGATTAATGAAATGTTTATCTAGTGGAATAGAATATAAGTCATGTTGCAGCTATGGCTGGACAACATTGAGATACTGGGAGCACTTCTGAGCATTACACCTTCGGAAGGATGTATTAGCTTTAGAAGGAGTGCAGCATAAATTTATGGACACAGAGGACCACATTCCTGCTCCCTAATTGGGAACACAATCAGGAAAATTCCACAAACCCAAACTCGGGAAAATGTGCCCTGAACAGTTAGATTTTCATTCCAGGGAATGGGCGAGTTGGAGGTGCCAACTGCAGTCAGGCCCGTTGCTCCCCAAAAGGGGATGTGGTGTCCTGAGGTGGGACTGTTCAAAAGGCCTGCCTCAGTACTTTTGCCTTTTATCCCAATTGTAAAAAAGAAGTTGTTAGGAAATAGATAGATAGTTTAAAATAACTTATATTTATATTTGTGCATGTGTTAGGAATAAGGTACAGCTTTAAGTTTTAGTTGCATTTTTAAAAGTTGCCTGTGAGTCTATGGGATTGTCTAGATGCCTGAATTTTTAATGAGGGTTTGACAACCCTAAAGAAAACACAAGGTATAAAATACTGGGCTGTTGCCTTGCAACCAGGGACCCCAAGAGATAGCAAAAGCAGCTTGAGTTCAATTGGAACAAGGCAACCCAGAGAAACGGAGATTGACACAAAGCCTGCCAGGACAGGCAGGACAATGCACAGGGACAGAAAGCAAGTCCCAGTACTAAAGAAGAAAGTCCCAGAAACTTGGAAGAGGGACAGACACAAGTTCCAAGAAGACCTTTTTGTCAAAGGAACAAAGAATAGGGGTGTGATTCCACATGGGCAAAGCTCAAGAATCATGCTGAAATGAAATAAAATACAATTCTAATTATCTATTACAGACTTCACCATGTTAAAAATATGCTCTAATTGGTAAAAGCCCATTCAGTACAGTTAAATCCTTTCAGGCACAGAACCTCTTATAAAAATAAACATTTATATTCATAGCCCCACATCAAAGACAACTAATCCCTTTATAACTTCTCTGAGCTGTCCATCAAAATGTAAAATTACACCCCTCACCCCCCCCCCCCCCCCACACCCTGCCACCCCACTGTGATAATGATAGGTTGTGGAAGCAGTCAAGCAGCGCCATTTCTACGGTGATAACCCTTAGACTCGTGACAGAAAATGTGGTCCTTGGAGTCCAGGTATCCTTCTCCTAATTTAATGTTGCCCTTCTGCTAAAGCCAATATATCCTTCTTAAGGTGTGATGTTTAGAAGTGCTCACAGTATCCTGATGTTAGCTAGTCAGCACTTTATATAGCTGAAACATGACTTCTACAAACCTTTTTTCTATTCCACAAGATAAACATTTCATTAATGTTTCTTTTTATGACTGAATGTGATCTCAAGTCTGTTAAAATTGCAACCACCGGGCTGGATTCTTCCACTACAAGATGACCCATGGGCAGTATGCCGACCATGTAAAGGTCTATTGACCTCGGCTGTGAATTACTGATCACCAGGCAGGCGCTGCCGGAGTATCCTTCCCACTTTCTTTTCAACTGCAGGCTGGCTGTATTTTTTTCTTCAAAATTTAAAGGTTAGGGAATTTAGATGACTTGACTGTTCCATAGACATTATCCACATTTTATCCACATTTCTATCTTCTCGTAAAATCTGAAAGGATATCGAATCTCTCGCAAAGAGGTAAGTTACATCGTCAAAAGATTGTCTCCAAAGAACTTCAGTAGCTTTAGATATTTCCTGGTGCCACTTTGGCTGAGACATAGAGCAGGCCTTCTGACTTTTCAAAGGTTTAGACCCAACATTTAAGCTCCATGGAGAGATGACACAAACTAGGGTTGTGTTCTCTGAAAGTTAGTGGTTGAAAGTTTGATTGAAGTTTTCAAGATATTAACGGGAACAGGAACAAACTATTTCTGCTTGTTGGGGAGTTTAGGATTAGGAAGTATAGCCACAAAAATAAGAACCAAACTTTTCAGGAGTGGCACTAGGAATCATTTTATTCCTCAAAGAGAGCTGGAAATGTTGAACTCTTCCACAAAAGCAATAGATGTTAGATCTATTGTTAATTTTCAACCTGAGTTTAACAGGTTTCAGTTTGCCAAATGTATTGAAGGATAGGCACCAAAGGCCTTTACGTGGAATTAGCTTGCAGATCAACCATGATCTCATTATCACGAGGGGAAGAGCTAAAGTGCCTCAATAACTTAATCCTGTTCCAATCTGCCTCTTTTCCTAAGGTTAGATAGGCTTTCATTATAGATGGGAGCAATTTGTTAGACTGTGTCCCAAATGATAAGCATCTTGCATTCATTCTAACTGGAAACAATGAGTGAAAGAGACAGACATACAGGTACAGATTGTACATTCTTCATATGGAAAAATGCAAGGACAAACGTTGACATGTTGAAAATATTTACACAAAGCAGGGTAGTAGGGAGTTATTTAACGCGAACCAAGATAACCCAGCAAAGTGTAAACACATAGTATGTTCATTATTTTACATTATGCATAAATACTGATCTATACTGATCAAATAAATCCAATGACAACTATTGCACATTGGGCAACATGGTGGCACAGTGGTTAGCATTGTTGCCTCACAGCACCAGAGTCCCAGGTTTGAGTCTGGCCTTGGGTGACTGTCTGCGTTGAGTTTGTATGTTCTACCCATGTCGGGTGCTCTAGTTTCCTCCCTCTGTCCAAAGATGTTCAGGTTAGGTTAATTGGCCATGCTAAATTGCCCAAAAGTTAGGTGGGGTTATGGGGCTAGGAGTGGGGAATTGGGCCTAGTAAGGGTGCTCTATCGGAGCAAGGGCCAGTGCAGACACGATAGGCCGAATGGCCTTCTTCTGCACTGTAGGGATTCTATGATCTCCACTGAATGAAATAAAACAGCCTAAATGATTCATCTCTGCACTCATATTGTCTAGTGTCCTCAGCTCCTTGAGTATTTATTTCATTTTCTTCGATAAATCTAGCACTTTAGTCAGGAGCAATATCATTGGGCGAATATTTACTTCTGTTATGCGGGTGGCCAACTTATTTACCAATGGAAACGAAAATCGGGCAAAGTCTAAAAGGGATGAACAATTAACCGCCATCCATTTCTATTTCCTGCCGAGTGATAAAAGTAAACATTCTGCTCATTGAGTGGAAGCTTATTTTAAAGGAAATGTTCTTTGTCACTTTACTTAGGTTAATTATCTTCCTTTAACTGCAGTAGACACATAAATGATTACTCCTACACAGTCAGTGCAGATTAGGTATATTTGTGTTATCCAGCTGTGCATCGCAGTGTCAAGCTCCATGTGCACAGATGCTATTCGGTGGAGAGACTATATGCCTCCCATGAAGGACAGTAGTATTGGGAAGGAGAGGTAACTGTAGTTGAATTAACGTTCATCCATTTTCTGTTCTCTAAGCAATGAATAGTTGTCAAACAATCTCTATAAATAACACACCTGTTCAAACATTCCATATTGCCCACACACTGGACAGCACATGTCAGGCGTGGGAGTAATTATGAACAGTAGGTGGTTTAACAACAAAAAGCACGACTAAAAATACCCTTGACTCATGCAAAACAGATTTGAGACTATTTCCAATGGTGCAAAGGTAGCTTTTCCAGTGTCGCGGTCCAAAGATTCATCTACTCCAGTGTATTTCACCCTTTATATCAGAGACACGTACATACAGTGATAGTGAGCAGTGAGAGTGAGAGAGAGAAAGAAGACTTAAGGACGGGATTTTTCTTTCCCTGGCATGTTTTTGCAGCCGCGGAGTTGGCCTGCCATTAGCAGGGGGCAGGATCTTCCGGACCCGCTGCTGTCAAAGGATTTCCCCATTGTTCGCACCCTCTGCCGCTGGGGAGGCGCAGCGGGACGGGGGTGTGGGGGGTGGAGGGGTTGTTACCATTCGCGGGACCCGAAGATCCTGCCGGGAGGAAAACCAGAAAATTTTGACCTGCAATGGTGGCCGATGGCGAATCAATTGTAAATTTTACATCTCTTCCGATTTTTTATTCCACTAACTTCATTCAGGAGAGAAGAAAAATGTGCTATTGACTCAGATGACCTGTTCTACACCACGGAATAAAGTCAAGGGGTGGGCTTCTCCATCCGGCCACACCCGGTTTCTGGTGCAGCACACCCCCATGGGCAGTGGGATTACCCGTCCCGGCAGCCGGTTAATGGGGTTTCCCATTATGGGCACCTCCACGCCGTCAGGACATCGTGGGCGTGAGTGCGCTGTCGGTGAAATGGAGGATCCCTCTGATGGAGAATCCAGCCCAAGATTTATCCCAGGGAGAGAGCAAGAGAAAGAAAGAGAGAAAGAGAGATAAAAATAATGATGCTGATTTTCTTCATCCTGCTATGCGAGCTGAGGTGGGTGGGGGTGGATGGCGGTTAGAGGGGGTGGGGAGGTTGGTTGGGATTGGGTGGGGCAGGGGTTAGTGTCAGCTGGATGCAACGAATGTAGGGAAATCAAGCAAGGTCCCTTTAATGAGGTGTTGCCCTCCTCTGCAGATTAACTCAAAATGTGTTATGTGTTCACAATATCCCAAGTGCATGAAAAAAGCAAAATCCAAACTAATTGGTGTCTATCAACAGGTAATTTAAAAAAAAACAACTATACATCAAACCCACATTTAAGTCTGTAAGAACACTACACAAGTTCAGTTTGGAGAAGGGCTCCTCGCTCTACTCTTACCAGCTATAAGGTACAGTTTGGTATCTGGTCCCCATGGTCTTAGTGATGGGTCATTATGCTCACAGTACCTGTCGGGTGCAAAGCATGTGAAACATTTTTGTAAACCTTGCAGTTTGGAAAAATCAAAAAATTGTTGTTTTGCCGTGTGTTTGGGGTCTATATTTATTATTTGAGTTATTTGAGGCTTGTCTATTCTTCAGAAGTAGGGCCCTCAAGAATGTTGTTTCGAAAAACTATCCCCTTTTACCTGCAGAACCTGTATACATATTAAGAATTCTGCACAAGGTGGGAACTTCTCCTCCCTCCAGATCTGTTACTCAGTTGTGCTATGACATCATCATTACATCAGCAGCAGATGGTTCTGATGTGAACCCTTTACTCAACAGCTCCTCCCGAAGTATTTATCCAAATTTGACATGTTCTGCTATATCTCCCTGCAAGTATATATCCCAATTCTATATGCCCTGCTGTATCTCCCCGCAAGTATATATCCCAATTCTATATGTCCTGCTGTATCTCCCCGCAAGTATATATCCCAATTCTATATGTCCTGCTGTATCTCCCCGCAAGTATATATCCCAATTCTATATGTCCTGCTGTATTTCCCCGCAAGTATATATCCCAATTCTATATGTCCTCCTGTATCTCCCCACAAGTATATATCCCAATTCTATATGTCCTGCTGTATCTGCCCGCAAGTATATAATCCCAATTCTATATGCCCTGCTGTATCACCCCCCAAGTATTTATCCCAATTCTATATGTCCTGCTATATCTCCCCACAAGTCCTTATCCCAGTTCTATAGATCCTGCTACACCTCCCCACAAAGTATCAGACTTCACAGGATTAATCTCTGAAGAGCCTTGGCCAATCTCCCTGATCTTAATCTGATCTTTTTCTGAGGTCAGTGGGTGTGAGTTTCCTTCTCCTGGGTGGTCATGGACCTTTGACTTGTTACTTTTTCTTCTCTCCATCAGGATCTGAGAAGCATGCCGAAGTTTCTATTGGTTTTCATGCCAAGGATATTAAGGTGTTGCAGTTTCTCCTTCTCGCTTCCATTGTCCATTTCAATCATGTGAAATTCTTTCAATTATTGTGCATTCTCTCCACTTGTCTTGTACCCATACTCTCCCTTGGGTTTCACCACAGGTGTCTCTCATGCTCTGTGCCCGGGGTTAAAGTTACAAAGCTCTTTGTTTCTCTATTCTGCATCACGTTGTTTTACCCTTCCTGGTCATTCAAGGGAATGCTGGGTTTTAGTTTCTGTTGTAGAGCTGGAAGTAGTGTTCTCATTCTCCTTCCATTCACAACTCTGATGGTGAGGAACCATTTTCTAGTGGCGAGGTTTGGATATTTAAAAGAGCTAGATTAAAGTCCTCACTTTTTCAGCAAGTCTTTGAAGGTTCCTACATCTCTCTCAGCTTCTCCATTTGCTTGAGGAATGTCACAACCCCCACAAGGCCCATGAGGAAACCATTATTAATTTCCCCATGGGGCTCATGGAGTATAAGCTTCTCCAGTAGTGGGCAGCGGCCCACCCAGCTAGGGCTTATAAAACTCAGGAAGGTTAGGTTTTGCAGGGAGGCCTGACGTGTTCCATGTCGGGGGTTGACCCTGGGCGGGGGAGGGGGGGTGAGGGGCTTTTTGTCTATAAGGCCTTCAAGCCATCTTGAAATAATTTGTAGACCCGTAGCATAGCAACTACAGCTGAAGCGTATCTGTTCCAGGACAGAGCCCTGTTGTGGTTTCTATCCTGAAATTCAATGTCACTCACTTTAACTGAGAGCAGCCTCTAGCTTCACAGACAAAGTCTATTTCAAATGAGAAATTAACCTTCTTAGTTGTGATAGCACTTCACATACTTCAACCCTCAAGTGCCTCCGCAAGGGGAAAGGTGCCATGTCTCAGAGGATGATTAGTACATTGCATGGCAAGCAAACTTTGATGCCTGAACAGTGTGCCTGAACTCTAGGAGCATCAGCACCATAAAGGCAGCTGCCAACAATCAAACACTAAAGAACAGGACTTCAGCACTCAAAATCTTCTTGCGACCAAAGGGTAAGTATGTGGATGAGTGAAGGGCAGATGAGCACAGTCTCACTAATGTTCCCAGCAGAGGTCTGGGGTCTTGGGTCTCGGGGCTTTTGGTGTGGCTGGGGGTGAGTGCAATGTTTGCCAGAACAACGGGCTCACTGGATGGCACTCTGAGAAAATGTGCGACACGTAAGGGTGGGGAGTCTTGGGGAATTTGAGGGTGTCGGTGGAAGCCCTAACTGATTGTCGGTCTCTCTTATGCTTCAATTTCTCGCAGGTATGAAAATGTTCACTGGTGTGGATCCCACAGAAGTTACCTTTGCTGTGTTTGCGGCAGTTGAGGTGGGCAGATGCCGTAGAAGTCAACAATGGCAACAGAGGCTGGAGCCAGCACACCTGAAGACCCGGCCACCCATCAGGCTAAGGAGGGACACAGAAGGGGAGGCCAGCAATTGCCCAAGGTGTACAGGCGTCGTTGGTCATTCAATGAGCTGACAGACACCATGTGCTGCAGAAGACTGCGTCTCAGCAGAGAGATAGTGTGGTACCAGTGGCACGTCCTCGTGGACATGGCACCCCGTGAAGGAGGATATCCACTTCCGGAGGCCATGACGTTCGCTGCAGCCCTGAACTTTTATGCCACCAGGACATTCCAGCTGAACCAGGCCCACCAAGTTGGCTGGGCTGCAAGATTTGCTATCATCATCAGAATGCCCCAGGACCAGGGGGGGCATTAATGGCCCGCATGTCGCCCTGCGAACATCGGGGTGTCAGGGAGTGCCCTATATTAACAGGAAAGGGTTCCACTCCCTGAATGCTCACATTGTGTACGGCCACTGTCTCCAAATCATGCACGTGTGCGCCTGCTACCCAAGGAGAATGCATGACATTTACATCCTGGGGCACAAGGAAATTCCCGATGCCTTCGCGGACCTCCCCAGGATGACGGGTTGGCTCATGTGGGGCAAGGAATACCCACCGAGGTCATGGTTGATGAACCTGGTGCGGAGGCCAGAGACCGAGGTGGAGACCTGTTATAACAAGGCCAATGCCCACCCCATGCTGTCGTTCAGCAGTGCATCGGCCTGCTGAAAATGCATCTCCAATGCCTGGATCACTCTAGTGGTGCCCTGCAGTACATCCCTCAGAGGATCTCCTGCTTCATGATGGTCTGCTGTGCCCTCCACAATCGGGCATAACAGTGGTACGGCATTCTGGAGGAGGAGGAAGAGCAGGAGGAGAAGGAGGGACATGCGGCCTCGTCTGAGGAGGTGGTCCAGGAGAGGCTGGAGGACGAGCCCGAGGAGGAACCAGAGGATGAAGGACAGGCAGCGGCAAGAGTCTGATCTGCCCGATTCTCCGAGCTCAAGGCCGTGTACATCAGCTCAACACCCACCCATTTCCCTCTGTTCCCTCCAATCTCCCCTCGCACCCATTTCCTTCCATTCACCCCCTCCCTCCATTTCCCACCTCATTATTTCTGACATGAGCTACTCACGAGTTAGGTCATCTGAATGAAGGGGCAGTGGATCTTAACCTCTCTGGTTGAAGCCAACCTCCCTTTTGGTGACTACTCTCTCCTCAGGCAACCCCGCGATTTCCAGGGCCAATTGCTCATGGAGGGTGAGGCCTCGAATCATTGGGACTTCCCTCCCCCATCCCCTTTATTATGGGCTATCTTCTCCTGTGGGCAAAGAGAGGGCATGGTGTGCCACACACTTGATGGGTCACGGGTGGGGGGCCTACAGCAGACAGCATGTGTGGACACCGCACCTGGAAATGAACGGTTTGTGCTGGTGGATGCTGGTGGTTCTGAGGAATAAGCACAGAGATCTCAGTTGTGGGGAGGGTGCGGGGTGTCAGCCAGTGATTTGAGGGGGGGGGGGGTTGGATTTTGTGGGGTGGCAGGCAGAATTGATGCCAGGAGACAAGTGATAACTTACTTTTGCATCTCGTTGGGGTTCGTTTGACTTCTTCCTGCATTGTATGGCTCCTCCTGGTCATGCTGCCTGGGCTGAAAGCCACTGCCTCCCAGGCGCATTGCTGACCCTGCTGCCGGTCCTCCGACCCCCTCGGACGAGCAGCTGGCCCACCTGTCATCCACAGCATTGAGAAGCCTGGCTGGCCACCATCCTCAAAGCGAAGAGCAGGTCTACGTGCTGCCATGCTTGTGTGTTGACTGGGAGTGGTGAGGAAAGTTAAAGGCAGCTCCTCCTTGTTAGCGGCGAGCTGCTGAGGCGCGAGTCGGGCAAATCAGATGGCAAGGGAGCCAGTATTGTTGAGAATCTCGTGGGGGCTCATTCTTGACACTAAGTGCCGTTGAAAAAGGGCCGTGATCTCGCCATTGCAGCCGTGGCGAAACACCCTGTCAAATGCACCCAAAACCGGACTTTTGAAATGTTTCCGTTGAATCATGCCCTATGTGAAAGTAAAATAAATCTTATACCTTCCTACTGCTGGCTCCCTTGATCATTATAAGGGTAATGAAACCTAGAAATGGGTTTGACAAACTCACATTTTTCATCCCATGCTGAAGCAGTATTCTATAAATCACAATGCAAAGAACTTCAGTTGACAAATTGATATCCTGCTGTCAGCCATCGTTTAGAACAATCAAGATTCTTGGAAGTTTCATGTGAGGATTAAAATTATGTTTATTTTTGCCTTGAGTAGAGCCTAAATGCTGTGGGATAGAATGGATGGTTTATGTGCTGTATATTCCGTGAAACTCTATCAGCCTTTCTTATGCACGATTTTTAAATTGCTTCAGAAATTTGTATTTACTTTGAATCTCTCGTATTTACATGCACCAAACCAACAGATGTCAACTTGTTCTGAACCCCCACAATCATACAAATCCATTGCTCCCCACGATTTCCTCATTCCACCTGTTTTTTCAGAGTGGAAACCTCCCCCCATGCGAGAACCCAACAGGTTATTAAGTACAACTGATTTAATCAGCTTTGCATTGTGCTGTACTTGTTGCCTGCTTTCAGTCTTGGTGCTGAACCCTCTGCTTCACACCTTCAAGTGGAGGATTATTGAGGCCTGCACACAGCAGAGGGCCACTTTCACAGTGTGGGGATATTTAGTATGATTGAAGGCTCCTCTGTGACAATCAGCGAAGCATATGTCCATTTCTAATCTAAAAGATAATTTGCAATATAGATCGCAAATGTGCAGCAGTCTAAATGGTGGTTCAAGTGATTGAACATGAGGATTACTGAAGGTTCAAATTCCAGTTTCGCATTAGTTCACAAATATACAGCCAGAAGAGAAACCAAGGTACAACATTAATAATTACATTTTCACACACAGAAAGGGTTGTGGAAGCAGATCTTCTTCTTCTTGAGTTTTAAGTCCAAAGGCAGGTCTGACCCACAGTTTCACAACCCCCACCACAGATGGAGCAAGGTGGCAGGTCCTGAATTCAACCCAGCAGAAACCTGGGGCAGGATTCACCCCTACCGGGCAGGGGGTTCCGGCGTAATGGAGTGGCGGGAACAACTCCGGCGTCGGGCCGCCCCAAAGGTGCGGAAGTCTCCGCACCTTTAGGGGCCAAGCCCTCACCTTGAGGGGCTAGGCCCGCGCCGGAGTGGTTTCTGCTCCGCCGGCTGGCGGGAAAGGCCTTTGGCGCCACGCCAGCCGGCGCCAAAAGGTCTTCGCCGGGCGACGCATGCGCGGGAGCGTCAGCGGCTGCTGACGTCATCCCTGCGCATGCGCAGGCGAGGGGGAAAAAGACTGCCATCACGGCACAGGCCCCGATCGCGGTGGGCCCTGATCGCGGGCCAGGCCACCGTGGGGCACCCCCCGGGGCCAGATCGCCCCGCGGCCCCCCCAGGACCCCGGAGCCCGCCCGCCCCGCCTTGTCCCGCCGTTCAAAAGGTGGTTTAATCCACGCCGGCAGGAGAGGGTTGACAGCGGCCGGACTTCAGCCCATCGCTGGCCGGAGAATCGCCGGGGTGGGCCCACCGACCGGTGCGGCGCGATTCCCACCCCCGCCATCCGGCGTGGTGCGATTCCCGCCCCACTGAATTTCTGGTGGCGGAGAATTCGGGACACGGCGGGGGCGGCATTTACGCCAGCCCCCGGCGATTCTCCGACCCGGTGGGGGGTGGAGAATCACGCCCCTGATCCGGACCGGCCGTCCAGCCAACCAAACCAGCACTCACATCCCCATTATCGAATTATCGAACATGAAGGCTACCGACCGTTGGTCGGTGAGGAGAGTGAATCTCCTGCCGGCCAGGTAATGCCTCTAATGTCGCACAGCTTCCACTATGGCTTGCGCTTCCTTTTCCACTGAGGAGTGGCGGATTTCTGAGGCGTGGAGGGTCCGGGAGAAAAAGGCCACGGGTCTGCCCGCTTGGTTAAGGGTGGCCGCCAGAGCTACATCGGATGCGTCGCTCTCGCCCTGGAAGGGGAGGGACCCATCGATGGCGCGCATCGTGGCCTTTGCGATATCCGCTTTGATGTGGCTGAAGGCCTGGCGAGCCTCTGTCGACAGGGGGAAGGTAGTGGACTGTATTAGCGGGCGGGCCTTGTCTGCGTACTGGGGGACCCACTGGGGGTAATATGAAAAGAAGCCCAGGCAACGTTTCAGGGCTTTGGAGCAGTGGGGGAGGGGAAATTCCATGAGGGGGCGCATGTGTTCGGGGTCGGGGCCTGTTATTCCATTGCGCACTACGTATCCCAGGATGGCCAGCCGGTTTGTGCTAAAAACGCATTTTTCCTCGTTATATGTGAGGTTCAGGGCGTTAGCGGTCTGGAGGAACTTTTGGAGGTTGGCGTCGTGGTCCTGCTGATCGTGGCCGCAGTTGGTTATGTTGTCGAGATACGGGAACGTGGCCTGCAATCCGTGCTGGTCAACCATTCGGTCCATCTCCCGTTGGAAGACCGAGACTCCGTTCGTGACGCCAAATGGGACCCTTAGTAAGTGGTATAGACGCCCGTCTGCCTCAAAGGCGGTGTACTTGCGGTCACCTGGGCGGATGGGGAGCTGGTGGTAGGCGGACTTGAGGTCCACGGTGGAAAAAACCTTATACTGGGCAATCCGTGTACCTGTTGATGGTCTGACTATAGTCTACGACCATCCTTTGCTTCTCCCCGGTCTTTACGACTACCACCTGGGCTCTCCAGGGACTATTGCTGGCCTGGATTATGCCTTCCTTCAGCAACCGCTGGACTTCAGACCGAATAAATATCCGGTCCTGGGCGCTGTACCGTCTGCTCCTAGTGGTGACGGGTTTGCAATCCGGGGTGAGGTTTGCAAACAAGGACGGCGGTTCAACCTTGAGAGTTGCGAGGCCGCAGATAGTGAGTGGGGGTATTGGGCCGCCGAATTGGAATGTTAGGCTCTGAAGGTTACATTGGAAGTCTAATCCCAGTAATGTGGGCGGGCAGAGTTGGGGCAGGATGTAGAGCCTGTAGTTCTTAAACTCCCTCCCTTGCACCGTTAGGTTTGCGATGCAGAACTGTTGATTCCCAAATTTCTTTCTCTGTCAGTCTGGCCTCAATAAAAGTTGAGATGGATTCGCACGTAAAAAGAAGTTATTTATTTAGCTTGCAAGCTTGATTCATTTCATAGAAATATAAGAGACATCCAGTTTCCTATATCCCAGAAAGCGAATGAACACAGAAACAAAGGGATCTCTGCAAATCAATTCAAATGGTATCAAGTTTCACATACTCGACGCCCATAGGTCAGCCTATATCCCTCCTGACCTGTTTGATCTATTCTGGTTGGCTCACTTCCAATCCCTTTCTCTGGCCCCTATCAATGCAGCATCACTCTCATAGACACACCTCTTCCTGCTTTTTCCATGCGGTCTCAAATCCCTTTCTCCCTAACTGCCAGAATCAAAGTGGCTTATTTCTACATTACATTAACTAGTATCTCTAAAGTAACTATTTTATATCACATTCGTCAGAACCCTTTGATCTCTACGGAATGGGATCCTGCAGCTAGGGAAATCTTTTGCGTGCTTGGATGGATGGTCAGAAAACAGCGTCCTACCATGTCTGGGTGAATAAAACTTTCCGTGCTCCCGGAGTCGATCAGGCATGGTGTCTCGTATCCGTTGACCAGCACCGTTGTTGTCGTTGTCTGGAGCGTCCGGGGCCGCGATTGGTCCAGTGTCACCGAAGCTAGTCGTGGTAGTAGTGTCGCGGCGTCTTCTTCAGACCCCGTGGAGCCGTCGATGCTGGGGTCCTTTGTTGTCAACCAAGATGGTGGCATCCATGAATCGCATTTGGCTGGGGGTGGACAAAATGGCCGCCCCCATGGGTCGCACGTGGTCGGGGGTGGACAAAATGGCCACCCCCATGAATCGCACGTGGCTGGGGGGTCACAAGATGGCGGCGCCCATCCTTTCCTCGTGGTGCCCGGGACCCAAAATGGCGGCACCCGCGGGTCACACATGGGGCGCTGGGGGGGGGGGGTTGGGGGGTGTTTGGGATGTGCTGGCCCCGTTCTTCTCCGGGGATTGCGGCGACCCCCCGGGACCGGCACACTGCCGCGTAATGGCCCTTTTTGCCGCAGCTTTTACAAATAACTGCGCGGGCTGGGCAGCGCTGCCGGGGGTGTTTCGCTTGTCCGCAGAAATAGCAGCGGGCCCCCCCAGGATGGTCTGGCGCTTTAGCCGCGCAAGCTTGCGAGGGGGGCTGCCGGGGAGTTGGTCGCAATGGGGGGCCATGGAGCCCAAGGGGCTGCCGCGCGGTCGGGGCCGTAGGCGCGGGCGTTTTGTGAGGTCACATCAAGGGAGGCTGTAAGGGCCCGTGCCTCTGAGAGTCCTAGCGACTCTCTTTCTAAAAGTCTTTGGCGAATTTGGGGAGAGTTCATACCTGCCACAAATGCATCACGAATTAGCAGGTCCTTGTGTTTGATCGCGTTCACCGGCGGGCAGTTCTCCGGGACTTTGCCGTCTCGTCGCGAGTTGGTGGCGCGCTGTTATAACCTGCCTACTTACGATTGGCTGGGGACTAATGACTATCCCACAATCCTATGGGAGTATGAACTTCCCAATGAGGGGGGGCGGAGAAACTCCTAGTATAAATAAGCTGGCCAGTTCAGGAACCAGCAGGAAGGAGAAGGTAGCAAGGGAAGTTACTGCTACTGTTATGTATATATTGTTATAGTAAATAAACGTTATTATTTTGTATCCTTAAAACTCGTGCTGGATTCTTCGTGGCCCTTACAAAACTGGCGACGAAGGTAAAAGTGAATAGCTGTCTACACTGCTGAAGCTACCTCCCTGGATTTTTGTTGGATACAGGTTGGAAGTTGTTTTCTATTATACCATGCCTCTGTACGGACGTTTGGATGTTTTTGATGCTGCGCTGGAAAGCTGGAACCAGTACACACAACGGATGCGTTACTATTTCCGGGCAAACAATATCACTGAAAACGAGCGCCAGGTGGTCATATTGCTCACCGCCTGCGGGCCGCATACGTTTGGGGTGATTAGGAGCCTTACGTACCCAGCTGCGCCGGACACCAAAACGTTTGACGAACTTGTGAATATAGTGGGGCAACACTTTAACCCAACCCCGTCCACGATAGTCCAGCGGTACCGGTTTAATACCGCTGAGAGGACCCCTGGAGAATCCCTTGCCGATTTTTTATCCAGGCTACCCGGGATTGCGGAATACTGTGACTATGGTGAGACCTTGTCAGAAATGTTACGCGACCGTTTGGTTTGCGGTATTAACAATGCAGCAACCCAGAGAAAGTTGTTAGCGGAGCCAACATTGACTTTTCAACAGGCAATACAAATAGTCTTGTCCCGAGAGAGCGCAGAGCGAGGAGTACAGGAGCTACAGGGAATGGAAGTGCATGCTTTGGGGCGCAACCCTTTCCGCCCAAAAACGTCTCCCCGCACTCCTGCGGTACCTTGGGCGAGGCAACGACCGGACCGACGCCAGTGGCCATCGGACATTCCTCCCCGAAGGGAGCCTTCTCCAGAGCCAATGGATGAGGAGCCATGTCCGTGTCAGACTTGTAGGCGCCGACCCCGTCGCGGACGGCGGTCCTGGGGACGCCAGAGGCGCCGTCGTTCCGACCGAAACTGGGACCAGCCCAGGGGCCGTAACTGGGACCAGCCCAGAGGCCGTACCTTCCATGTGGATGAACCTGCGGCGACCACTCCTGAGGACGTGGAGACGGAGGACGACTGCCTGCAGCTGCATTGTGTGGCAGCTCCCCGTGTGGCCCCCATTAAGGTGACAGTACGGGTCAATGGCCACCCGCTTGAGATGGAGTTGGATACTGGCGCAGCGGTCTCCGTGATCGCCCAGAGGACATTTGACCGCATCAAGCAGGGTATACAGGCCCTTACATTAACTGACTCACAGGCCAGGTTGGCCACCTACACGGGGGAACCACTGGACATTGCAGGAACTACAATGACCCCTGTTGTCTATGGACGCCAGGAGGGGCGTTTCCCACTTATCGTAGTGCGTGGCCATGGGCCCAGCCTGTTGGGTCGGGACTGGTTGCGCCATTTGCGGTTGCAATGGCAGCACATCCTCCAAACAGTTTCTGGAGGGTTGACTGAGGTGCTAGGACGATACCCAGAGGTATTCCAGCCTGGTTTGGGGAAAATAAAAGGGGCCGTAGCCCGTATCCAAGTTGAACCAGGAGCCACGCCGCGCTATTTCCGGGCGCGCCCAGTGCCTTACGCTTTGCTCGAGAAGGTAGAAGGGGAGCTCACTCGTTTGGAGAGTTTGGGTATTATCAGGCCCGTCCGTTTTGCTGACTGGGCAGCACCAATTGTACCAGTAATGAAGCCAGATGCCACAGTTCGCTTGTGTGGCGACTATAAACTTACAGTGAATACAGTTTCCCGACTCGACCGATACCCAATGCCTCGCATAGAGGATCTCTACACGAAACTTGCAGGTGGACTCTCATTCACAAAATTAGATATGAGTCACGCCTACCTGCAGTTGGAGCTGGACCTTGCCTCCCGACCATATGTAACAATTAACACACACCGGGGCCTGTATGAATATACATGGTTGCCCTTTGGAGTATCCTCTGCCAATTTTTCAACGTGTTATGGAGGGCATTTTGAGAGGTTTACCACGTGTGGCTGTCTACCTAGATGACATGTTGATTACAGGGACGTCGGAGCAAGAGCATTTGGAAAATCTGGAGGCTGTCCTTAGACGCCTTTTGGAGGCTGGAGTCCGTTTACGTCACACAAAGTGCGCATTTCAGGCAAAATAAGTAGTCTACCTAGGTTATCGGGTGGACCGCGAGGGTCTGCACCCCGTCGCAGAGAAGGTGCGTGCAATTCAATATGCCCCCACCCCGACTGACACTTCGCATCTTCGTTCTTTTCTCGGTCTCGTAAACTATTACGGGAAGTTCCTCCCCAATCTGGCAACTACGCTGGCCCCCTTGCACCTGCTGCTAAAGAAAAATCACACCTGGGTTTGGGGTCAGCCGCAAGTAACCGCTTTCCGGCGGGTAAAGCAACAATTGTCGTTGTCTGGGTTACTAACCCACTATGATCCGGGAAAGCCTTTGCTCGTCACATGTGATGCATCCCCGTATGGTATTGGGGCTGTCCTGTCCCACAAGATGGAGAACGGGGCCGAGCGACCGATAGCTTTCGCCTCCCGCACATTGACTGCAGCGGAGAAAAAGTACGCGCAGATCGAGAAGGAGGGCCTGGCAGTGGTTTTCGCGGTGAAACGCTTCCACCAGTATGTGTATGGCAGCCATTTCACTATCGTGACTGATCATAAGCCCCTGCTGGGACTCTTCAGAGAGGATAAGCCAATACAGCCCATTGCTTCTGCACGGATCCAGCGCTGGGCTTTGTTGCTTGCTGCATATGAGTATTCTCTGGAGCACAAACCAGGTACGCAGATAGCAAATGCCGACGCATTGAGCCGATTGCCTTTATCGACCGGCCCCATGTCGACCCCCACGACCGGTGAGGTGGTTGCAACCCTAAATTTTATGGACACCTTGCCTGTCACGGCATCACAGATCCGTGAGTGGACCCAGACGGAGCCAGTCTTGTCAAAGGTTCGGCACATAGTCCTGTATGGTGGGCAGCATAGACAGCTCCCAGGCGAGTTGCGGGCATTTCCCTCCAAGCTCTCAGAGTTCAGCGTGGAAGACGGCATCCTCTTGTGGGGGACGCGTGTGATTGTCCCGGAAAAAGGCCAGGAGATGATATTATCAGACTTGCACAATGGGCATCCGGGCGTGACCAAGATGAAAATGTTGGCCCGGAGTTATGTCTGGTGGCCAGGCCTCGACACCGACATTGAGAAGGTGGCCCAAAACTGCTCCATTTGCCAGGAGCATCAGAAGCTTCCGCCGGCGGCGCCCCTACATCACTGGGAATGGCCAGGGCGGCCTTGGGCATGCTTACATGCAGATTTCGCAGGCCCTTTTCAGGGATCCATGTTCCTTCTACTAATTGACGCCCAGTCCAAATGGCTGGAGGTGCATAAGATGCAGGGGACAACGTCCTGCGCAACAATTGAAAAGATGCGTTTATCATTCAGTACGCATGGCCTCCCCGAGGTGCTGGTCACGGATAATGGCACTCCATTCACGAGTGAGGAGTTTGCTAGGTTTACAAAGATGAACGGCATCCGCCATTTCCGCACTGCCCCTTACCATCCGGCTTCAAATGGGTTGGCAGAGCGTGCAGTGCAAACATTCAAAAGAGGCCTAAGGAAGCAGTCTTCCGGATCAATGGACACGAGACTGGCTCGCTTTTTGTTTACGTACAGGACCACCCCCCATGCAGTGACTGGGGTAGCTCCCGCAGAACTCCTAATGGGCCGAAGACTTTGCACCCGCCTTAGTATGGTCTTCCCGGACATTGGCGCAAAAGTACGCCGCACACAAGAACGGCAGGGACAGGGATTGTCTCGGCATCGTCCAATTCGGCAGTTTGCGCCCGGTGACCCAGTATTCGTGCGGAATTTTGCTGGTGGTGCCCAGTGGGTTCCTGGTGTAATCTTTCGCCAAACGGGCCCTATATCTTACCAAGTGCAAGCCCAGGGTCGTCTCCAGTGAAAACATGTAGACTACGTCCGGTCCAGAAGATCATCCCCTCAAAAGATTCCCCGCCCCCGGAGCTCATTTCAACAGCCGCAAAGACCAGAGACAAGGGAAGGTAGTCCTCAAAATCTTCCACTGGTGCCTCACTCGAAGCCTGCGCAGGTTGTTACGGGACCGAATGGCGATAGAGACGCTGACATGACGGAGGCAGCAGACTCTGACTCCGAGATGGAGACACAGGATACATCAGAGGGGGAATCCTCGGGTCCACAGGCCGTGGATGTACCACCACGCCATTCATCACGGAAGCGCCGGTCTCCGTCTCGTTACACGCCACCTGATCCAGCGCCGCGTGCAAATGGCGTCCGGCCTGTGGCCAAACGAGTTCGACGCCTTCCTTTGCCAGGGTCTTCGGTGGATTCCTTGGACTTTGGGGGGGAGGGATGTTATAACCTGCCTACTTGCGATTGGCTGGGGACTAATGACTATCCCACAATCCTATGGGAGTATGAACTTCCCCAATGAATGGGGGCGGAGAAACTCCTAGTATAAATAAGCTGGCCAGTTCAGGAACCAGCAGGAAGGAGAAGGTAGCAAGGGAAGTTACTGCTACTGTTATGTATATATAGTTATAGTAAATAAACGTTATTATTTTGTATCCTTAAAACTCGTGCTGGATTCTTCGTGGCCCTTACAAAACGCGCGTAGACCTGGTTCACGGGCCGAACGTAGATGCCCTTCAACAATGCGAGCACCGTCGGGAAATCTTCTGCGTCTTCTATTAGAGAGTAAATTTCCGGGCTTACCCTCGAATGCAGGCCCTGCATTTTCTGCTCTTCTGTGATCCGGCCGGGGGCCGTTCGGAGGTAGCCTTCAAAGCATGCTTGCCAGTGTTTGAATACTGCTGCCGAGTTCGCTGCGTGGGGGCTGATCCGCAGGCATTCCAGGGCGATCCTGAGTTCCATAGTCTTTTAAGCTCGCTTAATAAATTGTAGCGCACAATGACTTACGCGAGACGAGAAGTGATGAAGTCGATCTAGGCTTTATCAAGCGAGACTTGTCCCCAGCAGCTCAGCAACAGAATGAAGCTGCGGGGAGAAGCTTGGGCTCTTATACTCCGTCTTCAGGGCGGAGCCAGAAGTCGTCAGATCCAACCAGGACCCGGGACCTGTCAGCCAATAGCATCTCCGCTTCACAGGTCCCACATGACCCCTCATACATACCACCACAACAATAGCTTCTCGGGCCAAGTACTGAAGGCTTGGCAGTACTTTAGAAGCACTCAAATGCCATCAGGAGAACGATTTAAAATAACACTTTAAGTAAAATGAAGACACTCACGATTGAGGCATTTTTAAAGTGATGTGCTTGGAAATTAATACAGCAATCATCATTGGCTTATGCTGGTTAAAGCACAACCATAGGTTCCTGTGCCAGTAGCCATGGGGGCAGACTCGTAAAGGATTCTGGCAAAGAAAGTGGGAATTTAGCCCATTGTGTCTGCACTATCTCTTTGTTCAAGCAATGCAAAAAGAATGCCAGTGTCCTTCCCTCCTCACCGTCCCATATCTTCCTCCATTTGAAACATAGAACCATAGAATCCCTACAGTGCAGAAGGAGGCCATTCGGCCTATCGAGTCTGCACCAACCCTCTGAAAGAGCACCCTACTCCGTTCCACTCCCATGTCCCATCCCATAACCCCACCTAACCTTTGAACGCTAAGGGGAAATCTAGCATGGCCAATGAAAATAACCTGCACATCTTTGGACTGTGGGAGGAAATCGGAGCACCCACAGGAAACCCATGCAGACATGGGGAGAACGAGCAGACGGTCAGTCCAGGTCGGAATTGAACCCGGGTCCCGGGAGATGTGAGGCATCAGTGCCCACTATTTACCGATGCTGCCAGTGGAGAATCATGACCATCGGGTTGCTACTCTTAGTAAATTTCTTTCATTGCACGGGGCAAAAGCCCTGCCCAGGTACGAACAGGAAGATTGAAGGATGATTGCTGCTCTGCTCAAATGCAATTGATTTGCTATTTGTGAATCGTAGCTAAAAATGGCTAGACACTGAAATTACAGTGAATCATGGAGATGGATTAAAGTAAATCAGGAAAAGTCGATGATGGATTTGAATGAATGAATGAAATTTGCTTATTGTCACAAGTAGGCTTCAATGAAGTTACTGTGAAAAGCCCCTAGTCGCCACATTCCGGCACCTGTTCGGGGAGGCTGGTACGGGAATTGAACCGTGCTGCTGGCCTGCTTGGTCTGCTTTAAAAGCCAGCGATTTAGCCCAGTGTGCTAAACCAGCCCCATTTATCACTGAGTCTAATTTTTTAGCCTTTGCGAAACCAGCAGATAATAAACTCCAGTTGACTTAATCAGTTTTGGACATGCTACATAGCTTCCCATGACAGTCTGACGGTCTGTTCCATTTAATTAACTTTCATTCTTCCTGTTGTTCAAAGAAAAATCAGCAAAATAAAACACAATAGGTCACTTAAAATAAACATTAAAATGTTCTTGGACAAGCATTTCTGCCAGTAGGAGCAATGAAATATTGCTGGTGAAAGGGAGGGATTGAACTGAGTTCAATCTTGGCCCTGGGTTTTGCAAGTAAAAGAAGACTTTTCTTTTCAGTGAGAATCCATCAACTATCCACAAGGAGAAAAACTGTACCCTCTCAATAGGAGGAATAGTCCTTTGAAATAGCCAATACAGAGAAGAAATATATCCAGCAGTGCACCAATTAGGGAAAATGAGAATGAATGCAAAAAAATCCTACATTTTGTTCCAACCACCTTCAGCGATCGGGGTAAAATTTTGGAACGTCTAGAATTAATAGAATTGAATTATTTTATTTTGGGGCAATTGGATAAGTACTAGAAGGGAAGAAAAGAGCAAGTAAGTAGGACTAATTGGATAACTCTTTGAAAGTGCCTGCACAGGCACATTGGGCTGAATGGCCTCATTTGGTGCGGTAAGATTTTGCGATTAGTTTCTTATTCAAAAGAATTTAAAATAACAAGGTTCGCACTTTAGGGCAGATTTCTCTCCTACGTGCTTGACCAGATAACATAGGGAAATACTCTGTGGATGGCATCAAACATCCATCAAGGTCATTTTGTGTCTTCCCAATATGACACCTCGTGGGCTCCATTACAGGCCTGTGATCCTTCTTCTCCACCCTTCCCTCTGTACACTGCAGGTGATTTATCACATAAACATAAAACATAACACTGCTCCTTCATTTCCCTAATTAATAATGTCCAAACACACTGCATTTTAACACAAATTTGAATTATTATTTTTACAGACCTCATTCTTTGGACGGTGTGTCATGGTTTAGTTGGTCAAGTGTGGAATTGAGCCGTGGAGGCCAGAACCATCCTAGATTTAATCTTAAATTTATCCTGAGTTTCCAGCGTGTCGCTGGGCAGCAGCATGGGTGCCACAAGTGGATTCTGCATCCCCACCTCTTAAAGAAAGCCATTCAGTTCCAAATGCTATTAGGTGGCCTGCTGGAAGAATGCTCTTATGAAGACAGGATTGGACTCTTATGTGATGCTGTTTACAGTCATCTAGGTTCACACAAGAAAAATGGTCAATGGGTGATATGCTGTTGAACAGGATGGCAGCAAGAATCAATGCCTTTGAAAGGAAAATCTGCATGACCAAGTAACTAGGACATTTATTATTCATAGTTTGTCTGAACAGGAGCCTTTATTTTCAAATCATCAGGTAGACGCTATCATATTGTTACTGAAAGTTTTTAATCATCTCAAATCTTGTTTTATTCCATTAACAGTTACTAATAGAAGGGAATGCTGAATCATTCCAGCATTCAAAATGTTCCAAATGACAGGAAATAACAAGTATTAATTGCAATGTTTAAAAAAAAATACTTGTCATTCATAAGATAGAATGTTTAATAAATCCACCCACACAAGAATGCAGCATCAATCAACAACAGCCCCAGGATTTCCTAATCATTTTAAAACCATGGCCAGAATTCTTCAGCCATTGGGATTCTCTGATCGCACCAGCAGCACATCCCTGCTCGCTGGTTTCCCGGCGACGTGGGGTGGCTTCAATGGGAAATCCCATTGACAAGTCGTGGAAGTAGAGAATCCCGCCGCCAGCGAACAGCGCACCCCCAAGAAACACGTGGCTGAGGGACCTGGAGAGTCCAGCCCCATATTTTTGCTCCGAATTTACTGGGAAACACTGTAACTCACTGTAGTTCTCGTCCAAATTACCATTTTACAATGGCGGGTTATACTGATGGCTTTATAAAAAATAAATTTAGAGTACCTAATTCATTTTTTTCAATTCAGGGGCAATTTAGAGTGACCAATCCACCTACCCTGTGCGTCTTTGGGTTGTGTGGGCGAAACCCATGCAAACACGGGGAGAATGTGCAAACCCCACACGGACAGTGACCCAGAGCCGGGATCGAACCTGGGACCTCGGTGCCGTGAGGCAATAATGCTAACCACTGCACCACCATGCTGCCCCTTACTGATGGCTTTTAGGTATATTATGTCCCTGTCACTACTGAAACCTAGGTTCAGACTAAACTCAGGCTAACGCTTTATTTGCACTGGGAGCTTTGTACAAATGTTAAGCTTGCACTTTAAAAACAGCCCATGCCTCATTCTGAGTCTTGAGTAAATTAAATCTAGAGAGACTCCCTTGGAGTCTGCAATCTCAGAGGATCATAAGAACACAAGAGCAGGAGTGGGTCATCTGGTCCTTTTAACCTGTTCCATCATTCAATGAGACCATTGCCGATCTGGAACCTAAATCTACACACGCAGCTTTTCCCCTTATTGGTAATACCTTTCATCAACAAAAATGCGTTCACCTTGTAAGGGTCCTTCCTGTTTGTTCTTGTTTATTTCCCATTTATTCACAAATTACCGCTTTTATTTTTGTGGTTTCATGTTTTGATCCATGGATGATTTGTGGACATGTGTCTTTAAGACAGCCTGTGCCTTTAATTCAAACAGAAGGATCGAGAAGATTGTGCTATTTTAGACTCACTGACATCAATGATGACTCAGTTTGATTGATTTGGCTAGCAGCCAATGAATTGGCCCAAAGGATGGCAACAGGTGGTGATCGGATCTGATCCCACTGGAATGTTTTCAATGAGGCTCTAGTTTAGTTTCACTTTTGATCTTGCAGCCTGGATGGAGGAATCTAACTCACTCTCTCCAAAAAGATCGAACTAATCCTCCCCATAAGGCCACTCTGAGGGCTGACTCTCTACCTCCAACAAGACTGGGTATCATTCCCTTGAGATTGCAAAGGCTTGAAGGCAAACCACGAGCTGAGAGCAAGGTTTGTTGTGCGTCTGGACAGAAAGACATAGGCTTGGATGTGAACCTTAAGCTGAAGGCTCAGATTGATAAGAAATAAAGCATCTCTCCAGAAAGCCTGCTGCCTGTAAGTGCTGTATTGAATGGCTGATTCTGTGAGGGAGATCATTACCAGCTGTAAACCAGACTTTAATCAACAAGTGTACTGTGAAGAAGCTAAGGAACCACCCTTTGAAGCAAAGACACTTATCTTTTGATCTTCATAATTATTATTTTCTCCCCTTTTCCCTCTCTGTATTTTTCTGTCTTGTGTGTGGATAGAGGGTGGGACAGTCAAAGGGGGTAGTAGCTTAGCCTGTTTTCCAGTCGTCTTTAGTGCATATTTCATCATTATTCTTGGTATAAATAAACTGTAATTGTGTTTCGACTTACAAACCTGGTGACTGTAATTGCTGGGCAGCCAAGGGTCAAAGACTTTGGGAATTTTTTGGAAATTATTGGTCAATGCACTTGTGTTGTGACTCCGGGGCACATGAGGCTAGAACTGACCGTGCACTTGCCCAGGTTGTGGTAACAATCTCAGAAAAAAATGTAACTATTGATCAAGCATCAATTGCCAAGTATCTAAGAGAGCTCAAAGGTTTAACTGGTCTTTGTGTGTAGAATTGTTTCTTTTCACTCCTGAAAAGTCTGGCTCTTGTTTTTAGACGTTGTTCCCTAGTCCTATACTCCCCAACTGGAGAAATCATTTCTCTCCATTTGCAACATTAGTTGCTTTTAATATCTTTTTAAACTTTGATCAAATCATCCTCCACCTTCTAAATTCCTAGCAATACAACCCTAGTTTGTGCAATATATCCTTGTAATTTAACTCTTTGAGTCCAGATATAATTTTAATACATCTCAGTTGTACTCTTCTCCAAGGTGGGTAGATTATTTCCAAGGCATGGTGCCCAGATCTGCTCAAAGTACTCACGGTTTGGTTCACCTATTTAGATTATTTTCTGTCCCTGTTCCTGAAATTTTAATGAGCTAAGGACCTGGATACCCAGGTTGCTTTTGGGTCATCTCTCATTTCTAGCTTTTCACCATTTTGAAAGTATCCTGGTCTATCCTTTTTATGTTCAAAGTGGATCATTTCACAATTCCCACATTGAAATTCATTTGCTACAGATTTGTCCATTCACTTTGTGTAATGTCATGCTTCTCTCTACATTTCTTACAATGCTGCCTATTTCTGTGTCATTAACAAATTTAGATATTCTATCTCAATTTTTAAGTTGCTCATAATTGTGAACAGCTAAGGCCCCAATAAATCCTTGCGAGACACGACTGGCACATCCTGCGCATTATCCCTATTCTCTGTCTCTTTCCACTCAGGTTATTTCATAACCATGTCAACCATTTAATTTCAATTCCATAAACCTCAACATTAACTATATAGTTTCATGAGGAACTTGGGGCGGGATTCTCCGCAATCGGCGCGATGTCTGCCGACCGGCGCCAAAAACGGCGCGAATCAGTCCGGCATCGCGCCACCCCAAAGGTGCGGAATCCTCCACATCTTGAGGGGCCGAGCCCTAACCTTGGGGACTAGGCCCGCGCCGGACTGATTTCCGCCCTGCCAGCTGGCGGGAAAGGCCTTTGGTGCCCCGCCAGCTGGCACGAAACTCACTTTGCCGTGCGGCGCATGCGGGGGAGCGTCAGCGGCCGCTCACGGCATCCCCGCGCATGCGCAGTGGAGGAGGTCTCTTCCGCCTCCGTCATGGTGGAGACCATGGCGAAGGCGGAAGGAAAAGAGTGCCCCCACGGCACAGGCCCGCCCGTGGATCGGTGGGCCCCGATCGCGGGCCAGGCCTCCGTGGCGGCAGCCCCCGGGGCCAGATCGCCCCCCCCCCCAGGACTCCGGAACCCGCCTGCACCGCCTTGTCCCGCCGGTAAGAGAGGTGGTTTGATTCTCGCCGGCGGGACAGGCATTCCAGCAGCGGGCCGGAGAATCCCCGGGGTGGGCCTGGCAACCGGCGCGGCACGATTCCCACCCCTGCCGAATATCCGGTGCCAGAGAATTCGGCAACCGGTGGGGGCGGGATTCACGCCAGCCCCCGGCGATTCTCCGACCCGGCGGGGGGTTGGAGAATCCCGCCCCTGATCTAAAGCCTCTGGAAGTCCATATGAATAACGCACATAGACATTCCCTACTTCAGTCACCTCCTTGTATCAATTTTGTCAGGCATGTCCTGCCTTAACAAATCCATGCTGGTTCCCTCTGATTTGCTGAAAATTTTCAAAGGTTTCACCTCATCCTTAATTATAGACTCTAGCAATTGAAAATCGCTTATTGTCACGAGTAGGCTTCAATGAAGTTACTGTGAAAAGCCCCGAGTCGCCACATTCCGGCGCCTGTTCAGGGAGGCGGTTACGGGAATCGAACCGTGCTGCTGGCCTGCCTTGGTTTGGCTTTAAAAGCCAGCGATTTAGCCCAGTGTACTAAACCAGCCTCCAATTTCCTGACAACCGATGTTAGGCCAAGAGGTTCATAATTCCTTGGTTTCTCTCTGACACCATTCTTATTGTGAAGTGACAGCCATCTTTTAAAAGAGTAAATGCCTTGTTTATATGCTGTCTGTGAGGATATGTGTGAGGTGAGTTTGTGCAGCAGGCATGGATCTGCATAATTCAATATAAAGACATAATCCAGTCACGCTCACTGAGGCAGTTGATATGGAAATTTGAAAAACTCATGCAGGTGTAGAAGTAGACACCTTTGTGATGAGGATTTATTTTGTACTTTGTATAAATAAAGCATAATGAAAATACTTGGCCACAATTATCTGGCCGTTGCATCTCTGTTCCTGCCGGCAGCCCACCCTCGCCCATAGGTTTCCTGGTGTCATGGGGTGGCTTCAATGGGAAATCCCTTTGACAAGCAGCGGGAGTAGAGAATCCTGCCACCAGCGAACAACGCGCCATCGAGAAACACACAGCCGGAGGATGGGAGAATCCAGTCCCTTATATTTAAACCACTGATTTGTGTATCATTTTAATAAGCCATTGATAACTTACTGTTAAAGCCTTTCGCCGATTTTGCAGCCGTGCCCACTGTCAGCAAGAACGATGATTTCGGCACAAAATCGCGCAAGAATCGGGACATCTGGGGCGAAATTCTCCCCAAAATGCGCGATGTCCGCCGACTGGCGCCCAAAGCGGCTCCAACCAGACGGGCATTGCGCCGCCCCAAAGGTGCGGAATACTCCGCATCTTTGGGGGCCGAGCCCCAACATTGAGGGGCTAGGCCGGCGCTGGAGGGATTTCCGCCCCGCCAGCTGGCGGAAACGGCCTTTGTTGCCCCGCCAGCTGGCGCGGAAATGACATGTCGGGGCAGCGCAAGCGGGGGAGCGTCAGCGGCCGCTGACAGTTTCCCGCGCATGCGCAGTGTGGAGAGTCTCTTCCGCCTCCGCCATGGTGGAGACCGTAGCGGAGGCGGAAGGGAAAGAGTGCCCCCCACGGCACAGGCCCGCCCGCAGATCGGTGGGCCCCGATCGCGGGCCAGGCCACCGTGGGGCCACCCCCGGGGTCAGATCGCCCCGCGCCCCCCCCAGGACCCCGGAGCCCACCCACGCCGCCTTGTCCCGCCGGTAAATAGGTACTCTAATTTACACCAGCGGGACAGGCAATTTATCGGCGGGACTTCGGCCCATTCGGGCCGGAGAATCGAGCGGGGGGGAGGCCCGCCAACCGGCGCGGCTCGAATCCCGCCTCCGCCGAATATCCGGTACCGGAGACTTCGGCAACCAGCGGGGGCGGGATTCACGGCAGCCCCCGGCGATTCTCCAACCCGGCGGGGGGTCGGAGAATGACGCCCGAGGTTCTCACCGACAAGATGTCACTTCCCGATTTTCCCCAACCCTTGCTGGTGGCGTAGCCAGGTCCTTTTAATCGATTTACATACATTTTAATTTAGTTAGTGAGTCTCCCGCCACGTGATTCCCCCTCACTGAATATTTAACCTCGCCGACATGACATCATGACAGCGATGTTCACCACAGGTTTGGAAAAATAGAATCAGTTGAGAGAATCCCCCCGGCAGTGCTCTCAGCTATATGTCCCAGGGAGAGGGACATGCCTGGGCAGTGCCCTGCACTGCTCCCTGGCACTGCCTCCTCACATAGGTTGGCACTGCCAGGTTGGCACTGGCTGTGATGGCAGTCCCCTCTGGGGAGCTCCATCGGGGCAGGGTCATGCTATGTTTGTTGGGGGGTGGAGCCCTGATGCTGATGCTTGTAAATGTTGGGGGGAGCCCCGATGCTGATGGTGGTGGTGGGTGGGGAAGGGGGGGGGGGGGGTGGGAGGAGGGTAGAGAGAACCTTTGATGGTCGTGAGGGAGATACTCCCCGTGGGGATGTGGTTGGGGGATGTTACTTAGTAAGAGCCTGACACTCTCAAAAAGTATGGGAACATTCTGTCCCTTGACTTCAACCAATGCCCCTCTGCACTTTATGAGAATGGGATGAGTTGGGGGATGTGTTTAAAATGCTGTTGTTAGTCCATTCATCCGATCTGCATTTGATTTGTGCCGAATATTAATGGACAATTAGTAGAACCTGGTTCACCACAGAGTTTGTTCACCGACAGCCTATTGTGCTGGAGTCACACTCCGAAGTGGTGGCTTGGAGATCGCATCCTGACATGCTGTCTGCCTTGCCAATTTTAACCTCTCACTGCCCCCAAATCCTACATGCACCACGACATTAAAATTCAGGCAAACTGAATAAAAGTCATCAAACGGTTAAACCAGTTCTGGCCCAACATTTCAGTTCGAAAATGTTTGAAAACTAAGATTAAGGAGATGACCTTGTAAATGAACTTCAAGTACTGCAGCTTATTTTAAACATAAACAACATTCCTGTCACGGTCCCCGCGGTACAAGGATGAAAATTGAAGTGTTCATGACAAACATTTGAACCTCAATTGAGGCTGAGGCTAAGGCTGGTGGGGTGTGAGCTGAGCTCACTCGTGGATCACCAAAGTGAGGCCCAGGGTATTCCAGGGCCTCTTTCAAATATACCAGTTCCAACTCCCACCTGAAAAATCACTGTCAGAGCAACAAAGAGTCGGACAAGGAAGATGGGAAGCTACCTTTTGACTCCTAACAACCCTCTGAGGGAAGAAATTCCTTCTCATCCCTGACTTATATGGGAGACCCCTTATTTGTAAACTCTGCTCCCTAGTTATCGATTTCCCCACGAGAGCATCTTCCTATGTTCCTGTCAGGCTCCCTCAGAATTTTACATGTTCGAATAAGTTCAACTCTCATTCTTCTAATCTCCAATGAGGAAAGGCACAGTATGCTCAATGTTTCCTCATAAAATAAACCCCTCATCCCAGGAATCAACTCAGTGAAACTTCTCTGTTTCTAAGCAGGGCAGCATGGTGGCACTGCCGTGTCACAGCGCCAGGGACCCATGTTCGATTCCGGCCTTAGGTGACTATCTGTGTGGAGTTTGCACGTTCTCCCCGTGTCTGTGTGAGTTTCCTCTGGGCGGTCCTGTTTCGCATTGTGGACTTCCTATTGCTGCCCCTGCCTCCATTGTCTGTTTTTGTTCACTTGTGATGAGTGCGTCACCAGATGAAATGCCAACTATCTTCTTTAACTGGGAAATTGTGTGTGCATCTGTGTTTCGGGAGAGGCCAGGAACTGTTGGGTGTTGAGGTGAGCTGTTTAAAAGGCTGGCCTCAGTGCTGTGGGACTTTGCCCTAATTATACTGAAAAACATAAGGTCCTCCAGCCCTCATCTCTCCCACCCCTGCCCCCTAAACAGTTCCCATGTCACCTCATCCTTCCCTATGGCCCCCTCCTGCACCCATGCCAAAATTATCCGTGCTGCTGCATGGTTTACGTGAGTCCTACAATAGTGCAATCTCAGAAGGCCTCCCCATCTCTGCCGAATTATTGCCGGATACTCACAGACTGCTGCTGTGCAGGTGAAGGTATTACTGGAGATGAAAGAGATGAATTAAGGTGAGAATACGATGCAAGTTCTCTTTGCCAAGATTATCATACTCTGTTGGCATTAAGCTACAGGACATAAGGATGGATTTTATTGAATTGTGTCACCAGGTAGCTGGGAGATGACTGTCTCCATATTGCCAGTGTTGCAGAACACTGAAACTCCACTGATTTCCCATAGCAACTCCTCTTGTCGACTAAGATATTTGGAGTCACTTCTCTCCTATTATCCTGTGCAAGAAGGAAAGAAGAGACGTCTAAGTGAGTATAGTGGTATATGTTCATCCACTGGATGGAATACATTTGGTGAGGGTGACTCTGATAAGAGGCTTGAAATTGCATAAGGGTGAGTAGGCATAATGGATAAATAGGTGAGGATGTGAACAGGCGCATAGAAAAATAACATAGTACCATGGGCGCTGGAAATCTGAAATTAAAAAGGAAAATTGCTGGAAACACTCAGCAGGTGTGCCAGCGTCTGTGGAGAAAGAATCAGAGTTTTCTTTTTAAATTTAGAGTGCCCAATTCATTTTTTCCAATTAAGGGGTAATTTAGCGTGGCCAATCCACCTACCCTGCACATCTTTTGGGTTGTAGGGGCGAAACCCATGCAAACACGGGGAGAATGTGCAGACTCCACACGGACAGTGACCCAGAGCCGGGATCGAACCTGGGACTTCGGCGCCGTGAGACAGCTGTGCTAACCACTGCGCCACTATGCTGCCCTGAAAGAATCAGAGTTAACTGGAAAAATGTGTGTGCATGTTTCTTTCAGGAGAGGACAGGAACTGTTGGGTGCTGAGGTGAGCTGTTTAAAAGGCCCTCACCCCTCCCACCCCACCCCCTAAACAGTTCCCATGCCACCTCATGCCTCCATCCTTCCATATGGCCTCTCCTACACCCATGCCAAAATTAGACTCCCGCAACTTCCTACGGCCCATCCTGCCCCTTACCCCCATTGGACCCTAACACTGACCCCTTGGCAAACTCTGGCACTTCTATGTCCATTCACCCACTCTCCACTGTCTGGAGCCACTGAACCCTATAATAACAATAGAATGTGTGAACAAAACTTTAAAAAAATTATTTACTGTTAACTTTCCAATTTCTCAAAATAAAATTCATTTTACTACAAGCCAATAGAAGTGTCAATCATCCAGAATCTTTCATTCCAGAATCATCGATGGCTGAAACTGCAAGCAATTGAAACCTCTCGTGTAAGCAAACATTCTGAAATTGAAAAAGGGACCGGAGAGCCTGAGCTATGAATCAAGCAATGTTATCCCTGGGGCTCAAGTGTTTCAGAACTCCAATGGAATTCTGAACTTTCAGTCAAAATCCATAATGAAGCTTGGCTAATCCATTAGAGTACTGAACTATCTATGCCCCAGGGAACACCTTGCTTGACCGATACCTCTTCTGTTATTTTCACACACTTGTGCAAATTAAAGGGACTTCAAGTGCTTTCAGATTTACTATTGATACTTAAAAGGTCTGGATAATTGAGACTTCTCTTGGTCTCTATTAAAAAAGAATATTTCTTAAGAAAATGGAAAGTAATCAATGAATAAGTGCTTTTTTCGCACATCTTGTTGTCAGTGTAGAGTTCATTGGTACCATACACTTAACTGGACCAACCATATAAATATTAGATTAATGGACTTAGGTGTACCATAGCTCAGCATAGGGCTCATGAGGGGCCAAATAGGGTAAGTGGGGCGCAACTTCATTGCAGTGTTAAAGTAAGCCTACATGTGACAATAATAAAGATTATTTATTTATTTACCTTTGCATGGGGAGCGGGGGCATGAGGAGGACCTTTTGAACTTTTTCAAAAGACCCCTCATGCAGACTATGGTTCACATTAACTCTGAGGTGCTGTGAATCATGGTTCTTTGAATAGCTGGCCCGACTCCATGATAATTGTGGAGCCAGCCAGGGTGAGGAGTTTATGGTCGGGGTCATGACTAGCCGGCACCCTTAAAAGGCACAGTGTGCCACACAAGTGTCATGCAATGACCATCTCTGACAAGTTAGAGACTAACCGTCGCCCTCTGATGTATCAATGCATGAAGTAGTCCACCATCAACATCTTGGGGGTTACCATTTACCAGAAACGTAACTGGACCAGCCACATTAATACTCTGCCTACATTAGCAGGTCAGAGGCTGGGAATTCTGTGGTGCGTATCTGATGATCCAATACCTGTGCACTATCTACAAGGCACAAGTAAATAATTTGTTTGATTGCTCACCAGTGGACTGGATGATTGCAGCTTCACCAACACGCAAGACATTTGTCATCATCCAAGACATTAAACATTCACCCTATTCACCACTGGTGCACAGTTGCAGAAGTGTGTACCATCTACAAGATGAACTGTAGCCATTCATAAAGGCTTTTTTGTCAGCACCTTCCAAATCCACCACCTAGAAGGACAAACTGGCTTATGAGAACACCAGCACTCTTCCAAGTCACAAAACATTCTCACTTAGAACTACTTTTTTCTTCATTATCATTGGGTCAAAATCCTAGAACTACCTACCTAACAGCATTGTGGGTATACCTACACCACATGAACTACACGGTTCAAGAAGGCAGTACACCATTACTTTCTCAAAAGCAATTAGAGATGGGCAATAAATGCTGGCCTAGCTAATGATGCCCACAGCCCAAGAATTAATAAAAGGGAGTTGAATTGGGACACGGTGGGCTGGAATCTCTGGTTCCCCAGCCGCGTTTTTCTCGGCAGCACTCCATTCACTGCAAGTGGGATTCTATCTTCCCGCCGCTTATCAACAGGATTTCCCATTGAAACCACCCCATGCCGCCAGAAAACCCACTGGCTGCGTGCTGCAGGCGGGAAAAGTGAACCGCAACGGTTGGAGAATTCCGGCCAATATTTTCCAGGGTCAGACTTGGAGGAAGTGGGGTTTGGAGTGTGAAGAGGATACGGATGGAAAGTCATTCAAGAAAACATTTTAGGTTGTTGATTTGACCAGCTGAAGTAAATAATATAAATTCCCAGATATATTTTGACACCTTTAAAGGCAGCTGCGAGAATACAAAATATAGCTCCCGTGGATGAAGACAAAGTGTCAATTAAACTCAATGTTTAATTTTTCAAAAATACTGGATTGACACGGATCTTCCCTGAAGCAGTAATCATCGCCGATTGCCACTCCAGTCAAACATTTCCACACCTCGACCGTGCTCCATGTTTCTTCCCAGTTTACCAAGCGGGGATTCTCCAGAAAAGAGGACCACCACATTCCTTGGAGAACTCCATCGCAGCACTGTAGTGTTGGAGGCGAGAGACAAGACACGACTGCCTTTTAAGGCACCAGCTGCTGTATGGTCAGTTTAGAAGTCCATTGTGAACAGATGAATGGATGAATGAATGAATGGGTAGCGTGGTAAGATGGGTAGGTGGGTGAAGTAAATGGGTAATTTGAGATAAGTGACGAAAGTGCAGGTGGGCAAGGTGGGTAGGGTTGCATATAGGTGGGCTGGCAGGTGGGTAGAATAGTAGGTAGGTGGGATGCATCGGTGAGTGCTGGTGGGGGGGAGGGGTCACTGTGAGTGATTGGGGGGCAATTCTGTCATTACCTAGGAGTTAGACAAGGATTTTTCGGTCGAACATTTCTTGATTAACTATCCAGCTAAGTTCCACGGAACTGTCTGAAGTCTCTGACTCTAGGTCAGAGTCGATAATTTTTTGTCGAGGGTCCCAGGGAGCAGGGGAATTACCATCAGAAGTTGAAACTTCCCAGGCAATTATTACGGAGGTCCTCATGTTAGGACTTCTGTAGTCCTGGGCGGCATCTTGAGTGGTACATCTGGTCAGAGATGATCCAGAGACCTGGACGGCTGGGCCGTTAGGAATTAATGAATGTTAGTTTGAAGTATCTGATCATTTCTAAAAATAGTTGGCTATAATAACAATCAATGGGGGATGGAACTTCAATTAAAAATACGAAAGAGAACTTTTCATTCCATGCTGGGTTCAAATGAATATGAAGTGCCACAGTAGGTTCAGCATTGTCAGTCGCTCATTTTAAATGGCTTGCTCACCTGCCTTTTACTTGTACCAACCCCTTGCATAGTAGCAATGTCAAGGGGTGCAGCAATGAAACCCCTTTTTGATCTCCATGTCTTAAGCATGTACACTCCTGTAAATGCTGGAAATTGGACTGAATGAAACACAGGGCGAGGTTTTATTGGTTTGGTTGGCAAGCTGCTGTTTTCCACGATAAACATAACATGCAACGCAAAGAGGATGATGAAAGCCATTTGATAACAATCAATCCAACTTCTGCTCCTGCATTATTATGTAAATAGAAACTGCGTGTACACTCGTAGTCCACTTGCAAGGGGGAGGAGGGATAATTCTTTCTTTACATAGAAAGATGGAGCTGATTTACGATCTATGTGTACTGACAACACAGAGACGATTTCTCGCTCCAGCCTTTCTAGTCTTATCTGACTAACCAGATCTGTCTCAGAGTTATTTTTTAAATAATCATCTCGATTAATGGACTGGAAGAGATCAAAGGTCAAGTTGCCTGATGTCTATCTGCATGACCAGATGTTGCTATTGTTGCTAACAAATGGGCCATTGTTTCAAGATGCAGGCAAGGCAATTACCCATCCTGCATTTCAGTTGTCACATGATCAAGCAGCAGGGGGCTGCCAGGAGACACTCTTCACTCAGGCTGCCTTCTGCCCAAATCACACACGAAAAATGTTCACGTTCAAATCGTTGACATGGCTACAGAATCTCAAACAGATGTATGAATTTATCTTTAAAAAAAATAATTTACTTGGAAGATTAGGAATGATTATATGGTAAAATGAATTGTCTGTGCTTGAGACAATACTGTATTTTCATTTTGTTCGAACTTTATGAGAAGTTAGTTTACCCAAGCATGCCATGTGAATAATCCCCTTAAAAAAACATCTGTGGCTGTTACATGAATAGGATGGGAATAGAGGGATACGGACCCAGGAAGTGTAGAAGATTGTAGTTTAGTCGGGCAGCATGGTCGGCACGGGCTTGGAGGGCCGAAGGGCCTGTTCCTGTGCTGTACATTTCTTTGTTCATTGTTCTATATCACTAATTGATAGATAAATGCAAATTCAGATACAGTTCTGCAAATCATTAGCAGGCTTGTGTGGTGAATGAGTTCCCGTAGGAAAAACAATTGATTGGGCCAATAATTGCAGAAAATTATAGGTAACTGCGTTTAACCTTCAATTTTATCGTGATGCCTTAAAACTCCAAAAAGGATTTGCAACTTGTCCAGTAATCCCGATTTCGGTGAATATTTCCACTGTGTTCTCGTGGGGAAAACAAGACGGATTTGGAATAGACCACGTAAATGACACAGCTACAGCCTTGTGATGTAAGTCATCACTTTGCCACCTGGTGTGGGCAGTCCGGTTAAACATTTCCTGAGTCTGGAATGAATGAGCCTTTTGTCGTGACCATGTAAACATTTATGTCTGGAGTGTTTAAGGAAACGCAACATAATAGCAAACCGCCTGGGTTATTCTTCAACTCATTCCTCCTGTAGAAGAGAACTCTAGACTTTATGCTACCGGCGGAAAGCTGAGCGTAGCTGGAGCATAAGTGTTCCTTCCGTAACACCTGAGATACATTAAAGGTATTGGCATCAGAGTGCTGATTCAGAATGATGCACTCACCCTTGCTGATTTGCATCAGTGAACCAAAAAAACAAAGGTTGTGTGGCCCACTACATTTAGTGAGTTGCAGATTTAGCAACGTCACAGTTGGCATCATTCTTTATGTTTAGGCATTCCTCCCACGCCAAGGTCAAAGTTTTTTCATTTGGCCACTCCACTAACACTGTCTAAATAGGTGCTGCTGAGATTTCCATTCTGCCTTTTTGTGGTCTAATTCCTCAACGTGTTAGTCATCGGTGGCGCTAGCATTTGCGACACTCTCTTTTTCCCACAGTATCATTGCTACTCGCCGTTTCTTCATCAGCAGAAACCAGTGTTGAAATTACCATGGGGAAGTGACAGTGTTGCATTTTGAAACAAGAAGAATTCATTCAGAGGGAGGAAGGGCAGGTGTGACTGCATTCCAGCCAACTGGTGTCCACTCAGCCTTACCACAAAAACCACATTTTCAGACTCGGGCACACCTGGTCGGGGATATCTGAAGAGATTTACCACGTAGGTTTCAGGAGGGGGTTTTGCTGCCTCAAAGCCCAACCTCCAGATAAGCACAGCTCACCCTGTGGTTGTGAAGGTTACTGCAGCATTCTATTTTTGTGTGATCAGGTACTTCCGAGTCACTGCTGCTAACATTTTGAAATTGCCATTGCATAAAACAAGGTGCCTTACATGCCATGGAAAGGATGCAACAGCACCAGAGGGTGCAGCATACCTAATAGGTAACAGGCCTTCCACATTGATGGCTCACCAGAGGACAAAAGTGCACCTGGCAACAATTTCATTCAACTGATGCGTACTTTATTCCGGGAAAGGTTAAACAGGTCGGGTGTCTTTTTTTTCTGAACTGAGAATAAAGAGTTCAAAATGATAAACGGTTCCAACAGAGTAGAGACAGAGAGAGGGAGAGAGAGAGAGAGAGATACAGTTTCCATTCGTGGGGAAGAGAGAGGCCATCAGTTTAAGATTACCACCAAGACATCAAATAGGAGATTATTTTTCCATAAGTTCATGAGAATATGGAACTGCTCGCACAAGTTGAGGCAATTAGCGACAATAGCAGGGGAGGCCAGATAACTATATTAAGGAGAAGTGAATATAGAGCGATGATAATGAGGAACAAGGCTCACGTGAAGCATAGACGCCAGCATCAAATGGCCGGCCCGTTTCTGTATTATATATTCTGTGTAATCCTACAGAATATTCTTTCCATGGTTAGAAAAACCACATTGGAGTTCAAGCCAACACCATTAAAGTAAATCCATTCCTTCAGGGTTAAACCTGATGAACAGCAGAACGTTAGAGCTGCTTGACGATGGAACTTTATCATACAAATTAGGAAAATATTTGAAAATGCTTGAGCTCTTTCTCTACATGTGGCCGCCAACAATTTTGTTTAAATGATAAGATCATTAAAAAGCCAACTGATTTAACCTTGATTTTTTTGACTTCCCAGCCATGGAACCTGTTTCCCAGAGTGCCCAGAGGGATGAGTTGCTTCGGTGAAACTGACAAGCTGGGAAGGTCATGCGCTCCAGAAACTTGATCACACGATCTAGGCAAACATTTCAAAGGTGTCGGAACATCAGAACATAGGAGCAGCAGCAGGCTATTCTGCTCCAAGACTATTCCATCATTCAGTTAGATCATCTTATGTGTGTGGCTCGCACCTTCCTGTGCTAGCCGCACACTGCTTGATGTCACTAGTCTCCAAAAATCTCATCAACTTCTACCTGAACATGCTCAATGACTGAACTTCCATTGAGCTTCTGGGGTAGAGAATTCCAAAGGAATTATGGAACAAAGTAACATAGGATTAGCAGGAGGCCATTTAGCCCATTGAAACTGCCCATTGAAACTGCCCATCAGTCAATACGATAATGGCTGATCGAACACTTCAATGCCTTTTTTTTGTGAGCACCACAAAGAGTCCGACACGAATTTGTGAGTCAAAAAAAATGTAACTTTATTTACATTAATATATATGTAGGACCAATATTCACTACTAGTCTTCTCTTCAGTCGGCAATTAACTGGCCAGCTCTATTTATACAACAGAAAAGGTTAACGTCTGCCCCACACCCTTATCAGGGGAGCTCATATTCCCCGAGATCCATGGGGTAACCAATTGTCCCCACCCAGAAGGATCTGTGCAGGTTACAACACCCTTTCCCCCAAAGTCCGAGGAATCCGCTGAATATCTTGGCGAAGGCGGGCGTCGGACCCTTTTGGCATCAGGCCGAGCATTATGCGCCTGAGGTGCCAGATCGGGCAGCATATGTCAAGAGGGTGAATGGTGCTTCCTGTCATGTTACTCACCCTGGGATAACACGGAATGCAACTGGATGCAGTTGTACTTGAAATTAGACTCCAAACTGTGATGTTAGTTCAATACGCATTATTGAACATGTTAAGCAGTGCACACAACTCGCTGTGGGTTTGACACTCTACTAATCTAAGCGTGCTTGCGATAACTAACTAGACCAGACTAGCTCTGATCCACGTGTAGAAGGTGCTAACTGATATATACACCCTGACTGTCACTCCAGTTGTCACCAGTGGAAAGAGGCAGAGTGCTGATGCCTCGTGTGTTTTATAGTGGGAATCCCCCTCTAGTGTTCTGCCTGGTGATTGGTTGTGTTCTGTCCTGTGTGTTGATTGGCTGTACTGGGTGTCTGTCACTGCCTGTCTGTATCTCATTATGTGCATGAGTACATATCATGACATCTCCTCTTTTCAAAAAAAAATGTTGGTTTGTTGCTCTTTTTAACCTTAGTCTATTTGCTCTGATTACGTCACCTTTGCTCATGAGTCGCCAGGTATCGTTATGATACTGCCACGTGGTTCAAGTTCAGGTTATGATTAATAATACAGCACACCGCTTAGTAAGGATTAAAACAACGGTCATTTATTATATACAACAAGCAATATTAATACCCTAATACTACTTTCTTTCCAATAAACCTATCACTACTGGCCAATACTTAACTTAGGAAGAGCCCACCAGGTCAGGGAAACAAATGGCTTGTCCAATCAGATCTGGCCCGCGGGATTCAAAAGGCTGCTGCAGGTCGGTGGCTAGGTGTCTCTACCAGATAGCGATCGCTGGATTCAAACTTACTGTTGCCGGTTGCTGTTCTTGCGAAGGTCTCGAGCAGGCAAAGAGGAGAGAGAGAGAGATCTGAACTTTGCCCCTCACTTTTATAGGGCCCAGGGGCTTCCCGCCCCCCAGGGCGGCCCTTGACCCTGAGTCCCAAGTGATTGGATTTGTTCCCAATCCCTGGGGTCGATGTGTCCAATGGTGAGGCGATTCCTCGATCGGGGGGTGGTCGTTCACCTGTCTTTGTTTCGGCCACTGCAGGCGCCGACAGGTCTGGCCCGGTATTCAATTGCTAATATGTTGCAATTGTTCCCAGGGATAGCCGATTTAACTGCAGATGTCTGGATAGATGGGCTGCAAACAGTCCTGAATGTAACTGCAAATACCTGGGTTGATGGGCTGTTGATAGCCCTGAGTATCGATCTAGGCTAACTTCCCCAGAGCTGAATATGCAATACTGTCTGCAGCTGCCTGCTTGTGTCTTGTTAGCTGCTTTTCCCAGCAGTCTTTCGGGTTAGCCATTTCAAACTGGGTTTTGGCCAGATTAATCGGAAAGCAGCCATTTTACGTGGCTACAGTTGCTTGGAGCATATGCGACTGTATTTACATGTATAACAATTTACATTAAATGGCGAGTGGATGAATATATGCATAAGAGGTGTCTAGTGTGCAGCTACAGAACAAAATTTTCAAGATAAATGACGATAAGTCCAATCTTTGGGGCTTGCGTCTGATCCTTATCGACCGCCTGAGAGTGGAGGTGGGGATGACGGCGCCTTGACAGGCGGGATTGCTGCCAGATTGGTGGCCTCGAGGTGCGAGGTGTCCAGAGGAGGCAAAACAACATATGGAAAAGTAGGATCTGGTAGTGGGCAGGCAACTTTGCACAGTGCCCTTCTGTTGCGACTGACAATGGAGCCATCGGCCATACGAACTACAAACGATGTGGGAGCAGCCTGTCGAACAAGAAAAGCTGGAGCTGACCAGCCTACATCAGGTAGCTTGATCTGAACAGCATCTTCCGGAGAGAGCACAGGCAAATCGGTAGCATGAGCATCGTATGTCAGCTTTTGCCGGTTCCGGAGTTGCTGCACCTTTTGCAGCACTGGGAGGTGATCCAGGTCTGGTAAGTGTATGGCTGGAATAGTCGTTCGGAGGTCTCTATTCATGACGAGACATACCGGTGGACAGAGGGGTTGCCCTGTACGCCAACAGCGCAAGGTTGAAGTCAGAAGCAGAGTCCGCAGCCTTGCAGAGCAGTTGTTTCCCTATATGGACTCCTTTCTCAACCTTCCCATTGGACTGTGGGTAGTGTGGGCTTGAGGTAATGTGGTTGAATTGGTACGACTTGGCGAAATTGGACCACTCTTGGCTGTGGAAGCAGGGACCATTGTCACTCATGACACTGAGTGGAATACAATGCCTGGCCAAATGTCTGCTTGCAGGCCTTGATGACTGTCCTTGATTATGATGTCTGACAGCTTCACAACTTCTGGGTAATTTGAGAAGTAATGTATGATGAGCACATAGTCACACCTATTGGCATGAAAAAGGTCGATTCCCACCTTGGACCATGGAGAGGTCACGATCTCGTGTTGCTGGAGTGTTTCTTTTGTTTGAGCAGGCTGGAAACGCAGGCAGGTCGCACAATTGAGGACCATGTTGGATATGGCCTGGCTGATTCCAGGCCAATAGACAGCCTGCCGGGCCCTGCGCCTACACTTTTCGACACCTAGGTGTCCCTCGTGGATTTGTTTGAACACTAAGCTCTGCAGACTGTGAGGAATAACGATACGATCTAGCTGGAGGAGGATCCCCTCGACGACTGTCAGATCGTCCTTCACATTAAAAAACTGAGGGCATTGCTCTTTTTGCCAGCCATTTGCAAGGTGGTGCATTACACGCTGCAGAAGAAGGTCTTTGGCAGTCTCTTCACGAATGCTGATCACTCTTTCATCTGAGACCGGGAGTTGCTGACACACAGCTGCACCTGTGCCTCAATCTGGCGGATGAAGTCAACCTGTTCACAGGGCGAGATGATGGAGCAGGACAGGGCATTCGCAATTATCAGCTCCTTGCCTGGTTCTAGACACCCCAACCAAGGCAAACATCTTGGACAGAATTCTCCGTTGGCTGACATCAAAATCGGGAAATGCAGTTGGGTGAGTCGGCTCTAACGCCGCAATTGTGGCAGGTGCCGATTTCATGCCAAATTGCAATGCATCGTTGCCTAGACAGCAGCATCAATGCATTCCAGAACGCACTTACAGTAAACACCATTTGCATATCATTAACGGACCCACCTGATATTCTCAGGGGCCTTCCCGATTCTCCAGCTGGTCGAATGGGCCGAATCTCCAATGGCGAGGTTCACTTGTGCTTTTAAAAATCTTGAGACAGGTGCCGTGGCTGCTGACAGGGAGGGAGAGGGGAAGGAAAGTTTCCAACATTGCCATAGTGTGCTGATAGCTGTGCCTCTGGCCGGGTTTTTTTTGCCAGGGCCGGGGGAGGGGGGGGGGGGGGGGTGGGGGTGGGGGGAGTAGAGGGAGTTGGCCAGGTGGTAGGCTGTGGGGTCGGGATGGACTGGCATGGAACAACATTGCCGCGACCTGCAAGGAAACCATGCAGCTGCAGTTATACATGTCGCTGACTGCCCACTCTGAACTTCGTGCCACGGGTCGTATGGGTCTCTCCCCAAGCCACCCCCCAGGTACCCTCTGGCCCAGCTGACCCACCAAAGGGATGGCCACACTCCAGTGCGACCAGTGCAATCTTGTTGGCTGGGATGGTGTGTGTGGGGAGTGAGGTATATATATGTGGCTGCAATTTGTCAGCATCCTGAGTGTCAATTGCGATTGCGGCGAATCTGGCACCATTGCTCATTGGAACAAGAACATAAGAGCTCGGAGCAGGAGTAGGCCATCTGGCCCCTCGAGCCTGCTCCGCCATTCAATGAGATCTTGGCTGGTCTTTTGTGGACTCAGCTCCACTTTCTGGCCCGAACACCACAACCCTTAATCCCTTTATTCTTCAAAAAACTATCTATCTTTATCTCAAAAACATTTAATGAAGGAGCCTCAACTGTTTCACTGGGCAAGGAATTCCATAGATTCACAACCCTTTGGGTGAAGAAGTTCCTCCTAAACTCAGTCCTAAATCTACTTCCCCTTATTTTGAGGCTATGCCCCCTAGTTCTGCTTTCACCCGCCAGTGGAAACAACCTGCCCGCACCTATCCTATCTATTCCCTTCATAATTTTATATGTTTCTATAAGATCCCCCCTCATCCTTCTAAATTCCGAGTACAGTCCCAGTCTACTCGACCTCTCCTCGTAATCCAACCCATTCAGCTCTGGGATTAACCTAGTGAATCTCCTCTGCACACCCTCCAGCGCCAGTACGTCCTTTCTCAGGTAAGGAGACCAAAACTGAACACAATACTCCAGGTGTGGCCTCACTAACACCTTATACAATTGCAGCATAACCCCCTAGTCTTAAACTCCATTACTCTAGCAATGAAGGACAAAATTCCATTTGCCTTCTTAATCACCTGTTACACCTGTAAACCAACTTTTTGCGACTCGTGCACTAGCACACCCAGGTCTCTCTGCACAGCAGCATGTTTTAATATTTTATCATTTAAATAATAATCCCTTTTGCTGTTATTCCTACCAAAATGGATAACCTCACATTTGTCAACACTATATTCCATCTGCCAAACCCTAGCCTATTCACTTAACATATCCAAATCCCTCTGCAGCCTTCCAGTACGCTCTGCACTTTTTGCTTTACCACTCATCATAGTGTCGTCTGCAAACTTCAACATATTACACTTGATCCCCAACTCCAAATTATCTATGTAAATTGTGAACAATTATGCACCCAACACTGACCCCTGAGGGACACCACTAGCTACTGATTGCCAACCAGAGAAACAGCCATTAATCCCCACTCTTTGCTTTCTATAAATATACCAATCCTCTATCCATGCTACTACTTTCCCCTTAATGCCATGCATCTTTATCTTATGCAGCAACCTTTTGTATGGCACCTTGTCAAAGGCTTTCTGGAAATCCAGATATACCACATCCATTGGCTCCCCGTTATCTACCGCACTGGTGATGTCCTCAAAAAATTCCACTAAATTAGTTTGGCACGATCTGCCCTTTATGAACCCATGCTGCGTCTGCGCAATGGGACAATTTCCATCCAGATGCCTCGCTATTTCTTCCTTGATGATAGATTCCAGCATCTTTCCTACTACCGAAGTTAAGCTCACTGGCCTATAATTACCCGCTTTCTGCCTACCTCCTTTTTTAAACAGTGGTGTCACGTTTGCTAATTTCCAATCCGCCGGGAACACCCCAGAGTCTAGTCAATTTTTGTAAATTATCTCGAGTGCATTTGCAATCTCCCTAGCCATCTCATTTAGCACTCTGGGATGCATTCCATCAGGGCCAGGAGACTTGTCTACCTTTAGCCCCGTTAGCTGGCCTACCACTACCTCCTTAGTGATAACAATCATCTCAAGGTCCTCACCTGTCATAGCCTCATTTCTATCAGTCACTGGCATGTTATTTGTGTCTTCCACTGTGAAGACCGACCCAAAAAACCTGTTCAGTTCCTCAGCCATTTCCTCATCTCCCATTATTAAATCTCCCTTCTCATCCTCGAAAGGAGCAATATTTACCTTAGCCACTCTTTTTTGTTTTATATATTTGTAGAGACTTTTACTATCTGTTTTTACATTCTGAGCACGTTTAGTCCCATAATCTATCTTACACTTCTTTATAGCTTTTTTAAGTAGCTTTCTGTTGCCCCCTAAAGATTTCCCAGTCCTCTAGTCTCCCACTAATCTTTGCCACTTTGTATGCTTTTTCCTTCAATTTGACACTCTCCCTTATTTCCTTAGATATCCACGGTCGATTTTCCCTCTTTCTACCGCCCTTCCTTTTTGTTGGTATAAACCTTTGCTGAGCACTGTGAAAAATCGTTTGGAAGGTTCTCCACTGTTCCTCAACTGTTTCACCATAAAGTCTTTGCTCACAGTCTACCTTGGCTAGTTCTTCTCTCATCCCATTGTAATCTCCTTTGTTTAAGCACAAACCACTAGTGTTTGATTTTACCTTCTCACCCTCCATCTGCATTTTAAATTCCACCATATTGTGATCGCTCCTTCTGAGAGGATCCCTAACCATGAGATCATTAATCAATCCTGTCTCATTACACAGGAACAGATCTAAGACCGTTTGTTCCCTCGTAGGTTCCATTGCATACTGTTCCAGGAAACTATCGCGGATACATTCTTTCAACTCCTCCTCAAGGCTACCTTGACCGACCTGGTTAAACCAATCGACATGTAGATTAAAATCCCCCATGATAACTGCTGTACCATTTCTACATGCATCAGTTATTTCTTTGTTTATTGCCTGCCCCACCATAATGTTATTATTTGGTGGCCTATAGACTACTCCTATCAGTGGCTTTTTCGTCTTACTATTCCTGATTTCCACCCGAATGGATTCAATCTTATCCTCCATAGCACCGATGTCATCCCTTACTATTGCCCGGATGTCATCCTTAAATAACAGAGCTACACCACCTCCCTTACCATCCACTCTGTCCTTCCGAATAGTTTCATACCCTCAGATATTTAACTCCCAGTCGTGACCACCCTTTAACCATGTTTCAGTAATGGTCACTAAATCATTGTCATTCACGATGATTTGCGCCATCAACTCATTTACCTTATTCCGAATACTATGAGCATTCAGGTAAAGTACGCTTATGCTGGCTTTTGTACCTCTGTTTTGAACCTTAACACCTCGATCAGTAACCGCTCCTAAGTTATATTTCCTCTTAACCTTCCTCCTAATTTTCCTTGTCGTTGAACCCATATCTTCATGTAACAAACTGCCGTGTCGCTTACCGTTTATGTTTTGTTTATGTTTTTACTTCCCATTTTATTCCTTTTAGTATTACTGGGCCTATTCACTAAGCTCCCCTCAGTCACTGTACCTTGTACTGTCGCCCTTTTTGATTTTTGACTATGGCTTCTCTGCCTTACACTTTCCCCCTTACTGCCTTTTGTTTCTGTCCCTGTTTTACTACCTTCCGACTTCCTGCATCGGTTCCCATCCCACTGCCACATTAGTTTAAAATCCATGTGGATTGTGTTCCACTTGGCGTCAATGCTAATGTTAGCTGAATCGGTCAAGGTGCGGCGCCAGTTTTGCTGTTGTGGAACTCACGAATCCTGCCCGGTGTCAACACTTTTCTCAGGAATGGAGAATCCCGCTGCTTACCTGCACCTACCCTATAGATCCCTTTAAGTATTTTGCAGGTTTCAATCAGATCACCTTTCATTCTTTGAAACTCAAGAGAATACAGGCCCAGTTTGCCCAATCTCTCTTCTTTTAAAAAAAAATATATTGATTAAAGTTTTTTAACAGAACAATTTTTTCCTCTTACAAACAATAAACTCCCCCCCCCCTAACAAAATAACACAAAATCGCCCTGAGCAAGATATATACATGGTAAGATGATATATTTACATAGCTCTATACACTGACTTTCGCCCATTTGTGACAGTTTCCCCCACCCTCCATGCTATCCCCCGCTCATCCGTCCCCTCAAGCAATCTCTCGTCTCTCCCCCCCCCCCCCCCCCAGTGTTGCTGCTGCTGCTGACCGACCTTCCTCTACCGCTCCGCGAGGTAGTCTAGGAACGGTTGCCACCGCCTGTAGAACCCCTGCGCAGACCCCCTTACGGCAAACTTAATCCTCTCCAACTTTATGAACCCAGCCATGTCGTTTGTCCAGGCCTCCACGCTAGGGGGCTTCACCTCCTTCCACATTAGCAAGATCCTTCACCGGGCTACCAGGGACGCAAAGGCCAGAATGCCGGCCTCTTTCGCCTCCTGCACTCCCGGCTCGTCCACTACTCCAAATATTGCTAGCCCCCAGTTTGGTTTGACCCGGACTTTCACCACCTGAGATATTGCTCCCGCCGCTCCTCTCCAGAACACCTCCAGTGACAGACATGTCCAGAACATGTGGACATAGTTCGCCGGGCTCCCTGAACATCTTCCGCATCTGTCCTCTACCCAAAGAACCGACTCAACCTCGCCCCCGTCAGGTGCGCTCTGTGAACCACCTTAAATTGTATAAGGCTGAGCCTGGCCCATGAGGAGGAGGAATTAACCCTACCCAGGGCGTCATCCCACAGACCTTCCTCGATCTCCTCCCCCAGCTCCTCCTCCCATTTACCCTTCAACTCTTCTGCTAGCGCTTCCCCCTCTTCTTTCATCTCTTGATGTATTGCTGAAACCTTGCCCTCCCCGACCCATACACCCGAGATCACCCTGTCTTGAATTTCCTGTGTCGGGAGCAGCGGGAATTCCCTGACCTGTCGCCTCACAAAAGCCCTCACCTGCATATATCTGAACGCATTTCCCGGGGGTAGCTCAAACTTCTCCTCCAGTGCCCCTAGGCTCGCAAATGTCCCGTCGATGAACAGGTCCCCCATTCTTCTAATCCCCGCCCGGTGCCAGCCCTGGAACCCCCCGTCCATCTTCCCCGGGACAAACCGGTGGTTACCCCTGATCGGGGACCACACCGAGGCTCCCACTGCACCCCTATGCCGTCTCCACTGGCCCCAGATCCTTAACGTTGCCGCCACCACCGGGCTCGTGGTGTACTTTGATGGCGAGAGCGGCAGCGGTGCCGTCACCAGCGCCCCCAAGCTCGTTCCTTTGCAGGACGCCATCTCCATCCTCTTCCATGCCGCCCCCTCTCACTCCATAACCCACTTACGGATCATCGCCACGTTTGCTACCCAGTAGTAGCTCCCTAGATTTGGCAGCGCCAACCCTCCTCGGTCCCTACTGCGTTCCAGGAACCCTCTCCTTACCCTCGGTGTTTTGTTCGCCCACAAAAACCCCATAATACTCCTACCTACTCTCTTGAAAAAGCCCTTGGTGATCACGATGGGGAGGCACTGGAACACAAACAAAAACCTCGGAAGGACCACCATTTTTACCGACTGCACTCTACCCGCCAACGAGAGCGGCAACATGTCCCATCTTTTGAAGTCCACCTCCATTTGGTCCACCAACCTCGTCAGATTCAATTTGTGTAGGGCCCCCCAGCTCCTGGCTATCTGGATCCCTAGATACCGAAAACTCCCCTCCGCCCTCTTCAGCGGTAGGTCCCCTATCCCTCTTTCTTGGTCCCCTGCCTGTAGTACAAAAAGCTCGCTCTTCCCTACATTGAGCTTATAGCCCGAGAACTCCCAAAACTTCCTCAAAGTCTGCATGACCTCCACCATCCCCTCCATTGGGTCCGCCACATACAGCAGCAGGTCGTCCGCGTATAGCGACACCCGATGCTCTTCTCCCCGCGGACCACCCCCCTCCATTTATTAGATTCCCTCAGTGATATGGCCAAGGGTTCGATCGCCAATGCAAACAACAGGGGGGACAGAGGGCACCCCTGCCTCGTTCCTCGGTACAGCCGAAAGTACTCCGACCTCCGCCGGTTCGTCACCACACTTGCCACCGTGGCGCTGTAAAGGAGCTTAACCCAGCTAATAAACCCTCCCCCGAACCCAAACCTACGCAACACCTCCCAGAGGTACTCCCACTCTACTCGGTCGAAGGCCTTTTCCGCGTCCATGGCTGCCACTATCTCCGCCTCTCCCTCCTCCGATGGCATCATTATCACGTTTAAGAGCCGCCGCACATTCGTATTTAATTGCCTGCCCTTTACAAATCCCGTCTGGTCCTCATGGATCACCCCCGGGACACAGTCCTCAATCCTCGTGGCCAGCACTTTTGCCAATAGCTTAGCGTCCACATTAAGGAGCGAAATCGGCCTGTACGATCCACATTGCAGTGGGTCCTTGTCTCGCTTCAGAATCAAGGAAATTGTCGTCTCCGACATTGTCGGGGGCAGGGTCCCCTCCTCTCTTGCCTCGTTAAAGGTTCTCACTAGTAGCGGGGCCAACAGGTCCGCATACTTTCTATAGAACTCCACCGGGAACCCGTCCGGCCCCGGGGCCTTCCCCGCCTGCATGCTCCCCAAAATCTTACTCAGCTCCTCCAACCCGATTGGTGCCCCTAAACCAGCCACCTCTTGCTCCTCCACCCTCGGGAACCGCAGTTTCCCGAATTCCAGGAATCTTCTCATCCCCTCTTCCCCCCCTGGGGGCTGGGATCTGTACAGCTCTTCATAGAAGGCCTTGAATACCTTGTTTATTTCTGTTGCACTCTGGGCCATGGCTCCCCCACCATCTTTGACTCCCCTATTTCCCTCGCTGCCGCCCTCTTACGGAGCTGGTGTGCCAGCATCCGACTGGCATTTTCCCCGTACTCGTAGGTCACCCCCTGCGCCTTCCTCCACTGTGCCTCCGCCTTCCCTGTGGTCAACAGGTCAAACTCCATCTGGAGCCATCGCCTTTCCCCAAGTAATCTTTCCTCCGGGGCCTCTGCGTATCTCCTGTCCACTCGCAAAATCTCCCCCACCAACCTCTCCCTTTCCCTGCCCTCTGTCTTCTCCCTATGAGCCCTGATGGAGATTAGCTCTCCCCTGATCACCGCCTTCAACGCCTCCCATACCACCCCCACTCGCACCTCCCCGTTGTCGTTGGCCTCCAGGTACCTTTCAATACACCCCCTTACCTTCCCACACACCATCTCATCTGCCAGCAGTCCCACATCCAACCGCCACAGCGGGCGTTGGTCCCTCTCCTCTCCCAGCCCCACTTCCACCCAGTGCGGGGCATGGTCCGAAACGGCTATGGCCGAATACTCCGTCCCCTCCACCCTCGGGATGAGCGCTCTGCCCAGCACAAAGAAGTCTATCCGGGAGTATGCCTTGTGCACGTGGGAGAAGAAAGAAAATTCCCTGGCCTGCGGTCTTGCAAACCTCCATGGGTCCACTCCCCCCATCTGATCCATAAACCCCCTGAGCACCCTGGCCGCCGCCGGCCTCATTCTCGTCCTTGATCTGGAGCGGTCTAGTGCTGGATCCAGCACTGTATTAAAGTCCCCTCCCATTATCAGTCCTCCTACCTCCAGGTTCGGGATGCGCCCCAACATGCGCTTCATGAATCCAGCATCATCCCAGTTCGGGGCGTATACATTTACCAACACCACCCACGTCCCTTGCAACCTACCACTCACCATCACGTATCTCCCTCCATTGTCCGCTACGATAGTCTTGGCCTCAAATGACACATGTTTTCCCACCAGAATTGCCACCCCTCTATTTTTCGCGTCCAGTCCCGAGTGAAATACCTGTCCTACCCATCCCCTTCTTAACCTCTTAACCTAACCTGGTCCGCCACCTTCAGGTGTGTCTCTTGGAGCATAGCCACGTCTACCTTCAGTCCCTTCAAGTGCGCGAACACTCAAGCCCTCTTCACCGGTCCGTTCAGGACCCTCACGTTCTCAGCCAGATTGGAGGGGCTCCCCCCCCCCCGCCCCCCCCCCACCCCCCCCGCCCCCCCCACCCCCCCCGCCCCGCCCCCCCCCCCGCCCGCCCCCGCCCCCGCCCCCCCCCCCCCCCCCCGCCCCGCTGGAGACATGGGTGGGATTCTCCAGTTCCCCAGTCACGTGTCTCTCAGCGAGGTGTCGTTCACTGGCAGCAGGATTCTGTCTTCCCACCGCTTGTCAGTGGGTATCCTATTGAAGCCACTCCATGCTGCCGGGAAATCGGCGGGCATGGGTGTGCTGTCGGCGGGAAATGTGAATCACAGTGACCCGAGGATTCCGACCACTGTGAGTAACTTCCAGGAAACAGACATTATCTCAAATAATGAAGGGATTTGAAGGGATTTTCATTTCATTTCACTACTTTACTTCAGACTTAAAAGTAAACGGAAGTGGTTTCTTTTTTTTTTGGAAAAAAAACTTAAAAGTGCACAAAAATACTGGAGCCTCAATTCATATCAGTTGATCGGAGCAAGCTGTTAAAGTGGGATTCGATGCAAGAGGACATGACCTTGCTTATACCATGTGATGTTTTGTTTCACTCCACCATTGGGAACTGCCTTCATCTGTCTCCAGCATGAGGTGGATGTTTGTTTTCCCCCCATGTTACTCCACTGCATAGCTTTGCAAGTTTCATTAACTTCCACCTCTCATTGGAGGATTAAATAAAACATTGGGGCGAAAACTAAGCTTCCTTCCATTCTGAAAAAAACCCACTCATCACACAGCTAATTCAAAAAAAATTAACAACAGATTACACTGGAGTTGGAACCTGTATTCCAGTCAAATACATTTATCTGATTTTGTACCAAATATAAAATCCAACTACCCAGTTTTCATTTTAATCATTTTAGTTTCCTTGTTGCGCCATCTTATTTCCAACTAACAAGTCTCAGGGAGAATCTACGTTGTTTGGACTGATGTTTGACACTGAGTGAGCACCATAGAAGCATCGTGGCTTTCAGCACAGAAAGAAGCCATCCAGTCCATCATTCCCATTCTGGCTCTATTCCCAGTGGAAAGCTGCCTCCTCAGGTTGCTACATATTCCTCTGCGTTAAATACTTGACCGAAATGTGGTAATACCAGGTATTGCAGTACCTGAGAGGTGGATGACCATTGGCTAGACCTAGGAGTCTACCACTGGCTAACGTACATAGCTCCGCCCTGAGAGGTGGGGTATAAGAACCAATGCCATCCCAGCAGCCTTCACCTTCTGTATCGAAGCTGCTGGGTACAGTTCTAGCTGATTAAAGCCTATTAGTTATGACTCACCTTGTCTCGAGAGTAATTGATTGTGCATCAATTTAATCAGCTATTACTTCTGAAAGGATGGATCTCCGCATCAAGCCGGAGTGCCTTCAGCTCAGCCCCCACTGCTATTTTCAAACATTGGCTGGCGTGTTTTAAGGGCTACCTCGACACGGCCGCCGACCCCCAACGGAAAGGCAGAAAATGCACCTTCTATGCTCGCGGGTCTGCCCTGCGATCTACCCTCTGATCGAAGAGGTGGCAAACTATGCTGCAGCTATGGAGCTGCTAGAAGGACATTACATCCGTCCTCTGAACCAGGTCTACACCCGTCACCTGCTGGCAACTAGAAGGCAGAGCCCAGAAGAAACACTGGAAGACCTGTATCGGGCACTACTAGTGCTGGGCCGAAACTGTGGCTGCCCAGCAGTTACGGGGAACGAGCACACCGAACCTTTAATTCGGGACGCTTTAGTGGCAGGTATGACTTCCCCCGACATCCACAGAAGGCTCCTTGAAATGGACACACTGGGCCTCACTGAGGCACAGGCCCTGGCTCGGTCCATGGACGTTGCGTACAAAAACGCACTGGCTTTTGCTCCCGGATGCACGGCGCCCCCTGGGCTGCATGGCACCCCGTCGCGGCAACCCCCCAGACTTTCCCGCTAACCCCCCAGGCCTGCGCGGCAAGTCGGCCCGTTTTCACCGCCGGCCAACGCTGCTTCTTCTGCGGCCAGGCGAATCATCCCCGCGCGCGCTGCCCGGCCCGCACCGCCACCTGCAAAGGGTGCGGCAAGAAAGGCCACTATGTCGCGGTCTGCCAGGGCCGCACCATGGCAGCGGTCCCCAGCGACTATCGGCAGCCTTTTTTTCAGGTCCTGGCTGTCCAAGGCCCACCACCGCTCTTTTATCCCCAGGCAACGTGCGACCCACGGCCGTGGCCATTTTGCCCCCCGGCCACCACGCTGGTTGGGTGGGCGCCGCCATTCTGTCCCTCGCCGCCGCCATCATCTGCATCCCCGGATTCCATGTGCGACCCGTGGCTGACGCCATCTTGGATGGGGCCTCAAGCTCCCAGCACAGCCGACTCCATGCTGCCCGACCAGAACTCCCCCTTGCCGCAGCTGGCCTCCGTTACCCTGGACCAGAGTCGGCCCCGGACGATAGCGAAAGCCACCACAATGATCGCCATTAACGGCCACGTGACGTCGTGCCTGATCGACTCAAGGAGCACTGAAAGCTTTGTCCACCCCGACACGGTAAGGCGCTGTTCTCTTGTCACCCATCCCGTAAACCAACGGATCTCCCTGGCCTCCGGGTCACACGCAGTGGAGATAAAGGGGTTCTGCCTAGCGAACCTCACTGTCCAAGGCAGGGAATTCCGCAATTTCCACCTGTACATTCTGCCGCACCTCTGCGCAGCCTCCCTTCTTGGGCTGGATTTCCAGTGTCACCTACAAAGCCTGACCTTTAAAGTTGGCGGCCCTATACCCCCCCTTACTGTCTGTGGCCTCGCGACCCTTAAGGTCGACCCGCCTTCCCTGTTTGCGAACCTCACCCCGGATTGCAAACCCGTCTCCACCAGGAGCAGACGGTACAGTGCCCAGGACCGAACCTTCATCAGGTCCGAGGTCCAAAGGCTGCTGAAGGAAGGGGTCATTGAAGCAAGCAACAGCCCCTGGAGAGCTCAAGTAGTGGTGGTAAAGACCGGGGAGAAACATAGGATGGTCATCGACTATAGCCAGACCATCAACAGGTTTACGCAACTGGACGCGTACCCTCTCCCCCATATAGCCGACCTGGTAAACAGGATTGCGCAGTACAAGGTTTTCTCCACGGTGGATCTCAAGTCTGCCTACCACCAGCTGCCCCTCCATCATGATGACCGCCAGTACACTGCCTTCAAAGCAGTTGGGCGGCTCTATCACGTTTTAAGGGTTCCCTTCAGTGTCACGAACCGGGTATCAGTCTGCCAACGTGAGATGGGCCGAATGGTTGACCGGTACGGCTTACGCGCAACGTTCCCGTACCTTAATAACGTCACCATCTGCGGCCATGACCAGCAGGACCACGACACCAACCTCCGAAAATTTCTCCAGACCGCGAATATCCTTAATCTGACCTACAATAAGGATAAATGCGTGTTTAGCACCGACCGTCTAGCCATCCTAGGCTACGTAGGAAAAATGGAGTCATAGGCCCCGACCATGAACACATGCGCCCCCTCATGGAGTTCCCCCTCCCTCACTGCCCCAGGCCCTAAAGCGCTGCCTTGGCTTCTTTAGCTATTATGCACAATGGGTCCCGAATTACACAGACAAGGCTCGACCCCTGATCCAGTCCACAACCTTCCCCCTGTCGACGGAGGCCCGCCAGGCCTTCAGCCGCATCAAAGTGGACATCGCAAAAGCCACGATGCGCGCCATCGATGAGTCCCTCCCCTTCCAGGTCGAGAGCGGTGCATCCGACGTAGCTCTGGCGGCCACCCTCAACCAAGCGGGCAGGCCCGTGGCTTTCTTCTCCCGTACTCTCCATGCTTCCGAAATTCGCCACTCCTCGGTTGAAAAGGAGGCCCAGGCCATAGTAGAAGCTGTGCGACACTGGAGGCATTACCTGGCCGGCAGGAGATTTACTCTCCTCACGGACCAACAGTCGGTGGCCTTCATGTTCGATAATGCGCAGCGGGGCAGGATTAAGAACGACAAGATCTCGCGGTGGAGGATAGAACTCTCCACCTACAATTACGAGATCTTGTACCGTCCCGGGAAGCTAAACGAGCCTCCTGATGCCCTGTCCCGCGGCACTTGTGCCACTGCGCAAGTGGACCGCCTCCGAGCCCTCCACAAGGACCTCTGCCACCCGGGGGTCACTCGTTTCTTTCATTTCATCAAGATCCGCAACCTGCCCTACTCCATCGAGGAGGTCAGGACAGTCACCAGGGACTGCCGAATCTGCGCGGAGTGCAAACCGCACTTCTACCGGCCAGAGAGAGCGCATCTGATAAAGGCTTCCCGTCCCTTTGAATGCCTCAACATGGATTTCAAGTGCCCCTCCCCTCCACCGACCGCAACACGTACTTCCTGAACGTGATTGACGAATACTCCCGGTTCCCATTCGCCATCCCCTGCCCGGACATGACCACGACCACCGTCATCAAGGCCCTCCAGGGTATTTTTACACTGTTCAGTTTCCCCGCATACATTCACAGTGATAGGGGGTCCTCCTTTATGAGCGATGAACTGCGCCAATTCCTGCTCAGCAAAGGCATCGCCTCCAGCAGGACGAAGTTACAACCCCCGGGGAAATGGGCAGGTAGAAAGGGAGAACGGAATGGTCTGGAAAGACCGTCCTGCTGGCCCTTCGGTCCAGGAATCTCCCAGTCTCCTGCTGGCAAGAAGTCCTCCCAGTGGCCCTTCACTCCATCCGGTCGCTGCTCTGTACTACCACAAACCAGACACCTCACGAACGTCTCCTTGTTTTCCCCAGGAAGTCCTCCTCCGGGACCTCGCTTCCAACCTGGATAGCGACACCCGAACCCGTCCTGCTGCGGAAACATGTGAGGGTGCACAAGTCGGACCCGTTGGTCGAGAGAGTCCAGCTGCTGCATGCCAACCCCCAGTATGCCTACGTAGCGTTCCCCGACGGCCGCCAAGACACGGTCTCCCTTCGGGACCTGGCGCCCGCCGGAGCCCCACGCGCACCCGCACCATTGCCCCCACCCCCACCCGCCCCGCAACACCTGACCGGAGGGTCAGTACTGTCGCCACCCCTACCCAGCACTGAATAGGCACCGATGCCCCCTACAGGCGCCCCTCCCCCTGCCCACTTTTCGCCCCAACAGCGCCACCTAGGGGTGACGAAGCTGCCTGGGAGGAAGACACCACGTTCCCAGAGCCACAACCGCCGGGGCCCCCACCAGGATCATCGCTGAAGCCCAGACGCTCCAGAAGGATGACCAGGCCACCCGATCGTCTGATTGCTGCACCATAAAAAACTTTTTCTGTTACCCTCGACATCACGGTACCTCCATACCTGGTCCTACCATGCAAAAGGCGACAGTAACGCTGGCCATCACCCCGCTGGGTTCTTTTTAACAGGGAGTGAATGTGGTAATACCAGGTATTGCAGTACCTGAGAGGTGGATGACCATTGGCTAGACCTAGGAGACTACCGTTGGCTAATGTACATAGCTCCGCCCTGAGAGGTGGGTTATAAGAACCAATGCTGTCCCAGCAGCCTTCACTTTCTGTATCAAAGCTGCTGATTCCAGTTCTAGCTGATTAAAGCCTATTAGTTATGACTCACCTTGTCTCGAGAGTAATTGATTGTGCATCACCAAACTTCCTTTAAAAGATGCAATATCTCTGCCTCAATTACTTACAGTAGAAAAGCATTCCATGGTCCAACAACATTTTGCGTGAGGTGGTATTGTCACTGGATGAGTAATCCAGAGATGACCTTTTTTAAGGGGCAAAAAAAGGAGTCCATACCGAGTTGTACAGAAAACAAAACTTATTTTATTTAAATTTAATTATTATGTACAGCTCCAGTAGTTCTCTATTGGGTCTTCGCTCTAGTCGGTGCCTGATTGGCCGACTCTATTTATACTATAATAATCTTTATTAGTGTCACAGGTAGGCTGACATTAACATTGCAATGAAGTTACTGTGAAAATCCGCTAGTCGCCACACTATGGCGCCTGTTCACGTACACTGAGGGAAAATTCAGAATGTCCAATTCACCTAACAAGCACGTCTTTCGGGACTTGTGGGAGGAATCCGAAGCGCACGGGAGGAAACCCACGCAGACACTGGGAGAACGTGCAGACTCCGCACAGACAGTGACCCAAGCCGGGAATTGAACTCGCGTCCCTGGCACTGTGAAGCAACAGTGCTAACCACTAAGGCACATGAACTGTATTAAGGGTCCCCCGCCCCTTATCGGGGGGGGGGGGGGGGGGGGGCTTGTGTTCTGCAATCTCCACAGGGTTGTGGTGGAATCTGAATTCAATAAAAAAACATCTGAAATTAAAAGTTGAACAATGATCAAGAAGCCATTATTGATTAGTGTAAAAGCTCAGTTGGTTTGCTAATGTCCTTCCTTTAAGGGACGGAAATCTGCTATCCTCACCTGGTCTGGCCTACATGTGACTCCAGATCTGCAGTAATGTGGTTGACTCTTAAATGCCCTCCGAAATGGCCTAGCTAGCCATTCAGTTCAAGGGCTGTTAGTGATGGGCAATAAATGCTGGCCAAGCCAGTGACATCCAAATTCCATAAATGAATAAAAAATAGAAAGAATCTTCTAACCTTGCAGTGATAATCTAGTCAAATTCTTCAAGTCTTTCTCATCTTTGCCAGTCCAACAACTTTTTTCTCATCAGAAAATTGAGATTGTGTTCCCTATTTCCTTGTCTAAAGCAACTATGTATATTGAGAACAAAAAGGATCAAACATTGACCCTGGGATAAACCATTTTCAACCTATCTCCCATCTCAGTAATTGAACTCTTTCTCTCCAATTAACCAATTTTCAATCTGTGCTGATAACAGGTATTTTCTCACAAGCTTCTTGGAAGACACTTTATTGTACAGTTTCTGAAACCCAAATGGAAATTCTCTTCAATTATCCAATTTGGACATTTCTTCTTAAAAGCACTTAAAAGCAAATTCATGCATGACAAAAGCCCATGCATTTCTCATATTCACAAATTTGATCTTGAATTATGAATTTGAAGAGTTTGCCCACCTGACATTGTTGACTCACTGGCCAACAGGAACTGAATTTAATCTCCCAATTCCTGAACACAAGTATTGAATCAACTAGCTCATAGTCTCACAGCACAATTTACATATTTCATAGAATTAAAGAATCTCTACAGTGCAGAAGGAGGCCCATTGAGTCTGCACTGACCCTCTTGGGGAGGTTTAAAAAAGTGTGGCCAAAGTCTCTCTTATCTTTTCTCTAATTTGTTTTGATTGCTGGGTATACGCACCAATAGGATCAAAGAAACATAGGAAATATGAGCAGGAAAAGGCCATTCGGCCCTTCGAGCCTGCTCTGCCATCCATTCCGATCATGTCTGATCATCCAATTTAACAGCCTAATCCCGCTTTCCCCCCATGTCCTTTGATCCCCCTCACCCTAAGTGCTACATCTAACTGCTTCTTGAAATATGCAGCATAGGGTCCAATGACCTATCTACCTTGAATTTGGCCAATGTTTAAAAAAACAATTATTTTTCAATAGTTATTCTAATCAGCTGTTCTACTTTCTTTGGTAGTCCACTAATGTTTCCACCACGACTATAATTTATAGAAGTCACTCCAAAATATATGGCCAGGATTTTGAAGAGTAGCCAAATTTTCCAGTCACCCCCATGGTGGTGTCCAATGCTGGTGAGACCAGATTGTGCCTGAAATGCCTTGATCCTCCACAATTAGAATTGTCCCATGGCGCGGCACGGTGGTGCAGTGGTTATCACTGCTGCCTCATGGCGCTGAGCATCCGGGTTCGGTCCTGGCCCTAGGTCACTATCCTTGTGGAGTTTGCATATTCTCCCCATGTATACGTGGGTCACATCCACACAACCCAAAGATGTGCAGCGTAGGTGGATTGGCCACGCTAAATTGGCCCTTAATTGGAAAAAAATAATTGGGTACTCTAAATTTATTTTACAAAACGGGATGGATAATAAATGCCAAACTTGCAGTAATCCCCATATGCTGAATATGGTTTGTATGGGACCAGAGGGCATAATCGCAGAGCAAGGGCACTCGTTTAACCACTGTGCCTCTGTGGCACCCTATTATTGTCCATCTCGAACTGCCCAAGAGAAGGTGGTGGTGGGAACTCTTCATTAACTCTTGCAGTCAGTCTGGTGAAAGTCATGTATTGATTTCCAGGGGTTTAACTTATCCACAATGAATTTACATCCGGTGCATATGGACACACTTGCACCTGATGGCTCTCGGCATTGTAGCCAAAATAGGTCAGGAAAATGTGAAACATGTTGCTCCGGGACCAGCCATAAGGTGGCAAACTTGTGTAGGGCAAGACTGCTACGGAGAAAGATTAGGCTTTTCTCCACCAGCATGTACTGCTTCATTTCAGCTCAGCTGAAAAGTTTTGAAACCACACACTTTGAGGAATTGACATTCCAAAAGTTTGAAATTTGACCTTGGGGCCCTCTGAGTCAGAATTCAGTTCTCAGAATCATTTTTTCCACAAACTTGCTCAGTAATGTTGTCCAAAGAGCAAGAGAAAAAAAATGTTTCCAACTTTAGAAATTCCCATGAGTGCCATCTTCTGGTAGTTAATTGAATGGGAAAAAAATGACATGGAAGGAAAAATGCAGTGAAAACTTGCATTTAAACTGTGAAGTATGAATTCCAGATGACCATAGCACTTTGCAATCAATGAATACATTTGAAGTGTAGTCTTTGTGAAGGAAAATACAATCATCAATTTACACGATAGCAAGATAAACAGCAGAGATACATGGCCAATTACTGCATTTTAACACTATAAAAATTGTACAGGTAATTGGAAAATTATCTTCAAATGGTGCCACTTCACGAGCCAATGTGGCTTTAGAATCTCGAATCATAGAACCTCTACAGTGCAGAAAGAGGCAATTCGACCATCAAGTCTGCACCGACCCTCTGAAAGAGCACACAACGCAGGCCCACATCCCCACCCCTTCCCGTAACCCCACCTAACCTTTTGGACCCGCTGGAGCAATTTAGCATGGCCAATTCACTTAACCTGGACATCTTTCCCCAGCGGCGGAAGGTGAGGGGCACTCAAAACCCCTTAGACATTGGCGGGACCGGTAGATCCCGCTACCAGCTAATGGTGGGCCATCTTCACCACTTATAAACATGCTGTGTGTGTGTGGGCAGGGGGGGGGGGGGCGCGAAATCCTGCCCTGAGAGTGCAGTAATGTGGAGAAAGCCATTTTTCAAGGAATAAACGCAGAGGAAATTGGTGTTGGAAGGGACTTGGTGCTGAGTGATGCAATGGAATGCGTAGACATCATCCTGTCAGTGACCAGACAGTGGAGGAATCAGAAATGACCTCCAGCTGTCAGAGAGGTGCTGGCAGAGACGTCTAAAGATGTCCCAGGAAATGGTCACTGCGATATGTTAGAATGTTCATCAAGACATGTGGTCATGTGGATTTGGTGGTAACCCCATGCCACTGGTCCTCAAGGTTGCAGCAGTGTTCAATTTCTACATCAGTGGTGACTTCCAGGGCATGACGAATGACATTCTGTAACATTTCACAGGCTGCCACACACAGGTGCATGAAGAATGTGACCGATGCCCTACTTAGTCATGCCAATTATTTTGCCCATTTTACTGCCGGTGAAGGCAGCCAGGTAGCAAGGTCATCCACATTCCCAGCCATTGCTCGATTTCCTCGTCTGCATTCATGTGCCCATAAAAGATCCCTTGGAACAATCAGCTGCGTCTTTAAATTATAAAGGGTTTCACTCCTTGAAAGTACAATTGTGGAGTGACCACAGGACAAAAATAATGCAGGTCTGTGCTCGTTTCCCAGGGAGTTGTGACGACACAAACATCCACGTAATTCACGGCTCTTGGAGCTTGTTGAAGTCCTAGCCCAGGTTAATTGGTGAAGACTTGGTGAAACGGGTTGTCCACTGCGTACATAGGTGATAGCACCAGTGAGGTATCCGAAGGCGAGGGGGAAGAGCACTGAAATCAAGCTCATGCACTCACCAGAGCCATCATTGAGCACACCACTTGGCTTCTTAAAATGCACTTCCACTGCCTTGACTGCTCTGAGGGGTTCTGCGAGTCATACCCAGATGATGCCTTGAATTGTAGTTGTCTGTTGCACACTGCGCAACCTGGGATTGCAACATGGTCATATGTTGCAAGGAGACGAGCGTGAGGAACATCAGCCCTCATCAGATGAGGATTTGTCAGATCATGAGGTGGCCGTAAATCCAAATCAGCTTTTCATGGATGTCAGGAACATGGAGAGACATGCAAGGGATGTCAGGGACAACCTGACCTACAGAGGTTTCACACAACAATAATGTCTTGACATGATCGTCACTCCATTGCCTGACTGCCATCACCTTCCTGGGATGAAGACATAGCCTTGCAATCCTCCATTGCTGAATTAACTATCAATCTGCATCCTCTAACACATCGAACACGGAGTGGTGTTTTGGCACTATAATAATGCTCTTTCATTAGAAACACAGTAGGTATTTATCAATAAGAAAAACTGTACAGCAACTACACACCTGCCCTAGTCTGCCACATGTCTTCTGCCTAAGAGAGGACTCCACGCCTTGGGGTGATTATCCACTCTAAAAGTCCCAATTGGACCCCCCCCAGCAGGTGACCCTTACTCTGCTGTGATGCCCTTAAAGGGACAATCACCACAATTACCACATCCCTCCTCCTTTAACTCCTTTATACAATTTTCAATAACCAAATTACTCAGTCATAAGTTCTCACTAAACATTACACACACAAGTTGGACAATTATAAATCAAATTTTTGAGGGGTTTTTCTTTTTCTTGTAGGGCAACGTAATTCTGTAGCCTGAGATGCTTCCACAGGATTGACATTAACAGGAACTATAATAATGGGTACCCTTTCTGGCACAGGCTGTTTGTCTTTATTTGCTTCCTCTTAGACATCAGTTATGTCTATAATAGATCGTCCAGGTTCTTCGGTGCTTACAGGTTCGAAAACATTTCTTTATGGCAACACTGACTGCTGGAGCATCTCTGTACTCCTCGAGTGGCCAATGTGTTCATAAATAATCTGTCCCTCCATGTCAACTTGTACGAGTCTTGACTTAGAGACAATAATTCCGAGAGTCTAATTCGATTCACCACCGGAGTTTCGAATTATGCACTTAATATTGGTATTTTAGTTTACTGTTGCAGTGGTGCTAGCTCATTGTGTGTTTATTGTGTTTAAACATAAGCACTTTTATTGGTAGGCTTTAACAGTTCCAAATTTAATCTTGCCTGGAGCTCTTCCACGCGGGTTTGCTGCTTACTGAGATCTGTGCTAGACTGCTCTCTGACCATGTGACTACACACATCACTGTGGGCAGTGTGCCACTCGCCAGTCCCACAATGATCCTTGTTCTGCTGAACACTTTACATTATAACACATTTAGGCACATATTATCACAAATAAACACACTATTATTTCTTGACAGTTCTTTCACAATCTTGATCTGTCACCTGTGAAGGCATGGTCGTAGTACTCTGTTTCTGGTACTTAGGTTGTGTGATAAAGTTTCTTCTCTTTCCAGCATTTCAATTCAGCATCTTTTTCATTGAACATTTTATCATAGAATCATAGAATCCCCACAGTGCAGAAGAGGCCATTCTGCCCATCGAATCTGCACCAACCCTTTGAAAGAACACTCTACACATGTCTACTCAGCCATCCACCCCACCCTATCCAGTCACCCCATAACCTAACCTGCACATTCCTGTACACTAAGGGGCAACTTATCATGGCCAATCCATCTAACCTGCACATTTTGGACTGTGGAAGGAAACTGGAGCACCCAGAGGAAACCCATGCAGACACGTCATCATATTGGCTCTTGTTCTTTTCAATTAGATTCTATTTTGGAGTATTGGCAGGAACCTGGCTGCTCTTTTTTGAACTTTTAAAAAAACTTTTAAAACTTCACTTATACTGGTGGACGGCTCTCTCTGTGATCTCTGTCAGTTTCTTTTTCTTTTCTGGCTGTTTGGAGAGTCCATTTTTTTCTTCTTTTTGGTGTGCCGGTTTGTAAAAATGAATTTCACTGGCACTCCAGGTACTTTTTAAGAAACAGATTGAGGACTTTTCTACCTTTTAAAACTTTTGAACTTCGCTGCCTGCAGTCCATCAGTGCAGGGACCACCGCCACGGAATCTCTGTAGGCTCTGCTCCAATCAGGAGTCCATTAGTTGTGTCTGCTTTTTAAGTCGGGTTCCACAGAATGTTCGACTCAGAAGTAACAATACACATGAACACTCAATACAAAATGCAGGACACTCTGTCACGGGCGGGTCGGGTACAGGCGGTTAAAATGAATGTGTTGCCACGATTTCTGTTTATTTTTCAATACCTACCGATTTTCCTGCCAAAGGCTTTTTTCAGAGAGATTGAGGGAAAGATTACCTTGTTCATATGGGGAGGGAAGGTGGCCAGAGTGAGAAAGGTGCTACTACAGAGGGGAAGGTAGGCAGGGGGTTTGGGTCTTCCGAACCTGATGTACTACTACTGGGCGGCGAATGTGGAGAAGGTGCGGAGCTGGGTCAGCGGGGTTAATTCCCTATGGGTCAGAATGGAGGAGAGTTTGTGCAGGGAGTCGGGACTGAAAGCATTAGCAACAGGGAGTCCGGTAATAATAGCTCCATTGAGAATTTGGAGGCAGTTTCGCCAACACTTCGGATTGGGGGCAGGGTCAAGGGAAATGCTGATTCGGGGGAACCACAGATTTGAGCCAGGGAGGTGGGATGGAACTTTTTGGAAATGGGAGGAGAAGGGGATTAAGACGGTAAAAAATTTGTTTCTTAGGGGGTGGTTTGCAGGGCTGAAGGAGCTGGAAGCGAAGTATGGACTGGAGCGTGGGGAAGTGTTTAGATACATGCAGGTTCGAGATTTTGCCAGAAAGGAGATACAGAGCTTCCTGATGGAACCGGCCTCCACACTGCTGGAGAAGGTGCTGACGATAGGGGGACTGGAGAATGGGGTAGTGTCAGCAGTTTACGGAGCTATTTTGGAAGAGGAGAAGGCACCACTGGAAGGGATCAAAGCAAAGTGGGAGGAAGAGTTGGGAGAGGCTATGGAGGAGGGGTTCTGGAGTGAGGTGCTCCGGAGAGTGAATGCCTCCACCTCGTGCACGAGGTTGGGGCTGATACAGCTGAAGGTGTTATACAGAGCACACCTCACGAGGGCGAGGATGAGCCGATTCTTTGAAGGAGTAGAAGATGTGTGTGAGCATTGCGGGGTGGGGGCCCTAATCACGTTCATATGTTTTGGTCCTGTCCAAAACTAGAGGATTACTGCAACGAGGTTTTTAGGGTAATTTTCAAGGTGGTGCACGTGAAACTGGACCCGGGTCCCCAGGAGGCCATATTCAAGGTGTCTACGGACCAGCCAGGGTTGGAAACGGGTGAGGAGGCAGAAATCGTAGCCTTCGCCTCGTTGATCACCCGAAGGCGGATCCTGTTGGGATTTAGAGCAGCCTCTCCACCCTGTGCCCTGGCATGGCAGGGGGTCCTGTTGAAATTCTTGACTCTTGAGGAGGTTAAGTTTGAACTGAGGGAAAGGACGGAGGGGTTCTACAATTCATGGGCATTATTCATCATGCACTTTCAAGAACTGGATAACATCGAACATTAATTGGGGGGGATGGGTGGGAGGATTGGGGGGAGGGGGGCTGTCTGTATTAAGGGTGACTATGGGTGATTCCTGGGGCAAAATTCTCCCGAAACGGCACGATGTCCGCCGACTGGCGCCCAAAACGGCGCCAATCAGACGGGCATCGCGCCGCCCCAAAGGTGCGGAATGCTCCGCATCTTTCGGGGCCGAGCTCCAACATTGAGGGGCTCGGCCGGCGCCGGAGGAATTTCCACCCCGCCAGCTGGTGAAAACGGCCTTTGTTGCCCCGCCAGCTGGCGTGGAAATGACATCCCCAGGCGGCGCATGCGTGGGAGCGTCAGCGGCCGCTGACAGTTTCCCACGCATGCACAGTGGAGGGAGTCTCTTCCGCCTCCGCCATGGTGGAGACCGTGGCAGAGGCGGAAGGGAAAGAGTGCCCCACGGCACAAGCCCGCCCGCGGATCGGTGGGCCCCGATCGTGGGCCAGGCCACCGTGGGGGCACCTTCCGGGGCCAGATCGCCCCGCGCCCCCCCCAGGACCCCGGAGCCTGCCCACGCCGCCTTGTCCCGCCGTTCAAAAAGTGGTTTAATCCACGCCGGCGGGACAGGCAATTTAGCGGCGGGACTTCGGCCCATCCGGGCCGGAGAATCGCGGGGGCGGGATTCACGGCAGCCCCCGGCGATTCTCCAACCTGGCGGGGGGTCGGAGAATGACGCCCCTGATTCCTTTTTGTCATTTGTTTATGTAAACATGCGGGCTAATATTTGGGGTTTGGTGGGAGGATGAGATCGTTGTTATTGTTATGGGGATTGACATAATTGTTGCTGATTATTGTTTAGTGTTGGTGGGTGTAAATTTGGGAGAAAATGTGAATAAGGAGGAGAATAAAAATATATATTTAAAAAAAAAATACAAAATGCAGGACAACACAACACATCTCATTTAGGATTAATGCCTATTCCCTAACTCTTCACCAGCCATCACATTGTGAAAAACATGTGGCGTACCATGACCATTACATTTGATACTATAAGAATTCTCAACGCTTTTCAATAATTACAAACATTTAAGAAAATACAATCAACTTTTCACAAGTTGCAAGACATGGATAAATCATCGGCAGCCGAGGTGGAGACAGTCTGCTCAGTTTTGTGTCCCATTGTATTGGATGACCAGGTGTTCACAGGGAGCCTTGAGGGTTCCAGCCTTCTGGCGGTCTCCTGCACTGGTACAACCTCAACTGCTCAAGCTATTAGAGTCAATGGTAAAGAGGATCAGGGGAGGATGCTCACCATCTCCCTGGCGTCCTGAGTTGTAGCACCGAGGGCAGCTGCCCTGTGCCCCTTCACCGTCTGGATGGGCTATGGGAGCTCTCTGTCTCTGAGGGAAGTTCAGGGGCCTATTGCACCTCTCACCGAGCCTCTGTTGCACAGATCTCATGGCTAGAACAATGGAATGTAGGTCAAAGCGTAGATGGATCTAATGCTCATTCTGGCTCTCCATGGCGGTTGCCATTCTCTCCCTTGATGCAAAGTTGTGCATAACCACTGGCATCTTCACCATGTTTTGCTCCAGACTATGCTGCATGTTCTGTGGTCTTCTTGAGGCCTCCTTCAGCGTGGGGCTCAACAGGAGCCTGATCCCCAACAGTTCTCTGATTTTCAAGGGACCTGGCTGTCACTTGTCTTGGGCATGTCTGTGGTGTGCTCACTCGGTTGTGCCCCTGAATCTACACAGGACCCTTCCCGGACCCTATCCGTGTAACTGTGCTGAGGTGGATGGTGAGGCCAATGACAGTGCATTCCCTGTGGGACTGGCTTCTTCATCCTCAGAGGTTTTTAAATTCATTTACGGGATGTGAGCATTGCTGCTTAAACCAGCGTTTATTGCTCAACCGTGGTTGCCCTTCAGAAGATGATGGTGAGTTGCCTTATTGAACTGCTGCAGTCCTTGAGGTGTAGTTACATGCACTGTGCTGTTAGGGAGTTCCAGGATGTTGCCCCAGTGACAGTAGAGGAACGGCGATACATTTCCAAGTCAGGATGGTGAGTGACTTGGAGGAGAATGTCCAGGTGGTGATGTTCCCAGGTATCTGCTGCCCTTGTCCTTATAGATGGTAGTGGTCGTGCGTTTGGAAGGTGGTGTCTAAGGAACCTTGGTGAGTTATTCAGGGCACCTTGTAGATGGTACTCTGTTCATCGGTGGTGGAGGGTTTAAATGTTTATGGAAGGGAAGCAATCAAGCGGGCTGCTTTGTCTTGGATGGCGTTGAACTTCTTGAGTGTTGTTGGAGTCTTCATGTTCCTCCCATGGCGAAAGCCTGGTCCTCGAATGACAATGACTGGCAGTGGAGAACAAAAAGGATCACATTAAGAATTATCACAGTTTGAGACCTTTCATTTCACTGCATCCACCTTATGTGTCCAGTTGCCACCATCAGGATGGTTGTTTCATTATCCTTATGTTTGGCTGGTCCTGCTCTTCCATCTACAACTCCCTCATCCCTAGTGTTCGCCATCACCTTCTCCTTAGTGCCCAAGGTCAGGATCTCCACTTCCTGTGCATCTCCTCTCAAAGGTATTATGTTGTTGTTCATCCTGCATGGCAAAGTGCAGAGTGAGTGCCATGTCAAGTGACACTTAACCCCCATGTCGCCATGCATCCCCATCACACATTAGGGCCTGTCATTCATATGTTGTATCCAAGTGCACACAAAAGGCAAACCTCCACTGGCTTTGGCCTCAATTGTCATTTTGTGCAAAGATAGATCACACATTCACTCTCCTGGCATAGCTGCCCATTCACACATATACATACGTGAAGGGTGGCATGGTGGTACAGTGGTTAATGCTGCTGCACAAGGGACCCGGGTTCAATTCCAGCCTCGGGTGACTGTCTGTATGAAGTTTGCACATATTCCCCATGTCAGCGTGGTTTTCCTCCGGGTGCTACGCTTTCCTCCCATAGTTTAAAGATGTGCAGGTTAGGCGGATTGGCCATGATAAATTGCCCCTTAATGCCCAAAGGTGTCGGTTAGGTGGGATTACGGGGTTACGGGGATAGGGCTGGAGAGTTGTCCTAGGTACGGTGCTCTTCCGGGTGTTCCTCCTGCATTGTAGGGGTTCTATGATTATTGATGACCACATGAGAAGCTTCTGATGCAGATGAGACACTAGCACTTACCTTATTGGATTGGAGCAGGTTATTGAGCTGTTTCCTGCATTGGCCCCAGGTTCAGCACATGACCCATGGTTGCTCACTTCTTCTGCCACCTCCATGCAGTCGTCCTGGTATAGAGGGAGGGCCTTCCGATGCTATCTCCAGGAAATGGCACTTGACTTTCCCTGAAGGAGGAGAATATGTAGGGAGGCTTCGGTGAACCATAGGGCTGGTTTGCTGCAAAGGTCAGACATGGGATCTGTTGGGGTGTCTGAATGAACCTCTGATGAATATGGCACCTTCCAGAACTGCAGTATTCCGGCAGTGATGCACAGGTCCCCTGTTTGAATAGCTGGTTCTTTAATAGGCTGCCTGTAGATGCTGACAGCGGTTTTTGCCAATGAAATGCTTTCCTCGCTACTAAGTTGCATCTGTTCTCCATGCACACTGCTGGCACTTAGGATTTTAATTGTAATCGCGTGGAAAATGGCAAAATGAGAGAAAGTGGAAGTGATGCACAGTTCCAGTTATGACTTAGAGAATGGCAGATTATTGACAGAATCTCGGCCATGGACACAGTTAAGCACAATATTCTGTGAGTATTTATTCAGCAGAAGAAAAGATACCTCTCAGCAGCTCAGGAAAACTAATCTGGGAAACAACAATAAGTCTACAAAGGCAAGTTGTTGTTGCTTCCCACAGCCAGCTTCTTCTGTAACACATTCTCAGTGAAAACATTTGCCTGGTAATGTGCTGCTGTAATCTACAATTAACTCACCCTTATAAGAAGAGGGGACAACACAAAGCACTCTGGTAAAATCACTCAGCTTGTGCGTCCTTGCATTCTCAAAACCATATGTGAAGCAAGTACTGCTTTTGTTTTACGGACTGCCAATGTGACACATTGGCCTGCATTTCAACACAGTGGGTGCAAAGATATCCCTGTGTCTGAATAGTGATGTCGGAGGTGTCCTGAATATCGAGCTTTGGGCCTCATCAGCCTTCAACCTCCTTACACCACAATCAGATAAGCATATTTTAAAACCCTGTTGGTTTCAGCCTCATGGATGAAGCTGCATGAAGGAAAACTAATCTTGCTGGGGGAGGGGTGGGGGGTTAAGCAGCTGTTATGCCTCTTATTTCCATAAACAAAGGACAAACTAGTTGTTTAGGCATGTGTACTCCATGCCAATTTTTTTTCCTACCAATATGGCAGTCAGTCTATCTCTGGCCGTATGATTCCTCGCGGCCATATTGGAAGATTCTTAGCACTTCCCAAAAAATTTACATTACACGAGTGAGTTTCACTGTCACTACTCACATTCTACCATTTTCTTGCATCACCTGAGTTTTAATGTTCTCAGCAATGCTTAATTCTTCAGTATTGTTTTTGACTTTTAAAGTAAGGATTCACAGTTGTTCGAATCGAGGTTTGAAAAAGAAGCACATGAAACTAACCCTTGTTCTCATTTCACTGGCTGGAGCATTCAAGACACTGAAATTAAAAATAGCACCAGCATGAGTCAGTCAGGAAAGATGCATTAAGCTTTACATAGAGCTGCTGGTGTTTCAGCGAGAGACTATATGGCACTTTGTCCTTGAAGATTGTTTGCAGAACAATTCTTAATGTATCAGCTATCATGTGTTGACGCCAACTTTGAAATCACATTTCATTCTTCAGATGTTAAAGTAACAGTAAAACGTTTTGCAATTAGCTTCTAATAATGTTAGGTTTCCTTACAAGATGTTTTTAATAACAGTGTTGTTGTTCTGCGACTTTTGTTTTATTTGCTGAACGGTTTACCGATATGGTTATTCTGTGGCATGTGAACAAACTTGAAGCCCATCATAACTGTCCACATTCTCACGTTTCATGAAAATAAGATGACTTAAGGTGATGACCGATCCATTTTTAATTTAAGCATTGTTCCATAACATTCACAAACTGGGTGCCATATGGCAGCACGGTAGCACAGTGGTTAGCACTGTTGCTTCACAGCTCCAGGGTCCCAGGTTCAATTCCAGGCTTGGGTTACTGTCTGTGCGGAGTCTGCACGTTCTCCGTGGGTTTCCTCTGGGTTCTCCCGTTTCCCCCCACAAGTCCCGAAAGACGTGCTGTTAGGTAATTTGAACATTCTGAATTCTCCCTCTGTGTACCTGAACAGGTGCCGGAATGTGGCGTCTAGGGGTTTTTCACAGTTACTTCATTGCAGTGTTAATGTAAGCCTACTTGTGACAATAAAGATTATGATTATATTTCATTGAGATGAATTTCAGACCATCTCCTCCCGCCATCATTGGACCCATTATTTCCACCTCTGCAAAATCGCCAAACTCCATTTCTATCTCAGCTCATTTATTGCTGAACCTTCACGCTTTTGCTGCCTTTGGACTTGACTATCCCAATACACACCTGCCACCATCTGTAAAATTCTTCTTCTTCTCGGACAGTTCCCCAGAATCAACAATGACTTTCTTCCACTCTGGGATTGTGAGACCTGAGGTGACTAAATAGAGACTGCTGGATCAGCACACTCTGCCACAGGTGCAGCAGATATTCTTTGCTGTTGCGAATGGATGGGATGCTCGGATTTTGTTATGCTCCTTCTGCTATTTGCACCTGGCCTCCACCTGGGCCTGTCAGTGCTTCTCCACTTTGGGCGGTCCCGAACAAGAGATTCCCACATTTCGGTGGAAATGTTGCATTTTTTTCAGGGAGGCTTTGCAGACATCCATGAAACATTTCCTCTACCGTCCTGGTAATCGTTTGCTGTGATGATGCTTGGAATGGAGAACTTATTTTGGGTGTTTTGTGGCAGGCATATGGGAGATGTAGTTCACCCAACGTTGCTGATTAGCCATAACCAGTGCCTTGATACTGTGGATGTTGGCCCGAGAGAGGATACTGATAATAGAGTGTCTTATGCTGTCATTGAATTTGCAAGATTTAGCGGAGGTATTGCTGGCAATATTTCTCCAGGGAGTTAAGTTGTCCGAAGAATGGTGTCCCTGTCTCTGATATTACAGGAGGGTATGTATCCCTTCAGCCTTTTAGACCATGAGCTTGATGCTGGGTTTGAGGTCTTTGTCATAAAAGATGTGGAGATGTCGGCGTTGGACTGGGGTGAGCACAGAAAGAAGTCTTACAACACCAGGTTAAAGTCCAACAGGTTTGTTTTGAATCACTAGTTTTCGGAGCACAGCTCCTTCCTCAGGTGAATGAAGAGGTGAGTTCCAGAAACATATATATAGGCAAAGTCAAAGATGCAATATGATACTTTGAATGCAAGCCTTTGTAGGTAGTTAAGTCATTACAGATCCAGAGAGAGGGATAATTACAGGTTAAAGAGGTGTGAATTGTCTCAAGCCAGGACAGTTGGTAGGATTTCGCAAGCCTGCAAAATTCACCTGAGGAAGGAGCTGTTCTCCGAAAGCTTGTGATTCGAAACAAATCTGTTGGACTTTAACCTGGTGTTGTAAAACTTCTTACTTTGTCATAAAACACTCTTTTCCTCAGACGACCAAAGGCTACACTAGCACACTCGATGCGATGTTGAGGTTCATTATCAATGTCTGCCCTCACTGAGAGGAGGCTTCTCAGGTATGAGAAATGATCCACATTGTCCAGTGGCTCACTGTGCATCTTGACAGTTAGGGGGCAGTGTTGCGCAGCAGGAGCAGATTGTCGGGGGCCTTTGTTTTCCGGATATTTAGGGTAAGGTCCATTCTTTCATAGACCTCTGTGAAAGTTGTAACGATAGTTTGGAGTTCAGCGTCTGATTGTGTGCATGCACAAACATTGTCAATGTACTGCAGCTCAATGATACAGGTTGGGACGATCTCAGTTCTGGAATAAAGGTATCATAGTTTAAGTCATTGCCTGCTCATCCTGTACAAGTGGCTTCACTCCGGTGGGAGCTTCATGGAGATGGGGTGAAGTGTTGTGGTGAGGAAGATGGAAAAGAACATTGGTGAAATGGCACATCCTTCTTTGACCCCAGTTTTTACTTGCATTGGGTTTGTGGCAGATATTATATGGATCACAACTTGTGTGTTATCATGCAGCAAGCAGAGGTTGCTGCCGAATTTTTGTCGCAACCAAATTTGAGGAGGATGCTGCACAAGCCATTTGGTTGATAGAATCAAAGGCCTTTGTGAGATCAAAGAAGGCCACGAATAGAGGTCACTCATGCTCTCTGCATTTTTCTTGCAATTGTCTTGCTGTGAAGATCATTTCCGCTGCGCCTCATAATAGAATCCATAGAATCCCTAGAGTACAGAAGGAGGTAATTCGGCGCATTGAGTCAGCCCTGACCCAATGAAAGAGCATCCTACCTAGACACACTCCCCCGCCCTATCCTCGTAACTCCACCTAACCTGCATACCTTTGGGCACTAAGGGGCAATTTAGCAAGACCATTCCACCTAACCTGCACATCTTTAGACTGGGGGGAAACCGGAGCATCCAGAGGAAATCCACACAGACTCGGGGAGAATGAGTAAACTCCACACAGTCACTCAAGGCCAGAATCGAACATGGGTCTCTTGCGCTGTGAGATAGAAGTGCTAACCACTATGCCACAGCGCTTCCCAAATGGATGGGCTCTGCATTGTGACTCTGGTAAGAGCTCTTCAGCCATGGAGAGGAGAAGATTGAGAAGGACTCTTTCGATTACCTTCCCTGTGGCAGATAGCAGAGCTACCCCTCCGCAGGTACTGCAATCAGTCTTTTATCTTTTGTGAAGATGGTCAATTGCAGATCTTAGAGATATCCGAGCATGGTTTCCTCATTCCAGATGAGGGAGGTGAGGTCATGTATTTGTGTCAAGAATATTTCTCTGCAGTATTTTAGCATTTCATTGGAGATTCCAGCTGCGCCAGTGGCCTTGTTAACTCATAGTTTTCGAATGGCCTTTTCAACCTCATGCCAGGTTGGGGTTGTGCTGAGATAATGGTGGGCATCATGCTCTGGGTTGTGATAAAGGGCACTCAACTTGAGGACTGGGTGTCGGTGGAGGATATTCTAAAGAACAGATGGTGGGTGAAAGCACAGCAACCTCGCCGACAGCCATGATGTGCGTGGATTCTTCGATATAGTCAAGATAATTTACAGCCAAGTACCCATGAACCTACCCCACTGAGAGTAAGAATGGAGTAGCACTCATCAAGGACAGAGAGGCAGTCAGCACTCATTGCAAGGAGCACCTTGAGGATTTGGTAATTTGAGACTATCCGAATTCGGAACAAGTCCTGTTCACTCATCATCCTTGTGCGCGCTGACTTACAGTTCCCAGTTAAATAGCACCTGAACTTTAAAATGATCACTTTTGCTTTCAACTCCCTCTCTGGCCTCGCCCATCCGAAATTTCATATTTTCCTCTAGCCCTACAACCCTTTGAGCTATCTTTCAATTCTGGTCTCATGCACATCCCAGTTTTAGTTCCCCCACCATTCAGCTACCTGGACTCACCGCTCCACCTCCAGATCTCCCTTTCCTACTTAAAACCTATATATTTGACCAAGCTTCTGATAGTCATCCTTCATATCTCCTTATTTGTCAAATATTGTTTAATAATGCTTCTGTGAGACACCTCAGGATGTTTTGCTTCATTAAAGAATTTAATAAATATAAATGATTGGTGTAATTGTTATTGTTGCTTAATTAATACCATTGACCAGGATATCTATTATACCAGTTCAAACTGGATATAGCATAATCAATCATTATTCAGCATCAGCTAAATCCATTCACAAGTGGGACTTCTTTTGAACTCAATTGTAGCATTACATGATGGAAATAAACAGTAAACAAAATTTAACTGCAAAGTCAATAGATCTTGCCTGTGCAAAAGTAGACCATTAAACAATGATTTATGTTGTTAAAAACAAATCCCTGGCAAGACTGGCAACTCAGATCATTGAGCAGAAAGGTTCATCAAGGGTACCAAAGGTTATTTCCCTGGTTCTTCACCACAGTCTGCTTCAAACTGCCGACTTTACAACAGTGAATTCATTAAAAAAATACTTAAGAACACAAGGTCACAGAACTGAAACATTAACTCTGTTTATACAGGATCATATAAGATAACTGTAACAATATGTATATTATAGCGGCAAGGGAAATTGTTCAGGTGAGGGGTAGGGCAGGGAAGTTGGTGGTGGCTCCAGATCTGATTAACAAGGTTTTTGAGGAATTTTATGAGATGTTGTACAGGTCAGAGCCACCTGGGGTAGACCATGAAATGCAGGAATTTCTAGATGGGTTGGAGTTTAGGGGAGATTAGGGGAGGGGGATTGGGCTACATTGGAAGGAGCGATAGTGGAGCAGGAGATAAAGGATGCGCTCGGGAGGATGCAGTTGGGGAAGGTGGCGGGGCCGATGGGTTTCCGGTAGAATATTATAAAAAATTCAAGGATAAGCTGGCACCCCTGATGGTGGGGATGTTTGAGGAGGCGATAGGGATGGGGGTGTTGCCACAAACTTTGGGGCAGGCATCGATTTCCCTGTTGCTAAAAAAAAGATAAATGATCCAACGGAGTGTGGGTCGTATAGGCCCATATCGCTTCTAAATGTGGACGCAAAAGTATTGGCGCAGGTACTGGCGGGTAGGCTGGAGGAGTGCCTCCCGAAGGTGATAGGTGAAGATCAGACGGGGTTCGTGAGAGGGAGGCAGCTCTTTTCAAATGTTAGAAGGGTATTGAACGTCGTTATGGCACCGGCAGAGGGGAAGGAAACAGAGGTGGTTATGGCACTGTTCGCTGAGAAGGCGTTTGACCAGGTAGAATGGGGGTACTTGACAGCAGTTCTGGAGCAGTTTGGGGTTGGATCAAGTTTTGTGAACTGGGTGAAGCTACTACATAAGGAGCCGAGAGCGAGTGTCCGCATAAACAACATCAGCTCGAGATACTTTTCTCTCCACCGTGGGACTAGGTAGGGTTGTCCTATGTCCCTCCTGCCGTTTGCACTCGCGATTGAGCCATATGACATCGCATTAAGAAGTTCAGAGGTATGGAAAGGAATAGTGCGGGGGCGGGGGGGGGGGGGGGGAAATAGAGCATAGGGTGTCCTTATATGCCGATGATTTGCTGTTACACGTGTCAGAGCCGAGTGTGTCGATAGGGGCAATATTGGAGCTGCTTCGATTGTTTGGGTCTTTCTTGGGTTACAATCTGAATCAAGACAAGAGTGAGTATTTTGTGGTGTCTCGGCCGGGGGTGGGGGTAGGGGTGGGGGTGGGGGCTGCCATTCCGTTTGGCAGGGACTCACTTTAGGTACCTGGGGATGCAGGTTGCCCGGGAGTGGGTTGGAGGGGGGGGGGGGGGGGGGGGCTCCACAGGTGCAACATTTCTAGTTTGGTGGGGAGAGTGAAAGCTAATCTGGCAAGGTGGGATGATCTCCCTCAGTCACTGGCGGGTCGGGTACAGGCGGTTAAACTGAACGTGCTAGCCCGATTTCTGTTTATTTTTCAATGCCGGCCGATTTTCCTGCCAAAGGCTTTTTTCAGAGAGATTGAGGGAAGGATTACTTCATTCATATGGGGAGGGAAGGTGGCCAGAGTTAGAAAGGTGCTGCTACAGAGGTAAGGCAGGCAGGGGATTTGGGTCTTCCGAACCTGATGTATTACTACTGGGTGGCGAATGTGGAGTAGGTGCGGAGCTGGGTCAGAAGGGTTGATTCCCAGTGGGTCAGAATGGAGGAGAGTTTGTGCAGGGGGTCGGGATTGAAAGCACTAACAACAGCGCCGCTCCCAATAGCCCTGGGGAAGTACTCAGTGAGTCCGGTAATAATAGCTTCATTGAGAATTTGGAGGCAATTTCGCCAACACTTCGGGTTGGGGGCAGGGTCAAGGGAAATGCCGATTTGGGGGAACCACAGATTTGAGCCAGGGAGGTGGGATGGAAATTTTTGGAAATGGGAGGAGAAGGGGATTAAGACACTAAAAGATTTGTTTCTTAGGGGTCGGTTTGCAGGACTGAATGAGCTGGAAGCGAAGTAGCGGCTGGAGCAGCGGGAAATGTTTAGATATATGCAGGTTTGAGATTTTGCCAGAAAGGAGGTACAGAGCTTCCCGGTAGAGCCGGCCTCCACATTGCTGGAGGAGGTGCTGACGACAGGGGGACTGGAGAAGGGGGTAGTGTCAGCGATTGTACAGAGCTATTTTGGAAGAGGAGAAGGCACCATTGGAAGGGATCAAAGCAAAGTGGGAGGAAGAGTTGGGAGAGGATATGGAGGAGGGGTTTTGGTGTGAGGTGCACCGGAGAATGAATGCCTCCACCTCGTGCGCGAGGTTGGGGCTGATACAGCTGAAGGTGGTATACAGAGCATACCTCACGAGGGCGAGGATGAGCCGATTCTTTGAAGGAGTAGAAGACGTGCGTGAACGTTGCGGGGAGGTGTTTAGGGTAATTTCTAAAGTGGTGCACATGAAACTGGACCCGGGCCCCCGGGTGGCCATATTCGGGGTGTCGGATCAGCCAGGGTTGGAAACGGAGGCAGATGTTGTAGCCTTTGCCTCGTTGATCGCCCAAAGGTGGATCTTGATGAGATGGAGGGTAACCTCTCCACCCTGTGCCCTAGCGTAGCGGGGGGACTTGTTTGAATTCTTGACTCTTGTGAAGGTTAAGTTTGAACTGAGGGGCAGGTTGGAGGGGTTCTACAATTCATGGGCATTATTCATCATGCACTTTCAAGAACTGGATAACATCGAACATTAGTTGGGGGGGGTTGGGTGGGAGGGTTGGGGGGAGGGAGGTGGTGTGTGTTGATGGTGACTATGGGTGATTCCTGATTCCTTTTAGTCATTTGTTTATGTGAACATGCGGGCTAATGTTTGGGGTTTGGTGGGAGGATGGGATCGTTGTTATTGATATGGGGATTGACATATTTGTTACTGATTATTGTTTGTTATTGGAGGGTGTAAATTTGGGAGAAAATGTGAAAAAGGAGGAGATTAAAAAATATTTTTAAAAAAACAATATGTATATTGTTCGGAATAAGGGTTAACAATATGATGTTAATACTTCTCACCACCAGATGGAGGCAAGGAGCAGTTATTTAAATATCATGTGACTTCTGGGATTCTGGGAGAAGGTGTTTAGGCGTGAGATCAGAGAATCATAGAATTTACAGCGCAGAAGGAGGCCATTCAACCCATCGAGTCTGCACTGGCCCTTGGAAAGACCACCCTAATTAACACCTCCACCCTGTCCCCGTAACCCCACCTAAACTTTTTTGGATACGAAGGACAATTTAGCATGGCCAATCCACCTAACCTGCACAATTTTGGACTGTTGGAGGAAACCAGAGCACCCAGAGGAAACCCATGCAGACACGGGGAAAACATGCAAACTTCACACAGACAGTGACCCAAGCCGGGTATTGAACCTGGAACCCTGGAGCTGTGAAGCAACTGTGCTAACCACTGTGCTACCGTGTCACCCTCATAAATTAGTTGCGCAGTGTAGAGTCCTGCAGTTAGAGATATCGTATAGTTTAATTTAATAACTGATACCTTGTTTACTTGTTTAAATCTTATTTAAGTAGTGTAAATAAATCAGCTTTGTTCAGTAACATAGTTCGATGTTCTTTGTTCCACACTATCTTCAAGACAGAGAACATCACAGTAACTGGCACAGAAGCAAGCCATTCAGCCCAACCAGTCCATGCCGGCATTTATCCTGCACTCAAGCTCCCTCCCATCTTACCGCATCTAAATCTGTCATTATAACTCTTTATTCTCCTCTCCTTCATATGCTTGTCTAGCTTCTCCTCAAATATATTGATACTCTTTGGATCAACCCTTTTTTTGGTAGTGAGTTCCACATTCTTTGGGTACAGAAGTGTCTTCTGAATTAGCTGTTGGACACTTGTTGATAATCTTACATTGATAACTTCCTCACAAGACGAAACATTCCCTCTAAACCCATTCTATCAAAACCTTTCAGAATTTTAAAGACTTCTATTGGACCACCCCTTAGCCTCCTGTTTTCTAGAGAAAAAAGACCCAGCCTGTCAATCCTCTCCTGATGTGTATATATGAACTGCCTTCTTGAACTGTTGCAGTCCATGTCGTTCAAGAAGGCAGCTCACCATCACCTTCTCAAGGGTAATTCGGGATGGGCAATAAATGCTGGCCTAGCCAGCGGAGTTCACATCTCTTGAATGAAAAAGAAAATGGGGATGTTAAGCACATTGTTGCAGAATAAAGGCATTTTGACAGCAGACACATTTTGGGTGTTTACCTGCACAATGCATTGAGCATGGTCACACATCTGATGTATATTAAGGGAATTGAGCCCTTAGTAGGTTCAATATAGATCTACAAAGTAATATGGCTGTAGTTAATGGCACCCTAGGGAAATCCATTATGTGTGCAAAACCATGTGTAAGTTTCACTTGCTTCTGTCGGGACATGTTTGCATGGTGCATACCCCCGTGACCAACCAAGCCCAGTGGGCTACACGATGGCCCTGGTTGGCACTGTGGACCCTGGACCCTGCCCCTGCATGACCACCCCCCACCTCTGCATCCCTGGCCCCATCAGTGCCCAGCTCCATGACGCCTCTGGCCCTGGGGCTTGTCCCTGCTGCCAGGTGTACCATTGGCTGCCGCTGCCCTTGCGGCCCATGCCCAGTGCCCCCATAGGGGCTACTGTGGCTTTGCCCTTGGGCGGGCTGCGTGATGCCCCGCCTGCGGGTGGCGAACAGAGGGGTGGGATGGCGGACAGTAGGGTGGAGGATGGGGGTTGGGGTGTGGGGGTGAGGGCACCCATACGGCCGGTGTCACTCTGAAGAACCAAAGACCAAGGTGGGTGGTCAGTGGGGTGCGTTGCAAGATGGCTCCCTGCAGGCCACAGCAATGGCAGTGTCCGGCCCGGCAGCCGACGGTGGCGCCTCTCCACGTCCTACCTCCTCTCTTTCCCTTATCTGTCACGATGCTGGTTTCATGATTTTTAAAAGCATTATTGAACCTTGCCGTCGGGAATTTGGCCCATTGGAGGCAGAGAATCGCGGAGGCCCCAGAGAATATCGGGTCAGGCCCGCTAATGATATACCAACGGTGTTTACTGTATGTGTGTTCTGGAACGCATTGGCGCCACTGCCGAGACGGCGGAGAATTGTGATTTGGCGTGAAATCGGTGCCTGCCACGATTTCGGCATTGGAACCGAATCGCCGCCCAATCACGTTTCCCGATCCCTGCACCAGCCGATGGACAATCCCGCCCCATGTATTTCCAGCTCTCTAGAATTACAGATTTTGACCTTACTTCAGCTCATTTGCAACTGAAACCCTTATCCAAGCTGTTGTAATTTGTAAAATTAAAAACTTTTAACACTCTCCTGGCTAGTCTCCAAACTCCATCCTTTATAAATGGCAGTTCCTCCAAACTTCTGCTGTCCATATCCTAACTCACAGCAAGAACATTCACCCATCACCCCGAGTCCACTCATCCAAATTGACTTCCAATTTAGCAATGCCTCAATTAAAATTTTTTAATCCTAGTTTTTGAATCCTTCCATGGCGGGGGGTCGGAGAATCCCGGCCCTTATTTTTATATTCTTTGTCAACACTACATATCTGGCTATCTTGGAGGAAATGGTAAGGAATAAAACACCACCCACTGCTAAAGCTCTACAATCCTCTACCTTTCATTCCTCCTTTAAAACATTCAACGACCAAACCTTTGGTCACCTTTCCTGGTATTTCCTTATGTGGCTGCAGTCAATTTTTGTTTGATAAAACTCCTGTGAATTTTGAGATGTTTTTAACCTTAAAGGCACTATATATATGATGGTTCTTCTTGGTTTTAAAAAAAATTTAGAGTACCCAATTCATTTTTTTCCAATTAAGGGGCAATTTAGTGTGTTCAATCCACCTACCTTACACATCTTTGGGTTGTGGGGGCGAAACCCACACAAACAGGGGGAGAATGTGCAAACTCCACATGGATAGTGTTCCAGAGCCGTGATCGAACCTGGGACCTCGGCACCGTGAGACTGCAGTGCTACCACTGCGCCACCGTGCTGCCCTCGATGGTTCTTCTTGTTGCTGCATCCTGGGACTGTTAACGATGGTATGATAGTATTATATCATGGTGGAATTCTTTTGAACAAATGAACAATAAGTAAACAGTTCAATGAAGACTATTTCCAAATGCTGTTTCTGTAAGGTGAGGATTCTAGCACAGACATAATGGACCAACTTTTGTACCATCAGAGTAAAAAGATATATTATATATACATATATATACGCATTTTGGATATCAAGTCATATCAAGAATATCTGTGATTTAAATATTTGTTCAACGCGCATTTATCTTCATGTTCTGTGACCATTGTCTTTATTGAGAAATTTGCTTCTTGTAGCAATCAAAGTGCTGCACTATGTAACCCATGCTGTAATATTCTGTTGCTGACGATCCATAATTTAATCCTGGTGCATACTGCAATTGTTGTGCCTTTATTGGTCAATTCAAGGCTAATTGTTACTGTGCCAGTGTTTGTTCAGTGGGAGAACTCTCACCTTTGTGCCAGAAATCATGGGTTCAAGTCTAATACCAGAGCACAACCTGGATTCGCACTGAAGATGTATTGCACTGTCAAAGGTGCCATATTTTTGGATTACAGAGAGACAGCATGGAATGGGTGGGCAGAATGGATTCTCTTGTAATGACGATACAAGTTGTTGAACCAAGATACAATCTGCCTTATCAGATGGATATAAAAGATTCCATAGTGCTGTCTGAAGAAGAGCAGGGGAGCTCACCAATATTTACCCTACTAAAATCACTAAAATAGAACAGTTGGTCATTATCTCATTGTTGTTTATGGGACATGGTTGTGTGCAAATTGCCTTCTGCAGTTCCTACATTGCAACAATGACCACACTATATCGGTTGTAAAGTGCTTTGGGAGGTCCTGAGGGGTTGCTTAATTTTGTCAAATTTTTAAATGCAAGTTACTTCTTTGAGGATCAAGTAGTAGAGATTTGATTAAGCATGACAGCATTTACATTAGCAACAGAATAGAACAGCAGATAGACATTAGCAACAAATAAGTCAGCAGCAGCCGTTTTTTTGAAACAAATACATCCCTCATGAGGTAAGGAATGTGTGTAGAATGGACTCAATGATCTGAGTTCATTTGTGCCGATTTAAATACCAGTTGTATCTGGTTTCGATTTTCCAGATTGCCAACGCCTTGCTCAGCAAGGAAGTCATTGTAAATGTAAGTAGGTACAAACCTTATAGTCAGCGCTGAGATTTGCATCAATCACTGCAAGTTAAATATAAAGGATCGATATAAATAGATTGCAGAAGTTTCACATTAAAGGCGGGATTTTCCAGCCTTCCCCATGCTAGGCAGCATGGTAGCATGGTGGTTAGCACAATTGCTTCACAGCTCCAGGGTCCCAGGTTCAATTCTAGCTTGGGTCACTGTCTGTGTGGAGTCTGCACATCCTCCCAGTTGAAGTGTTGGGTGCTCTGAGATATAGACGAACCAACACGGTTGCGATTGGTACAACGCAGTTTTATTCCTTTAAACTATTTATATAACAAACTTGGTACTCAGCACGAGGTGACTGTGTGAGTGTCTGGCTTTGAGGTCCTTGCCCTGTGCCGTCTCCTGATGGACTGCCCAGGAAGTGTTGTGTTTCTTGTTTTGTACTGTGTATGCTCTTGTCTGTGATTGGCTGTAGTGTTATGTGTGCTAATTGGTCCGTTGCTCAGTCTATCATTATGTATGTGTGTATGTGCTGTGATGTTCACTTGAATATCATGACACCCGTGTGTGCGTGGGTTTCCTCCCACAGTCCAAAGATGTGCAGGTTAGGTGGATTGGCCATGATAGATTGCCCTTAGTGTCCAAAATTGCCCTTAATGTTGGGTGGGGTTACTGGGTTATGGGGATAGGGTGGAGGTGTTGACATTGGGTAGGGTGCTCTTTCCAAGAGCCGGTGCAGACTCGATGGGCCGAATGGCCTCCTTCTGCACTGTAAATTCTATGATAATGCTGTGTTTTCCTACGATATATGCAGCGAGCCATTGGTCCCTGGTGGAATTTTCCAGTCCCGCCAAAGCCTATGGGCTTTTGTGTTGTTCACCAGCCCCTGCACTGGGGAATCTTCCGCGAGGGGTGGCTTTGTCGGAACCAGAAGATACCACTGGCTGGAGAGGGTCAGTAAATAGTGCTCTGGATAATAACATGATGTGGAGATGCCGGCGTTGGACTGGGGTGAGCCAGTCTGAGGTTGTAAGACTTCTTACTGTGGATAATAACAGTTGGTGTGTCAGCATATTGTTTTTTCTTCCAGTTTTCCCACTTAATGTTCACTATGGTTAATGATTTATACTTATATTCCAGGGGCAGCAGTTTAATTTGTGGAAGTTAAAGAGAATTTTTTACAGCCGGAGGATGCTGGGGTACTGGATCTCACTGCCTAAAATTCTCATTGCATTGACAAAAATGTACTTAGATATGCCCTTGAAGTGGTGTAACCTCGAGGGCCACAGAACAGGGACATTATAGTGAGATTAGGCTTGGTAGCTAACTTTTGACCAACACAGAAACAATGGGCCAAATAGCCTTATTGTGTCTTTAAATGTTCAGTTTTTCTATGGTCCTCTGATACTTTGTCAAAACTGCCTCTCTCTCGCTCTCTCTCTCTTTCTCTCTCTCTCTCTCTCTCTCTCTTACACCCCCCACCTTTCCTCCTTCCCCATGCTGTGAGTTGCTGTACTTCTTCAACTGCAGAGACCTGAATAAATCTCCAGTGAAAATCATTACAGGCCGGAAAGCAGAAATCTCGATCTGAAAGCCTGGTTTGAAGGATAGTGTGCTAACGACAACCATTTGAAACAAAGGCCGTTTTTCTTTTACTTATTATTTTCACCCCTCTCCACCCCTCTGTGTTTGTCTGCCGTGTGTGTTGAGGGTGGGAGCAAGTTAAAATGGGCAATCAGGAATTAGTTAATAATTAACCAGTTGTATTTTCTGCAGATTTCATTACAGTTCTTATTACAAAGAAAAATTAATTGTATTTAAATTTACAGTTCTGGTGACTGTAATTATTGGGAGGCCAAGGACCAAAAAATTTTGGGTATTTTTCGAAAAACTATTGGTTAATTCAATTGTGTTGTGACTCCGGGTCAAGTAGGGCTGGAATTGACTACAAGCTAGCCCAGGATGTTGTAACAATACCAAGGATCAATTTAGTGAACCTTCTCTTGACTGCCTTCAATGTCAGTAAATCTTTCCTTAGATAATGGGAACAAAACTGTTCAGTTTTCCAGGTGTGGTCTAACTAGTGGCTTATATAGATTTAGAAAGACTTCCCTATTTTTATACTCCATTTTCCTTGAATTAAAGTCCGCCCTTATTACTTGCTGAACTTGCACGTTATGCTGTTGTTTAATGCACGAGGACCCCCAAATGCCTTTGTGCTGGAACTTTCTGCAATCTTTCTCTATTTAAATAATATTCAGCTCCTTTATTCTTCCTACCAAAGTGCATGACTTCACATTTTCCTGCATTATATTCCCATCTGCCAAGTTAATGACCACTCACTTAACCTGTCTCAATCCCTCTGTCGGCTCTTTGTGTGAGGATGTACCGTGTAAGGGGCAGCACGGTAGCACAAGTGGATAGCACTGTGGCTTCACAGCGCCAGGGTCCCAGGTTCGATTCCCCGCTGGGTCACTGTCTGTGCGGAGTCTGCACATCCTCCCCGTGTCTGCGTGGGTTTCCTCCGGGTGCTCCGGTTTCCTCCCACAGTCCAAAGACGTGCAGGTTAGGTGGATTGGCCATGATAAATTGCCCTTCGTGTCCAAAAAGGTTAGGAAGGGTTATTGGGTTAGGGTGGAAGTGAGGACTTAAGTGGGTCGGTGCAGACTCGATGGGCTGAATGGCCTCCTTCTGCACTGTATGTTCTATGAAATCTATGAACTCTCTATCCATGCTAATATGCTACCCTGAACATTATGGACTCTTATCTTATTAAGTAGCCTTTTGTGCGCCACTTTTTTGTAAATCGATGTGTATTACTTTTACTGGTTCTCCTTTATCCATCCTGCTTGTTACCAACTCAAAGAATTCTAATAGATTTGTCAGGCATGATTTCCCTATCATGAAGCCATGCTGACTCTGCTTGATTATATTACGGTTTTCAAAATTCTCTGCTATTACATCTTTATAATGGATTCTATTATTTTCTCAATGACAAATGTTAAGCTGGCTGACTTATAGTTGTTTATGTCTTCTTCCTTTTGAATAAAGGTGTTACATTAGCAGTTTCCAATCCTCGAGGACTTTTCCTGAATTTAAGGATGCTTGAAAGATTATGCATCCACTATCTTTGTAGCTACTTACTTTAATATCCTAGGAAACATCAGATAATGCCCAGGGGACTTATTGGTCTTATAAGGGCCCCTCCTGTCGATTCGCATATTTCTTATTTCTTTTACTTTGTGGTTATCAAATTTGATCCATTGATATTTAATGGACAAATGCCTTTAAGTCCAACAGAGGAAGTGAGGAACTCAAAGAGTTGCAGAATAATTGGAGATATAGCTTTTGAACAGCAGAACTCAGGCTTTTTGACAATTGAGAGAGATCATACGGATTTGGTTCAAATGGTTAGCTGGTAGCCAATGAATTGGCAAAAGGCCGTATGCTGCACAGCGATCCTACCCGAGTGGGATGGTTTTCAGAGGATGCGGGAAGTGGCAATCGGATCCTGGATGCTCAGAGAAGAATCTGTGAGTGCCTATCTCTTTCTCACTGTCCAGAAATGCCACCTGCTGCTGATTTCTGAATCTACAGAGAGGATCTTGAGACCTGGATGAGTCAACAGTGAAAAACCATTGCAGACGGAAAGCTGTTATGGGCCAGGGCTTTGAAACTCCAAAGTGTATGATGAAGCTCACCTGACCGTTAATGTTGAATTTGGCAAGGATGAGCACAAGAGCCTTCACTCCCTAGGTGCTTTTATCAAAACAAAGTTTATTCTAAGAATGTATTTAAACATATATAAAACAGAGCAAGAATTTGTTATCAATTACAACATAAAGAAAACACAACAGCTACAGTAATCTATATATAACCCTTAATCAATCCCCCTTAGCTGTTTCAATTCAGTAACAAAATCCAATAAACCAAAACCCTGTTCAAGGGCGTGGCCCAGCACATTGCAATCTCACTTGAATGGGACTGGTCATTTTTCTGAGGTTCTGATCCAGTTCCAATCAGCAGATTCAAAACTCCTTCCAGAAAGCAGCTCTATCTTTCCCAATGTGCTTTCAGTTCCCTGGAACAGCCTTAAAAAGAAAACAGGAAAACACTGCTTCTCTTCTGCAGTCCAAGGCAACAAGCCGAAACTGAAACCCAAACACAACCCCTCTCACCTGGCAGCCACAGCCCAGCTCCACCCACAAATGACATCACTGAAGCCGTGCTACAGGTCATGTGGTAAGACCAAACGTTTCTTAAAGGGACACTCACATGACAAAGCAAAACCCCAAAACAGAAATCATCGACTGAAGAAAGGTGTACCAGAAGGCAACCATCTGAAAAATAGACTCCTATCCTTTTACTTTCATCATTATTTTTACACCTCTTTTGCCCCTCTGTTTGTCTGTCTTGGTGTGTGTTTGTAGAGGGTGGGGTCGAATTAAAGAGTGTGGAGTTTAGGAATTAAGTAATAGTCACCAGTTATATTTGCTGCATATTTAATTGTAGTTATTGTTAGTAATAGAAATTGTGTTTAAATTTACAAACCTGGGGCGGGATTCTCCCCACCCAGCCCCCCGCCGGGTTGGAGAAACGTGATTCCCGGCCCGCCGCTCTGACGGCGGTTGCCAAATTCTCCGGCGGCAATTTTGTGGCGGGGGCGGGGATCGTGCTGCACCGGTCGGGGGCCGTTGGCAGCGGCTCCCCCGGCGATTCTCCGGGTCCCGATGGGCCAAGCGGCTGCCTGTTTTCGGCCAGTCCCGCAGGCGAGGATTAGACCAGGTCCGTACCGGTGGGACCTGGCTTTGAGGGCGGCCTGCAGAGTCCTCGAAGGACGTGGGGGGATCTGGCCCCAGGGGGGCCCCCAACTGTGGCCTGCCGCGCGATAGGGGCCCACCGATCTGCGGGTGGGCCTATGCCGTGGGGACACTCTTTCCCTCCACGCCGGCCTCTGTAAAGCTCTGCCATGGCCGGCGCGGAGAAGAAACCCCTTGCGCATGCGCAGGAAACACGCGAACGGTTCTGCATATGTGCCAGAACAGGCTGGCGTCCTGTGCATGCGCCAACTCGCGCAGGCCGGCAGAGGCCCTTCGGCGCCAGTTGGCATGGCGCCATCCACTCCAGCACTGGCCTCGCCCCCGGAGGGGGAGGATTCTGCACCTTCCGGGCGGCCCGACGCCGAGTGGTTCACGCCACTCCTTGGCGCCGGTACGGCCCGCCCCGTCGGTTCCCGGAGAATCCTGCCCCTGGTGACTGTAGTTGTTGAACAGCCATAAACCAAAGACTTTGGGTATTTTCCAAGAATTATTTGTTAATTTCAATTGTGTTGCGAATCAGGGTCAAATGAGAATATATTTGATCGCATACTAGCCCAAGGTGCCGTAACAACTTTTAGCCTCATTAGTTATTTTTTCTAGTGACAGTTATTGTATTTATTTCCTACGCACCACCCCCACCCTCCCAAATTTCCCCTTGATTATTTAGTATTTTTTGATTGTTATTAGTGTCTTCTATGGTGGCACAGTAGTTAGCACTGCTGCCTCACTGTGCCAGGGACCCAGATTCGGTTCTGACCTTGGGTGTCTGTCTGTGCAGAGCTTGCACATTTTCCAGGGTGTTTGCGTGGATTTCCTCCGGATGCTCCTGTTTCCTCCCACAGTCCAAAAATATGAGGTAAGGCAGATTGGCCATGATGAATTGCCCCTTAGTGTCCAAAAGATTAGGTTGGGTTACTGGGTTATGGAGATGGGATGGGGGCGTGGGCAGAAGTAAGATGCTCTTTCGGAGGGTCGGTGCCGAAACAATGGGCCAAATGGCCTCTTTCTGCACTGTAGTAATTCTATGATTCTACCATGGAGGCTGATGTAATGAATTTATTAGATTCCTCTGCCATTTCCTTATTTCCCATTTTTATTTCCATTACTTCATTTATTTTGTGCCGAATACGACATGCATTTAGGTAAATACCATTCATTTTGGGGGGTTTTAACCATTTTTCCCCTTTGACCCTATTGCTGCAGTTTCTTTTCAATGTTTGCGCACTCTGTTCCTTCCTGTCACGCTCAAAGAACAACAAAGAACAAAGAAATGTACAGCACAGGAACAGGCCCTTCGGCCCTCCAAGCCCGTGCCGACCATGCTGCCCGACTAAACTACAATCTTCTACACTTCCTGGGTCCGTATCCTTCTATTCCCATCCTATTCATATATTAGTCAAGATGCCCCTTAAATGTCCCTATCGTCCCTGCTTCCACTACCTCCTCCGGTAGCGAGTTCCAGGCACCCACTACCCTCTGCGTAAAAAACTTGCCTGAACATCTACTCTAAACCTTGCCCCTCTCACCTTAAACCTATGCCCCCTAGTAATTGACCCCTCTACACTGGGGAAAAGCCTCTGACTATCCACTCTGTCTATGCCCCTCATAATTTTGTATACCTCTATCAGGTCTCCCCTCAACCTCCTTCGTTCCAGTGAGAACAAACCGAGTTTATTCAACCGCTCCTCATAGCTAATGCCCTCCATACCAGGCAACATTCTGGTAAATCTCTTCTGCACCCTCTCTAAAGCCTCCACATCCTTCTGGTAGTGTGGCGACCAGAATTGAACACTATACTCCAAGTGTGGCCTAACTAAGGTTCTATACAGCTGCAACATGACTTGCCAATTCTTATACTCAATGCCCCGGCCAATGAAGGCAAGCATGCCGTATGCCTTCTTGGCTACCTTCTCCACCTGTGTTGCCCCTTTCAATGACCTGTGGACCTGTACTCCTAGATCTCTTTGACTTTCAATACTCTTGAGGGTTCTACCATTCACTGTATATTCCCTAGCTGCATTAGACCTTCCAAAATGCATTACCTCACATTTGTCCGGATTAAACTCCATCTGCCATCTCTCCGCCCAAGTCTCCAGACAATCTAAATCCTGCTGTATCCTCCGACAGTCCTCATCGCTATCCGCAATTCCACCAACCTTTGTGTCGTCTGCAAACTTACTAATCAGACCAGTTACATTTTCCTCCAAATCATTTATATATACTACAAAGAGCAAAGGTCCCAGCACTGATCCCTGTGGAACACCACTGGTCACAGCCCTCCAATTAGAAAAGCATCCCTCCATTGCTACTCTCTGCCTTCTATGGCCTAGCCAGTTCTGTATCCACCTTGCCAGCTCACCCCTGATCCCGTGTGACTTCACCTTTTGTACTAGTCTACCATGAGGGACCTTGTCAAAGGCCTTACTGAAGTCCATATAGACAACATCTACTGCCCTACCTGCATCAATCATCTTAGTGACCTCCTCGAAAAACTCTATCAAGTTAGTGAGACACGACCTCCCCTTCACAAACCCGTGCTGCCTCTCACTAATACGTCCATTTGCTTCCAAATGAGAGTAGATCCTGTCTCGAAGAATTCTCTCCAGTAATTTCCCTACCACTGAAGTAAGGCTCACCGGCCTGTAGTTCCCGGGATTATCCTTGCTACCCTTCTTAAACAGAGGAACAACATTGGCTATTCTCCAGTCCTCCGGGACAGCCCCTGAAGACAGCGAGGATCCAAAGATTTCTGTCAAGGCCTCAGCAATTTCCTCTCCAGCCTCCTTCAGTATTCTGGGGTAGATCCCATCAGGCCCTGGGGACTTATCTACCTTAATATTTTTTCAGACACCCAACACCTCGTCTTTTTGGATCACAATGTGACCCAGGCTATCTACACCCCCTTCTCCAGACTCAACATCTACCAATTCCTTCTCTTTGGTGAATACTGATGCAAAGTATTCATTTAGTACCTCGCCCATTTCCTCTGGCTCCACACATAGATTCCCTTGCCTATCCTTCAGTGGGCCAACCCTTTCCCTGGCTACCCTCTTGCTTTTTATGTACGTGTAAAAAGCCTTGGGATTTTCCTTAACCCTATTTGCCAATGACTTTTCGTGACCCCTTCTAGCCCTCCTGACTCCTTGCTTAAGTTCCTTCCTACTTTCCTTATATTCCACGCAGGCTTCGTCTGTTCCCAGCCTTTTAGCCCTGACAAATGCCTCCTTTTTCTTTTTGACGACGCCTACAATATCACTCGTCATCCAAGGTTCCCGAAAATTGCCGTATTTACCTTTCTTCCTCACAGGAACATGCCGGTCCTGTATTCCTTTCAACTGCCACTTGAAAGCCTCCCACATGTCAGATGTTGATTTGCCCTCAAACATCCGCCCCCAATCTATGTTCTTCAGTTCCCGCCTAATATTGTTATAATTAGCCTTCCCCCAATTTAGCACATTCATCCTCGGACCACTCTTATCCTTGTCCACCAGTACTTTAAAACTTACTGAATTGTGGTCACTGTTACCAAAATGCTCCCCTACTGAAACATCTACCACCTGGCCGGGCTCATTCCCCAATACCAGGTCCAGTACCGCCCCTTCCCTAGTTAGGCTGTCTACATATTGTTTTAAGAAGCCCTCCTGGATGCTCCTTACAAACTCCGCCCCGTCTAAGCCCCTGGCACTAAGTGAGTCCCAGTCAATATTGGCGAAGTTGAAGTCTCCCATCACCACAACCCTGTTGTTTTTACTCTTTTCCAAAATCTGTCTACCTATCTGCTCCTCTATCTCCTGCTGGCTGTTGGGAGGCCTGTAGCATACCCCCAACATTGTGACTGCACCCTTCTTATTCCTGATCTCTACCCATATAGCCTCACTGCCCTCTGAGGTGTCCTCTCGCAGTACAGCTGTGATATTCTCCCGAACAAGTAGCGCAACTCCACCTCCCCTTTTACATCCCCCTCTATCCCGCCTGAAACATCTAAATCCTGGAACGTTTAGCTGCCAATCCTGCCCTTCCCTCAACCAGGTCTCTGTAATGGCAACAACATCATAGTTCCAAGTACTAATCCAAGCTCTAAGTTCATCTGCCTTACCCGTAATGCTCCTTGCATTAAAACATATGCACTTCAGGCCACCAGACCCGCTGTGTTCAGCAACTTCTCCCTGTCTGCTCTGCCTCAGAGCCACACTGTCCCTATTCCCTAGTTCTCCCTCAATGCTCTCACCTTCTGACCTATTGCTCCCGTGCCCACCCCCCTGCCATACTAGTTTAAACCCTCCCGTGTGACACTAGCAAACCTCGCGGCCAGGATATTTATGCCTCTCCGGTTTAGATGCAACCCGTCCTTCTTATACAGGTCACACCTGCCCCGGAAGAGCTCCCAGTGGTCCAGATAATGGAAACCCTCCCTCCTACACCAGCTGTTTAGCCACGTGTTTAGCTGCTCTATCTTCCTATTTCTAGCCTGGGTCATTACCTAAATAGCTGCCTTGCAATGTTGTCATATCTTTTTGCATTGTAAGCCTACCTTTCCCCTCTCCAGAACCATCCCCCCTTCTATTTAATTTAACCCCCTCTCTGCTTCTCCAGGTATGCATTTGCAGGAACACTGGTGCCAGCAGGGTTCAGACGTAGGCCATTCCAACAGAACAGTCTCTACGTTCCCTTAGCTCATGGATATTAAGGCAAGTGAAGTATGCTGATTGGCATTCAACAAGGATGAGCTATCTCATCTTGAAACAAAGATTGAACTCAGAACCTTTCTGGGAAATTTTGGAAAGAAATTAAATTTGACAGTTGGGCTTGATGAACCAAAGGGGTGGCACAGTGTTAGCACTGCTGCCTCACAGTACCAGGGAGCTGGGTTCAATTCTGACCTCGGGTGACTGTCTGTGTGGAGTTTGCACATTGTTCCCGTGTCTGCGTGGGTTTCGTCCGGGTGCTCCGGTTTCCTCCCACAGTCCAAAGGTGTCCAAATAGGTGGATTCGATCTGCTAAATTGTCCCTAGGTGGGGTTACAGGAATCGGGTGGGGGATTGATCGGTTAGGGTGCTCCTGCAGAGGGTCAGTGCAGACCCGATGGACCGAAAGGCCTCCTTCTGCACTGTAGGGATTCTATGATTCTATGAAGTGTTACAGACAGTGTGCTGTGTAGATAGAACTGTGTATTCCAACATCTTACTTAACCTTATGCACAGTAAATGTAACCACTGCTAAATTTATGGGCACTTTTGATCACACTGAATTTCTCGGTGATCAAAACATTAAGTGTATTAATTTGACAAAGAATCATCAAGACTCAAAACATTAGCTCCATTCTCTCTCCAGATGCTGTCAGACCTGCTGATATTATCCAGCATTTTCTGCTTTTGTTTCAGATTCCAGCATCCGCAGTCTTTTGCTTTTAAATTTGGATTAATTATGCACCTGGTGCAGAACCATAAACGTCAGGAAGCTCGCCCCCTCGAGCTTGCTTTGCCATTCAATAGGATCATGGCTGATCTGTTTGGCTTTCTAATTCCACATTCTCATCTACCCCTGATAACCTTTGATTCACTTGCCTAACAGGAATCTACCTACCTCTGTGTTAAAAATATTCAAAGACCCTGCTTCTGCCACCTTCTGGAATTCCAAGTACAGTACATCTACAGGCTCCCCTTTATCCACGGCACAAGTTGTTCCTACAAACAACTCCAATAAATTAGTTTGATAGTTGGTCAAATTCATCCCAGTCAAATGTATTATAAAACATTTTCCTACAGTATATCTGGCTTGAGGGAAGGCTAAATGACAGCCATTTTTGGTGACTTCTGCTGCAAAGTGCACCAATATGGATATCAATTGAAGACAGTACCAAGACGAATTAAGGTGGTCACTCGAGATGAATAGATCACCCACTATCATGATCTAGATTAACCCTTGATGAATATCCAGTTCAGTAAGGTACCAGAGGATGTATGGCACTTGTGGAAATTATCATGTATTACCATATTCAAGAAAAGGTAGAAAATGGGGAAAATTTTAAAGAAACAAAGTAAAGATCATGGGGTTGAGTTTGAATCTAATGATTCTCGGAAAAAAACTGTGTATGCACATCAAATCAATTGTTCAGTGTAGTTGGAGGTCACGTCAGAAATAATCTTGCAAAGCATTTTAAGTTCTTATTTTCCACCACCTGCTGTAACGCATATCTGGTAGTTGAAGGTCGGTTTCTGTTCCATTAATGTTTTTTAAAATAACTGCCAGTGAATGACCTTCTACCAGGTTCTACTGTTTCAATCAGCTCATCTACATTAGCAACCAATAAGTAACAATGGCCGGGCAGGTGTTATGTTGCAACTGTGGAAAGTGGGGGCTTCTGGCCACCAAGGCGACCCAGGACAAACTTGTCTGCAGGATGTGTAAGCATATAGAGCAGTCTGTGATGAATGTAGGAATTTCATATAGATTTATTGTATTCTATGTATCTGGTGCAGTAATGGTTAAAAGCCTGTGGTGGTGTGTGTAAGATATCTGCTGTAGTAAAGTTTTAAAAATATACTGGTTTGAAAGGCAGGCAGAAATTGTGGAACACCAGTGATTCTAATGAAAAACGGTGTTCGATTCGCCGGGGGCAGGATTGGCTTACATTGGGCCTGGGCGCAGATGGCAGCGATCGTGAGCGCCTTGGGTCCCATCGCCAGGAACGGACAGCAGTGCAGGAAGAAGCTTCATGGCCTCCTCAGGGTGGCCAGGGTGAGTACGCAGTACCGTGCACCTGGCACCAACCCATTCCCACACAACCATAACCCCCACTCCCCCCACACGGAGGGAAACCAAACACCACTTGCTGGCAGTGTGCGTGCTGCCCACCGTGCACCACATACCAGCACCCATAGCACCCACCATGTTGCCTTGTTCACAAAGCCCACCAGCTGCCCACCCCCTGTGCTGCCCATGTCCGACTGCCTAACACTGTGCGTTTCCTCTCCCCCACCCCCATCGCCTCCTCCCCTGGAGAAGGTGGTGCACAATCGCAGAAAAGAAGAAACTCAGAAGACTGGAGGGGGAGTGACGGCCCCTCACTGTCACGGAACAGGGACCAAGTTGGTGGACCCGGAGAGAGACAGTCGCCGAGGTGGAGGTCGGCAACAGGCAACCAAATGAGCCCCCGCTGAGTTGCGTTGCATGACCCCCCCACCCCACCTCCCTCACATCACCACCCTACCTCCCCCAACCAGCCCCTCACCACCCCACCTACTGCACACCACCCCACCTCCCCACACCATCCAACATCCAACCTGCGATGATGCGGGTCCTTCTGGTGTCCCCCACCCCAACCCCAATTCCAAGCGGATTCCACTGACGAGGAGGCAACGGACAGTGATGCGACCCCCCAAACACCAGCTTGAGACACCCGTGAGCACCAGACCGACTTCCTGTCACAGCTGTCTCCAACACCCTCCTCCATCCCAGAAGCACCAATCTTGGTTAGGCACTTTAGTGAAGGGGCTCCTGGGGCACGATCTAATGTGCACCACACATGCTGTGGTACATCAGGTGGAGGTAGAAACCCCCGAGGGGACGGATGATCGGAGGGTGGCCCGACCCCAGGAACTAGCTGCCGTCCAGACAGGCCTCGGGCTTCTCTAATGGACAGTCCCATCGATAATGGAGATGGAGACACAGAGTTAGGGACTGTATGAAGGGCTGTCAGTGACCATCCAGCGTCTGCAGGTGCAGTTGGAGGGGCAGGAGGCATTGCCGACAATGTGTGCCACCCAGGCCAACACCGCAGTGGTGGCATCTGGAGGCCTTGGGGCGAAGGTATGACCATGGTTCAGGATAGCCAAGGCCTGAGGCACTCTGTGCAGGCGGTGGCTGAGACACAGAATGGGGCTGCCCTGTCACAGGCAGCTATGTACCAGGGGCACCTGTACATTGTAGCAGTATTTCAGAGCTTGGCTCAGTCACAACGGGTTATGGCTGAGGGTTCGGCGGCATTTCCTGGGTGCTGGCTGACCTGAGCCAGTTCCGGAGGGAGGTGCCACAGTAACTGAGTGATATGACACAGTCCCAGAGAGAAGTGGCCCAGTCCCAGTGCTTCATGGCTGCGAGTATGGAGATGCTGTTCGAGATGAGAATGGGCCTCCAGGACTGGCAGTGCCAGATGGCGAAGGAGCCCCCGGGGTTTGCTCCGGTTACATCCCAGTCCCACGGGCACCCCGAGGGAGGAAGAAGTAATGGGGCCCGTGCCGGTGACTCCCGCAGGGGAGATGCCAGAACACCAAAGTGCTTCAGACTCCCCTCCCACCATCCTGTCCCTGGGGCATCTGGTGGGCAATGTGCAGAACAGGGTGGCACCACGCCACTTGGGACACCCAAGCAATTGCCAGGTCCATCTAGGTCCAGTTGCTCCAGAGGACGGCCACCAAAGAGGAGGCATGTCACAGAGTGAGATTCGCAGCAGGCCGCCTCCACCCCTGATGTGCTGCCTGGGGATTCACCAAGACATAGTAAGGCCAGAACGGTAGACATGAGTTAAGTTGGCATGGGCGCAGTACATAGGATGGTGTTAGGCGCTCGGGCACAAACCCTTTTAGTGATGTTCACATGTTATTTTCAAAATGAACACCTGTGCACAAAGTTCCAAACTGTCTCAGTGCTCTTTCAGGAAGGTGTGAGGGATGGGCTGGGCTGGCTGCAGAGGGGGCACTGGGGGATGGTGCGGAGGAAGATGGGCGGATGGTAGAGGTGGTCATGGGTCAGCGCTTCCAGTACCCGCACATCACCCCAGCACCCAGCCCCTCCCTCTCAGCCCCAACCCCCTCCGCACCGCAACCCATCCCCATCCCAAGGGTTTGGTGGGACTGTGGGATGGAATCGTCAGCTCGCATGTAGGGATCACCCAGGCGGACGGTGGAAAGTGCTACCGTGGGAACGGGTGGGACATTGTCAAACGATGTGGAGCACCAGCGCTCATCGCATAGTGGGATATAAGCATCCTCTATCCCATGGACCATATCCCAATAGTGCCAGAGGACTGGAGGACAGCAAATGTGGTCCCTTTGTTCAAAAAGGGGAGCAGAGACAACCCCGGCAACTATAGACCGGTGAGCCTCACGTCTGTAGTGGGTAAAGTCTTGGAGGGGATTATAAGGGACAAGATTTATAATCATCTAGATAGGAATGATATGATCAGGGATAGTCAGCATGGCTTTGTGAAGGGTAGGTCATGCCTCACAAACCTTATTGAGTTCTTTGAGAAGGTGACTGAACAGGTAGACGAGGGTAGAGCAGTTGATGTGGTGTATATGGATTTCAGCAAAGCGTTTGATAAGGTTCCCCACGGTAGGCTATTGCAAAAAATACGGAGGCTGGGGATTAAGGGTGATTTAGAGATGTGGATCAGAAATTGGCTAGCTGAAAGAAGACAGAGGGTGGTGGTTGATGGGAAATGTTCAGAATGGAGTACAGTCACAAGTGGAGTACCACAAGGATCTGTTCTGGGGCCGTTGCTGTTTGTCATTTTTATCAATGACCTAGAGGAAGGCACAGAAGGGTGGGTGAGTAAATTTGCAGATGATACTAAAGTCGGTGGTGTTGTCGATAGTGTGGAAGGATGTAGCAGGTTACAGAGGGATATAGATAAGCTGCAGAGCTGGGCTGAGAGGTGGCAAATGGAGTTTAATGTAGAGAAGTGTGAGGTGATTCACTTTGGAAGGAATAACAGGAATGCGGAATATTTGGCTAATGGTAAAGTTCTTGAAAGTGTGGCTGAGCAGAGGGATCTAGGTGTCCATGTACATAGATCCCTGAAAGTTGCCACCCAGGTTGATAGGGTTCTGAAGAAGGCCTATGGAGTGTTGGCCTTTATTGGTAGAGGGATTGAGTTCCGGAGTCGGGAGGTCATGTTGCAGCTGTACAGAACTCTGGTCCGGCCGCATTTGGAGTATTGCGTACAGTTCTGGTCACCGCATTATAGGAAGGACGTGGAGGCTTTGGAGCGGGTGCAGAGGAGATTTACCAGGATGTTGCCTGGTATGGAGGGAAAATCTTATGAGGAAAGGCTGATGGACTTGAGGTTGTTTTCGTTGGAGAGAAGAAGGTTAAGAGGAGACTTAATAGAGGCATACAAAATGATCAGGGGGTTGGATAGGGTGGACAGTGAGAGCCTTCTCCCGCGGATGGATATGGCTGGCACGAGGGGACATAACTTTAAACTGAGGGGTAATAGATATAGGACAGAGGTCAGAGGTAGGTTCTTTACGCAAAGAGTAGTGAGGCCGTGGAATGCCCTACCTGCTACAGTAGTGAACTCGCCAACATTGAGGGCATTTAAAAGTTTATTGGATAAACATATGGATGATAATGGCATAGTGTAGGTTAGATGGCTTTTGTTTCGGTGCAACATCGTGGGCCGAAGGGCCTGTACTGCGCTGTATTGTTCTATGTTCTATGTTCTATACCCGCTGCTGCTGCCAACCCAGGGTCCACACCCCACAGTGAGGTAGGGTAGGAATCATGGAGGTGGTTGCAGGGGGCGGCTTAGGGTGGGTGGTCATGGATGGGGTGGTCAGCCAGGAAGGGGGTGTGAGGGGGGTGGCTGGGGGTGGAGGGGTGGATGGGATGTTTGTGCTGTCGGCCAGGCCCCCGAGTCAGTGAACTGGAGGTGTGTGGCGGCCCTGGCGCTCACGTTTTGAGGCCCCCTGTGCCTGCCCAGGCCCGATGGCCTGCCCATCGTCCGTGCCCCCCTCATCGGAAGAGGCCTGGCTTTCATTTCCCTCATCCAGCACTTCACCCCTCTGCTGCGCAATGTTGTGGAGGATGCAGCAGACCACCATGATGTGGGAGAGTCTCCTAGCGCTATACTGGAGGGCCCCTCCAGTGCACCTGAGCACCTCAGTGACTTGAAGTGGTAAAACACCAATGTTTACAAACATTGACCACATCAAAAAGAGGTAGTGCATTCCAAGCACTAAGTGCATTCCTGATTCCGGCGTCAGCCAATGGAGAATCCCAACCTATGTTATCCTGCGAGAGGAGAATTGTACCTGTTTTACGATACCCTTGGGAGTGCAAATCGGAAGCAATTTTTGTGTCCTCACCATGCAAATACGTGCAAGAATGCTTTCCAAGCACTAAGTGCATTTCAATTATTCAAGCATGTGATTGCACTGCACTTACCTCTCTTTGATGTGTTCAGTGTTTGTAAACATTGGCGTTTCATCACTTATAGTCACTGACCCATGATGGGAGCCAAATGAATCAAGGCTGCAGATTGTCTGTGGAAGGTGTCAATCACAGCCCGCTTCCAGAAATTTATGAATGGCTTGCAGCTAATGGATCTGCGGGGCTTAAACGCAAGACACAGCTGTTCTTCTTTGAGGAATGGACATTTGAATGCACATCTCTCTCTTCAATACATCTTTAGACAGCAAGTACTCCTGTGTTTGCTAACTGTAATTAAAAGTGGGTTTTGACCTGTGAAGTGTTTTGCTTCTTTGGAGATATAAAAGATAGCATTTATGAGTTAAAGTGTTTCAGTTTATTTGGTTAAACATTATTTAATTTGTAATTGTATTTATTTTTTGATGTTAAAGTTGGTTTAATGCCGTGTTGATAATAAAGTTTGTTTCTTAAACCATGGGCGGGATTCTCCGACCCCCCCCGCCGGGTCGGAGAATCCCCGGGGGGGGCGGCGTGAATCCCGCCCCACAGCTTCGACGCTGGCTGCCGAATTCTCCAGCGTTGGTTTTTGGGCGGGGGCGGGGATCGCGCCACGCCAGTCGGGGGCCATTGGCAGCGGCCCCCCCCCGGCAATTCTCCAGGCCCTGATGGGCCAAGCGGCCACTCGTTTTTGGCCAGTCCCGCCGGCGTGAAATAGACAAGGTCCATACCGCCGGGACCTGGCTTGGAGGGTGGTTAGCGGGGTCCTCGGGGAGGCGCGGGGGGATCCGGCCCCGGGGGTGGCCCCCATGGTGGCCTGGCCTGCGATCGGGGCCCATTGATCTGCAGGCGGGTCTGTGCCATGGGGGCACTCTTTCCTCCGCGCCGGCCCCCGTAGAACTCCGCCATGGCCGGCGCAGCGAAGAAACCCCCTGCGCATGCGCAGGAAACACGCTAGCGGTTCTGCGCATGTGCCAGAAAACGCTGGTGGTCCTGCGCATGCACCAACCCGCGCCGGCCGCGGAGGCCCTTCGCCGCCAGTTGGCGCAGCGCCAACCCCTCCAGCGCCGGCCTAGCTCGCGGAAGTGCGGAGGATTCCGCACCTTCCAGGCGGCCCGACGCTGGAGTGGTTCACGCCACTCTTTGGCACCGGTACGGGCTGCCCCGCCGATTCCGGGAGAATCCCGGCCCACTATATGTGTGTGGAATCACTCTTGTAGCAAAGTATTATTTTCCTCACAGCTTTACAAATTAAGAAATATTGGGGTTCAAGTCCGATATCCTCGCAAACGTTGGGGTCCGGGATCATAATAAATTGCACATCAGGATTATTGAACTGGAAGCCAAACTGCAGACCCTGTGCAACATAAGGTGGGGTGGTGGACGGGGGTGGGGTGAGGGAAGAAATATCTGGACACTCTGTTGTCACATAGGAATGTCTGTTCTAGATAGGAGTGAGGAACAGGAGGATGTGACCACGAGTGAGGCATGGTAGTTGTGGTAGTAAGGGACAATCATCGAGATGGCTGTGTTGCCTGCCTGATGCCAGGATTCAGGACATTTGCTTAGTGCTGGAAAGGAACTTTCAGTGCGAGGGGGAAAATCCAGTTGTTGTGGTTCATGTAGGTACCAGTGACATAGACAGGACAAGGAAATACGTTCTGCCGAGTCAGTATGAGGAGCTAGGCACCAAATTAAGAAGCAGAATCTCAAAAGTAATAACCTCTGGATTATTACCTCAGCCATGTGCAAATTGGCAGAGGACAAATAAGATTAGAGAAATCAATGCATGGTTCAAAGACTGGTTGGGAGAAGTGGGTCTGTTTTATGGGTCACTGGCATCAGTACTGAGGAAAGTGAGTGCTGTGCCATTGGGACGGCCTACACCTGAACAGTGTTGGGGCAAGTGTTCTACTGAGTTACATGACTAGGGAAGCAGAGAGTGCTTTAAATGAAAGAAGAGGGGTGAGAGATCAAGTTTAAGAAGGTGTAGCAAATAAAGGGGTAGATTTAAGACAGGCGAACATAATAGTAATTTAGGAAATGAACGTCACAGAATAGCATAAAGGGACAGAACCCAAGAATACATCAAATGTCAAGACTAGCTAATGAAAAGACATAACTAATACCTCTGTATCTGAATGTGTACAGCATTAACAACACAGTAAATGAATTGTTCGCACACATTGAACAAAATAAATATCATCTGATAGCCATTACGGAGGCATAAATGCATGATGACAAGGATTGGGTCCTGAATGTTGAGGGTTATCTGACATTCAAGAAGAATAGGAAACTAGGTAAAGGTGGAGGGTTAGCACGGTTAATCAAAAATGGTATTGGTGTGATAGTTCGAGATGACCTTGGTTCAGGGGATCAGGATGTAGAATCGGTTTGGAAGGAGATGAAGAACAGTTGGGGAAAGAGGTCACCAGTGGTAGTGGCCTACAGGCCTCCGAACAATAAACACAATGTGGGACAAAGTATACAAGAAGAAATATTGGGGGCTTGTGATTGTACATTCATGGGATGCAGGCATTGTTCGAAAGGCTAGCATTTATTGCCCATCGTTAATTGTCCTTGAGAAGGTGAGCTACCTTCTTGAACGCAGCAGTCTGTATGTGGTGTATGTACACCCAAAATGCTGTTAGGGAGGGACTTCCAGGATTTTGACCCAGCGACAGTGAGAGAATGGTGATATACTTCCAAGTTAGCATGGTGCGTGGCTTGGAGGGGAACTTCCAGGTGGTGGTGTTCCTATGCATCCATTGCTCTTGTCCTTCTAGATGGTAGCAGTCATGGATTTAGAAGGTGCTGTTGAAGGAGCCTTGGATAAAGGACAGCAACAATCATGGGTGATTTAATTTTACATATAAACTGGAAAAATCAGATTGGCAGTAATAGCTTGGATGAAGAGTTCATAGAATGCTTTTGAGATAGTTTCTTGGAGCAGCACATTCTGGAACCAACCAGGGAACATATTAGACGTGGTATTGTGTGCTGTCACAGGATTAATTAATGAACTCAGAATAACGGCACCCCTGGGTAGCAGTGACAACAATATGATTGAATTCTGTATCCAATTTGAAAGGGGGAAGAGTGGGTCTAAGATTAGTATTTTAAACTTAAATAAGGGCATGAAAGCCGAGCTAGCTGAAGTGAAGTGAGATACAAGGCTAGATGTTAGATCAAAAAGATACGGTGGAAGACATTTAAGAGGATATTTCAGAACACTCAGAATAAGTATATTCCTATTGTAGAGAAACATTTGTAGATTTGTAGGCGATAGATCCGCCATCTGTGGTTAACTAAGGAATGTCAAACTTAAGGAGAAAGCATATAACTGCTCAAAGATGAGTGGCAGGTCAGATGATTAGTCAGAATATAAAGAGCGTAAGCGGAACAAGAACCTGGAGCTGTGTGGGTCCGACAGGCCGATCTCCCTGTTGAATGTAGATGCCAAGTTGCTGGCCAAAATCTTGTCCTCCAGGATCGAGGATTGTGTTCTGGACATTATTGGGGAGGGCCAGATGGGATTTGTTAAGGGCAGGCAGTTGGTGGCCAATATAAGAAGGCTGTTAAATGTGATCATGATGCCCCCGGAAGGTAGGGAGGTGGAGGTAGTGATCGCAATGGATGCAGAAAAGGCTTTTGATCAGGTAGAATGGGACTATCTGTGGGAGATACTGGGACGGTTCGGATTCAGGCGGGGCTTTATTGACTGGGTCAGGTTACTATATCAGGCTCCAGTGGCAAGTGTATGGACGAATACGACAACATCGGGCTATTTTAGACTGCACCGGGGGACACGACAGGGATGCCCCCTCTCCCCACTGTTGTTTGCGCTGGCTATAGAGCCGTTATCAATTGCTCTGAGAGCCTCGAGTTGCTGGAGAGGACTGGTCCGCCGGGGGGGGGGGGGGGGGGGGGGGGGGGGCGCTTCCATTGTCTCTGGCTAGGAGGGTGCAAACAGTGAAGATGACGGTCCTCCCGAGGTTCCTATTTGTATTTCAGTGTCTCCCCATCTTTATTCCACGTTCCTTCTTTAAGCGGGCCAACAGAGTGATCACGGGCTTCGTCTGGGGAGGCCAGACCACGCGAGTAAGGAAGGTAATGCTTGAGCGGAGTCGGGGAGAGGGCGGGCTGGCGCTGTCAAATTTTAGCGACTATTACTGGGCGGCTAATAAAGCCATGATCAGGAAGTGGGTGGTGGGGGAGGGGTCGGCCTGGGTAAGTATGGAAGTATGGAGGTGTCTTCATGTATGGCACCAGTTTGGGGGCGTTGGTAACTGCGCCTCTGCCGCTCCCGCTGGCACAGTACTCCACCAATCCAGTGGTGGTGGCGGCCCTGAGAGTTTGGGGCCAGTGGAGGTGGTATGTGGGAGCAGTGGGAGCATCGGTCTGGGCCCCAATCTGCGATAATCACCGGTTTGCCCCGGGGAGTATGGACGGGGTGATCCGGTTATGGCAGAGAGCGGGGATTGAGAGGATAGGGGGATATGTTCATAGAGGGGAGCTTTCCGAGTATGAGGGCGTTGGAGGAAAAGTTTGGGAAGGCGAGGGTTAAACAAATTCAAGTATCTGTAGGTTCGGGACTTCCTTCGTAAACAGGTGTCAACCTACCCGCTCCTACCGCTAAGGGGGATTCAGGACAGGGTAGTTTCCAGAGGGTGGGTAGGAGAAGGGAGCATCTTGGACATTTATAAGGAGCTTATTGGGTCGGCGGAGACGCAGACCGAGGAGCTGAAGCGCAAGTGGGAGGAGGAGTGGGAGGTGAGATAGAGGGTGCCTATGGGCAGACGTAGCATCAACACGTCTGCAACATGTGCCAGGCTCAGCCTGATACAATTTAAGGTTGTTCACCGGGCTCACGTGACAGTGGCCCGGAGGAGCAGATTCTTTGGGGTGGAGGACAGGTGCGCAAAATGTGTGGGAGGACCGGCGAACCATGTCCACATGTTTTGGACATGTCCAAATCTTATATTGGCAGGGGCTTGCGGACGTCATGTCCATGGTGTTAAAAACAAGGGTGGCGCTGTTTCCAGAGGTGGTGATTTTCGGGGTGTCAGAAGACCCGGGAATCCAGGAGGAGAAAGAGGCAGACATTCTGGCCTTTGCTTCCCTGGTAGCCCGGAGACGGATACTACTAGCATGGAGGGACTCAAAGCGCCAGAAGTCGGAGACCTGGCTATCGGACATGGCTAGATTTCTCTGTTTGGAGAAAATCAAATTCGTCTTGAGAGGGTCACTGTTAGGGTTCACCTGGAGGTGGCAACCGTTCGGCGACTTCTTTGCGGGAAATTAATCATCAGCAGACGGGGAGGAGGGGGGGGGAGAGTAGTTTAGATTAGAGTAGGTAGTCAATAAGGGTGGGACTTGTACGAGAAGTAAATGGTTTTTGCACTATATTTATGGTTTCATGTATATTGTTTATTTTGTTGTTGTTACTATCCCAAAAATACCTCAATAAAATGTTTATTAAAAAAAAAGGAATATAAAGAGCAGAAGAGAATGACTAAATGGTTAATCTGAAGAAAGAAATTAGTGTATTGAGAGGAAGCCAGCTAGAAATGTAACAATGCAGATAAAGAGTTCCTGCAGGTATTTATAAAGGAAGAGAGTAAGTAAAGTTGGAAGATTAAGCATTGTTTTTTAAAGCGAAATCATGTTTAACCAATTTATTGGAGGTCTTTGATGGAGCGACATGCACTGTGGATAATGGGGAGCCTGTAGATGTGCAGTATTTGGATTTCCAGAAGGCATTTGACAAGGTGCCACACCAGAGATTATTGCAGAAAGGAAAAGCTCATGGTGTAGGGGAGTACATATTAGCATGGATAGAAGTTCAGCTGGCTGGCAAAAAACCGAGACTGTGCATAAATGGGTCTGTGCTGGAGCCTCAGCTTTTTACCATTTATGTCAATCACTTAGATGAGTGGAGTGAAAGCAAGGGGCAAGAATCTCTGGCCTCCCCACGACATGTTTTTTGGTGGCGGGGGGGTGGGGGGGGGGGGGGGGGGGAGGCGGGAGGCAGCCATTGTCAATGGGACTTCCTACTGAATCCACCCCACACTACTAGGAAACTTCTAGTCCTGCACTGTCGCCGGGACCAGAAGATCATGCTGGTATGAAGAGCTCAAAGATCTCACCTATGGTAGGTAAATTTTCAGATGACACAAAGATAGTTAGGAAAGTATATTGTGAAGAGGACGTATGGGGGTTGCAGATTGATATAGATAGGTTGAGTAAACAGGCAAAATCTGGCAGATGGAGCACAATGGGGAAAAAAATCTGTTGGTATTCACTTTGGTTGGAAGAATAAAAATGACTCAAAATGGAGAATGGTTGCAGAATTCCGAGGTGCAGAGGGATCTAGGTGTTCTCATGCATGAATCCCAAAAAGTTAGAATGTTGGTAAAGCAAATAATTTGGATGACAAATGGAATGCTGTCCTTTATTATGAGAAGAATCTAACATAACATAAAAGTAAAGACATTATGGGCGCGATTCGCTGGACAAAAGTTAAATACCGCTTTTGGGTGCGTTTGGCGGGGTGTTTCTCCGTAGTTACAGTGCCAGGAATCACCCCACTATTCAATGGCACTATGCTATTTTTTTTCGTCGCGGGGAGTTTCTCCACGCCAAGGCCACACTTCAGTCGATTTCCTGCGGACGAGATCAGCTCACCAGCAGGAATGGCTCCTCGTAGATTGGGCCGCAATTTTGAAGGCAGGCCCGATCTCCCCCCCCGGGTCCCCCCATTTCAGGGCACCCCATTTTATTGACCCTCCCCTTTAACCCCACCCCCCAACTTTGTTGTGTCCCAAGAACACCCCCTCAGCCCTGCTCCAATGGTCAATGCCTCCCAAAGCCAAACCCATGGTAATGTCAACCTGGCACTTTGGCACCCTGGCAGTGCCAGCCTGCACCCTGACAGTGCCATGCAGACACCCAAGGCAATGCCCCCTGGATGTGGGAGAAATGTTTCCTCTTGTGGGTGAATTCACAATGAGGAGTAACTATTTTAAGATAAACGCTTTTCTCTCAGAGGATTATGCGACTTTGGAAGTTAGACCCAAGCATCTTCAGCTGCTTCATCAATGACTTCCATCATAAGGTCAGAAGTCGGGATGTTTGCAGATCACTACACAATGTTCAGCACCATTCGCGACTCCTCAGATACTGAAGCAGTCCATGTCCAAATGCAGCTGGACCTGGACAATATTCAGGCTTGACCTACTCCCAACCAGCCAGCGACGTCTACCCGTGACCCCCATCCTACCCTCAATCACCTGTAGCCTGAGCCCCACCTTGAATCTCGGCCTCTGGTGGATGCATCACTGGCAGCAGCTACCACTCCCAGTGGCACTGCTGAGCAAGGGAATACTGAAGGCATTTGATTGGCTGGCAGCACTCAGGGAAAGGGATTTCTGTCCTCAGGGTCCTAAATCTGAGCAAGGCCCACACTGGCTAATTAAATGCCTAATGGTCAATTAATTCCAGAGGGCCTTCACCTACGTAGGCAATGTGATGGTTTTCCAGCCAGCGGTAAACTATTAATCCCACCTATTGTCTTAGATTATAACTTCTATCCGTAGCCTCAGCAAATCCATTTCATCCTTCTCTTCACAAAGTATATTTCAACTATACTACAAATAATATTCTTTATTTTCAAAAGTAGGCTTACATTTACACTGCAATTAAGTTACTGTGAACTACCCTTCCAATGGAAAAAAGATTACATCGTGCTGAATGATTTTATTGTTACCTTTGTGCCATGTTCTATCAAAAGCAAAATTTGAGAAGGAAGACAGCATAATCTTATCAATTTAACAAGGTACGGACAGATGGATCAAATACGTGGTACGTGGACCAAAATAACTTTTAAGTGGAAGTTTCTCATGTCAGACTCTGAAATGACATTCATGTAATGGCATTAATAGAGGCTGTTGTTCAGCTGTCATCTTTTTCATAAATGTCATTGACGTACATTTTCTCCTTTTGAAGAGAAACCATCATAATGGCTATCCAATCATCCTGGGAGTATCTCAAGCCAAGAGCAATCCCTCTTCTCAATTAAAAGATGTTCTGTACCCATCAAGTTCCAATTTACTTGTCACCAGTTATTTATCTACTGTACATTCTGATCCGAGTACTAGATGATAAAGTGTGTTTATACGTTCTGGCTGCAAGATATGGCTCAGTAGCGAAACAACACCAACACCATTCATGCCCAATATGGCCCGCAGTGAATGCCACCTTGGTAAGGATTGTTTTCATGTTATTGCTGAGCTTTAGTGAGGTTTCATGCTTTCTCATCACGTTAAACCCTGATGAGGCTTTGCTTCCTTTAGACAACACTTGAGACAGTCGGTACAGTTTGACTTCAAACAAGTTATTCAGAACTATGTAGTAAACCAGGAGACATGATTTATTCGAAACTCAGAGGTAAAGCCCTACCCATGGCATACAATGCAAGTGTGCCAGTTCGGGACTAGCGGGGCTCCCGATCCAAGTCCGGGACTGAATTTAAAGGGCTTGGTAATGAGTCCCCAGCTGCCAGGCCTCCATCTGTTACCATGGGAAATTGTACTCCAGGGGCCAGTCACCTCAGTCTCCATTTCTGAACCCGAGTCTTCATCCTCTTGGGGGATGACCTTGGGTTTAATATGGGTTAAATCCCCCACCTGGAGGAAGGTTCAAGGGACATTGAGGGTGTCACCCCAACCAGAGTAGTTTCTGCAGTGGCGGGTTCCCTGCTCCTGACATGGTCCAAGTGTTTTATTACAGACCTCTCCCTGGTCTTAACCATGTATGACACAGGGCCAGTCTTTTCCAATACACCTTCTGGGATCCAAGGGATTCCGTCTCTGAAATTGCGAACATAGATAGTATTTCCTGGCCTGGAGGACATGTCGGGTTGTCGGGCATTGTAATTTATTATTGGGGCCTTTCGCTTTGACTCCACTGTCCAACCAGGTTAGGAAGCAATAGCTTGAGTCTGGTCCAGAGATGCAGGCCATCCCAAATTCCGCATTCAACCCTTGTTGTGGTGTGTGGCATCGTCCTGTAATTGAAGCAAAACTGAGACAATTTGGCATCGAGGGAGCCAGTTTCTTCACACCGCTTTTAAACGTTTGGCCCGCCTGTTCGGCCAAACCATTGGAAGATAGGTGGCATGGCACCACTTGGCTGTGTTTTACCCTGTAGGACTTTGCGAACGCCTGGAATTCTCCGCTGGGTGAAGAGGGGTCACTTTGTCAGAAATGAGGACCTTCCATATCCCAAGGGTACAAAATGGCTGCCTGTATTTCTCTATGGTGGCAGTCATGGAGGACATCCAATGCATGTCAATCCATTTAGAATAGACTAAGATTAAAATCATTGACCCCATGAAGAGCCCAGCGAAGTCTGTGTGTATCCATACCCAAGGTCTCCCTGGCCATTCGCACAGGTGTAACGATGCAGACAGAGAGAATTTCTGATTTTCCTGAAAGACCGTGCCTCCAGACATAGCTCTTTGCGAACATCTTCATTTTGGAAACTCCTGAATAGCTCCTTCAAGATTGACACTGCCTGGGAGAAGGACAACCACTTGGGCTCCCTACGGGATGATGCCATTTTCCACAGTGAATTATTGCCATTTACAAAGGAAGGGCTTTAGATTCTCTGTGGAGTGTCTTTGAATTCCACCACTAAGGATCACATGGCATAGTTTTGTCAGTGTGAGGTCCTGTAGGGTGCCCATGAAGTTTAAAGTCATGAAAACTTCACCCATTACTGGAGGGCGAGAGGGGGCATGAGCTTATGTGTAGTGGTAAACCACTCAGGGCGTCAGCATTGGCGATGTGCGTTCCTGGGCGGAGCTCGTAGGAGTACTCATGAGTCACCAACAATAGTACCCATAATTGGATCAGAGCAAAGTAGCAGAATCGCTTTGTCCTCTTTAAAAAGGCCCAACAGAGGTTAATGGTCCATGATTATTGGAAATGATTGGAAGAAATTTCTTCACTCTAAATATCACGACCAGTCCCTCTTTTTCGATTTATGCAGAGCATTGTTCTGCATAAACCAGGGTTTGTGATGCATATGCAATTGGTCACTCAGTGCCATCGTCCAGTTGATGGGAGAGATGTCTCTGTACTCTGTACGTAGAGACATCGCATGTTAGTACCAATGGTCATGTGGAATCGACATGTGCCAAGATATTGGACGGCAGCAGCTGTTGTTCACTTTCATGGCTGCGCCGTCCTGTGGCACCTGCCACAACTACCTCTGGTTCTTCTTCAACAATGTGTTCACAGGGGCAGTAAGGTGGCTAGGTTGGGGATACATTTCCCATAATAGTTGAGGCCGAGGGAGGACTTCAATTACATCACGTTTCTTCGGGTCAGTGCCCCTTTTATGGCCTTCACCTTGTCTTCCACGGGATGCTGACCATCTTTATTGATGGGATATACGAGGTACGTTACCTCACCTGCCTGACACATGCACTTTTCCTGCTTGAGATGGATATCGCGTTGGAAAATCGCCGTAGAACTTCCTCCAAGATTGCCGGGTGTTTTTTTTCAGTGGCTCCTGTGATTAATACATCATCCAGGTACACAGCCACCCAAGGCAGCTCTTGAAGGATATTTTCCATTACGCGCTGGAAAATGATGCACGCTGATGAGACTCCGAAAACGCAGATAGGAGTATTCGCATAACCCCTTATGGGTGTTGATGGTGACATATTTTCTGGATGCCGTATGGAGCTCCAGCTGGAGGTACATATGACTCATGTCCAGCTTGGTAAACGTGTGGCCTCCAGTCAGTTTTGTGTCGAGATCTTCGATACACAGTATGAGGTACCAGTCAAGGCGGTAGGCTCTGCTGAAGGTCAGCTTCACTATAATGAAGACAGTGGCTCCTGTGTCCATTTTCATTTCCAGAGGATGACCGTTGACTTGGAGTTTCATTTTGATTAGGGCAACTTTGGGGATGGTGATGCAGTCCTCAGATCGTTCTGTTTGGGATGGGGGATTTACAACGCTGGACCTGAGGTGGCTTTGGCTTGCGGTTTGGGTGATGCACATACGGACATTCTGGCAGCCTTGCCTTGGGCGTACCTTCAACTGAAGGTACAGTACTCTTACGACTGTTCCCCAAAGTCCTCTGGGGAAGCTTCCCCAACATTTCTGGGGTGTCACGCCTATTGACCCATATCCTTATGTGCCATGGCTGAGTGGTGAACAGGTGGTGGGTGAGGCTGTAAGAAGTCCACGGAGGCAGAGGTCCCGTCACCAGAATTCCTTTTATTTACCATCCCAACAGCTGAACAACCATGACCATTCAGTCTGCTGTCGACATCGGGAGTGCAGAGGATCTGACACTCCCTGTTATATACACAGAAAGGGGTTCCCTGATTGGGCCACTAATCAAGGAACTCGTATTCTAATTGGCCAATCTCAAAGGCCTGGCCTAAGTCATTACACCCTTCCCCCACAAAGTCCGAGGAGCCCCCATGGTCCTCGTGACTCACTGGCCTCCTGCTTCGTTTTTGCGCCGGGTTCGGCTCCTCCACTTCGGCCTCCGACATAGGGGGGGTATAACGGCTAGGCGCCCGTCTTTTCCGATGTGATCGCCTGAGGGGCGGTTCACCTCTTTCCTCCGGTGGCAGTGGTACAGCTGCGGCATCATCCATGGTGTCCATATCCGTGTCCGATGTCCTCACCAGTGGTGTCGGAGGGGCGTGAATAGTTTGTCGGGGAGGACTTTCCACGGTCCTTGTTATGCTGGTCTGAGTCAGCTCCGGAGGAGGAAATGAATTTGAGGCCCCCACCTGGTCCAGGTGTTTCTTTATTACATATTTTCCCACACGTATCTCATACGACACAGGTCCTGTCCTGGCCTTGACTGTTCCTGCTATCCATGTGGGGCCATTCGCATAATTTCTGACCCATACATTTCACCCATGTTGAACTGCCTTTCTCGGCGAGTGTCCCGGATGCCCTCCACTCCATCCGGTCACTGCTTTGTACCACGACCAACCAAACACCTCACAAACGTCTCCTGGTCTTCCCCAGGAAGTCTTCCTCTGGGACCTCGCTTCTGACCTGGCTGGCAGCTCCCGGACCCATTCTGCTCCGAAAACACGTGCGGGCGCGTTGGTCGAGAGGGTCCATCTTCTCCACGCTAACCCCCAGTACGCCTACGTGGCGTACCCTGATGGCCGTCAAGATACAGTCTCCCTATGAGACCTGCCGCCCGCCGGATCCCCACGCACACCCCAGCCACCAGTCCCACCCTCCCTCCCATCGGTGCACCTTAGAGGAGGATCGGTCCTTCCGCCGGCCCCGTCTAGGCCCCCCCACCCACCGACGCACCCCGCAGACGCTCCCTTCCCAGGTCAACCGTTTTCCCCACCAGCGCCGTCTAGGAGTGTTGAAGCTGCCACAGAGATCGAAGCCACGCTCCAGGAGTCACAGACGCCCGAGCCTGCACCGGTGTCACCACCAAAGCTTCGATGATCACAGAGGACGACCAGGGCCCCCGATCGACTGATTTTAATGTATATAGTTAATTGTGAATCTGTAAATAGTTACAAAACGCTGTACGGAGGTATTACGGTACCTCCATAACTATAATTTCTACCATGTTACCATGTTGTAATATCAAGCCACCACCCCTGCCGGTCACTTTTTTAACAGGGGGTGAATGTGGTAGTCTGTGTAGAGATATTACGGTACCTGGTAATGCTGGAACACCATTGGTAGATATTGTATGTTTCCTGTTGGCCAAGCTGTATTGTAGCTCCGCCCTGCTAGGCGGGGTATAAGAACCCGTGCCGCCCCAGCAGCCCTCATTCTGTACCTGAGCTGCTGGGGGAAACATCTAGCTTATTAAAGCCTTCAGTTGGACTACAATCTCGCTTTAGTGGTCATTGATCGTGCATCACAGCACACATGGCTTTACCAGAAAAGTGAACTTCCCATTGTGCAAAAATGTCATCAACTACTCATAGGTGACTTTGTACGTGCCAGTTCTCTATGGTGAGATGTACTGAAGCCACAAAAGGCACCATTCGCCCATTGTGCAGTTGGTGTGCGACCATGTCCAGGACATCATGCTAGTGAATTCCCACTATTCAGGCACAGCCATGAGGTGTTCATTCTGTACCAGTCCACTCTTCTATCAATCTTTCAGCCACTGTGTTAAAACAAACGCCGGCTGCTGGATGGCAAATGTTTTCATCCTCTCTGCATCTCCCTAATTACTGCCCTCTGCGACCTCGTCATTCATGACTATCACTCACTTGACAAGAGCCATGCTGCCCGGGGAGGCATCTTCGAGCTGCAATTGGGCTGCTGAAGCAATAGTTCAGCGGCCTTGACTTCACTGGAGGAGCCTAGCAACACTCACCAATGTGTGATGCTCTGTTACATCCTGCACAACCTGGCCATCATGAGTGTACAGGCACTGCCTCCATGGATTCTGCGGCTACCACTGGAAGAGGAAGGAGGGAGGAGGAGGAGGAACAGGAGGGGAAGTGAAGGACAGCTGGCATGTCCACATTCCGGACAGGCTGCCCGTGAGTGCCTCGTTCAACCTCAGTCCCTGTGAGTATCATCCCAAATCACCAGGTTCAGCTGTCCCACACCTTGCCACTCATCTGCTCCAGACCATCACAGTGTCCTCTTACATAGAAACATAGAAAATAGGAGCAAGAGGAGGCCATTCGGCTCTTCAAGCCTACTTCACAATTCATTATGATCATGGCTCAATAGCCTAATCCCGCTTTCCTCCATATCCTTTCATCCCCTTTCACCTTAAGTGCTATATCTAACTGCTTCTTGAAAATCTACAATATTTTACCTCAACTTCTTCCTGTGGTAATGAATTCCACAGGCTCACCACTCTCTGGGTGAAGAAATTCCTCATCTCTGTCCTAAATAGTCTATCCTTAGGCTCTGACCCCTGGTTCTGGACAACCCACCATCGGGAACATCCTTTCTACATCTACCCTGTCTAGTCATGTGGTTTATTCCTCTCGCTCCATGTGGGAGGCCGGAAACATTTCCAATGCCTGGGACCAGCATGGAGCTGGAGCGGGAGGCACTGTGGAGCATCCGCGAACCGGAGGGTATCGTGGGTAGCACGTATAGAGAGATGGTCACATCGCAGGCTCAGACTCCACAGGCAGGAAGGGAATGGGCGACCACCAGGCAGAAGAAGAGGGCTCGGCAGGCAGTGCAGGGATCTCCTGTGGCCATTCCCATGCAAAACAAATATATCGCTTTGGATACTGTTGAAGGGAATGACCTCTCAGGGGAAAGCAGCAGCAGCCAAATTTGTTGCACCACGGTTGGGTCTGCTGCAGAGGGAAGGAATAAAAAGTGTGGGAATGCAATAGTTACAGGGGATTCAATTGTAAGGGGAATAGATAGGCATTTCTGTGGCTGCAAATGAGACTCCAGGATGGTATGTTGCCTTCCTGGTGCTAAGGTCAAGGATGTCTCAGAGCGGTTACAGGACATTCTGGAGGGAGAGGGTGAACAGCAATGGTCGTGGTGCACATTGGTATGAACAATATCGGTAAAAAAATGAGATGATGTCCTAAAAGCAGAATATAGGGAGTCAGGAAGAAAGTTGAGAAGTTGGATCTCCAAGGTAGTGATCTCAGGTTTATTACCATTGCCACGTGCTAGTTAGAGTAGAAATAGCAGGATATATTGGATAAATACGTGGCTGAAGAGATGGTGTGAGGGGGAGGGTTTCAGATTCCTGGGGCATTGGGACCGGTTCTGGGGGAGGTGGGACCAGTACAAACTGGATGGATTTCTCCCTAGGCAGGATCTAGACTGAAGTCCTGGGGGAGTATTGCTAGAGTGGTTGGGAAGGGTTTAAATTAATATGGCAGGGGGATAGGAACCTAAGTAAGGAGTCAGAGGAGAAGGAAAAACGGACAAAATCAAAAGACAGAAAGGGGAATAAGAAAAGTGATAGGCAGATAAAGTAAGAACCAGATTCAAACAGGGCCACAGTGAAAAATATTGGAAGCGGGACTAGTAATGTTAAACAGACAAGCTTAAAGGCTTGTACCTTAATGCGCAGAGTATTCGCAATAAAGTGGATGAATTAATCACGCAAATAGATGTGAACAGGTGTGATATAGTCGGGATTATGGAGACATAGCTGCAGAGTGACCAAGGATGGGAACTGTATGTCCAGGGGTATTCAGTATTTAGGAAAGACAGACAAAAAGGAAAAGGCAGTGGGGTTGCATTGCTGGTCACGTGAGGGATGATACTAGGTCCGACAATGCGGAACCAGCTGAGAAAGTGCAAGGAGCAAAAAACATTAGTGGGTGTCATGTGGACCCCCTAACTGCAATGATATTGTTGGGAATGGCATTAAACAGGTAATTAAAGATGCATGTGATAAAGTACCAACTGTAATTATGGGTGATTTTAATCTGCATATAGATTGGGAAAATCAAATTAGCCACAATACCGTAGAGAAGGAATTCCTGTATATGCGGGATGATTTTCTGGATCAATATGTTGAGGAGCCAACTAGAGAACAGGCCATCCTAGACTGGGTATTGTGTAATGAAAACAGAATCTTTGGCAATCTAGTTGTGCGAGACCCCTCGGGGATGAGCGACCATGATAGAATTTTTCATCAAGATGGAGAGTGATTCTGAGACTAGGATCTTGAATCTTAACAAAGGAAACTACAATGAAATGAGGTGTGAGTTGGTTATGATCGATTGGGGCATGTTACTTAAAGAGATAACAGTGGATAGGCAAAGGCAAACATTCAAAGAGCACATGGATAAACTGCAACAATTGTTTCTTCCTGTCTGGCACAAAAGTAAAATGGGAAAGGTGGCCAATCCATGGCTTACATGGGAAATTAGGGATATTATTCGACCCAAGGAAGTAGCATACAAATTGGCCAAAAAAAACCATGGGCGGGATGCTCCGACCCCCCGCCGGGTCAGAGAATCGCCGGGGGGGGATGGCGTGAATCCCGCCCCGCCGCTCCATCGCCGGCTGCTGAATTCTCCGGCGCCGGTTTTTGGGCGATGCCGGGGATCGCACCACGCCGGTCGGGGGCCGTTGGCAGTGGCCCCACCGGCAATTCTCCAGGCCCCGATGGGCCGTGCGGCCGCCCATTTTCGGCCTGTCCCGCCGGCGTGGATTAGACCAGGTCCATACTGTCGTGATCTGGCTTTGAGGGCGGCTTGCAGAGTCCTCAGGGGGGTGCGGGGGGATCCGGCCCCGGGGGGAGGGCCCACAGTGGCCAGGCCCACAACCGGGGCCCACCAATCTGCGGGCAGGCCTGTGCTATGGGGGCACTCTTTCCCTATGCGCTGGCCTGTGTAAGGCTCCGCGATGGCCGATGCGGAGAAGATACCCCCTGCGCATGCGCAGGAACCAGTTGGCGCAGCGCCAACCCCTCCAGCGCCAGCCTAGCCCCCGGAAGTGCGGAGGTTTCCACACCTTCCGGGCGGCCTGACACCGATTGCGGGAGAATACCGCCCAACAAGTCTGAGGATTGGGAGCTGTTTAGAATTCAGAAAAGAAGGACTGAGGGATTGATTAAGATGAAAATAGAGTATGACATAAAAACTGACTGTAAAAGTTTCCATCGGTACATGAAGAGAAAAAGATTGGTGAAGGCAAAGGTAGGTCCTTACAGTCAGAAACAGGGGAAGATATTATAGGGGACAAAGAAATGGCTGAGCAACTAAATATATACTTTGATTCTGTCTTCACAAATGAAGACACAAATAGAATACCAGAAACATTGGGGAATGCAGGGTTTAGTGAGAGGGAGGAACTGAAGTTGATGAATAGCAGTAAAGAAATAGTGTTGGGAAAATTGATGGGATTTGTGGTGATATACCTGTAGACAATATTACTTATACTCAGCCGTGTGACCTCCCAGCAGCAGGTGGCATCAGATATACGTCAGGGCACATCTGGCTATCTTCAGAAGGTTGTAAGACGTATATGAGGACAATCGTGCATAGGGGTAGTTCCAGGAGAGTGTAAAGAAACTCCATGATAACTTGCTCTGTATCTGATCTTTACCTTACCATGTGTTTATTAATAAAATCCTGGTTTGGCTAAGTCACCCGCATTTCTGTAGATTCCTTGCTCGGCAAATGGCACAGAACACAACAGGATTGAAGGTTGATAAATCCCCAGGGTCTGATAATCAACATCCCAGGGTACTGAAGGAGATGACTCTTGAAATAGTGGATGCAATGGTGGTCATCTTCCAGGATTCTATAGACTGCGGAACAGTTCCTGCAGATTGGAAGGTAGCTAATGTAACACCACTATTTAAAACGGGAGGTAGAGAGAAAGCAGGGAATTATAGACCAGTAAGCCTGATGTTAGTTGGAGGGAAAATTCTAGAATCCATTATCAAAGATTTTACATCAGAGCACTTAGAAAACAGTGGCAGGATTGGATAGTCAGCACGGATTTATTAAGGGGAAATCATACTTGACAAATCTACTGGAATTCTTCGAGGATGTAACCAGTAGAATTAATGAAGGTGAGCAAGTGGATGTGGTGTATTTGGACTTTCAGAAGGCTTTTGTCAAAGTCCCGCATAAAAGATTAGTGTGTAAAATTAAAGACAGGAAACAAAAAGTAGGAATTTACGGGTCTTTTTCTAATTGGCAGGCAGTGACATCCCGTGTGACCATTCGACCCTGTCCGATTGTATGGCCAAGGAAAGTGACTTGGGCTTTTCCAAATTCACTTTTGGCTAGGTTTATCACCAAACCCACCTCCTGAAGTCAATCGAATAACTCCATCAGATGTTTTAAATGTTGTTCCCATGTCTTTATGATCATTACCAGATCGTCGATGTATACCGCACAATTGGGTAATCCTGAAACGACTTTGTTAGTTAACCATTGAAATGTGGCTGGGGCATTTTTCATGCCAAATGGCATAACTTTGAATTGGTAAAGACCATCTGAAGTCACAAAAGCTGAAATCTCCTTCGCCCTTTCGGATAAACGTACCTGCCAGTGACCTTTAAGTAAATCCAGTTTGGAAATAAAAACTGATTGTCCCACTTTCTCAATGCAATCTTCCAAACATGGGATAGGATAAGAGTCTGTTCTTGTAACTGCATTGACCTTTCTATAGTCCACACACAACCGTTGGGTACCGTCTGGTTTAGGTACCATCACTATGGGTGAGCTCCATTGGCTGCAACCCACTTCAATTATGCCATTTTTAAGCATACTCTCAATCTCTTTGTTAACCTGTGCCAATTTTAAAGGGTTAAGTCTGTATAAATGTTGTTTGATTGGAACAGCATTTCCCACATCTACATCATGTATAGCCATTTTAGTACTTCCCAATTTATCTCTACAAACTTGCACACGTAATATCAATAATCTTTCAGGTCAGTTTGTTTTTCCTCTGGAAGATAACTCAACAATTTATCCCAATTTTTAAGAACATCCTCGTTTTCCAATTTAATTTGAGGTATGTCAAATTCACAGTCATCTGGATTTGGTTCATCACGTTGAGTTAGAATCATTAAAACCTCCTACTTTTTCTCTCCTTCCCTTTCAAAGTACCTTTTAAACATATTCACATGACACACTCGGTGAGTTTTCCTTCTATCCGATGTTTTTACCACATAATTCACCTCACTTAATTTCCTTTCAATCTGATAAGGTCCACAAAACCTTGCTTTTAAACTTTCACCTACCACTGGTAACAACACTAAAACTTTGGGCGGGATTCTCCACTCCCACGCCGAAGTGGCCGCGCCATCGTGAACGCCATCGAGGTTCACGACGGCGCAGCACGGGCCTGGTCCCGACCGATTCAGGCCCTGACAATGGGCTAGGATCAGGGCCGCGTCATCGACACGCGCCAGGCCTTGTCGCCCGCGTAAAAGCGGCGCCGCATAACGGGCGTCATCCGCGCATGCGTGGGTTGGCCGGTGCCAACCCACGCATGCGTGGTTGCCGTCCTCTCTAAATCCGCCCCGCAAGAGGATGGGGGACGGATCTTGCGGGGCCGCAGAAGGAAGGAGGTCCTCCTTCAGAGAGGACGGCCCGACGATCGGTGGGCACCGATCGCGGGTCACCCCACATTCCAGGTGAAGCCCGGTGCAGGATCCCCCCTCGCCCCCCACAGGCCGCCCCCCCCCCAGCGTTCACGCACCGCCCATGACTGCAGCAACCAGGTGTGGACGGCGCCGGGGGGGAACCCGCCGTTTTGGCCTGGCCGCTCGGCCCATCCGGGCCTCAGAATAGAGGGGGTGCCGGAGAATCGGCATTTTGGGTGTCTCCGGCGATTCTCCGGCCTGCGGCCCGCAAAACTCGACCGGGCCGTTCCTGCCGCTTGGGAAAATCACGGGAGGGCGTCGGACCGGCGTCCCGGAAAGTTTGGCGGCCCAGGCGATTCTCCCAACCGGCGTGGGAGTGGGGAATCGCGCCCTTTATCTCCACTGGCAAAAGTACGAACTTTGGATTTCTTGTCCGCTACCTGTTTCATCACATTTTGTGCAACTTTCAAATCTCGTCTAGCCAATACACCTGCTCTATTTAATCATTCCCTGAAATTTGACATGTAATCCAATAATGTAATTTCCGATTTGTCACTCACCAATTTTTCCTTCATCAATTTAAGTGGTCCTCTTACCTCATGACCAAAAATTAGTTCAAAAGGACTGAATTTGGTTGATTCATTAGGTGCATCCCTAATTACAAACAGTACGAATGGAATTCCTTTATCCCAATCCTCTGGATAATCGTGACAAGCCCTCAATATTGTCTTTAGGGGCTGGTTTAGCACAGTGGGTTAAATAGCTGTCTTGTAATGCAGAACAAGGCAGCAGCGAGGGTTCAATTCCCATATCAGCCTCCACGAACAGGCGCCGGAATGTGGCGACTAGGGGCTTTCACAGTAACTTCATTGAAGCCTACTTGTGACAATAAGTGATTATTATTATTATTACTTATGTCTGATGCCACCTTTCTAATACTCCCTGCGATTCTGGATGGTATGCAGTTGATTTAAATTGTTTTATTCCTAAGCTATCCATAACTTCTTTGAATAACCTTGAGGTAAAATTCGATCCTTGATCCAATTGTATTTCCATATCTAGTAAAGAATTTAAGTAACTCCTCCACAATCTTTTTAGCTGTAATATTACGTACTGGAATGGCCTCTGGAAACCTAGTAGACACATCCATTATAGTCAAAAGATGTTGATTCCCACTTTTTGTTTTAGGAAGTGGCCCTACACAATCAATTAGGACCCTTGTAAAAGGTTCCTCAAATGCTGGAATGGGTATTAAGGGCACTGGTTATACCACTGCTTGAGGCTTTCCTATCACTTGACATGTGTGACATAATTTAACTACGTCTTTATGTAGGCCAGGCCAATAAAAATGTTTCTGGATTTTAGCTTGATTTTCCTTAATTCCCAAATGACCTCCCACTGGTACCTCATGTGCAACTCGCAACACCTTCTTTCTGTACCCTACCGGCAATACTACTTGATGAACATCTGCCCTCTTTTCATCCACCTGCATATGTAAAGGTCTCCATTTTCTCATCAAGACATCACTGTTACAGTAATAACACACAGGCATACACTCAGATTCCTCTTCTGCATATGCTTTCTGATACATCCGGTTTATTTCTATATCTTTTTGTTGTAACTCCGCCAATTTTCCTGAACTAAAAATATCCGCCTCATCCTCCACCTGTTCTTGTTCTTTTTCAACCAGCTAATCAAAAATCGTTTCTGATAATTGCACTTCAACTTCAGTCTTTGATTTCTCCTCTTGTCTTAACCTGTGACTTTGCGACCTTGTTACTACACAATCCGGAAAAATCCCAGGATATTCATCCTTCAACACTTCCGTTGTCTGATTTTCCACTGACTTATCAACCACAGTAGGCATCACTCCTCCCTCTGATCCAGCTATATCATTACCCAAGATAAACTGCATTCCTGGACAAGACAGTTTCTCTATTACTCCTACTACCACTTCACCAGTCTTCACTGGACTTTCCAACCTTACCTTCTATAATGGAACACTACTCCTCTCACCCTGAATTCCACATATTACCACCTTTTCTGGCAAAATTCTTCCCAAACTACATAACTCCTCATCTCTTACCATTAAAGATTGACTAGCTCCCTTATCTCTTAAAATTGTGACTTCTTTACCTGCTCCTCCTGATACACATGAGTAAACTTTACCCACACAAGTAAATTCTTTAAAGAGATCTGGCACCTTCCTATCAATCACCTCTTGATCAAGCTGTACAATCCTTTGCACCTCCTTCGCTTCACTTGGGCTTTCCTTTACCACTTTAACAAACCCCACTCTCTTATCCTGTTTTACCACATCAACCTTCCCAGTGTTTTTCTTCAACCACCAACACTGTGACTTTCCATGGCCTAGTTTATTACAGTGAAAATATTTGCAAGTTTCATTTCTTTTCCACCCTCCTGAATTTCTTTTTTAATCTGAGGTACACTCTCCTTATTATCTCCCATCAGATCACCTTTACTTTTACCACTTGAGTATTTCTCATGTCCCCAGTTTCTATCCCTCACAGGCTGAAACTGATGTCGGAAGCCAAGCTTTGACTTATGAACTAATTCATAATCATCTGCCATTTCTGCTGCTAACCTCGCAGTTTTAACACTCTGCTCTTCCACATGAGTTCTCGCTACATCAGGAATTCAATTTTTAAACTCCTCCAAACGTATAATTTCTCTGAGAGTTTCATACGTTTGGTCTATTTTCAAAGCCCTTATCCACCTCTCAAAATTACTCTGTTTGGTCCTTTCAAACTCCATGTATGTTTTACCAAATTCTTTCCTTAAATTTCTAAACCTTTGTCTGTAAGCTTCAGGCACTACTTCATATGCACCTAAGATGGATTTTTTCACCTCCTCATCCATCCTAGATACGTCCTCCGGTAGTGATGAAAACACTTCACTAATCCTACCCACCGGCTTTGTTTGAATCAGTAATACCCACAAGTTCTGTGGCCATTTCATTTGTTTAGCTATCTTCTCAAATGAAATGAAAAAGGCTTCTACCTCCTTCTCATCAAACCTTGGCAATGCTTGGACATATTTAAATAGATCCCCACCAAGCCTTCGACTTTGACGCTCTTTCTCACTATCCTCATCACTATCCTCCAACTGTACGTTTCCCTTTACGTCTGCCAATTTTAACTGACTGTCATGTTTCATGGCCATTTCAAACTCTCTCTCTTTATCTTTTTCCCTGATCTGAATCTCCCTTTCTCTTTCTTTTTGTTCTGCTAGGGCTATTTGTTCTGTTTTCCTTTCTTCGCTCTCTTTTTCCTCTCTCTTTCTTTCTCTTTCTTTTTTCTCTCTTTCGTATTCAAGCTGCTTTGATTCTTTCTCACGTTCCATTTGTTTAATTTGTAACTAAATTTTTGCCATTTCCAATGAGTCAAACTGTATCTCAGGCATCTTTAAATGCTTTGCCACCGCCATAATTACCTCACCTTTTCGCATTCTTTCAGGTAATGTTAACTGCAATATTTTTGCCAAATCTAACAGTCTGCTTTTAGTCTCTGTCCATAAGGTACTGCGTCTGACCGCGTCCACCCCCAAAAACTTCAGAGCCTCTGAAAGAGCCATTGTCCACAACACACTCCCTACTTAAACTGAAATACCATACCTGAAAAGCAACCACAATATGCTCACCCCTCACTGTCTTTAAGTTCACTAAACCAATCCAATATATAGACATTTTAATCCGGATGAGCCCCCAATTTGTTATGGGCCAGGGTTTAGAGAACCCCAAAGTGTATCATGGAGTTCACCTGACCCACAACTTTTTCCAGATTGTGGTATGGGGAGCACACGGCCCACTCTATAGGTGTGGTATAGCAGAAATCGAGAAGTATTTTCTAAAGCAAAACAATGTTTATTCTATGAACTCAAGTTAACCTTTGTAAAAAATACAGTGAACATCTTAGCAACCATTAATTCAAATACAACCCCCAAAGAATACAGCACTAAATAATCCTTTAAGCTTTCCTTTTCACATCCATAAGACTTGAAACACCTTTTACCAGAAGCACATCAGGTTAAAGTCACTACTGTTATTAGTTTTAAATCACCAGGATCGATTTACAGTCTTTAGATTACAGAGACAGACTCTAATACACCTTGTGGCAGTGACTGCAGCTATCCAGTTCTGAAAACAAAACTAAAACACACCCTGCAGCAAACAGCCTAAAACGAAAGTAAAACGCTGACAGACAACCCAGCTCCATCCCTTCTCAGACATCACTGCAGTAATAAACACCCATTTCTTAAAGGTACTCTCACTACAGATATTTATATACACACCCATTTATAAACACCCATTTCTTAAAGGTACTCTCACATGCCAATTGACTGAATCATAAGGCTGCCCCATGTTTTCTGATGGTTCCCTGGAGGTCCCTGTGGAGAAGATCCAGAGAAGGACGGAAGTGTTGTTTTATTAGCACCCACAAGAGATTTGCAGGCCTGAGAGCTGAGAATATCAGTGCTCACAGAATCACCACCAGAATCTGAGTTCAATGTAGAAAATGATTCATCGACCTTACCAGGCAACAAGCATCAGCACAGCTCTCCATCTCCATCTCCCTCAAAAACTCCTACCAACGCTCATTTCAGCCACTCAGCAACAACTGTCAACATTCACTCCGCTAAGTCACATCCTTCAACATATAATCATGAGGGTACGTTGCAACTCCTCTCCTTCACTTTCCAGGTAAGTCACCTCCTCATCTGTGTTATTTATGCCACACAATAAATGGCACCGCCTCCTCATACGCCAGCGCCTTTGCAACCAACAACTTCTCTCAGACATCGGAAAACATTTCATATTTCACTCACTGGAGTTTTACGTCTGTCACCTCCCCCTCCTCTTTCTCTCTTTTTTCCTCCAGTTCTCAAAACATACAGATCTTACACATCTCCACTTTCCTTACCAACAGCCATTCATTAATTCTCACCCTCCCTGACCGCAGGATAAGACAGTGTAGATTGTCAGGGTGGAAGGTTCAAGACTGAGGTATAGCAGGCATCAACGGCTGTGTTTAAATTAAATTAAACATTTTACTTCATATTTGGCTTTGGTCTGCAGTGTGGCTTTGTAACAGTTCTCCATCAGCATTGTCAGTATGCTATTGATAGCGAAGTTGGTTGAATGCGTTCAGTGTTCTTCAATGCAAGATCATCAGTGTGTTGAAAGATCTTCCAAAGACTATTAATACAGACGGGCTTTGTGTAAACTCTAATGGTAGGGGAATGAGAAGATCACTGCGTTGTTGTGCAATTAGCTCATTCCTTTTGCTGCAAGTCTTTGGGGTGGCCATCCTTCCCTTTTTGCATCTTCGCCTTCCCCCGGTCCTTCTGCTTTAATGAGGATTGCGGTTTCTGCTATAAATACTCCGAATGCAGCATACCACCATTGTGTGGGTGACACTTTGTGGGGCATTAATAAAGGGAGCCCTGACCATTCAAACACTGCAACTTCTATTCCAGGAACTTGATGTTGTGTTTAATGCTCATCCTGGTGGCCCCATTACATTGGTTATAACTGTGTTGCTTAGGCATGATGGGGTTTTGTTGGGACATCATGATCCATATGTCTCTTCTTCACCAGCAACCATCCTGTCATTGGTGGAAAGGTCAGCAATTAGTGGTGATGAGGAGTGATCAGGCTAGCTGAGCCACATCTGATAAATGGATTCTGAAAGATTCTCAAGTACTTTGCTCAAACTTGCATGATCCTGTTTCTTTGATTGGAAACAATGACTGGACAGTACATTCTCAGATGCTGTTGGCTTGTATTCTGGTTTCCTGATGACAGCGTCTGTGTGGACAGTGGCACATTTTATATGAGGAAAGTCAATTGCTGAACATCCTTGATCCCTCTTCTGTTGCCTGTGTGAGGTCAATGGAGAAGACGAGATACTGGTTGCTCTGGCAACAACGGTGATCTACTTAATGCTGCTGTGTACCACAGATTTGGAGGTGGGAGCAAGTGAGAAAGAAATGAAGGCTTGTGCTGAATTTGAATGCCACAGGCAAACCATTGCTCCTTGGTCTAGCAAGCAGCAAATCCCATTGCAGGAGAAGCAGAGTCTGCAGCTTTCCAACAAAATGTTGCATGAATAGATCCAAGAAAACGATTCTTGGTCAGTGCATCTTTTGTGCTGGGTACAATGTACTATCTGCAGTTCCCTCTCGCCTGCTATCTTCTAATTGGTCCAGCTGTTGTTTACGCAGGTCTCTGAGACTCTGTTTGCTTTACCTATTCCTGAATCCAAATAAAACGGGCAATAACAGCGCCTGGGATAAGCATATGGAGCCTACTGAGGGTAAATAGAGTGAATATATCACAAAGAAATCACTGAAAGGCTGGCACTTCTCCTGACAATCCAAACAGCGCAACAGCACATAGATTCTACCATCCAAATGCCTACAGCTGGGGGGGAATTTTCCGACCCCCCGCCGGGTCGGAGAATCGGCGCCATGCGAATCGCGCCACACCGCCCCAACGCAGGGAAGCAATTCTCCGCAATGCGTAGAATCGGCACCGGCGTGGTTGGTGCAGCGCCGGTCGGGGTTTGCTGCGAATCTCCGGCCCGGGCCTGCACGTGCCGGAGCACTGATTTTCCGGGCCGGGTGGGACGAGTGGCCGTCAACAAAAAGCCGAGTCCCGCCGGCGCCGTTCTAACATCCTCTGAGCTGGCGGGACCTCGGCGTTGAAGGGTCCGGGTGCGGCCTGTGGGGTGGTCCGACCCCAGGGGGGGGTCTCCAAAGTGGCCTGGCCCACGATTGGGGCCAACCGATCGGTGGGCCGGCCTCTCTGCACCCCAGCCTCCTTTCCTCCGCGCTGGCTCCTGTAGCCCTGCGCCATTTGGCGTTGGGGCCGGCGCAGGGAAGAAGGCATGCACTAGTTGGCGCCGGCTCAACTGCGCAGACGCAGACCCCGCGGCACCGAGTTCAGGCTGGGATTGGCAGTTGTGGCGGCGGAGGCCGCTCCAGCGCCGTCCTAGCCCCGTGTGGGCCGCAGAATGGGGGCCCGGAACAGGCGCCGACGCCGGAGTAAAACACTCCCGTTTTTACTCCGACATCGGCACTTAGCCGCCCGTTGGGAGAATCCCGCCCCAGGTTTTTCATTTAAAAGCCTGATCCTATTTGGTTTTATTGATGGGGGGATCGAATGGTTTTGTAACTTCAAGTTAAAATGATCCCAGGTGGGTTATTTACTTTGCATTCATGAGGTCTCGACTATTTTTGGCAGGCACAACAGCTGACTCCAAAAACTATACAATTAAAAGGGCCGTTGGAAGGAATGCAGTGAGAATAAACCAGTAAAGTCAGCTACACAGCTTTTACCCGCTCACCTGCCTCATTTCTGTGGGATAGGCAATCTCAAATTGCACCTTCACATTCATATAGGAGTCATTTCAAATATGAGTGGGGGGCAAACCACTCCTTTCCTCAGGCTAGTTGAAGTACCGCACTAGTTTAGCACAGATTCAATACCGACCAGAAGTTAGCCTAGGCTTTTTGATGTGTAGTTGCCAATTTAGCCAGCCGGGGAGCCCTTTCAAATGAGCTTTCTCATATTATGCAAACCGTTCATCTTTTGGTATATGCATTGCAGGGATAACCCTACTTAAATATCTCCTCGATTTACTTATTGGCCTTCAGTCACGAAAACATTAATGAGTAATAGATCTGGAATATTTTCATTATGTTCTGCATTTGCCACACTTTGTTTGACTGCAGCAAAGGTTGTTGAAATGTGGTCACTTCTTGGATCTGCACCATCATTGACTAATTCACCTGTATTTTTACAGTTGGCAATTAAAATTAATTAGTTTGCGAATTCTTAATTGCCAGCTGGCAGAGTTCATTATCTTGGTTTCCTGCAAGCCCATTTTAATTTCAATGTGAAGGCCAAATTGTTATACCATAAGATGTCAGAGAAAAAGAAGGCCATTTGGCCCATCGAGCCTGTTTTGCCATTCAATGAGATCACGGCTGATTTAATGTGGTAGTCCTCAGATCCACTTTCCTGCCTTACCCCCATAACCCTTGATTTCCATTCTGATTAAAAATCTGTCTATCTCAGCCTTGAATAAACGGCCCAGCCTCTACAGCCCTCTGCGGTAAAGAATTCCACAGATTCACTACCCTCTGAGAGAAGAAATTCCTCTTCATCTGTAGCCACTTATAATGGCTAACTCCCGATTTAAAATGGCGAACGGCAAAAGCTGATGGGAAAGTCAGCCAAAAGGACAAAAACGAGCAGCTGCAGGTTGACTGTGTATTTACCTCTGGAAAGGCCAGACAAGATCGATACCAGCAACCATCAGCATAACAAAACACCAGCCATCTGCATACTAATGAGCAATCCCCGGGAACAATGAGCAACATTTAGACACACAAAGCAAAACCAGGCTCTTCGGCGCCAGCAGAAGCCTACACAAAAGGAGGTGAATGACCACCTCAAGACCGCCCATCAATCAGGGAACCGCTCCAGCATTGGAGAAAATCGAACCAAGTGATTGGGACAAAGTCCAATCACTTGGAACCAGGTACAGGGTCCGTCCCGAAAGGCGGGAAGCCCCTGGGGACTATAAGAATTGAGCCCCAAGTTCAAGGCGTTCTCTTCCAGCCCTCTTCCAGCCCCCTTCCACCTCTCTTCAACCTCTTCCAGCTCGCTTAACTCTTCAATAGCCGCTCAACAACTGTAAGTCTTACTTCAATGCTCGCTACGAGATAGGCGCTCCGAGCTACCAATCTGTACCAACATCGAATCCCGCAGGCTCAGTACCCGAACAAAAGGCCATTCGTTTCCCTGACCTGGTGGGCCAGTTCCAAGTTAAGTATTGGCCTGTTAGCTGTAGAAGTAGCTTAGACGTAGAATTTGTACATGAGTAGTGATTACTGTGTACAATAAATGTGCTTTGATTTAAATCTTACTAAGCGGTGTATTGGATTATTGATCATTACTCGGACGTGAACCAAGTGGCGGTATCATAAAGATACCTGGCGACTCAAGAGCAAAGGTGATAAAACAGAGCAATTAAACTAAGGCAAAAGTTAGCAACACATCTCTGTTTTAAATGGGCCAGGCACGGTAGCAAAGCGGTTAGTACAATTGCTTCGCAGCTCCAGGGTCCCAGGTTCGATTCCCGGCTTGGGCCACTGTCTGTGCGGAGTCTGCACATTCTCCCCGTGTCTGGATGGGTTTCCTCCGGGTGCTCCAGTTTCCTCCCACAGTCCAAAGATGTGCAGGTTAGGTGGATTGGCTATGCTAAATTGCCCCTAGTGTCCAAAAAAGGTTAGCTGGGGTTACGGATGGAGGTGTGGGGATAGGGTGGAGGTGTGGGCTTCGGTAGGGTGCTCTTTCCAATGGCCAGTGAAGATCGAGGGGCCGAATGCCTCCTTCTGCACTGTAAATTCTATGACTATGACCACCCCTAACTCTGAGATCCCGCCCTCTGCTCCCATTCTCTCCCACAAGGGAAACAACCTCTCAGCATCATTGGATTATTAACTTGGAAATGGACATCAAATGATTTATGCGTATAAAACTTTATCTTCTTCCAGCAATGTACACAAATCATTTTCTTTCAGTCAGAGAAAGTCTGCTTTTTCAGGTGGTAGCATGATTGTAATTTGTTACGTGATTGGCAGCTGTTTCTGATACTGAAAAGGTCAAGTATTATTCTAAATTTAGAAGATACAGCTTTGGTTGGCACAGAAGTCATTTCACCAGTCCAAATCTTTCATCAGTACACAAGCTCTTCTTGCCAGATTATAAACAAGTTAATTATGCCGGCGATTGTACATTCCTAATTAATTGTTTTCCAGCTTTTGGATAGTCAATATCGTTCAATAGTTTGTCTACTGATAATGTATGTCCTGAAATAAGTGTTATTAATTATTTATTGATTGGACACAATAAAAACGGCTTGGAAATTAAGAATTATTACCATTTGAGGACTAAAAATAATTTAACCTCGAATAAAACTAAGGAAAAAGGGTGAGGACTAAATTGGATCGTGCCCAAAAATGGGTGTCGGGATTGTCATAGAACATAGAACATAGAACATACAGTGCAGAAGGAGGCCATTCAGCCCATCAAGTCTGCACCGACCCACTTAAGCCCTCACTTCCACCCTATCCCCTAACCCAATAACCCATCCTAACCTTTTTGGACACTAAGGACAATTTAGCATGGCCAATCCACCTAACCTGCACGTCTTTGGACTGTGGGAGGAAACCGGAGCACCCGGAGGAAACCCACGCAGACACGGGGAGAACGTGCAGACTCTGCACACAGAGTGACCCAGCATGGAATCGAACCTGAGACCCTGGCGCTGTGAAGCCACAGTGCTAACCACGTGGATGTGTGCTTAACACACCTCCCATTATTGCAACACAGGTAGCCTGCCAGCCGATGTTGCAGACTCGTTTGCAAGTGCTCCATTTCCAGGCAGCACTAAGTGCGCTGTTCATTGGTTGCACACATCAGGAGAGGGTCCAAAATCGTAACTTCCCAACACAATTAAAGCTAGCAACTTGAATCTCTTAAAGGGGAGGTGCTTTGTGGCTGAAGCAAGAGCTGGAAGTCGCGGTTGAAGAGTATCTGACCTGAAAGAGGGTGAGGAATGGAACAACATATAGCCAGTGGGCTCGAAGGTTTTCAGACGTTGCATTGGAGGTCTGGGTAGTGAAGGTGGAAAGGAGCAGAGAGAGAGATGTCATGTACCTGCAATGTGGGCAGGAGGCCCTCCAGACACATGGCCTAAGAGCATTAGGAGCATACCGCTCTGGAAGCCAATATTAGGAATCAAGCCCAGAATATCTAGATGCAGTGCTGCGATGTATTCAGCATCCTCACAAGCGGAGTTTCTCATCCAAATCCCAGCAACTTCAGATGTAGCCACAACCACTGCTCAATTGAGATAGTGCCACAGTGCCAGGTACCCAGGTTCAATTCTGGCCTCAGTAGATTGTTGTGTGCAGTTTGCATGTTCTCCATGTGTCTGCGTGGGGCTCTGGTTTCCTCCCACAGTCCAAAAGATGTGCAGGTTAGGTAGATTAGCCATGATCGATGACTGGGGTTACAGGAATAGGGCGGGGAAGTGGGCCTAGGTGGAGTGCATTTTCGGAGGATCGGTATAGACTCAATGGGTCATATGGCCTCCTTCTGCACTGTAAGGATTCTATGGATGTTACGGAGATGTCTGCCTAATGTCTTCGTTCCAGCATGGGAGTGTGGCCAAGTCTGCTTACATACATGTGGACCTGGCTGCGATGCAGCATAGGAAATTGCACAATCACAATGTTGGAACAATGTTTTTCACTCAATTCCTGCGAAGTCAGCAACATTTTAGTGAAGTACTTAAAAGCTGTGAGGTATATAGACATGTAGGAATTAAATCACTGTGCTGAAAGATCCTGTCCGCTCGTTGATAATCAAACATCATTGAATGTTTACACATTCCCTCCACTCCATTTATATCCTGCATATGAGCCCAGTCTAGATTTAATGCTTAGGGAGTGTGGTCATAAGACAATATTAATATATACTCCCTGGGAGAAAAGTTGGCATCAGTAATTATTAGGTCGCAACATTGGTAGCCTCAGTTTTGGACTATGATAGTGCAATACATTTAGCTTGATATTTTCAACTGATACATGGTGGATTACTTTGGATTGCAATGGAGGGTTAAAGTTTATTGCTGGCTTTGTGTTGAATGGGTCGTTACATTTGTGGAACCTTCAGCATTGCTGCAAACCTTCTAAAGTTCTAAAAAAGCTACAAAATATACAGAGGACTCACCTATTTACTTTTATAACTGACATGAATTGAAAATGCAGACACTGTGGATGCTGTCAAATTTTAATTTCAGCCAGTTGTTAACCACCGAGGAGCAATGTGTGGAGTCACGCACACCTCAAATGTTTCAGATGCGACGTTAAATTGAGGCCCCAACTGTCTGTCAGATAGATATGGAAAAATTAATGGTTATCAAGAAGCATGGTTAGTTCTCCGACTGTTCAGATCAATATTCGCCTCTTAGCCAAAACCACCAAAGAAGATTAACTGGCCAGAGAGTTGACATAAATGGGTATTTTTCTGGTTGGCAGGATGTAACCAGTGCTGTGCCACAGGGATCAGTGCTGGGGCCTCAATTTTTACAATTATATAAATGACTTGGATGAAAGGACTGAAGGTGTAGTTGCTAAATTTGCTGATGACACAAAGATAGGTGGGAAAGTAGATTGTGAAGTGGACATTAGGAGGCTACAAAGCGTCATTGATAGGTTAAGTGAGTTAGGCAAAAATCAGGCAAATGGAGTATAATGCAGGCAAATGTCAAATCCTCCATTTTGGCAGGAAGAATCAAAAAGAAGTTTGGTATCCAAATGGTGCAAGATTGCAGAGCTCTGAGGTGCAGCAGGATCTGGGTGTTCTGGTGCATGAATCATAAAAAGCTCGTCATAGAATCACTACAGTGAAGAAGGAGTCCATTCAGCCCATAGATTTTGCACTGACCCTCTGAAGGAGCACACTACCTCGGCCCAGTCCAAACCCCCACCCTTTCCCATCTAGGGGACATTTAACATAGCCAGTCCACCTAACCTGCACATCTTTGATCTGTGGGATGAAACCGGAGCACCTGGAGTAAGCCCACACAGACAAGGGAAGAATGTACAAACTCCACACAGACAGTCACCCGAAGCCAGAATCAAACCGAGGTCCCTGGTTCTGTGAGGCAGCAGTGCTAACAATTGTGCCACCATGCCGCTAGTATACAGGTGCAGCAAGTAATTTGGAAAACAAATAGAATGTTATTGCTTATTGCGAGGGGAATTGATTACAAAATTTGTAAGGTTATGCTTCAGTTGTACAGGGTATTGGTGTGACCACACCTGGAGTATGACACATTTGAAGGCAGGGCTTCTCAAGCTGACTCTAGTTGCCCTTCTATCCCAAGGAGCAAGCCAAGGGCCCTTGGGCACACATACAGAGGAGGAACAGTTGGTGAACAACCCAGAGGCACCGATCCAGATGACTGCAGGAGTGTCCAGCCCATTCAAATCCCCCCTTCCTGTAACCGCTTCAGGTCCAGCAGGCCGAAGAGGATGGCACTGCCACACAACAGGACCATCAAAGCAGGCCGGGGCTCTCCAGGTCTCAGCTCATCAGACGATGCCCGTCAAGGTCATGACAGACAGCAGGCTACCTCCACCTCTGCTGTGAATGTTGGGGATGCACAAGATGTCGAGGCAGGGTTAGAAAGGTTAAGAAGCTCTAGTTGGACAGCGTTGGCATGAGTGTTAAGCTCTTGTACTTAATGTTCACCTCTGTAAATAAGCTCCCATGAATTGCACCCTTTCTACTTTCCTTTGTTCTGATGAATGATGTTCCCATTGTCCCGTCCTCAAAACTGGATTTCTGCACCAGGAAGAGCCAGGGTGCTCAGTGCAGGACCTGCTCCCTGTGCTTTGTGCAAGATTGCCAGCACATTGGTGGTGTCCCTTCACAGTGACTGAACATATCAGTCATGCCTGTTTCTTGGAGGGAATAAGGATGTCTTCCACAATGCATAGGGCTAGCGTCCCTCATTCCAGTCATTGTCCATGTGTGTTCTCTGCACCTTGGGATCCCCATCCTATCTGCCTCAGCCTCCGATGACACTGAACCTCAAGGGTACAGCTCACAAAGGATAATGTCAGACCATGAGAGGTGAAGCTTTCCCTGCTGCATTGCCATGATGCAACCCAAATCATTAGGAGAAAGTGAGCTGCACAGTGGTTAGTACTACTGCCTCACAGCGCCAGGGACCTGGGTTCAATTGCAGCCTTAGGTGACAGTCTGTGTGGAGTTTGTACATTCTCCCCCTGTCTGCGTGGGTTTCTGAGTGAACGATCTCAGCTGCAATGGGATGATGATTGCTAACATATCTTTCCTTTAGCTTTGCCGCTGTCAATAATCCACTTCCAAAGGACACACTGACCGCCCCGGAAAGATTTGAGTAGATCTGTTAGTCCACAATGACTACCCACCCACCCATCGTATTGCTCCAGGCTTCCTTTCCCTCTATTAGGTCCTTCCATGAAGCCCATGGCCCAGCAGTAGAAGACATCCTCAGGAACAGTGATTTTCACACTTAATAGTTTTCCCCCAAGTTCCTCCCAGCCTTCCTCCCAATATCGTGGAGTCTTCCCCTGATACCCTTCCAGTTAAAGGCTCAGACAAAGGCTGCTTATAACCAAATCAAGCCTGGTCACATGCAAGTCAAGTCCAATACTCTTGAGTTAAAGCCTAGTAACTACCAAATCAAGCCTAGTCACACCTGAATAAAACCTGGTGACTCCTGAGTCAAATCCTGGTATCCCCTCTCCCCTTTGAATAAACAGAACTGCACCACAAGCACTGCGCTCACCTTCAAACTCTCTTCAGAGGGGAACTTGCCATGAGCATGCCTTTCAAAGCCAGTTGTGGAGTTGTGCCGTTCTGACATTACGGCGTCATGGGTAGACTTTTTGGCAGCGGGGTGGAGGGAGGATATGATTCTGGTGTATAGGTGCCTGTTAATGAGATGCAAAAGACCTTCCCAGCATTGGATGGCAGGAAACGTGGCCTGCCACTGATGGGGGGAGGGGGCGATCACGGCGAGCTTTCATGCCTACGTAAAACGCGACTTTCGCCTTCTCATGATATTTTCATGAGATAGCATGTAAGGTTTTCCACCCTGCCTCACCGCTGCTTCCAGTATAATGCAACTGTCTCCCACTGATATCTGCAGGATTACAGCTATCTCAGACTGCTGTCTCAGACTGCCACAGACAGTATATGTGAAACACTGCCTCACAGTGACACTGCAGTATGGTCTCAGATTGATGCACACGGTATATAGGCAGAACTGCCTCACACTGTTACTGCAGTAAGGTCTCAAACTGACACTCCTGTGTAAATGCAATGTACGCGTCAATGTGGTCCCAGGCTGAGGGCAGGTTGCTACAAATTCACGAAGGCTTTGTTTGGCTGATAAATTATTAGAATTGCCTGTAACTGGATAGAAACAGAAAAGTCCGCTATTTGGTTGTCTGACTTGTCTGGTATGGTGAGGTAGCTCTTTGTCATGCTGAAATATGGCTTCAGTGGTCATTTAAATATAAAGAATGGTGTCACCAGTGATCGGATTTCTATGTAAGCAGAGACAGTTTGCTTGACAACACAAACCCCAGGCAGCAACTATTTGTCAGATCTGCCTCCAAAATAACATGATTGATGTTTCTCGACAGGCATACTTGACCGGTCAAATGAATAGAAAATTTCACATTTTTCATACAGACTGGCAGATAGTCTGAGTGAATATGTGGAGCTTCTATTTTTATTGACCAGTTGGATGCATCTCTGAAAGCTGCAAAGGATTAAATACTCTTGTCCTCTCCTATACTTCTTTGATTCTTCCTTTGTCTACCAGCAGTGAATTTCCTTTACAGTCTGTAAGAAGGTAAGAGGTTTCAGGTACGACTTAGAAATGACAAAGATATAGAATCTTAGATATCAAGCGATCACATGCTTTTAATTCAAGGATATTTGTTTAACCAGCTGGGCGCTTAATGTCTATTTTTTTTGTGTGTGTATATATTTTATATACTATCCCAAGGTTGAGTTATATTTCAAAAGATGTTTACAATATATCTAAAGAATGAGTTAAATTGCAGCTATTAAGATTGGTAGGTGTCAAGCATGATAGAAGACCAGCACACCGGGATTTAACTGAACACTTCTTCAGGTCACACCCTCCAACTCACATAGGAATTCTGTGCATGTGTGCATAGATAGACAGCTAACTATTACTGTTAGGAGCGGGCAGCCAGGGGCCTTTACTTTCCACCAATATAAACATTTAGGGTCCCATACAAATGTAAAATTCCTAAGTCTGGGCTCCTTCTTCAGTTTCTCCTCCCAGTTCATGCTGCCACATTTGTCCCTCCTCAGTCTAAAATGGCCCACTTTTCCTCAAGCCTCTATCTACTTCGTGCTGGTGCTAATTGCCTCCTCCTTTCCCAATCTAAGTTGGCACTCTCCACCTCTATGCTGAACAGGATGACACTGAGGGGCTTGTTCTGCGTTACCCTTAGGCTTTTATGTAGGTTCATTTAGGTCGTCCGCCCTTCCTCCTGATTCACACCGATACCCTCCTCCACCCTGACCACTCCCTTTATGTCCTGTTGAAACTCTCCACCCCAGTTGGGAAATGCTGCCCAGAAGTACCTTCATAGTGAGAGGATTTGAGTATCGGGATAGGAGTAGGAATATGATTAGAGACATTTTAATACAATTGTATAGGGCATTGGTGAGGCCACACCTGGAGTATTGTGTGCAGTTTTGGTGTCATCTGAGGAAGGATCTTCTTGCTATGGAGGGAGTGCAGCGAAGGTTTACCAGGCTGATTCCTGAGATGGCGGGACTGTCATATAAGGAGAGTCTAAATCGGCTAGGATTATATTCACTGGAGTTTAGAAGAATGAAGGGGATCTATAGAAACTTATACAATTCTAACAGGATTAGACAGGGTAGATTCAGAAAGAATGTTCCCGGTGGTGGTGGGGCCAGAACTAGGGGGTCATGATTTGATAATAAGGGGGCAACATGGCGTAGGGCCACAGGGGTCGGCGCGGAACAAAAGAGGTCCCCAGCCCGAGAGGCCGGGCCGCCTATCGGTAGGCCCCGATTGCGGGCCAGGTCACAGCGGAGGCCCCCCCCGAGGTCAGGACCCCCCCCCCTCCCACCAGGCCGTCCCTAGATGTATCCACGCCGAGGTCCCGCCGGGCAAGAGCAGGTGTGGGCGGCGCCGGCAGGACTCGGCTTTTTTAGCATGGCCGCTCGGCCAAACCTGGGCCGTGAATTGCCAGGGGAGCTGCTCTACCGGCGCCGCGCTGACTGCGCCGGCGCCAATGGCGCTGATTCTCCACTCTCTGGAGAATCGGCAGACCGGCGTTGGGGCGGCGTGGCGCAATTCGCGCCGGTTCCGGCGATTCTCCGGCCCGGCCTCGGGGTGAGAGAATCGCACCCACCACCTTTTTTCTAACATGTAAAATATGCAGAACTTACAAATCCATAAAATCCCGACAGTGCAGTAGGAGGCCATTTGGCCCATCAAGTCTGCACCAACCCTCTGAAAGAGCACTCTACCAAGGCCCATTCCCAAGTCCTATCCCCGTAACCCCACATATTGATCATGGCCAATTCACCTAACATGCACATCTTTGGACGGTGGTAGAAAACCAGAGCACCCAGAGGAAACCCACACAGACACGAGGAGAACGTTCAAACACCACATAGACATTCACCCAAGGCTGTAATCAAACACGGGTCCCTGGTGCAGTGAGGCAACATTTCTAACCAATGCCACCGTGCCACCCCAATGTGTATATTTATTCCAAGAAATGAATTATTGCCAGCTTAAAAAGTCTTCTTTTGCCTAACATACTTTAACATCAGTGTTGCAACTACAAGAAGCCCAAAATGAATAGTAGGTCCTCCAGAAAGGGAGGGAGGGAGAGAACATTTCCTGTTCAACTTATTCATTCTGAGCAGTTAGGTTCAGAGCAGCACCTTCTCTAGGGTAATTAGGGAAGGGCAACAACCTGTCTTGCAATACTCAGAATCTATGAATGGTCAAAAAAGATTGGGAAGCTCAAGAATAGGGAAGGGGGAAAGTTACCTTTATTAAGGCTGTTTTACCCTAAACCATACAAGGATATGTTTTTAAACAGGCTGAAGCATACAGATTAATATTACAAAGTTGGATAAGTTTGAAATGGTGATTTAAAGCACTATGATTTTTGAAATAATTTGGCATCTCTTCCTTTACTATTCAACTAAGCAACAAAGCATTAATGTTAGATGAAAGCCTTTCTACCAAAGTGCATATATTGGAACAGTAGAGAATGCAAAAAGTTTGAAAGGGCAACCTCAAGAGTCAATCTTTTATTGTGCAAGAAAGGAAAGATAACATGGTTTATTTTCATTAAAATATCATGAATCGAGAAGTACTTTGCCTGATTTTCCCAGTTATTTGAAGTAATCACCCTTCATCATATTTAGGTAAAAGTAGAAACAAATTAATTGTACACAAATTATACTAAGTAAGTTGATACATTGAGCCAGTTAGCTCAGTTGGCTTGATGTTTAGTGTTGGATCAGATTAATGGCAACAGCATGGCGTCTGATCCCTATTTTGGCAGGGCTAGACTCAGGACCTGCCACCTACCCATAGAAAACAGCACCGTGCTTTGCCGTAAGAAGATGAATATGCAAATAAAAACATGTGTCCTGACATTCTAAACACTTCCTATTCATTTTTCAACCTTAAATGTGGCCACATCCCATCACACTTGCAATTATCTGTGATAGTTGGAGGTGCCTCTATAATAGGATCTTTCCTTAGCTCTTAATCATGGCCGGGATTCTCCCCTACCTGGCGGGGCAGGGGGTCCCGGCAGGGTGGAGTGGCGTGAACCACTCCGGCGTCGGGCCGCCCTAAAGGTGCGGCTGCACCTTTAGGGGCCAAGCCCTCACCTTGAGGGGCTAACACCTTGCCGGAGTGGTTTGCGCGCCGCCGACTGGCGGGAAAGGCCTTTGGCGCCACACCAGTCGGGGCCGAAAGGACATCGCCGGGCGGTGGAAGTCCGCTCATGCATGGGAGGGTCAGCGGCTGCTGATGTCATCCCCGCATATGCGCAGGGGTGGTCACCTACTCGTCGGCCATCGCGGAGACCTACACGGCCGACACGTAGTAAAAGAGTGCCCCCACGGCACAGGGCGCATGCGGATCGGTGGGCCCCGATCGTGGGCCAGGCCCCCGGGGCCAGATCGCCCCGCGCCCCCCCCAAGGACCCCAGAGCCCGCCCGCGCCGCCTAGTCCCGCCGGGAAGAGAGGTGGTTTGATTCTCGCCGGCGGGACAGGCATTCCAGCAGCGGGACTTCGGCCCATTGCGGGCCGGAGAGCTGTTGGGGGAGGCTCGCCGACCGGCGCGGCGCTATTCCCGCCCCCGCCGAATATCCGGTGCCGGAGAATTCAGCAACCGCGGGGGCGGAGAATGCCGCCCCTGGTCTTCTCTCCTTTTTGTCCACTGTGACTCTGCAATTACTCTTTTATAGAATCATAGAATTTATAGTGCAGAATGAGGCCATTCGGTCCATCGGGTCTGCACCAGCTCTTGGAAAGAGTACCCTACGTCAGCCCTATCCCCATAACCCAGGAACCCCACCTAACCTTTTTGGACACTAAAGAGAATTTATCATGGCCAGTCCACCTAACCTGCACATCTTTGGACTGTGGGAGGAAACTGGAGCACCAGGAGGAAACCCACGCACACACGGGGAGAACGTGCAGACTCCGCACAGATAGTGACCCAAGCCGGGAATCGAACATGGGACCCTGGAGCTGCGAAGCAACTGTGCTAACCATTGTGTTACCGTGCTGCCCTAATAACTTTGAAAACTGCCTGCCGTGGTTTCCTTCTCTCTTGGACGAGGCACTCTCCAGAGAAAGGCCAGGGCAGAACATCGGGTCATTGCACTTGTTTGACCTGCCTGAGGCTAAATAGCTATATAGGTTGTGCTCGCAGCAGGATCCCTGCACCAAAAGAGACAAAGAGAGAAAGTGAATATGTAAGAGGGAAAGGGAAGCCATGAATGGACACATTGTGGATCATATCATTGGAGCTCTTCCAGTTATCGTCAACAATGACTATCAGATGCTAAGGCTGTAAACCAGCCTCAGCAATCTGTTGATGAATATATCCCAGTCTTAACATTTCATTTATTTGGTTATGTTGCAGCCTTAATTATTTCACGAGCAGAAATGTATACCTTCCGTGAGTGTACACCATTCAATCTCACCAGTACAGCACATATGGGCCGAGATTCTCCGACCTGGCCCCGGGACGGAGAATCCCCGGGGGACGTGAGAATCATGCCCCGTCACCCCGATGCCGGTTTCCCCATTCTCCGGCGCCGATTCTCGAGCGCCCTCGGGATTCCTGCCGCGCCGGTTGGGGGCCGTTGACAGCGGCTCCCCCCCCCCCGGCGATTCTCCGGGCCCTGATGGGCCGAGTGGCCGACAAGTTTGCCCGGTCCCGCCAGCGTGGGTTACTCAGGTCCCACACAGCGGGAACTGGAAGGTGAGTCTGCGGGGGCTGTCCTGGAGGAGGGGGAGGTCCAGCACTGGGGGGGGGGGGGGGCACGGTGGCCTGGCCGGCGATCGGGGCCTACTGATCGGCGGACGGGACGGTTCTGTGAGGGGCTATTTTACTCCGCGCCGGGCCCCTGTAGGGCTCAGCCATATTGCCCAGGGGTTGGCGGGGAGAAGGGAACCGCGGCTCCAGCCTCCCTTCTCGGTGCCAACTGGGCGCTGCACCAACCCGCGCATGCGCAGTGGCGCCGCGCGAACCCGCGCATGCGCAGTGGCGCCGCGCGAACCCGCGCATGCGTGGGGGACTTCCTCAACACGCCAGCCCTGACGCAACATGGCATGGGGGTTCAAGGGCCGGTCGCGTAACAAAATAGGGCCGGGGCTGGAGAGGCCGGCCCGCCGATCGGTGGGTCCCGGTCTCGGGCCATATCCTATTGGAGGCGCCCCCCCCCCCCCCCCACAGTCCGCCCCCCGACCCAACGCGCAGAGTTCCCGCCGGCTGCGAGCAGGTGTGGACGGCGCCGGCGGGACTCTGCTGTTTCCGCGCGGCCGCTCGGCACATCAAGGCCGGAGAATCGCCGGCCCGGCCGCGGACAGCGGCCTGCGACCGGCGCCGTGCCAAATGCGCCGCCGCAAATGGCGCCGATTCTCCGCTCCTCGCAGAATCGCGTGCCGGCATTGGGGCGCGTGGCTGCAGCGATTCACCGGCCCCACGCGGGCCTCGGAGAATCTCTCCCAGGTAATTTGTTGTACAGCCTGAAATTAAACAGAATTGAACACCACAGAAGGAGACCAGTCCACCCATTGCATTTGTGTTGGCTCATTTGAAAAGCAACCTAGTTAGTCCCACTCACAAGGTCTTTCCGCAATTTTCTCCGTCAAGTATTTGTGGCCTTTGTTACAAAGGCACTGGAAAGTGTTTATCTTTACTTATTCTATCTAAACAAATTATGATTTTAAAAACCTCCGTCAAATCCCCTCTCTGCCTTCTATTCTCTAAGGAGAACAACTCCAGTTTATCCAGTCTGCTCACATAACTTTAATCCCTCATCCCTGCAACCATTTGGGTAAATCTCTTTGGTAACCTCTCCAAAGCCTTCATGTTCTTGCCGAAATCTGGTGCCAGGCTGGTTACTGAACTAATTATCATATAAATGTAGCAACATTTCCTGCCTTTTGTATGCTGTGCATAAAAGTTCATCTTTCCATGGCATGGATTTTACTGTCCCCTGCTGGGCATGTTTTTGGTTGCGGGGGGGCACTTTAAGTATGACGGTTGGGCAGCCCATTACTTTCCCACCCACTTCCCACCCAGTCTACATAATGCGGTAGGTGGGCGGGTGCAAAGGTTGACAGCATGTCTGCAATTTTTGATCAAATCATTAATGTATGATTGAGCATTAACAAGCCAAGTAACTCAAATATTACACTGTATGTCATAATACAGTTGCAGTGGGAAAGTAGTCAAGAGGCTTTAGGCTGTTTTTTGAATAACTTTTTTGAAAGGTGGGCAGGGAGGGGTGGCACATCATTTGAGCTGGGTGCCTTGTGTGCACTGAGAGCAACCTCTAAGATGATATTGACCGCTTTGTGCCCCCCTGGCTGGTCTCCAAACCCACCCCTTTGCCTAGGCTCCCAGACCAGTCTCTGTCTCAAAAACCCAGGAGTTACCGTAGTCCGGAATCCATTGCTCTTCTCCCTGAGGGCCGATTGAACTCACAGGGCACCTACAGCTGAGTTCTGGCACTGCCAGAATTGCTGGTCAATCGGATTGAAAGGTGGAAGTCCAACACTCAGCTTGTTTAGGCCACCAACAGCCCAACACTGGGGTCCGGTGCTGCCCCCCCCCGCCCCACCCCTCACAACACAAATCCTCCCCCACCCACTGACAAGTAGGGGCAACCTCCATCCCAACAACACGGAATCACTGGGTCACCACCAGCACCCCCGCACCCCCTCCCCCCCCCGCAACAGCACATACGCATGAGGGTGACTCGGCCCCCACACTGATTCCCGCCAGACCCCCTGAATGCATAATTAATGACGTCAGTGCTGGAAGATATGGCATGGCTTCCCTTCGCCCTCTTCAGTGGAAAACACTCCCCCTTTCGTCCCCACCACAGAATTCCGTCCATTGTTTCCAGAGCCATCCCACCATTAACATTAAACTGACTGGCCTATAATTGTCAGGTTTATCCTCCCCTTTTTGCACTACATTTGCAATCCTTGCGTCCTTTGGCACCACCTCTGTGACAGAAGACTGAGGCCTGCCCCACCACAGTTTATACCTCTATTTTCCTCAGTCACCTCGGATGCAACCTATCCAGTCTAGGTGACATTCTCTTAGTCACTAAGTGATGTTTATCTGTACTGTGAGTTTAGTTTCATTAAACCTTGTATGCTGTAGGTGGAGAAACAGAAATGTCCTAAGGTGAGGAACAAAAATGTTGATGAAGTGATACAAAGAATAAAAAGAATAATTTATTTTCATTTCTTCCATCGACCCGTTTTTCCCTCATCACTGTCTCCCCTCCCCCCAACCCCACCCGACGAGGACCAACTGTTCCCTGTTCCAAGTTGTCCTTTGACAACTCTGTTCTGCCAATAACATTCTGATCTCTTAATGTGCCACTGTCAGCACCTTTCCTAGTCATCATCACCACCTTTTACATTTTCTTTGTCTCTTTGTCCCTGACATCTTTGTCAATCTCCACCTCCCGCTGGCCCTCTATCCAGCACCCCACCCCCCACAGCAGTAAAAATCTCACCCTATTTCCAGTTCACTCCAGCTTTGACAACAAGTCATCCAAACTCGCAATGTTAGCTTGTTCTCACTCCACAGATGCTGTCAGACCTGTTGGAATTGTCCAGCATTTTCTGCCTTTGTTTCAGATTCCAGCATCCACAGTCATTTGCTTTTATTTTATGAAAGAATAACAGTGTTAGGTGTGAGGTGGGATCTTGCACACTTCATACCCCAATAAGAAAATGCTGCTACCAGCTACAATCGTTTTGCTTGATTAATGGAAAGTTTTCAATGTAAGACAAGGTGCCATCGCTTGTTTTGCCAGCATCTTACTTCAATTGATTGATGTGTTCGGTGTTCTGGATCACATACAGGTCACCAACACTTGAAGTAGTGCAACACTATTTTATTAAAAGGTTAACTATTTAAACATACTTGAACTGTGGGTAAATACAATACCAGCTTTAACTAAAGACCTTTGCCTTGTCCTAACCAGCTAATGCACTCAGCACATGGTGAATGTCTGTGTTTCAGGCTATGAGCTCTGTGCTCCTAACTAGCTGCTGCTCGAATTAGCGGGAATTCTGATGTCCCCTGTCTTTATAGTGCGTGTGCTCTCACTGGTGATTGGCTGCGGTGTTGTGTATGTTGATTGGTCCCACTGTGTGTCCATCAGTGTGTGTCTGCACCATGATATACTGGTGTATATTATGACATTGATATCATGGTTAGGGCTGTCAATCATCCATGGGCGATGAGGTAAGGTGTGGGCATGTTTTGAAAATAATGCTATTGGATGGCGTGTCAGTCTCCTGATGCCTCAGAGACATTCTGCAATTTTCAAAGGAAGGGCAGACTTGGGGAGAGCCGGTAATTCACACTCTTCAAATTAACTGGCTGAAGAGCTTGTTAACTGGCTGGAGAGGGTCAGGATGACATTTTCAAATGTGAGAATGGGAAGAGCGAACTGTCTGGGTTATGTTAGTTCAGAGCTGTCAGGGCCACAATGGGGAGACATTATTTCTTGTTGTTGCTGATTTAAATACTTGAAACAAAAGGGAAAGTCAAACTGAGTTGTTCATGCAGTGGCACAAAGCTGCCATCGCTTGAGCAGAGCAGATGAATAATCTAGCGAGATATTGTTTTGTCACTTGTATGAGGGAGCTGGTTTAGGTGAGTTGGTTGGACAGCTGGTTCGTGATGCAGAGCGAGATTCAATTCCCGTACCGGCTGAGGTTATTCAACCTTGTCCCTGGCCTGAGGATTGATGATCTTCAGGTTAAACCATCATCAGTCAGTTCTCCCCCTGAAAGTGGAAAGCAGCCTATGGTCTTCGAGGACTGTGCCGACTTAAAAAAAAAAGTACTGTGATGCCTTTGCTCTCCTGCCTGCATCATTCTTCAATGGCCATGGTTTGCCTTTGAGAACCAGCCTCCAGAACCAGACCGCGCATCCAGCCCAATTAGGGTTTTGTATATCAAAATATTGTCACTGTGACATTGATGTGGTGCAGGATTGGGGCCCAGAAATGACCTGTGCTTCAGATTCCCGAATCCACATTGAAAATCCAGTCCCATGTGTTGGTGGAATGCGTTCCTTCAGGAAGTGGCCTGCTGTGACCAGTTACCTTGCATTCTGTAGCAGTGAACCGAATGCTGACAACTGGAAGTGCATATGTCTCATCTCTTCAAATTTCAAGTCAAAACACTTATGGTTCTCCTGTTATCAGTCTTTTATTAATCCATTATGCTGTCCGCTTCTCGAATAATGACATTCGGTTCGCGATTTTGTCAAATATCAATAGTTAAGTAATGATGAATATGTTGATGACTGTATCTCAGGCAGGAGCACTCATCTCTATGCTAGGCTAAAGACCTCAAAATACCTTGGGCTGGATTCTCCGCCAGGAGTGGAATTCTTGATGCAGTGGAGAATCCAGTGCCTGACAAAAAACAGGATTGTGTTGTTCTGATGCTCTGTCCCCCACTGGCGACGGCAGTGAGGTTCATGCCCCACGCCAGCGGGAGGATGCAAATCCCTCAAATTAACCCATTTGCGTCCTATAAATGGGCTGGGCAATAGGTTATCCAAGCCTGTGGGAACCTCAGGTCATCTGGGCCATGGTCCACGTGGGCGAGGATTGGTGCAAGTATTGCCCAGCGTGGCCCTGGCACAATGCACCTTGCAGTGGGCCAAGGGTGTAACTCTTTTGGAGATTTGTTCCTTAAAGTCCATCAGAAGGACATCCTCCCCCCTCCACAATCTAAATCCTGCCTACCCAATTTACACCAGACTCCCACCACTGACCCTCATCAGAGACGCCCACTCATAAGAGAGATCCCACCAGAAACCTTCCCCTTTGAATTACCCCCACTAGAGACCCTCTCATAAGAGAAACCCCTACCAGAGACCGTCCTATTGCAGAGACCCCTACCTGGAAACCCCCCCATTGCAGAAACCTCTGCCTGGAAGCTCCCAATACAGAGTCCCCTGCCTGGAAGCTAGAGAGCAGTCCGGACACAGTGAAAAAAATCGCTGTGCAATACACCTACTGGCTCAGGCAGAGGAAGCACCACTTGTAAATTCCTAGAAAGGGAAAACCACATCAGCTGTATTTAAACCCCCTCAGACCTTTTATCTGCTTGGCTTTTATTCATATCAGTGTGCAATTGATTTTACTATGCTGTGATTGACAGCTTGCACATCCAGCTGTCTGGATTGTTTCATCTCATTCCCCTTCACGCTTGAGTGGATTCCAAGTAGTCAACTGTAAACTAACCACAACGTTTGTAAACATTAGCTATGATTGACAGCTCTTGGACCAAATAAAAGACGGTTAAGTGCTCTCACTTCCATTTCTTCTCTGCAGAAAGTGGTGTGGGTGGAATTGTGTTTCGGGGAGGGGGACCTGCCGCTAGACCTCGCTATCAGGCCACCTGCTCAAAATGGCAGCCCGATAGCGGGATCCACCATGAAATCCCTCATAAGCCCCACCATGCGTAGATTTGCATGGCAAGGGATAGTGAATCCCAGCATGAACGCAAATCAGAGGCATCTCTGGCAGGAGAACATAGTCTCCCAAATGGTGAATTCCGGTCCTTATATATATTCTTACTAGTAACAGATACCATGTAATAGAAAACAACAGCCAGCCCTGTAAGTTGAGAATTTAGTTACTTTTTATGTGCACGATAGTAATCAGGCTTATAAAGTTTACCACAGTGAAAAAGTTCTGAGAACTCAGATGACTTAATTACTTCCAAACGATGTATTCAAAATGGGCTGTTTAAAATCAGTCATACACATCCAGTAAAAATGTTTTCACTTGATTTTGGATACCATATTCTATAACTACGCTTACTTTGCTAAAGTCAGTAGTAGAAATCCATTACTTTTTATATTTCACAAGTTAAAATGAAAAGATATGTTAAAAGGAAAATGTAAAACTCAGAGAAGAACAGTGTGCAGATGACCTCCGCTCAGGAATATTTCTGCCTTTATCTGCTACGTTGTTTGAAGTTTAAATATAATTGCAGCTGGTTCTGAAGGATTAGTAACATAAGCAACTGGACAATGTGATATCACATTCAACCTCCAAGTTCCAAAATGCTATAATTCCCCGCTGATACACTGTATTGATGTATATTCCCCTCAAATATAAAGATAGTGCTACTTGTCAAACAGTGATAGCAATATTGTACAAGGGTCTTGCAAAGCTTGGAGTTTGAGGATCTGGGCATTATGTACTTTTACCACATGTGAAATCACATAAAGCCCAATCTTAAACCACTTTCTGTGCCTTACAGACTGACACGCTGACTGACTTTGGTGTGTGGAATTTGTGAGAGGTCGGATATGCTGGAAACAGTCGAATATTGTACTGAAATTAAGATGAGCTACAAACTGAAACCCAAAGCGGTCTCAATTTCACCGAATCTCAGAATTGTTACAGGGGAGACAAAAGCCATTTGGCCAATCCTGTCTGCACCGCCTTTCCAAACGAGCATCATGGCTTAGAATCATAGAATTTACAGTGCAGGAGGAGGCCATTCGGCCCATCGTGTCTGCACTGGTCCTTGGAAAGGGCACCCTCCCTAAGCCCACACCTCTACCTTATTCCCGTAATCCAGTAACCCCACCTAACCTCTTAACTCTCAGGGCAATTTAGCTTGGTCAATCCACCTAACCTGCACATCTTTGGACTGTGGGAGGAAACCGCAGCACCCGGAGAAAACCCACACAGATCAAGGAGAATGTGCAGACACCGCACAGACAGTGACCCAAGTAGGAATCGAACCTGGGGCCATGGCGCTGTGAAACAACAGTGCTAACCACTGTGCTACCGTGCCACCCTTAGTATCACACTCCTGCCATTTCCCCATACCCCTGCACATTTTTCGATTCAAGATACGATTTAATATCGTCTTGAATGCCCCGAGTGAACCTGCCTCCACCACACTAACCGACAGTGCATTCCAGAACCGAATCACTCGCTGTGTGAAAAAGGTTTGTCTTACATCACATTTGCATCTTTTGCAAATCAAATTAAATCTTTGCCCTCTCGATCATGATTCTTTCACAAGGGGGATCAGTTTCTTCCTATCTACTCTGACCAGCCCTGACATGATTTTGAACATCTCTATTCTGAACATCTGACTGATTTTAATTCATTGTAAACAACTGGAATTTGAGCCCACTTTAGTTATGGCTGCCCCTTCAACAAAAATGACAATGTGCGTTCAGGATGGTAGAATTCATTGCTCTTCACAAACCTTTGAGTTGCATCATGCAACTCCATTGATGACAAACTTATTCTTCGAAGTGAGATTCCATGCTGAAGAATTTTTTTTAAAAAATTCATTCACAGGATGTGGCACTTCTAGCTGGGCCAGCATTTGATACTCACCCCCAATTGTTCATGAGAAGGTGAGGGTGAGCCACCTTCTTGAACTGCTTATGGCCCATGATATTCCAACTGTGCTGTTTGGCAGGAAGTTCAAGGATTTTAGACCCGACAACCAACGAAGAAAGGACAATGTATTTGCAAGTTAGAATTAAGTGTGACTTGAAGGGTGATTTGGAAATGGTGGTGTTCCCATGCAGCCGTTGCCCCCATATTTCTAGATGAAGAGGCCATGGGTTGTTTTTTTTTGGGGGGGGGGGGGGACTTGTTGTGAAGCCTTGCTGAGGTTTGTAAAATAGGACTGAGTCATCATGGATTCGTCAAGGGGTGGTCATGCCTGACAAATCTGTTAGAATTTTTTGAGGAGGTAATGAGGAAGTTAGACAAAGGAGAACCAGTGAACGTGATCTATTTAGATTTCCAGAAGGCATTCTCCAAGGTGCTGTACAGGAGGCTGCTAAATATGATAGAAGCCCATGGTGTTGGGGGCAAGGTACTGGCATGAAAAGAGGAGTGGCTGACTGGCAGAAGGCAGAAAGTGTGGATAAAGGGGTCCTTTTCAGGATGGCAGCCAGTGACTAGTGATATTCGGCAGGGGTCAGTGTTGGGACCACAACTATTTACGATATACATTAACGATCTAGAAGATGGAACTTAAGGGCATTGTTGCCAAATTTGCAGATGATACAAAGATATGTAGAGGGACAGCTTGTGTTGAGGAAGCAGGGAGGCTGCAGAAGGACTTAAACAAGCTAAGAGAGTGGGCAAAGAAGTGGCAGATGGAATACAATGTGGAAAAGTGTGAGGCTGTGCATTTTGGTTGGAAGCATAGAGGCATAGATAATTTCTAAATGGGAAAAGCTCCACAAAGGGACTTATTAGTCCTCATTCAGGATTCTCTTAAGGTTAACATGAATGTTCAGTTGGCAGTTAGGAAAGAAAATGCAATGTTAACATTCATATCAAGAGTGCTAGAATACAAGAGCAGGGATGTATTGTTGAGTCTGTATAAGGCTCTGTCAGACCCCATTTGGAGTATTTTGAGCAGCTTTGTGCCTGTTATCTAAGGAAGAATGTGCTGGCCTTTGAGATGAGAGACATATCAAAGAACAAAGAACAAAGAACAATACAGCACAGGAACAGGCCCTTTGGCCCACCAAGCCTGTTACGGTTATGATACCAACCAAAACCCTCAGCACTTCCTTGTGCCGTTTCCCTCTATACCCATCCTATCCATGTGTTTGTCAAGATGCCTTTTGGACGCCATTAATGTGTCTGCTTCCACAACCTCCCCTGGCAACACGTTCCAGGCACTCGCCACCCTCTGCGTAAAAAAGCTGCCTTGCGCATCTCCTCTAAACTTTGCCCCATGGTCCTTAAACCTATACTGGGGAGGTAATAATGGGGAACGTAGAGACGGCGGAGACACTGAACCAATATTTTGCCCCTGCCTTCACGGTGGAGGATATAAAAAAATGTCCAAAAACTGCAAAAGAATGTTGCATAACCATCACTAGACAGAAGGTATTGAGTAAACTTCTCCGATTAAAGACTGATAAGTCTCCAGCACCTGATGGCCTGAACCCTAGGGTATTAATTGAGTAGCCATGATTGAATGGCGGAGCAAACTCGATGGGCCGAGTGGCCTAATTCTGCTCCGATGTCTATGGTCTTATGGTCTTGCTGAGTTGCTGTAATTGTTCTTTGTTTTACAGGTTGAAATTTCTCAGCACTGAGTTTTCTCTCAGTGTCTATCACCCTACATCTCATTTCCCCAAACATTCAGTTTTCAGTTGCCCATTTGATAACCAGGAAATGTTCAAACGGCATTTGCGTAGTTTTAGTGTGAGAAAATAAATCGATCATCCTTTGCCACTTCAGAGATATATAACAAAAAACAACGCATTTGGACATCAGTGAGGTGAACACTGCGGTAACTGGTCAAGGGGCTATACACAGCTAGCAGTGCAACATCATTATAACTTTGCCAGTGCTTGTGTTATGACAGTGCCGTTTATTCGAATTTGGCAACCAAACTGATCTGAATGTTCACACTTCAAAATAGAAACATAATTCCATTCATCCTCTGTGGAGAGTCACCACCAGCATTTCCCACAGAGTTGTGTTATGAATTGCTCCAAACCAGCTTGTGTTGCATATTAAGTTACATTTTAATCTTTGGCTGTGATATTTTTGAAGCTCTAATTCTGCTTACGTAGCCCCATTCTGAATGTATACAATACATAAAATTTCAGGTCGAGGCACCAATGATTTAATTATTTGGAGGCAATTTTTAAAAGTATCATTGGCAATTTATATATATATCACTATGCATCACGATACCTGCCTTCCCAAAACCCTTATATGGCATTCATAGTTATTTTTAGAAACTTGTTCAATTTTAACAAACGGTCATTATCAATGAGTGGATTTACTTTAATGTCACACATGTAGAAAATAAACGGGTACAAATCTTTTCTGTAACTCTTTGCTTGTTTATTCTCCTCTCATTTCTTTTTTGTTTTCATTTCTGTCATCACATTTATTTCTCAAGCTCTCTCCCCGCTTTGCAACAAACATTGTTTCTTGTTCCTGTCTTTGTATCTTTATCTCAATCCCTTTTCTTACTCTTTCTCCCCTGAGGAACAGGAGCAGGCAATTCAATCCTTCAAGCCTGTTCCGCCACTAAATTAGAGCATGGCTGATCTGTATCTTAACTCCATCCACTGGCTTGGCTTCATATTCCATTAGAACGTTGTCTTGCCAAAATCTATTAAAATCCAGTTTAATGGATGTAATTCTCCCAAAACATTTCTTAGTGTGGTCTCCGGCCGAAAACGTTGTGCGATTTCTGCTGGGTCTGCGTGATCCAGTTCGCAATCTACCCACACTTAGTCATTTTCTCGGAGGTTGGGGTGATTTGCGCTGTTAATGAGGTGTGTGGGACCTAGAGATGCTGGCAAGGCTGGCTCCTCAGAAATCGGGCCGCCATTTTAAAAGGGTGACCTGATCTTAAGACAACCCGACAGATATCTCTCCTCCCCAATCGCCGACAAAGACTCTCCCCAATGATTGCCTTCATTTCCCCTTCCCTTTACCTCCAAGTGAGTGACACCCCACCAAGGGCTGGTTTAGCTCAGTGTGCTAGACAGCTGGTTTGTCATGCAGAGCAAGGCCAGCAGCGTGGGTTCAATTTCCATACCAGCTTACCCGAACAGGCGCCGGAATGTGGCGACAAGGGGCTTTTCACAGTAACTTCATACTTGTGGCAATAAAAGATTATTATTATTATGGGGATGCCAAAGGCTCACTACGTCAGGGCACCCTTCAGGCCCCCCCCTTTTCAGGCCGCCACCTTCCCACCTCCCCCTCGAGTCAGGTCCTCCTTCAGGCCCCCTGCCTCCTTCAAGCCTCGCTTCTTGTGCCAACTTGGCACTGCCAGGTTGGCACTGCAGGACTGGCAGGGCACTTTCCAGTCATGTCCCTGACCATCCGGGGTTTCGATGGCCTCCAAGTCCCCTGACATGGTCATCACATCTGGGGCGTCATTCTCCGACCCCCCAGCGGGTCGGAGAATGGCCGTTGGCCGCCGTGAATCCCGCCCCCGCTGGTTGCTGAAGTCTCCGAAGAGAGAAAAGTCGGCGGGGCGTTAATGGCTCCGCTGACGTCGGAGAATGGCACGGGTCTGCGCAAGGCAGCCGGTTTTGGGCCTGCCGATATTCTCCCTTCCGGATGGGCCGAAGTCCCGTCGACGTGATGACCGGTCATCACGTCGACGTAAATCAAACCCCCTTTTCATCGGTGTGAACCTGTGCTCCAGGTTCACGCCGACCAGCGTGGAGGTGAGTGACGGCCTGGGGGGTTGGCCGCTGGGCAGGCGATGGCGTGGCCGCAGTCTGAATGTGTGGGGAGAGGTGTGTCTCGGGTTGTGTGTGTGTGTGTGCGGCGGGGGGGGTGGTTAGAGTGGGCTGGGCTCCGGGTGAGTGCCGGGAGGGGGGTCCGTGCCGGGGAGGAGGATGGGGGGTCCGTGCCGGGGAGGAGGTTGGGGTCAGTGCCGGGGAGGAGGATGGGAGGTTGGGGTCCGTGCCGGGGAGGGGGATGATGGGGGGGGTCCGTGCCGGGGAGGGGGATGGGGGGTCCGTGCCGGGGAGGGGGATGGGGGGGGGTCCGTGCCGGGGAGGAGGTTGGGGTCCGTGCCGGGGAGGGGGATGGGGAGGGGTCCGTGCCGGGGGTCCGTGCCGGGGAGGAGGATGGGGGGTCCGTGCCGGGGAGGGGGATGGGGGGGGGTCCGTGCCGGGGAGGAGGATGGGGGGGGGCCAGTGCCGGGGAGGAGGATGGGGGGTCCGTGCCGGGGAGGAAGATGGGGGGGCGGTTCCGTGCTGGGGAGGGGGATGGGGGGGGGGGTCCGTGCCGGGGAGGGGGATGGAGGGTCCGTGCCGGGGAGGGGGATGGGGGTCCCGTGCCGGGGAGGGGGATGGGGGGTCCGTGCCGGGGAGGAGGATGGGGGGGTCCGTGCCGGGGAGGGGGATGGGGGGTCCGTGCCGGGGAGGAGGATGGGAGGTTGGGGTCCGTGCCGGGGAGGGGGATAGGAGGGGGGTCCGTGCCGGGGAGGGAGATGGGGGGGTCCGTGCCGGGGAGGAGATTGGGGGGGGTCCGTGCCGGGGAGGAGGATGGGGGGTCCGTGACGGGGAGGGGGATGGGGGGGGCAAGTGAGTTGGTCCACCTGGCCAGGTGCCAGCCTCCAACAGTTGGACCCATGCGGTCCATGCCACCTGGCTGGGGGGAGGAGGGGGTATGGGCAATGATGACATGTCGTCGTTCCCACCCCCCCCCCACCAGGCCGTCATGTTTTCCGATCATCCAGCGATGTTGGCCGCCGTGGCGGCAGCCGCTAATGTCTATGTTGCCCTGGATGAGGAGGAGGAGGAGTAGCGTGCCAGAGAGGCAGGGCAGGCGGCAGCCGCCCAAGCTGGAGGGACACCTGACCAACAGGACGAGGAGGGGGAGGAGGACGTCGCGGCCCCACGGCAACGGAGGCACCCGAGGGCGCCCCGTGTGTACCAGCCCCGGCAGTCATACCAGGACCTCACGGACCGGGAATGCAGGTGGAGACTCCGGATGAGGCGGGAAACCGTGGCACACATCTGCCACCTGCTGGCACACCTGTCACCGCGTGGCACTGGCGGGGGACACGCTCTCCCCGTGTCTGTCAAGGTTACGGTTGCCTTGAACTTTTATGCAATGGGGTCATTCCAGGCACCGAGTGGGGACCTGTCCGGCATATCGCAGACATCGGTGCATCGGTGCATCCGGGCAGTGACAGATGCTCTATATGCCATGGCGCACCGCTACATCCGCTTCCCTGTGGACCGGGCCAGCCAAGATGCCCGGGCCGTGGGCTTCTCTGCCGTGGCCGGGTTCCCCATGGTCCAGGGCGCGATCGATGGGATGCACGTTGCCGTGCGGCCACCTGCAGATAACAGGGCCGTGTTCACCAATAGGAAGGGGACCTATTCGATGAACATACAGGTGGCCTGCGACCACCGCATGATGATCCTGCACGTCTGCGCCCGTTACCCAGGCAGTGTACACGACTCATACATGTTGTCGCGGTCATCCATCCCCGGCATGTACGAGGGACGCCATTCCCGGCTGAGGGGCTGGTTGCTGGGCGACAGGGGCTACCCATTGCGACCGTGGCTGATGACGCCTGTACGGAGGCCACGCAATGAGGCGGTGAACCGCTACAATGATGCCCATGTAGCGACAAGGGGAGTGATAGAGAGGTGCTTTGGCGTGCTGAAGATGCGTTTCAGGTGCCTGGACCTCTCTGGGGGCGCCCTCCAGTATCGGTCAGATAGGGCCGGCCGCATCATTGTGGTGTGCTGCGTCCTGCACAACATAGCCCAGCAGAGGGGCGATGTGCCGCAGGCAGAGGAGGGCAGAGTGGAGGAGCAGCAGGAAGAGGCGCAGTCCTCCCCAGATGAGGGGGATGGGGGCAATGGTCAGGGCAGATGGGCTAGACACAGGCGGGTGGCTGTCCACCGTTACCGGCTGGCCCAGCGGGCACGGGACAGACTGATAGCCGCCCGCCTCACTGACTAGATGGGCGTGGGAATCGGGTAGTATGGCCACAGACCGCACACCATGGCAACAGCCGACCACCCACACCCCCCACCCATCCACCCACCCAGCACCCTCACCCCCCTCCCCAACACCACCCACCCCACCCGCGTGCACCCCCCACCCCCCCCATTGCCGATCCACCTGCGGCACAACGGCTGGGCTCACACAGTTGCGGGTGGACGCGTGTCTATTGCAGGCCATGGAGGATGATGACAACCCGCCCTGCGGAGAGCTCCTGGCTCCACATCGTTGGACTATGTCTGACCCATGGCCACAGTACCACCATCCACCCGGACCATCCCTGCATGCGGCTGTGACACTGCAGCGCACGGTCCCGTCCTCTGCCCGGGGGGATGTTGATGGCGGCCCAGGGGGAAGGGGGCAGACTCACCTGGGGCTGAGGTAAGACCAGCCCTCACACACACACTTGCGCTCAACGTACATGACTCCCCCGCACGCTTTGGACAGAGCACAAAGGCAGCTTCGGTAGGTGTAACATTGACTTTAATAACCAAAGGAGTTCATGCACGTGCCCTAGCCCCTAAAACTCATCTGTGCCCTGCACCCGTGCCAACTTACTCAGTGTCTAATTGTTTGGCCTTACGGGCCCTTTGACTACGTCTACGTGGTTCCCCAGACGGTACAGCAGAACTGGAGGTGGACTCCTGTGATTCCTGCCCTCTGACACTGGGTCCCTTTGGCGGCCGTTTCCTGGGGCACCCTGGCCTAGATGGGCCAGGCTGCGGCTCGGGCGACTGGGATGGCGAGCTGCCAGCCTGTCCTGCCCGTTGCCCACCCGATGCACCTGGGACGGAAGGGGGGGAGTCCGAGGTGTCGCGGTGTTCCGCGACCTCCCCTACAGGGGGAGCCGGGACGGACCACACCACCTCCTCCTCCCTCGGGGTGCCCGATGGCCCCCAGGCCTCTACATGGGTGGGGGATGCGAACAGACTGGCCATCCGATGCCCCCCCGACATCTGGCGCTGCCGGTCCTGGAGGCCCGTGCTGGTATCGACAGAGGTCTGCAGGTTTGCAGCCATGGAGCCCAGGGGGTTGGCAAACCCTGTCTGTGACAGTGCGACGCCGGCTCGCACATGGCCACTGGCGCCGATGCCCTCAGCGATGGCCTGCAGAGACTGGGCCATGGCCTGCAGAGACTGGGCCATGGCCTGCTGAGACTGGGCTATGGTGTTGAGCGCCTCTGCCATTTGGCGCTGGCACTGGCTTTTGGCCTCCTGTGAGAGAGCAGCCATGTCCTGGGCCACAGACGCCGCCTGCACGGAAAGCCCCAGGCCTCGCAAACCGTTCCCCATGTCTGACACCGTCGCACCCATTGCCTCCACCGCGGACGCCACCCGTGCGGTGTCGGCCTGGGTGGCACGTGTGACCGGCACCACTTCCAGCTCCTGGACGTGGGTGGACTCCTCCACCTGCGACTGCAGCCGCCGCAAGCCGGCCGTCACCCTCTTCGCTCGTCTCCGGGTCGGTGGTTGCATCGGATCTATGTGTGGGTGTGGGAACTCCAGGAACCCGGGATCCATCTGGGCGGCAGATGTTCGCTTGGGCTGGGCTGCCCTCCAACCGCCCGGCCCCTCTGCTGCTCATACCTCCACCTGCTGTACCGGGATGGCTGTGTTGTGCGCACCACTGAGTGTACCAGACGCCACATCACTAAAGTGCCCAACCGAGGTGAGTGTTTCTGCGATGGTGGAGGGTGTTGGTGACAGCAGTGGCGTTGTGTCGTGCTCTTCGTCCCACTCTGAGTCCATGGCACTTTGGGGTGGGGGTTCGTCTCCACCCATCCACTCTGAGTCACTATCCGGTATTTTGTCATTTTGGGTAGTGCTGCCCCGGGTAGGGGTGTCCTGGGCAGTGCTGCCCCGGGTAGGGGTGTCCTGGGTAGGGGTGTCCTGGGTAGTGGTGTCCTGGGTAGTGGTGTCCTGGGTAGTGGTGTCTTGGCTCGGATGTGACGGGGGCCTGTGGCTGCCCCCCTCGTCGCTGGGTGGCACACGCCTGCCTCGTCGCTCCCGCACGTGACGGGGGTGTCGTCTCCCTGTTGCTCCAGGTCTCTCCGTCTCCCGTGGTGTGCGAGGGGCATCCTGCGGGCATCGCATTCCGGAGGGTCCGGGTCTCTCCGTCTCCCGTGGAGTGCGAGGGGCATCCTGCGGGCGTCGCATGCCGGAGGGTCCGGGTCTCTCCGTCTCCCATGGCCTCCGAGGGGCATCCTGCGGGCGGTCTGCATCTGCGGGGATGGGTGCCTCGACGTTTGCTCCTGCGATACACAATGAAGCATGCATGGTTAGACACGCAGGCAGTGATCAGGTGATATAGGGGAGGGGGGATATGGGGGAGGGGGGATATGGGGACGGGCTGTCGGTTGCTCACTTGCTAGTACGCCCCCGACCTCTGCATCAGCAACCTCCCGGTCGTCAGGTCCGCCAGCCAGTTCCAGGGCCCTTTCCTCGTGTTTGGTCAGTGGCTTCTCATCAGCGGGGCCTCCTCCAGTCCTCACATGCTCCCTATTGTTGTGTGCGCGCTTCTCCTGTAGGGGGGGGGGGGGGGGTGGGTGGGGGTGGTGGCAGGGGTAAAAGGCAACAGTGTTAGACAGGTATATGAATGCACGCCATCGGTTGCGCGTGCATTGCAGAGGTTAAGGTTAGGGCTGGATTCACTTGGGGATATGGTGGATATGGGGGAGGGAGGGATATGGGGAGGGGGGATATGGGGGATATGGGGGAGGGGGGATATGGGGGATATGGGGGAGGGGGGATATGGGGAGGGGGGATATGGGGGAGGGGAGATATGGGGCAGGGGGGGATATGGGGGAGGGGTGATGTGGGGGAGGGGGGGATATGGGGGAGGGGGATATGGGGGAGGGTGGTTATGGGGATATGGGAGGGGGGATATGGGGAGGGAGGGATATGGGGGGTTTATAGGGGAGGGGGATATGGGGAGGCGGGATATGGGGGAGGGGGGATATGGGGAGGGGGGATATGGGGGAGGGGGGATATGGGGGAGGGGGTGATATGGGGGAGGGGGGATATGGGGGATATGGGGGAGGCTCACCCTGCCTGCTCTGACGAGGTCATTCACCTGCTTGTGGCACTGGGTGCCTGTCCGTGGTGTCAGGGCCGCAGCGGTGACGACCTCTGCCACCTCCCTCCACAGACGCCGGCTGTGGCGTGGGGCAACTCTGCGGCCGTGCCCGGGATACAGGGCATCCCTCCTCTGCTCCACTGCGCCCAGGAGCGCCTCCACATCCCGTGACTGGAACCTCGGGGCTGAGCGGCGGCCAGCCATCCAGTCGGGTGTTCCGGTCGGGTGTTCCGGTCGGGTGGGGGGGAGCAGCGCGGCCTTATGAGCCGTCACGCCGCGCGGCGGTGTGTGCCGCTGCACGGCGTGAACCACGTGCGCAAGCGCGAATCCCGTCACGTCGCTGCTAGCTCATTTCGGGCCAGAGACTTTTGACCCATTTTTCCGACGTGACGCAAGTCGGATTTGCACCGTTTTTTGCGCCGATCGGCGGACTTTGCGCCGCTAACGGAGAATTTCGCCCCTGGTCTTCGTTTTTGGAGACCATTAGTGATTTCCGCTGGCTTCACGTTGGCTTAAAGTTGAATCTAAATATGTTAATGAAGATTTAAACATGCTAATCTGTTTCATGCCCTCGCTGGGTGTGAACCAGATTATGCTGCCACCTGGGGGCGGGGAGAATTTCAAAATGAATTTTCCTCGGCGCAAATTACATTATGGCCCACTTGCAAGAGTCTCTGGCCAGAATGTGAGTTGTATTTCTAATTGTGCTAGCATCTACTGATTTTTGTGGGAAAGAACTCTTTGTGTGCAGAATTAGTTTTCTAAAAATAAATTTAGAGTACCCAATTCATTTTTTTCCAATTAAGGGGCAATTTAGCGTACCCAATCCACCTAGCCTGCACATCTTTTGGGTTGTGGGGGCGAAACCCACGCAAACACGGGGAGAATGTGCAGACTCCACACGGACAGTGACCCAGAGCCGGGATCGAACCTGGGACCTTGGCGCCATGAGGCAGCAGGGCTAACCCACTGCGCCACCGTGCTGCCCTCAGAATTAGTTTTCAATCTCTTTCCTGAACAGCCTGGCATTGTGTTCCTTGTCGTAGTGCCCTTAGCACTGGGAAAGCCTTTTTCTCTATCTACCCCATCGAATTCCAAAGCCTAAAAGCCACAATCAGGTCGCCCTTTATCCTTCTGTATTCCAGGAGTTCTGGCAACATTCTGATGAATTTGCACTGCAGTCGTCCCAATATATCCGTAAATACCTTACGATTGATAGGCTGTTCACCAGAACTGGCAATTTAAAACAAATTCATTCTTTCATGTGATGTGGGCGTCACGAGAAGCCCAGCATTTGCTGCCCATCTTTAAATGCCCTTGAACAGAGTGGCTCGAAAGGCAATCTCAGAGAGAAGTTCGGAGTAAACCACTTTGCTGCGTGTTTGGAATCGTGTGCAGGTCAGACCAGGGTCGGGATTACAGATTTCTTCCCTAAAAGGCATTCGTGCACCAGATGGGTTTTATGACAATGGATGGCAGTTTAATGGTCACCATTACTGAGACTAGCTTCCAATTCCAGATTGTATTAACTAATCAAATATATATTCTACCAGCTGCCATGGTGGGATTTGAACCCATATTCGCAGAGCATTAGCCCGGGTCTCTGGGTTACCAGCCCAGTGATATTGACACTGTGCCTCCTTCTACCACCTCTATTCGTCAGGTTAAAACCCAGGTTTTGGTATAACTGGATCCGCTGAAGTGAGAGTATCTGTATTGGTGTATGGTGAAAGCTCAGATGGGGTCAATCTCTGAGGTTCCAATCTGCAAGAAGAGGACAAACTACTGCTTTCCATGTGAAGGCCCTGCTAAGAGAAAAAAGTAGCTTTCGTACTGGCAGGATATGAATGTTGCCATTTAAGGATTGCGATGATGATCATAAATCACTTGGTTCTGAATAGTCTATCACATGTGGGTCGCTGATGTTTAGTTCTGTCACCAGGTCGCTTTGTGATCTAAATCTCTTGATTTCTTGACCAGAGATGCCAAGATGCTACAGATCTCTAGTCTGTGTTTCTTCCTCGCAGTTGTCAGATATGAGACCTGCAACGCATCACCTCCAATCTTTCTCCCTAACGTTTGTATGCTCTGCTCATAAAATGGGTAAATGCACAGGCCTATGCGTGACTTTGTGGATGGAAGTAGCGCAATTGGTGATGATGACTGCAGGGAGAGGCGTCTCATTGCATAAAGAGCAGGATGAGCGACAATGACGACAGATAAATGGGAATGGGAAGCAATGCATAGAAAGAGAATGATGAGTGTACTGGCTGGTTTGTTGGGTGTGAAGGGTGGTATAATGGAATAAGCTTAGCAAGGTGTGGATGTGGGGAGGAAGTGATGCATACAACAGGGTGTAGGTGAATGTGTATCAATCTACACCTTTTCTACCCTGGTTAGGTCATTGAAAATACTTCCTGGACTGAATTCAGATCAAGCTAAAGTGCAACATGCTGATTAGCAAAAACAATTTTCGCTGGAGACTCTCCAGTGGACTTTGGTACCTGCTAACTTTCAAATATTTCAGTCAAAATGATTTAATTGTCTCCCAGGTGAAATTTTGTTAGGTTCCATCTCTTATTGTGCAGAATTTAACATTTCAATTCTGTCACAGATTGCTATCCACTGATAAAGATGATGCTGTGTTTATGTATCTGTAGATAATTAGTAAGGAGTCTTACGCATCTCAATTTGGATTTTTTTTTGGTGTTGCAGACACACCAATGACATTTACTCCTTATCTAAAATGAAAAGTTCGAAACCATATAAAGTAATCTCAGGTTTCAGTCCTGTGTCAGTGTTTATTTTCAGACATCAACATACAATTACCAGCGAAGCAGCAAACTAGCTAGGTCTTAAAATATTTCTGTCTTTCCTCCAGCTTAAAACTCTACCGTCAGAATGCCTGAACCTGCGTAAGTATGATGAATTTTGCAACAAAAATACGATAATATCATTAAGAAAGATTCTAACCTTTATTGTCTTCAGTGTGGTAAAATTCACTTGCTTTTTTGTTTATTTTTGTTCCTGCAGCAGAGAGGTAAGAAAAGCTTACTTCTTTCGAAATGTTTGCGTTCATTTAATCCTTTCCTTTCTCCCAGTTTGTCGCTAACTCGCAACTTATTACCGATCTGCCTCATATAGTCTGAAAAACATTTCCAAGATTCAAGAAAATAATAACGTATGTCTAATCGACATGAATGAAAAATAACAACATGAAGCCACTCCTTCTAATGCTACCCTTTTGTGCACCAATCGCGATTTACTGAATGAACGGTGTGGAATTTCTGACGGCTGAATAAAGAAAATAATGACAGCAATGTTGAAAAGAAATGACTGACAATTTACATAGTGATGGAAGGCAGACTTTCTAAAGTCAGCCTGTAGATTAATTTCCAAACGCTGTCAAAAAGTGATCTTAATTTTTTTTGCTGTGGACAGTAACAATTACTCAGCTTACTGCAACCTTTGGTGTGACAAAGATTGTGTTCATGTCAGAAATTATTGTATAACAGTTGTTAGCAGTGAGATTTATTGAAGCAGAATGATACCATTGCTCTGGCATCTGTACTGGTAACTAGGGAGGCAAAGGGTGGCATGGTGGTGCAGTGGTGGTTAGCACTGCTGCCTCACGGCGTCGAGAAAACGAGTTTGATCCTGGCCTCAGGTCACTGTTCGTGTCGAGTTTGTACATTCTCCCTGTGTCTATGCGGGACTCACCCCCACAAGTCAAAGATGTGCAGGGTAGGTGGATTGGACAAGCTCAATTGCCCCTTCATTGGGGAAAAAAGAATTGTGCACTTTAAATTTATAAATAAATAAATAAATCGAAAACTAGGGAGGCAAGTCCCTCCTGAGTGACTAACGCACAGCTTTTTATTATGCCAAGATTGAATGTATGATAATTTCATAAAGGATAATCCTCTTCTCCTTTTAAAAGAAAAGTGACTATAAAGCCAGCAATATTTTCAATTGTGGCATCTACTTGTGTTCCCTCTTGACCAATGCCTTGTTTGTAAATATAATTCACAATTCCTCACACTTCAGTCAAAATCAGAGATATATCAAGTATATTCTGACACGGCCTGAAACGAAGTCTAGTCTGTGTTATTTGCATCAGAACCAATGAAAATAATTTGTCCAATTACAAAAATAGATTATGCTGACAGAAGTAATTTTAATTTCCATTGCCTGTGGACTGGTATGATTTGGTACAAAGAATAAAACAAATGTAAGGCCCAATGATTTAAATACCAAATTACATTAGTCATCTAAGCAATGTGAATCTGATTTTTTTTGTTCTTGAATACTCAAGAATCAAAAGCTAATGATCATCAAGAGAACATTTCCAGAAATTGTATATCCTGTTGGATTGTGCAAGTCCGCGATTCTCATGGGCAGCTTTTGTCATTTAAGAGTTACATGTTCACCAAAGAGGCAACAGTAAGGTGCCACAATTGTAGGACTATCGTTTATAATATTTTTCAGCGTTGAGGTCCCAGGTTCGATCCCAGCTCTGGGTCACTGTCCGTGTGGACTTTGCACATTCTCCCCGTGTTTGCGTGAGTTTCACCCCCACAACCCAAAAGATGTGCAGGGTAGGCGAATTGGCCATGCTAAATTACCCCTTAATTTGAAAAAATGAATTGGGTACTCTAAATTTATAAATTTTTAAAAAAGAATATTTTTCAGTCCAGAATTTGAGGCCTACTTCAGTATCAGAGAGGTGAATGCAATTGTGTACTCTGGTAAACAGGAGCTGGATTTATATTGGTTCCATTTTAGTTCAGATTCCAGGGAATTCAAATTGTTATCCCAGAAGCAGGCCATGAGATCTGAATTTGCTGGAATAAGGGAGATGGAGGCAGTGTTGTAAAAACTGGGAACATATTTACTGATGCCAGTTTCCCAGAATCTGAACAATAACAGCACCAGAATAAAAACAGTTTCAATCTTCAAAAGCAGTGCCATCTAGAGGTGCGGCCAGTACTGAGTGCTAACTTTGTGCTCATTTGTCTATTACATTTTTGCGACAATATTACTCCAGCAATTTGCCATTCTGAAAACGTGCAGCCAGTTTCTGCCAACTAGAAAGGTGAGTCTTTTCATCAAACAGGTCAAGGATGAAAGAAAGAAGGCAAAGAGAAGAAAAAATATTGAAAGATAAGAAAACAAGTGCAAAATAAAAGAAGCAAGTGGGAAAACGTAATGATAAAAACATTTTCAAAAAAGGATGTAAAGAAGGTAAAGTTACAAACAAACATTGCAAATACATTTTGGCTGATGAGAATTACAAGGGAACATAGTGATAGAGTTTCAGGGAGTCTGATGAGAATGTGGGAACCATGACGAACATCAGGCCGAACAATAGATTAACCACATATTAATGTTTCTGCAGAGGAAGTCAAAGATCTCAGCATCCCGCAAGCTCCTGCTTAAGGTAAACGTTTGGAATTTATGATTTATTTTATTCAACTTCAGCTGTACCTCCGCAATTCTCAATGTCTGCTTGCCTTTGATTAAGTTCCATCAGCAAAGTTATTTCCAGAGTCCACAGAATGAGATTCTCCACAGTGACATCATTTTCCACACTCTGATAGGCCAAAAGGTTTTGTGAATAGAGTGGAATGAGATGAAGCACTGTCAGGGATCTCTCACTGAAACCCTTCCACACCTTCTCTGGGAAATGCTTTGTTATCTCAAATGCTCCATCTAGTGACCATTCTGAGAACTGATGAAGGCCATCAGCATTAAAAAAGATATCAGTCCCAGGTATCTCTGGAACTTGAGCCTCAAGATCTGGCAGTGCCAATAAGCCATCGAGTCTAAGGTAGAACATAACTTCCGCCTGTCTTAAGGTAGTGGTGGTGATCCCATGGTAAAATTCAGAGACAGCCAATCTGCTTGGAGACTGAAATATCTGGAATAAATACAATGCATTACTATCCCAGATGAGACCCCAATAGTGGCTAGGATGCTAGACCAAAACCCTAATATTTTAGTTTATTTTGGAATGGTGGGTGGAAATAATGATTCGCTCCAGGAGTGATTGCATGAAAAAAATAGGGATTTGGTATTCTAAAACAAACTTTGTTATGAATGTAAATATTAAACTCTTTAACTTCACCCCTGAAAAGAACAGCTTACAATTACCCTTTAAATAATCCCACTCAGTTTCCCATTAACTAACAAGAAACAAAACCTACAACTCTCAATCCATCTTAAAATCAGCATGGCACAGGGTAATACTTGTTTCACAGAACGGGTTTCTGGCTCCTGTTAGAACTCCTTCAGACTGTCTGAATATCTTCAATTAGTTGTTTCAACTGGGTTGTTCCAGCTTCTTCCTTGTCTCCAGAGAAGACTGCTCTACCTTAACTATTATTACTCTTTTTTCAACCTATCCTACTGGGAGAGAAGCTGCCTTTATAGAATTTACAATGCAGAAGGAGGTCATTTGGCCCATCAAGTCGGCACCAACCCTTGGAAAGAGCATCCTATCCCCGTAACACAGTAACCCCACCTATCCTTTTTGGACACTAAGGGAAATTTAGCATGGCCAATCCACCTAACCTGGACATCTTTGGACTGTGGGAGGAAACCGGAGTACCCGGAGGAAACCCACGCCGACTGGTCAATTTCACCTCCTGGCTCCTACAAATCTACCAGGCCCTGCAAAACAGGAACCTTAAAAAAAAAACACACTACAGCCCCAGGCTTTCAACCCTTAAATTGCCCAATACCTAGAATCCAATATTCCTAAAATTCTCCATTCGTCACAGGTGCCAAATAGTGCACAGATGGTTAGTCTGCAACTGGTCCATGAAGGGAGAGGGTGAATAATACCTGGTGGAATGGGATGGGGTCAGCAGATGTTCGGAATGGTGGTGGAGAGTACCACATTGGAGGAGTCAGAAAACACCGGAAGGAGAGATGGAGACCCAACAGGATATAAAACCTGTTTCTGCTTAAAGGAACAGTGACAGTGGCAGCAGTAAAGGGAACAGGCTAATGAGTAACAAGGATGGCAGCCATGTTAAAGAAGTGAGCCGCAAATTTCAGGATCTACATGTCCTCATAATAGAGGTAGGGATCAGTAGTGATGGGCTATTTGGGGCTAGTGGATGAACAGCTGCCGAGAGTGTGGCGCTCACTTTATACAGAGAGGTATCGGTGGCAGTGAGAGTTGCTTCCTTGTATTCCAGCACTCCCTTGGCATGCAGGCAGACATCTAAAGACTCCCCCAATGCAATCAAGGTAAGCTTACTCCAGAGATTGTATTGATGGAATCAGAGCAGAAAGTCACATTTATCGCTGACTGTCCAGAGGTCAGTCCTTGTTTCTTAGGTCTCACATCACACTCTTTTAGAACCTTAACCTAAGCCAGCTGTAAATGGTGGAATCTCAGTCTGACTCTCATTGTCTTTGTGTTAAGTTATGTCAATACGTGTAATTATTAAAATAAGAATTTAATTTTGAGGGCATGGCAAGAATTGAACAAATTTACAATTTTTTCTCCAGAGTTTGCTGCTGGCCAAAGCAACGGAAGAATTAGCCCAAGAACGAACGGAGAAAGGTGAAGAAAAAGAAAGATTTCTTGGCGAGCGAGTCCCACCTGTAAGAATCCCTGGTCTGTCCTTTGCTCAGCTGCAGGTAACTATTTACCACTGTAATACATATACTTTATTCTTTTATTATAAAACATGTTATTCATTGTGGTAGTCACCACTGTTGTATTATATATATGGGTATTATGGTACAGCCCCTGTACTACAGGTACGGGGGTAGATCCCTGCCTGCTGGCTCCACCCAGGAGGCGGAGTATAAATATATGTGCTCTCCGAACAGCAGCCATTTTGTGAGTTGCTGTAGGAGGCCACACATCTCTGTGTAATAAAGCCTCGATCACATTCTACTCTCGTCTCGTCGTAATTGATAGTGCATCAATTTATTACACAGAGATGTTTCAGAGATGGACCTACGCATCAAGCCGGATCGCCTGCAGCTGCATTCTCAAGCAGACAACGCCAAAAAGGACTTCCAACATTGGCTAGCTTGCTTTGAAGCATACATCGGGTCTGCACCAGACCCAATCTCAGAAGCACAGAAGCTTACAGGTGGCTGAGCTCCAACGTTTACCCTCGTCCAGGACGCGCCTACTAACGCAGAGGCCATGGCGCAACTGAAGGAGAGTTACACTCAGCAAACCAACAAGATCTACGCCAGGTACCTCCTATCCACGCGGCACCAACTTCCCGGTGAGTCTGTGGAAGATTTGTGCCCTGCTCGCCCTGGTGAGAGACTGTGACTGCCAGGCCGTTTCGGCCACTGAACATTCGAACCTGCTAATGAGAGATGCGTTCGTTACAGGCATAGGGTCTGACTACATCTGCCAGCGCCTCTTAGAAGGGGCCACACTTGACCTTGCGGTGACCAAGAAACTAGTGCTCTCGCTCACGGTCGCCTCACGCAATGTACAGGCTTATGCCCCCGACCGCACGCACGGCCCACCCCCCCTATGCATCGTGGACACCGCCAGCGGCCACCTCATCATGGACCCCATCAGCGACCACCCTCAACCAACCCCACGCCTGCGCCGCGCGGCAGCCAACCAACCCCGGTGGGACCCAAGTGCTACTTCTGTGGACAAACAAACCACCCCCGGCAGCGCTGCCCGGCGTGGAGCGCGCTCTGCAAGGCCTGTGGCAAGAAGGGACATTTCGCTGCAGTGTGCCAGGCCCACTCAATCGCCGCTATTGTCCTGGCATCCCCCACGTGTGGCCAGTAGGCGCCGCCATCTTCCTCTCCGCAGACCACCTGCGGCCCGTGGGCACCGCCATCTTACTCCACTCACAACACGTGCAGCCTGTGGGCGCCGCCATCTTGTTTGCCTCAGAACCAATGGGCACCGCCATCTTGCCTGCCTCAGGACACATGCTGCCCGAGGGCACCGCCATCTTGCCTGCCCCAGGACACGTGCAGGCCATGGGCGCCGCCATCTTACCCGCTTCAGGACCCCTGCCCATCGGGCACTTCATTGGGCCACGCATTGCCTGCAACCGCCGACGACCAGTCGCGTCTCACCTCGGTCATGATTGACCAGTCTCGACCGCCCAACCTCGCGACCGCTTCGACAAAGGTGAAGGTCGACGGGCACGAGATATCCTGCCTTCTGGACTCCGGGAGCACTGAGAGCTTCATCCACCCCGATACGGGAGCTGCTCCCTCGCGGTACACCCCGCTAACCAAAGAATCTCCCTGGCCTCCGGATCCCACTCTGTGGCGATCCGGGGGTACTGCATCGCCACCCTCACCGTCCAGGGCGTAGAGTTCAGCGGCTTCCGGCTCCACATCCTCCCCAACCTCTGCGCTGACTCGCTACTCGGCCTGGACTTCCAGTGCAACCTCCAGAGCCCAACCCTGAAATTTGGCGGGCCCCTACCACCCCTTACTGTTTGCGGCCTCGCGACCTTGAAGGTCGACCCGCCTTCCCTGTTTGCAAACCTGATCCCGGATTGCAAACCCGTTGCCACCAGGAGCAGACAGTACAGCGCCCAGGACAGGACCTTCATCAGGTCTGAGGTCCAGTGGCTGCTGCGGGAAGGTATCATCGAGACCAGCAACAGCCCCTGGAGAGCCCAAGTGGTAGTGGTGAAAACCGGGGAGAAAAACAGGATGGTCGTTGACTACAGTCAGACCATCAATCGGTACACGCAGCTCGACGCGTGCCCCCTCCCATGCATATCTGATATGGTCAATCAGATTGCACAGTATCGGGTCTTCTCGACCGTGGACCTGAAATCTGCCTACCACCAGTTCCCCATCCGTAAGGTGGACCGCCCATACACTGCGTTTGAAGCAGATAGCCGCCTTTACCATTTCCTTAGGGTTCCCTTCGGCATCACCAACAGGGTCTCGGTCTTCCAACGGGAGATGATTGACCAGTACGGGCTGCGGGCCACTTTCCCGTACCTGGACAACGTCACCATCTGCGGCCACGACCAGCAGGACCATGACGCTAACCTTTCCAAATTTCTCCACACCGCCACACTCCTCAACCTAACTTACAACAAGGAGAAGTGTGTGTTCAGCATGAACCGATTAGCCATCCTCGGCTCTGTGGTTCAGAACGGAGTTCTAGGGCCCGGCCCAGATCGCATGCGCCCCCTCATGGGACTCCCCCTCCCCCACTGCCCCAAGGCCCTCAAACGATGCCTGGGGTTCTTTTCATATTACGTCCAGTGTGTCCCAAACTATGCAGACAAACCCCTCCCACTCATTTAATCCACCGCTTTCCCACTGACGGCCAAAGCTCAGCAGGCCTTCAACCGTATCAAGGCCGACATCGCCAAGGCCGCGATGCACGCGGTCGACGAGATGCTCCCCTTCCAAGTCGAGAGCGATGCATCAGACGTCACTCTGGCCGCCACCCTCAACCAGGCAAGCAGGCCCGTGGCATTCTTTTCCCGCACCCTCCATGCCTCCGAAATTCAGCACTCCTCCGTCGAAAAGGAGGCCCAAGCGATCGTTGAAACTGTGCGACATTGGAGGCATTACCTGGCCGGCAGGAGATTCACTCTCCTCACTGACCAACGGTCGATTGCCTTCATGATTAACAACACACAGCGGGGTAAGATCAAAAATGATAAAATCTTGAGGTGGAGGATCGAGCTCTCCACCTACAATTACGAGATTTTGTATTGCCCCGGATAGCTCAACGAGCCCCCCAATGCCCTGTCCCGAGGTACATGTGCCAGCGCACAAGTGGACCGACTCCGGACCCTGCACGACGATCTCTGTCACCCGGGAGTCACCCGCTTTTAACACTTCATTAAGACCCGCAATCTGCCCTACTCCTTCGAGGAAGTCAGGGCGATCACCAGAGACTGCCAGGTCTGCGCGGAGTGTAAACCGCACTTCTACCGGCCAGACCGTGCGTGCCTGGTGAAGGCCTCCCGCCCCTTTGAATACCTCAGCATGGACTTCAAAGGGCCCTCCCTTCCACCGACCACAACACGTGCTTTCTTAATGTGGTCGATGAGTATTCCCGATTCCCCTTCGCCATCCCATGCCCCGATATGACGCCTGCCACCATCATCAAAGCCCTCAACACCATCTTCGCTCTGTTTGGTTTCCCCGCCTATGCCCACAGCGACCGGGGATCCTCATTTATGAGCGAGGAGCTGCGCCAGTACCTGCTCAACAGGGGCATTGCATCGAGCAGGACGACCAGTGACAACCCCAAGGGAAACGGGCAGGTGGAGCGGGAGAATGGGGTGGTCTGGAGGGCCGTCCAGCTGGCCCTACAGTCCAGAAATCTCCCGGCCTCCCGCTGGCAGGAGGTCCTCCCCAACGCACTTCACTCCATTCGGTCACTCCGAATTCAGCACTTAGTGTTCTCCCTATTCTAGCCTCTTCCACACCTCCAAAATCCTCCATCTCTGCACAAATGTCTATACCTTCAGCAGTCTAGGTCCGAAGCTCAGGAATTCCCTCCCTGAACTTCTCCAGCTTCCTCTCCCCCTTTAAGGTGCTGCTTGAACCATATCACTTTGATGAAGCTTTCATCACTTGTCCTAGGGATTGGATTTTACGCCCCACCAAGCTTGGAGGTGAAGATGGGCAAGCACTAAAAATCATGTGCCAGTTTTGTGGCTCCATTTTGGTGGAGCAGGATGGGGATGCCACAGGGCTAACCTGCCCATCTGCAGCTGGTAGCAGGACAATTTCAGTAAAGATCACTGAAGGCCAATTAATGGATGCCGACTGGTATTTTCTGGTTGGCCTTCAGGGCCCCACAGGTGTCAGCGGCCAGTTTAACTGCATACAGGACCAACGGACAGCCAGATCCAACCCCAAGCCATGGAAAAGATCAAACATGGCGAAGGAATTGAACGCCTTCATGGAACAGATGGGGGGCAGTGGACCCATGCAGATTCACATGCCCACGGGTGAACGTGTTCTCAGGACTCGACCGAATGCGGGTCCTACAGGCCCATCTCACCACTCAACATAGACGCAAAGATCCTGGCGGGGTGAGGGGGTGGGGGGGAAGCAAAGAGCCTAAGGATCCAAAAGAAGGTTTTACAAAGGAGAAGAAATGTGGGAGGCCTGGCCCTTCTGAACCTACTGTTCTACCACTAGGCGGACACCGCAGAAAGAGTACGGGGATGGGTTAAGGAACCGGGAGCAAAGTGGGTGAAGATGGAAGAGAGTTCCTGCACAGGAATATCCCACCGAGCCCTAGCCACAGCCGCTCCCACCTCCACCCCTCCCGCCCGGCCAAGTACTCCAGGAGAGGAGTGGTAGTAGCCAAGTAGCCATGCTTCAGACGTGGAACCAAATGAGGAAACACTTCAGCCTAACCGAAATGTCCACCATGGCCCCCATCTGCAACAACCACAGATTCAATTCCACAATAATGGATGCCACCTTCAAAAGGTAGAGTCAGGACGAGGGGACTCTGATGGTTAGGGACAGGTACATAGATGATAGAGTCGTGAACAAGAGGAAACAACCTGAGAGACTTTCAGGCCAAAAACTTCCTCCGCAAGGAGGACGCACCACCAGATGCCACGACATTCGTTAATGGAATAACAGCTGGACATTGGCGACCTAGGGAAGGGAAACTGTGCAGACATGCACAGGTGACTGTTGGAGGAGGTAAGTTCCCCCCTTAATGAGAGAAGGAAAAACTGGGAGGAGGAACTAGGCATACAGATAGCAGGATGACTTGGGATCGAATCACTGCACAGGGTGAACTTCCCCTCCACGTGGGCAGGGCTGAGCCTATTGCAGGGAGCACCTAACCAGAACTCAAATCAATGGGCCCTTTCCTGAAGTGGAGGACAAATGTGAGTAGTGCCAGGGAGGCCCAGCCATCCACACCCACATGTTCTGGGCATCCCCCAGACTTGTCAGATACTGGACGATCATTTTTGAGGCCATATCCAGCATTGTGGGAGTCAGCGAGCGTGGAGCAGTCTTCGGGGTATGAGATCAGCCAGAACTTTTCATGGGGAGGGTTCCGACGCCCTAGCCTTTGCCTTCGATCGCCCGCCAGAGAGTCCTGATTGGCAGCACCACCCAAGGCTGCAGACTGGCTGTCCGACCTGGCGGAAATTACCAAGCTAGGGAAAATAAAATTTGGCATCCGTGGGCTGGGAAAAGATTTCCACAGGACGAGGAAGCAGTTCACCAGCTCATTTCAAAACCTGTTTGTAGCCAGCAACCAGTAGATTAGGGGAGGGTAGGGGGATGGGGGGGGGGGGGGGGGGGGGGGGGTGGGGGAGAGGGAGGAGGGGACACGGGTGAGCCAAAGGACAGAGAGGAAAAGGAAAGGGCTAGAAGGGAGGGGGTGCAAGGGAGAGGAAGAGGGTGGGGCAGAGGAAGGGGGAGGGAGCGAAGACATGCAAAAAGAATGTGAGGGACAAGCAGGGGGGACAATGCCACAGGGGACTTGCCCAAGAGCAAACTAAGGCCCAAACCAAATTGTAAATAGACGGTTGTAAATACGTGCTTTGGCCAGATTGGGGAATGGACAATATGGCATGTCGACTAAAGGGGTGTCATAGCCACAGTTGTAGTGAAGACACTTGCGTGTAAATACACGTGTTGGTTCTTTGGTGTGGTTTTGGAATTTGTCATTTATAAATTGTTGAATATAAAATATGAAAACCCAATACAAACATTTTTTAAAAAGAAGCTAAAAACTTCATGTGGAAATGTCTTGAACGACAACTAGTATGTGGGTTAAGAAGCGAAGCTATCCAAAAAAGGCTCTTAACATAAAACAACTTAAACCTGAAGAAAGCTTTTGATGTCACAATTGTGGTGATGTGCATGTACACATAAATGTATATAGCTGCATATCAATGCATGAAACTATCGGTATGGCCTCCGGCCAGCGGGTGGCGTCAGACATCCATCACATGATTGGAGTGACCCGCCAGTTAATAGTAGAACATGCAACAGGATAGTCGCACTTAGAGTTGCTCCCGAGGAATTCGAGTAACTTAGGCAGTACAGTAATCTGTTAGTTATGTTTCCACGTGTTTGATAATAAATCATCCTTCCCGTTAAATGCCCTGGCCGAGATTCTCCGGGTCGGAGAATTGCCGGGAGAACGCGAGAATCGTTCCACACCGCCACAACGGCGGCCCGCCGTTTCTCGGGCGCCGTTTCTCGGGCGCCCGTGGGATCGCCGCCACGCTGGTCGATTCTCCGGGCCTCAATGGGCCAAGTGCCCGCCGAGTTTGGCCGAGCCCTGCCGGCATGGGTTACGTATGGTCCCACCCAGCGGGACCTCGGAGTTCTGGTTGCGGGGGCCGTCCTGGTGGGGGGCAGGGGGATCCGACACCGGGGGGCCTCCATGGTGGCCTGGCCCGCGATCGGGGCCTACCAATCGGAGGGCGGGCTAGTTCTGTGGGGGGTCTATGTTCCTCCGCACCGGTCCCCTGTAGGGCTCCACGATATTGCCGGGGCCGGCGCGGAGACGAGAACCCACGCGCATGCGGGACTTGTGCCGGCCGCGGTGCGCATGCGCGGACTCGCGCTGGGCATGGCACACATGCGCGGACTCGCCTCGGTCATGGCGTGCCAGCTTTGGAGCAGCGGACAACGCTCCTCTGCCATACTAGCCCCCGAGGAAGGGGTGGATACCTGCCTCTTGAGGCCCATTGACGCTGGAGTGGCTCGCGCCGCTTTTCACACCGACGTCAGAACTTGGCCGCGGGATTGGAGAATCCCGGCCCCTATGTTTTGTGTGTATCATTGCAACAGTGGGACCACAGAACACAACAACAATCTCAATGGAATTAGCAGCTAAAGAAGTCTAACAGTTAAGTTTGTGCACTGGAATCCATAAAATGTTGGCTGAGACACGAACACACACACACATTAGAAATTGCCACCAATCTGCAAACGTTGGGAATGCAGCAGCAGGCTGCTATCTAGATGATTTATTATCAAACATGTGGAAAGATAACTAACAGTTTACTGTACAGACTAAGTTTTTTAAATTTATTTTTTTTAAATAAATTTAGAGTATCCAATTTTTTTTTCCAATTAAGGAGCAATTTAGCTTGACCAATCCACCTAACCTGCTCATCTTTGGATTGTGCGGGTGAGACCCACAGAGAAATGGGGAGAATGTGCAATCTCCACACAGACAGTGACCCAGGGCTGGGATCAAACCTGGGATCTCAGCGCCGTGAGGCAGCAGTCTTACCACTGCGTTACCGTGCCTCCCATTTGTACAGACTAAGTTACTCAAATTCCTCGGACGTTACTATAGTGCGACTATCCTGCTGTGCATCCTACTCCCAACTGGCGGGTCACTCCAGCCACGTGATAGATGTCTGACGCCATCAGCTGGCTGGAGGTCAGTTACACGCACAAGATAGTTCCTGGAAAGAATGAAGAAAAGCATTTTCAAATTTTAGATGCTACTACACTCCAGTCCAGAGACTGAAGAGCACAGAAGGAAAAATGTGAATTCTTTAATTCTTCTATTGAATACCTGAGGCATGTCATAGACGCAAAGAGATTGCACACACCCCCTTCAAAAGGAAAAGCCATAACTGAGGCACGTGCACCTCAAAACATAATCATCTTTTAAACATTAAACTATTATGGAAGGTTTGTTCCTAATCTTGCAACTATTCTCAAGCCTTTAAGTAACATATTATGTCAAAACAGGAAATGGAAATGGGTAGATCAGTGCGAGAAGGCCTTCATACAAACTAAAGTAGCATGACTAAAGTCAGAAGTCCTGACACACTTTGATCTGCAGTTACCCTTGTAACTGGCTTGTGACTCATCACCTTATGGGGTGGGAGCAGTGGTTTCTCACATAATACCCAATGGTGAAGAGACGACAATAACGTTTGCATCACGGTCAAAGCAGAAATGAACTATGCACAGATACAGAAGTAAGCTCCCGGTATCATTTTTGGAATCATACCCATACCTCTTTGGAAAATTTACTTTTCTAATGGATCATCAACAATTGACAAATGATACTTGAGTCGCACACCAATATTCCATCTCCATAAGCGAGCCGGATGTGTTGTCAGCACAAACATGTACGATATAATATTGTCAATCAAATCCCCCATGGTTACGCTGATAGATTCTCTAGATTACCTTCACTGAACATCACTGAATAGTTTGAGTGGTAATATTTTTTATTTCAAAGAAGTAGATAACGCTCCTGTAACCGCAGGACAAATTAAGAAGTATACCAGAAAGAATCCACCACTATCAGAAGTTATTGACATGGTACATTGTGGCAAGGCTGCAGGAGCAAACCTGGAGTTGAAGGCATATGTTACCCGAAGACTTGAACTACATGTACAGGCTGGTTGGCTCCTCTGGGGAATGAGCGTCATCCTTCTGCCATTGTTAAGTAAACTTGTCCTAAACCAGCTTCACGAAGATGATTGTAAGATAGTAATGATGAAGGAGATAGCTGGAAGCTATTTTTAGTGTCCAGGGCTCAATAATGAAATCGAGGAGAAGGCAGGCTAGTGTTCAGCTTGTGCAAAGGTTCGAAACCTGCTGCCACTAGCGCCATTACACCCATAGGAATGATCAGAAGGATCTCGGCAGGGTGGCACGGTGGTGCAGTGGTTAGCACTGCTGCCTCGCGGCGCTGAGAACACGGGTTCAATCTCGGCCCCAGGTCACTATCCGTGTGGAATTTGCTCATTTTCCCATGTCTGCATGGGTTTCACCCCCACAACCCAAAGATGTGTAGGGTAGGTGGATTGGCCACTCCAAATTGCCTCTTAATTGGAAATGTTTAAAAAAAGAATGGCCATGGCAAAGAGTTCATGTAGATTATGCCAGACCATTTGAAGGATGGATATCCTTCATCATGGTAGATGTCCACTCAAAATAGTTGGAACAAGATCACTTTAAGAGTCCGAACACGTGACGTAATGACAATGTCATTGGCTGTTTACGCGGGCAAATGTGCAGTTATCCTAACAGCCTGCAGAGTAAAAACCTTCCACTAAAGCTCTTGTTTGTTTGTACCTTTGTGGCCTTCAAGCCTATCCTTTAAAAATACCACAATAAAGGTCCAAGATTTGATTTAGCAAGTTGTTGCAGTGCATCCAACATATGGTGCACACCCCTGCCCCCATCGGTCAGTGAAGATGGGAGTGAATGCTCAAGGTGATGGATAGGGTGTCAAGCAAGCAGGTTGTTTTGTCTTTAATGGTGTCACGCTTCTTTTGTGTTGTTGGAGCTGCACTCATCCAGGAAATGGTGGATAAACTTTGGGGAATAAGGAGTTGTTTGTTTCATTGATATTTAAAGTGATATTTTTGATCAGAGATACAACATAGGCGAGATTCAAAGACACAAATGGTTTACCAGAATTCATATGCAGAATGTTTTGTATTTTCAATGTTCCTTCAAAAGTATTGTTTAAGAACATGGATCACCATTTTGACAATTACTGGACAAGCCACAGATTGAATACAGTTTACATCACAAAGGTCATCAAATGGTTTATTTATCCAATGAGCAATTTTCACACAAAAATTGGGACTTTTTGGTACAAGCAAAAACAATCAATTAAAAACTGAATTAAAAGGAAAATGGGATTTGTTAAACATTTAATGACTTTTAATGCATTTACTTATTACATTTTGTAACAAAAACAAATTTGCCATCTTCAAAACTTAAGGAACTCTGCCAGGAACTCCATGAGAAGGTCAACGTAGTGGATGAGGAACGATATGATATTGAAGCCAAAGTGATACACAATACGAGAGAGGTATGTATTCAAAAGATGTGTTAGCTTCTTCAATCAAACAGAGCACGTTGAATGGAGTTGCCCTTTCAACTCCCCCTTTCACCATCATCCCTCACATGGACAACCAGCGCATCACTGCTACCACCTCTGTGGCTAAGATATGTTATCCTATTAAAGGTGGCTGGATGTTGGCATCCATACTCTTCATGGACATAGGGTCTGTATGGACTGATTCAATTGTTATGATTGAAATTCAGGGAAAGTGCTTCTCAATCCATTAAAGGCATCCCTAAAATGCCCTGTGACATCAAGTCATAAATACTAGAGCTGAACTCCTCCATTTGAACTATTATTGTGGACTACATACACAGCCCAAGTTATAGCACCTCGGTCTCTCTAATGATCATTTTCTTTTTTTAAAAATAAATTTAGCGTACCCAATTCATTTTTTTCCAACTAAGGGGCAATTTACGTGGCCAATCCACCTACCCTGCACATCTTTGGGTTGTGGGGGAGAAACCCACGCAAAGACGGGGAGAATGTGCAAACTCCACACGGACAGTGACGCAGAGCCGGGATCGAACCTGGGACCTTGGCGCCGTGAGGCAACAGGGCTAACCCACTGCGCCACCGTGCTGCCCTTTGATGATCATTTTCAACAATAGCCCCTGGGATTCAGTATCACTGTCTGGGTGAGCGGAGCTTGGAGATGATGGAAATCTGCAATACAAACTCTCCACAGCTGTTGCTTACATTAATCTCTGTGGATGCTCATTTGTAACATGTGACTCACCAGGTGAAAATCCAATGACGACCCACCAAAGTGCTCAAATCTGTGCTGGTACATGGTAAACATGTGTCCTCCAATGATACATCCTCAAAACCCAAATCTGCTTCTCTGAGGAGTTATCGTCCATAAGGTCCACAGCTATACTGTGCATCATGTGACATGCCTAGAGCATCGGAGGGACACAAATGAGTTAGTAATGGCAGTGTAAAAATGTTGACATTTAATAGAATTAAGATGGCTGTGTTTCACTCAGTGCAAAAATCTGGTCAACATGGCTAAGTTTTGTATGAGATATTGAATGTTGTCTTATGCAACTGCAGAGTCCCAGTCTCCCCATCTCTGATGGTCAGGAACACAGATACATGCCACTGATATCTGTCAACTATTCCTCAGCAGATGTGGCTGCACAATCTGTGGTGCCACCTTTAACCCTCTCCCTCTCTCTTGTATTTTGTGCTTACTCCTCCTGCAACGCCTATGAGTGTCTGTAGCTATGTGTTCACTCAATGGATGCAATGCATTCAGTGAGAGTGGCTACCAGGCAGATGCATCGTGATTGCCACTGGCATACAATTGAGGAAAAGTGTTTACAATCAGGTGATCGTACTCCGATGGCATCACACCGAATAAGCATATGAGGTGAGTGGCAGTGGTGAATTAATAAATGGGTACAGGAGGAAGTGCATAGACAATAAATGATGAGTGCTGTTGAAACATAATTGGCTATTAAGAGTGATGTGATGTATGCCTGACGAGGCAGAACATGGAGAAAGTATGCAACAGAACGTAGGTGAATTTGAAACTGTACTTTCCAATCCTGACCCAATCGGGCCATAAATCACTTCCTGCACTGGATCCAGGTATGGATACAATACACCTGCCACTGACCATTAGAGACTGACTATCTCTAAATAGACCTTCTTCGTGATAGCAGCAGATTTTTAAACCACCTTCCGGTTCCTTGCTGCACCCAACAGTACGTCAAGTGAGGCCTCGTTGATATGGGGTGCTGTTTTTGAACATCATGGCTCCATGGTGTAGCATTTTTATCTCTTTCCAAATGCTCTCAATGCTCCACATATCATCCCTGAATTGGCCCTTTGCATAATCGAATTGAGATTGCGCCATGCAGCTTCAGGGTTGGCGCAGACTCAATGGGCCGAATGCCCTGCTTCTGCAGGGGTTCTATGACTCTATGCTCACAGCCCCGTGTGCATTGGAGACACAAAAGCCAGAAGTAAACTGATAATGAGGCATCCATATTGAAATTGGACAGTACTATGTGCCCTAACATCTTTTGAGTTTCATGCTATTGCCCTTTCTTCCTTTCTCAGAATCTGACTTTCCATTATATTGAGCACATCAATTCAGTGACTAAGTTAAATCATGTTGGTTAACAAGGTCAACCTCTGACAAAAAAAGACAGTTATTGTTTGATTGTGTACTGTAGTGATGTTTGTGGCTTAAATTTCAGGTGGATTTTACTTTTACTGTTTTACCTCTGCCCTTTAAGATTCAGAACCTGAATCTGAAAGTTTTTGATCTCAGAGGGAAGTTCAAGCGCCCGACTCTCCGCCGGGTCCGGGTCTCTGCTGATGCTATGCTGCGGGCCTTGCTGGGATCCAAACACAAAGTATCCATGGACCTTCGAGCCAACCTGAAGTCAGTCAAAAAGGAAGATTCAGAAAAGGTATGAGAGCAAACACCAACCAGAGAACATTCTATCTGTTTGCTAACCAAGCACCTTAGATCCCAGCTTCAAACACAGTTAATCAGTTTATAATATACTTCAACCCTATCATTGCTGCCCATGGTTGAAAGTTGTGGATTTAAGACCTCAATGACCAATTTTCTTCTCGTGTAGTTTAGATGTTCTGGTCCAAACTGACAAAACCATCCACAAGGGGGAGCTGAAAGTGTGAAGGTCAATCAATATTAACATTTAAACTCAAAGTGATTCTTAGCATACTGATAACCATAGTTAATAGATTTTGAAAAAGGCATGATATTACAAGAGAAATTTAGTTAAAAGCTCCGGAATGTTATTTGCGATGACTTAGTATATCATAATTTTAGAATTTTATATGTTTCACTCAGATCTCCTCTCCTCTTTTTTTTCAATACGTTTAGAGTACCCAATTATAATTTTTTTTTCCAATGAAGGTGCAATTTAGCGTGGCCAATCCACCTAACCTGCACATCTTTGGGTTGTGGGGGTGAAACCCACACAGACACGGGGAGAATGTGCAAATTCCACACGGACAGTGACCCAGGGCTGGGATTCAAACCCGGGTCCTCAGCGCCATAGTCCCAGTGTTAACCACAGTGCCACGTACCACCCTTGTTCTTCTAAACTCTAGTGAATACAGGCCTAGTTGAACCAATCTCTCCTCATACGACAATCCTGCCATCCTCAGTATCAGCCTAATGAACCTCTGCTGCACTCCCTCGATAGAAAGTATGGGCGGGATTCTCTGACCCCGGGCCGGGTCGGAGAATCGCCGGGGGGGGCACGATTCACACGATGCTGCTCCGACGCCGGTCTGCCATTCTCCGGTGACCGGAGAATCAGCGCCATTGGCGCAGGCGCGGTGCCGGCCGGGGGCTGCTCTATGCGCCCCTCCCCCACCGGCGATTCTCCCCGGCGATGGGCCGAGTGGCTGCCGAGATAGGCCGAGTCCCGCCGGCGCCGTTCACATGTGGTCCTACCCGGCGGGACCTCGCCGTTCATACAGCGAGGGATGGCCTGGTGGGGGAGAGGGGGTTCCGACCCCAGAGATGCCTCCACCGTGGCCTGGCCCGCGATCGGTGCCTACCGATTGGCGGGCTGGCTTCTCCTGGTGGGGGCCTATTTTACTCCGCGCGGCCCCTGTATCTCTACGCCATGTTGCGTCAGAGCCGGCGCGGAGAAGGTAACTAGCACGCATGCGCAAATTCGTGCCGGTCGCAACACGCACGCGCAGACGCGTGGCGCCTGTTTGATGCCGGTATCGGCAGCTGGAGCAGCGTAAGTCGCTCCAGTGCCGTGTTGGCCCCCAGTAGGGCGCAGGATCGCTGATCCTGGGGGCCTGTTGACGTCGTCGTAAAATGCGACGGCATTTACGACGCCCTCAGGATCAGAGAATCCCGCCCCATTCGACGGAGTCAACACTTAGCCTCAGGATCAGAGAATTCCCCCCCATACGACGGAGTCAACACTTAGCCTCAGGATCAGAGAATCCCGCCCCATATTCTTTCTCAGGTAGAGAGACCAAAACAGTATGCAATTTTCCAGGTCAGGTTTCACCAAGACCCTTTGTAACTGCAGCAAAATATCTCTCTCTGAATTCTGATCCTCTTGCAATGAAGGCCAACATACCATTTGCCTTCTTAATTGCTTGCTGCACCTGCCTCTCCACTTTCATCAACTGGTGTACAAGGACACACAGATCGCTTTGTACATCCACACAACCCAATATATCACCATTTAAATAACACTCTTCCTTTCTGTTTTTCATACCGAAGTGTATTCCTTCTCATTTAGCCATGTTGTGCTGCTTCTGACATGTGTTTGTCCACTTGTTCAACTTGTCCAAATCACCTTTAAGCCTCCTTCTCACAATTTCCATTTCGGCCCAGTTTTGTGTCATCAGCAAACTTGGAAATGTTACATCTGGTTCCCTCCTTCTGGTCATTTATATATCATGACCAGCTGGGGCCCAAGCACTGATCCTTGCGGTTCCCGACTCGTCACTGCTCGACACTCGGAAAAAAAACAATTTATTCCCACTCTTTATTTCTTATCTGTCAACCAATTCTCAATCCATGCCAATTAAGTGCCCCCTATCCTATGTGCTTTAATTTTACCCACTAACTTCTTATAAGAGACCATATCAAAAGCCTTCTGAAAGTCCAAATATACCATGGGGCGGGATTCTCCCAATGGGCGGCTAAGTGCCGACGCCGGAGTAAAACCGGGAGTGTTTTACTCAGGCGTCAGCGCCCGTTCCGGGACCCTATTCTACGGCCCACAGGGGGCTAGGACGGCGCTGGAGCGGCCTCAGCTGCCGATCCTGGACTGAACCCAGCACCGCGGGGTCCGCGCATGCGCAGTTGGGCCGGCGCCAACTAGTGCATGTGCAGTGGCCTTCTTCCCCAGGGCGGCCCTGACGCCAAATGGCGCAGGGCTACAGGAGCCAGCGCGTAGGAAAGGAGGCCCCCAGCCAGAGAGGCTGGATCGCCGATCGGTGGGCCCCGATCGCGGGCCAGGCCACTACGGAGCCCCCCCCCCACCCCGGGGTCGGAACCCCCCTCCCCCCCACAGGGTGCCCCAGGCCCTTCAATGCTGAGGTGCCGCCAGCTCAGAGGATGTTAGAGTGGCGCCGCCGAGATTCGGCCTTTTGTTGACGGCCACTCGGCCCATCTTGGCCGGAGAGTCAGGGCATTGCCCGACCGCCACTGCGGAGAATTGCATCACGGCGTCGGGGTGGCGTGGCGCAATTCGCGCCGCGCCACGCCGATTCTCCGACCCAGCGGGGGGTCGAAGGATTCCGCCCCACATCTATGTTTCACCCTGATCTATTCTACTAGTTGCATCCTAAAAAAACTCCAGTATATTTGTTAAGCATGATTTGCCTTTCCTAAACCCATGCTGGCTTTGTCCAAACCCGTTAATGCTTTCCAAATGTTCTATTATTACATCTTTTATAATCGACTCTGGTATCCTCCGCACTACTGATGTCAGGCTAACTGGTCTGTAATTCTCCCCTTTTTCCTACTTTTTCCTACATTACAACCAAGAACCGCAGTTCAAAAGTGTTTCATTGGCTATAAAGCACTTTGGCATGTCGGAAGTTGCTATATAAATGCAATTCTTTCTTTTTTTGATAATCATAGATTTCACCAGCATTAAAACATGGGGCGAAATTCTCCGTTATCGGCGGAAAGTCCGCCGATCGGCGCAAAAAACGGCGCAAATCCGACTTGCGTCACATCAGAAAAATGGGTCGATAGTCTCCGGCCCGAAATGGGCTAGCAGCGACGTAACGGGATCCGCGCTTGCGCAGTGGTTCACGCCGTGCAGCGTCATACGCGCTGCACGGCGTGACGGCTCATAAGGCCGCGCTGCTCCCCCCCACCCGACCGGAACACCCGACCGCAACACCCGACTGGATGGCTGGCCGTCGCTCAGCCCCGAGGTTTGAGTCACGCGATGTGGAGGCACTCCTGGACGCGGTGGAGCAGAGGAGGGACGCCCTGTATCCCGGGCACGGCCGCAGAGTTGCCCCACGACACAGCCGGCGCCTGTGGAGGGAAGTGGCAGAGGCCGTCACCGCTGTGGCCCTGACACCACGGACAGGCACCCAGTGCCACAAGAAGGTGAACGACCTCGTCAGAGCAGGCAGGGTGAGCCTCCCCATATCCCCCTCCCCATATCCCCTCTCCCCATATCCCCCCTCCCCCATATCCCCCCCCCATATCCCCCCTCCCCCATATCCCCCTCCCCCATATCCCCCTCCCCCATATCCCCCATATCCCCCCTCCCCATATCCCCCATAACCCCCCTCCCCCATATCCCCCCTCCCCATATCCCCCCTCCCCCATATCCCTCCTCCCCATATCCCCCCTCCCCCATATTCCCCCTCCCCATATCCCCCCTCCCCATATCCCCCCTCCCCATATCCCCCCTCCCCCATATCCCCCTCCCCCATATCCCCCCTCCCCATATCCCCCCTCCCCCATATCCCCCCTCCCCATATCCCCCATATCCCCCCTCCTCCATATCCCCCCTCCCCATATCCCCCATATCCCCCCTCCCCCATATCCTCCCCCCTCCCCATATCCCCCCTCCCCCATAACCCCCTCCCCCATATCCCCCCTCCCCCATATCCCCCATATCCCCCCTCCCCATATCCCCCATATTCCCCCTCCCCATATCCCCCATATCCCCCTCCCCATATCCCCCCTCCCCCATATCCCCCCTCCCCCATATCCCCCATATCCCCCCTCCCCCATATCCCCCATATCCCCCCTCCCCATATCCCCCTCCCCCATAGCCCCCATCCCCCATAACCCCCTCCCCCATATCCCCACTCCCCCATATCCCCCATCCCCCATATCCCCCATATCCCCCCTCCCCCATATCCCCCCTCCCCATATCCCCCTCCCCCATATCCCCCCCATATCCCCCTCTCCATATCCCCCATATCCCCCCTCCCCCATATCCCCCATATCCCCCTCCCCAATATCCCCCATATCCCCCCTCCCCTATATCCCCCCTCCCCATATCCCCCCTCCCCCATATCCCCCCTCCCCATATCCTCCCTCCCCATATCCCCCCTCCCCCATATCCCCCATATCCCCCACACCCCCATGTACCCCATATCCCCCATATCCCCCCTCCCAATATCCCCATCCCCCATATCCCCCTCCCCATATCCCCCCTCCCCATATCCCCCCTCCCCCATATCCCCCATATCCCCCTCCCCATATCCCCCTCCCCATATCCCCCCTCCCCCATATCCCCCCTCCCCATATCCCCCCTCCCTCATATCCCCCTCCCCCATATCCCCCCTCCCCCATATCCCCCCTCCTCCATATCCCCCCCTTCCCCCATATCCCCCCTCCCCCATATCCCCCCTCCCCCATATCCCCCCCACCCCCATATCCCCATATCCCCAAGTGAATCCAGCCCTAACCTTAACCTCTGCAATGCACGCGCAACCGTTGGCGTGCATTCATATACCTGCCTAACACTGTTGCCTTTTACCCCTGCCCCCCCCCCCCCACAGGAGAAGCGCGCACACAACAATAGGGAGCATGTGAGGACTGGAGGAGGGCCCGCTGATGAGAGGCCACTGACCGTACACGAGGAAAGCGCCCTGGAACTGGCTGGCGACCCGAGGACCGGGAGGTTGCTGATGCAGAGGTCGGGGGCGTACTAGCGAGTGAGCCACCGACAGCCAGTCCCCATATCCCCCCTCCCCTATATCCCCCTCCCCCGTATCACCTGATCACTGCCTGATGTCTAACCATGCATGCTTCATTGTGTATCGCAGGACCAAACGTCCAGGCACCCATCCCCGCAGATGCAGACCGCCCGCAGGATGCCCCTCGGAGACCACAGGAGACGGAGAGACCCGCACCCTCCAGCATGCGACGCCCGCAGGATGCCCCTCGGAGACCACGGGAGACGGAGAGACCCGCACCCTCCAGCATGCGACGCCCGCAGGATGCCCCTCGGAGACCATGGGAGACGGAGAGACCCGCACCCTCCAGCATGCGACGCCCGCAGGATGCCCCTCGGAGACCACGGGAGATGGAGAGACCCGGACCCTCCAGCATGCGACGCCCGCAGGATGCCTCTCGGAGACCATGGGAGACGGAGAGACCCGGACCCTCCAGCATGCGACGCCCGCAGGATGCCCCTCGCACACCACGGGAGACGGAGAGACCTGGAGCAACAGGGAGACGACACCCCCGTCACGTGCGGGAGCAACCACCCAGCGACGAGGGGGGCAGCCACAGGCCCCCGTCACATCTGAGGCAGGACACCACTACCCAGGACACCACTACCCAGGACACCACTACCCAGGACACCACTACCCAGGAGACCACTACCCAGGACACCCCTACCCGGGACAGCACTACCCAGGACACCCTTACCCGGGACAGCACTGCCCAGGAAGACGACATACCGGACAGTGACTCAGAGTGGATGGGTGGAGACGAACCCCCACCCCAAAGTGCCATGGACTCAGAGTGGGACGAAGAGCACGACACAACGCCACTGCTGTCACCAACACCCTCCACCATCGCAGAAACACTCACCACGGTTGGGCACTTTAGTGATGAGGCGTCTGGTACACTCACTGGTGCGCACAACACAGCCGTCCCGGTACAGCAGGTGGAGGTAGGAGCAGCAGAGGGGCCGGGCGGTCGGAGGGCAGCCCAGCCCAAGCAAACATCTGCCGCCCAGATGGATCCCGGGTCCCTGGAGTTACCACACCCACACATAGATCCGATGCAACCACCGACCCGGAGACGAGCGAAGAGGGTGACGGGCGGCTTGCAGCGGCTGCGGTCGCAGGTGGAGGAGTCCACCCGCGTCCAGGAGCTGGGAGTGGTCCCGGTCATGCGTGCCACCCAGGCTGACACCGCACGGGTGGCGTCCGCGGTGGAGGCAATGGGTGCAACGGTGTCAGACATGGGGAACGGTTTGCGAGGCCTGGGGCTTTCCATGCAGGCGGCGTCTGTGGCCCAGGAAATGGCTGCCCTCTCACAGGAGGCCATGAGCCAGTGCCAGCGCCAGATGGCAGAGGCGCTCAACGCCATAGCCCAGTCTCAACAGGCCATGGCCCAGTCTCAGCAGGCCATGGCCCAGTCTCAGCAGGCCATGGCCCAGTCTCTGCAGGCCATCGCTGAGGGCATCGGCGCCAGTGGCCATGTGCGAGCCGGCGTCGCACTGACACAGGCAGGGTTTGCCAACCCCCTGGGCTCCATGGCTGCAAACCTGCAGATCCCTGTCGATACCAGCACGGGCCTCCAGGACTGGCAGCGCCAGATGTCGGGGGGGCGTCGGATGGCCAGTCCGTTCGCATCCCCCACCCATGTAGAGGCCTGGTGGCCATCGGGCACCCCGAGGGAGGAGGAGGTGGTGTGGGCCGTCCCGGCTCCCTCTGTAGGGGAGGTCCCGGTACACCGCGACACCTCGGACTCCCCCCTTTCCGTCCCAGGTGCATCGGGTGGGCAACGGGCAGGACAGGCTGGCAGCTCGCCATCCCAGTCGCCCGGGCCGCAGCCTGGCCCATCTAGGCCAGGGCGCCCCAGGAAACGGCCGCCAAAGGGATCCAGTGTCAGAGGGCAGGAATCACAGGAGTCCACCTCCAGTTCTGCTGTACCCTCTGGGGAACCACGTAGACGTAGTCAAAGGGCCCGTAAGGCCAAACAATTAGACACTGAGTAAGTTGGCATGGATGCAGGGCACAGATGAGTTTTAGGGGCTAGGGCACGTGCATGAACTCCTTTGGTTATTAAAGTCAATGTTACACCTACCGAAGCTGCCTTTGTGCTCTGCCCAAAGTGTGCGGGGGTGTCATGTACGTTGAGCGCAAGTGTGTGTGTGAGGGGTGGTCTTACCTCAGCCCCAGGTGAGTCTGCCCCCTTCCCCCTGGGCCGCCATCAACATCCCCCGGGCAGAGGACGGGACCGTGCGCTGCAGTGTCACAGCCGTATGCAGGGATGGTCCGGGTGGATGGTGGTACTGTGGCCATGGGTCAGACATAGTCCAACGATGTAGAGCCAGGAGCTCATCGCAGGGCGGGTTGTCATCATCCTCCATGGCCTGCGATAGACACGCGTCCACCCGCAACTGTGTGAGCCCGGCCCGTTGTGCCGCAGGTGGATCGGCAGCATGCGGGTGGGGTGGGTGGGGTTGGGGAGGGGGGTGAGGGTGCTGGGTGGGTGGATGGGTGGGGGGTGTGGGTGGTCGGCTGTTGCCATGGTGTGCGGTCTGTGGCCATACTACCCGATTCCCACGCCCATCTAGTCAGTGAAGCGGGCGTCTATCAGTCTGTCCCGTGCCCGCTGGGCCAGCCGGTAATGGTGGACAGCCACCCGCCTGTGTCTACCCCGTCTGCCCTGACCATTGCCCCCATTCCCCTCATCTGGGGAGGACTGGGCCTCTTCCTGCTGCTCCACCACTCCGCCCTCCTCTGCCTGCGGCACATCGCCCCTCTGCTGGGCTATGTTGTGCAGGACGCAGCACATCACAATGATGCGGCCGACCCTATCTGACCGATACTGGAGGGCGCCCCCAGAGAGGTCCAGGCACCTGAAACGCATCTTCAGCACGCCAAAGCACCTCTCGATCACTCCCCTTGTCGCTACATGGGCATCATTGTAGCGGTTCTCCGCCTCATTGCGTGGCCTCCGTATAGGCGTCATCAGCCACGATCGCAATGGGTAGCCCCTGTCGCCCAGCAACCAGCCCCTCAGCCGGGGATGGCGTCCCTCGTACATGCCGGGGATGGATGACCGCGACAACACGAATGAGTCGTGTACACTGCCTGGGTGACGGGCGCAGACGTGCAGGATCATCATGCGGTGGTCGCAGACCACCTGTACGTTCATCGAATAGGTCCCCTTCCTATTAGTGAACACGGCCCTGTTATCTGCAGGTGGCCGCACGGCGACGTGCATCCCATCGATCGCGCCCTGGACCATGGGGAACCCGGCCACGGCAGAGAAGCCCACGGCCCGGGCATCTTGGCTGGCCCGGTCCACGGTGAAGCGGATGTAGCGGTGCGCCATGGCATATAGGGCATTTGTCACTGCCCGGATGCACCGGTGCACCGATGTCTGCGATATGCCGGACAGGTCCCCACTCGGTGCCTGGAATGACCCCGTTGCATAAAAGTTCAGGGCCACCGTAACCTTGACGGACACGGGGAGAGAGTGTCCCCCACCAGTGCCACGCGGTGACAGGTGTGCCAGCAGGTGGCAGATGTGTGCCACTGTTTCCCGGCTCATCCGGAGTCTCCTCCTGCATTCCCGGTCCGTGAGGTCCTGGTATGACTGCCGGAGCCGGTACACATGGGGGGCCCTCGGGTGCCTCCGTTGCCGTGGGGCCGCGACGTCCTCCTCCCCCTCCTCGTCCTGTCGGTCAGGTGTCCCTCCAGCCTGGGCGGCTGCCGCCTGCCCCTCTGCGGCAGCCTGCGCTGCCTCTCTGGCACGCTCCTCCTCCTCCTCCTCACCCAGGGCAACATAGACATGAGCGGCTGCCACCACGGCGGCCAACATCGCTGGATGATCTGAAAACATGACGGCCTGGTGGGGGGGAGGGGAACGACGACATGTCATCATTGCCCATATCCCCTCCTCCCCCCAGCCAGGTGGCATGGACCGCATGGGTCCAACTGTCGGAGGCTGGCACCTGGCCAGGTGGACCAACTCACTTGCCCTCCCATCCCCCTCCTCGGCACGGACCCCCCCCAACCTCCATCCCAGCACGGACCCTCCCCCTCAACCTCCACCCCAGCACGGACCCCCCCCCAACCTCCACCCCAGCACGGACGCCCCCACAACCCCCAACCTCCACCACGGCACGCACGGACCCCCCCCCAACCTCCACCCCAGCACGGACCCCCCCCCAACCTCCACCCCAGCACGGACCCCCCCCCAACCCCCAACCTCCACCCCGGCACGGCACGGACCCCCCCCCAACCTCCACCCCGGCACGGACCCCCCCCCAACCTCCACCCCGGCACGGACCCCCCCCAACCTCCACCCCAGCACGGACCCCCCCCAACCTCCACCCCAGCACGGACCCCCCCCCCCAACCTCCACCCCGGCACGGCACAGACCCCCCCAACCTCCACCCCAGCACGGACCCCCCCCCCAACCTCCACTCCAGCACGGACCCCCCCCCCCAACCCCCAACCTCCACCCCGGCACGGACCCACCCCCCCAACCTCCACCCCGGCACGGACCCCCTCCCGGCACTCCCCCGGAGCCCAGCCTACTCTAACCACCCCCCCCCCCCTGCCGCACACACACACACACAACCCGAGACACACCTCTCCTCACGCAATCAGACTGCGGCCACGCCATCGCCTGCCCAGAGCCAACCCTTCAGGCCGTCACTCACCTCCACGCTGGTCGGCGTGAGCCTGGAGCACCGGGTCACGCCGATGAAAAGGAGGTTTGATTCACGTCGACGTGAACGGTCATCACGTCGACGGGACTTCGGCCCATCCGGAAGGGAGAATATCGGCAGGCCGAAAATCGGCTGCCTTGCGCAGACCCGTGACATTCTCCGCGGCAGCGGCGCCATTAACGCCCGCCGATTTTTCTCCCTTCGGAGACTTCGGCAACCGGCGGTGGCGGGATTCACGGCGGCCAACGGCCATTCTCCGACCCGCTGGGGGGTCGGAGAATGACGCCCCTGATGTTGCACTAAAGCAGCACAGAAGTACCTCGTTTGAGATGAGTTAAATAAAATGGGAATATTAAGAGTAAAATAAACTCCTTTGCAGATTTACTTTATAAATGCTGAATCTTCAGAAACACCGATAGATAAAGGACAGTTGCTGGTATTTGTTTCTTCAACCCTTAGGAACGTCCTGCTGGAGTTAGTGATTGGCGTAAAAATGTGGAGGCGATGTCTGGCATGGAAGGCAGAAAGAAAATGTTTGATGCTGCTAAAACTGGTTCGAGCCAGTAAGTATGGGGAGAACACCAATCTTTCTCCAATACGAATCATTCAAAGCCAGTATCGTGGGTATCAGAAACAGACATTTTCTCAGTCAGCTAGTTGTTCAAGATGCTTCCCCCAATATTTAAGAAGTAAAAGCCTAAAAATTCTCAGCAAAATATTGCAACAGTACAATAATACCCCAGTTTATATGCGAATAATGAGGATCATGTGCTGTACACTATTTCAGCTAAAATTGCAAGAAATTCTGTTTTATTTTTCTCTTCATTGTCTTTTCAAAACGAAATGTTGGTAAAGCTGAGAAACGTGTCGATGTGCTACATTATTAAAATGGGAGTTAATTGCCTTTGAAGAAATGCAGCTTTATGTTAAGAATTTACGTTATCATTTGAAGCCACCCTAAAGTCGGAATTTCCTGGCCGTTCACACAGGGGGAACATCCGATCCTGACGATGGCACACACCTGCGCGGGTTTACCAGAGGTGAAGGGTGCATTCAGCGGGAAATCCCGATGACAATAGTGGGACCAAAAGATCCCGCTTCGGCCAGTGGCGTGTTGCCTCCGCCACTGCAAACACAGCGGGTTACATGGAAAATCCCACCTTGAGGCTGGAATTTTCCATCTTAATGCTGGTAGGATCTTTCAGTCTTGCTGATGTGAACGGAGATTTCAATAGCTTGTTGACCCAGTGGCGGGGGGGGCTGGATAATTCCAGCCGAGTTTTCTGCAATCTAGGGCACAATTTAACCACCACATTGTGCCTGGGGTGGCTATTGCTAACAAGGAATTGGGGCGAAATTCTCCCGAAACGGCGCGATGTCCGTCGACTGGCGCCCAAAACGGCGCCAATCAGACGGGCATCGCGCCGCCCCAAAGGTGCGGAATGCTCCGCATCTTTGGGGGCCGAGCCCCAACATTGAGGGGCTAGGCCGACGCCGGAGGGATTTCTGCCCCGCCAGCTGGCGGAAACGGCCTTTGTTGCCCCGCCAGCTGGCGCGGAAATGACATCTCGGGGCGGCGCATGCGCGGGAGCGTCAGCGGCCGCTGACAGTTTCCCACGCATGCGCAGTGGAGGGAGTCTCTTCCGCCTCCGCCATGGTGGCGACCGTGGTGGAGGCGGAAGGGAAAGAGTGCCCCCACGGCACAGGCTCGCCCGCGGATCGGTGGGCCCCGATCGCGGGCCAGGCCACCGTGGGGGCACCCCCTGGGGCCAGATCGCCCCGCGCCCCCCCCCCCAGGACCCTGGAGCCCGCCCGCACCGCCTTGTCCCGCTGTTCAAAAGGTGGTTTAATCCACGCCGGCGGGACAGGCAATTTATCGGCGGGACTTCGGCCCATCCGGGCCGGAGAATCGCGGGGGGTGGCCCGCCAACCGGCGCGCCGCGATTCCCGCCTCTGCCGAATATCCGGTGCCGGAGACTTCGGCAACCGGCGGGGGCGGGATTCACGGCGGCCAACGGCCATTCTCCGACCCGCTGGGGGGTCGGAGAATGACACCCCTGGTCTTGTTAGTTGTGAGAGCACCTCACAGCTCTCAAGTGACTTTGCGTGGGTACACGTACCATGTAGCAAATGAAGATTATTACATTGCATTTTAATCAAACTTCGAAGCCTGAACAGTTTACCTGACCTCTAGAAGCATCAGCACTATAGAGGCAGCAGCCAACAATCAAACACTCAAGAGCTGGGCTTCATTGCTGGGGATATCTTCGCGACCAAAGGATAAGTGCGTGGATCAGGTGAGGGTACCTGAGTACGGTCTCCCTAATGTTCACAGCACGGGTCTGCGGTCTAGGGGCGACTTATGGTCGAGGGTGAGTATACATAGCCCATCAGGCTGAGGAGAAACCTGGAGGGGGATGCCAGTGATGGCCCAAGGTGTACACATGTTGTTTGTCTTTTGAGGAGATGACGGACAGCATGTGCCGCAGGAGTATTTGTCTCAACAAAGAGACAGTGCTGCACTCATGCCATGTCCTCGTGCAGCTGACAACGCGCTCACACCCATTATCTGAGTGGTCTGCATTGGGGGAAGTTGATCTTGGACCACTGTGCCCGGAGACTGGGGGTTGCGGAGGGCAACAGTGGGTGGAGGTGCAGGGAGGACCGTTGTGAAGATTGACATGGCAGAGGCTGCCCATGTATCAGATGTTTTAATAGTGAACATTGGACATTTCCATTTCCCCGAGCTTGTGAACATAGTGAAACCACCCCCCCAGTGTCCACTCAGTTATCCTCACTCTTCTTCATCTTATGTGGTCTAGTGCTACATCTATGTGTGTCCCCAGGATGCATATCAGTGGGAGACAGCTGTAGCCACCTGAGTTGGCCACTTCCTGACTTAACATGGAGAACCGCAGAGGCTGAATAGAAATTCAGCCAACACAGGCAAAAACTAGCAGGCCCAAGTTGCTGTGTATTAGACTCTGTAAAAACCCAGACAGCATCAATACAAGCAGCCATCTGCATAGTAATGAGCGATCCCCGGGAACAATCAAAACATTTAAGGTAAACAAAGCCAAGCCAGACTCCTTGGCGCCAGCAGGAGCCAACACAAAAGAGTTTAACGGACACTTAAAGACCGCCCAACGATCAGGGAACAGCTCCAGCATTGGACAAATCGAACCAAGCGATTGGAACGAAGTCCAATCACTTGAAACCAGGTACGAGGTCCGCCCCGAAAGGCGGGAAGCCCCTGGGGACTATAAAGTAAAGCCCCCAAGTTCAAATCGTTCTTCTTGACAGGGTCACTCAGCAACGCGAAGCAACCCTTGACAGTGACCTGTCCGGCGGCCTCCAAAGAAGTAAGTTTCAAGTCAACGCTCGCTACGAGATAGGCGCTCCTAGCTACCAGTCTATACCAGCTTTTGAATCCTGCAGTTTCAGAATCCGAACGAAAGGCCATTTGTTCCCCTGACCTGGTGGGCCAGTCCGAAGCTAAGTATAGGCCTGTTAGTTATAGAAATAGCCTAGAAAGTAGAGTTTATGCATGAGTAGCGATTTACTGTGTATAATAAATGTGCATTGATTTGAATCTTACTAATTGGTGTGTTGAATTATTGATCATTACTTGAACTTGAACCTCGTGGCGGTATCATAAAGATACCTGGCGACTCGAGAGCAAGGGTTATAAAACAGAGCCAAAGGTTAGCACCATATTACTGGCGACATCCTGACGGGACCCGATCTAGAAGTGGCTTAACCACTCCGGAAGAACCCAAAATTTGAATTAGAAATCCATTTGGGAACAGGAAAACCACAAGTGTTCAAGCAGTTCTGATCAATCCTCATAATTCGGAAGTGTGTTAATGCATGCGTAACGAACAGGGCGATAAGGTAACACTGATAGATTTTTTGTTGCGACAAAACTGTCGGGAGTTTGTATTCTGGAAAATAGTGAAAGCCGTACCCGTAATTACTGCACCGCTTTAATACCCCTTGTTCCAAATTTCAAGTGAAGCATTTAGAGAGGAGAGATGGCAATGCAGGCAATGCAACGCCTCATTAACCCCGAAGAATTCGTGGTCGCAGCGACCAGCAGTAGAGTAGGACAGTGTCCCATTTGGGAAGAGGAAATCAGAAAGTACCTCAAAGGGAAAGGATGGCCCCTTTGGAGCAAATTCTGCAACAACGAGGAAACAGGTCCCGGGAGTATAGGACATGCTTGGTGGGAGAACCTGAGCGAGATTCACAAGAAGAGCTTAGGAAAAGCTCGCAAGCCGATGGCAATCGTGTCCTGTTTGGCACAATTGCGAGGCACAGAGGAGGTCGTTAGGACGCTCCGAAGAGAGAAAGAAGGCATACATCGAATGAGCAAGGTCGATGTCAGTGAGGTAGAGAAAAAGAAATTAGAATTAAGGAGGCAGTTAGCAGCAAAGGACAGAGAGGTGGATGATGCCAAGTGGGCATACCAGTCTTGCCTGACGCACTTAAGCAGCTTCCAATCCCAGTACGAAAAGGCCTATCAGGACACGCAACGTGCAGTCCTGGTACGAGAGGAAACCAAGAAGCAGGTAGAGGCATTGCAGAGGCAGTGTCGTGACCTGAAGGCAGCGTTAAGAGCACTCCATGCTGCCACCACGGAGCAAAGACAAAGCTCATTAGACCACGCAAAGTGCCGGAAGCAGATTGCAGAACTGCAATCTCTGCTTTCAGTTCAAAAAGGATTCCAGGAAACCTTTGGATCACAGCTAGATGAGGAAGGCGGCCCTGATTGGGAAGAATTGAGTGAGACAGCGCAGAGATATGTTCAGGGAACATGTGCGCAGGGAAAGCCCCAGAAGAGAAAAGTGCCCCAACCCCCCACAGAGCAGATAGTTCAGGCTCCAATGAACCCAGTCACCACCCACCGCACAGCCACATCGGACGACATGGAATTTCTGTGCACCACCCCCTTAACAGTGACCCAATTACAGGACGCGTGCGATAAAATCAAACCGTTCCTCCCCACCTCAGACCCCCACCACTTCTTTGCCAGAGTAAAACAGCAGGCTACCATGTATGGCCTGGATGAGCGAGAGCAAATAAAGCTCACAGTTTTGAGTTTAGATCCTTCGGTCGTAGCAGCCCTTCCCGACCCACAGAATGTAGGAGGAGGCACCCTTGCAGAAATGCATACCGCGATCTTGGACGCGATCGGGTATAACCGGGGTGACCCCGTAGATGGCCTCAATAAGTGCAGGCAAAAGAAAACCAAGCGCCCCACAGCGTTTGCTGGACGCTTGTGGATCCATTTCACAGCAGTTTTCGGAGACTTAGACCACGCCCATTTCTCCCCAGACAACATGGCCAAATGGACCCGCACCCTTATCCCCCATGCCACAGAAACAGGACAAAAAGCTTGTGCCAATTATGATCCCTCAGAGGAAGCTCATAATGAGAAATGGGTTGTAAAAAGATTGTCCCGCAGCTGGGAGCAATCTGTTCAAAACAAACCCACGAACAAAAATTCCGAAGAACAGCAAGCAGAAGCAGATATACACACAGTTAAGGCACACCAGAACCCCGCATGGGTAAATGAAAGCAAGAACAGACCCCACAAAAGTCACAGGAATGTTACAACTGTGGACAGTTGGGACACTTTGCAAGAGAATGCAATGCCCCACAAAAGCAACAGAGAGCCCAGCAGACAGGCACTCTAAATAAAACCAGGACAAAGCCAATACATAGCGTTAGCACCCATTCAGATCAGACGGACCTGACCGGAACGGACTGATGGTGTTCGGGCTCCCCCAGTTGGGTCTGCGACACCCTTTGGGATAGGTCCGGCCGACCAGTAGTTGCAGCAAAGATACGGGGACAGCCCATCGAGTTTCCCTGGGACACAGGAGGGTCCCGCACCACAATCAATTCCTCCACCATGTTTCAAAAGGACACGTGGCCCACTACAGCCACCATCACCCTCAGCAGCTTTACAGGCCACTCACAGCAGGGACACATCACAGCCCCTGTACCCATCCAAATCGGCAACATCACCACCAGGCACCCCATAGATTTAGTCGATCTACCCCACACAGCAGAACATGTTTTAGGCATAGATTTTATGAATTCCCACAACCTATCCTTCGATCCAGTCAATCAATGTGTCTGGAGAATGGCAAAATCTGCAAGAGCCCCCGCAACGCTCACCATAGGAGAATATGCAAACAAGATTAGCGCAGTAGGCGAATTTTGGTTTGACCCGACCACGATTAGCACAGACAAGCAGGTTAGGGCAGTTCTACAGAAACACAGGACAGCATTCGCGACCCACAAACATGACTGTGGCCGGATGACTGGTTCCGTTCAAATCAGAGGACCTGACCCAAGACCCCAAAAGCAATACGGATTTCCCCAAGACGCAGAGGGAGAAATCGCAAAAGTGATTGACAGCTTATTAGAGAGCAGGGCGTACTCAGATCAGTAGCCTCCACTAATAATGCCCCGATTGGGCCAGTGAGAAAGCCCGATGGATCATGGCAACTGACCATCGATTACCGGGAACTCAACAAAGTCACCCCCGCAGCAGCCCCCACAGTAGCCACAAGTCCCGAGACCATGCTCAAACAGGGGCTCAACTCACAATACTTTACGGTTTTGGACATCAGTAATGGATTCTGGTCCATTCCATTGGCAAAAGCGTGCCAATACAAATTTGCCTTGACTTTTAAAAATCAGCAGTACACGTGGACATGCCTTCCACAAGGATTCCACAACTCCCCCTCCATTTTCCACCGACAGCTGGCAAATGGTTTGTCAAAATTTTCTCGCCCCGAATGTCTGGTCCAGTATGTGGACGACCTATTACTGCAGACAGACACCAAGGCAGAACACATCGAGCTTCTGGCCGAACTCCTGGAACTCCTACAGAAAATTGGTTGCAAAGTAAACCCCAAAAAGGCCCAGGTTTTGGAAAACAAGGTGATATATTTGGGTACAATTATCACACATGGTAAACGCGAGATCGAGCATAAAAGGATTGACTCGATTGCCAAATTGCCCCTTCCCCAGAACGATTCAGCCCTCCGGTCGTTTTTAGCACTGGTTGGCTACTGCCGAAACAACATTGATGGTTTCGCCAGCAAGGCAGCACCCCTCTCAGACCTCCTAAAGAAAGGAGTCCCCTGGGAATGGCTTCCGCAGCATACGGATGCTGCAGACTCGTTGAAAAGAGCACTCATTGCAGCCCCCGCACTACAAGTTCCAGACCCGCTTTCCCCCTATGCGATAGAGGTAGCAAGCACAGACCGCACCCTTTCGGCCGTGCTCCTCCAGGAACGGCACGAACAGTTAAGGCCCGTGGCTTACACCTCCAGAGTTTTAGATCCTGTGGAGCAGGGATTTTCGGCCTGTGAAAGGCACCTGCTCACAGTTTTCTGGGCAGTTCAGTATTTTTCTTACATAACCGGACTGAACCCCATCACAATCCTGAAGGATGACACCCCCACCCAATTTTTACTGGACGGACAACATAAAGACGGTACAGTCAGTCAAATAAGAGCAGCCAGATGGACCCTTCTTTTGCAGGGATGGGACATCACTGTTAAAAGGACCAAGACCCACACTTTCTTAGCAGATAACCTACAGTACCCAGGCACACCCCATGAATGTGAAATCATCTCACCACACCACAATACAGGCCCCTTTATTGCAAAAACACCCCCCAGAAAGATAGGTAGTCCAACCCAGAGCCCCAAGCACACAGACATGTGCAAACCCATTAGAATATATGTGGATGGATCTTCCACAATATTAGAAGGGAAGCGCATTACAGGATGCGGCATTTATGTCGAGGGCGTGCAGGGACGCGCCCTAGAAGAAATCGCAATAAAACTTCCAGGACACTTAGGCGCACATGCAGCAGAACTAGCCGCCGTTGCGTACATTGTGGATCACCCAGATCCCTTCCCCAGCCCAGCAGACATATACTCGGACATCCTCTATGTCTGCAACAGCCTTACAGAGTTCCTACCCCTGTGGAAAGCAAGAGGATTTGTTTCCGCAGATGGAAAACCCCTCCCCTCAGCCCCATTGCTCCGTCACATTATAGAAAAAGCCCAAGGCAGGACTTTTGGAATAGTCAAAGTTCGAAGTTACCACCGTTCCTCCCCCCCTGGAAATGTAAAAGTCGACGCACTGGCAAAAGCAGGTTCCAGGCACGGATATTTTTGGACAACCCCGAAAGCGCACCAGTGAATGCAGTTCAGGTCTCGCAGACTAATATCGAGGATTTAGTGCAGGCCCAGAAGCAGGATAGCAATCTCAGGGAGATTTTAAAAGGAAAATTTATGGCACCTTACGATAGGTTTAAAAATGCTCTGACCACACATGACGGTGTGATGTTAAAAGACACCCTTTATGTGGTTCCTGAACAGGACAGGAATCAGCTCATTTGTTTGTTCCATGACGGTCATGGACATCAGGGAATTGATCCCACTACAGCCCACCTCAGGCAGCTCTGTTGGTGGCCCAGTTTAAAAGAAGACGTAACACACTACGTTGAGAATTGCCTTATCTGTGCCCAGAACAATCTGGATAGATACGCCAAGAAAGCTCAACTTAGTCACACCCGCCCCGTTAATGGCCCCTGGAATAACCTCCAGATTGATTTCATGGGACCATTGCCCCCTTGCAGGAATGGTTACAAATATGTACTCGTTGTGATAGACACGTTTACAAAATGGGTAGAGGCATTCCCATCCAGAACGAACACGGCAAAGACCACAGCCAAGACCTTAACCCACCACATCTTTATGAGATGGGGACTCCCCCGCAGCATTGAATCCGACCAAGGTTCCCATTTTACGGGACGTGTCATGAAGAACGTCCTCACGATATTTGGCATTACTCAAAAATTCCACATCGCATACCACCCCCAGTCAAGTGGTATCGTGGAGCGCATGAATCGGACCCTAAAATCAACCCTCCGAAAAATGGTCCAGCAAAACAACACCACTTGGGATTCAGTCCTCCCTTTTGCGCTGATGTTTTTGCGAAATACGGTTTCAACATCTACAGGTTACACCCCACACACCCTCATGACCGGACGCCCTATGAAAGGCACAGAATTTTTATTGGGATTAGATTTGACCAGCCCTGAAGTGACAGCCCTCACACACGAGAAAGCAGTAGAACAACTGGTAGAGAATGTTAAAACGGCTCAGCTAGCAGCCGTGGTACGATTAGGCACACGAAAGAAACAGAGCAAGGCCTGTTTCGATAAGACAGTACATGCGACTGAGTTCAGTGTAGGACAGCAAGTCATGCTCTCCGTATACAACCCCAGCACATTCCTGTCACCTAAATATTCGGGTCCGTACTACATTGCGGACAAAGTAAGCCCTTCCGTCTACAAAATAAAGTTCCCCAACGGAAAGACGGCGTGGTTCCATATTAACCAGCTTAAGGCATATGGACCACAGTCGAACCACACACACCACGTCATGCTCGACGTAGCATACCACACCCCGCCCACAGCCAACGTATCCCTACCCTCCCCAACACGCCCACCACATCCACGGACTCAACTCCGACTCCACCCCCGAGCTATACACTCCGACCCGGAACGCCCACAGACTGCAGCAGTAGCGACAGCGACTGTGACTCAGACAATAGCCACAGCACGCCTCCCTACTATACCCATACAACAGGACCCACACCCAACAAATCTGACCACGATTCGAGTGATCCCTTCCTCATCACGTTCCTCAATACACCCCACCAAAGACCACCGCCCTACAATTACGACCCCGATTCCGTCCCCACAGAACTGGACACCACCTTTTGGCACCGAGATAACTCATACAGACTCGTCCGGAATGACGAGATGGATCCCAAATCGCACCATGCAGCCCTATCTGCCCTTATACACTCGAGAGTATGGCATCCGGGAGAAGATGACGACTTTGAGTCTGACTCCCAAAACGAGAACCCCTTTGCGACCCTGTTCGCAACCGATAACTGAGGTGTCCAGATGATGTTTAAAAAGGAACCGCTTGGGAGAAAACGGTGTCCTTTCTGATGGAACCTGCAGCATGTTTAATGTTGTTTGTAGTGGTATTGTTAAATGTTGTTTGTAAGATCGAAAAAAAAATTTCACTGCCCCACGCCACCACCCTTCTGACGCCCACTGGCAGTCAGAGAAACTAGTTTGTCCCGGACACTAGTTCAGAGGAACTAGTTTGTCCACAGAGACTTGTTAATGTCCCAGACGCCAGTTCAGAGGAACGTGTCTGTTGACAGAAACACAGACCCCCGTTCATAACTGCCCTTCTGGTTCGAAGGAAGAACCTTTACGGCAACCCCCCACGATGACTACATTTTTGTCCGTTCTTGTCGGTTGCTCAGGCAGTGGAGACACGGCATTGGGACCTGCCCTGCCTGAGGACCCCCCTCTGGTCAGCTACGCTCGGGTAGAGAACACACGGCATTGGTCGCCGTCCTACCCAGGGATTCCATCCAAATCTTACCCGTCGCGGCCCATACGCACTTCATTTCGGCAATTTTCGTTCAAAAAGTTTTGTTTTTGTTTTCAGGTGACCTTTAGGTTGCCAACCCTGTGCTATTTACATCCTCAAACATTTGGATGGTAAATCGCACAGCCTGCGAGACGGCTCGCACTGCTTCAGTACTTTTAAATGTGTCTTGTCCGGAATATTTGGTTTTAAAAAAAAATGAGGGAGTCACACATGGTGACATGCATTACAAAATAAGAAAAACGGTACCTCTAACTGTCCTCATTGTAAAGGGAGAATTGGCACTGAAGGACAGACATACTAACAGACGAGATATTAAACTAAGATAGTAACAGACACTATGCTTGATCCCACAGAACTCCAGAAGCTCCAGGAACAGAGATGAAGAGAAGAGAAGAGAAGAGAAAGAAAAAGAACCATGAGGACATCCTCCGTGTTGCTCATCACCCTAATGAACATTTGGTTGCGCGCGAATGCGAACCCCCTGACCCCAACTGTCCCCCCCCAGCCGTTAATGATTCACTTCCCCATAGCACCCAGAACCCAGTCACAAGCGACACCACACCATCTTGGTGTGACAGGTTTATAACCTGGTACTCCCTGTCCTACTTAATAGAATCCCTACTAGTATTGGCGATACTCTGCTGCATCGTACAGACTATTCGCCTGAGGAAATGGCGAAGGAGAGCCTACCGCGCTCGCACCCCGGTATATAGGATAAGATCCCCTATTTTCGGTTATGACCAGACCCCCGACCCCCGCGATCTATAATAAAGAACATTCATTTGTGTTCTTTTTGTGAATAAAGAAATGTGTTTCATGAGCGATTGTACAATCCTGAGCTTGACTGCCAAGCCAGGAAAAATGTGAATAATGCTGCTATGATTTTGTGTGTATTGTTTAAGAAGTTAATATGTTTGAATGTTTGAGTGAGTGTAGTTTAGTGAGGACAGTTAGAGGTACCATTTTTCTTATTTTGTAATGCATGTCCCTGTTTTGACATAGCGCCACTTAGAATGTTAGTTAAAAATTTTCTTGCATAGTTATGGTCAGTGTAGAGGCCATAGAAGAGTGCTCGCCGGGTCAGGGAATGAAGACAATGCAGTTATGTGATCCTTCACGCTTCGCATTAGGATCACAAGGAGGGTGTGTAGCCACCTGAGTTGGCCACTTCCCGACTTAAAATGGAGAACCGCAAAGGCTGAAGGGAAATTCAGCCAACACAGGCAAAAACTAGCAGGTGCAAGTTACTGTGTATTAGACTCTGCAAAAACCCAGACAGCATCGATACAAGCAGCCATCTGCATAGTAATGTAGCAGCCATCTACATAGTAATGAGCGATCCCCGGGAACAATTGAAACATTTAAGGTAAACAAAGCCAAGCCAGACTCCTCGGCGCCAGCAGGAGCCAACACAAAAGAGTTTAACGGACACTTAAAGACCGCCCAACGATCAGGGAACAGCTCCAGTATTGGAGAAATCGAACCAAGCGATTAGAACAAAGTCCAATCACTTGAAACCAGGTACGGGGTCTGCCCCGAAAGGCGGGAAGCCCCTGGGGACTATAAAGTAAAGCCCCCAAGTTCAAATCGTTCTTCTTGACAGGGTCACTCAGCAACGCGAAACAACCCTTGACAGTGACCTGTCCGGCAGCCTCCAAAGAAGTAAGTCTCAAGTCAACGCTCGCTACGAGATAGGCGCTCCTAGCTACCAGTCTATACCAGCTTTTGAATCCTGCAGTTTCAGAACCCGAACGAAAGGCCATTTGTTCCCCTGACCTGGTGGGCCAGTCCGAAGCTAAGCATATGCCTGTTAGTTATAGAAATAGCCTAGAAAGTAGAGTTTATGCATGAGTAGCGATTTACTGTGTATAATAAATGTGTATTGATTTGAATCTTATTAATTGGTATGTTGAATTATTGATCATTACTTGAACTTGAACCTCGTGGCGGTATCATAAAGATACCTGGCGACTCGAGAGCAAAGGTTATAAAACAGAGCCAATTGAACTAACCAAAGGTTAGCAACACAGCCTGCTGCTTTTTGTGCCTTATGATGCCCCTGGGGGATGTTCTCTGCAGGGCCTGGAGCTGGAAGTCCCCAGCTGACTTACCGGCGTCACAGGCATCACCGTGTCATCCTGTTCTTCCCGCTGCCCTTGGGATGCTTCGGTGTCAGGAGAGGGGGATACAGAAGAACTGGAGACCACCGTTCTCTTCTTGCAGGCAGGCCCCAGATTAGTCTCCAGCATTTCCTCCTCTCTGACGGTGCCTGCAGGGCCTTAGGGGTCTTCATGTGATGGAGGGGCAGCTGGGGTGAGCTCCAGAGGCCTCTGAGTCTTCAGACTCTGCCAGTCCTGACGCCTTCCCGTTATCTGCACCATGGTATCGCCACCCTCGGCGGTATTCCTCAAAGACTGGGCCACACTCTGCAGTGCCTTGCAATGTCCACTTGCGTCTGGGACATGTCCCTCAGCAACTCAGACATGATGTTGAGATCCTCACCCATGATCGTCATAGACTGAGCTGTGCCTTTGACACCACCACTCAAGATGCTGACATTGTGCTACAGGCTTTCGACAACAATCGCCACCCGAGCAGTGTTAATTCCCTCCTGAATCTCACAGCCATGTCCTTGTATCTGCATCAGCTCTAGGATAACCTTGCCCAGAAGTTTGGCATCTGACTGGGACTGAGCAGAGTCCTGGGATCGAGCAGACATCTGACTGCTGACTCCCTTGGATGTTCTTGCCTCTACCTGATGTGCATCAGCAACTGTGTGGTGAAAATCAAATGGCAAGGCAGTCAGTAATGGCGGGATGCTTGAAGGGGCTTATTTTTGACACTAGGTGCTATTAAGTACTGACCTCGATCTCGTCAACATGCCCGTCGAGAAATACCCTGCCAATTGCCTCCAAAATGACACTTCGAAATGTTTCCTATAAATTGCACCCCTGATGTCTCCATCCAATAGAAATCGGTACTCAGGGTGTAAAACATGTGTAAAGCATACCAATTTAGTAATGGGTTGTCCTGTTCATCCCTCTATTTGCCTGTCCCCAATTTATAGGCAGCTGAAGGATCTTATGTAAAATGAATTACCGATGAGCTGAGCAAGTGTTAGACCTGATCCATTCAGGATTCTCTAGGAGGCCCATGTTACATTCTGGTGCTTGGCCGGATGAAATTAGTGCACTGGAGAACATCTAGTTTGTGACTAGTTGAATGTTTATTGTTAAACATTAATGTGGGTCAGATAACAATAAGAAAACTATCAAAATCTACTAACTACTATTACTATTATTAAATTATCTAACAGCGACTACAAATGTGACTATCCACTATGACAACTATCTCCAGTGTCCCTGAGGTGAAAGTGTCACGTGGTTGTTCTTTACTGCCAACTGCTGGTTGGAGGTCATATCTACTAATATTTACATGATTGCTTATGCATGTCATCATGCTATATCCTTTCAATGGAGCCAGGAAGAGCTAGGCGTGTTCCTACCTCCTCCAACATAGTAATTACATCCTACAATTCTGCTTCCCGTTATTGCAACTCCGGCATGTGAAGACAGCACAAAATGTATTTTCCTGTGCGACGAGCTGTCTGCAGAAGTCCAAAAACCAACATCTTTTGATTCTCAGGCTCGAGGTTAGGATATGTGCTGCTTCTACAGCAACAAATCTGTGGCCAAAAATGGGCTTGGACTGAAAACCATTCTAATTGTTAAATGCTTTGATATTTGATCACCAGACATTGTACAGTAAGCTTTTCTTTCTCTCACACATGTAACTTCCAGATGATTTTGCATCAAGCAGTTCAAGAGGCTCCTACCTTCACCAGCTTTATATGCTTGCATTTCTCTGCATTTGAAGAAGTCTGGAATTGCTTGAAGAAAACATGATGTGCACAGGAGAGAAGATAATGAGGAATATTATTTTTAAGACAAACAAGTTGAGCTGACTAAAAGACTGCTCTGGTTTTCTGCATTTGGTGTAAATTAAGATAAGATTCAACTAAATTCACAGCCCCTGGAGAATGATATAAATAACAGATTCTTCTTTTAAATTCATTGTTTTATACATCCCGCTGGTGCTTAGTGCAAGAGCAATAAATTTTAAAATACTTGGTGGTTGGTGTTTGTGTAGCAACATTTAATGCAAAGCAGTATACGGGTTGAAATGAGATTCTCAGGCTTGGAATGTTGCTTTATCAGCTCGAGCTGCCATCAAAACTGAGCACACGCATGTTTCCTGCAGAATGCCCAGGTAAGCAATCATGTATGATGATGAAGAAGGCCAAAACATTAATATGAGCAGACACCTTTAACAAACTACAGAAACGGGTAGCAAAGGAGATTTGTTGTTTCGAAGAACAGAACAAAAGAGGTGAAACTGAGGGCAGCACGGTAGCATAGTGGTTAGCACAATTGCTTCACAGCTCCAGGGTCCCAGGTTCGATTCCCGGCTTGGGTCACTGTCTGTGCGGAGTCTGCACCTTCTCCCTGTGTGTGCCTGGGTTTCCTTCGGGTGCTCCGGTTTCCTCCCACAGTCCAAAGATGTGCAGGTTAGGTGGACTGGCCATGCTAAATTGCCCTTATTGTCCAAAAATTGGCTTTAGTGTTGGGTGGGATAACTGGGTTATGGGGATAGGGTGGAGGTGTGGGCTTGGGTAGGGTGCTCTTTCCAAGAGCCGGTGCAGACTCGATGGGCCGAATGGTCTCCATCTGCACTGTAAATTCTATGATGATTCTATGAACTGTTTTGGCTCGGCTCATAGAAATATAGAATACAGAAGCAAGAGGAGGCCATTCGGCCCTTCGAACCTGCTCCGCCATTCATTATGATCATGGTTGATCATTAAATTCAATACCCTGATCCTGCATTCCCCCCCATATCCCTTGAACTCTTTAGCCCCAAGAGCTATATCTAATTCCTTCTTGAAATTACACAATGTTTTGGCCTCAACTACCTTCTGTGGTAACAAATTCAACAGATTCACCACTCTCTGGGTGAAGGAATTTCTCCTCACCTCAGTCCTAATTACCCCTTATCCTCAAACTATTCTCATTCTTGGCTGAGGTCCTCCATAGGAACACAAAACAATTCATAGCATAGAAGGAGGACACTTGGCCCGTGGTTTCTATGTCAGCCTAATTCATATTCTAGCTCTTGTTCTGTAAATTGTGACACTTAAAGTGTATATCCAAGTGTTTTCTAAATGTGTTGATGGTTCTATTCCTATCTCTATTATGATCCCAGACCAGACCCCAACAGTGACTAGGACACTGGATAGAAACCCCAATATTTTACTTTAGTTTTGTAAGACTGTGAGGAAAGGGTACCTTGCTCCAGGAGTGATTTCACACAAAATAGGGATATGGGATATTAAAACAAACTTTATTGCTAATACAGCATTAAAATATATATTTTTTTAAATGAAAAAAAAGTCCAGTTAAGAGTCAATTTAGCGTGGCCAATCCACCTATCCAGCACATCTTTGGGTTGTGGGGGTGAGACCCACGCAGACACGGGGAGAATGTGCAAACTCTACACGGCCAGTGACCCGGAGCCGGGATCAAACCCAGCTAACCACTGCACCACCATGTCACCCTGTATTAAAATACCTTTAACACCCGACAAGAAAAGCTTACAATTATCTGTTAAACAATGCTAATCAATACAGTGGCACAATAACCCTTAACTGCTATCTTTATTTCCACTAAAACAACAAAACCATCTCAGATCCCAATCCACTTTTAAATACAGTTAGCACTCAGGAATACTTGCTGTTTAGAGATGCCTTGAATACTCCACTTTGAGAAAGAAAGATCTTTTGACTGCTTGAAAGAAAAAGACCTTGCCACCCTCACATTGATTCTGTATACACCTCCCGCTGCCTCAGGAAGGCAGACAGCATTATCAGAGACCCCTCCCACCCAGGCATTGCCTTCTTCCAGACCCTTCCATCAGGCAGAAGGTACAGAAGTCTGAAGACCAGCACATCTAGACAAATGAAACAGCTTCTTCCCCACAGCTACTATACTCCTCAACGGCCCCCCTCGGACTGATGTGTTCCCTGTAAGAACACTGTTCACGATGCCTTATGCTACTCTTGCTCATGTATTTGCTTTGTTTGGTCCCTTGTTCCGCACTGTAACCAATCACTGTTTGGCGATGTACCATTTGTCAATGTTCTCTGTTGATTATTCTTTTTGTCTACTATGTACGTACGGTGTACGTTTCCTCGGCCGCAGGAAAATACTTTTCACTGTACTTCGGTACATGTGACAATAAATCAAGTCAAATCAAAATCTGATACCCTATCAGAATAACACAGAATCTCTGACTTTCAGAAACCTTTGCAGTTCACCTTGCAGCCAAAAAACTAAAATCTCTGCCTGTTGAATCCTGGTAGCCTAGCTCCTCCCATTAACTACCTCATTTCACTGAGCTGAACCGCAATGTCTCTAATTATCTGTTCTGTAGGGAACCCCCTTAATCTAAAATAAAAGTCCATTCGCCAAAACATTGACAATGCTTGAATTGCTCCTCTAGCTCCAAAAAGCCTTGCCGTCTTGCAAACCAGGATTTTTAACACATTATTGCAGCATTGATACACACACTAACTCTTTTAACTCTTACTGCACCAAATACATACAGCACAATATTGCGTGTACAAAATTTCTCCTCTACTTCCCTTTCATCATTCTAAATTTAAATGTATGCCCCCTGGTTCTTGACTTCTCTGCTGATCCAATATCAACCCCACAATAGTTTATTAATAATAATAATAATAATAATAATAATCGCTTATTGTCACAAGTAGGCTTCAATGAAGTTACTGTGAAAAGCCCCCAGTTTGTGACACAAGCAAGAACAGATACCAATTTTCAAGATAATCGGGCTGAGATTAAGAGAAATTTCTTCATTCAAAGAACTGTCAATCTTCTGAATTTTCTACCTTGGCGAGATTTGGATGCTCCATCATTTAATCTATTTAAGGCTGAGATATTTGATTTCTCAAGGAATGAGCAACTGGTGGGAAACTGGGGTTGCGGCAGAATATCAGCCAGGATCAGCCTGAATGACAGAGCAGGTTTGATAGGCCATGGTCTATTCCCCTCTTATATTCTTATATTCAGGTCAATCATTCACTCCTGCCTGTTTCTTACCAACAGAGATTTTGGGTATGATTTAATGGAAATGAAACAGAGTCCCTTGTCGAGAGCATTTAGCTGGGTGTTTACCGGCATGGCACATGCAGCGCCGAGAGCAAAGCCACTATCAAAAGGGGCTCTGCTCCACTCGCCAGTGCAGGAAGAGATTGTGGTGCCATTTTTAGAACCCCACCATGGCCTCCGAACCACCCCCCTCCTAATGCCCCAACTCAGCTATAATGGGATCTTGGAGTCCCTCGCACCCCACTTCATAAGGTTAGGGAACTCCCAGGCCCTATCCAGGTGTGGGTAAAATGCCACCTGGGCACCTTGGCACTGCCAGCCTGAGAGTGTCACCAGGGCACCCCAGGGCAGTGCCAGGGTAGCATCAGGGTGGCACTGCGAGAGTGCCACACTGGCAGTGCTATGGTGCCCAGGTGGCATCAGGGGTGCCAGGGTACCACCCTGCGCAGAGCCCAAGCACCTGGGGGCCCCCGATTTCCCAGGAAACCCCCCCCAAGTGCCGAAAAGCCTGGTCCCCATTTGTGGAGGTCAGTGCTAGCCGGCACTTGCTTGGGGTCTCCAAGTCATGAGGGTTAGATCCTGCACCTTGGGTAACTCTGGCGATGCATATTAAAGTGATGCTTACTGCAACACTTTAATGTGGAAGTTCGCCTGATCTGGATCCCACCCACAATACGACATCTTGCAAGATTCCGTTTGTTCTCATGAGACATGACATGGCCCGTAAATCTCGCAAGACACCTCTCACATGATTTACCGGCAGTGTCTCACCTGACACGGGCACAACACGGCCACTACATTACGGCATTTGTGTGAAGAAATGTCCTCATACCATCTCCTCCCCTCCCACTCTCAATGACCCAGTCATCCCAAGCAACTGGACAAATTCAAATTATTTAACTAATTTATGTTTTACATCTATCGAGCTCAGATTCCTTGCCAAAGTCCTTTGTTGAGGCCTGTACAACGCAACTGTTTCTGCATACGAGCTGTTACTATATAACAATTCCAATTCTCAGTTGAATCTTTGTCTCTGCACCCAGGCCCATTATTTATCTTGAAAGGAGTGATACGAGGACCTATGTTCCATCAGTCTCCCACTGAAGTTATGATGATGGACAGTAGAATGCCATGAATTTGAGGGTCATTCACAGAATCCCTACAGTGCAAGAGGAGAAGGTTACGTGGTCCATTGAGTCTGTACTGACCCTCTGAAAGAGCACTCTATACCGGCTCCCACCCTATTCCAGTAACCCCACCTAACCTTTGGTACCAAGGGGCAATTTAGTAAGGCCAACCCATCTAACCTGCGCATCGTTGGACTGTGGGAGGAAACCCGAGCACCTGGAGGAAATCCACGCAGACACGTTACTTTTAAAATAGATGGGACAACCTGTGAATTTTCTGATTTCCATCTTAATTCATACGTTAATTTCTTTCCCTGAGCGTTTTCATGCATATCCTATCAATAATTGATTTATTTTTCCAGTGATTCAATCCCTGGAACTTATTCTGCACAGTATTACCACATCATTGTTTTCTATTGAATGCTTTTGTTGGAATGGCAGGTAGAGTAATATGATACGTAGACAAAGTTTACATACCACACATCAATTAAACCAGTTTTAACTCTGTTAAATTGCTGCTGGCAGTGTAATTTGCATATCGTCCACGGAAAAGGGTTGGATCAGTTTTCTGCTGCCTTTCCACATTCCTAGTGCTTTCTGCATAGAATATTATTTCAAACCGTCGCACGCAAATCCACCTTGATGGATGAAAACTTTCTCCATGCCCCATTGTAAAAGATAACAATATTGAAGCGCTTTAATTGTCAGAAATATATCAGAATTCATAACTGGTTAGGAGGCACTGCACTGAATCCGGTATCCGCTGCAGGATTGGGCTTTGTAAAATTGACTCCTTGTCAATTCTTGTAAAACTTGAAGCACATTTTAAAAACTTCAATCGTGCTTTCCCGTCACGTTTCACAAGACTCTGCTTAAAAGTTGATTCAAAACTCTGGTGATATGCATTCAAAGTTGTTTGGTTGTAAATATTGATGTCCGGTGTTAAGAAGAGACTGACAAGATGAGCGAGAGTGACTGAAGGGCTAAAAAAAATCATATTAAAAGAAATGCATATGTCTCACTTCTTAAATTGCAACCAGTAAAAGCATTCCGCAAGGTCCAATTTTAGTTACAATGATGTTTTTCTGCTGCCGTTCTGATCACTGCATGTTCAAGCACCATTTTGTTTTTCCGGAAGAGGTAAAATAGGACTATTTTCCCGGCTGGCTTATCCTGGGTCCTGACTGTCCCGCAGCCTGACTTCCGATTCTCTCTTCATCAATAATGGCAGCATTTCAAAGCACTCCAAGCGACTAAATACTTAAATCTGACAAACATAGAAATCATAGAATCCCTACAGTGCAGAAGGAGGTTATTCGGCTCATTGAATCTGCACTGACCTTCTGAAAGAGCACCCTACCGAGGCCCACACCCGTGTCTTATCCCTGTAACCCCACCTAACCTTTTGGACACTAAGGGACAATTTAGCACGGCCAATCCACCTAACTTTGGACTGTGTGAGGAAACCGGAGCATCCGGAGGAAGCCCACGCAGACATGGGGAGGAAGTGCAAACTCCACACAGTCAGCCACCCAAGGCTAGAATTAAACCCAGGATCCTGGTGCTGTGGGGCAGCAGTGCTAGCTACGGTACCGCCGTGCTGCCCCCTCTGTATCTATCACCGTATTCTCCTCCAGCCTCACAACCCTCGAGATATCTGCACACCTCTAATTCTTGCCTCTGGAACCTCCCTGATTTTAAATGCACCACCAATGGGCAGTTAAACTTTGAGCTGATTTTTAAAACATTTGTTTATGGGATGTGCGAGTCACTGCCCAGCCCTAATCGCCCTTGAACTAAATGGTTTGCTGGGCCACTTCAAAGGTCATTGCTGTGGATCTCGAGTCGCACGTAGGCCAGAGCAGGTAAGGACAGTAGTTTTCCTTCCCTAATGGTCATCAGCGAACCAGATGGGTTTTAAATTAAATTTTTATTGAATTTAAATTTCAACATCTGCCACGGCGGGATTCGTACCTGGATTCTCAGAGCATAACCCCGGCCTTCTGCATCATTAGTCCAGTGACAATACCCCTACACCATTGCCACCCTGCCGAGGCCCGAAAAGCTCTGGGCCTCCTCTTTTTTTTTTAAATTTAGAGTACCCAATTCATTTTTGCAATTAAGGGATAATTTAGTGTGGCCAATCCACCTACCCTGCACATCATTGGGTTGTGGGGGCGAAACCCACGCAAACACGGGGAGAATGTGCAACTTTTTTACAGACAGTGACCCAGAGCCGGAATCAAACCTGGGACCTCGGCACGTAAAGGCCGCAGTGCTAACCACTGCACCACCGTGCTGCTCCTGGGCCTCCCCCTCTAACCCTCCTAGAACCTCTCTCTCATTCCCTACTTAACTTGCACCTCGAAACGTACAAATAAAGCGATTGGTCAACTGCCCTAATATCTACAGTGGCTCGGTGTTGAATTATTTTTCGTAACACCCCTGTGAAGCATTCTGGGACATTTACTTTGACAATAGTAAAAAAAGGTTAAATCAAACAACTTCTATGATGAGGGAATTACAAACATTATACCCTTATTATCAAGGGTGTAACGAAAAGCCCAGCAACTACAGGTCACTCCATCTAACCTCAGTATGGGAAAGTGTTCAGAAACAATATCATTTGTGAAAATGTGGATTAAATTAAATCCAGTTGTATTAAGGGCAAATCGTGTTTAACTCAGCCTGGGATCGACAGGTTTTTGGTCTCAGAGAATTAAAGGAACATGGGGAGCAAAATGGAGTTGAAGCCCAAGATAAACCGTGATCACATTGAAGGGCGTAGAAGAATCGATGAGCTTCACGGTGTACTCCTGCTTCTATTTCTTTTGTTCTTTGTTTGGTTCTTTGTTTTGTTCCAACTATCTTGCCTGTGTTTTTTGTTGAGGTAACAGAGAGAGCTGATGAGAGCAATGGTGATTTGATGTACACGGATTTCAAAAAGACATTTGATAATATGGTGCCGCACAACATGCGGCAAAGTTAGACCTTGTGGAATAAAAGAGACAGTAGCAACTGGATACAAAATTGGCTGAAGGATAGTGTAGCGCACAATGACTTACGAGAGAGACGAGCAGTGATGAAGTTGATTCAGGCTTTATTAAGCGAGACTTGTCCCCAGCAGTTCAGCAACAGAATGAAGCGGCGGGGAGAAGCTCGGGTTCTTATACTCCGCCTTCAGGGCGGAGCCAGGAGTCAGCAGCCAACCAGGACCTGGGATCTGTCAGCCAATAGCATCACGGCTTCACAGTCCCACATGACCCCTAATACATACCACCACATTCACCCCTTGTTAAAAAGGAACCCGGCGGGGTGGTGGTTCGCATGGTGGTAGGGGTTTACAAGGCTGGCCCTGGAAGGAAAATGTTGGACATGTTACTACAGTTTTAGCCCTACACTGGGCTATGTACAAAGTTTGCGAAACTATTTACAATATTAGCAAGAGAAAAAAATTTTTTTTTGTTACAATACAACACCATTCTTGGTGTCACGCGGATGCCATGAGTCGAGCGGGCGGTCTGGTCTTTCTCGCCGATCGCCTCAGCCCCGGTGGTGGTGCAGGTGCTTGTTCAGGCGTTGTCATCTCCGGGAGCGTTTCGGTGTTTGTTCCTATTTCACTCCTGGGCGGGCACGGGAGGAGGACCGATCCTCCCGGGAAGGGGACGGTCGCGGGGTGCGCCGGTGGTAGGGAGGGGATGATCGGTGTCGGGGGGGGTGTGTGTTTTGCCGGCGGGCGCCAGGTCCCGCAGGGAGACCGTGTCCTGTCGGCCGTCGGGGTATGCCACGTAGGCGTACTGCGGGTTCGAGTGGAGAAGGTGAACCCTCTTGACCAACGGGTCCGATTTGTGCGCCCGCACATGTTTCCGGAGCAAGATGGGTCCTGGGGCCGCCAGCCAGGTCAGCAGCGATGTTCCGGAGGAGGACTTCCTGGGGAAGACAAGGAGGCGCTCATGAGGCGTTTGGTTAGTGGTGGTACACAGCAGCGACCGGATGGAGTGGAGAGCATCCGGGAGTACCTCCTGCCACCGGGAAACTGGGAGATCCCTGGACCGTAGGGCCAGCAGGACGGTCTTCCAGACCGTGCCGTTCTCCCTCTCTACTTGCCCGTTCCCACGGGGGTTGTAGCTGGTCGTCCTGCTCGAGGCTATGCCCTTGCTGAGCAGGAACTGGCGCAGCTCGTCACTCATGAAGGAGGACCCCCTGTCACTATGGATATACGCGGGGCAACCGAACAGTGTGAATATGGTGCCAAGGGCTTTAATGACTGTGGCCGCTGTCATGTCGGGGCAGGGGATGGCGAAGGGGAAACGAGAGTACTCGTCCACCACATTCAGGAATTATGCGTTGCGGTCAGTGGAGGGGAGGGGCCCTTTGAAATCCAAACTGAGGCGTTCAAAGGGGCGGGAAGCCTTGATCAGGTGCGCTCTATCCGGCCTGAAAAAGTGCGGTTTGCACTCTGCGCAGATGTGGCAGTTCCTGGTGACTGTACGGATCTCCTCCACAGAGTAGGGGAGGTTGCGGGACTTTATGAAATGGTAGAATCGAGTGACCCCCGGGTGGCAGAGGTCCTCGTGGAGGGCTTGGAGACGGTCTATTTGTGCGTTGGCACATGTGCCGCGGGATAGGGTATCGGACGGCTCGTTCAGCTTTCCGGGACGGTACAAGACCTCATAGTTGAAGGTGGAGAGCTCGATCCTCCACCTTAAGATCTTGTCATTTTTAATTTTGCCCTGCTGTGCATTATCGAACATGAAGGCTACCGACCGTTGGTCGGTGAGGAGAGTGAATCTCCTGCCGACCAGGTAATGCCTCCAATGTCGCACAGCTTCCACTATGGCTTGGGCTTCCTTTTCCACTGAGGAGTGGCGGATTTCTGAGGCGTGGAGGGTCCGTGAGAAAAAGGCCACGGGTCTGCCCGCTTGGTTAAGGGTGGCCGCCAGAGCTACGTCGGATGCGTCGCTCTCGACCTGGAAGGGGAGGGACTCGTCGATGGCGCGCATCGTGGCCTTTGCGATATCCGCTTTGATGCGGCTGAAGGCCTGGCGAGCCTCTGTCGACAGGGGGAAGGTAGTGGTCTGAATTAGCGGGCGGGCCTTGTCTGCATACTGGGGGACCCACTGGGCGTAATATGAAAAGAAACCCAGGCAACGTTTCAGGGCTTTGGAGCAGTGGGGGAGGGGGAATTCCATAAGGGGGCGCATGCGTTCGGGGTCGGGGCCTAATATCCCATTGCGCACTACGTATCCCAGGATGGCCAACCGGTTTGTGCTAAAAACGCACTTTTCCTCGTTGTTTGTGAGGTTCAGGGCGTTAGCGGTCTGGAGGAATTTTTGGAGGTTGGCGTCATGGTCCTGCTGATCGTGGCCGCAGATGGTTACGTTGTCGAGATACGGGAACGTGGCCTGCAACCCGTGCTGGTCAACCATTCGGTCCATCTCCCGTTGGAAGACCGAGACCCCGTTCGTGACACCAAATGGGACCCTTAGGAAGTGGTATAGACGCCCGTCTGCCTCGAAGGCTGTGTACTTGCGGTCACCTGGGCGGATGGGGAGCTGGTGGTAGGCGGACTTGAGGTCCACGGTGGAGAAAACTTTATACTGGGCAATCCGATTTACCATGTCGGATATGCGGGGGAGAGGGTACGCATCTAGCTGTGTGTACCTGTTGATGGTCTGGCTATAGTCTATGACCATCCTTTGCTTCTCCCCGGTCTTTACTACTACCACCTGGGCCCTCCAGGGACTATTGCTGGCCTGGATTATACCTTCCTCCAGCAACCGCTGGACTTCAGACCGAATAAATATCCGGTCCTGGGTGCTGTACCGTCTGCTCCTAGTGGCGACGGGTTTGCAATCCGGGGTGAGGTTTGCAAACAAGGACGGCGGTTCAACCTTGAGAGTTGCGAGGCCGCAGATAGTGAATGGGGGTATTGGGCCGCCGAATTGAAATGTTAGGCTCTGCAGGTTACACTGGAAATCTAATCCCAGTAATGTGGGCGCGCAGAGTTGGGGAAGGACGTAGAGCCTGTAGTTCTTAAACTCCCTCCCTTGCACCTTTAGGTTCGCGATGCAGAACCCTTTGATCTCTACGGAGTGGGATCCTGCAGCTAGGGAAATCTTTTGCGTACTTGGATGGAAGGTCAGAAAACAGCGTCTTACCGTGTCTGGGTGAATAAAACTTTCAGTGCTCCCAGAGTCGATCAAGCATGATGTCTCGTGTCCGTTGATCAGCACCGTTGTTGTCGTCGTCTGGAGCGTCCGAGGCCGTGATTGATCCAGAGTCACCGAAGCCAGTCGTGGTAGTAGTGTCGCGGCGTCTTCTTCGGACCCCGTGGAGCCGTCGATGCTGGGGTCCTTTGCTGTCAACCAAGATGGTGGCGTCCATGAATCGCACGTGGCCGGGGGTGGACAAAATGGCCGCCCCCATGGATCGCACGTGGTCGGGGTGGACAAAATGGCCGCCCCCATGAATCGCACGTGGCTGGGGGGTCACAAGATGGCGGCGCCCATCCTCCCCTCGTGGTGCCCAGGACCCAAAATGGCGGCACCCATGGGTCGCACATGGGGCGCTGGGGGGGTTGGGGAGTGTTTGGGCTATGCTGGGCTCGTTCTTCTCCGGGGATTGCGGCGACCCCCCGGGACCGGCACACTGCCGCGTAATGGCCCTTCTTGCCGCAGCTTTTACAAATAGCTGCGCGGGCCGGGCAGTGCTGCCGGGGGTGTTTCGCTTGCCCGCAAAAATAGCAGCGGGCCCCCCCGGGATGGTCTGGCGCTTTAACCGCGCAAGCCTGCAAGGGGGGGGGGGGTTTGTCGCGACGGGGGTCCACGGAGCCCAAGGGGCTGCTGCGCGGTCGGGGCCATAGGCGCGGGCGTTTTGCGAGGCCACATCTAGGGAAGCTGCAAGGGCCCGTGCCTCTGAGAGTCCTAGCGACTCTCTTTCTAAAAGTCTTTGGCGGATTTGGGGAGAGTTCATACCTGCCACAAAAGAATCGCGAATTAGCATGTCCGTGTGTTCCATCGCGTTCACCGGCGGGCAGCTGCAGCCCCGTCCCAAAATTAGCAGCGCGGCGTAGAATTCTTCTAGCGATTCTCCGGGACTTTGCCGTCTCGTTGCGAGTTGGTGGCGCGCGTAGACCTGGTTCACGGGCCGAACGTAGATGCCCTTCAGTAATGTGAGCGCCGTCGGGAAATCCTCTGCGTCTTCTATGAGAGGGTAAATTTCCGGGCTTACCCTCGAATTCAGGACCTGCATTTTCTGGTCTTCTGTGATCCGGCCGGGGGCCATTCGGAGGTAGCCTTCAAAACATGCTTGCCAGTGTTTAAATACTGCTGCCGAGTTCGCTGCGTGGGGGCTGATCCGCAGGCATTCCGGGGCGATCCGGAGCTCCATAGTCTTTTAAGCTCGCTTAATAAATTGTAGCGCACAATGACTTACGAGAGAGACGAGAAGTGATGAAGTCGATTCAGGCTTTATTAAGCGAGACTTGTCCCCAGCCGTTCAGCAACAGAATGAAGCGGCGGGGAGACGCTCGGGTTCTTATACTCCGCCTTCAGGGCGGAGCCCGGAGTCAGCAGCCAACCAGGACCCGGGATCTGTCAGCCAATAGCATCACGGCTTCACAGTCCCACATGACCCCTAATACATACCACCACAGATAGGAAACAGAGTGGTGCTGAATGGTTGTTCTTCAGACGAGAGGAAGGTCTATAATGGAGTCAAGACCCCTACTCTTCCTGATATATATTCATGAATGAAACTTTGGTCGACAGGGTAGAACATCCAAATTTTCTGGTGATATGAAATTTTCAGGGAGCTAGTGTAAAACTCCAAAAGAACATGGGCAGATTGGTGGAATGCTGGGATAAATGGCTGGTGCAACTTAATTACAAGAAGTGTGAAGCAATTCATTTTGCTGGGAAGAATGAGGAGAGACAATATTAAATAAAGGTACAATTCTAAAGAAGGTGCAGGATTATAGGGAACTGGATATATATGTCCATAAATCATTGAAGATGGTGGGGCCATTGAGAGTGTCGCTAATATACCATTTGGCGACTTCCGGTTGCGGCGATGACCAGCTAAGCCGCACGTTTCGGCACCTCCCGTTTCAACGGACTTTTGGGCTCTTATCGGGAGCCCCAACGGCCTTTTTTGTGGCCAAACCCAGTGTGAGGTGACAAAGGAAGGAGTCCCCCCGGGTGTGGATGGAAAGGAGCAACAGTAGTGGCCAGATTGCGGAGGATCCTTTGGAGCAGCGGCAGAGAAGAGAAGGGAGAAGCAAGATGGTGGCCGAGGGAGCCCAGATGGTATGGGGCCCGGAACAGCAGGAGTTCCTCTGACGATGTGTGGAGGAGCTCAAGAAAGAGGTGCTGGCGCCGATGTTACTGGCAATCGAGGGACTAAAGGAAACACAAAAGGTCCAGGCAATGGAGCTCTGTGGAGTGAAGGCAAAGGCAGCCGAGAACGAAGACGAGATACAGAGCCTGGTGGTAAAAACGGAGACGCACGAGGCACTACACAAGAGATGCATAGAAAGGCTGGAAGCCCTGGAGAACAGCTCGAGGAGGAAGAACCTACGGATTTTAGGTCTCCCCGAAGGAACAGAGGGAGCTGATGCTGGGGCGTATGTGAGTACGATGCTCCATACTCTAATTGGAGCTGAGGCCCCAACGGGCCCCCTGGAAGTGGAGGGAGCATACCGGGTCCTCGTGAGAAGACCAAAGGCAGGGGAAACACCAAGAGCAATAGTGGTGAAGTTCCATCGCTACAGGGACAGGGAGATGGTCCTGAGCTGGGCTAAGAAGACACGGAGTAGCAAGTGGGAGAACGCGGTGATACGCGTGTATCAAGACTGGAGTGCGGAGGTGGCGAGAATGAGGGCGAGTTTCAACCAGGCCAAGGCGGTGCTCCATAGGAAGAAAGTCAAATTTGGGATGCTGCAGCCGGCGAGATTGTGGGTCACACATCAGGGCAAACACCACTACTTTGAGACGGCGGAGGAGGCATGGACATTTATTCAGGAAGAGAAATTGGACTAGACTTGAGAAATTGCCCGGAGAGGGGAAGCGAGGTTGTGGCACAGAAATGTAAAGTGGGGAGAGGGGAGGGCTAATGTATAATAATGTTGGACGGGGAATGTTTCTCCCCCCGATGTGGGGGACATGAAGAAATGTGGGCGCCGATGGAAAAGGGGACAGGGAAGGGGAATGAGGGAACTGCGCCATTAGGGGCGGGGCCGAGAGGAAGGCGCGGGTATTTTCCTGTGCTATGGAAACTATGGCGGGAAAAAGGGAGCAGGAAGGAAGGGAGCCTCACACGCAGGGAGGTCAAAGGATGAACGGGGGAAGCCGAGGTCAGCCAGAGTTAGCTGACTTCCGGAAGCAATATGGGGGGAGTAATCAAGCTAGAGGGGGATCTAGGGGGTGGGGGGGATGGAGGGGGGGGATTTACTGGGTTGCTGCTGCTGAGAGTAAGGGGGAGCTGATACGAGACGAGGTGGTCGGGACGGGAGGGCGCCGTCTGGGGAACAGACCGGTGCGTGAGACCTGGGTGAGGAGATGGTTTAAAAATGGGGATGGCTAGTCGATGAGGGGTATATTCCCCCACGTCCACAAGGTATATTCCCGGATAGACTTTTTTGTTTTGGGAAGGGCACTGATCCCGAAAGTGGCAGGAACGGAGTACTCGGCCATAGCCATTTCAGATCACGCCCCGCATTGGGTGGAGCTGGAACTAGGAGAGGAAAGGGACCAGCGCCCACTCTGGCGATTACACATGGGACTACTGGCGGACGAGGGGGTATGCGGAAGGGTGAGGGGATGTATCGAAAGATACCTGGAGGTCAATGATGATGGGGAGGTCCAGGTGGGAGTAGTATGGGAAGCACTGAAGGCGGTGGTTAGAGGAGAGCTGATTTCCATCAGAGCCCACAAGGGGAATCAAGAGGGTAAAGAAAGAGAGAGATTAGTAGGGGAAATTTTGAGGGTGGATAGGAAGTATGCGGAGGCCCCAGATGAAGGGTTATACAGGGAAAGACGAAGATTACAGACGGAGTTTGACCTACTGACCACGGGAAAGGCAGAGGCACAGTGGAGGAAGGCACATGGGATACAATATGAATATGGGGAAAAGGCGAGCCGGCTACTGGCCCAACAACTTCGGAAGAGAGGGGCGGCGAGAGAGATTGGAGGAGTTAGGGACGAAACGGAAAGATGGAGCAGATAGCAGGGAAAGTGAACGAGGTGTTCAAGACATTCTATGAGAGGCTGTACAAGTCCCAACCCCCGGAGGGGAAAGAGGGAATGAGACACTTTTTGGACCAGCTAGAGCTCCCGAGGGTGGAGGGGCAGGAGGTGGCAGGTCTGGGGGCGCAGATTGAGGTGGATGAGGTGATCAAAGGAATTGGGAGCATGCAAGCAGGGAAGGCCCCGGGACCAGATGGGTTCCCAGTGGAATTTTATAGGAAATATATGGACCTGTTGGCCCCGCTTTTGGCGAGAACCTTTAATGAGGCTAAGGAAAGGGGGACATTACCCACGACAATGTCGGAGGCGACGATATCGCTAATCCTGAAACGAGACAAAGTCCCGCTGCAGTGCGGGTCATACAGGCCCATCTCCCTCCTAAACGTAGACGCCAAACTGCTGGCCAAAGTGATGGCGACAAGGATATAGGATTGTGTCCCAGGGGTGGTACATGACGACCAGACAGGGTTTATTAAGGGGAGACTATTGAATGCCAATGTACGAAGGTTGCTGGGGGTGATGATGATGCCCCCACCGGAGGGGGAGGCAGAGATAGTGGTGGCGATGGATGCAGAGAAGGCATTCGATAGGGTGGAGTGGGACTATTTGTGGGAGGTGCTGAAGAGATTTGGGTTCGGGGAGGGGTTCATCAGATGGGTTAGACTCTTGTACGCGGCCCCGGTGGCAAGCGTCGTTACAAACAGGCAAAGATCGAGATACTTTCGATTACATAGGGGTACAAGACAAGGGTGCCCCCTGTCCCCGTTACTGTACGTGTTGGCAATTGAACCATTGGCCATAGCGCTGAGGGACTCTAAGAAGTGGAGGGGGGTGACATCGAGTGTCACTATATGCAGACGATTTGCTGCTATATGTGGCGGACCCGGTAGAGGGGATGCCAGAGGTAATGCAGACACTCAGGAAGTTTGGAGAGTTCTCGGGATACAAATTAAACATGGGAAAGAGCGAACTTTTTGTGATGCACCCCGGGGAACAGGGCAGGGGGATAGATGCTCTGCCGCTGAGGAGGTTTTCGATAACTGGGGATTCAGGTGGCCAGGAACTGGGGAACCCTACATAAACTTAACCTGACGCGATTGGTAGAGCAGACGGTGGAGGACTTTAAGAGGTGGGATATGGTGCCCCTGTCATTGGCGGGCAGAGTACAGGCGGTTAAAATGGTGGTCCTCCCGAGGTTTCTTTTCGTGTTTCAGTGCCTCCCCATCCTGATTACAAAGGCCTTCTTCAAAAAAATAGACAGGAGCATTATGAGCTTTGTGTGGGCGGGAAAGACCCCGAGGGTAAAGAGGGGGTTCCTGCAGCGCAGTAGGAACAGAGGGGGATTGGCACTGCCGAGTCTGAGTGACTACTATTGGGCCGCCAATGTGTCGATGGTCTGTAAGTGGATGAGGGAAGAAGAAGGTGCGGCGTGGAAAAGGTGTCCTTTAAGGGAACAAGCCTAAAAGCGCTGGCGACGGCGCCACTACCGTTCTCCCCGAAAAGGTACACCACAAACCCAGTGGTCGTGGCGACCTTGAAGATCTGGGGGCAGTGGAGACGTCATAGGGAAGTGACGAGTGCCTTGGTGTGGTCCCCGATAAGGAATAACCACAGGTTTGTCCCGGGGAGGATAGATGGGGGATTTCAATGTTGGCAGCGAGCAGGAATTAGGAAGCTGAAGGACCTGTTTGTGGACGGGACGTTTGCGAGTTTGGGAGCATTGGAAGAAAAATATAAGTTGCCTCCAGGGTATGCTTTCCGATACACGCAAGTGAGGGCATTTACAAGGCAACAGGTGAGGGAATTTCCGCGGCTCCCGACGCAAGATGTCCAGGATAGAGTGATTTCGGGGGCATGGGTTGGAGAAGGTAAAGTGTCCGAAATATACAGGGAGATGAGAGATGAGGGGGAGGCGATGGTAGAGGAGCTGAAGGGAAAATGGGAAGAGGAGCTGGGGGAAGAGATTGAGGAGGGGCTGTGGGCAGATGCCCTAAGTAGGGTAAATTCCTCATCCTCGTGTGCCAGGCTTAGCCTGATTCAATTTAAGGTTCTACACAGAGCGCATATGATGGGAGAAAGACTGAGCAGGTTTTTTGGGGTGGAGGACAGGTGTGGGAGGTGCTTGGGAAGCTCGGCGAACCACACCCACATGTTCTGGTCGTGTCCGGAACTGCATGAGCTCTGGGAGGGTGTGGCAAGAGTGATCTCAAAGGTGGTGGGGGTCCGAGTCAAACCAAGCTGGGGGTTGGCTATATTTGGGGTGGCAGAAGAGCCGGGAGTGCAGGAGGCGAACGAGGCCGACGTCTTTGCCTTTGCGTCCCTAGTAGCCCGGCGAAGGATTCTACTTATGTGGAAAGAAGCGAAGCCCCTGGGCGTGGAGGCCTGGATAAATGACATGGCAGGGTTCATAAGACTGGAACGAATAAAATATGCGTTAAGTGGATCGGCTCAGGGGTTCACAAGGCGGTGGCAACCGTTCCTTGACTGTCTCGCGGAACGATAATGGAAAAACAGAAAAGACAGCAGCAGCAACCCAGGGGGGAGGGGGGAGGGGGGCAGGATTATTCCGTGTTCTTGCTTTTTCTTAGTTAGTTGTTGATATTTGCTTTTTGTTTATTTCTTTTTCCATCTGTTGTTAGTTTAATATATTATTTAAATAACGTTTAATGTATATTCCTTTATTAAGTTGTAAAAATGGAAAATCTTTGTTTGAAAAACTTCAATAAAATATATATTTTTAAAAAAAAATACCATATGGCATCCTGCACTTTAACAATAAGGGAATAGAGAACAAAAGTAAGGAAGTTAAACACGGATAAAACACTGGTGTGGCCTCAATTGGTGTATTGCGCCCACCTCTGGGTACCACACCTTAGGAAGGATGTAAAGGCACTGGAAAGAGTGCAGAAAAGATGCACAAGAATGGTTCCAGTGTTGAGGAAAGTCAGTTCTGTAGGTTGTAGAAATTGGCACTGTTCTCCTTGAAGGAGGGAAGATCAAGAGGAGATTTGATTGAGATATTCAAAATGGTGAGAAGACTGGACAGAGTAGATTGGGAGAAACCGTTCCTAAAGGATCGAATAGCAGAAGACACAGATTTAATAATAATAAACTTTATTAGTTTTACAAGTAAGCTTACATTAACACTACAATGAAGTTACTGTGAAAATCCCCTAGTTGCCACACTACGACGCCTGTTCGGATACATAGAGGGAGAATTCAGAATGTTCAATTCACCTAACAAGCACGTCTTTCGGGACTTGTGGGAGGAAACCGGAGCACCCGAGGAAACCCGCGCAGACACAGGGAGAACGTGCAGACTCCGCACAGACAGTGACCCAAGCCAGGAATCGAACCCAGTGTTCATTGGTTGCTTCATTTGCCGAAAATGCAGCTGTATCTCCAATGTTTTCATGATCAGATTTTCTTAACTTTGGAGTTTTCCTGCAAACAGTTATAGTAGTTATCATACCACTTTGTAACATCTTGTTTTGCTAGATGGTTTGTTTAAATTAAGTGTAACTGATACTGTAATAACCCCACAGATCACATGAACTTGAGGAATGCTGCTAAGAAATGACTTCCGACACCAAATTGGCAAAGTGATGCACTGACTGCATACTGCGTAGGAGTCAGATTTAAATATTTTTGGTATCTATTCCCATTGAGTAAATTCTGTCAGAAAATCTTTTCAACCATAATTACAAACAGTATTTTAATTAATAATTCAACAGGAATTTTGCAAATTATCAACAAGAGTTTCCTGCATGGGATTTTAACACAACATCGGATTTCTTTCCTCTGAAAGGTCAAATAATTCACAATCAATGCTAACTTGTGTAAATTCAGTAAATTGGAGAATGAATAAACGCAATGGGCGTGATTCAGCTGAAACATTTCGAAGTGTCATTTGGGGACGGGTTATCAGGGTGTTCCTTGGTGCCCGCATCTTCAAAATCGCGACTCCTATTCAACGGCACTTGATGCTGAAAGTGAGCCCCACATGAGTCTCGCCATTACTGGCTGTCTCATCGACTGATTTGCCAGATCGCCGCCTCAGTGTCTCGCTGCGAACAAGGTGGAGTTGCTTTTAAACGCTCCTTCAGCACTCACTCCCAGTCAAAGCATAAGTATGGCAGCGCGCAGACCTGTTCCTCGTTTTAATGATGCCGACCAGACCAGGCTTCTCGATGCTATGGATGCGAGATGAGAAATCCTGTTGCCCCCAGGGGCTTGGAGGCCCAGCAGCAGGATCAGCAATGCTGCCTGGGAGGCGCGAGGCAGCGGTTGTCAGTAAAGGCAGCATGACCAGGAGGACCGCAGTCCAATATCGGAAGGTACGTTACCACTTCTCCTGACATCAGTTGCCTGCCACCCCTCAAATTCCAAAACTCTCACCCCCACAGATCATTGACTGACACCTCACATCCTCCCCACAACAATTTTGTTTCTCAGCACAATCTGGCACACACCAGCACAACCCTTTCATGTTCAGGTGAAGTGCCCGCAAATGCCACCTGCTATAGACCCCGACCCATCAAGCATGCGACTCGCAATGCCATCTCTTTGTCGTCGCAGGAGAAGATAGCCCATAATAAATGGGAAAGGGTCCCAAGACTGGGGGGGGGGAGGGCGGTGCGGATTACCAGAGTTTTGAATCCTCACCCCCTATGAAGAACAGGCCCTGGATGTCGTGGGGTTGTCCAAGGAGAAACAGCAGTCACCGACAGTGTGGTTGGCCTGCATCACCGAGGTGAGGATCCACTGCCCCTTCACCCAGATGACCTGTCTCAAGTGAGTTGTTCATGTCAGACTGTGATGAATGATATCTGTATACACATGTGACTTTAATGCGTAGGCCCCTTTAAGACCGGGTTTGGAAGCCTGGGGGACTTTGCCTCCGGCTCCGCCCCCAGGGAACTCTATATAAGGTTATGTTCAGTAGGCAGCGTGCAGTGAGCACACTTCTCGGCAGCTGTCTGGTTCTCTGGTAATTAAAGTCTTTGAATTATCAATCTCCTCCCCTGAGTCATAATTGAGGGTATCTCAATTTAATAACCAGAATACATCAAGGAGGACAGCGGTCTAAAGCCGGAGAAGCTCAATTTGGACGCTCGGTCGCCGGAGGCCACTGAAATTTTTGAATACTGGCTCCGGTGCTTTGAGGCCAAATGGAGTTCCTCAGAGACTGAAGTTGACGGACCTCGCAAGCTGAGTTTACTACATGCCCGGGTGGGCCACCAACTATCCTCCGTGATCGAGAAAGCTACGACGTACGAAACGGTGGTCGAAATCCTACAGAAGCGCTTCGTAAAGCCGATAATCGAGGTTCACACCAGACATTTGCTCTCGACCTGCCGCCAGCGCTCCGGGGAAACGCTAAATGAATATTTGGAGAGACTCACTGCGCTCGCCAGGAACTGCGACCATAAAGAGGTGACGTCGGAAGTCCACATGAACTTACATATTCGTGATGCTTTCGTGTCCGGTATCCGATCCATGTACATCCGGCAGCGGCTCCTCGAAGATGGAGCGAAGGACCTCCAAGGCACGGTAACGCTCGCCTCTTCCCTGGAAGCGGCCCACCATAACCTCCGCACGTACTCCGTGGACCTTGCAAACCTCTCTCATCCCCTCCAGACTCGGCCACGCTACAGGTTTGCGCCGCGCGGCGACCCGCTCACACCGGGGGCCCCCCATGCTATTTCTGTGGGCAGGGCCAGCACTCACGCCAGCGTTGCCCGGCCCGATCTGCTATCTACAACGAATGCGGAGAGAAGGGGCACTTCGCGAAGGTCTGTCTGGCTGGACCCAAAGGCCAGAAACAAAAGTCTCATCAGGCCCAGAAATCGAACTCCTGGGACCACAGGCCCCGCAACGCGGCCGCGCGGTGGCCGGACCCACCTACTTCCGACGCGTCATCGGCCTCGTGCGAGTCATGGGGGCAGCCATCTTGGCGGCGGCCATCTTCAAAGCCCAAAACGTGCGACCGACGGCGGCAGCCATTTTGCGAATCTGATTCAACCAAGGATTCTGACTGCCCGCAACTGGGAGCGATCCCGCTCGATCAATCTCGGCCGAAGCACCTGCGAAACTCAATGATGCAGGTTCAAATCAACCTGCCGCGACACCCCCTGCCTTTTTGACTCCGGGAGCACGGAGAGTTTTATCCATCCAGACATGGTAAGACGCTGCTCCCTATCCCGCCTCCCAAACTATCGCCCTCGCATCTGGGTCTCATTCCGTCCAAATCACGGTATTGTGTCGCAAACCTCGCTATTCAAGGCGCCAAATACGCCCGTTTTAAACTTTATGTCCTCCCTCACCTCTGTGCCCCCCTGCTGCTCGGTCTGGACTTTCAGTGCAGCCACCAAAGCCTGACACTGAAGTTCGGCGGACCCCTGCCCCCGCTCACGGTATGTAGCCTGGCAACACTCAAAGTTGCACCATCCCCCCGCTTCGCGAACCTCACTCCCAACTGTAAACCCGTCGCCACCAGGAGTCGGCGGTACAGTGCCCAAAACATGACTGTCATCAAGTCAGAGGTTCAGCGGCTACTAAAAGAAGGTGTCATAGCGGCTAGCAACAGCCCTTGGAGGGCACAACTACTGGTAGTCCTATCCAGAGAAAAACAACGTATGGTGGAGGACTATAGCCAGACCATAAACCACTTTACGCAACTCGATGCGTACCCACTTCCCCGCATAGAAGAAATGGTGAACCAAATCGCCCAGTATCGAGTATTCTCCACGGTCGACCTAAAATCGCCTATCTTCAACTCCCTATTCGCCCAGAGGACCGCCCCTATACGGCCTTCGAAGCAGCCGGTCGGCTCTTCCACTTCCTCAGGGTCCCTGTCGGCGTCACAAACAGAGTCTCCGTACTTGGACAATGTCACCATCTGCGGCCATGACCAGCAGGACCATGACAAAAACCTGAGGAAGTTGCTCCAGACCACCTAGGCCCTCAATCTGACATATAATAAAGAGAAATGCATGTTCCACACAACCCGGCTATCCATCCTCGGCTACGTCGTGGAAAACGGGGTCCTCGGCCCAGACCCCGACCGCATGCGCCCCCTTAAGGAACTTCCCCGCCCCGTAGCCTCAAGGCACTCAAACGGTGCCTGGGGCTCTTTTCCTATTATGCTCAGTGGGTCCCCAGATCTGCGGACAAAGCCCGTCCACTCATTAAGACCACGGTTTTTCCCCTGACGGCTGAGGCTCAGTCGGCCTTCAGTCGTATCAAGGCCAATATCATCAAGGCCACCATGCACGCGGTGGATGAAACCATTCCCTTCCAGGTAGAAAGCGACGCATCAGACGTCACCTTGGCTGTTGCCCTCAACCAGGCGGGCAGACCAGTAGCGTTCTTCTCCCGAACCCTCACCGCCTCAGAAATTCGACACTCTGCAGTCGAGAAGGAGGCACAAGCCATAGTGGAGGCTGTATGGCACTGGAGGCACTACCTAGCTGATAGGAGGTTCGCCCTCGTCACCGGCCAACGGTCGGTCACCTTTATGTTCGATAACGCACAACAGGGGCAAAATAAAGAATGATAAAATTCTGAGGTGGAGGATCGAACTCTCCACTTACATGTACGATATTACATATCGTCCGGGGAAGCTCAACGAGTCCCCAGATGCCCTGTCTCGTGGCACGTGCGCCAACGCACAAAAAGACCGCCTGAGGGCCATCCATGATGACCTCTGCCACCCGGGGGTCACCCGGCTTGCCCATTTCATCAAGTCCCGCAACCTACCTTACTCCACTGAGGAGGTCAAGGCCATGACCAAGGCTTGCCAGATCTGTGCGGAGTGCAAACCGCACTTCCATCGACCAGACAAGGCTCGCCCGGTAAAGGCCTCTGGGCCCTTTGAGCGACTAAGCGTGGACTTCAAAGGGCCCCTCCCGTCCACCAACTGCAACAGTTATTTCCTCACTATCATCGATGAATTCCCCCACTTACTCTTCGCTGTCCCCTGCCCCGATATGACCTCGGCCTCCATGATCAAGGCACTGCACAGCATCTTCACGCTGTTTGGTTTCCCTGCTTATATCCACAGCGACCGGGGTACATCGTTCATGAGCGATGAGCTACGTCAATATCTGCTCAACAAGGGCATCATCTCGAGCAGAACGACCAGCTATAACCCGCGGGTAAACGGGCAGGTGGAGAGGGAGAACGCGACAGTTTGGAAGGCTGTCCTTCTAGCCCTACGGTCAAGAAGTCGCCCAATCACCCACTGGCAGAAGGTCCTACCCAATGCCCTACACTCCATTAGGTCGCTCCTCTGTATGGCCATGAATGAGACCTCTCACAACCGTTTGTTTGTCTTCCCCAGGAAGTCCACCTCTGGGGTCTCGCTTCCACGTTGGTTGACGACTCCGGGACCAGTTCTACTCCGGAAGCACGGGAGGAGCCATAAGACAGATCCACTGGTCGAGAGGGTCCAACGACTACATGCAAACCCTCAATACGCCTACGTCGAGCACCCTGACGGCAGGCAGGACACTGTTTCCCTGCGAGCCCTGGCACCCGCTGGCTCGCCCACCGACACCCCCCCCCTTCTACCGACGCTCCCCTCCCCGCACCGGCTGTCGACTCCGACAGCACCCCCCCCATAGCTCCCCACTCCCCCCAGCCGGCGCCGGCACCAATCACCCTATTCACCCCGGATAGCCCCCCCGCTCCAACGCGGGCAAACGCTCAGACAACCGTTCTCCCGGATATACCACCACCGAAGACGACCGTATCCACAGCACCACCACCGGACCTGAGAAGGTCGACATGGGAAATCAGACCACCCAAAAGTCTGAACTTGTAATTCCACTTCACCCCCGACGGACTATGCGTTTTTTTAAAACAGGGGGTGAATGTGATGAATGATATCTGTATACACATGTACCTTTAATGCGTAGGCCTCTTTAAGACCGGGTTTGGAACCCTGGGGAACTGTATATAAGGTTACGTTCAGTAGGCAGCGTGCAGTGAGCACATTTCTCGGCAGCTGTCTGGTTCTCTGGTAATTAAAGCCTTTGAATTATCAATCTCCTCTCCTGAGTCGTAATTGAGGGTATCTCACAGACAAAATGTCCTTCCCTCTCACTGACCATATGCCCATTGTCTCGCAGGATCTCCATCTGATGATGCTGGGCCATCCAGAGTCATTGCCAGAACCGCTGTTTGAGCAGTCCGATGCACCACTCAATGACAGCACGGGTGCCAAAATTGGCCTCATTATACCAGGGCTTCACCTCAGTCTCAGGTCTCTGCACCAGCGTCATCAGCCAGGACCTCAGCAGGTATCTTTTGACCCCCAAAAGCCAACCTGTTATCCTGGATTGGCCCTCGAAGAAGCTGAGGATATCCAAATGACCCAGGATGTAGCTGTTATGCACAGACCCCAGGTAGTGGGCACACACATGCATAATATGGAGGCGATGGTCGCGCACAATCTGAATATTCAGGGAGTGGAACTTCATCCTTTTAGTGAAGGATAGATAGATACATTTTACATAGAATTTACAGTGCAGAAGGAGGCCATTCGGCCCACCGAGTCTGCACCGGATCTTGGAAAGAGCGCCCTACCCAAGGTCAACACCTCCACCTTATCCCCGTAACCCAGTAAACCCCACCCAACATTAAGGGCAATTTTGGACACTAAGGGCAATTTTACCATGGACAATCCACCTAACCTGCACACCTTTGGACTGTGGGAGGAAACCGGAGCACCCAGAGGAAACCCACGCACACACGGGGAGGATGTGCAGACTCCGCACAGACAGAGACCCAAGCCGGTTTCGAACCTGGGACCCTGGAGCTGTGAAGCAATTGTGCTATCCACAATGCTACCGTGCTGCCCTCACTGTGCTCCGTACACCCTGATGGCCTGGTGCTCACAAGGCGGCATGCGTGCCACCTATTTCCCCAGGACCTGGGGCATCCTGGCAATGGTGGAGAACCCTGATGCATCTTGGAGGGCTTGGACCAGGTTGAAGATGACGTAGTTGGATGTCGAGGCACACAGGGCACCCGTGACCGATCGATTGCACCTGTGGGTTGTAGCTTGAGAAATGCCACACAGGTCTCCGCTCAAGCTCTGGAATTATCCAGATACATAGAAGTTCAGGGCTGCAGTGACCTTCGCAGCCACTGGAAGCAGGTGTCCTCCTCCACGGGATGCCATATCTGCGAGGACATGGCACAGCTGCCGCACTGTCTCTTTGTTGAGATGAAATCTCCTGCGGTACATGCTGGCAGTCATTTCATCAAAAGACCAACGGTGCCTGTACACCTTGAGCTGTTACTGGCCTCCCCCTCTGGATTCCTCCTTGGCCAGATGTGGTGGCTGGTCTTCAGGGGGTGCAGCAGTCCCCTGATTCCCAGGACCCACAAATCCCACAAGACAACCCCCCGCCCCCACATACCTAGTCCACCATGACTCTCCGACTTATCTCAGGGCGCCATCCAATGAGCCAGTTGTGTTAGCACAATCACCCCAGCCACAACAGGAGCTCCTAGACCCCAGGCCTCTGCTGGAACCATTTGGGAGTGTAGCCATGTAAAATGGCCACCTGCAAAGGATCATGGGAATTGTGGTCAATTTGGGACTCAGACAGGTACACAGCCTCTGTGTATTGTGCAAAGAAACCAGACTTGGCTGAAACTGTATCCATTAAGGGTCGATCACCATTTCCCCCAGGACATTAGAGTTTGAATCAAGGAGTTACAACAGTAGCAGACTAACCGGCGCCACCCCCCCTTTATTTGGAAAGGCCTGCGTGCCGGGGACAATGATAGCTGGGACCCACCCAGCTATTGAGGTATCCGCCCCCTAATTGGCTGAGATTGATGAGGGTGTTTGAAAACCCGATCGACCCATTGGACCTGGAATAAGGACCGCCCAAAAGGGCGCGAAAGAGACGAAGGATAAAAAGCCCTGCGCACTAGAGATCTCGTTACGATGTTTAATAACCTTCAACGGTGCAGCTAGAGGCTGGTCACAATGAAAGGGAGTGAAATTGACTTACAGCATTGAAGACACAGCAAGGCTCTGTCCTGGACATGTTTAGTAGGACAGGCAGGCTGAAGCTGCAGCTTGCCCCTCTTATGGGCCTCCACAATATTAAAGATGGCTTGAAGGCCTCACAGACGTAAAGTCTCTCATGCCCCCCTCCCCCCCCCCCCCCATTCGGCCCAGGGGTGACCCCCGATCTGGATCGCTCCAGCCTCCCGACCAAGCCCAGCCCCCCTTGAGGGGTCCCCCTCCTCCCAAGCTCTAATGTCTCAGTTCCCATGCTGGAAAATGGAAATGGTTGCTCATCTCCTCACTTCCCGTCACTTACCATTGTGGCAGCTCCAAGTTTTAGAAAAGGAGTGATAAACGACGCCCGCGTGATTTCTCGCTGGGGAGTCAGTTAATTCCCAGGAGGCCGCTGCATTCAACTTCAATGAGATTTAAATGAATACAAATTAGGGTTAATGATATGCTCGACATTTTTGGGCGTGATGTGGAACTTGCCGTCAGGAGCAGGCCGGATGAATTGCAAACAGGTTCACGCCCGGTGGGAATCTCAATTTTGCCCATTCCCATGATTTAACTGGAGTGCCCAGATCCCCGCCAGGTGCCAAGTGGTGGTTGAATCTCACATGATGTAACCTACTAGTAGTTAGCTGTGACCATGCAGGAAATATTGTACAACATTTGATATAGTCAATAGGAGGTTGCAACTGCTATTTAGTATGAATTCAGTGGGGATTGAATCAAAATTGTTTTGGAATTGAATTTTGGAATAATTTAGGGGTGTCCATCAAAGACTGCAGCTTTAGTCTCAGTCTGTTATTGGTCACGTGCTTCATTAATTAACAACAGTCAGGACTATCTGTTTTCTAGCAGAATAAAATGACAGCTGATACCCGGGAACAGATCTGAAGAACACTTGATTCTAATGGTGGTGAGGTGGTGGGGGTGGTGATGGTGGGGTGCTGTGTGGCAGAAACCATCCCCTACACATCTTGCATGTAAGAGCATTGAGGGAAGAATATTATCACATTATTATCTTTACTTTTGATTCATTTACTGCAGTTTATGTATTGGATATATCATTGTTAGAGGATACATGTAGAAGGAAGGGTTGGGTGGGGATGGAGTCACAGTGAACAGGTCTTGGCAGATCTGATTCACGCTAATTATTCACCGGTGACTGCTGAAGAATGAGGCATTTTATTTTGCACCTTGTGACGGTGCATCATCAAACATTTTGACATCAGATCCTGGCGCAGGTCCATGAGCTACTGGGATTGTTTTTTTTGCCTCCGACATACTTCAGACAAGCAGTGACAAGGATGCCTGCTACTCTTCCCTGATGATATTGGTGAGAAGCCTGAAGCATATGGTAGGGACTCATTTAAATTTGACTGGTGAGCTGTTAGCATGAATTACATGGCACTGAGAGTGTGGAGAAGCATGCAGGCTGCTTCTTAAAGACAGCCTCACCGCTTAAAGAAAAAGGAGAGTTTTCATTGGGGTGAGTATAAAGTGGATTTCTGTAGCAGCAGATGCCATATTGGTGGTTGGGACATCCCACTTTCAGGGTACGATACTGAAGGTGTTTATTGAATATTTCAGGACCAGGAAGGGTGATTAAGTAAGTTAACACCAGCAGCAGCATTCCTGGAACATCATTGTAAATGTTCCTTATCAGGATTGCTGGTATACAGTTCCTCCTTATCTCTCTTTTCCTGAATGAAACACCACATGTTTGTCCTACTTCACTAGATAACATCTCTTCCAATCACAATGGGACCCTTCACTATATTTCTGCTTACACATATTCATGAACATCTGCTTCCCGTAAAATTGGCAAATAGTTGGCGGGATGCTCCACTCCCGTGCCGAAGTGGCCGCGCCATCGTGAATGCCATTGAGGTTCACGACGGCGCGAAACGGCCCCGATCCCGACCGATTCAGGCCCTGACAATGGGCTAGGATCGGGGCCGCGTCATCTACACGCGCCAGGCCTTGTCGCCCAGGTAAAGGCGGCACCGCATAGATGACGCGGCCGGCGCCGCATAACTGGCGTCACACGCGCATGCGTGGTTGCCGTCCTCTCTAAGTCTGCCCCGCAAGAAGATGGCGGACGGATCTTGCGGGGCCGCGGAAGGAAGGAGGTCCTCCTTCAGAGAGGACGGCCCGACGATCGGTGGGCACCAATCGCGGGCCACCCCGCATTTGAGGTACCCCCCGGTGCAGGATCCCCCCTCGTCCCCCCGCAGGCCGCCCCCCCAGCGTTCGCGCACTGTTCCCGACGGCAGCGACCAGGTGTGGACGGCGCCGTGGGGAACCCGCCGTTTTGGCCTGGCCGTCTGGCCCATCCGGGCCTGAGAATAGCGGGGGTGCCGGAGAATCGCCATTTTCGGTGTCTCCGGCGATTCTCCGGCCTGCGGCCCGTGGAACTCGACCGGGCCGTTCCCGCCGCTTGGGAGAATCGCGGGAGGGCGTCGGACCGGCGTCCCGGGAAATTTTGGCGTCCCAGGCGATTCTCCCAACCGGCGCGGGAGTGGAGAATCTCGCCCAGTGTGTTTAATTCTCCTGAAAAATGACTAAGTGCCACTTTGGGCTGAATCCCGCCAGGAGTATTGGCACGATCCAGATCACAATTCACCCACACTTAGTGCAAAAAAAGAATCCCCACATGAGTCATGCTGAGCCTGAGTCCCCAGGTGTCTGCTTCTCCTGACTCGGTGCTCAGCTGTTCACTGCTAACAAGGGGGAACAGCATTTAACTGGTCCCTCAGCACTCCCAGACCAGCCAGGAGGATGGCAGCTCAGAGATCGACTCCTCACTTTCTGGACACAGACCTGGCCAGGCTTCTGGATGCCATGAGGAAGAGGTGGGGCACCCTGTACCCCTGAGTGGGTAGGAGACCCAAGAGTGCTGCCTGGGGTGCAGTGGCAGCTGCAGTAAGTGCCAGCAGCATGATGTGGAGGACCGCCATCCAATGTCGGAAGAAGATGAATGACCTTCTACGAGCTGCAAGGGTAAGTTACCAGCTCTCTCGTCCTGGCATCAGTCCCGTCTGCCACACCAAAATTCCCAACCCTCTTTGCATCCTCCTCCCCCCCCCCCCCCCCCCCCCCCCCCCCCCCCACCGCTCTCCCCCCCTCTCCCTGGCAATCCACTGACACCTTGCATCCTCCGACTTCCCAGATTAGTCCTCAGAACCTGATGTGTTGGGTTCTCTGGATCCGTGGAACAAATACTTAAAACACCAACACTTAAAATAGTACAACACTATTTTATTAAGTTAGAAACTGTTGAACATACTTTCACTGTGGGTTAACACGATGTTAGATTAAACTAAAGACCTATGCCTGTCCTAACCAATCTATGCACTCAGCACATGGTGAAGATTTGTGCTGTAAGATGTAAGCTCTGTCCTTCTGAGAGGCTGCATCCCGAATGAGCGGGAAAACTGATGCCCTCTGTCTATATAGTGAGTGTGCTCTAACTAGTGATTGGCTGCGGTGTTGTGTGTGTTGATTGGTCTTGCTGTGTGTCCACCAGTGTGTGTGTCTGCATCATGATATACTGGTGTATATTATGACATCCCCACTTTTATAAAGAAATGTATGTGTGTGGCAATAAATAATGTGTGGTGAGAATGTTCCTAACTACGTGTGGGGTGCGAAGACATATTTACAGGACTATATACATGAGAACTAAGCTATTTACATGGGAAGGTGCCTGGTGCAGAGAAGCAGTATGCAACAAGAGTAACGAGATCAACACTATATACAAGCCAGGGAAACGATCAAACAAAGCAACAAAACAATTCAGAGAGTCCATAAATTCGAAAAGTTCATAAATTTAGTCTCTGAGGTGGGCGACAAATTCTGGTTGACCGCCTCAAGGGTGGGTTGAGAGCCGCCGGTTCAGGAGCGGGCTGGACTGCGTCAAAGTCAGCGGGAGGCAGAGTGACAGGGAGCTCTACATAGTCCGTGGCAGTTTTCCACGCCAAGGTGGCCCTCGTGTAGTTGTTACAGGACAAGCTGGCGCATGCTATGCGGGATGACAATGCAGTCCAGTTTTAGAAGAACCCCGTCTACTACTGCCAGATCATCTCTGACATTATAGAATTGAGGGCATTAGCCCTTGAGCCACCTGTCTGTTAGGTGGCGCATGACATGCTGTAGCAAGGGATCAGCCGCCATCTTGCGGCGAATTTGGACGAGATATTCATCCGAGGCTGGTAGATTGGAGGCCGCGAATGCCACATGGGCGTCAACCTGGCAGACAAATCCCGCTGGGTCACATGGAGTGTTGACTGCCCTGGAGAGAGCGTCAGCAATGATGAGGTCGTTGCCTGGGGTGTATACCAGCTGGAAGTCGTATCGCCGGAGCTTGAGAAGAATACGATGGAGACGAGGCGTCATGTCATTCAAGTCTTTCTGTATTATATTGACCAGCGGGCGAATGTCGGTCTCGACGATGAATTGAGGAAGTCCGTAGACATAATTGTGAAACTTAACAACCTCGGTCAGAAGACCCAGGGACTCCTTTTCTATCTGCTCGTAGCGCTGCTCCGTGGGGTCATCGCACGTGACGCATATGCAACAGGGGCCCATGATGAGGCCTCATCACGTTGAAGGAGCACTGCCCCAATGCCGGATTCACTGGCATCGGTCGAAATTTTGGTCTCCTTTGCTGGATCAAAGAAAGCTAAGACCGGGGCCGTGGTCAGTTTTGCCTTGAGTTCTCTCCATTCACGCTTGTGGGCAGGGAGCCATTGGAAAGCTGTTGTCTTCTTGACCAGGTTCCTGAGAGCCGTGGTATGAGAGGCGAGGTTCGGGATGAATTTCCCTAAAAAATTGACCATGCCCAGAAATCAGAGGACCGCCTTCTTGACCTCTGGTGTTTTCATAGCTGTGATGGCAGCTACCTTGTCCGCATCAGGCTGCACACCCAATTGGAAGATGCGCGGTGCGGTCGTACGTGGTGCGCGCCTGCGCAGTACGTACGTCGACGTCCCCTCGTTTGGTGCGCACAAGCGCGGGAGTCCGCGAAAAGCGAGCGAAATGGCCGCCCTCATCCAGGCTGAGGCCCTGGAGTTGCTCGATTGCTTGGACCCGTTCTGCCTCGTGGAGACCTTGCCGCGCAGTTTCAGCCGCTTGGATGTGGGAATACCGACTAGTGGCATGTTCATGTAGCACACAGGCCTCGATGGCAATCGCTAGGGTGAGCTGCTTTACCTTGAGGAGCTGCTGGCATAGGGGGTCCGACTGAACACCGAAAACGATCTGGTCGCGTATCATGGAGTCGGATGTGGGCCCGTAATTACAGGACTGCGCAAGGATGCGGAGTTGTGTGAGAAAGGACTGGAAAGGTCCTTACCCTGCAAACGCTGTTGGAATACATACCGCTCGAAACTTTCATTCACCTCGATGTTGCAGTGACTGTCAAACTTAAGGAGGACCGTCTTGAATTTTGATTTATCTTCACCATCAGCAAAGGTGAAAGAATTGAAAATGTGGATGGCATGTTCCCAGGCCATGGATAGGAAAGACCGATCTTCCTGGTGTCTGAGGCAGCTTCCCGGACTGTGGCTTGAAATGAAATGAAATGAAAATCGCTTATTGTCACAAGTAGGCTTCAATGAAGTTACTGTGAAAAGCCCCTAGTCGCCACATTCCGGCGCCTGTTCGGGGAGGCTGGTACGGGAATTGAACCGTGCTGCTGGCCTGCCTTGGTCTGCTTTAAAAGCCAGCGATTTAGCCCAGTGAATCGTTGTTTGAATATCTTCCAGTTGGCCCCTCGGTTACCGGTGATGCGGAGCGGCGGCGGCGGGCGGACGCTGTCCATCTTGCAGGATGGCTGTATGCTGGTAGGTCTAAGAAGTTCTAACACCCCTCAACTACTGGTACCATGATGTGTTGGGAGCTCTGGATCTGTGGAACACATACAGGCCACCAACATTTAAAATAATACAACACTATTTTATTAATTTAGAAACTGTTGAATATACTTTCACTGTGGGTTAACACGATGTTAGATTAAACTAAAGACCTATGCCTGTCCTAACCACTCTATGCACTCAGCACATGGTGAAGGTCTGTGCTGTAAGCTGTAAGCTCTGTCCTTGTAGGAGGCATCCCGAATGAGCGGGAACTCTGATGCTCTCTGTCTATCTAGTGAGTGTGCTCTAACTGGTGATTGGCTGCGGTGTTGTGTGTGTTGATTGGTCTTGCTGTGTGTCCATCAGTGTGTGTGGCTGCACCATGATATACTGGTGTATATTATGACAGAACCCACTGGTATTCACCATAAAAAGCTTTTAATGTCTAAGTGCGGCCCACACATGCCACTTGCATGTCAGATGCGTGGCTCACAATGACCAATTTTTGTCCTCGCAGGAGAAGGTCAGAGGGAGGAGACCGGTGGCAGAGTAAAGACAGACCCAGATGGAAATAAATACACATGAAGTACTTTTAAAAGGTACATTCGTAAAAATGAAAGTTATCTTCACACAAGTAAAAAAGCGAGAGAATGGAATCCATGCGGGCAGACTTTGTGGATTGATGTTGCTTTTCTGCATTAAACAAAATAGCTAACTTTCTATTTAAATGCAACAGATCTTTTTGACTGGCCTCTGGACAATATGCACTAGCTAATTCAAGGGAGCACAAGTTCAGGTCTGAGGGAATGCACAGACCCCTGCGGCAGCAACACAAGAAGGAAAATGTAGTAGCGTGACTTCTCTGGAGATGGATAACACTGAACTTAAAATCTAGGTCAAAGTTATGTATCATTTGAAAGATTTCACACACCCTGTTTCAATTTCAAGGGAGTCAATTCCCTGTTTAATATGAGCGGAAAAGCTTTCAGGTGAATCCATTCTGTGCATCAATGCAAAGTTCCTGGTTCAGAGCCAGTTTTTGACTGGGTTGAAATGAATGAAGTTAATGCCTTTTGTGACTTTGAATAAAAAATAGTGTGACAAGCTGACTTATACAGACATTGAGAACCTTGGAGCATGGCACCTAGTCACAGACTCCCACAAGTTGGAAATGTTGTGATGTCATGTCCGGTTGACATCGCTTATTGCTTAGAGTTAATGGCACAGACCGAAGAGAGATTTCACCATCTTGGAATAGTAACAGAAAACTCAGGAAATATATAGATGGTCAGTCAACACCTGCGATGAGAAAAGACATATTAATCTTTTGGTTATATCCTTTCGCGATGAACGACTTAAATCAAAAGATAAACCTGACATTTCTCGACAGATACAAAAACAAAATACTGCAGATTCTGAAGATCTGCAATTGAAATTGAAATACTCAGCAGGTCAGGCAGAGTCTGTGGAGAGAGAAACAGAGGGTGGAGTATCATGACCCCTTGCGCCAGCGGGATTTTCCAGTCTCTCTGTGAAGTCGATAGATATTTGAATGTATTGCAAACATTTTATGGTAATGTTCCCCACTGTGACGGGGCCGCAACATTCCACCCTGAGTTATTTGGGGGGACTTTTACCTGCCAAAATGGGTTAGGTGGGGTATTAAATTGAGAAAGATCTGCTTTGCAACCAAAGGTCAACTCCACTTTCCAACTTTAACTCAGGCCAGAAACTGGGCAAGTGACCACCAAATCCAACAAAGTGGAACTTTAAATATTTTAAACAAGATTGTGAAGCTCATTTTCATGCAGCTTTTGAAAGTTAATTGCTGTTGTCCAGGTTTGTCAAGCTCTGAGAAACTCAAGCTTTCTCCAGGCAAGGATTTGGTGGATTCAGGAGCTAAGTGCTCTCACATGCATTCTTTGGATCCAGATGCCTGCTTGATAAGGCCCCATGAATGGGTCCCCATTCTTCTATCAACTTTCACCCAGGCCTCTGATCTCCCCCATCATGAAGTCCTGATCTCTCTCCATTGCTCATTGGCCCACTGAGTGGTTGGGCTCTGGTCATGGTGGTACCTGGCACTCCCGCTGGTACCTGGGCACCATAGCATTGCCAACCTGTCACCTTAGCATTGCCACTTGGGCACGCTGGCAGTGCCAAGGTGCTGGGTGCCATATTGCCCATGCCAGGGATCCAGCCCGTGGGTGCCCTTAAGAGCTAGGGTGAGGGGGGGCTCGAGGACCCCCTCAGAGGTAAGTTGGGGCAGTAGGGTGGGATCTGGAGGCTGCAGTGGAGGGACAGAGGGGGATTTAAAGATCGGGGCGGCATTTAAAAATGGCCACCCCGATCCACAAATACTCTTCCTACAATGGCGAACTGAGCTCACCAATGCAGGAATTGAGATAAGTGTGGACTGAGGGGGCGGGTTTTTCCCAATCGAGACCAAAAATAAGGCAAAGTCCCGTTAAAGAATGTGTCAGAAAAATCTGAGTTCTGGGTGATATCCTGTGTATCTAGAAAATCTGTTAAGTTCTGAGATGTTTTAAAGTATTGTATAATCTCTGCATTGATCTATGATCAATTAGACATCTGGAGCAGGATTCTCAGATCTGGCAGCGGGACTTTCCTTTCCCACCACCTGCCAATGTGATTTCCCATTATGGCCACCCCACGCCACTGGGAAACCCATGGGCTTGGGAGTGCCGCCGGTGCAACGGAGAATCCCACTGCTAAGATATCAGGCAACCCAGGGAATATGTGACAGAGGTCAGTAAAAACTCTGCCCAATGTTCTGATGAAAGGTTATCATCCTGAATCATTAACTCTCTTTCTCTCCCCATAGATGCTGCCTAATCTGTTAAATAATTCTCACAATTTCTCTTCTTATTTCTCTACAAATGCTGGCTGACATTTTACAAATGTTCGAGCATCTTTTGTTTGTTTCATGTATACAGTATTTGCAGGTTCTTTCCCATTTTCATTGATCTTGCGTGTGAAATTGGACAGTGCCCAAAAACCAGACCAGGATTTGGACATGTTGGACTGGTATTGTTATTCGTCATTGACCTGTGCCTATTGCTACTAAAGCAGCTCGCATGCAAACTTTGTGTTGTTTGCTAACCTGCATGCTAGCTGCATACAGCCTGTGATAAACAGACTGCTGAATGGCTGCACACCGCAGCAGGTCAGGTGGCAGCAGTGGGGAGAGAAACAGAGTCAACAGGTTGGAATTTGGAAGCTCCCTGGAGGCTTAGGAACCAGCCCACCATCCTGAATTGGACAACAAGAATGTCCTCTGACCATTAATTGGCCGTTCCGCCAAAAGTTATGCCAGATTACTATTTTGGTGCAGGGTGCAAATTCAGGACCTAGATTTTATCCTGATATTGAGGTCCCAACCTCAAAACAAAATTCTAACCCAACAATTCAGGTGGATGAGATTTCTTTGGAACACCCACCTGAAAAAGGTTTCCTCAGGATTCCCATTGTTCTGCTCCGAAGGTTACAGCCAGGGATTGGGGAGAGGTCCTAACAAAACAATTACCAATGCTTAGCACCAATTATAGAAGGAAAAAGATACCTTCATTACTCATGATCTTTTCAGATTTAGCAGCTTTGGTGGGCACAGCGTTTCTGCACTGCCCAACGTGCTCTGACATTTACAACTGCATCAGAATATACTGAAGAGAGGGGTGGCACGATGGCGAAGTGATTAGCACCGCTGTCTCATGGCGCCGACAACCTGGGTTCGATCCCGGCTCCAGTTCACTGTCCGTGTGGAGTTTGGACATTCTCCTCATCTCTGCGTGGTTCTCACCCCCACAACCTAAAGATATGCAGGGTAGGTGGATTGGCCATGCTAAATTGCCCCTTCATTGGAAAAATTAAAAAGAAAGAATATATTGATGAGATTCACTGGGGCTCACATAGTGGAGAAATCCTCATGATTACAAGGTTATGCAACATGCCGTAGACCACCGCAAATCTTGACGTACTCTCTGCCTAGTACTGCAAGGCTCCCCCAGAGTGGTCCAGGCAGTGGAGGAAAGAAATAGTTTCAACATAGCCATAGCCTGCTCTTTCACATTTTGTGACCATGCATGCTGCCTAGATAGGAATATGTTGCGTACCAGAGTCACCTGACATGACATCGAAGTATAGCTCTTGTCACGCAGTAACAACACTTTGATTTGTCATGGTGGCACCAATGCAGTTTGACTGATCCCGGTATATTGGTCATTAGCCTGTCTGATGTACTGCACATGGTCACACACCAACTGGGCACTGAGGGAGTGAGCAGAATCCTTTCAGTTGTCGTACATTTCAGAGTTCACATGCGGTGGCCACAAAGTGACATGCATATGCCAATAGCACGCTGTTCCATGGGAAAGCCTAGAATCCTCATGAAGCCACATGCCCAGCTGTTTGCTAATGGGCTCAGCTGGATTGGAGTACAGAGTGTCAGTGACCACGCTTTTGCAGCAGTGGATAGCAAACTCGGCGCAGTTGCAATTATCACCTACTGCAGCCTGCAAGGAGCCAAACACATAAACATTTGTGTCCACAGCCACCTTCTCAGTCGATGGTAATGTTGTTTTTGCCCTGTACTGTTGTGGCTGCAACAGCTGGTGGTTTTCAGCGGGTATGCTCTTCATGAAGTGGAGATGTCTGATGAGCTGTTCCCAATTGAGACTCAGGAGAGAGACTTGCTCCCTGAACTGCCTGGGTTAATGGGCAACCCTCTGAAAGCTCTTCTCCCCACCCTCCTCCACCCTCTTCCAGCATCTTGGCCTGTCCTGTGTCACCTCTGCTCATTCTCCCTGTCCAGAGGGGTTGCAAACCTATTGCACCAAGATTGGGACACATGATTTGTGCAGAACCATTGAAGTCAGGACAAAGTCTTTCAACATATGCCAAACCACACACTGCAGACATTAGCAGCTTCAAACATCTCTGCAAACCACAAAATTATTCGAAAATCACAGAGCAGCCAGATGAAGTAAAGCAGTGACTAACCATATAGTAGTTGACAATTATTTTTATTGGAGGTGATAGGGGATCCTTCATGCTGCTAAATGCATGTTCAACAGTCTGAGGATAAGAAGGGGTGCGAGCTGGAGCATTGAGCTCCTAAATAGCACTGATAGGTCAAATCAATGTTACATGCTGATGGACATCACAATCAGCCTATTTTGCATACTTCTGTTAGATGCTCTGCATGTGCACTAACAGCTTCACCAAAATGGGATTTGATGCAGTTAGCTCCTGAAGATTGTGCATGGGGCACAGGGACCCTTTTGGAGGCAAACGGCAGCTGTTAGTATCCAAAATAAAATGGTTGCTAAGCTGCCACATTTCATCACCTTGTATCAATGAAAGTCACTGTTCACAAACATTGCTGACGAGGGTTTACTTTATAAATCAGTATTCCGCTACGAAAGACAGTCAAATTTGAAGAGATATATGTTCTTTTAAAAATAATCTCCTGTTAATTTTCAGTAAACATGACAAAACAGAATTTGGGGGTTGTGTGACACGACAAGGAGTTTTCAGTCATACAATGTTCTGGGAATGGAGTTAATTATACCCCTCAGGATTTGAGGTGAAAAACCAATTATAATGAGTTGATGTGTCAGTTGGTTCATATTTAATAAACCACAATTTTCTTTTGCCATTTATTAGATATTGGAGTATTCCCTAAAGTGAAGCATTCTGCATCACAAAGACAAAATTATCATTTGTGAACAGGTTTTCTCATTTAGAATGATAATACAGCTCAAATAACTTGGAAGTATGATATTTACCTATACTTAAGTGATTAATGATTTATTAAACGCATATGTAGAGATATTAGCATTTGCAAATGTTAGAATGGAACCATCAGTCTCTTGCATAATGCCATATTCCATCAATAGATTTGAAAAATAAACCTCTTCTATCGGAAGCAAATGGCTGTAAAGTGAATTGGGAACTTCCAGCCAAGGGTCTGAAATTTCACTTCCTTGAACAAGTGGGGCAGGTTTCTTTCCTATTCCTTCATGGGATGTGAGTGTCACTGCCTGGGCCAGCATTTATTGTCCATCCCTGATTGTCCTTGAATTGACCGACTTGCTGGGCCATTTCAGAAGGCATTTAAGAGTCAATCACATTACCATGGGTCTGAAGTCACATGCAGGCCAGACCACGTAAGGATGGCAGAGATTTCCTTCCCTAAAGGACATTAGTGAACCAGATGGCTTATCATAGAATACACAGTGCAGAAGGAGGCCATTCGGCCCAGCGGCCCTTGGAAAGAGCACCTCACTTCAGCCAACCCCATCCCCATAACCCAGTAACCCCACCTTTTGGACACCAAGGGTAATTTAGCATGGCCAACCCACCTAACCTGCACGTCTTTGGACTGTGGGAGGAAACCGGAGCACCCGGAGGATACCCACGCAGACACGGGAAGAACGTGCAGACTCCACACCAACAGTGACCCAAGCCAGGAATTGAACCTATGACCCTGGAGCTGTGAAACAACTGTGCTAACCATTGTGCTACCATGCTGCCCTTATTCAAATTCCTCCATGATCTCATCCCTCTCATTTCTGTCACCTCCGTCAGCCTTACAACCATCTGAAAATCTATTTTCCTTCAACTCTTGCCTTTTGTACACTCCACACTTTGACATTGACAGCTATGCTTTCAGTCATCAGGCACTAAGCTCCTGAACATTCGTTCCTGAAACCTCCACTCCTAATCCCTGCCTTAAAACCTACATCTTTCACACCTCCAAATAGTCCTTTCCTTGACCCAGAGTCAATTTTTGTTTCATTATGCTCCTGTGAAGTGCCTTGGGGCAATCTTTTTAAAATGTCCTAACTCTGGACTGGGATGTGTGATCACCGTTGTCACGGCAGACCATTTACACACAGCAAACTCCCACAAACAGCAATGTGTTAATGAGCAGATAACCTGGCCGGGATCTCCCCTACCCGGCGGGGCGGGGGGTCCCGGCGGGATGGAGTGGCAGGTACCACTCTGCCGTCGGGCCGCCCCAAAGGTGCGGACTTTCTCCGCACCTTTAGGGGCCAAGCACTCATCGTGAGGGGCTAGGCCCGCGCCGGAGTGGTTTCCGCTCCACCGGCTGGCGTAGAAGGTCTTTGGCGCCACACCAGCCGGGGCCGAAAGGACTTCGCTGGGAGGCGGAAGTCTGCGCATGCGCGGGAGTGTCAGCGGCCGCTGACATCATCCCTGCGCATGCGTAGGGGGTGTCTCCTATGCGTCGGCCATTGTCCGGAGGCTGTGGCCGAGGCAGAGGGGAAAGAGTGCCCCCATGGCACAGGCCTGCCCGCGGATCGGTGGGCCCCGATCGCGGGCCAGGCCACCATGGGGGCACCCCCCCGGGGCAAGATCGCCCCGCCACCCCCCCCAGGACCCCGGAGCCTGCCCGGGCCGCCAGTCCCGCCGATAAGGTAGGTGGTTTGATTCACGTCGGCGGGACTGGCAATACAGCAGCAGGACTTCGGCCCATTGCGGGCCGGAGAATCGCCGGGGCGGGCCCGACGACCGGCGCGGCCCGATTCCCGCCCCCGCCGAAGTTTCGGTACCGGAGAATTCGGCGGCCGACTGGGGCGGGATTCACGCCACTCCCCGGCGTTTCTCTGACCCGGCGGGGGGGTCGGAGAATCCCGTCCCCTGTTTTTTGTGATCGTGATTGAGGGATAAATATTTGCCAGAATGAGATAATCCCACTGATCATCTTCGCAATAATGCCATGGATCTTTTACATCCATCCTAGCATGCAGATGTCTCATCTAAAAGATGGTGCCTCTAGAATGCAGCACTCCCTCAGTACTGTACTGGAGAGTCAGTGTTGACTTTTGTGCTCAGGACCTGGATTGGGAGCTGACTCCTGAACCTATTGGCTCAAAGGGGAAAAGGTTCCACAGCCACATTGTGCAGGAAACAATGAATTGTGCAATGAAGACATTATAAAAAGGTATAAAATTTAGTGTTAGAGTATCAAAAAATCTAAACTCAATGAATCTTTTGTAAAGTCCAATCATTATTATCGTCGAAAACATTGTAGTCACTCTACTGGCAATATCCAAACATCAGGGTGCTGATTGAGAAAAGTTCATTTTATTTTGCTGGCTTCTTTTTATGACTGTTGACAATAATTTCATGGTCATCATTAGACTAGTAATTCCAGATTTTTATTGAAATCAAATTTCGCCATCTGCCATGGTGCGATTCGAACCCAGAACATTTGACAAAGAGTCATCCAGACTCAAAATGTTAGCTCGTTCTCTCTCCACAGATGCTGTCAGATCAGCTGAGATTGTCCAGCATTTTCGTTTTTTGCCCCAAATCATTACCCTGGGTCGCTGGATTACTAGGCTGGTGAAAATGTCACTGCGTCGGACATTGGGGAACATCAGAAGTTTCTCTTTGTGCCAGTTTTTATGACAGGTTTTCCACTGGGGCTGAGTTGTGCAGTAAGGCAAGGCTGCACTTAAGGTCATCATTGTTTATTCTGGGGACATGTCATGCGTGTTCTGTAAATTCCAGTGGGTTCTTCTGCTGGCACACGCTGATCCATGCAGATGGCAGACATGCCTGTGCATGACTATTGGCCATGCCGTCCTGCATCTTTTAAATTGCCTTGGGTATTTTTGTACTTAATCAGGTTTCTTCTGATTGATTTGATGTAATACTTTTGGACTAACTCAGTACTGTTATGTTAGCTGCTCTGGATCCGTGGAACACATACAGGTCACCAACACTTGAAATAGTGCAACACTATTTTATTGAATTATTAACTGTTTAACATACTCTGACTGTGGGTTAACATAATACTAGCTTTAATTAAAGACGTTTGCCTTGTCCTAACCAGTCGATGCACTCAGCACATGGTGAATGTCTGTGCTGCAGGCTGTGAGCTCTGTCCTCCTGGCTAGCTGCAGCTCGAATGAGCGAGAACTCTGATGCCCCCTGTCTTTATAGTGCGTGTGCTCTAACTGGTGATTGGCTGCGGTGTTGCGTGTGTTGATTGGTCCCACTGTGTGTCCATCAGTGTGTGTCTGCACCATATACTGGTGTATATCATGACAAGTACTTGTTACTTTGTTCTCTTTATTTGGTTCCTGTGACTATCTTGAGCCTCCTTTAACTGCACCAGGCTCCCTTCTCTCCAGATCTTTGAGAGACTCTTCTCCCCACCTCCCCACCAACTCATCAAGAAGGTGCGTAGATCCATCCCATCAACCATTCCATCCCCTACCCGCAGACGATGGCCTGCTTCCCCAACGCGCCCTCCTGATGCCTATCGTATTCCACGCAATTACTTACTCCAACGACTGAAACCATAGCATTGTATCATATTGTCTCCCGTGGACCATTTACGTGGGTTTGTTACCCACCGCAGGTCTCCTCTGTACTTTTCCCAACACCTCTTTTCCCCATGAAAATCGGGTCCCATTGTAATTCAGATTTAGGAGGAAGTGATTATTACTGCTTCAGCTTTTGTCATTTTTAATCTGGAGATAATGGGTTTTGGCAGGTTTCAGATTTCCTCTTTATTCATTTAGTGTGAGAATCATCCATTCTGGGTTTTTTTTGTTAAATTTAGAGTGCCCAATTAATTTGTTCCAGTTAAGGGGCAATTTAGAGCTGCCAATCCACCTAGTTGCACATCTTTGGGTTCTGGGGACGAAACCCACACAAACACGGGGAGAATGTGCAAACTCCACGCGGACAGTGACCAGAGCCGGGATCGAATCTGGGACCTCGGCGCCGTGAGGCAGCAATGCTAAACACTGCACTACCTTGCTGACCTATCCATTCTGTTTTAACACCACCATCTAATTTGCTGCATCTTAAGCTGACCCATGGCATTTAAATGGGTCATTTAATAAGTTTTGGCTTATTTCTAACATTGCCTCATTTTTGAACTCTGTGCTATTGCCATTCCAAACTGGATTTGCACTAATACGTGAAGATTTATTTCTTTGTAGAAAGTATAGTCCCTTGACAAAGTTGCACTGAGCAATAAGAAAATATAAAATGAAATAAAGGATTTTGTCCGGCAGCTGAGTTAAGATTTGCTCACAAGTAGAATGTAATTTGCATTGAATGTAGCAAAGCGATAACAATGATATTTCATGTCCTTACATCTGTGAACTGATGATTCCACATTTATTTGCTACATTGTTTACAAAAGGCATGGACCAGGATTTTGAAACAGGTACCTGTTCAATGTACCTGCAGGATTATTGCCGTTGCAGACTGTTCCAACAGGGAAAACAATCATCATGGTAACTAGTTCGAAGTATTTTGTTTCTCACAAACAGTTCCAGTATTAAGTTTTAGAATGATAGTCACAATGATTGACAATATGATGCAACGCTATGGCTTGAGCCATTGGAGAAAGTACCAGCCTGCTCGTCATACATGGAATCATGTTGTACCCCCTCCAAGGAAAATGGACCAGCCCCTGTTTAAAGCTATATGTAGTTTGGGCAGCCAACCTGTTGCTGATACTCACCATTCTACCCTTGTGTATATATACATACTCATGCTGACTGGTGATTGAGGAAGCAGAACAAACTAAACAAAGAGATGAGGAAATCATTTAAACTGAGGTGTGTGATGTGTTTAAATTTAATGTCAGTGAATTGTACTTATTTTTGCACAGTTTTATACATAGCAATATGCTCTTCCAGGTTAAAGAGTAACTGTCATGGGAATATGGGGGACGGGACCTTTGCAGAAATTCATGCACTAGAAGGCGAGCGCTATGGTGTCTCCACAAGGTAATTACTAAAATATTTCTGTAAACAATGTATAATGTTTTCCCATGTGGTGCGATAATATCTATATCCAGGGCTTGCACTTGAATTACATCAAGGAAATTACTGAATCGACTTCCTGTTACCAAAACCCTTGATATTCAGGAGAAAGAAACATTCTGGTTGTGTTCAAATATGTCACTAATTTGCATTCTTCTATTTTAAGATGAATCTATTTCAATGTATATTAAGGCACACAATGAAGTTTAAATAGCTAATAGTTGCAATCAAGGAATGTTTTTAAAATAAATAAAAGCAGAGTCATTTTTAAATGTAAATTTGACATGTAAAAATTATATATGCTTTACATATATACTACATAAGTTTTTTATATATATGTATGTAACATATATTTGCTTAAACACATTAGGTCAATATGAACCGCTGAAACAGAGTTATTAACTTTCCAAACTTTTTTGCACATTTTTGGATAAATGTGTCCATAAGAGTAACTATTTGCTTCCCATTCTACCACAGGCATGGTGAGAAATCTTTACATTCGTTTAAAGATGAACTGTTTTCCTCTTCATAAGTTTACAAAGAGAATGAGTCCGAAAAGGATTTTATTTTTCAGTATTGTCATTAGCAAGGAGAAATCCAGAGTTTTTAATACATTTTAATTTTCCTGAACTAGATTCAAATTGTCAATAGATATCATGTGCTATAAGAGGACCCATGTTAAGGAGACAAAAATATCCTTTGAGTGGTCCGACCTGATGACACTTGAGCAATCAGCCAGCATATGGCACATGCTCAGCTCAATGACTGGAAAAGACTGTTTTTGAGATTCTCATCTGATTTTACTACATGCTTATTAACTTATTAATGTGATAAAGTTGTGTGATCTAAATATGTGTGTTTACTGATCATCAGAAAGGCTCTGTAGGGAGGGGTAATACTTATAGACTTTCCTAGTTTTTGCTCTTAAGTGTCATCAAACTCAAATGTAATCTAGCACTCTTTTTTTGACACAGTGCTCGGAGAACTGTTCCTAAATATCATTTTCCAATCGCTGTAGAACAGAAAAATAATTTGACTAATATTAAAACATGCTTTGTGATTCCTGAAGGGAAACATTCAAAATCCACAAAAAGACCCCCCGCCGGGTCGGAGAATCCCCGGGTGGTGTGAATCCCGCCCCGCCGCTCCGCCGCCGGCTGCCATATACTCCGGTGCCAGTTTTCGTGCAGGGGCGGGGTTTACGCCACGCCAGTCGGGGGCCGTTTGGAGCGCCCCCCTCCCCCGGCAATTCTCCGGGCCCCGATGGGGCGAGCGGCTGTCAGTTCCTGGCCAGTCCCGCCGGCGTGAAATGGACATGGTCCCACACGGCGGGTCCTGGCTTGTAGGCCGTCTAGTGAGTCCTCGGGGGGGGGGAATCCAGCCCCGGGGGAGTGGCCTGGCCCACGATCGGGGCCCATCGATCTACTGGCGGGCCTGTACCGTGGGGGCACTTCTTCCTTCCGTGCCGGCCTCTGTAGGGCTCCGCCATGGCCGGCGCAGAGAACCCCCCTGCGCATGCGCAGGAACATGCCGGTCGGTCTGCGCATGCGCGGAACCACGCCGGCGGTTCTGCACATGCGCCAACTCGTGCCGGCCCTCTGCCGCCGGTTGGTGCGACGCCAGCCCCTCCGCCGCTGGCCTAGCCCCTGGAAATGCGGAGAATTCTGCAACTTCCGGTTGGCCCGACGCCGGAGTGGTTCGCGCCATTCTTGCCGCCGGCGTCGGGCCATCCCGCCAATTGCGGGTGAATCCCGCTGCAGATGTCAGAGCAAAGTTATGTTTTTAGGATTCACGAGCAAGCCTCTCTGAGTCCACTTTCTTGTATCTTCATAGGAGCACCATTGCCCTCCCTCCTTCCACCTTCATTTTCTTCTGTTTCTGCCCATGGAAGAAGCTTAATCCCAAGCCACTCACAACCATACATTCAGACTCACAACAGCAAGGCCCTCGACCCTCCATTCTCCATGGTTCCTCTGCAGCTGCCGATTTGCTCAGCCGTGCCTCTCTCCAATTTTTCTTTTTTAATTTCGCGTACCCAATTATTTTTTTTCCCAATTAACGGGCAATTTAGCGTGGTCAATCCAGCTAACCTGCACATCTTTGGGTTGTGGGGGTGAAACCCAAGCAGACATGAGGAGAATCTGCAAACTCCACATGGACAGTGACCCAGGACCGGGATTCGAACCCGGGTCCTGATGCTAACCACTGCGCCACATGCTGCCCTGCTTCTCTCCCATTTTAACTTACCCCCAGTTAAATCTCCGGTATCTCCCATCTCAGCCTCGAACAGATTTCATCTTGGCCTCCACACATTCAATGAGTGCGGACAAGTATAAATCTGTTGTGCAACAGGCATAGCCATCCTTCACAGACTTGTCTAGATCATGTCAAGTTCTAGCAAGCCTTGTTTCCCTCTCTTAAAACTTACCACTTACTTTGGATCATTTTGGAAAGTAGACACAACCTCCCACTTAATTTCTCCAGTCTAACTCATCTATTTAATTCCCTCTTCCAGTCACTACCCTCACCTTTGTAAGTAATGATGATGAAAGATGAGATTGTAGAATATTTTGTCAACAAGGTATTATCTTTCCATTCACCTGTCTCTGCTGCTGCTCCTCTCAAACCAAGCTACCCCCTTGACACCCCTGCTCCTCACATCCCTGCTCCCACTCACCTCCCACGCATGCTGGAATTCATCACCATCTGACCTGGCAGGACTCCCGCTTACAAACTCCCATCTGTCTCATTGCAGGGCAAACACGAGCACCACCGGCGTGAGTGGGAACAACCTGCTGGAGTCAGGCCCGAGCTGATGATCCCCCCCCCGCCCCCTTTCTTTGAGGAACAACTCCTTGAGCTTGCTCGTGAGGAGCAGGACTGTACCTGTGCAGAGAGCAAGGTGGGGGAAAGAGACAGAAGGGAGAACCCTCATCTCATTCAGCCCTGGTGCAAGTCTGACACGAGTTACCTTTCTTCTATCAGTGCTCCCCAGTCCTGCACTAATGCCATCTCACTTTCCTTGTCGGTCATTCAGGAGACAAGCCCAGGCCATCTTGTGGCCCAGAACACCACAGATCTGAACAGTTGAGGGAGACATCTCGGAGAAGACCATTGAGGAGGCATCACACTTGTCACCCGCACCCTCCACCTGTGCAGATACTCATGTTTCAGTAGGAATACCTGGTAGGCAGGCTTCTGGGCCATTTACTGGTGAGCACCTCACAGTCAGGTGGAGGCAGGGATGTCCCAGGGATCCAGCACTTGATGGGATGCTGGAGTCCAGGACTCTGCTGAGCTCCAGTCAGATGATGTGCCCCTGGGTTCTGTCATCCCAGAGCTGCTGGAGCTACAAAGGCAGAGTCATCATCCCCCATCGAACTGCAGGACCAACAGGAGGAATCTCATAACTCCTGGGCAGCCCGGTAGCACAGTGGTTAGCACAGTTGCTTCACAACTCCAGGGTCCCAAGTTCGATTCCCAGCTTGGGTCACTGTGCAGAGTCTGCACGTTCTCCCCGTGTGTGCGTGGGTTTCCTCCGGGTCCTCCAGTTTCCTCCCACAGTCCAAAGATATGCAGGTTAGGTGGACTGGCTATGTTAAATTGTCCTTCGTGTCCAAAAAAGGTTAGATGGGGTTACAGGGACAGGGTGGAGGTGTGCACTTAGGTAGGGCGCTCCTTCCAAGGATCAGTGCAGACTCGATGGGCCGAATGGCCTCCTTCTGCACTGTAAATTCTAGGACTCAATAACCTTCCATCCAAGGATGGCGTCTGCAGTGAAGATCTTGGTGCAGGATGTGCACTCCATGGCGGGAAATGTCTGCTCCATGGTTCAGTTCATGGCCTCCATGGCTGAGGGGATGAGCTCCATGGTGCAAGGCTTTAACTGCATGAAGCAGGTACGAGCGAGAAACCACAAGTGTCATTGCCAGCTGGGGCGGGGCTTGTGGATCTCACTCCAGCTGCCCCTCCATCCCATGGAGAAGCTCAGGGGCCCCCGGGTACCTGAAGGGAAGAGGATCGGCCCATGCGCAGTCCGGGGCCTTCCACCCAGGAGACTCTGGGGGTGTCCAGCCGTCTGCAACCCCGCTCTCTCTGAGCCCCACACATGGAGGAGGACAGCACTGCAACACCCCTGCTGCCTGAAAATAGGCCCAGACTCTCAAGATCCAGGCCCCATAAGCAACGCCTGCCAAGGTCATCTCAGACAACAGGGCGTGGAAGTCAGCAGGCCACTTCAATCTTAGCTGTGAATCCTGGAGACACACCAATCAGAGAGGGAGGGTAAGGAAGACTAAGCAAAGTTAGGCACCCTGTGGGCACAGGTGAATCTAGACATTAGAGATAAGTCACCAGTGAATTACAAGCTTCTATTACAAAAATCACAGTGTTCACCCATAATGTGCTCCCCTCCACCCTCATGTCTTAGCGCTGACCTTGGTGAACTCAGCGCTTCCTCCCTCAGCACTGAGAAAATGGCAGCATGATGGTTCTTCCACTTCCCATACTGATGATGCAATAATGCCTCACTAACTCTGTCACAGGTCCTCCCCCATAAGCCCCCTCCCCATCCAGGGAAGAATGGCCCACCCCCCAGAGCAACGCTCAGGCCTCTCTTGTCTGTATTATTCTTGGTGTCTGAATAAAGCTCGTAGTCTTACAGTTGAAGTAGATGCTTTATTGTGTGAGTTTGTTCTCTCTCCAGCGCTTATACTATACGTTACATCTGAGCTGTCTGTCTGTGTCCGGCTCACCAGCTGCTGCTCCTGTGAAGAGTGCCCCCTGACTTCCTGCCTGTCCACTATATACACCTCTGGTGCTCCCTCTAGTGGTTAGTTACTTGTAGTGTATTAACATTCACCTCTTGTGTGTATACATACACTATACATCACTACATCCCCCCTTTTTTTCTTTTTACATATTTTCTGTACGTTTGGTGAAGAAAATTGTACAAAACATGTAGATAAATGATGATTATGTACAAGTTGTGATGATATTGACGATTATACAAAGCCAATTAATATTTATGAGTCCAATCTTAATAAAAACATTTATGAGTCCAAACTTTATGAATTTATTCAGTTGAGCTTTTTTTCTTCTTCTGTTGTTGACGTGGTGATGTTGATATTGCAATTTCTTTGTGAATGTCGTCAGTGTTCTTGTGTTTAAGTAACCAACAAGTCATCACGAGGTGTTCAAATGTTCGAGCCACTGATGTTGACTGACGTGGACATTTCTCTGTGCTTGTGGTTTCGATTTAGTGTGTCATCTGCCTTGAAAGCTGGTGTGCTTGTTTGCTTTGGAGCAAATGTAAATTTGTGAGGTAACTTGTCATGCCATGGTATGTATGTACTCTTGTCATTGTTTTGGAGTGTGCTGTTGCATTGTCCTTCATGTGTAGAGATGCACCATGTTGTACAGGTCGTTGTTTCATTGTTGGTGTTTCTGCCATTTCTGTCTTTGTTGTTTTCGTTGTTGTTGTTGTTGTTTTTGTTGTGTCTGTTTTTGTTGTTTTCATTGTTGTTCTTGTTATTTTTGTTGTGCTTGTTGATGTTGTTGTCTTTGTTATGCTTCTTGTTGTTGTTTTTCCTGTTGTTCTTGTAAGTTTTTGTTGTTGTTCTTGTTGTGCTTCTTATTGTTTTTGTTGTTGCTGTTGTTGCTCTTGTTTCTGTTATGCTTCTTGTGGTTTTTGTTGTTCTTGTTGCGATCAATGACTGTTCTGTTGGATAATTTGAGTCATTCTCAAAGTTATTGGTGTCAGTATCTGATGTTTCATTGAGCATTTCTTCTTGAGGATTGTTAGAATGATCTGATGTTGCATTGATCTTGGTGACATAAGTCATTTGTGGTTGATTTGATTCCTCTTCTATGATTCTTTGGTACTCCTCTTCTGGAGTCATTCCTGGTTGATCTGCTTCATCTTTGATCTCTTGGTGCTCCTCTTCTGGAGTCAACATCGTGAAGAATTCAGTTTCTTGTGGGTGGTCAAGAGTAGATGAGGTTTAAATTGATGCGGTCTCACCAGACTCATTTTTCTTTTTTAAATTGAGAGTACCCAATTCATTTTTTCCAATGAAGGGGCAATTTAGCGTGGTCAATCCACCTGCGCTGCACATCTTTGGGTTGTGGGGGCGAAACCCACGCAAACACGGGGAGAATATGCAAACTTCACATGGACAGTGACCCAGAGCCGGGATCGAACCTGGGACCTTGGCGCCGTGAGGCAGCAGTGCTACTCACTGCGCCACCGTGCTGCCCGTCTCACCAGACTCATGAGTGGTTGTGCTTTGATTGTCAATCTCGCTGTGATCTTGCACATCTTGTATGTCGATTGTGATCACATTGTCACTGTTCTTACATACAGTAGACATTCATTGACTTCTAGTTGGTTAAATGAGCTGGGTAAACTTTCATCGTCTTCTTTTTGTTGTTCACATGAGCTTGGTAGGCTTTCATAGTCTGCTTCTGGTTGCTCAGATAAGGTGGATAGACCTTCATGGTCTTGTTCATGCAAGTATTTCGCTATGGAGTCTTTAGTTGCTTCCATTTTAGAGTCTGTCAACGAGCTCTCTGTGGAGCCTTTCATCGCTTTGTGTGGAGTGATGCAGTGTTCTCTCTGTGGAGATGATCTGTGCTCTTCCGATGGAGTCGGTCAGTACTCGCTGTGTGGCGTCGTTTTCTTCTTGGGTATTTGACAAGTTGCTGTCATCCAATGTATCGACGATCTGCCATTGCTTCATGGTATTGGATGAATCTACCATGAGTAGAGTCACGTTGAGCTTTTCAACCGTGTCGCTGATGCTTTTATGATCATCAAATCCGAATAACTTAGCCATGTCTGAGTAGTATTCTTCAATATGCAAATCATCTTCTTTGGTTTCGGATTTGTTATTGTGCTCTTCACTTTGGGTGGTGCAAACTGCTTGTTCCACGGTGCTGTGAAAGTTATTTTCAACTGCTGGTAGAAGTTCAGGCAATGTTGTGCCTTTTGAGATTGAATTCTTTGGTTTTGTGCCTTTAAGAGTCTTGTTTGTGATTTTCAGGCATTTCCCTTTTAAGTGGGCGTGGTCTGAGTCTTCTGACATCATAATGCTCGTGACATAAAGCTTAGGAATCGATGCGCATGCGCAAATCGATTTTCCTTTACTGTGCGCTTTTTCGCAAATCTTCAAACTGTGCGCTATTTTTGTTCAATTGCGCATGTGTGACTTGTGCATGCACTGATCCATCTTCGAACGGTGTTTGATCTTTTTCTGACTGCGCATTGCACATGCGCAGAATGGTCTTCACGCAAAACGGCTATTTTCAACTGCGCATGTGTGGCTGTGGATTGCTGCGCATACACAGACTCAGATTTGTGTCTTTTGTTCCCCAGGAAGTTTTTAATGTGCTCAGATGCCATTTTAACTTCTTCAGACCCATGGAAAAGAACTTTTACGGCATTTTTTCTTGTTGAAAACTTAAAGTTATTTTCTTCTTGCAATCTGCACTTTTCAATTGCGATTTCCAGTGTTCAACCTTTCTGTTCTGATAATGATTGTTTGAGTTTTGCATCACTAATTCCCTGTGCAATTTGGTCTCTGAGCATTGAATGTCTTAAAGCAGCACTGTTACTGGTGTTACAGTGATCTTCAAATTTTTTGAGTATTTCTTCTAATTTGGTGTTGTCTTCACCTTTCAAGAAATTAAAGCAGTTATAGATTTCTCTAGCATCATGTCCTGTCAGTAACAGTGCTATTTTTGTTTCTTCTCAGGCAGTGCTCAAATCATTAGCTACGATATATAGTTCGAATGTTTGTTTAAAAATTTTCCATCTATGACTTAAATTACCGGATGTTTGCAGCTGCGGTGGAGTTCCAATGAGTTTCATCGGCTCAGCGAAGTCTCCCCACATCAAATGTCCAGTATGCGTTTTCTTGTCATTTCGATCTTTCTTTGTCTGCATCTTGTGTAATCTTCTGGTAAGGGGTCTGAGGTCTCCTGGTACCACGTATTATTTCTTGTGTCTGAATAAAGCTTGTAGTCCTACAGTTGAAGTAGATGCTTTATTGTGTGAGTTCGTTCTCTCGCCAACGCTTATACTATACGTTACATCTGAGCTGTCTGTCTGTGTCCTGCTCACCAGCTGCCGTTCCTTTGAAGAGTGTCCCCTGACTTCTTGTCTTTCCATTATATACATCTCTGGTGCTCCCTCTCGTGGTTACTTAGTTGTAGTGTATTTACATTAACCCCTTGTGTATATACAGTGATTCATATCACTACAATGTCTGCCAACAATTTAGAGCATTGAGGATGCCGTAGGCTGAAAGCTTGAGAGAGCCTGTCCACCTTTTCAGCGGGTGGAGGTACACACCAGGACACCTGATCTCAGAGGCGGCAGCAGCTGCGATATGTCATTCACCTTCCCAGTGTCCCCAGTTCACCCTATTCAGTAGCAGGTCACGCTCAGTGAAGCAGGAGTCAGACATTCATAGATGATAAGAGGAGCATTGCTCTGTCCTCACTGCAATACATCGTCAGTCTTCTGCTGTGTCAGTAATATTGTTTCCACGCCCTGCCCATGAATGGTGCGACCATTACAATGACCTCCTGCTGGCAGGACACAAGTGAGAAAATGTCATACCCCATTGGGAGCAGAGGTCCCGGTCGTACCCAAACCCCGAGAGGCAATGAGGGCATCCTCGTCCTGCGCCCCATGTAGACACTGATCATCACCTGAGATCCTTCTTCTGCCTCTTCTGTGGGTTGGCCTTCACCACCCTCCTCGACCACCTCCTCATCTGTGGAAATGTGGCGCTCCTCCAACTCCTACTGATACAGCTGCTCACCCTGCTGCAGTGCCAGGTTATGCAGAGAGCAGCAGACCATCATGATGCCTGACACTCTCTGGGGGCTGAATTAAACAAAGAATAAGCAAAGAACAAAGAATAGTACAGCACAAGAACAGGCCCTTCGGCCCGCCAAGCCTGTGCCGACCATATTGCCCATCTAAACTAAAATCTTCTGCACTTCTGGGGTCCGGATCCCTCTATTCCCATCCTATTCATGTATTTGTCAAGATGCCCCTTAAATGTCACTATCAACCCTGCTTCCACCCCCACCCCCCCTCCGACAGCGAGTTCCAGGCACCCACTACCCTCTGTGTAAAAACCTTGCCTCGTACATCTCCTCTAAACCTTGCCCCTCGCACCTTAAACCTATGCCTCCTAGTAATTGACCCCTCTACCCTGGGAAAAAGCCTCTGACTAACCACTCTGGCTATGCGCCTCATAATTCTGTAGACCTCTATCAGGTCGCCCCTCAACCTCCGTCATTCCAGTGAAAACAAACCAAGTTTATTCAACCGCTCCTCATAGCTAATGCCCTCCATACCAGGCAACATCCTGGTAAATCTCTTCTACACCATCTCTAAAGCCTCCACATCCTTCTGGTGGAGACCAGAACTGAACACTATACTCCAAGTGTGGCCTAACTAAGGTTCTATACAGCTACAATATGCTTTGCCAATTCTTATATTCAATGTTCCGGCCAATGAAGGCAACCATCCTGTATGCCTTCTTGACTACCTTCTCCACCTGTGTTGCCCCTTTCAGTGACCTATGGACATATACACCTAGACCTCTCTCACTTTCAATACTCTTGAGGGTTCTACCATTCCCTACCTGCGTTAGACCTTCCAAAATGCATTACCCCACATTTGTCCGGATTAAACTCCATCTGCCATCCCTCCACCCTAGTCGCCAAACGATCTAAATCCCACTGTATCCTCGAACAGTCCTTATTGCTATCCACAATTCCACCAACCTTTGTGTCCTCTGGCAACTTACTAATCAGACCAGTTACATTTTCCTCCAAATCATTTATATACACTACGAACAGCAAAGGTCCCAGCACTGATCCCTGCGGAACACCACTAGTCACAGCCCTCCAATTAGAAAAGCACCCTTCCATTGCTACTCTCTGCCTTCTATGACCTAGCCAGTTCTGTATCCAAGTTGCCTGCTCAACCCTGACCCCGTGTGACTTCATGGCGGGATTCTCCGACCCCCCGCCGGGTGGGAGAATCGCCGGGGGTCGGCGTGAATCTCGCCCCTGCCGTCCTCCCAATTCTCCCGCCCCCCAAAAAACCGTCCCGGCGTGAGTCGCGCTGCACGCCTCGGAGAATGGCGGGCGGGGTCCGGCACGACTCAATGGGCCCCGGGGCTTCCGGATTCTCCGGCCCGCGATGGGCCAAAGTCCCGCCCGTTCTATGCCGGTCCCGCCAGCGTAAATTAGAGTTGGTCCCTTACCTGCGGGACCTGGTGGCGCGGGCGGACTCCGGGGTTCTTGGGGGGGCGTGGGGGGATTGGCCCGGGAGGTGCCTCCACGGTGGCCTAGCCCGCAGTTGGGGCCCACTGATCCGCGGGCGGGCCTGTGCCGTGGGGGCACTCTATTCCTTCCGCACCGGAGGCCGTGGTCATCTGCCATTCCCGGTGCGGCGGTGAATCCCTGTGCGCATGCGCGGGGATGACGCCAGCAAGCACTGGCGCTCCCGCGCATGCGCCAACTCGCGCCGGCTGGCAAGGTTCCTTCGGCGCCAGTTGGCGTGGCGCCAAGCCCCTATCCCACCGGTGGGTGGGGCGCCAACCACTCCTGGGTGGGCCTAGCCACTGAAGGTTTGGAGGATTCCGCACCTTAGGGGCGGCCCGATGCCGGAGTGGTTCACGCCACTCCGTCCCGCCGGGATCCCCCGCCCCACCGGGTACGGGAGAATCCCGCCCCACCTTTTGTACCAGTCTACCATGAGGGACCTTGTCAAAAGCCTTACTGAAGTCCATATAGACAACATCCACTGCCCTACCTGCATCAATCATCTTTGTGCCTCTTCGAAAAACTCTATCAAGTTAGTGAGACACGACTTCCCCTTCACAAAACCAAATTGGAAGGCATCTCCCGATGGGTCCAGGCACAAGATCCGCATTTTGAAACGGTCAATCACCTCCTCTCCAGAACACGCTTTGATGCATGAGCCTCATTGTAGCGAGTCTCAGTGGATGTTCAGGGCATCTGCACTGGCGTCATCATCAGCCACCTCCTGAGGGGGTATCCTTTGTACCCGAGGAGCCATCCCTCCAGCCATTGCTCTCTCTCAAAAATGGCTGGGACCTGCAAATGTCACGAATGCTCCCCGGTAAACAGGCACACAACTGCATAGTGCACATGCATTGTCACACACTATCTAAACATTGAGGGAGTGGAATCCCTTGTGAATCACATGCTGCCATGGAGAACGCAGAGCCACGTGGCTGCAGTCCATGATTCCCTGCATTTGGGGCATGCCTGCAATGCGGGTGAAGCCCATGGCCCTGGTGTCCTGGCTCATCAGTCAAAGCTGATGTACATGTGGGCCCTCGCAAATAGCACATCTGACTTCTCTTATGCACTTGTGCATGGCAGACTGGGAAATGTCACACAGGCCTCCTGAAACGAGCGGCTGGCATCGACGTTCAGAGTGGCAGTATCTTTCAAGTCCGCAAGTAATGGTGCCCTCCCAATCCATGTGATGCCAATTCTTGCATCACCTGGCAGAGGTGGTTCACCATCCCCGGGACAGATTCAGACTTCTCTGGTATTGGACCTCTGACATCTGGAGATAGGAGGTTGTGCGGCAGAATACCTGTGACTCAGAGCATCTGCTCCGAGGCTCCACCATCTGTGGTCCTGCTCCTGGATGATCAGTGGGCCAGCCTTCCCTTCCTCTGCAGGGCGCTGGTCCAGGCCATGTGTAGCGGCTCATCGATGTCGCTGCTGCTCCACATCTATCAATAGAGCTGCCAGCTTGACAGGCTCCATGATTCTCTCGAATCAGTAACTGTCAGAAAAAAGTAAGCGATGAGGAGCCCTGACAATTCCCTGACCCATGGCCCTCCCAGGTTCTGGGATACCTCGGAGCGCTTTTCCAATGAGCCTCAGTCCCTCTCCTCTCACACAGTGGCCAATTGCCCACAGTTGCCCTCTCAATTCCACCTGACAGAAGCATCTCGATGCCACAGAGCCTCAGCAGGCCACATGCTTCCCCCCCGCCCCCCGCCAAACCCCATGGTGAGGACTGAGTTGACTGCATTCAATCGACCTGCATTCTTACCTCACGGATGAATGAGAGGCTGCCACCTGTCATGTCCTGAATGGGGTGACTGACGAACTGCCTTGTATTAGGGGAGCAATGAGTGACACCTCTCTGTAATGGAGAGGTGGGTGTAAGGCTTGGTGTTAAATGCTTGGGGGTCAGCTCTCCAAATGTTTGTTCTTTTAATTTAGAGTACCCAATCATTTTTTTTTGAACTTAAGGGGGAATTTAGCATGGCCAATCCACCTAACTTGCACATCTTTGGGTTGTGGGCGTGAAACCCACGCAGACATGGGGAGAATGTGCAAACTCCACAAGGACAATGAGCTCTCCAAGTGTTAACCATTGGGTGCCAATCAGTGCCACACTCAAGCATTGCAGGACTGACTAAATTGGCACAATTGACTCCTCAAGGAAGGGTCAGGCCATGTGGTAGGCGAGGCACACCTGAAGACTGAAAATTGCAGTCACCTTCATTCTGAGGTTGTACCCCATTACCCCAGCTCTCATGGGCTGCGGATTAAACGAGCTTCCCATCTTGAACAACCAGCCACCCTGACTTTATTCCCTGGTGACTTGTCCTCCATAACTAGCAGCTTTTCCCTTCCAGGCACCCCATGCACTGAGAATGCACTTTCTAGCCTGAGGGTTCACAGAATCATAGAATCATAGAATCCCTACAGTGCAGAAGGAAGCCATTCGGCCCATTGAGTTTGCACTGTCCCTCTGAAAGAGCATCCTGCCTAGGCCCACTGCCCCTGTTATCCCTGCAACCCTATTGTCCCACCTAATATTTGGATGCTCGGGCAATTTAGCATGGCCAGTCCACCTAACTTGCACACCTTTGGACAGTGGGAGGAAACCGGATCACCCAGAGGAAACCCACGCTTTCACGGGGCGAATGTGCAAATTCAACACAGTCACTCAAGGTTGGAATTGGACCCAGGTCCCTGGCGCTGTGAGGCAGTAGTGCTAACCACTGTGTCACCTTGCCGTGTCTCTGGTTGGGGTTCATCCTGACTGTAATTGTCCTCCCCACTCTGTAAGGATTTTCTGCCGTCATGTAGCTGCTCAACAACTCTTGTTGGGATCCCCACTCTGCCCATGCAGCCTGGCATTTCACAGGATCCCACCCAGGGATCTCACCTTCACCCTCAGTGCTGACCCAGTGATTGCACCCACTTCCATCCATCTCCTGGTGCCACTCTAGAAGGGCAATCACTCAGCGGAGAAATAGCCACAAGCCCAGCAAGGGGGACCTAAGGAGCTAAACTATGCATACCAGCCGCAGCCCATTTGAAACCTGGAGGACCAAAACAGTGAGGGGCCACTAAGGCCTGCGAGCTCTGCCACCCCTCCCTCCCCCCAAAACGTGAGACACAAACACCCCTCCCCCACCAGACCAGAGTTCAATTTATCGGGGTCCCCTGTGTCCTCTCATCTACCTCTCTGTGGCTGACAGACTGGATGGTAATGCCAACCTGGGCACTCACCTCCGATAGCCCCTTCGGAGGTGAGGACTCCAGATTCTCATTTTTACACATCTGTTGTGAATCATGCCGGAACACAATGAATATTTAGTGAGGGGGAATTCCAAGTTGGCTCACTAATGATATTATAATATATTTAAATGAGGTACCCAATGTTGCTGCGTGGGAACCTCATTATGTCATCGGCGAAGAAAATCGGGAAATGTGATCTCGCTGGCGAGAGTCACATTTCCTGATTCTTGCGGAGTTTTGTGCCAGCGTTGCCCTTCTCGCTGGCATTGTATATTTTGGAGCCACCCGCTGAAGTGTCAGAGAAAATATTTCAAGTTTCTAACATTAATAAAGAGCTAGAAATTCTGGTGCCGAATTGAAACATAAAATAAAAATATGGTAAATACTTGCTATTAATGTTATGGTTCAAGTGTCTAAGAAGCAGGGTATATAGGCATGTTAATCTTTAAATAAATAACTGTAATAAACTTCTTTTAACAGTTAATTGGAAATATAATTATGTAATTCATATAGTTTACAAAAAAGTAATCTTATTCCCAAAGTTCTTAAATGCAAAACTCAAATGAATCACATGTTAACTGGTGCTATGTGACAATTGAAGAGGATTCTTAGGAGTGCAATGCATGTGCATTTTTGAATTAAGCACAGAAGCAGGCTTAAAGCATGGACCTCAACTCTACATAAATGACAAATGATTTCTCCCCCAATGACTACCTCTATTGGGATGAGAGACGTTGAAAGAGAGGGAGCTGCTGAGCTAATACTCAAGATTAATTTGCTTTCATTGCATGTTGTTTAAGATCACGAGTTAATGTTTTAGTAACTGAGAAAGAAATGTACAAACGCCTCCTTGCGGTTTAAAGTATTAAATAACAAGTCGGACTGCAAAAGGAATTACCGAGTCTTGGGGGAATTTTCATCAAGCTTTATTTGTTCCTGGAAAAACCCCGCTCTGGAATTCCCCCTTTCACAAAAATTGGAATGAAGACTGAAAAGTTGTCAAGGTTGATGTGGGAAGTCGGGTGGAAGTGGAGTGGCTGTATTTAAAAAAAAATTTAAAGGGCAAGATGGAAGTGTAGCGCACAATGACTTACGAGAGAGACGAGTAGAGATGAAGTCGATGAGGCTTTATTAAGCGTGACTTGTTCCCAGCAGTTCAGCAACAGAATGGAGCGGCGGGGAGAAGTACGGGTTCTTATACTCCGCCTCCAGGGCGGAGCCAGGGGTCAACAGCCAACCAGGACCCGGGATCTGTCAGCCAATAGCATCACGGCTTCACAGTCCCACATGACCCCTAATACATACTACCACATTCACCCCTTGTTAAAAACGAACCCGGCGGGGTGATGGTTCGCATGGTGGTAGGGGTTTACAAGGCTGGTCCTGGGAGGAATAATTTTGGGCATGTCATTACAATTTTAGCCCTACACTGGGCTATGTAAAAGGTTTGTGAAACTATTTAGAATATTCGTAAGAGAAAAGAACATTTTCGTTGCAGTCCAACAACATTCTTGGTGTCACACCGATGCCACGAGTCGAGCGGGCGGTCTGGTCTTCCTCGTCGATCGCCTCAGCCCCAGAGGTGGTGCAGGTGCTTGTTCCAGTGTTGTCGTCTCCGGGAGCGTTTCGGTGTTTGTTTCTGTTTCACTCCTGGTCGGACACGGGAGGAGGACCGATCCTCCCGGGAAGGGGGCGGTCGCGGGGTGCGCCGGTGGCAGGGAGGGGATGATCGGTGTCGGGGGGGTGTGTGTGTTGCCGGCGGGCGCCAGGTCTCGCAGGGAGACCGTGTCCTGTCGGCCGTCGGGGTACGCCAAGTAGGCGTACTGCGGGTTCGCGTGGAGGAGGTGAACCTTCTCGACCAACGGGTCCGACTTGTGCGCTTGCACATGTTTCCGGAGCAAGATGGGTCCTGGGGCCGCCAGCCAGGTCGGCAGCGACGTTCCGGAGGTGGACTTCCTGGGGAAGACAAGGAGGCGCTCATGAGGCGTTTGGTTAGTGGTGGTACACAGCAGCGACCGGATGGAGTGGAGAGCGTCCGGGAGGACCTCCTGCCACCGGGAAACTGGGAGATCCCTGGACCGTAGGGCCAGTAGGACGGTCTTCCAGACCGTGCCGTTCTCCCTCTCTACTTGTCCGTTGCCCCTGGGGTTGTAGCTGGTCGTCCTGCTCGAGGCTATACCCTTGCTGAGCAGGAACTGGCGCAGCTCGTCACTCATGAAGGAGGACCCCCTGTCGCTATGGATATATGCGGGGCAACCGAACAGTGTGAATATGGTGCTAAGTGCTTTGATGACTGTGGCTGCTGTCATGTCGGGGCAGGGGATGGCGAAGGGGAAACGGGAGTACTCGTCCACCACGTTCAGGAAGTATGTGTTGCGGTCGGTGGAGGGGAGGGGCCCTTTGAAATCCAAACTGAGGCGTTCAAAGGGGCGGGAAGCCTTGATCAGGTGCACACTATCCGGCCTGAAAAAGTGCGGTTTGCACTCTGCGCAGATGTGGCAGTTTCTGGTGACTGTACGGACCTCCTCCACAGAGTAGGGGAGGTTGCGGAACTTTATAAAATGGTAGAACCGAGTGACCCCCGGGTGGCAGAGGTCCTCGTGGAGGGCTTGGAGACGGTCTATTTGTGCGTTGGCACATGTGCCGCGGGATAGGGCATCGGACGGCTCGTTCAGCTTTCCGGGACGGTACACGATCTCATAGTTGAAGGTGGAGAGCTCGATCCTCCACCTTAAGATCTTGTCATTTTTAATTTTGCCCCGCTGTGCATTATCGAACATGAAGGCTACCGACCGTTGGTCAGTGAGGAGAGTGAATCTCCTGCCAGCCAGGTAATGCCTCCAATGTCGCACAGCTTCCACTATGGCTTGGGCTTCCTTTTCCACTGAGGAGTGGCGGATTTCTGGGGCGTGGAGGGTTCGGGAGAAGAAGGCCACTGGTCTGCCCGCTTGGTTAAGGGTGGCCGCCAGAGCTACGTTGGAGGCGTCGCTCTCGACCTGGAAGGGGAGGGACTCGTCGATGGCGCGCATCGTGGCCTTTGCGATATCCGCTTTGATGCGGCTGAAGGCCTGGCGAGCCTCTGTCGACAGGGGGAAGGTAGTGGTCTGTATTAGCGGGCGGGCCTTGTCTGCATACTAGGGGACCCACTGGGCGTAATATGAAAAGAACCCCAGGCAACGTTTCAGGGCTTTGGAGCAGTGGGGAAGGGGAAATTCCATGAGGGGGCGCATGCGTTCGGGGTCGGGGCCTATTATCCCATTGCGCACTACGTATCCCAGGATGGCCAGCCGGTTTGTGCTAAAAACGCACTTTTCCTCGTTGTATGTGAGGTTCAAGGCATTAGCGGTCTGGAGGAATTTTTGGAGGTTGGCGTCTTGGTCCTGCTGATCGTGGCCGCAGATGGTTGCGTTGTCGAGATACGGAAACGTGGCCTGCAACCCGTTTTGGTCAACCATTCGGTCCATCTCCCGTTGGAAGACCGAGACCCCGTTCATGACACCAAATGGGACCCTTTGGAAGTGGTATAGATGCCCGTCTGCCTCGAAGGCTGTGTACTTATGGTCACCTGGGCGGATGGGGAGCTGGTGGTAGGCGGACTTGAGGTCCACGGTGGAGAAAACCTTATATTGGGCAATCCGATTTACCATGTCGGATATGCGGGGGAGAGGGTACGCATCTAGCTGTGTGTACCTGTTGATGGTCTGGCTATAGTCTATGAGCATCCTTTGCTTCTCCCCGGTCTTTACTATTACCACCTGTGCTCTCCAGGGACTATTGCTGGCCTGGATTATGCCTTCCTTCAGCAACCGCTGGACTTCAGACCGAATAAATATCCGGTCCTGGGCGCTGTACCGTCTGCTCCTAGTGGCGACGGGTTTGCAATCCGGGGTGAGGTTTGCAAACAAGGATGGCGGTTCAACTTTGAGAGTTGCGAGGCCGCAGATAGTGAGTGGGGGTATTGGGCCGCCGAATTGAAACGTTAGGCTCTGCAGGTTGCACTGGAAATCCAATCCCAGTAATGTGGGCGCGCAGAGTTGGGGAAGGACGTAGAGCCTGTAGTTTTTAAACTCCCTCCCTTGCACCGTTAGGTTCGCGATGCAGAACCCTTTGATCTCTACGGAGTGGGATCCTGCAGCTAGGGAAATCTTTTGCGTACTTGGATGGATGGTCAAAAAACAGCGTCTTACCGTGTCGGGGTGGATGAAACTTTCGGTGCTCCCGGAGTCGATCAGGCATGGTGTCTCGTGTCCGTTTATCAGCACCGTTGTTGGCGTCGTCTGGAGCGTCCGGGGCCGTGGTTGATCCAGCGTCACCGAGGCCAGTCGTGGTCGTAGTGTCTCAGCGTCTTCTTCGGACCCCGTGGAGCCGTCGATGCTGGGGTCCTTTGTTGTCATCCAAGATGGCGGCGTCCATGAATCGCACGCGGCCGGGGGTGGACAAAATGGCCGCCCCCATGGATCGCACGTGGTCGGGGGTGGACAAAATGGCCACCCCCATGCATCGCACGTGGCTGGGGAGTCACAAGATGGTGGCGCCCATCCTCCCCTCATGGTGGCCGGGACCCAAAATGGCGGCGCCCGCGGGTCGCACATGGGGCGCTGGGGGGGATGGGGAGCGTTTGGGATGCGCTGGGCTCGTTCTTCTCCGGGGATTGCGGCGACCCCCCGGGACCGGCACACAGCTGCGAAATGGCCCTTTTTGCCGCAGCTCTTGCAAATAGCTGTGCGGGCCAGGCAGCGCTGCCGGGGGTGTTTCGCTTGCCCGCAGAAATAGCAGCGGGCCCCCCCGGGATGATCTGGCGTTTTAACCGCGCAAGACTGTGAGGGGGGGGGGGGTTTGTCGCGACGGATCTCCACGGTCGGGTCCGTAGGCGCGGGCGTTTTGCGAGGCCACATCTAGGGAAGCTGCAATGGCCCGTGCCTCTGAGAGTCCGAGCGACTCTTTTTCTAAAAGTCTTTGGCGGATTTGGGGAGAGTTCATACCTGCCACAAACGCATCGCGAATTAACATGTCCGTGTGTTCAGTCGCGTTTACCGGCGGGCAACTGCAGCCCCGTCCCAAAATTAGCAGCGCGGCGTAGAACTCCTCTAACGATTCTCCGGGACTTTGCCGTCTCGTTGCGAGTTGGTAGCGTGCGTAGACCTGGTTCACGGGGCGAACGTAGATGCTCTTCAGTGCTGCGAGCGCCGTCGGGAAGTCCTCTGCGTCTTCTATGAGAGGGTAAATTTCCCGGCTTACCCTTGAATGCAGGACCTGCAGTTTCTGGTCTTCTGTGATCCGGCCGGGGGCCGTTCGGAGGTAGCCTTCGAAACAAGCTTGCCAGTGTTTAAAAACTGCTGCCGAGTTCACTGCGTGGGGGCTGATCCGCAGGCATTCCGGGGCGATCCGGAGCTCCATAGTCCTTTAAGCACGCTTAATAATTTGTCGCGCACAATGACTTACGAGAGAGACGAGTAGAGATGAAGTCGATGAGGCTTTATTAAGCGTGACTTGGTCCCAGCAGTTCAGCAACAGAATGGAGCGGCGGGGAGAAGTACGGGTTCTTATACGCCGCCTTCAGGGCGGAGCCAGAGGTCAACAGCCAACCAGGACCCGGGATCTGTCAGCCAATAGCATCACGGCTTCACAGTCCCACATGACCCCTAATACATACTACCACAGGAAGGTGGGGTTATTATCTTTGGTGCTCTTTGCACAACAAGGGGCAGTGCCCCCTGTAGATAGTACATCCATTTCTTCTTACACACATGCATTCGAAAACCAAAAAATGCAACTCCCCTGCCCTACCCACGAAGCGGTCCAAACCCTCTCAGCCCAGTGACCCTGGATTGAACTCACTCTGGGATCCATTGGGTTATCTTTTTGGGACTGCTTGCAATAATGGTAGCGAACACTATGGAGCTCTTGGCACTGCCCTGGGTCAGATTGGTCAGAAGCACCTGAGGGCGGGACCTCCTCCCCAGTGAGGGGCACAAGTCCCAATCTTCATCAATTCTGCACACACACACACACAGCATGTTATGTCTGCAGGACAAGCTGGCACGGAAGCTTTCCTTTCAGGGGTGATGAGCCACCTGGCCCCCAGTAAAATGCAGCCCTTGAAATTCGACTACAATCACCCAAAATCATTTGTCTTTTTGTTAGGATTAAACTTTCTTGTGTTTCAATGACTGTGCTCCTTCATTGAGAATACTGTTTTCTGGTTCTGTGTTTATTACCTTTAATAGAAGTGTATTTGGGGATGATTCTGCTGGGATGGTAGCACAGTGGTTATCACAGTTGCTTCACAGCTCCAGGGTCCTAGGTTAGATTCCCGGCTTGGGTCACTGTTTGTGCAGAGTCTGCATGTTCTTCTGCGTCTGTGAGGGTTTCCTCCGGCTGCTCCAGTTTCCTCCCACAGTCCAAAGATGCGCAGATCAGGTGGATTGGCCATACTTAATTGCCCTTAGTGTCCAAAAATGATTAGGTGGGGTTACTGGGTTGTGGGGATAGGGTGGAGGCATGGGCTTGGGTGGGGTGCTCTTTCCAAGAGCCGGTGCAGACTCGATGGGCTGAATGGCCTCCTTCTGCTCCGTGAATTCTATGATGGTTCCTTTAAAGAGCCAGATTGTACTAGCATTGGGGGATCAACTTTCAGATGGTTTTCTGATTATTTTGCTGAATGAGAGCCAAAGGAAGTGTTGTTTACATTGGGCTGGATGTTGGGGAGTGCCATAATCCCTCCCAAACGGGTGAAAAGGTCAGATCCCATTGGCTGTCCTGCAGCGATTTCTTCCTATCTTCAGGTCAAAGTTCTGCTGCCAGCCAACTGGATGGCCAGCAGTACCATTTGGGTATGGTGGCCAATGCTGGGCAGTCCCACTTAGGGGTTTCATTTGCTGTCCCAGGTAAACAATGCCATGCAGGAAACCTGGCAACTTTAGCAGCAGAATCAGCTGCTGTTGGGCAAAGGTGGAAGAGGCGAGGGAGAACCTCTTTTAGGGGGCCCTCTGAGACAAATCATGAATCCCCTTTAACTCTCCCTCCTGGCCTCTTGAACCCTGCATCCCCAATCCCATTACCCCTTCGTTGAGGAACCAAGGCCAGTCCAGCTCCAAGACAAGGGTCTCAATAGGCCCAAAGCAGATGGGTCTCCTGACGTCTCCCTTCGAGCCCACCTCCCCTCCCTGTAAATTCTTAGACAGCTCAGGATGGGCAGGTGGGCAATGGGAAAGTCACTTGCTGGATTTTACGACCCCCACCTGCCTTCAAATCTGCCAGTAGCAGAACATAAAACCAGCCCTTTGAGGAAGAGTGAGACAAAGGCTGCAATATTTGGCTCCGGAGTGCGAGAGGGATTGGGTGACAAAAAATACCTCTCGCATTCTGCTCTCAACAACCTCCAGTGCAGCCCACACCAATCAACATGTCTTGAAGAACATCAGTGAGCATCCCACATATAATTCAGCTGTTAAAAGGCATCTCCAGTCAATTTTCAGGTGAGGTGTTTTTGACTTTCCCTTTGCTGTCACAGAGTTACTGGAAGTTCTGTAAAATAAAAGCAAAAATACTGCGGATGCTGGAAATCTGAAATGGAAAAACTCAGCAGGTCTGGCAGCATCTGTGGAGAGAGAAGCTAACATTGTGAGTCCATTATGACTTTTCTTTGGAACTGATCAAGTGGCAGTTCCTCTTCCTCAGATGTGTGCTCTTCCTCTGTGCATGTATCTTCACCACTGGCTGGCCAGATGGCAGCCTTTAAAATCTGAAAGCATAAATTCACAATAGGAAGGTCGGGGGGGAAGGTAGATTTGCTGGAAAGCGAGAGATCCATGGTTCCATCTTCTGCAGCTTGTATTTCACACCAGGTTGTAGGATTAGTGTGAATTGGGATTTCAGAAGGTGCATTAGAGAGCGACATTCCAGAGTGGTTTCAGCAACTTGATTGCTAGGCCTCAGTGACACTTGTATCCCTAATGACAGGCACCACCTCCTCCAAATGGGTGAGGAGATGCAGACCGCCAGTTCCTCGTGGCTTCCTTGCTGCCGCCTTACTGTTATGTGCCACCTCGTCATGTAAGGGAGTCACTGAGTGTATTATAATCCATTTGGGCAATTGGTCTGTTAAACTGGATTGCTGAAGGCATGAGCAAGCTAACGAGATGTGGGTGCCATGTTTGCAGCAGGGAGAGCACATGAGGAGGAGGAAATGCTTAGGAATGCTTTACATCTGATTGCTAGAAATTGCTAATGTGTGAGTCACAGGAATGTGGTGCATTGAGGTTGGTGTTGTGGTTGGTAGCACATGGCATTTAAAGATGTATATTCACTCACCTTGACAACTCATACGGTGCAGGATTCTCCGTTCCCTGACGCCGATTTCGTAATTGCCGATCGGACGGAGAATCGCTTTTGACCCCAAAACTGGGGGCAGCGCCTGTTTGACGCAGATTTTGTATGTTCCTCCCCCTCCAAAACGACGTCATCGCGGCTCATGCCATTACGACAGCCTCAGCACGTCACCTGAAGGCTCTCCACTGATGCTCCGCCTCCAGATTCCCAACCGCGCGGTTGACATGTGGTCTTGGCCATGCGGGAACCCAGCGTGGCAGCTGCGGACTGTGTCCAACGCTGCCACAGTCAGGTGCGAGCTGTGCTGCTGGCCGATGGGGCTTCCACGAGGGCTGGTGGGAATGGTGGGGGGTGGCCAGGGGGAGGACTATCCGGCAGTTCGGGCCCGCGCACGGCTGGTGCCATGTTTTACGGCGCGACCACTGCAGGTCGCTGCCGTGCGCATGTGCGACCATAGATCCGGCCATCCTCTGCCCGTTTGTTTCATGGAGGCCAGGTGTTTTAAGTGGCGCAGCTGCTAAACCCTCACCGGTAGCAGAATCAGTGAGGGGGCACCGCCAATTTTTTCCACCTAAAACGCTACAGATCCTCCGCACCTAGCCTCAGAAATGGAGAATCTGGCCCATAGTCTTTTAAATTCGTTCCGGCACTGCAGCTAGGTACTTGGGCCCAGACCCTTGGCATCGATCTCCATGGCCATCTGTTACTACTGCCTGAAGGACCTTCTGAATCACTGCAATAAGTTGACTTCCCTCCTCTTTTTCACTTCTGCATTAAGGTCACCAGTACTGCGTTGGAGAACAGAAAAGCTACTCTTTCTCCATTGCTTGACTTTTCAGGAAGTTTTTCACAGTCACTTGCAGAACATGCTTCAGACAAAATGCACCTCCCCTTTAAGTTTGGCTTTAAGAAGCGTAGGCTAACTTTAATTGGTGCCAGCCTCATATGAACCTGGGCACTCTGCTGAGCCATGCAGCCACTCAGCAGCATGTTTCATGCTGGGCAATATGCCACTTGTGTGGAGATCAGCAGGTAGAAGGAAGTTTCTGTGTTTGCCCCCATCAGGCATGGGTAATTGTACATCAGAGCCCCCATGTCACCCAAAGGGCCTTATCAAACGTTTCCCCAACCTCCTTCTTTTCTCTGCATGATAGGAATAATTAGGTCATATTGTAACTTTAAACTGTAAAAGTTCTGAAACTCTGTGTAGCCAACTATTGAATACAATAGAGAGAAATGCCCCTGCTGGTCTCCAGATTCCCTTCTTATTCACAAACGTTGTGAAACGCGAGGCTAAGAAAGCTGACATTTGAGAAAATAAACATGTAGGGGCAGGTTATCCATTGCTGGACACCCGATATTGGGAATACCAGCCAGGCAGAGAAGGAAGCGACCCCTGAAAAACAGGTTTGGCCCCCGTTGTAATGCTCCATTCACCTGCCGGCGGCAGTAGCGCACTGCCCGCCCTGGGCCGGTGGGCTCATGTAAATCAATGTTGCAAGCAATTAATGGGCTTGAAACCCCCCTCCCCTCCCCCCCCCCCCCCCGCCCCCCCCACCTCCCCCATGTGATCCTCTAATCCATAACCAGGAAATCCATCAGGCGGACTTTTATGCGAGGCTGGCCAAGTGCAGCCCTGCCGCGGTAGAGCCCGAGGGGGTCAACAAGGTCAGGACACTGATGAAGTGACCCTGAACCACTGCCAGGCAGCAGAGGGGGTCCTCCAAGGGTCCTGGAGGTTGTGTCTCTCATCAGACCTCCCAGCAGATCCATCATCAGTCATCCCATCAGAGACTCCAACCAGACTCCCCCCCCACCCCCCCCCCCCCCGCCTCCCCCCACATCAGAGACCCCCATCAGACACTTCTGTCTGCAAGCTGAAGAACAATCCAGGCAACACAATGAAAAATCACTGCATTTTCAACTACCCTTTCATAACATTTGCTGCCTCAGACAAATGTATTTAAAGTGTTACAACACCCTGGGCCAGTACATGGTCAATTCCAGCCCCACAGACCCCACAGTCCCAAACATCAGTGAATTAACCAATAATTTGTGTATATTCCTGAGATCTTTGATCTTTGATTGCTCTAATGAGTTAAAGGCACCAGATTTGTAAGTAAAGCATTAAAGAACAGTTCATTTATAATAAGAGAAGAGATAAACATGCAATTGAAATAATAGAACAATGGTCTACTGGTCTAACTATTCCCCAAACAGGGTCCCACCCTCCACCCATATACACACAAGACAAACAGACAGTGGGGAAGGGGAAGGATCATAATAATGGGGATTAAACCAGGAGTGAGATATTTGCAGATCTTCCCTGCTGAGGTTGAGGTCTTTGTAGGCGGTGATCTCTTCAGAATGCAAGGTGTTGAACCATCATTGGTTGGTTTGAATCTTATAATGTCTGTCTTCAATTGGAACATGCAGGCTGCAGAATTCTCTCTGGAATCACCTTCTCTTCCACTGACCTGGGGCTGGATTCTCCGCAGCCCCGCCCGAAATTGCGTTTGGCGCGGGGGCGGAGAATCAACTTATCCGACGGAATCGGGCTCGGCGCCGGTCCAGCGATTCTCCGGGCCCCGAATATCTGCACGTTCATGAATGACTCCGCGGGTTGGGGGGCCATTGCCAAAGGCACGTCCAGCGTTACTCCGCTCCCGACCGGCCGAGTTCCCAATGGCATAGAACAAACATGGTATGGCCAGTTGGGATGCTCGCGTGGCGGCTGCAGACTCAGTCTGCGGCTGCCCTGGTGGTGGGGGGGGAGGGGGGGGGGGGGGGGGGCGGTGGGATCGGGCACCGGGGTGGTGGGCCTTATTGGCGGCTGGGGCACAGATCGGGCCAATCTGATGCAAGGGCACGCGGTCGATTGGGGGGGCCTATATTACGAAGCTGCCTCCGGGGTCCGAGTCCGCCATGGCCTCGGCGCAGCTACTGGAGGCCACCGCCGTGCGCTTGGACTCGAAACCGGATGTGCGGGGCCCGTATCTGCAGCTAAAGCTACGTGAATTACTCCAGGTACCTGCCAGCTCCCTGCAGGCAAATTAATCGGTCTATCTTTTTTTGAGGAAACCTGGGAGTGCAACGCCGACGTTTTTACGCCGGCATGGGGACACAGCCCCATTTTGAGAGAATCCAGCCCCTGGACTTTCACAGATGATTCCCCTCAGGTCTGTGCAATTCTCACTGGTGTCCACCAGATGGACTATCAGCCTCACTGAGTTCAATCTACATTTCTTATTGTGAGAGTTTTAAGTGGATTTCGAAACAACCCCTCTGCCAGCAGGTGGCACTGGACTGAAACCTTCCACAGTTAAACTGACTGCAGAGAGAATGTTTTTTAAACACCGGCCATCAGTTGAGGTCAATCAGATTCAGCTCCCCAGCCTTTTAATCAGAAGTGAAACTTCACAGACCTGGCTGCATGGAGAGATTATTTCAAACCTGCCCTTCAGACAGAGACCCAGCAGATCAGAGTGATTTTGGCTTGTACTCCCAGCTTTAAGTTGATCCAACAAAAATACTAACTTGGAGAAATAGTCTCACAGAGAATGCCTACCAACTCAGCTGAGAAGAAAACAAAGCCTCCAACTGGGGTCTTTGGGAGAGATCCACCCCATTCAGGGAGAGAGAACTTAAAGCCTTTTTCAGCTCTGTTCCAAAAAAACTAAACTGGCACCTGAGAGCCTGCCTGTCTTTCTAGAGCTTCTGACGGATCACCAATCACAATCAACAACAGGGATTGTCCTGGAATTCAAGGAGAGTCAATTGACTGCTGGCCAAACCAATCAAAATGGGTCATGGTTGATATCAGAGCACATCCTGCTGTTGTTTTTATTTAATTAAATGGGTAGGCCCCAGCAATGTCCAGGTACAGAAAGTATAAAAGTCAAAACAGCCAAAAGGAATAGGAGTCAACAGGGAAACAGGAGTCCAACGAGGATTCACAAGAGGGTTCCTTATAAAAGTAGGTGTTACAAGTATCAGAGGCTTCCTTGAAAGCCCAGAACACTTGGAAGTGTTTCAAATCCCCTGACAGCCTTTGAAATGCAAATGTTCCATTCAATTTCACATAGCAATACATTTCACAAAGCCAGTGATTGACAGTTTTATTTGTCCAGCCACAGATGCTTGGTTGATTGTTTATTTATCTTTCCCTTCATGCTTGAATGCATCTCCATTACCCTGTTTTGATGCTAACCACAATGTTAAAAACCCTCTTTCTATGATTGGTAGCTGCTCACTACATCATTGGGTCACCCTCATGCGTGCATGCTGTGCGGAGGGGGGCTGATTTCTTATTTCTGTGGTGGGGGGATCCCCCTTCTTGTCAGCTGGTGGGGGGGGGGGGTAGGATTAGCATTGTGGGGGGGGGGCCTGCCATCAGAATTTGGGATTGGGCTGCCCGTTCAAAATGGCATCCAGCGCGCTCTCCATCGTGCATATATTTGCATGGTTAAGTAGTGAGACTCGCACCTGGTCCCGGCTCCTCGTGCCAGCAGAGACCAGTCCCGATTCTCCGCTTAGCATCCCGATTGGAGAAGCCCAGCTGTACAAGACTTGGATTCACATAACACATTTTAAAACCAATAGACAATTAAGCACTTTTCGAAGTATTGTCACCATTGAAATGTTGGAAAAACAGATAAAATTTGCATACAACAAACTCCCACATTGAGAAATGAGACAAGATAATCTTATTTTGTATGATGTTGATTGAGGAATAAATATTGTCCAGGACACCAAACTTGGAAATCAGAAGCACAAAAGGATTTAGGAACCCTTGTTCAAGATTATCTTAAGGTTAACATACAGGTACAATCGGCAGTTAGGAAGGCAATGCAATGTTAGCATTCATGTCGAGTGGGCTAGAATACAAGAGCAGGGATGTACTTCTGAGGCTGTATAAGCCTCTGGTCAGACCCCATTTGGAGTATTGTGAGCAGTTTTGGGCTCGATATCTAAGGAAGGATGTGCTGGTCTTGGAAAGGTCCAGAGCAGGTTCACAAGAATAATCCTTGGAATGAAGAGCTCTTCATATGAAGAGCGGTTGAGGACTCTGGGTCTATAATCATTGGGAGTTCAGAAGGATGAGGGGGGATCTTATTAAATCTTACAGGATGCTGCGAGGCCTGGATAGAGTGGATGTGGAGAGGATGTTTCCACTTCGAGGAAAAACTAGAACCAGAGGTCACAACTTCAGATTGATGGGACGATCCTTTAAAATTGAGATGAGAAGGAATTTCTTCAGCCAGAGGATGGTGAATCTGTGGAACTCCTTTGCCGCAGAAGGCTGTGGAGGCCATATCACTGAGTGTCTTTAAGACAGCGATATATAGGTTCTTGATTAATAAGGGGATCAGGGGTTATAAGGAGAAGGCAGGAGAATGGGGATGAGAAAATATCAGCCATGATTGAATAGCGGAGCAAACTAGATGGGCCAAGTGGCCTAATTCTGCTCCTATATCTTATAGCCTTATGTTAACTCCTCAGGTGTTCATTGACATAGTGCCATGGGATCTTTTGAACCCAGCTGAGATGGTAGTGAGGGCTTCAGTTTAACATCCCATCTGAAAGATGGCACTTCCAGTAGTGCAGCACTCCCTCAGCATTGGCATTGTTTTGCTCAAGCCCTTGAGTGGCACCTGAACCCACAATTTTCTGTGTGCCACAGCTGATTGTGTATAAATGCTTGTCTTTAACATGGCAAAAAGCCACAATGTTTGAATTAAGAATAATAATCTTTATTGTCACAAGTAGACTTACATTAACACTGCAATGAAGTTACTGTGAGAAGCCCCTGGTCGCCACATTTCAGCAACTGTTCGGGTACACAGAGGAAGAATTCAGAATGTCCAATTTACCTAACAGCACGTCTTTCAGGACTTGTGGGAGGAAACCGGAGAACCCAGAAGAAACCCATACAGACACAGGGAGAACGTGTAGACTCTGCACAGACAGTGACCCAAGCCGGGAATCGGACTTGGGACCCTGGCGCTGTGAAGCAACAGTGCTAACCGCTGTGCTACCGTGCCGCCAAACAACAATGCTGTTGTTGTATGGCAGCATTCTTGTTTCCAGTTTGGAAGATTGTGGGTTCAAGTCCTACTTCAGAATCTTGAACACGTAAGCTAAGCTGACATTGCAGTGTGGCTATGAGGACGTGCTGTACTGTTGCAGCTGCTGTCTTTGGCATGCAAAGGATCCCTGGGAAATTCTGGAAATACTTACCCCTCAATCAACATCATTAAAGCACATTATGATACATCTCATTGGTGTTCTGTGACTCATCTCAGTGTATTTTGATGTTTGTGGCAATTACAATGCACAAGTTGTTTGCCATAGTTCCCTTCATTACAATATACATGGCATGGTAGCACAGTGGTGAGCACATTTGCTTCACAGTGCCAGGGCCCCAGGTTCAATTCCCAGCTTGGGTCACTCTCTGTGCAGAGTCTGCACATGCTCCCGGTGTGTGCGTGGGTTTCCTCCAGGTGCTCCGGTTTCCTCCCACAGCCCAAAGATGTACAGATTAGGTGGATTGGCCATGCTAATTATATGTAATATGTAACTTCAAAAGTACATGATTGGCTGTGAAGTGCTTTGGAATCTCTTCAGCTCATGAATAATTCTACACAAAAATACACACCCAAGCCACAACTTTTGCAGGCTAAAATAACTAATATATTTATTTAAACTTCACAAGTACAAAGGAGATCCTGCAGGGTAAAAATGTCTTTCATGTGATTCTTACAAACAGGAAATTCCTTGGAACTGCTCCCACTCTGCTTGCGTGAACAGGGTTTTCCCTACACTTCTGACCAAGTAATGCCACTGGAACTCAAGTAATTCGAAGGTACCTGCCAACCAAAGAGAATTGCTGGATGGAATTAATTACCCATTTTGAAAACACTAAATCTTGCCTATCAATAACTTCTCTGTTGTCCTCCTCACACATCATTAAAGATATGGGCTAACAAATTTGGTCATGTTGTCCCTGACAGGTTTGACCGACCAGCTGAAACCTTCCTATCTTTCTTCTTCGCCTCTTTGCATTACACATCAAAAATATAAAAGTCAGAAGCAATAATTTCAGACATTTGCCAGTGAGCTGATCATGAGAGAAAATATATTTATGTTTGCAGGAAAACATTAAATCCAATTTCAAACAATGTTTGGCAGTTAACTGTCAGTCACCTTCAACTGGTGCATTCTCAATGTCAATGCTTCTTCGAATCAGTGTCCACGTGACAACCAATCAGCAGTCTCTTCCCATATAATACAAATTTGTTGTTCCCTTGGCATTGGTATTCTTGTGAACTGTCCTGACGAGCGCAAGTTGAAACGCTTTGACAAAAAAGTATTTTTTGCCAGCAATACTCATGTTCTGTACGACCAAACGGTTAACTGTATATTAGCTGAAGAGTGGGTTTGCATTTAGGGGACTACTGTATTATCTGCGTGACCCATTTTGACTGCCTGATACTCAGACAGTGGTGTGGCTGACATCAGTCATGTTGCATATTGACAGTTCAATAATACTTCCTATTGCTAAAGTTAGGGATCATTCAAACAGGCAATATAAATGACAGGAGGGATCTGTACCATTGGGACGGTCTTCACCTGAACCGATCTGGGTCCAGTGTTCCAGCGGAAAGGATAAATAGGGATGTCACAAGGATTTTAAATTGGCAAGTGTGGGGGAAGGGAAGAATAAAACTACAGGAAGTATAATGATGAATTCGAAGCAATGCATGTGGGGAGGTGGGTTCAACTACATGGGAAATTATGAAAAAAGTTAAAGGGAAGAAGACCTCAGGAGATGATAGCATTCAAAACAAGGTAAATGAGTTGACGGCATAAATCATCATGAATGTGTATGATTTAGTGGCCATTACAGAGACATAGTTGCAGGGTGGTCATATGACTGGGAGTTAAATATCCAGGGATATCAGACTATTCAGAAGGACAGACTGGAAGGTAAGGGAGGTGGTGTTGCTCTAATAGTTAAGGTTGACATCAGGGCCGCAGTGAGAGATGATATAGGTTCTATGGATAAAAAGGTTGAGTACATTTGGGTGGAAATTAGAAATAGTAAAGAGAAAAAAATCACTGATAGGCCTAGTCTACAGGCCACCAATTAAAAACATTATTTTTAGAGTACCCAATTCATTTGTTTTCCAATTAAGGAGTAATTTAGTGTGGCCAATCCACCGAACCTGCACATCTTTGGGTTGTGAGGGCGAAACCCATGCAAACACGGGGAGAATGTGCAAACTTCAAATGGACAGTGACCAAGGGCCGGGATCGAACGTGGGACCTCGGCGCTGTGAGGCAGCAGTGCTAACCATTGCACCACCGTGCTACCTGGCCACCAAATAGTAACCTCATGGTGGGGTGGGCAATAAACAAAGAAATAACTGATGCATGTAAAAATGGTATGGCAATTATCATCTGGGCTGGTTTAGCACACTGGGCTAAATAGCTGGCTTTGAAAGCAGACCCAGGCAGGCCAGCAGCACGGTTCAATTCCCGTACCAGCCTCCCGAACAGGCGCCGGAATGTGGCGACTCGGGGCTTTTCACAGTAACTTCATTTGAAGCCTACTTGTGACAATAAGCGATTTTCATTTCATTTTCATGGGGGATTTTAATCTACACGTCGATTGGTCAAACCAGGTTGGTCAAGGCAGCCTTGAGGAGGAGTTCATAGAATGTATCCGTGATGGTTTCTTCAAACAGTATGTAATGGAACCTATGGGGGAGCAAGCTATCCTAGATCTGCTCTGTGTAATGAGACAAGAATACTTCATGATCTCATAGTTATGGATCATCTTGGAAGGAGCGATCTAATATGGTTGAATTTAAAATACTGATGGAGGGTCAGAAGGTAAAAGCCAATACCAGTGTCTTGTGCTTAAACAAAGTAGACTGCAATGGGATGAGGGAGGAGTTGGCTAAGGTAGACTGGGAGCAAAAACCTTATGGTGGGACAATTGAGGAACAGTGGGGTACTTTCAAAGTGATTTTTCAGTGTTCAGCAAAAGTATATACAAGTGAAAAGGGATAATCAGCCATAGATATCTCAGGAAATAAAGGAGATTATCAAACTGAAAGAAATGCATACAAAGTGGCAAAGATTAGTGGGATACGAGAGGATTGGGGAATCTTTAAAGGTCAACAGAAAGTCACGAAAAGGCTATAAAGAAATGTAGATAGATAACAGAAAGCAAAGAGTGGGGATAAATAGTTATCTTTTAGGTTAGCGATCAGCAGCTAGTGGTGTGCCTCAGGGATCAGTGTTGAAACCGCAATTGTTTACAATTTACACAGATGATTTGGAGTTGGGGACCAACCGTAATGTATCAATGTTCGCAGATGACACTAAGATGAGTGGTAGAGCAAAGTGTGCAGAGGACACTGAAAGTCTGCAGAAGGATATAGATGATTTAAGTGAGTGGGCAAGAGTCTGGCAGATGGAGTACAATGTTTGTAAATGTGAGATAATTCGTTTTGGTAGGAATAACAGCAAAATGGACTATTCTTTTAATGGTCCAAAAAAATGAGCATGCTGCTATGCAGAAGAACCTATGTGTCCATGTGCATGATTTGCAAAAAGTTGGTTTGCAAGTGCAGCAGGTAATTAAGAAGGCACATGGAATTTAGTCCTTCAATGTTCGAGGGATGGAGTTCAAAAACATGTTGCAGCTGTATAGGTGCTGGTGAGGCCACACCTGGAGTATTGTGTACAATTCTGGTCTCCTTACTTGAGAAAGGATGTACTGGCACTGGAGGGGTGCAGAGGAGATTCACTAGGTTGATTCTGGAGTTGAGAGGATTGGCTTATGAGGAGTGATTGAGAAGACTGGTACTATACTCAGTGGAATTTAAAAGAATGAGAGGGGTTCTTGTAGAAACATATAAAATTATGAAGGGAATAGTTAACATAGAGGCATGGAGGTTGTTTCCACTGATGAGTGAAACTAGACCTAGAGGGTATAGCCTCAAAATAAGGGGGATCAGATTTAGGACTTAGTTGAGGAGGAATTTCTTCGCCCAAGGGGTTGTGAATCTTTGGAATTCCCTGCCAAGTCAAGCAGTTGAGGCTACCTCGTTGAATGCTTTAAGGCAAAGATAGATCGATTTTTGAACAGTAAAGAAATTAAGGGTTATGGTGAGCGGGAGGGTAAGTGGAGCTGAGTCAACAAAAAGATCAGCCATGATCTTATTGAATGGCGGAGCAGGCTCGAAGGGCCAGATGGCCTACTCCTGCTCCTAGTTCTTATGTTCTTACCAGTGACATTTGGAACTTGGGGCAATACTAGCACTCAATAAAATCCTAGCACTTTCTAATTTGTTTCTGGTTGGCCCATGGCAATAGATGTTAAATATGAGAACTGCCTGGACAGGACATCTATCACATGCTTAATGCAGTCTTTCAGCTGATCCTAGGGATTGAGGATGACTTGCTTCCATTCCAGTTTGAGGGGTTCTGAGATGGCTGAGAAGCATGATCTGCAGAGCCTGCCACATCCGGGGCAGGTGGTGCTTGAAGGCTCAGGTAGATGTGGTGTTTAGAGGTATGTGTGGTCTCTCTGATGCCATGACTTTGCCTTTGTATGTTCCCAATTAAATCTTTCAATGTTTTGACTGCATTCTCAAAAATAAAACTTCTCCATTTTGGTTGGTCACAAGCCAGGAACTCCCATGAGTCAGTGATGATAGCTGATCTCTTCATAGGTGTTACAGGGAAGTGTTTCCACTGTCCATCTTCTTCCACTCTCGCGTTCCAAATAGGGCAGTTGCTTTGGGAACCTTGTACCAGGCATATGGACAACATGTCCCATCCCCGCACACCAGAGCTAATTTCGGGTAGCACTGTATTATTCCTTGTGTCTGAATAAAGCTCGTAGTCTTACAGTTGAAGTAGATGATTTATTTGTATTAGTTTGTTCTCTCTCCAGCGCTTATACTATGTTACATCTGAGCTGCCTGTCTGTGTCCTGCTCACCAGCTGCCGTTCCTGTGAAGAGTGTCCTGACTTCCTGTTTGTTTATGCATCTCTGGTGCTCCCTCCAGTGGTTACTTAGTTGTAGTGTATTTACATTAACCCCTTGTGTATATACAGTGATGCATATCACTACTTCCCCCTTATTTCTTTTTACAAATTTTCTGTACTTTGTTAAAGAAAATTGTACAAAACAGGTAGATAAATGATGATATGTACAAGTTGTGATGATATTGATGATTATACAAAGCCAATTAATATTTATGAGTCCAATCTTAATAAAAAACATTTATGAGTCCAAACTCTATGAATTTGTTCGTTTGAAGTTTTTTTCCTGGTGTTGACGTGGTGATATTGATATTGTAATTTCTTTGAGTGTCATCAGTGTTCTTGCTTTTAAGTTAGCAACAAGTCATCACAAGGTGATTGAATGGTCGAACCACGGATGTTGACTGATGTGGACATTTTTCTGTGCTTGTGGTATCGATTTAGTGTGTCATCTGCCTTGAAAGCTGGTGTGCTTGTTTGTTTGTGAGATTCATTGTCATGCCATGGTGTGTTTGCAGCATTGTCATTGTTTTGGAGTGTATTGTTGCATTGTCCTTCATGTGTAGAGTTGTACCTTGTTGTACAGGTCATGGTTTCATTATTGTTGTTTCTGTCGTTTCTGAAATTGTTGTTTTCTTTGTCGTACTTGTTGTTGTTTATGTCATGCTTGTTGTTTCTGTTTTTATTCTTTTCGTTGTTGTTCCTGTTACTGTTGTCATGCTTGTTGTTACCTTTGCTATGCTTCTTGTTGTTCTTGTAGTCTTTGTTATTGTGCTTATAGTTTTTGTTGTTGTTCTTGTTGTGCTTCTTGTTGTTTTTGTTGTTGCTGTTGTTGTTCTTGTTTCTGTTGTGTTTCTTGTGATTTTGTTGTTCTTGTTGCGCTCAAGGACTGTTCCGTGTGGATAATTTGAGTCATTCTCAAATTTCTTTGTGTCAGTGTCCTTTGTGGTATCTGATTGTGAGAATGATCTGATGTTCCATTGATCTTGCTGACATCAGTCATTTGTGGTGGATTTGATTCCTCTTCTTTGCTTCCTTGGTGCTCCTCCTCTGGAGTCATTTCTGGTTCATTTGAATCATCTTTGGTTTCTTCGTGCTCCTCTTCTGGAGTCAAAATCTTCAAGATTTCATTTTCTTGTGTGTAGTTTAGAGTAGATGAGGTTTCAATTGATGCGGTCTCACTAGACTCATGAGTGGTTGTGCTTTGATTGTCAAGTTCTTTTGTACAGACGAGCTGAGATCTGTCAGTCTCACTGTGATCTTGCACATCTTGTATGGGAATTGCGATTTCTTTGTCACTTGTCTCACATACAGTGGGTAGACTTATATTGTCTTCTTGTTGATTATCTGAGCTTGGTAGACTTTCATAGTCTGCTTCTAGTTGCTCAGATAAGGTTGATAGACCTTCATGGTCTTGTTCATGCATGGACTTCGCTCTGGAGTCTTTAGTTGCTTCCATTTTGGAGTCTGTCAACGAGCTCTCTGTGGAGGCTTGCGTCGCTCTCTGTGTGGAGTCTTTCATTGCTCTCTGTGTGGAGTCGTGCAGTGTTCTCTCTGGAGTCGATCTGTGCTCTCTCAATGGAGTCGTTCAGTGCTCGCAGTGTGGCGTCGTTTTCTTCTTGGATATATGACAGGTTGCTGTCATCCAATGTGTCGACGATCTGCCATTGCACCATGGTATTGGATTCATCTAGCATGAGTCGAATCATGTTGAGCTTTACAACCGTGGCGCTGATGCTATTATGATCATCATATCCGAATAACTCAGCCATGTCGGAGTAGTATTTTCCGATAAACAAATCATCTTTTTTTTTTTTCGGATGTGTTATTGTCCGCTTCATGTTCAATGAACAAATCATCTTCTTTAGTTTCGGATTTGTCATTGTGCTCTTCACTTTGGGTGGTGAAAACTGCTTGTTCCAGGGTGCTGCGAAAGTTATGTTCAACTGCTGGTAGAAGTTCCGGCAACGTTGTGCCTTTTGAGGTTAAATTTGGTGGTTTTGTGCCTTTAAAACTCTTATTTTTAATTTTCGGGCAGTGTTGCTTTAACTGGGCGTGGTCTGAGTCATCTGACATTATGACGCTCGTGACGTAAAGAGTAGGAATCGATTGCGCATGCGCGAATCAATTTCACTTCACTGTGTGCTTTTTCGTAAACTGCGCAAGCGCGGCTTACGCATGCGCAGATCCCTCTTCTAAGTGTGCGCTCTTTTTGTTCAACTGCGCATGCGAGATCTGCGCATGCGCAGATCCATCAGCGAACGATGTTTGATCTTCTTTTGGCTGCGCATGCGCAAAATGATTTGCTTCCAAAACGGCTGTTTCCAACTGCGCATGCGCGGCTGCGGTTTCCTGCACATGCGCACACTCAGATTTGCGTCTTTTGTTCCCCGGGCAGTTTAAAATTTGCTCAGATGCCATTTTAACTACTTCAGACCCGTGGAAAATAACTTTTTCACCGTTTTTTCTTGTTGAAAACTTAAAGTTATTTTTTTCTTGCGATCTGAACTTGTCAATCGCGATTTCCAGCGTCAAACCTTTCTGTTCTGATAATGACTGTTTGAGTTTCGCATCACTCATTCCCTGTGCAATTTGGTCTCTGAGCATTGACTGTCTTAAAGCAGCATTTTTCTAGTGTTACAGTGATCTTCAAATTTTTTAAGTATTACTTCTAATATGGTGTTGTCTTCACCTTTCAAATAATTAAAGCAGTTATAGATTTTTCTAGCTTCATGTCCTGCTAGTAGAAGTGCTATTTTCATTTCTTCTGAGGCCGTGCTCAACTCATTAGCTATGATATATAGTTCGAACATTTGTTTAAAAATTTTCCATCTATGACTTAAATTCCACAGTTGTTTTCAGCTGCGGTGGAGTTCCAGTGAGTTTCATCGACTCAGCGTCAACACTTGGCCGGGATTTTGGAGAATCCCGGCCCTGGTGCCCAACCACTGGCAGAACTCACCAACCATTTCCAGTAAGAAGGGCAGCCTGTGGGGAGTCTCTATATGATCTCCCTGATTTTAAGACCTTATGCAGATATTTAGGGGTGGGGCATTGCTGGCATATTCGATTCCAGAATCATGTGCTTCTATTCTCTCCTCCTGTTTCCTGATTATTCACTTTCTTCAGACAAAGGAACTGGGGAATTCCACAAGAAAAACATTTTACTTCCTTAGAATCATAGAATCCCGACAGTACAGAAGGAGACCATTTGGCCCATTGAATCTGCACTATCCCTCTGAAAGAGCACCCTACTTGGTCCGCTCTCCCACCCTATTCCCCCGTAACCCCATAACCCCACCTAATATGCGCATGTTTGGACAATAATGGGCAATTTATCACAGCCAATCCACCTAACCTAAAACCGGAAACCGGAGCACCTGGAGGAAACCCATGCAGACACGGGGAGAACCTACAAACTCTACACAGACATTCACCCGAGGCCTGAATTAAACCAGGGTCCTTGGCGATGTGAGGCAGCAGTGCTAACCACTGGGCCACTGGTAACAGATAAGTGCCGCTCCTTACTGTTAATTCCACATTTACATTTTAAAATTTAGCAAATGCTTTAAAGTTTGGTTGTCGAGAGGCTTCAAGGTTGGCAACTGCTCCTGAGCTTTCGATCACCAAGCCGTATCGGTGTCAGTATTGCTCACCCCTTTGCTTCCTGCCTCTGGGGCACTGTACTTGCCTCAAGCATACCACAGTTAGAGTGGTGTTGTTTCCTGGGGTGAGGGTTTTGGGCTGGAGCTGAGGGGAATTCAGCAGGGAAGGTTCATTTACAAACAACGGAGTGTGTTCAAGGTGGGCAGCTGCGGGTCTCGGTGAAAGCGATCAGAGGAAAATTCTGTCAGGTTTTGTTTTTTTGGAGGCAAGTGTTGTGGAGGAAGGCTTCCCCGTTTTCAGTTTCCTATAGGCACCGCCCAAAGCTGGGCAGGTTTCGTCGTAAACATCTCAGTCAAAATGTTTAGAAAAACAGGTTTTACTTGGTACAAGCAATAGCCAAAATTCTCACAATACACTGATTGTACAGATGTTTCATCAGGCTTCTCAATGGTAGCTGTAATTTAACCTATACAAGTACATTAATTCCAGCAACCGGCAGAAAGCTTTGTAATCACATCAAACCTAACTATATGACTCAACCTTATATTTTCCACTTTAGTTCAAGGCAATGTGAAGCCATTCCCTATTTCTGTAGGTGAGATGTGAGGTAGGAAAAATAAGTAGCCCAACCTGTTAAAAGTAGACAAGGTGACATCTCCTTCTTATGCCATGTCACATGACTTTAATTACTACAACGCCAAATCTCAAACAAGTTGATCAATACACTGCTACTCTCTGTGGAAATAAATGATTTACTCCGAATTAATGAGGGGGAGGAGGCGAGAGGGGTGTCGGCTGGTGTCTGTGGGCACCAATCAGAGTCTGATAACTCTGCATTTGCTGATAGGCTGAGCAAGTATTTGCTGAGCTTGTCAGACAATGCGTGGCGACATCAGGCTTTAATCGGTCGTGTCCCCTTAAAGCGGGAAAACAGACTGGTCCAAACATTGAGACATGCGCGTGCAAGAAATGAGATATGACTAGGTGAGGAGTGAGAGAGGCAGAGACAGAAGATCCTGGGCGGAATTCTCTGTCGGCCAATGCTGAAATCGGGAAAGGTGATTGGGTTGAGTATCAGGCTTGACGCCAAAATAGTGGTGGATGCCGGATTCATGCCAAATCGCGAATCGCCAGTGCCTAGCGGGCCCAATCCGGTATTCTCAGGGGACTCCGCGATTCTCCACCTCCACTTGGGGGAATTCCCAACGGTGAGGTTCATTTGTGCTTTTCAAAACTGAGAAACAGGCACCGTGGCTGATGAGGGAGAGAGAGGTGGTCGGACTCGCAGAGGCACAACCGTGGATGCTGGTCCTGAAACTGGCCCGGCTGGCTGGGGTTGGGGGGGAGCCCTGTCAAGGCCAGGGGCACTGACAGGGGACCAGCCATGGGGCTGGGCTGAACCCATACGTGGCTGGGGCAGTGCCCAAGCATGGACCACCATTGCCACGGCTTGCAAGGCAGCCATATTGCTGCACACTCCACTGACCACCCACCTTGTCCCCTGGCTCTGCAGAGTGACATCGGCCATATGGGTACCCTCACACCCGCATCCCAGCTCCCACCCTCCACCCCACCACCCATGCACCCCACCCTCAACCATGCTACCCCCTCCTCACCCCCAAACAGCTACCACCTGCCGGAGGGGCATCATGCGGCCTGCCCAAGGTTAACGCCCACAGTAGCCCCTACAGTGGGGCGCCACATGGGGGCATGGAGCATGCTGCTGGCAAATGCAGCACAAGGGCCAGAGGTCCCCACAGTGCCGAGCACCAATGGGCCCAGAGATGCGGGAATGAGGGAGTGATATGCTGGGACAGAGTCCACAGTGCCACCTTGTAGCACATTGGATCTGGCTGGACACGGAGGTACGCACCGTGTTAACATGTCATCCTTTCCCCTTTACGGACAATGGAAATTGGAATTCAACCAGCAATGGTGGCCTTCATCCTATTCACTGCAGCATTGGGGGTTGCATTGTGGCTGTATGAGCTGCAGCTGCTCAAGGAGGAGGAAGGTGCAGCAACGCAGCATGCCCCAGAGGAACAGGAGGCAGCCGCTGAAGATGGAGAGCCAACTGCCTAATAGACCGAGGAGGAGGAGGTGCAAAGGAGGCACCACATGAGGCCTCGGGTATTCCGGCAGTTCCTGTCTTTCAAGGACCTGCCGGAGCGGGCATGCTGTCGAAGACTCTCGCTGAGCAGGAGGACTGTATGGCATATCTGCTGGATCAGGGCGCACATGACACCAGTGGGAAATGGGGGAGGACACCCACTCCTGGTGGCCGGCAAGGTGATGACCGTCCTGAACGTCTACACCACGGGGTCCTTCCAGGCGCCAAGTGGGGACATGTCCGGGATCTCACAGAGCTTGGTGCGGAGGTGCGTCCGTGCTGTCACAGAGGTCCGATATGCCACAATTCATCGATTTTAATACCGACAGAACTTACCAGGATGCCCGGGCAGAGGGTTCACTGCCATCGCCGAGATGTTCCGGGTCCAGGGTGTGATCGACGGGTGCATGCCCCCCTACGAGCACCTGCTGATAACAGGCTGCTTTTCACAAACCGAATGGGGTACCACTCGATGACCGTGCAGCTGGTGTGTGACCATCAGGTACGCATCATGCATGTCTGTGCCAGATAACTGTGTAGTGTGCATGCCGCCTTCATCCTGGCACACTCAATGGTTCCTGGCCTCTTCGAAATCCACCCCCAGATGGGGTATTGGCTACTGGGCGACAGGGATTATTCGCTGCGGTCGTGGCTGATAATAATAATCTCTATCAGTGTCACAAGTAGGCTTACATTCACACAGACAAGGGGAGAACATGCAGACTCGGCACAGATAGTGACCCAAACCAGGAATCGAACCTGGGTCCCTGGCGCTGTGAAGCAGCAGTGCGACCATGCTGCCCCATGACATCTATCCGGAGGCCACAGTCCGATGTGGAGACCTGCTCCAACAAAGCCCATGCTGTGATTGATCTGTTCTTCGGCATCTTGAAAATGTCGTTCAGGTGCCTGGGCCGCACTGATGGGACCCTCCAGTATAGCGCTGCGAGTATTGCCTGCATTGTGGTGGCCTACTGTGTCCTCCACAATATCACGCAGCAGAGGGGCAACATGCTGGAGGAAGAGGATAAACGCCAGTGCTCGTCCGATGAGGAGCATTCGGGGGCGGGCGAGGATGGATAGGACATGGGGCCCGGACAGACACAGAAGGCCGCACAACATGTGCACCAGGGCCAACGCGCATGGGACGCTTTGATCATGTCCAAGTTTACCGACTGGGCTGTGGGAGGGGGGGGGGGGGGTGGGGGGGGGGGGGACTGGCCAGGAATACGTCACCGCCTCCCACCCCCACAGCCCTCCACCTCGCCAGCCATTCCCCCCTGCCTGCAACCCCCTCCGTGATACGTACCTGCCGCACTATGGGGTGTCGGCCCTGGGTTGGCAATAACAGCGGGTTTGGCCCAAAGGATCGAGGATGATGACAACCCACTCTGCGATGAGTCCTGGTGCTCCGCATCGTTTGACAAGGCCTGACTCCTGCCCATGGTACCACTTGCCTCTGTCCACCTGGGTGATCCCTGCATGCGAGCTGGCCATTTCATCACACGGTTTCATCGAATCCCTGGTGGTGGAGGTGTGGACGGGGTGGGCTGGGGGGAGTGGGGGTGCGACACTGGAGTGGAGAGCGCTAAGCTGACCTGCGGTCCCTGAGCCAAGCCCACCTCCAAAATCCGCCCATTCCCCCCCCCGCTCCCTCCCCCCCTCATGCCCCCTCTGCGGCCAGCCCAGACCAGCACCCCCCTCACACCCTTCTGACAGAGCACTGAGGCAGGTTGTAACAATGTGCACAGGTGTTTAATGTGAAAACATATACAGATTCATGTTCTATCCCCTGTCGCTAAACTATGCCCTGCACCCATGCCAAGTTAACTGGTGTCTACTTTTCTGTCTTTACGGGCTTTAATGCTATGTCAAGGTGGATCCCTAGATGGTACATATGGAGTGGAGGCGGCATGCTGTGATTTCTGCCCTGTGACCTTGGTCACATTTGCCGGCCGTCCTCTGGGGAGACTGGGCCTTGATGGGCCCAGCTGCAGCTCGCATGTCCCAGGTGGCCACTGTGTTCTCCCCGCTGCTCATGTGATTGGACAGGAGGTGGCGGGGGGGGGGGGGGGGGGGAGTTTGAGGTGCTGCGGTGTTCCTGCATCTCCTCTGCAGGAGTCACCGGCACAGGCCCCATCACCTCCTCCTCCCTCGGGGTGCATGATGGCCCCTGGCCCCTGGGTGCGCAAGCAGAGATATCCCCAGAGGCTTCTCCGCCATCAGACGCTGCCAATCCTGGAGACCCGGTGCCGTCTCAACCAGGGTCTGCATGCTCGTGGCCATGGAGCGCAGGGAGTAGACCATCTCCATCAGGGACTGTGCCATCTGTCTCTGGGACTGGGCAACCACCCTCTGGGTCTGTGCCACACCAGCCAGCGCCTGAGCAATGCCACCAACGCTCTCTATCATAGCCCTCTGTGACTGGGCCACGCTCAGGAGCGTCGCTACAATTCCCAGGTGGCCCTAGAACATGGTTGCCTGAACAGAGGGCCCCAGGCCTTGGACATGCTGATCCATGGCCAAAACCCTCACCTGCAAGACCTCCACCATGAACGCCACCTGTGCGGTGTTGGCACGCATGGCCGGCACTACCTCCTGCCTCTGAAAGTGGTTGGATTCCTCCACCTGAACCTGCAGGTGCTGGATGCTCGCCAACAACCCTTCATACATAGAACATACAGTGCAGAAGGAGGGCATTCGGCCCATCGAGTCTGCACCGACCCACTTAAGCCCTCACTTCCACCCTATCCCCATAACCCAATAACACCTCCTAACCTTTTTTGACACCAAGGGCAATTTAGCATGGCCAATCCACCTAGCCTGCATGTCTTTGGACTGTGGTAGGGAACCGGAGCACCCAGAGGAAACCCACACAGACACGGGGAGAGTGTGCAGACTCTGCACAGACAGCAACCCCGCGGGGAATCGAACCTGGGACCCTGGCGCTGTGAAACCACAGTGCTAGCCATGTGTGCTACCGTGCTGCCCACAGAGTCCTGGCTCTGTGACTGCAACTCCACATTCGATGGGACTGTCTATTCCAGAAGGCAGCTGGTCCCGCCCTCCGACCCTCTAGCCCCTTGGGGTACCTCGACCTGCTCTACCAGACCATGTGTGTGGTGAGCATCAGATAGTGCCCCAGGAGCTTCTTCACTAACATGCCCAACCAAGGTAAATGTCTATGGGATGGTGGAGGGTGTTGGAGACAGCTGTGACGGGAATTCAGAGCGATCCTCGGACTCGAGATCCGGGGTGTCCAGGAATGCAGGTCGATGGCTCTCGTCCCTGTCGGTGTCGTCCTCGTCGCTGGTCGGCACTTCGGAATCTGGTTGCAGCTGGGCTGCGGGAGGGGGTGATTCAGAAAACGCAGTGTTAGACAGTCCGACGCATGCAGGGGGTGGGTAGCTGGTGGCTTCAGTTGCCAGGGCACCCGGCCTTGCCAGCCGGTACGGGTGCTGGCATGCGGTGCAGGTGGGGTTTCAGCCGCGCTCCGGGTCGGGGGAGGTGGTTACTGGTGTGTGGGACGGGGGTTGGTGCCAGGGTCACAGTGCTGCCTACTCACCCTGGCCGCCCTGAGGAGGTTGTGCAGTTTCTTCCAACACTGCTGGCCAGTCCGGACAGTGTTGCTCACGGTGCTGACGACCTCTGCCACCTGCGCCCAGGCCCAGTGAGCGGCAGCGGAGGGCAGCCTTCTTCCCTGCCCGAGGTAATGGGTCGCCCGCCCCTCCTCTCCCGCGTCTAGCAGGGTCTCGAGCTCAGTGTCCATAAAATGGAGTGCTGCTCTCCTCTCTTGTTGACTGGGATGGTGTGTGTGGGGAGTGCAATGTGATATGTGGCTGCAGCTTGTCAGCCTCCTGAGTGTCAATCACGAACCCGGCGAATCCGGCACCGTTTCTCATTGGAATCGATTGTGTTCAATGTGGCGCAGGTGCTCGCCCCTCAACGGTCGTTGAATTGGTCCAGGTGAGGCGCCAGTTTTGCTGTCATAGAAATCCATGAATCCTGCCCCGACGTCAACACTTTGTCTCAGAAACATATAATTCTGCCGCCTGTGTTTTACTTTTGCGAAATAAGACGCAACTAGCAGATTTCTCGTCCCAGGGCTGAGGGCAGGCTAGCCAGTAACAGTGAGGTATGAGGCGCCAGGCAAAAGCCATGATCCAAGGTGAGCCAGCTGGTCAGCAGCCGTTGAGCAGCGAGGGGAGCAGGCAAGCGGCGACTCGACCCAACCAGGGCTGCAGAGGGCAGGCCAGCCAAGAGCAACGAAGCGAGGTGCTGAGTCAAGTCTGAAGAGCACGCGGAGACGACGAGTGAGGTAGTAGGCAGCCTTGAAGACCCCAGCGAGTGAGGGTTGTGAGATTGTGAGAATGGGAGAGTTTGAGGGGGGTGGGGGGGGGAGACTGTGAGGGGATGGGGGATGGGGTGGAAGAGTGCGAGGGTCATTCCGACAAGAGTTAAGCCTGGATTTCAGTTCATCAATTATTCATACAGTTGTATTTTTGCAAGTTAAAAAGCACTAAAGCAGTGATCAATTTTTGTATATTTCAGGCTGTGCCTTTGCGTTCTGTGGGGCGAGGGTGGGCAGTGCCAAAAGGGGTATGATGTCATGGGTGGGGGGGGGGGGGTGAATGCAGAAATGAAGGTGAACGCGGGGCGCCACAAAGTGTAAACCTGTCTCTGCTGAGTCAGACGTTTATGAGTTCAAAACCCTACCCTGAATTTCATAGAATTTACAGCGCAGAAGGAGGCCATTCGGCCCATCGAGACTGCACCAGCCCTTACAAAGAGCAACCCACTCAAGCCTATGTAGCTACCCTATCCCCGCAACCCAGCAACCCTCACTTAACATTTTTGGACACTAAGGGCAATTTAGCAGGGCCAATCCACCTAACCCGCATATCTTTGGACTGTGGGAGGAAAGCAGAACACCTGGAGGAAACCCACGCACACACGGGGAGAACATGCAGACTCCGCACAGACAGTGATCCAGCCAGGAATCGAACCTGGGAACCTGGAGCTGTGAAGCAATTGTGCTAATCACTATGCTACCGTGCTGCCCTTTGAATTTGAATACAGAATCTACACTGGTACATGAGAAGAATATGACAAAATGCTGCATTTTAAGGAATGCTAAATTTTGAATGGAGCAATAACTTAAGACCCTACCTTGACTGCAAGAGTTTGTCCAACATTCTCTCCTAAACTATTGCCTCTACAAAAAGATTATTCTGATTGCAGTTGTGTGACATTATGCAAAATTATTTCTGTGTTCATTCTCAAAAAGATATACTGGTGTATATTATGACATCCCCCCTTTTATATAAAAAAATGTGCCTGCGTGACAATAAATAGTGTATGGTGAATGTTCCTGACTACGTGTGTGCGTAATATTTACAGGACTATGTACATAAAACTAAGCTATTTACATGGGAATTTGCTTGGTGCAGAAAAAAACAGTGTGTCACACAAATAATGAGATGAACACTATATACAAACCACTTGAACGATTAAACGGAAGAACAGAACAGACCAGAGAGTCCATTAGTGCAAAGTTCACAAATCAAGTTTGAGGTGGGCGACGGATTCTGGTTGACCGCCTCAAGGGTGGTTCAGGAGCCACCAGCTGAGGAGCAGGCTGGACTACGTCAGAGTGAGGAGGATGCAGAGTAACCGGAATTCTGCATAGTCCAGGTCAGGGACAACAGGAGGGCGTGGTACCGGCGGAGGATCATGTAGCGAGCGTGGAACGAGAACGATTACGGCGCAGAATGGAACCATCCGGTAGACGAACCAGGAACGAGCGGGGAGCCACCTGCCGAAGAACCACAGCAGTTGCAGACCAGCCACCATCCGGAAGATGGATGCAGACATTGTCATCTGGAGCCAGAGCAGGGAGATCAGCTGCACAGGCGTCATGAGCCGCCTTGTGCTGTGCACGACAGTTGCATTAATTGAAGGACTGGAACGTGGTCGAGGTCTGGGGCGTGAATGGACGGCTCCGTCGTCCTCAGGGTGCGACCCATGAGCAGCTGGGCTGGCGACAGGCCAGTGGACAGTGGGACCGAGCGATAGGCCAGCAGGGCGAGGTAGAAGTCGGATCCCGCATCGGCAGCCTTGCAGCGGAGCCGTTTGACTATGTGGACGCCCTTCTCTGCTTTGCCATTGGATTGTGGGTACAGGGGACTGGATGTCACATGCACAAAGTTGTACCTCCTGGAAAAGTTGGACCATTCCTGGCTTGTCAAGCAGGGGCCATTGTCTGACATCACAGTGAATGGGATGCCGTGACGAGCAAAGCTGTCCTTACAGGCACGGATGACTGCAGACGATGTGATGTCGTGCAAACGTACCACCTCCGGGTAGTTTGAAAAATAGTCTACAATCAGAACATAGTCCCTGCCCAGCGCGTGGAACTGGTCAACGCCTACCTTAGATCAAGGGGACGTAACCAACTCATGGGGCTGTAGGGTCTCAAGTGGTTGGGCCGGCTGGAACCGCTGACAGATGGGGCAGTTGAGCACTGCATTGGTGATGTCGTCATTGATGCCGGGCCAGTCCACTGCCTCTCTGGACCGTCGGCGGCACTTCTCCACGCCAAGATGGCCCTCGTGTAGCTGTTACAAGATGAGCTGGCGCATGCTGTGCGGGATAACAATGTGGTCAGCTTCAGGAGGACACCATCGACTACTGCCAGATCGTCTCTGATGTTGCAGAGCTGCGGGCATTGGCCCTTGAGCCACCTGTCTGTTAGGTGGCGCATGACACGCTGTAGCAGGGGGTCAGCCGCAGTCTCGCGGCGAATTTGGACGAGGCATTCATCCGTGGCCGGTAGATTGGAGGCCACGAATTCCACATGGGCGTCAACCTGGCAGACGGGTCCCGCTGGGTCACACGGGGTGTTGACTGCCCTGGACAGAGCGTCGGCTATGATCAGGTCTTTGCCCGGGGTGTATACGAGCTGAAAGTCGTATCGCCGGAGATTGAGCTGAATGCGCTGGAGGCGAGGCGTCATGTCGTTCAAGTATTTTTGTATTATATTGACCAGCGGCGATGGTCGGTCTCGATGGTGAATTGGGGAACGCCAATCATGAAATTTGACGACACCGGTCAACAGGCCCAGGCACTCCTTTTCTATCTGCGCGTAGCGCTGTTCTGTGGGGGTCATGGCGCATGACGCATATGCAATGGGGGCCCATGATGAGGTCTCATCGCGTTGCAGGAGCACTGCCCCAATGCCAGATTGGCTGGCATTGGTCGAAATTTTTGTCTCTTTGGCTGGATCAAAAAAGGCCAATACCGGGGCCGTGGTAAGTTTGGTTTTAAGTTCTCTCCATTCGCGCTCGTGGGCAGGAAGCCATTAGAAGTCTGTCGTCTTCCTGACCAGGTTCCTGAGAGTTGTGGTATGAGAGGCGAGGTTAGGGATGAACTTCCCTAGGAAGTTGACCATGCTCAGAAATCGGAGGACCGCCTTCTTGTCCTCTGGCTTTTTCATGGCTGTGATAGCAGCCACCTTGTCCGCATCCGGCCGCATACCCAACTGGGAGATGTGGTCCGCTAGGAACTTGAGTTCCGTCTGGCCGAAGGAGTATTTGGCTCTGTTGAGGCGTAGGCCCTGGTCCCGTATGCGTTTGAACACGTGCTGGAGGCGACTGATATGCTCCTGCATATCACTATGTGGGGTGGTGGACCAAATGATTATGTCGTCAACATTGACGCGAACACTTTCAATGCCTTCCATCATTTGTTCCAAGATCTTGTGGAATACTTCTGATGCCGATATGATACCAAACGGCATCCTGTTGTAACAATATCTGCCAAAAGGGGTGTTAAAGGTACACAGTTTCCTGCTGGATCTGTCTAGTTGAATTTGCCAGAATCCTTTCGAGGCGTCAAGTTTGATGAAGAGCTTGGCCCGAGCCATCTCGCATGTGATCTCTTTGCACTTGGGGATTGGGTAATGCTCCCTCATTATGTTGCGATTCAGATCCTTTGGATCATTGCAGATTCTGAGCTCGCCGGAAGGCTTCTTTACGCATACCATGGAACTGACCCAGTCGGTTGGTTCCATAACTCTGGAGATCACTCCTTGGTCTTGGAGGTCCTGCAGCTGCTGCTTGAGGCGGTCCTTGAGGGGTGCTGGGACTCTGCGAGGTGCATGCACCACAGACATGGCGTTCTGTTTGAGTATGATCTTGTACGTATATGGGAGCGTGCCCATGCCTTCGAAGACGTCGCGGTGCTGGTCGATTATGTCGTTGAGTTATGCCCTGAAGTCAGCATCCTGGAAGGCAGACGTGTCATCAGGAGAGAGAGAGTGAACTCTTTGAACGAGGTTTAGCAATTTGCACGCCTGTGCGCCAAGCAGGGAGTCCTTCGAGGAGCCCACGATCTCGAAAGGAAAGATGTTTTTTTGTGACTTGTGTGTCACTTCGAGTTGGCATGAGCCGGTAGCAGGAATGATGTTGCCTTTGTAGTCCAATAGCTGGCAGGCCAATAGGAGAATGGCTGGTTTGACACAAAGTCTTTGGAAAGCAGACCATTCCATGAGATTGGCGGAGGCACCAGTGTCCAGGCGGAATTGTATTTGGGACCGGTTGACCGTCAGGGTGGCACTCCACTCATCGTCTGGATCAGTGGGGTAGCACGGTAGCATGGTGGTTAGCACAATTGCTTCACAGCTCCAGGGTCCCAGGTTTGATTCCGGCTTGGGTCACTGTCTGTGCGGAGTCTGCACATCCTCCCCGTGTGTGCGTGGGTTTCCTCCGGGTGCTCTGGTTTCCTCCCACAGTCCAAAGATGTGCAGGTTAGGTGGATTGGCCATGATAAATTGCCCTTAGTGTCCAAAATTGCCCTTAGTGTTGGGTGGGGTTACTGGGTTATGGGGATAGGGTGGAGGTGTTGACCTTGGGTAGGGTGCTCTTTCCAAGAGCCGGTGCAGACTCGATGGGCCGAATGGCCTCCTTCTGCACTGTAAATTCTATGATAATCTATGAAATGCTGTATACCGACAGCGGCTAGTGTCTTTGCTTCGGGGACAGCCTGTTTTTCGTTACGACACCGACTCGAAAAGGCGCCTTCAGGTCCTCGGTGTCACTGCTGTGTGGGAGGTCGGAATCGGACTCGGTGACCGTGGGTTGAATTGCCCGAACATTCCTGCAAGGCTGGCTGAAGCAATATGAATTGGGAGGGTGAGCTGCTCGGCAGAAGGCAGCATAGTGGCCAAGTCTGCCACATCGTAGGCATTGTCGAGATTTTGCGGGGCATTGCCGCTTTAAATGGGCGGAGCCACAGTTGCCGCACGTCGTGACGTCAGCACGTTCGCTGCGCCACCGCGCATGCGCGGTGCAGTCCTGCATGGTGCGCGCCTGCGCATTACGTTCCTCCATGTCGCCATCCCCTCGTTTGGTGCGTACAAGCGCGGGAGTCCACTAAAAACGCGCGAAATGACTGCCCTCATCCAGGCTGAGGCCCTGGAGGTGTTCAATCACTTGGACCCATTCCGCCTCGTGGGGACCTTACCGTGCCGTTTCAGCCGCTTGTATATGGGAGTACCGACTGGTGGCATTTTCATGTAGGACACAGGTCTCGATGGCGGTCGCTAGGGTGAGTTGCTTTACTTTGAGGAGCTGCTGACGTAGGGGGTCTGACTGAACACCAAAAACGATCTGGTCGCGTATCATGGAGTCGGAGGTGGGCCCGTAGCTGCAAGATTGTGCAAGGATGCGGAGGTGCGTTGAAAAGGATTGGAAAAGTTTGTCCTTACCCTGCAAACGCTGCTGGAACATGTAGCGTTCGAAACTTTCATTCACATCTATGCTGCATTGAGTGTCAAATTTGAGGAGAACCGTCTTGAACGTCGTCTTGTCTTCGTCATCTGCAAAGGTGAGAGAGTTGAAAATATGGATGGCATGGTCCCCGGCCGTGGAGAGGAGAAGAGCAATCTTTCTGGTGTCCGAGGTGCCCTTCCTGTCCATGGCTTCGAGGTAGAGCTGGAAGCGCTGTTTGAAAATCTTCCAGTTGAGACTTCCGGGTGCGGCGATGACCAGCTCAGTTGCACGTTTCGGCAGCTCCCGGTGAAACGGACTTTTGGGCTCTTGATAGGAGCCCCAACGGCAATTTTGACGGCTAAAAACACTGTGCGGTAAACCAGAAGGGAATCCCCCTGGATACGGGTGAAAAAAGGAGGAGAAAGTGGCCGGATTGCAGTGGATCCTTTAGAACAGCGGCAAGGAAGGCAAGCAAAAACCAAGATGGCGTCGGAAGGTGGCAGTTTAACATGGGGCCCTGAACAACAAGAGTTCTTGAAATGCTGTGTGGAACAGCTCAAAAAGGAAATGAAGAAAGAGCTGTTGGCCCCGATACTACAGGCGATCGAAGGGCTAAAGGAGGAACAAAAGACCCAGGAGCGGGAGCTTCGGGTCGTGAAGGCAAAGGCAGCCGAGAATGAGGATGACATACAGGGCCTGGTGGTGAAGACGGAGACGCATGAGGCACATCAGAAACGATGTGTGGAAAGGTTGGAGGCACTGGAGAACAACGCAAGGAGGAACAACCTGAGGATTCTCGGTCTTCCTGAAGGTGCGGAGGGAGCGGACGTCGGGGCATATGTGAGCACGATGCTGCACTCGTTAATGGGAGCGGAGGCCCCGGCGGGTCCGTTGGAGGTGGAGGGAGCATACCGAGTGATGGCGCGAGGACCGAGAGCAGGAGAAATTCCCAGAGCCATAGTGGTGAGATTCCTTCGTATTAAGGATAGAGAAATGGTCCTTAGATGGGCAAAGACAACTCGAAGCAGTAAATGGGAGAACGCGGTGATCCGCGTTTATCAAGACTGGAGTGCGGAGGTGGCGAGAAGGAGGGCGAGCTTTAATCGGGCCAAGGCGGTGCTTCATAAAAAGAAGATAAAATTTGGAATGCTGCAACCGGCAAGACTGTGGGTCACATATCCACGGAGGCACCACTACTTTGAGACGGCGGATGAAGCGTGGACTTTTATTGTGGAAGAAAAACTGGAATGAGCGGGTTATTAAAAAGAACGTTTGAACAAAGTGGTGGGGCGAATGTGGGGGGCGAAGAGGGGGGTTAAAAAGGGGGGAAAGAGGAGTTTTATGTACTAATCCTGCGAGGTGGTAACTTTTCTCTCTTCCACAGGTGGTGATGGGGGGAGGAGGGGAGGTGGAGGAGATGGGGCGTTGGCCATTGGGGGCGGGGCCAAGGGAGAAGCACGGGCTTGGTTCCCGCGCTATGATAATCATGGCGGGAATAGAGAAGCAGGAAGGAGGGGGCGTCGCACGGTGCGAGCCGAGGTCACGGGGGGAAGCCGAGGTCGGCCAGAGTTTGCTGACTTCTGGGAGCAACATGGGGGGAGTAATTACGCTAGCGGGGGATCTAGCGGGGGGGGGGGGGGTGGGAGGGGGGAATTACTGGGTTGCTGCTGCTGGGGAGAGGGGGGAGCTGGTATGGGAGGGGATGGGCGGGGGGGCACCGCCTGGGGGAGATACAGCTGCGTGGGAACCGGGTGAGGAGCTGGAAAAAGGGGATGGCTAATCGACAAGGGGGGGGGGTAGGAAGCCCCTCAACCCGGCTGATCACGTGGAACGTGAGAGGGCTGAACGGGCCGATAAATAGGGCACGGGTACTCGCACACCTTAAGAAACTTAAGGCAGATGTGGTTATGTTACAGGAAACGCACCTGAAACTGATAGACCAGGTTCGGCTACGCAAAGGATGGGTGGGGCAGGTGTTCCATTCGGGGCTAGATGCGAAAAACAGTGGGGTGGCTATATTAGTGGGGAAGCGGGTAATGTTCGAGGCAAAGACTATAGTGGCGGATAACGGGGGCAGATACGTGATGGTGAGTGGCAAACTACAGGGGGAGACGGTGGTTTTGGTAAACGTATATGCCCCGAACTGGGATGATGCCAATTTTATGAGGCGGATGCTAGGACGCATTCCGGACCTAGAGATGGGAAAGCTGATAATGGGGGGAGATTGTAATACGGTGTTGGAACCAGGGCTGGATAGGTCGAAGTCCAGGACTGGAAGGAGGCCGGCAGCAGCCAAGGTACTTAAAGATTTTATGGAGCAGATGGGAGGTGTAGACCCGTGGAGATTTAGCAGACCTAGGAGTAAGGAGTTCTCGTTTTTCTCCTATGTCCATAAAGTCTACTCGCGAATAGACTTTTTTGTGCTGGGCAGGGCGTTGATCCCGAAGGTGAGGGGAACGGAGTATACGGCTATAGCCATTTCGGATCACGCTCCACACTGGGTAGACTTGGAGATAGGGGAGGAAACAGGAG